>NW_024100606.1:3731000-5036500 GCF_016545835.1 Crotalus tigris
ACGCAGCCAGGGTGGAAAACTACCTCAAGGTGAACCAGGTGAGGGAAGAGAGCTTGATGTCTGCCACCCTGCTGTGCGTTTGCGGTCAAGACGCATTCAAAATCGCAGAGAACCTTGCAGCACCTGTTCCTTTAGAGTCTGTCAGCTACGCAGATCTAAAAAAGTTACTGAAGGAGCACTTCCAACCTAAGATGTCCGTCATCGCATGGCGCCACACCTTCGAGCAGAGGGATCAACAACCCGGAGAATCGGCCAAAGAGTACATCGCCGCACTGAGGAAAGCTGCCAAACATTGCGAGTTCAAGGACCTCGAAGAACGATTGAGGGACCGGTTTGTATGTGGGCTAAGGCATCGAGAGTTGCAACAGAGACTTTTCGCCAAGGAGGACTTGTCTTTCCAAGATGCCTTGAGAGAGGTCACCGCAGAAGAAGCAGCGGGCGGCGTCATCAAGAACATGCGGCTGATCAGAAACAGTCCAGATGCTGCATCTGTGCACCAGGAAGAAGTCCAAAGAAACTCCGAGGAGGATCCGGACGAGGAAGTGGACCGTCTCCACCCCACAAAGGAAGGAAAACCAAGAGGAAGCTCTTTAGCGCTCCCCAAGTGCATCGGTTGTGGAGGTCGCCACAAGAGAGCCGACTGCAAGTTCCGCTCCGCTATCTGCCGGGCATGCGGAAAACAAAGACACATTGCAGCTGTGTGCCTGGGCCGTCAGAAGGTACAACCTCAGGAAGAATTGCGCCTGAAAGGTACCAGGGTCCCCAGCCAGAATAGGGTGGGGTTTTGCGCTTCGCGAAGAAGCATCTACAGGACAGACACACACAAGCCCATTAAGAAAAAGCTGTCACTTAAAGTGAAGCTACAAGGGGTTCCATTAACTATGGAACTGGACATGGGGTCTGCACTTTCGATCATTTCTATGCACACTTTTAGGAAGATCTGTTCCGGTAGTGGAACTCAGGCCAAGCTGAGGCCTTCTGATATTGTGTTAACAGACTTTCAAAACTCCCGAGTGTGTGTTAAGGGGGAGGCCACCCTTAACGTACAGCATAAGGATTTTGAAGGTCCACTAGACATATTAGTAGTAGGGGGTGAACGAACGAGTCTCATAGGACTCGATTGGTTTGAGGCCTTGGGAATACACGTCACAGGGCTCAACAGCCTACAAACACTCGACCTACAGGAAGTCTGCAAAGAATTTGCAGATGTTTTCAGCCCCCAGATGGGCACGTTCAAAGGACCTCCTGTGTCCTTAAAGCTAGACCCCACCGTCACTCCCATTAGAATTAAAGCAAGAAGGGTCCCTTTTGCTTTAAAGAGTAAAATTGACACTGAATTGGATAAACTGATCCAACAGGGAATTCTAGAACCAGTTGATTCCAGTCCATGGGAGACCCCCATTGTCACGCCTCTTAAGGCAAATGGGGACATTCGCATCTGTGCTGATTACAAATGCACTCTAAATAAGGCATTGCAGCAACATGCCTATCCTGTTCCTGTGGTCAGTCACATCCTGGCCTCCCTCAAGGGGGGGCGCGTTTTTGCAAAGCTCAACCTAGCTCAAGCATATCAACAGCTGCCTGTTGACGGTGACGCTGCTATAGCTCAGACTATTGTGACCCACAGAGGGGCTTTCAAGGTAAAGAGACTTCAATTTGGAGTAAATGTCGCTCCTGGGATTTTCCAAAGCGTAATGGAAAACACACTACGGGGTATACCAGGGATTTGCCCCTATTTTGATGATGTCTTAATTGCAGGAGACTCCACACACATTCTAGCTGAAAGGCTAAGGGCTGTCCTGTTAAGGTTCAGGGAAACGGGACTCAAACTCAAGAAGGACAAATGTAAAATTGGGGTACCTTCTACTGAGTTTCTGGGGTTCAAAATTGATGCTGCTGGGATTCATCCTGCTGAATACAAACTAAAAGCCATTATGCAAGCCCCTAGGCCAAAGTCTAAGGCCGAACTACAGGCTTTTCTGGGCCTTCTGAATTTCTACAATTCCTTTCTTCCACATAAGGCTAGTGTAGCAGAGCCTCTTCACAGGCTATTAGACAAACAGGCAGTGTGGCAGTGGTCTCAAACACATGAGACTAGTTTCAATGAGGTCAAGGCCTTGTTCACTTCTAACAGTGTACTTGCTCACTTCAATGAGTCCCTTCCTGTGTGCATCGCTTGTGATGCTTCCCCTTATGGGGTGGGTGCTGTACTGAGCCACCTCAGGGCTGATGGAACTCAGGTTCCTGTTGCATATTACTCCAGAACGTTGTCTTCAGCTGAGCGCAATTATGCTCAAATAGACAGGGAGGCCTTAGCTGTTGTTGCTGGAATTAAAAAATTCCATGATTTTTTATATGGTAGGCATTTCACGGTCTTCACTGACCATAAGCCTTTGTTGGGACTGTTTACCACACGTAAACAAACTCCCCAAATCATCTCCCCCAGGATGCTCAGGTGGTCTATCTTCTTGTCTGCAGATGATTTTTCCCTACTTCACAAGCCTGGGAAGGAAATGGGCCATGCTGATGGCCTCAGTAGATTACCCCTGCCGGTAATAGAGGCTGACCCCGCGCCAGCCATCAATACTCTCTCCATTCAAGCCTTCCCCGAGTCCCCCATGAGTGCCAGGGATGTAGCCGCTGAATCAGGCACAGATCACACACTTTCACATGTCCTTTCTTGGGTTTTGTCTGGATGGCCTGAGCACTGTCCTAGTCCTGAATTTCAGAGTTTCTGGTCTAAAAGGAACGAGTTGTCCACCTCTCAGGGTTGTCTGCTTCGGGGAAGCAGAGTTGTCATTCCCACCTCAATGAGGACTAGGGTCCTAGATTCCCTCCACGAGGGTCATCCTGGCATTGTACGCATGAAGGCTCTTGCACCCTGCCACTTGTGGTGGCCAGGTGTAGACAAAGACATAGAAGCTAAGATGCATGCTTGCCACCTTTGTCAACGCTCACGCCCTGAAATGCCCCAAGCTCCTGTGCATAAATGGGAGGAAACACAGTCTCCATGGTCTAGGGTGCACATTGACTACGCTGGGCCCTTTCAGGGTCAATTCTTCTTGGTCCTCATTGACAGCCATTCAAAATGGCTTGAGGTTGTACCTGTCTTTTCCACCACCACTGCAAAGACTATTCAGGTACTGAGGGGGATTTTTGCTGCACACGGGCTCCCAGACGTCATTGTGTCTGACAACGGCCCTCAATTCACCTCCTCCGAATTCCAAGCTTTCTTGCAGGCTAACATGATTCGTCATGCCACCTCTGCACCCTTCCACCTGTCCACCAACGGTATGGTTGAACGCATGGTGCGCATCACCAAGGACGCCTTGAAGAAACTCACCTACGGAGACTGGCATCACAGGTTGGCTGACTTCCTCCTTTCTTATCGCACCACGCCATCCACTTCTACAGGGAGAAGCCCAGCTGAACTTCGTTGGGGGTGCAAACTGACTACCAAGTTTGACTGGTTGCATCCGGACAGACTGCCTCCTTTTGTCTCACACCCCAGGGCACCTAGGCAACTTCTTGTGGGTGCCCCGGTTTGGACTCGTAATTACGGGCCCGGTCATACATGGGTCCCTGCATCTATCTCCAGGGTCACAGGTCCTCTATCCTACGAGGTATCCCTGGACAACGGTCGTGTCCTGCATCGGCACATTGACCAACTTCGCCCTAGATGGGACCTTCCCGCTGAGACTTCTGGGTCTTTTCCAGGGGGGGAGGGGGAGCCCTTTGGGCAAAGGGAGGGGCATGGAATGATGCCCATTACCAATGAGAGAGCCACAAACGGCCCATCCCAAAATTCCGCAATTGCTCCCAACAGGAAGTCAGGGAGCCCAACTAGAACCCAGGCATCAATGCCTACTCCAGCCAGGGAGTCACCCCGGGGGCATGATCACTTTTCACCCGCATCACTCAGTACTCCAGTCAGAGAGAATACCCGGGAGCATCCCAACAATCCATTCCCTGAAAGAGAGCTGGCACACACTCTTCCTTGTTGGCCTGACTTCAACCCTATCCCTAGAAGGGGGCAAACACATAGGGAGGTGGTCGAGGAACCAAATCCCGACTACATCACCTCTGACTACACTCAGGGGACAACTGAGTTTTGGGACAGTACTGAAACCCACACAAGCCCAGACACAGAACGGGATTCAGGGGATAGACAGCCTCCTGACAGGTCTTGGACGGACCTAGGAGGTTCTACAGAAATGCCCAACAGTGACAGTCACTTAGAAGGGCCAGAGAGCCTACAGCTAGGTGGGACAACCAGGTCACACACTGGAAGAAGGCCTGGCCTGACGAGCCCGGTGGGCAAGCAATCAGGCCAGGCATTGGAGCACAGCCCTTGGGAGTCACCAAGGCATAACGAGGGGGACAGGCACGCATCATCCCTCAGTCAAGGAGTATTTGGCAAGCACCCAGAGCTTAGGAGGTTACAGAGAGCGAGGAAACCTCCTAAGTACTTAGAAGATTACATAACACTATTGGCAAAACAGAGCCAGTAACAATGGAGGCACAGAGACCGATGGTATTAGGAGCAGGGCACTGCACTACAGAAATGAGTTATGTGTTGTTATGATATAAGGAATAGTTTTAGCCCGGGGGGAAGGGGTGTTATGTCCTGAGCCTGTGCAAGCAGGCTCGGGGCATTGTGGACGGTCCCGGGCAGGTGCAAGCTGCCCGGGACCAGACAGGCTGTCACCAATACATGTGCGCATGCGCGGGTGCTGGCGCACCAAAAGTAACAGATTGACCCGGGAAAGGCCTATAAAAGGAGGCCGAGAGTTTTGGGCATTGCCGCCATATTCCAATGTAAGCTGAACTGAAGAATAAAGGTTTCCTGAGAACTACAACTGCTTCTCGTGTCTTACCATTTCGCGACGGACTCAACACCCTGTGTTCCAGGATCTTTGAAAAATATAGTTCAGTGGTTCCGATATCACATCTGCCAGTTCCTTGAGAACCTTGGGATGTAATCCATCTGGTCCTGGCGATTTGAACTCATCTAGGCTGGACAGGTGCTCACTTACCATTTTCTTGCCTATCTTAACTTGTGTTTCTATTTTGTTTTTTATGGCACTATTTTTGATAGGTTGGTCTGTTTTTTCCCTTTGTGCAAAGACAGATGCAAAAAGTGAGTTAAATAGTTCTGCTTTCTCCCTGTTGCTTGTCACTTTCTTGCCACTTCCACCCACTAATGGACCAATCATTTCCTTCACTTTTTTCTTGTTTTTTACATGTTGAAAGAAGCTTTTTTTGTTATTTTTGACTTTGGTCGCAAGCCTTAGTTCATTTTGAGCCTTGGCTTTAGAACTATTATAGAACTATTCAATGAGGTCCTAAAAAATGCGAAAATACTGACTTCATGGGAAGAACCAATTCTCACACTGATTCCCAAGGAAAACTCAGATTTGGCGTTTATTAAAAATTATAGGCCTATCTCATTATTAAATTCGGATTATAAATTTTTTATGGCCATAATGGCTAAAAGACTCAAAAGATTCTTAGTAGAATTTATACATACGGATGAAAATGGCTTTTTACCCAAAAGATATATAAGAAATAATGTTAGAATTGTATTGGATGTATTGGAATACTATGAGGTTCACAATGAAAAACAAATGGGATTAATTTTTCTTGATGCACAAAAAGCATTTGATAATGTGAAATGGGACTTTATGCTCAATCAACTGGTGTATATGGATTTTGGTGAGAATTTTATAAACATGTTTAAATCAATCTATTCCAAACAGGCATTTAAATCAATCTATTCCAAACAGGGAGCTAAAGTAATAATTAATGGAGAAACAACTGAAAGTTTTCAAATTCAAAAAGGCACAAGGCAAGGTTGTCCATTATCTCCATTACTGTTTGTATTGTCCCTGGAGGTATTAACTAGAGCAGTGGTTCTCAACCTTCCTAATGCCGCGACCCTTTAATACAGTTCCTCATGTTGTGGTGACCCCCAACCATAAAAGTATTTTCGTTGCTACTTCATATCTGTAATTTTGCTACTGTTATGAATTGTAATGTAAATATTTGATATGCAGGATCAGACTCTAGACTCCAGAGTTAGAACCATCCAACAAAAGGAATTCCACAACTACAGGTAGTCCTCAACTTATGACCACGACTGAGCCCAACATTTCTGTTGCTGAGCAAGGCAGTTGTTAAGTGAGTTGCATTCATTTTATGACCTTTCTTGCTGCAGTTGTTAAGTGAACCACTGCAGTTATTAAGTTAGGAACACAGTTGTTAAATGAATGTGGCTTCCCCATTGACTTTGCTTGTCAAAAGATTGCTAAAAATAATCACATGACCCTGGGACACTGCAGCCATCATAAATACAGGCCAATTGCCAAGCATCCACATTTTGATCACATGACCAATTGAAGGAAAAGCAGCAAGAGAATGGAAGAAAGGAAAAGGGTTATAAATAAAAAATCAGAACCCCTGTAACATTTTGTGGATGAAGCAAGAGGTTACCTGATTACTTTTTCATGAAAGTTTCCCAAAACAGAAGGATATGACTTTATAGCTGTCCCAGATTCCAGCTATTTCATTCCCTCCTGCCAACATTTTCACCTTCCACTGAGCGTACCTGATTCTCATCTAAATGTTTTCTGACGTCCCTCTCTCAATGCATTTCCTTTTTCCTAACAATTTCTGGCAGTGGAGTATACACTTCCCCAATCGGAGCCTTGCCTTTGGATCCCGACCAGGTGGGAGGCAGAATAAAAGGAAGTCATTTAAAGGTGGGAGGAGGGAAAATCCCGAGGTTGGCTTGCTCCCGATTCACAATGAAAAAGGCAAAGGGAAGCTCGCAATTCGGGCTGGCAGGCAGGCAGGCTGGCATGCTGGCTTTCTTGCCCACGCCAACTCCCTTCAAATGCAGCCAGGTGATTCTGAGTTTAAGTGCAGCTCCTAGCAACCCCAAGGAAAATCCGATGGATGGGGATGGGGAGACTCAATTAAGGTGCTTGCAATCCCCCCACGCAAGGGCAGAGACCAACCCCAGTTTGTTTGTTTTTTTAAAAAGCTAAGATTAAAAAAATACAATCCAAAAGCGCTATTTAAAAAAGCAATTACACTGAATGCATCAAGGCGAGCTGGCGGAAAGAAAAAATGATCGCCGGCGCTTTTATTCACAGACACCAGATTTCCCCCCCATCATAAAATATCCATTCCTCCCTCCAAAAGGGAGGGAATCAAAATACAAAAGGAACCCACCCTGCGGCAAAGCCCTCTGGCGTGCTGATTCCACAGCTAACAACCCTTCCTTTCCTCCCTCCCTCCCTCCTTCCTTCCTCCTCCTCCTCCTCCTGCTTCACCCCCCTCAACTCCCCGCCAGCCCGTCTCCCCTCTTCCACAGAGGCGCAAGCAACTGCATGCAAGCGCAATCTGAAGCAGCTCCGCCGGCTTCACAGATTCCCTGGGAAGATACATCACGGATGCCAATGACCGGGCCGCAATTTCTGATTGGTGAAAAGGCTGGGAGAAGGCGGGATGAGTCATTGGCTTTTGCTAGCTCTACCTGAGAGGCGGGGAGTTGCTCCTTTGATGCTTTAAGTCTTACCATTCTCTGTGTTGTTTTTATCCGTCTGGAGACGATAGAGGAGCGGTGTCTTGGTTCCTAAGACCATCGGAAATATGTGTTTTCAGATGGTCTTAGGCGACCCCTGTGAAAGGGTCGTTCAACCCCCAAAGGGGTCACGACCCACAGGTTGAGAACCGCTGAACTAGATTGATTTAGAAAGATGAGCAGATCAAAGGATTAGAGATCAAGAGAGAAATATTTAAAATGCAAGTCTTTGCAGATGATCTTGTTTTTATAATTGAAGAGCCACTACAGTCAGGGACAAGGCTAATGGAAGTACTGGGTCAATATGGTGAAATAGCAGGCCTAAAAATAAATAAAGAAAAAACCAAAATGCTTGTTAAGAATATGACTAGAGCACAGAAAAATGAATTAGTTGATAGATTAGGTATCCAGACTACAAAGAAAATAAGATAGATAGGGATACAACTAAAAGTTATATGCGCCACACTTAAAAGAGATAATTACGATAAATTAATGGAACAGATTAAAATTGATTTGGATACCTGGACTAACCTACAGCTAGCTCTCTTTTATGGGTAGAATTGCCGTAGTTAAAATGAATGTGCTACCCAAAATATTATTTTTGTTTCAATGTATACCGATCAAATTAGATAAGGATTTTTTTCAAAATTTTAATCAAACCATACTTAAATTTATTTGGCAAGGGAAAAAAGTAAGGATTAAATTAAAATTACTGCAAGATTCTAAGGAAAGGGGCAGTCTCGGCCTCCCAGATTTGGAAAAATATTATCAAGCTACAGTATTAATATGGGTGTGGGACTGGATACAATTGAAAAATAGAAGATTATTAAGATTGGAAGGTCATGATATGCAGATTGGATGGCATGCTATGTTATTGGATGAGAAATACAAGGTCCACCAGTATTTTCAGAGGCATTATATCAGGCGAGTGTTAATAGATGTATGGGTTAAAATTAGGCAACAAAATTATATGCAAGTTCCCAACTGAATTTCAGCATTGGAAATGCACATACACCCAATGTTTATACAATTAGAGAAAGTAATAACGTATAAAGATATATTAGATGAGAGAGGAGAATTGAAATCAAGGAAAAATCTTCAAGATGAAGGGATAGAATTGGAATGGTGGGCATATCTCCAACTGCAATCAAGATATAGAAAAGATAAAAAAAAGAGTGTATGAAAACAGAGCCGATAGAGCTAGATAAAATATTATTAGGAACTTAGGACAAAATGATTAAAAGAATATACCACTATCTTCTAGATCAGGCAATATATGAAGAGCAGGTCAAGGAAACTATGCTAATGTGGAGTAGGGATTTCGGCTTTAATATTGATCTGCACATCTGGCAAGAATTGTGGGAAAGAAACAGAAAACTCACCTTAGCTACTTCTGATAAGGAAAATCTCTACAAGATGTTTTATAGATGGCATTTTCCACCCAAAAGGTTAGCCAAAATGGAAATTATGTTAGAAATGCAAATTAGCAATAGGGACCTATTACCATATGTGGTGGGAATGTCCTAAAGCCTGTGATTATTGGAATAGGATAAGAAAATGGTTGGAAGAAATATTAATGTTGGAGATAGAGCTAAAACCTGAACTTTTTTTTTATTAAAACGTTTTTATTTTCCATTTATTCATACAAAATAAAATAAATTCCTAACCATTGGTACCGCCTGCCCATTCCCCCCAGGCTGCGTCCACCCTCTCTAATCCTTCCCTATTTCCCTCCTCTTTCTCTCCTCCCCTCCTATTCTCTTCCCCTCCTCTTCTCCTCTAACCATCCTACTTCCTCCCTACTCCTTCCTCCCCTCTCATCCTTCTCACACACATGAACGCAGCATAGGGGAAATGCGCAAGCATTTACCATGACTATATCATCATTACCCACCCACTCACCCACCCACCCACCCTCAACCCTCCCCCCTCACTTCCCAGAGCAGAGTACAGGGTTAAGAAAGTTAACAATAATAAAAAAAAGAAAAGAAGAAAGAAAAAAGAAAAGAAAAAGAAAAAAAGAAAAAAACATAATACTTAACCTTTAACTCCCCTTAAATTAAGTCATATAAACAAATCTCTACATAAAATAAATGAAACTTTATAGTCCCATATTTTTTCTGAATATAATCTATCCATCTTCTCCATACAATAATATATCTTTCTTGTGTATGATCCTTCAAATAAGCAGAAATTTTTGCCATTTCTGCAAAGTTAGAAACTTTAAATATCCATTCTTCTAAAGTAGGCAACGAGTCCTTCTTCCAATACGAGCCTACTAATAACCTTGCTGCAGTTAATAAATTCAACATTAAAGTAGTTTCTTTGTCATTTAAATCCACAAAGATACCCAATAGGAATAATTGAGGGGTGAACTTTATCTTCCTTTTAAAAATCTTTTGAATGTTCCACCAAATCATAATCCAAAAAGCCTTTACCTTTTTACAATTCCACCAAACATGAAAATATGTCGCATCCATATTACCACATCTCCAACATTTGGGTTGTAAATTTGGATACATACAAGATAACTTTTTAGGATCTAAATGCCATCTGTAAAACATTTTATAAAAATTTTCCCTCAAATTTTGAGCTTGTGTAAATTTAACATTTCTAATCCAAATTGTCTCCCATAAGTCCAATGGGATCGGATCCTGGATATTCTGAGCCCATTTAATCATACAGTTTTTAACCAATTCTGTTTCAGAGTCTAATTCTATTAAAGCATTATAAATTCTTTTTATATGGGCCTGACTCTGATCTTTAATCTGAATAACCAGATTTCCATCTTCTAGTGTTATTCCTTCTTTCTTATCTACAGTCCACCTGTCCACTATTTGTAAATATTGAAACCATGACTGTAGAATATTTTCTTGCCTTAATACATCTAGAGATTTTAAATGCCAATCCGAACCTGACCAAGTTAATAATTCTTTATACGAAATTTTATCAAAGTTCATCCCCTTAAAAATCCCCTCAATTGCATGTCTAGGAATCCCCCAGATAGGTATTTTATAGTTATAATAATACTTTTTCCAAACTCGAAGTAAGGCACTCCTCAAAATATGTGATTTGAAAGCCCGGTCCACTTTCTTATTAAAAATTAAATATGCATGCCAACCATACATTAAATCCCACCCTTCAAGAACAAGAATATCCTTATTTGTTAAATTAAGCCAATCACTTATCCAAGTTAAGGCGGCTGCATCATAGTATAATTTCAAGTTAGATGCTTTAAGTCCTCCTCTTTCTCGGGCATCTTGCAAAATCTTAATTCCCCAAGAATCTTTTACAGCTGAAATTCTCCCCAACAGTGACAATTGCAGTTTTTTCCAGTCATTTAAATCCTTTTGCACTTCTGCCCATAGTAATTCATAATTATTTTTATACAATTTTCCATTTGAGGCAGTTAAATATACTCCCAGATATTTAACCTTTTTCACCATTTGAAAATCTGTGGCTTTAACCACTTTCCTTGTCATTGGTTAACATATTCTTAGATAATATCTTAGTCTTTTAGTTATTGACTTTAAAACCAGAAACTTTTCCATACTGTGTTATAAGTTCTAACAGACAATTAACCGCTCTAATCGGTTGTTCCAAAATCAAAACTAAATCATCCGCAAAAGCCCGTAATTTATATTCATTTTTTCTTATCTTTATGCCCTTGATTACCGTTGATTCTCGAATCTGGATCAACAAAATCTCCAATGTTAAAACAAATAACAATGGAGATAATGGACATCCTTGTCTTGTCCCTTTTTCAATATTAAAAGTCTCAGTCAATCCCCCATTAACAACAATTTGAGCAGATTGTTGCTGATATATAGCTTTAAGTGCATGTAAAAAATTATCCCCAAAATTCATTTTCTCTACCAGTGAGAATAAGAATTGCCAATCTAATTGATCAAAGGCTTTTTCAGCATCCAAAAATATAAAAGCCACAGGAATCTGATTGTTCTTATCCAAATACTTAATTAAGTTAATAATTTGTCTAAGATTATATTTCATGTATCGCCCTGTTATGAATCCTGATTGATCACTGTGAATCAAATCCTTCATAATCTACATTAATCTATTTGCCAAAATTTTTGTAAAAATCTTGTAATCTACATTTAATAATGATATCGGCCTATAATTCTTAGGCTCTGTAAGATCTTGATCCTCTTTCGGAATCAATGATATAAACGCTCTTTTCCAAGAAGGAGGAACTTGTGCTCCCAGCAAGATACTATTAAAAAGCTCCTTTAATGGCTCCAATGTTTCTTCATATAAATTTTTATAATACGGCTACGTCAATCCATCTGTTCCTGGAGACTTTCCCACCTTTAACTGCTTGATAGCTAAGCCAATTTCCTCCACAGTAATTAAACAATTCATCCCATTTTGCTGTTCCTCAGAAAGTTTAGGAAAATGTACTGATTGTAAATATTTATCTATATCCATTCCCTTTATATTATCACTTGAGTATAGTTTTGTGTAAAAATCTAAAAAACTCTTTTTAATCAAGTTTTGCTGAAAAACCTCTGTACCTTTATATTTTACTTTCTCTATAATCTTAGCCTTCTGTTTCTTTCGTAACTGATAAGCCAACCACCTCCCAGGCTTATTCGCATTACAAAAAGTATTATGTCTCATATAACGCAAATTGGTAGCCACCTGATCTGCCATCAACATATTAAATTGTTCCCTAAGCATCTTTATAGAAACCTTTAAGTTATTATCAGAAGCAAGCGCTTCTTCTTTTATTTTAATCTCATCTTCTATTTCTCTACGTCTTTGTATCCTTTTATCCCTGGAAACTTTATTTAAATGAATTAAAATTCCCCTCATATACGCCTTACTGGCATCCCAGACCATGGGCATCGATGTACCCTTATTCATATTTAAAGCAAAAAACTCCTTTAAATACTCTTTACATTTTTGTACAAACTCTCCCCAGGTAAACAAATTCTCATTCAGTCTCCAAGACCTTCTGTTCCCATCTTCCAAGTATAGCTCCATCCACACAGGACTATGATCTGAAAGGGTCCTGGGAAAGATTTTTACCTTTCTCACCCTAGAAAGAAAATCACTAGTAATCAAAAAGAAGTTAATCCTTGAAAATGACTGGTGTCTATCCAAATAGAAGGTAAAATCTCTATCACTTGTGTTCCTCTCTCACCAAATGTCAATAAGTTCCAACTCTTCTTTCAAATCAAAAAAAGTTTTGGGTAATTTAGTTTGAATGAAATTTTTTGAAGAGCTCTTTTTATCTATAATTATATCCAAAACTCCATTCCAGTCACCCATCAAAATTACAGATTTATAATCCAACTGGGATATCTTCCCATGCAAAAGCTTATAGAATTGCTTCTGTTGTTGATTAGGGGCATATAATCCAACAATAAGAACTTTCTTGCCTTGTAACAGTAGTTCCACAAAGACATATCTTCCTTCAAGATCAACCTCAATTAATTTAGCCGATAAATTTTTCTTCACATAAATTACAACACCCCCTTTTTCCCCTGGAGCTGGAGCTATAAAATGTGATCCCAAACGAGAATTTGTCAGATATTTTGAGTCCTTTGAAGTTATATGAGTCTCTTGCAAACATATCAAGTCATTATTATATTGTTTCAAATAGTAGAAGACCTTTCTCCATTTCTGAGGTGAATTTAAGCCATTAACATTCCAGGTCAGGAACTTGGCCATCTACACCGGCCTGAAGCCTTTGAAGCATAGCCTGAAGATCAACTGTTGAAGATCTTTTAGGTCTTGCCCCTCTCACAGGCTCTGTAGTAACCATTCCTTCTACTTTATCGCCACTCTTCTGCTGCTGCTCTTTTTCTTTGCGTTTATGGGCAGCTCGTGTCATCCTTTGATTTTTTATCTCAAGATTCTGTACAGGCAACACCGCTTGTTCCATGACCATCAATGAGGAAGCTCCTGCCATAACGGGCTCTTCAATTATCCTTGTTCGTGGAGGTGAAGACGGTCTTGCCTTTAGAATAGAGTGATAGAAATCTCTTGCCTTTAAAACTGTAGTTAATCTGTAACGTATTCCATCATAATTCACTACTATTCCTCTTGGAATCTCCCATCTGAACTGGATTTGACGACGTTTTAACTCATCAGACAGAAAAGTAAATCTTTTCTACCTCTTAAAATTTTTGGAGGTATTTCTTTTAAAATTATCACATCTTGAGCTGCAATTTGAAACTTCTTTTTATAAAAAGCCTGTATAATTTCATTACTAATAGATTTTCTGGAAAAGTAAATAACCACATCTCTTGGTAAATTTCTCTGTCTGGCAACCCGTGAGTTGACTCTGAAGATTTTTTCTATCTCATTCCCAACTCCTTCTGGTCTCCATCCAAGATTAAAAGCAATATCTCTAACAATAAGCATCTTCAAATCTTCCTGGGAATTTTCTTTCAATCCCCGGATATGCAATGCGAACTCCATTTCTCTGTATAGTTTGTTCATCCTGTGTAACTTCTATCTTATTCTCCACTTCCTCCATTCTAAATTCCAGTTTTGCTGCATTTTCAGTAATCTCTTCCATTTTATTGTCAATCCTTTCAATATGCAGGACAAGACCTGAAAACGCAAATAATATGTCTTCTCTGACTTGCTTGTTCTTTTTCTCCAATAATTCTTCTATAATAGCCCTCTCTGCAATTATAAGATCTTTTACCTCCTCTTTAATATCCAAAGCAGTCATTTTTAAAGCCTCTTGTAAGTCTTTGAGAGAGATTGCAGGAGGAAGAGAGGGTGGGGGTGATTTTGGTTTAGACTGAGAAGCAGGCTGAGTCATTGGGGAGGAGATAGAAGCTTTAGGGACAGAGACCAAACATTTTGAAGCCATTCTGTTAAGTTCAAAGGAGCAAAATTCTTGCCTCTATAATATCACAGTTCTTTAAATAATAATAAAAAGAAAGAAAGAAGGAAAAAAAGAAAAAAGAACATTCTGGACTTAGCATAGACCTACGTAACTCTAACTAGGGAGCATGTGTTAGTATGTTAGAATATCTGGCAGTTATTGGGTTAAATGCTGGGTATGTTGATGGGTCAGTGGGAGGAGTCAAAAAGGGTCATTGGGAGACTTCCTGAACACAAGCCAGATGGAAGCCTTTGTCCATCCAGCCACATGTGTTTTGCCAACATGTGACTCTCAGCAGAAGAAGAGGGGAAAATTCAATATTAAATTACCTATAGGAATGAACAAATATGGAAAACCAGATTCATCTACAGCATAGTAAGTCTCTGCTTAGAATCCCTGGAAAATAAATGTTTGTTTAATTCATTTCTATCGAGTTATCTGTTAGATTAGATTCAGAGCCACGAGTCTCGTCTGGGCAGAACCAAGTAATTTAATAAAGATTATTCCTCCTCTGAGCTCCTGCAACAGTTTGAAGAAAGTAAAGCAGATATTTTCTCGCAAGTAGTAATTTGACGGGGCTAATTTCCTTCAATTGCCTGCAACAGTAATCTCTGAGCTCTGTCTCCCATTAAAGCCTGCAAAGCGAAGGCAGTCAGGGCTTCAAAGAAGGTGTGAGTCAGATGTATTGTTTTACTAATTTGTTGTCAGCTCCACAAGTAGCCACTGCATAACAAAGCTTACCTGCTGGCAAGGATTCATTACCAGTCAAATCCTGCTTGTTAGCCAATGCTTCAAAGTAAAGTGAAATTATAAAGTGCCTTGTGTTGTTTTAAATTGCCTTTGGATCTGTCCACAAGATGAAGAGAAAAATCCACGCTCTTGTTCTTGCATGTAAACTCTGATTTCTAACAGCAAAAGAAGCTTTGGGCCTTATTCCACCTTCCTTCCTTGCCGTTAAATTAAACAGCCAAGGAGAGCTAATTGCCCTTGCAAAGCCATTTTCCCCCTCAGGCCCCAGATGACATACCATAAATCATTTGTTGCTATAGTGACCCAGCATTGATGAGAGGAGTGTTCGCTCACTTCTAAGTAATCACAGAGTTTACTGCTTATGTAACTAAACCCAACAAAAGGTGTTTTTGCTCAATCAGCTCGCAGCCAAGAACGTGTCTTTTGAATTCTCTGAACAACTAATTTGCCAGCCATCACAGCACTAGAGAAAAGCTAAGCTCCCTCCCCCCTTAGGAATGCTTGAAATTTCAGCCAATGTTGTGATCACAGCAAGCCTAACCAAGAGCATCTCTTAGAGGGAGAAAAGGAACTTCATTGCTCACAGCACTAACTTCACAGAGTGATTCTGTTAGTTAAAGTGCAAGCTACTTAAATTTATCCCAAGCTACCAACACCCCTAGAGGGCACAGAGAGTGAACTTTGCCAAAGTACTCACTCACTCACTCAAGCTGAAGACTAAGTTGTTCCAGCTTGAGAGAAAGAAAGCAAGAGCCAATTGCCTTCGCCTATTATCACAGCTGATGATCCAGAGTTCCAGCCTGCAACTCTGCCAGGTGGGAGTTTGTACCTCTACATTCTCTAGTGGCCCACTAGCAGTAACGTGGTAATAGGAAGAATTTGGCTAGCCTTTCTCCAGACGCCCCCTAGTGGTTAAAGGAGGCTCTACATGCAAGCCTTTAACCGCACCCAGAGAAGCCCCTCTAGTGGACAAAGGGTGAACCTCGAAGCCAGAGCACCCTGGTAGCTGACCCACAGCAAGTGACCCCTAGTGGTGAAGGTGTGAACTGCACTGAAGTACCCACAAATGCAGGAGAATGCACCCAGTGGCATCTCCACCCACAGACAGCACCTCAGAAGCTGATCTACAAGTAGCGACCCCTAGTGATCAAAGAGAGAAGTTCCTCAAATTCTCTTCAAAATAGCTGAGAAGGACACTGAACCTATCCTAGCCATAGCAGAGCGTCCTACTGGTCTAGCAGAAGGGGTTCAACCAACCAGCCTAGTTGAGACACACCAACCAGACCACAGCAGCCATGCACTCACATCTGATGGAAAGATGGGAGTCAAACTACGAGTGCCATGAAAGACACTGGAGGAAACTACTCTAACTCTACCAAGAGCCTCAGGAGGAGCTTTCCCCTGTACAGGCAAGTGAATTGGAAGAAGATAAAGAAGATGCCCTTGAGCAATGGATGGACTCTGAATGGCAACTCAAGGACATTCAGGAACAATTAAGAGACCCAAGAGTTGATGGCGAGATGCACAACATCAAGGTACTAAACAAGGAACATAAGAAGTTTCTAGAGAGCTCACAGGGTTCCCCACAGCCCAAGCCTCGCCAGAAAAGCAGACCGGCCGAAAGAGGCGAGTCCGAAGTCTCCCGCTATTCACATACACCATCCCAACAGTCGCATGCGGCTCCATCCCACGTGTCTGGAACAGCCTCATCTTTCCGCCACATATCCAAGGCACATTCCAGCATGTCCCAACAACCGCATGTCACAGGCGCCTCCCGCCTTTCGAAAGCATCTTCCCGTCATAGCCGAACCTCCCGTATCTCACAAATCAAACAAATGATCATAGATGCTAAAGCTGCTGAAGCTGTCTTTCGTGTGGCACAAGAGGAGAGGCAGAGAAAGAAGGAGTTGGCGGCCATAGAACTTGAGGAAGCTGAAATAGAGGCCAAGCTAGAAGCTGAAGCAGCTCAAATGGAAGCCAAATGAAAGGTTATAGCAGCTAAAATGAAGACCAAAAGAAAAGACGCCCAAGAAGAACTTGAACTTACTCAAAGCCAAAGAGTTATGGCAGACAAAATGGCTAGAGCGGAAGGCCTTCAGAAAATACTCCAGAACACCACTTTCTTGCCAGACAGGCAACAACTGGAAAATGAAGAGCGTCGTAGCCGCGTACAGACCTACATGGACAACCAAAGCGCATTTCAGAATGCACAGGTGAGAACGCCACAGCCAGCCACAAGCCCCCCAAGACCGAGTAGGCGAGCAGAGGAATCTCAACAACCAAATGCAGCGGCCAGCCACAGAGTTGATGTCGCGATACTTAGGTCACGAGATCTCCCCACCATTGCCACCCCATTGAACCCTATAAAACCACAATTACAACACTGCATGCTTGTGACAACCAAACCTGTTTTGGTAGCTACAGTGTTCCAACCGTGCCTAGAACAACACTGCATGCTTGTAACAACCAAACCTGTTTTGGAAGCAACCGTGTTCCAGGCAAGCAACAATTACAACAACTTAGCTTTGTCCATAAAGGACAAACAAGACAAACAACGTCCCCAAGACTGGGAGTCATGGAACGTACTCCCAAAATGTCTCCAAAGCATGCAAGTGCAGTGCACATATGTCTCCAGCTCACCTGCCCCAGTGCAGAAGAAAGAATTGTATGCTTCCTTAGATGTGTCTACGAAGGTGACTGCAGCCTTAAGATACGTCTCACTCTACAGCGGGGAGAGCCGCACTTACGTTATCTTGTTTGCAACCATAAGATGCATCAGAGTCTACAACGGGGGGTGCTGCAGTCTCAGTGTCTTCTTAGGGAAAGCGAGGCTAACAATACAAGAAGGCCACACTGTACCAAGGTTACAGCTATGTGGCACCACTTTGACTGTAAAGCTGACCAACTTGACAGCAAAGACGTTGCGCCTTGAACTACAGTCCACCACCTTCTACGCAGACAGCAAGGTGATGTCAAGCTACATCTGCAAACAAAGCGGACACTTCTACGTTCATGTAAGCAACAGAGAGAAAAGGACTGAAACATCCTTAAGCCCTGAACAATGGCAACATGTGCCAACAAATAAGAACTTTGTTAACCAAGTGAAGTGGCCCAATCTTGCCACACAGATAACAGAACTGATCTGGCTAGAAAGTCTTCAGTTCTTGGCCTGTCCAAATAGATAGATGCCACATAGACCAAAACGTTCTGCACTTCCAGCTTCAGATCAAAGTGCCAACCTTCAATCTCAAACACCCAGTAAACGTCAACCAATCCGCTTCAAAACCCTGTCTAAGCGGAGAAAACTGAAATTAGGCATACTTTTGATCGTCTCGATCACTTGTCTCAGCACCCCAAGAATTAGCCTTGTAGAAGCCTGCAAGGACTTACTGACTTTCACGAACTCCATGTCATTAAAGACACCTACACCCACACATGAAGTCCTCACCCTGAGGGCAACAGTAGTAGCCCTCTTCAATACTCCACCGGTGGTTCCAGACCCTTCGGTTCTTGAGTATCCTGAGTCTTCTGCTCAAGCTGTTGTTCCTGACTCTTCAGTTCCAGCTGTTGTTCCTGGTTCTTCAGTTCCAGCTGTCTTTCCTGACTCTCCAGCTTCAGTTGTTCCTGAGTTTCCAGCTCCAGCTGTTCCTGAGTTTCCAGATGTTCCTGATCCTGATTCTTCAGCTCCAGCTGTTCCTGTGTTTCCAGATCCAGCTGTTTATGTCTTTCCAGGTTTTTCAGTTCCTGAGTATCCTGTGAATCCAGTTCACCTCGTTCCTGCGAAGCTTGGGTTCCAGTTTTTTCTGTTTCAGATTTGGTTCCAGTTTCCTTCACAGGAAGAAAACCTTGTCTCACTGAGAGACAAGACTGCGTACCAGAACTATTGGCCCATGGGACTTGCGCACCAGGCCCACCCACTTTATGAACTAGTTTGCCCAGCTGAGGTCCAGATCGTGAAGCCACGTGAGTCAGGGCGTGACTCAAAGACACTTGTTCCAGGCTGATCACCGTTTGGTCCCGTTGCTGATGAAGACCGAACCAGAAGATCAAACCTCAGATTATGTGTTGTCCCATGGATTGTTTGATGTAACACTTGCTTATTCTTTTTAGCATAATCATGCATGTTTTGTATTACTTTATAGTTATGCATGTTTTATATCACGTTTTTTACCTATTTAGCCACAAGTTAGTTACCTTTGAGTATTGTATGCCTTAACACTATGTTCTTTGCTATTTCAGTTAGTTAGTAGTGGAAATGTAAATTTCCAAGCGGGGAGTGTTCTGGACTTAGCATAGACCTACGTAACTCTAACTAGGGAGCATGTGTTAGTATGTTAGAATATCTGGCAGTTATTGGATTAAATGCTGGGTATGTTGATGGGTCAGTGGGAGGAGTCAAAAAGGGTCATTAGGAGACTTCCTGGACACAAGCCAGATGGAAGCCTTTGTTCATCCAGCCACATGTGTTTTGCCAACATGTGACTCTCAGCAGAAGAAGAGGGGAAAATTCAATATTAAATTACCTATAGGAATGAACAAATATGGAAAACCAGATGCATCTACAGCATAGTAAGTCTCTGCTTAGAATCCCTGGAAAATAAATGTTTGTTTAATTCATTTCTATCGAGTTATCTGTTTGTTTAGATTAGATTCAGAGCCACGAGTCTCGTCTGGGCAGAACAAAGAAAAAGAAGAACAAAATTCTTGCCTCTATATTTAAAACATGAACTTTTAATTTTGTTGCAAAGTCAAACAAGAAAGACAGTCGCCATTTTGCCTTTCACTTTCCCTTTCTTCAAAAGGGAAAGTAAACAAAAAAAAAAAGGCGGAGAAGATGCTTGCAGGAGTTAAAGTCACAATCAATCTTAAATCCACTTTCTCCTGGTCTGCTCCGTCTGCATTTAAATACTCACAAGCCTCCCAAAAAAGCAGATGTGGGAGCGGTGCCTTGCTTCATCCCAGAACTTCGGGACAAAGACGTCCTGGAGTGCGGAGTTGGCTCAGGCTCCGAGGGAGCTCTACCCTCCGATCCCCGAAATTATGGGGATCCAGGGGAGCTCTTATCTCTACCTGAGCCGCTCTTCTCTTCCCTTTCTCCCAGGGAAGAGATTCAAGCCGCGGGATAGCTGATTGTCAAAGTCCCGCGGCTTTTACACAACCCAGGAACTGGCTGCTTTGTGAAAAGCAGCCATCGTAGCTGCTTGATCCACCGAAAGCTCTCAAAACCTGAACTTTTCTTATTGAGCATAACCATAGAGAAATATGACAAGGGGATAATCTATTTGATGTTGCACATCTTGACTGCTGCTAGACTGGCGTTTGCACAAAAATGGAAGAACAAAGAAACTCCCACAGAGGAAGAGTTACTATATAAAATACTATCTTTTGCTGAAATGGACAGGCTTATGATGGAACTGAAGGATAAGAGTGGATCAGAATACTTTGAAATCTGGGACAAATTTTATTATTGGTGGGAATTGAGGAGGACTGTTGGGGTTACAGATTAGTGTTAAGATAGAAATGTATATAATCTTAGGCTAGCAAATAGAGAAATGAATTAAGTATTGTATAAATAACACATCTGTATTTATGGAGATAAAGAACTAAATGTAAGAAGAGAAATAATTTGATAGAAATGTTTATACTGGAATGTTACATCATGTCCAATGTTTTCTTTTTTAACTGTATTATAAATAAAAAAACTTAAAAAAAGATTCTTCTTTCCAGGAGGGTTTACGGCCATCCAAAAGCCATTTTGGGCCGTTTATAAATGCTCCCATTCAAATCCAGGGAGCAGCCTTGCCAAAGAATCATCTTTGGCAGCAAAATCAGTATATCATCAGCAGGAAAAAGAAAAGTACTTACCATTCAGCAGCTATCTTGGAGGAGGATAATATGTATATATGGGTTCTTGTATTTTTAATGCACTTTTTTCAATGTCTTGCTTGTTTTGTGTGTTATTTTTGTTTGTTTCTGTTCAAATTTTTTGAAGTTTTGAATTTTAACTTTTTTTAATAAAATAAAAATAGATAAAACAAATATAGGTTTGTTTTTCTGCCTTTTGGTTGGAGAATGCTGAAGGACGCTGGTACAATAGCAGTCCCCAGTCTAGCACCACCAAATCTACCAGGATTACAATTTCCATGGAAATGTGTTGGATGATAATGGCTTGGAATCCAGAAGTTGTAATTCATTTGGGAAGCTCCAGGTTAAAAAAGAGAAATTGATTTCAGAGATTAAGCCAGTGAGGCCTGATTGAATGTTACCTCTTTAGTTGAAGCACAAAGACAATGCTATTATTGGCATCTTCTAACTGGCTGATACTTAGTTCCAAATCCAATTTGATCTGCAAATAATAAGGGGCAAGAAAAAAAGTAAGAATGACCATATTGAAATCAGGGAGTAGAGGAGAGCTTAAGACCAATAGATTAAGAAAATACTTTGTAACAACCTAGGATGCTGTTTGATGTCAATGGTTTGCTTTCTGCTACAATTTCTCAATAATTTATCTATGTGCCTGTAAATGCTAGACTGTGGATTTGTGATATAATATGAATCAGATAAGTCATGTGACAATAATCCTGCTTACTAGGATTTTAGAATTTAGAATAGAATTTAGTAACTGCCTTTGTATGTATTAATCAAAAGATATTAGTAACAATTCTATTCTGTTTATATGCAAAAAATAAAAGTGTCATGCATTGGTGGAAAAAACATTAGTTTTGTTTAGATCCCATTCAGCTCTATTTACCAAGTTAAAGGAAATGTAGTATAATTTGGAGAAAAACATTTTCCATTCCTTTCTAGATTTTTGCTACTTTTTCAGACTTCAGAGCAAACTTGAAAACAAGTTCATTTTAGAAATGTATCCCCTACCTCTGTATGGGATTTCATTGGGTTGCCCACTTCACAAGCCACCAATCGGGTTTCATTTTCCTTGCGGAAATTACAGATCAGTTTCTGCAGGCAAAAGGGATGGAGTGTGTTTAAGTATACTTAACCTTGGAAGACTGAATGAGCAGTATGACAAAATGAATGAAAGGATTTTCATACTATTGCTATTCAACTGGAAAGATTGTCTCTAGGTCATCAGAGCCCCTTTTGAAGCAAAACTAAATTTGTTATATATGGTAGCAGATTTTCTCATGCTTTTAGCACAAAACAAATCAAATTCAAAGAAAGTTAAATCTCAGAAAAACTTATAATGCACAACAACAACAACAACAACAATAATAATAATAATAATAATAATAAAGTTGGAAGGGATCTTGGAGGTCATCTAGTCCAGGGCTTTTCAACCTTTTTACCCATTGTACCACTTTTCGGATAAGGCAATATCCGAGTACCAACACTCGCCCAGCAAGGTATCAAAAACTTGACCAAAAAAAAAAAAAAAAGGAAAAAATGAGAAAGTACAAGTAGTCCTCGACTTACAACAATTCACTTTGTGACTATTTGAAGTTACAAGCGAATTATGACCATTTTTCACACTTATGACTATTGCAGCATCCCCAGGGTCTTGTGATTTACATTCGGATTGCTTGGCAACTGATTCATACTTATGACGTTCACAGTGTCCCAGGGCCATGTGATCAATGGCGGGGGTGTGTGGCCAGCTGATCACTCAGCTTGCAGGGTGCCTGTGGGGGGGAATCCGTGGATCTCTGGTGAAGGGGGGATGCGACTGGGGCGGGTTCCTGCCGTCTTTCCCTCCCATTGTCCCTTCCTTCCTTTTTTTCTTCCTTTCCTTCACCTCCCTTTGTCCCTTCCTCCTTCCCTCCCTCTTTCCTATTGTCCCTTCCTTCTTTCCTTTTCTTCACCTCCCTTTGTCCCTTCCTCCTTCCCTCCCTCTTTCCCATTGTCCCTTCCTTCCTTCCTTTCCTTCACCTCCCTCTTTATCCCTTCCTCCTTCCCTCCCTTCTCTCCCATTGTCCCTTCCTTCCTTCTTTCCTTCACTTCCCCCTTTGTCCCTTCCTCCTTCTATTCCTTCATCCTGTGCTATGCTGCCCAGACCCCAGCCTGGTTTTGGCAGGCAGCAACACATCACGGCCCTGCCTGTGCGTGTGCAGAAGCAGAGGAGAGCACACAGGCAGGGCGGGGATGTGGCCAGTTCACCTCCCATTTTCAGGCACGTATGTTACAAACTGGCTACTTCTCCCAGTCATTTTTCCCCAAAATTTTCCCCCTGAAGCAGAGAGTCAGAGAACTGCGTCACTCTCGCCATTTGGGAGCAGCTTGCCTTTCAAACCTCCAATAATTAACAGAAGGGGAAACCCGCTGCAAAGGTGCATCTCCCGAAAAGAGAAAGGCGACCAGTTAGCCAAGAGCACGGCTGTTTCAGACTTTAAGCCTGCAATACAGGCAACAGAGGGCCAAGCAAAGAAGGTGATCCAAGAAAAGGGGAAAAAAAATCTGCTTTCCTTTCCAGCAAAAGTTACTTTTCCAAAACTGCCTTAAATGAAGAAGTGACTTCCCCCCCCCTCTAATAATTGACTTTCTCCTAGCTTCTCCAGCCTTCCTGGGCAGGAAGAGATCAGCCCCGACCGGCTTTTGTTCCCCAAAGGCTAAAGTCGATCGCTCACTTGTCTGATCCAAGGGGTGCACGGGCACCGCGAGACCCGCTCCAAGCCCACACTAAGCCACGATTCCCGGTTTGTAGAAAAGTTGAGGGGGGGAGAAAGGCGATCAGTCAGCCAAGAGCCCGGCTGTTTCAGACTTTAAGCCTGCGATACAGGCAACGGCGTGTGCTTCTCCCAACCCGGAAGGGGATATTAGGCTAGCGCTTGTTGTGAAGTAAGAAGAGGGAGGGGAAGGGCGATACAGATCCTGCTGACCTGCGTGCATGAGAAGAAGTCAATCCGGTTGCTGCACAATGAGTCCCTGGGGAGGGTGGGGCCTTGCTCTGCACCTGCACTCTTTGCGCGTACTCTGCAGGGCACGTTCGGTAGGGTTTGTGCAGGCTGCCGCCAAGCAGCATGTTTTCCACAAACAAGTGATCTGGGAAGGACCAGGGGGGAAGGAAGGTGACGCCACGTACCACCAGCCAGGTGGTCGCGTACCACCAGTGGTACGCGTACCACCGGTTGAAACGTCCTGATCTAGTCCAACCGCCATGTGTGGTATCCAGCTGCAAAAAAAATCCTAGATGGTTTTGAATTAAGATACTTGCAAATATAGCAGTATAACCCAAAGAGACTTTCAGTGTGGTTATACTCACAATCTAGAGCACAGGTGTCAAACTTGCCACATCACGTGATGTGTCGTGACGTATCGTGACTTTTTTTTGCATTGCCGGAGCTGGGGTGGGCATGGCCTCTGTATGATGCAGCCGGCCCACAGGCCAGCAGTTTGACAACCCTAGAGACTGAGCATTGTTATACAGCACAGTTTTTTAATATGCAGCAATTGATTTCAACCAAATGTATTGCAGATAATTTAGCATATCCAAATTTATTTATTTTTATTTATTTATATTTCCTATTTCTTAACCATTCACCTCCCTCCGAGGGGGAGGATGATCAACATGATGATCAAGTTTGGTGAATCTGAGCTTCCAGTCAACTCAGGGTTGACCTGTGATCACAAGAAGCAAGAAAATGTAAATATTTTTTGGAAATAATATTTAAAACACACTTTTAAGAATGGAATAAAAAGGAGGTGAAAACATTTGTTTTTCTTGGCTCTGTTCCTAAAGAGGCATAAAAAACTACAAGACTGAATTTTCTGTCAGTGTATAGCCACAATGACAAAATCGTTTTTCCGTACTGGGTAAATTGGACTTCAGATATTCCTGAACTACAATACATAGCAACTTTAGCCAAAATACTCAGTAGTGACTGATGCTGGAAGCTAAAATTCAACAACTGTATCTGACCTCACCTGTGCACTGCTGTTAGCTCTTTGGAAGTAAGCCCCAAATGGCAGCTCCACCACTAACTCAGTTTCATAGGCTCCTTCTCCAGCATTTGTTGCTGTAATATGGATGAGAACCACATTCTCAGCCCCAACAAGCAGGAAAGCTTCATTCCTGAGACATAAAAACATAGAAAAGAAAGATTACTAAATAATGGCTGCATTATTCTTCTGCATCAGTAATTAGAATATTGCAATTGGCAAGGCAAAATTGTTGGTTGAGGTTTGAGTATGCACCAAGGCAGTGGTGGGATTCAAATATGCGAACAACTGGTTCTCAGTGTGGATGCTGCTTTCGGAAGTCCGTTCTGGGCCTGGGCAACAAAAAAATAGCTACCGGTTCTGCCAAAGTGGTGCGAACTGGCTGAATCCCACCACTGCACCAAGGTCAACTGGAAGACCGGTGGAAGTTGAAACATTTTGCTGGATTAGAAAGGACATATTTTGCCTTCCCACTCATTGATATCTGACTACCTTTCTTTATTCATTTAAAAAAAATGAATGGCATATGATTCTTGAACTGTCTGAAAGAAAAGGAAGATGCAAAATCCAGCAACATTTTTTGCATGTCTACTTTGTATTAAAGATCTGTCTCAACCAGATTAAACATATTTTTCTTGCAATGTCTTAACATTTACTTAATGTTAATTGAAACTATAAGTATCATATTCACTGACAAATTTCTGGCACTTTAATGTTATGGTCATGTTCTTCATTATACTCCTTTTGGAGTAATATTGTACAATATGATTATAGATTGGGAAAGCATTGGTTTTTAAAGACATTCATATTGTACTTGGAATTTAGTATGTTCTGAACAAAGATGATTTTTTGTGCACCAGGAATAGCAAAAAGGAATTAGCAGAAGGAAAAATACTATATTTATGGTATCATAATATTTATGATATGGAAATAATGCTATGACCCCAGATATAATGGACTGGATTCCAGAGATGTATGATTTAGCAATTCTTGACAAAATTATATATTCTGTCAATTAGAAAAATGTCACATTATTTCTCCCTTTGAAAAAAAATATTGGGCTTGATGAACATGAAAGCTTAGTGTCTCCTTTTAAAGACCTCAGATGAACTTGGAATATGTTTGTAATTTCTTGTTTCTATTATTTTCTTTTGTTGTGTTTTCATTTTCTTTGCTTGAGGTGAATTGTTCATTTTGTATTACATATGCTTATTTAAAAATGAACTAATAAAACTATTTTTAAAAATAATAATAAACATTTAGTTATGGTGACCTTTGTCCTTACTATAAACTATAGATCATCTCTGCAATTTAATGACATGTTTTACTATTGGAGATTTATGGAAGTCCTACAAAAGATGGTTGCCCAGAATTGCTTTCTGTAAAATGGGCAGCCACGTAAATTTGATTAATAAAATAAATAATAAAAGACCTAGAAAAATTACAAACATTATCAGCATATTACTATGCTTTTTTCTCACCCCTCAGCAATTGTGGCCAACCCAGCCTAAGCTATTGATGCTTACGTGTGAGCAGAGAGTTTGAGATCTGGAATGCAGATGTTGTCTTCTCCACAGTCTAGAATGATGCGGGTCTGTGGATAAGAGGAAACCTAAACAGCTATCATTGAATGAATAGCAAATATAATTTGGAGGCGTATATGGACTGCTATATACACAGTCCATGTTATTCCATGGTATTCCTAGTTAAGGAATACATAAGAAAAATCCCTTCAATCTACAGATACGAAGATACCAGATATGAAATAGAAAGTTCAGAGCATGCAGAACCTCTCACCAAGTCCAGTTAACTACATACCTTTGCAATTGCCCATCTCTTAAATAAGATAATTTTGTAATAAATAAGTGAATGAAGCCAGACAAAAACTACATCTAATTTAGATTAATCTCCTTTTGAACTGAATTAACATTATATTTATGTTTACAATTAATATGACTATATCCCTTCTACTCAATCATTTTTCCCATTCTTTCACATAAAAAATATCATTTGGTGGCAACTTTGATGGCTCCGAAGTTGCATTTAAATCCATTAGGGCCCTCAGTCTGCAAACCTTTTATGTACAAAACCCATTTCTTTTCCACGTGACATACATCACCTCTAATCAAATAGCTTGAATCCAAGTCCAGAAGGGACTGCTCCAGTCTTTCTATAAACAGCAGCTAGCTAAATAATTCAAAATTATTTACTTTAGTAATAGCAGCAACAAAAGTCTCATGGCACCTTAAGACTAAACAATTTATTATTGTCTGTGATCTACAATTTGCATGCAGTTCTGGAAGAGGAATATTCCATCTACTCAGACTTATTCTTGGGCATGCATAGGCTATGTTTACCAAAGCCACCTCTTTGGAAACACTTATTTTAGAGATAAACCCTATGTTCAACAAGCATTCAGACAAGCAAACAAGCAAGCAAACCACATATCAAAATAATAATCACAATATAAAATTAAAAACCAATCTTATAAGCAGAATGTGGTAGTTCCCAGTGCACTTGCTTTCAGCTGAAGAAGAAAGAAGTCTTACCTGTTCCTGGACAATCAATTGGCCAGAGAGAATAGGCTGCAGAATTCCAGCTCTGGAGAAGGATGCCAAACTGAAGTTGAGGCTCACAACAATGGCACTCAGTTTGTCTTTGAAATCAGCTTGATCCTGGGAAGGAGTGTATGTAAAAAACAGTTTACAGATCCCATGGGGTAAGTTTTTCCCAGCTGCGCACCTTCCACATATATGGGACTACAACTCCATCATCTCCATCTAGCAAGTTTGGAGCTGTAATCTGACAAATCTGGAGGACATCCAGTTGGAAAATATGTGCTTAAATTACATCTTTCTGAAAGTTTTGTAACTCTAACACAGAAGTGGGGAACTTTTGATTTTCTAGAAGTCACAAATTCTCATCTCAGCAAAGAGAAATTTCTAGAGACACAAAAGAATTCAGTAGTACTTATCAAACTGAAAGACACAAAAGTCCTGCCAAAACAAAAAGGCAGTAACTCTAATATTCATAACACTGTTTCTCATCTCTATAATTCTAAGAGCAGGAAACACTCTCCCAATTTCAAATTTCCTCACAGGTTCAACATCATCATGGAATGGTTAATCTCTGCATTATTTAGGCTAACATAATAGCCATAATGAAATTGTTTTTGATTTATGCAGTGAAAAATATGCAGGAGCTTTGCCAAAAGCTAAGATACCAACCAAATTTCCTAGAAAAAAAAGAATAGAAATTGTCTAGTTTTTATTGAACTATGACACTTAAAATCCCCTGCCATTAGTCATGTTTCCTGACTGTGGCTGCTGAGATTTGTAGTACATTCACATCTGGAAATTATTCTCCTCTTCTGAAGGAGTGAGGATATTGATATTGATACAGTAGCATAAAGAATTTTATTCCAAGACAGGAAAGTACCACAAAAGGGCCCAAACTTCCAAGACCAGATTTGTAAAATGACAGATTAAAAGTTCAAACATAAGAAGGTGGCCTTGGTAGCTCCCAAAGTAGAGAAGGGAAAACCCACTCAGCATTCTTCTTTGTTTCCCTGCAAATCTTGGGCTGCAACTTTCAAAGCTGAACATAATTTCCAAAGTAAAGCAGAACCTATTGCTCAACCATTCCTTACTATTCCAAACACATGCACACAGAAACAAAGACACGCTTTTGATGCCTGAGATACCTACCCGTAAGTAAACTGTGACATTCTTACAGGTCAGGGGAATTTTTCTGGATAGTTTCAGTTGGAATATCTGACTTGGTTGGTTGGTTTGCTGCAAAAAAACCCGCCTCCCAAATTTGTGCTTCATATGGTCCAGCTGTAACTCTGTATTTAATTCTAGCAGACACAAGGAAACAGGCAAAAAACAACATGATGGTGATGAAGATTAATAGACAATTCTCAATCTACAATATATATATTGATAACTAGAATACCGTACCAAATTCTTGTCTTCTATTGTACAAGAAAAGACTTTTGAGTCAAACATCTGCAGTGTTTTTATAGTCCAGACTTACTGTATGTTCTTTGTTAATACTATGTGAGAATTCAGAAAATTTAGGAATGTTTAATGGAAAAACTGTACACTTGTATCTAACTTGACAGCAATATTGTGCTGTTTAGGATTAATGGGAGTTGATCCAGCATTCTATGGGGCATTAGATTAAGATCCTTCCCCCATTTACTATAACCACTAATACCAAAATAGAATCAGTAGTTTTCATATCTAAATAAACAAATGTGGAAAGTACCTCTTGGTGAATAGGTGGGAAACATGAGTTAATAACTCATTTCTTACTTTCAGCTACTTTCTCAAAGAAATCAGCAAAATACTTTTTTGGACTAGTTAATTTCATTTCTGGCACAGCTGAGTTAAGAAACAGAGTTTCATCCAGGTTTTTTTCTTTCTGAAATGCTAGGCATGCTGATATGTTAATAAATAACCATGTTTTCATGTACATATTAAAAATTAAATTCCAAAATTTCTCATCATAGAAACAAAAACTGTGGCAATCAGGTAAAGCTGCACACATTTGTTAACTGTCTCAGGAGAACTAGTTCTTATCTTTCTACAAATATTGCTTAAGGAACTAATGAATTTTATTAATCCTGCCTCATCAGAGACTCTGTATAATAAAAAAAATGTGTTGTGTGCAATACTATCTCTACAGCAGTGTTTCTCAATCTTGGCAACTTTAAGATGTATGGGTTTCAATTGTTGGGAAATCCCTAATCAACCTGGGTGGCTAGGGAATTCTGGGATTTGACATCTACATACTTTAAAGTTGCTAAGCTGGAGAAACACCATTGTAGGGTATTACTTCCAAGTTTCTGAAAAATCTTTCACCTGGGAGAACCCTGAAACCTCAGAATTCACACTGTCTGGATTTTTATCTCATCCCTCTTGATATCTATGTAAATGATCATAACTACAATGGCCTCTGTTCTTCCAAATTACTGATTCAACACTCACCAATTTCTGATGGAATGTTCTTTCCCGACATTCCTACACACATCTGAATGTTGAAGCTACATTGATAAGGAAAAAGAAAATGAGGCTCATTTCATAGATCAAACAGCATATACCCAACTGGCAAATAACTAACCATAGAACCTACCTTTCTGAATCCCACCTGTACAGTTGCAAATCTTATTATACATTTCAGTTCATGAATTTAAAGATATTGAAGTGTTTTGTGCTTGTAGAAAGTGGGAATTTGACCTGAACAATAATTAGCGAAACAAATTTTATAACTACAATATACCAGAAAGATTATTTGATTACAAGAAATATATTATAGATACAAGTAAAGTCTAGAACATGTGCTTTGTGCTTGGGAAGAAAGGCAGAAAGAAGTGATCTCAGATTAGCATCTTAGACACACACCAGGCAAACTAATAAACAAAGAAGGAATACATAGTAAATCCTTTTTATCTGCCCCCCACATATTCACATTTTTAATAGAAAGAAGGTAACTATAATCAAACAGTGGGACAGTGCCAAATGGCAAAGATTTCTGAAAACTCCAACTAGTTTTGTGTTTTTGATTATTCTGACTTATTGGCTAGACTTCATATCCTATGTTATTGTTGAAAGAAAAATCTTCATCAGAGTCCAGTCCAAGCTGGGAATAAACAAAATGGAGACTGCTTTAGAATGATGGTTGTAGTTTATTGAAGAACAGAGCCAGACAGAAACGTGGCTCTGGGAAAGCTGACCACATGGAGCAGGGAGTGGTGGGTTTTTATACCTTCTTGGACTTTTGTGTTTGGAGTTGTTCCTTGGCATGAACTTCGACCTGAGGTTCAGTATGCCTTTCTGGTATTCTGATGGTGGTGGGCTAATTCTATTATGTCCCAAAGGTCATATACTGCTTCTCTGGGGCAGTGGCTGATGGCTTACTTCCTGTGTTGGATTTCTTGGGTGAGGGGTTTTTGATTCTAGGGATTTTTGTCTTTCTAATTTCATCAGTTTCCTGGCTCCAATCTTTCTGAAAGGATTATGATATCTGCATTTCTACAGAGCTGGTTTCTGCTTGGGGGAGGGAGACTTGGGGCTATTAAGAAAAACTGAGCATGCTTTTCTGCCTTTTAAAGATCCTTTGAGGAAATATAATATTCTTTTTAATATTTCCATCTCTGGGGGCAGGGCTGGCTTAGCATTCTCCATTTCTTAGCATGTTAGAGAATATCTTTTTTTTAATGAATACATCTAACCAGCCTTCTCACAATTGGTGCCAGCTAGAAATGCTGAAATATAATGGCTATTTTTCTTAGTCATTTTCTCGCAGCTAGCTGGGAATTCTGGGACTTGAGGTCCCAATATATCTGGAGAATACCAGTTAGGGAAAAGATACCTCCAAAGAAATTAACCCTGCCACTCTTGATTTTCTACTAGGAAAGAAAATTCAGTGGGTAGGCTCAGGTGTTGAGCAAAGCACATAATCCATGGGACCATGCTTAATTATTTATAATAACATGGATGCGTTTCCCACTATGCTTACCAGCTAGCCTGTTTTCCTGGACATGTTTTCTTCTCTGAATCAAGCACATCAGGTATGGAAAGGTGGGCTTTGAGTATAATCATTGGCTGAGCTCTAAGGAAGACAAACATTACAGATGTGCATATGCAGCTGAGATAAATGCTGACTAAATGATCCCCTTATTCATCCTCGGTGAATGAGACAAAGGACTTTCCCAAAATTTCTAGTCATGGACATATGCTGATGGATGGGTAAAATTTCTCTACAATAAAATGTTCTGCCTTTAACTAGTTAATTCAACAGCATCCATGCCCTGGGCCAGCTTCCTCCAATTTTATGATCTTCTGTAGTGTCTTTCTATAGAACAATACATCAACCCATTAGAAGATACTGCATTAAAGAAAGAAGTTCTAGAGCCAAGAATTGCATCACATCACAGACCTTCCTCTGAGTGGAGCTACTCTGACTTGGGTATATATCAACGTTTCTCAGCCAAAGGGCTTCTGTGTAAGTGGAAACAAGAATTGTACAATTCCTATCATATATGAAAGCCTTCAGGTTGGAGAATGCCAGTATATACTTTTGTGAAGTTTGATACTAAGTTATATGCAAAATTATAATGCAATATAAAAGATTTGGGTGGCCTCTAACTAGTTATAATCCTTAATCATAAGATTAACTTTTCACTTACCCAAGTATAGAGAATAGCTTTTATAGACTTGGTTTTAGTCAAAAGAAGAAATTATTTAGTTCTGGGCACAAGATGGAAAAAAAATGCTAAGAGATTTTCCAAGACATACAGGTAATAGATCACTACTGCTTACAACTATTTGTTTGCTCAATAAGTTGTCTTTTCACAATCACCAAACTTGTCAAAGTGCAAACCCAACAATTCTATTTGCAAAGTAAGAACAACAATCACCATAACTCTATAAGTTTTGCTTAGGAAACTGACCTATTTATAATTTAATTTAGAGTTTCCTATGGCAAAATTGTAGATTATTCATAAATTCAACGTCCCCAAAATCAATGGGATATAACAAAACCCTATATTGTTTACAATATAGAATTGTTTACAATTCTATATTTCTAAATTTGGCTAAGCAAAAAAAATCAACATTAAATAAGACATTTTAGGTACCTATTTGCCTTTTCAATAGTTCCTTGATTTCTTTTTCTTCATATACAATTTCATCTTCATGTATAAATTTATGGCATTTGTTAAGTAAAAATAAAAATAAAACATGTCAAAATGAAGACATTTTGCCATTTTCCAGACATTTTCTAGTCCCAACACTAAACCAATTGGTACAAATTCCTGGCAACCCTTTCAGCACTAGTTTTCACAAGTATCCAGTGTGTTTCACTAAAAAGTGGGGGCTCTTGAAAGAACATGTGATGGTTCTTGGAACAGAAAGATGATGTCACAAATTTCAGAAAAAAAAGCACTGACAGGTAGCTGCACTTCATATTATGAGACTCAAAGGTCTTGGCCACATTCACTCACCTGTATACAGCCACCTTGTTGATCCTGAAAGCACCAACTAGCACATCTGGGTGTGAAGAACAAGATAAAAAACAGGGCATTCATTAAGGATGCAACATTCCATCAGCCATTGTTCTGAGGCTCAGTGCTACCCATTCCACTGAAAAGAATAGCAGTCAGTCTAAGCTTTCCTAGTAAAAATCACAGGATTTTGCATATATTCATATCTTTGACTAATTAAAATATTTTTTTCAATCTACCTATGGCATAAATTAGTCTTTCCTTAACAAAGTTCTCCTACATTGGTCTGTTTTATGGTTTCTAGTCTACAAGATCAAAAGTCATGCTAGTTTGGAATTATGGAATTATGTGATTGTGGTGCTGATATACAAAATATTAAACATATTTTGCAAGACTGCCCATGACATGCATTCTCTGGTTCTTTAGAAGATCTACATGAAGCAAAACCAGAGAGGATCGCTGGGTAACTGAACTGGACATCCAGTTATGAGGCCATTGCCATACCCCCTGTAGATGTTTTGAATATAATTATGTGGATTGTGTATATATGTTTACTTTTTTTGTCATGTTTTCATCATATGTTAAATGATGATAATGATGATGATGATAACAATGATGCTGATGCTGGAAGTCATCATGATATGCATTTAAAAGGGCCATACTAGAGGAAATCTGGTTTAGATCAAAACAAAACTCTTGGGAAACTTCAGCATTGTTCTACTTTGGTTCAAATAGATTAGGCAAAGCATATGATATAACAAAATATTGTATTACCAGGATAACCGTTAAGATCTATGTCAGAGGCTCCACGGATGGCAAAGCCAAAACCAGCAGTTTCAGAAAAGGGACTCTTGAGGATCTGGCTTGGAGATGCACTCAATCCTTCACTGTGTCCAAGGTAGATGTAAACCTGGCCACCTCCATCTTGGCCTGCAAAGGGTGCTCCTATAGCTATGTCTGTGGAAACAGAATATAATGGCAAATATAATGGGGAAACAAGGTGAAAAAGCCAAAAGAAAAGCAATACAAAGGGTATTTTCCAATGCTGAATTAAACTGATTTCCTTCAATTTTTAGGCAGAAAACGTGGTACCCCCATTGCCAATCCCTATCCTGCCCTTATTACTTCTGCTCTAACTCATTGCCAAACAGTGCTGTTTTGATTATGAATATCCAGAACTTTTGGTGCCCCTTTTCATACACTCATTTTGCTCATAACCCAAATTAAATAAAGTGAAACTAATAACAGATTAGTGTCAAAAAGGTAGCTTAATCTTATTTTTACTCAGGATTTCCCTTTTCTTTTCTTTTCTTCCTTTCCTTTCCTTTCCTTTCCTTTCCTTTCCAATGCAGGCAATTAATACTGACTTTCAGATTCCTCGCTGTTCTCAAGAAGCAAAGAGGGGCAAAGGGTTGGTCCATCAACCTTCCACTAAGCCAGCGAAGACTATCAAATTAAAGCATGTACAGAACAGCCAGCTGAGCAGCTGATGGCATTGCACAATTTTGATATTTGGCATTGCACAATTCTGATATTTCACTAGTGCATCCAGTGTGTCTAACTCTGAGACACAGCAGAACAGCAACAGATGGACTGGCCAGAGATCAAAAACCTTTCTGATCTCACTCACCAACTAAGTGACAAAGCCTAGCAGGTTTTACACACTTGTAGCTGTTATTGGATACTCTAGTTTAACCCCAGCACAACGAATGATGCCTTAAGTCTGCCTCACCTAAGGGCTAGAGAATAGATGAAGACAAAATCATAAAGACATGACAAAACAACAACCACATTGCCAGGATAGGTTTTTGTATTATTTGTAACAATAAATGAGTGTTTGTGCCATGGACAGGTGCAGATGGATGATGACACCAACTTCAAGCATTAGGAAGACAGAAGATTAAACTGAGTATTCTCCAAATTTAGGTTGTAAGAGACCAATAGATATGGATACTAATAGGGTGGTGAAAAGAAACTGCAGATGACTAAGGTTACTTTCAGGTGGATCTTTGAAAAGGTATGCTGTAACGAAGAATGGAGCCTCTTTACAACCTCAAATGCATACTTATTACCATCTAAACTATTCTAAGACAGGGGCCAATGTTTGTTCATGTGTAAAATTTATAGGCTGCCCATCTTACCTCAAGGCAACTCTGGGCAATGTTTAAATATTTAAAACATCTATAAGTCATCTATGGGCATCTAGACTCAGCCACAATGAATCCTGGTTCATGTGATGATACAGTGGTCTCTCTTTCAACAGTGGGAGGTAGCTGAACAGAGATACAACACTGGGATTTTCCAGATTGCTTTCTTCCCTATTTCCCATCCACTTCTTCTTACCAATGTAGCCATCCTGATCTATATCACCCAAAGGAGCAATAGCCATGCCAAAACGGCCATAGGTATCTTTGCCAGTCAACTTCTGCCAAGGGGTTCTGTAAGGGCGTGGGCTCTTCCGCTGTAGGTATAAATAAACTCTTCCCACTTCATAGAGTTTCCCATCTGAGCGGCGCTCCATGAAAAGGGGGGCACCCACTAAAATGTCATCTTTCCTGGGACACAGAAAAACAATTTGTAAGAGGTTATTTAGGATATAGTCTCCAGCTCAGCCAAAGCAAATACAGTATAACAACGGTAAGAGTAACCTGCCTAACACTGAGAACTTAAGTTACAGTGGATTTGCAGAAGTCTAACTATGGGCATTTCAAGAAGCATCTGGCTAGCCATAATAGATTCAGGCAGGCCTTATAGTTGCTCCAGTAGAGCTCTCCTACATACTGTACTCTAGCAGGTTACATCGGTTCTTTCCATCACCATCACTGAGAGATTTCAATTTCTTCAAAAAAAGAAATAAACAACACGCAGAAACATTTTTATGTGTCAGATTCACAGGTCCCACATACCAATGAAACTTAGCTAAGAAGTGTAGTACTTACTACTGGAAGCTGCATCTACATAAAGGAGACCAGGAGAACAGAACCAAGAATAAACATGTGCTTTGGAGTTGTAAGGGAAGCTGCAAAAAGACTGTTATTTCTCCAGTAACACCTGTTCTGTTGCTTCTTTTTTAGACCTTTCCCCAACTCTGACATCATTCTCTTATGTGGGTAGTTCTGAGAATCCAGGCAATGTTTCTTCTCTAGTGCCACTGCCTGGATTCTCAAGAGAACCAACATATCTTCCCCTTCCTCTTCTCTGAAAAGGCTAATAACATGCTTTTAGATCAGGGAAGATGATCTTGCTTTGAAGGAGATTATGGCAATAATCAATACCTGTAAGAACTGGCACGATAATGTTGTTTTGTAGTCAGTAAACAGCAAACAGGAGGATCAATAGCCTTTAAGGTGTGTTCTTACAGACTCTTCTGCCTCTCATGAGCTATCTGCTTCACCTCAACATTATCATCCTCAAATTAGGCCTCTTCTATTTTCATTTTAAATTAAATTAATACTTTCAATACAAAATGATAAAGAAGCACTTTTCTTCTGTGCTTAGGAATAGTGTTTCTGTGTATGCCTGTGTACTTTAGAGCTACTCTTGACTGCTGAGAATTAGACAAGCCTTGCCGCTTTATTAGCAACATTTTCAGAAAGGGTTTCCCATTGTCTTCTTCCTAGGACTCAGAGAGAATGGTTGGCCCAAGGCTACCCACCTGCCTTTGTGCCTAAGTCACTGCTAGAATTCATACTCCCCAATTTCTAACTTAGTGCTTTTAACCACTACACCAGACTCTCTATGAATATATTTAAGGCAACACAAATTAATGGGATATCTCTGTATGTGTTGTACTATAAATTGTATTATTACTTGGAGTAGAGGATAAGAGATATAAGATATTGCAATGATGGGAGTTAGAAAATGATTCATGATTTTTACAGCTTTAATTGATCTTTCATTCCATAGCAATGAGGAAATACTTATTTTTTAAATTATTATTAATGTATGTTCAAAGAAAATTGTGTCCAAATGACAAATATTTTACAATATGAAAGATGAAAACTAAATGATTGTAACATTGTTGGATTCAGGCTTAATCATAAATGTAATTGATTTCAAAGAGCTTGATTAAATCTTGATTCAGCCTAATGGAAACCATTATAGTAGCTTATGGATCAGCAAATCTAGGCAAAATCCTATTACAATACTGTAAACTTATTTGATTGCAATTTTGTCACTCTTTTGCACTTGTGCTCTATTTCTTTGTTAATAGTTGCAGAATCACACTTGCGGCATATACATTTGAGTGAAAATATATAATAGGCATTATTACAATACACTTCTAATGTGCTGGGTATGGTCATGAATGGAAAAAGTTGGTAACAGTATGAGGGTGTTAAAGTATTTGTTAGAGTATTCCATATATATATATATATATATATATATATATATATATATATATATATTCAATAATGATGGTGAAAATGCGACTTGAAAACTTTTGAAAACTCACTTCCACGAACACAAACTGGCCATAAAATGAGGCGAACCACACTCACAACTTTGGATGCATATGGCACAACAAGGCCATCAGTTTGACTTCGATAACACCCTTATCGTAGCCAGTGATGCCACGAAGGGAGGTCGGCTGCTAAAAGAAGCCTGGTTCTCGAATAACAACTCAATCAATTGTCACATTGACTTACACCCAGCGCAACAAGCGCTATGAAAATGGAACTCAAACCATCATCCTTTATATCACAAACCTTACAATCAACATTCACAACATTCTAAACCAGGAGCTACACCTCCTCCCTACCAGGAACGATCTGATATAGACTACCCAGACACCTCCCAACAACATCAAGGGGAACCCACACCCCCTTTGATTGGAGGAAAGAACAATAATGACATTGGAGTGCTTAAGAAATTTGAGGATAGAACCACTAAATTTAGCACTACCCACAATAATAAAGGTGAATATCCCATACAGAGAGGGGAGAAAAAACATGTGATGACGACCCATTCGCTTGATAAAAGGGAAAGTAACATGAGCGGGGAGTCTGCCCAAATACCATCAGACTTCTGCTCACAGAAACGGGGAGGATTTAACTTGAATATTGACCTACGAGGGAAGATGAGCATGGAGGACACCATGACGGAGGATGATGATTCAAACATTGAAAAATACCATATCCAGTTGATGCTTGTACATGTGAGCAAAGATAAATACAGGAGCACGCAGCAGAGGAAAGATGTTAAATTGCAGCCGATGAAGCTCTGCCTCCATGGTAGGATACACAATGACATCGAACTAAATCCCCCCGCTGCAACGAGAGCCAGTGCTGCCGGGAGAGGGCGGAACATAATGTTAACAATACCCCCTGAGATCGACGGTGGAGATGTGAACAAAAGTGCTCGAGAGAACGACGGAAGAAATTTTTACTCCGATTCCCCCTCCCACCTATCAGCTGTTCAGCGGGGAACGCTAGCACGGTCTAGGAGCCACACGCAGACGTCTATGGAACCCGTTTAAACCATCTTATTAGAAACGATCTCTCAGCCCTGAAGATGTTGGGGAGTTTTCCCAACGATATATATATATATATATATATATATATATATATATATATATATATATATATATATATATATATATATATATATATATATATGGAAAAAGGCAGAATTGTTACTACATAATGCCTTTTGTTTAATGCTACCGTGTTTCCCTGAGAATAAGAACCGGTTTTTGGGGGGCTCCAAAAGAGGCACTAGGTCTTATTTTCAGGGTATGTGTGTGTTTTTGCACTCACCTCGCGGCAGCAGCACCGACAGCCTCACCCAGCTGGCCCGCTTCTTCTGCAGCTGAAGGAGCAGCTTCAGTTCTGGCCTGCATTTCACAGTCAAAGGCCTTTCTGGAAGGCCTCTGCAGCTGAGAATCGAGCTAGGGATTCAATCTGTAACTCAGTTCTCAGCTACACAGGCCTTACGGAAAGGCCTCTGGCTGTGAAATGTAGGCTGGAGCTAAAGCTGCTCCTTCAGCTGCAGAAGAAGTGGGCCAGCGAGGCAAGTGTCGATCCATTGGAGGCCTGGCTGCAATGGTAAACTCCACCTCTGCTGCAGCTTGATTTTTAGGCATGCGCCTCACCCCAAAACTAGGGCTTATTTTGGTGGCGGGGCTTATATTAGGCCCACCTCCTCAAAATCATTATATTGGGGGTAGGTCTTACTTTTGGGGAAACACGGTAGTAGGAATAGGATTCCTATTCCCTTTGCCAAAATTTCAACAACAGATAACTGACAACAGAGGTCAGCAGATTCCCAAAATGGGCACATGGATCTCTTTGGATGGAAAAAGAAACCCTGAAAGAAAAATGGAGGAAGCAAGTTGATTGATAGGTAATTTCAGCATGTAACCTTTTTGGTTAATTTAACATTTGTAGCTGCACTTTAGGGATAAATTACAAAGACCTGCATTCAGTTCTCCTCCAAGTGCCTCCAGTGCTCCACTCAGAGAGGTGCAGATGAAGGAGACAGTGACAAAGGGCTCACTGTCAGCCCCTGGTAAGTATTAGCAGACCAGGACACAGAGAAAACAGGGACAGTTGACTAAGTTTATGGTGGTTGCTAAGAATTTGAGTATAGCTTCAGGGCCTGAGAAGTAAATTCTGTTTTTTCATGTAATCAAGAGAATTTTATGATTTAAATACTCTTCAAACCAAAAACTCCATATTCTCAAAAGTTTTTTTGTAAACAGATAACAAACACATTCCGTGGGTTGTTTTTCTAATTTATTAGGATGTAGAAGCAATTATTCATAATGGAATGGTGGATGATTGGAACCTAAGGGATCATTTGAAATGCCTGTGATATAATGGAAATAATTACCTCTTGCCACATGAACCATTAAAATCAATGTCCAAAATTATTCAGTTACCAAATTGACTATTTAAGTTAAAAAGAGAGAGAATTTCAAACATTTAGGGCCTTTTGTTCCTATCCACAGTAGCAATCTTTTTTGGCTATGATTATCAAATGGTGTCATGAAGGGCCTGATGGGTTGGGAGAGGACAATCTTCCCTAGACAGGAAATAATGGCACTGGCTGGAAACAAGGGCAACCAACAGAGGTGGTTAGAATTGGTAATGGGGACAGAAAACTCTATGTTGGTTATTCATCTGCTCTTTACAGCTAATCAAGCTGTAGAAGAAAAAATGCTTCGGATGGCTGCTCTGTTACCTATCCTTTATGATATGAAACTAAGTACATCGTCCACATAGACGATGTTGTTGTTATAATCTAGAAAATAATCTTCATCCACTTTTGTTTTTCTTTTCTTTCTTTTTTTAATACTTTTATTGTATTTACTAATTCTAACTTTAAAAAAACCCAATCTCTTCCCTTCTTATTACACTAAACCATAAATTGGCACAGTTAACACAGCCTAGCATTTAGTATTGAATTCTAGTTGGCCCTCTTTTGAAGCATTTGAATAAAGCTTCTATTATGGCCGTCCAGTACACTGGCTGTTTAATAGGGTTGGTGGAAGGAGTGAGATGTTTGGAGGGCATCAGACCAGGCTAATGTAAGGATTGCAACTCTTCAAAGACTTGAACAAAATTGGGATGAAGCAATGAAGAGCTTCCTGACAAATCTCAACTCTTGCCATTCCGCTCTGTTCTTGTACTCATGGGTTGAATGATAAACTTTGGACTATGTGGTCTTATCTACCCTTTTTAGACAGCCGTAGGATCTGGCAATAGGTTTCTTTTGGTGTTTATTTGAAAGTAGAAATAATAAATCAGCATCTATGACTATGCAGTAAACTCCTTGGCTATAATTTAAAAAAAAGTAATGAGAAAAATATAAAGGGTGGTGCCATCAGGCAGCATCAACTCTTGTTAGCTAGGCTTGCCCATATTCACCAAAGCATTAATACTTTGTGAGTTTGTCTAGGACCCCCATTATCTGTGATCCCTGGATTTCCAGCCTAGTATCTACTAACACACTGATGCTTTTGAACCTACTCCTTGAGGCCTCAGCTTTAGAACAGTCTTTGTATTAAGTCTTCACAAAGTAGGATGATGAGGTCCCTAATTTCAGACCAAAGTTTAATAGCTGTCTACCCCTCAAGCTGCCTTGGATCCAATTAAAATTTAGACTACTTTGATCACCTCCTTTGGTCTTACCCATCTCCATTGATATCAGCAACTGCCACTGTATGCCCAAAATATGATGCCACCTGCAAAAGGAAAGAAATGAAGATAAAAACATCCTGGGAACTTATGCAATTGATACAATGATAGTTTGCCTTCCCATCAAACAAATTGCCACATGGGAATTACTTTCTAATTCTACTAGCCCAGTGACCTGGAAAATTTTAAGAGCCATGAGGAATAAGGACTCAGGTTTACTCATCCGGGAATCCCATTTGTATTTTTGGCTTTATGAAAAAGAAAAATGTTTACAATGAACCAAGTGAGTAGAATCAACAATAGTGCAACATTTAAGCAATACCAGGGAAGCTGTATTTATTATCTAAATCTTCTAGTTATCCTCCTCCCTGTCCAACTGGGAAAAGAGTATAAGGAAGTCCTCCCAAGCATCTTGCTTTTCAGATAGGATTACAAAAGCAAGAATGCCCAGCTAGCATGCATTTCAAACGTATTTGGAAGGAACCACCAGAACATTACTGATGGGTTAGAAGAAGCAAAGGAAACCATGCAAGTGAAAGATATATTTTTTTTACCTGCTCACTGAGGAGAGTCCAGAGAATGTGGAATGTATAGGTCCTTGTAAGAATTTCCACCTAAGATAAGAAATGGGGGCAAAGAATCAAGCAGATTAAAGTTCTGCCCTCTCAAAGAGATCCAGCTATTTTTGTTTTTCAAGAAACTAGAATATACAATATGTTCATGTCCATGAGTGTTCACTGGACACTATGAAAATCTGATATTGCTTGACCAAAATTTCCACAGCTTTGTCCATCAGTCATGCTGGCTTGGCAGATGGAACCTGGAGTCCAAGAGGTTATTTAGCCTGACCATCCCCCAGAGTAAGAAGCAGAACAAATAGAGGTCCTGATCAAGAGGGCATTTGGGGAATAAAAAACCTATATTGTAAGGCTGAGATTCCAAATGGACAAGCATCCCCTGTGCAACCATTTCTGGACAAATCCCCCTAGAAAAATTCCAAACACACTCACTGGCCCGAAACAGGTGGAAACACTTGCTAAGTGACTATCACTATTTCTTATGAACCAAGATTTGTTTTCAGTGTAGTGGAGGGAAAAAATAATAAGCTATTGCTCAATCCTAGAATAAATGCAATCAGGACATATACAAAATGCTTCTCTGCATACATGGGAGGAGACCATAATCTGTGCTGTTGTTCAGACATGCAACCCAATATCAAGTCCAGACTCAGAGTACGTAAACTGAGCCTAAGGAAGTTCCCTAAAAGGGCTGCTATGTGTTCTTTTATATACAATAAATAAGCTGTTTTTGTTTGGATTCCACTTTTTTCTCTGGAAGAGACAAAACAGGTGCACCACCCCTCTCTTTATAATTCTTCTGCTTTGTGTCTTGTACTTACCCCTCCTCGTGTCAGGCTCATGTTAGGAATGCCCACTACATATTCTGCAAAAAGAAGAATATGTCAGTAGTTGCCAAACACTTGGCAGGCTAAGTTGTCCATGAGCTAGGCATAGAATTCATGCTTAATCCTGGTATCCTACTAAATTCGTGAGTTTTGGGTGGAGAGTACTAAGACTAGAGAAGCTTAAACATCTTAATAGATATTAAACAGATACTCCTGAAAACCTGGGCATTTTTGGCTACTGCTACTGAAAGAAACTAATGTGAAATCCACAAATGGAATATACAGCTGTTGTTGTTAATTGCGAAGTCGTGTCTGACCCATCGCGACCCCATGGACAACGTTCCTCCAGGTCTTCCTGTCCTCTACCATATTCTGGAGTCCATTTAAGTTCACACCTACTGCTTCAGTGACTCCATCCAGCCATCTCATTCTCTGTCGTCCCTTTCTTCTATAGCCCTCAATCTTTCCCAGCATTAGGCCCTTTTCCAGTGAGTCCTTCCTTCTCATTAGGTGGCCAAAGTATTTGAGTTTCAACTTCAGGATCTGGCCTTCTAAAGAGCAGTCGGGTTGATCTCTTCTAGGACTGACCGGTTTGAACGCCTTGCAGTCCAAGGGACTCGCAGGAGTCTTCTCCAGCACCATAGTTCAAAGGCCTCAATTCTTTGGCGCTCAGCCTTTCTTATGGTCCAACTTTCACAGCCATACATTGCAACTGGGAAAACCATGGCCTGGACTATACGCACTTTTGTTGGCAGGGTGATGTCTCTGCTTTTTAGTATGCTGTCTAGATTTGCCATAGCTTTCCTCCCCAGGAGCAAGCGTCTTTTAATTTCTTGGCTGCAGTCCCCATCTGAGGTGATCTTGGAGCCCAGAAAAATAAAATCTGTCACTACCTCCATTTCTTCCCCATCTATTTGCCAGGAATTGAGAGGGCCGGATGCCATGATTTTGGTTTTCTTAATGTTGAGTTTCAAGCCAACTTTTGCACTCTCCTTCTTCACCCGCATCAAGAGGCTCTTTAGTTCCTCTTCACTTTCTGCCATTAGAGTGGTATCATCTGCATATCTTAGGTTGTTGATATTTCTCCCGGCAATCTTAATTCCAACTTTTGATTCATCTAGCTCTGCCTTTCTCATGATGTGCTCTGCATATAAGTTAAATAGACAGGGCGACAGTATACAGCCTTGCCGGACTCCTTTTCCAATTTTGAACCAATCAGTGGTTCCGTGTCCAGTTCTCACTGTTGCTTCTTGACCCGCATATAGGTTTCTCAAGAGACAAATGAGATGGTCTGGTACTCCCATCTCTTTAAGAACTTGCCACAATTTGTTGTGATCCACACAATCAAAGGCTTTTGCATAGTCAATGAAGCAGAAGTAGATGTTTTTCTGGAACTCCCTAGCTTTCTCCATGATCCAGCGTATGTTGGCAATTTGATCTCTAGTTCCTCTGCCTCTTCGAAATCCTACCTGTACTTCTGGTAGTTCTCGATCTACATACTGCTGGAGTCTAGCTTGTAGGATTTTAAGCATAACTTTACTAGCATGTGAAATGAGTGCAATGGTGCGATAGTTTGAACATTCTTTGGCATTGCCTTTCTTTGGAATTGGAATGTAAACTGACCTTTTCCAATCCTGTGGCCACTGTTGAGTTTTCCAAATTTGCTGGCAAATTGAGTGTAGCACTTTTACTGCATCGTCTTTTAAGATTTTGAATAGCTCAGCTGGAATACTGTCACCTCCACTAGCTTTGTTGTTGCTCAGATTTTCTAAGGCCCATTTCACTTCACATTCTAGGATGTCTGGTTCGAGGTCAGTGACCATCTCATTGTGGTTATCTGGGATGTTAAGCTCATTCTTGTATAGTTCTTCTGTGTAGTTTTGCCAGCTCTTCTTAATCTCTTCTGCCTCTGTTAGGTCTCTGCCATTTTGGTCCTTTATCATGCCCATCTTTGCATGAAACTTTCCCTTCATATCTCCAATTTTCTTGAAGAGATCTCTGGTCCTCCCTATTCTGTTGTTTTCTTCTATTTCTTTGCACTGTTCATTTAAGAAGGCATTCTTATCTCTTCTAGTTACTCTCTGGAATTCTGCATTCAACTGGGTGTATCTTTCTCTTTCTCCCTTGCCTTTCGCTTCCCTTCTTCCCTCAGCTACTTGCAAAGCTTCCTCAGACAGCCATTTTGCTTTCTTGCATTTCTTTTTCTTTGGGATGGTTTTAGTTGCTACCTCTTGTACAATGTTGCGAACTTCCATCCATAGTTCTTCAGGCACTCTGTCTATCAGATCTAATTCCTTAAATCTATTTGTCACCTCTACTGTATATTCATCAGGGATATGATTTAGTTCATACCTGAGTGGCCTAGTGCTTTTCCCTACTTTTTTCAATTTAAGCCTAAATTTTGCAACGAGAAGCTCATGATCTGAGCCACAGTCAGCTCCTGGTCTTGTTTTTACTGACTGTATAGAGCTTCTCCATCTTTGGCTGCAGAGCACATAGTCAATCTGATTTCTATGTTGACCGTCTGGTGATGTCCATGTGTAGAGCCGTCTCTTGGGTTGTTGGAAAAGAGTGTTTGTTATGACCATCGTATTCTCTTGACAAAATTCTATTAGCCTGTGCCCTGCTTCATTTTGTACTCCAAGGCCAAACTTGCCTGTTATTCCGTTATCTTTTGGCTTCCTACCTTAGCATTCCAATCCCCCATGATGATAAGGACATCATTTTTTGGTGTTAATTCTATAAGGTGCTGTAGGGCTTCATAAAACTGGTCAATTTCATCCTCTTCAGCACCAGTGGTTGGGGCATAGATTTGGACTATTGTGATATTGAATGGTTTGCCTTGGATTCGAATTGAGATCATTCTGTCATTTTGAGGATTGTATCCCAGTATTGCTTTTCCTATTCTTTTATTGACTATGAAGGCTACTCCATTTCTTCTGAGGGATTCTTGCCCACAGTAGTATACCTGATGGTCATCTGAGTTAAATTCACCCATTCCTGTCCATTTTAGTTCGCTGATTCCTAAGATGTCGATGTTCAGTCTTGTCATCTCTTTTTTGACTACGTCTAGCTTGCCTTGATTCATGGATCTTACATTCCAGGTTCCTATGGAGAAAAAATCTTTACAGCATCGGACTTTCCTTTCACCACCAGATATATCCACAGCTGAGCGTCCTTTCGGCTTTGGCCCAGTCGCTTCATTCTTTCTGGCGCTACTAGTACTAGCCCTCTGCTCTTCCCCAGTAGCATATTGGACACCTTCCGACCTGAGGGGCTCATCTTCCAGCGTCATATCTTTTTGCCTTTTAGTAATGTCCATGGGGTTTTCATGGCAAAGATACTGGAGTGGTTTGCCATTTCCTTCTCCAGTGGATCACATTTTGTCAGAACTCTCTGCTATAACCTGTCCATCTTGGGTGGCCCTGCACGGCATAGCTTATAGCTTCATTGAGTTACGCAAGCCCCTTCGCTACGACAAGGCAGTAATCCATAAAGGGGAATATACAGCTAGAGAGACTTAAATTATTTAAAAGAAACAGACCAAATAAAAGAGGAGGCGGAGTTGTATTATATATAAGAAATAATTACCTCTCCACAGAAATAGAGGACAACAATGGTGAAAACTGTCTTGAATGCATTTGGGTCAATATAAAAGGGGAAAAAACTATAGGTCACAGAGGAAATAGATGAACTTTTTGCTAATCAGTTAGCTAAGGTACGCAGGAAGCATTTCACAATAGTAATGGGGGACTTTAACTATCCTGGCATCAATTGGGAGATATACTCTGCACCAAGTGGAAGATAAAACAGGTTCCTGACAAACCTAGCAGATAACTTTGTCTCCCAAAAGGTAGAAAAGGAACTATGGGATCAGCCCTATTGGACTTAATTCTCACTAACAGAGATGAAATGATAGAAGGTGTTGAAGCCACAGGAACCTTGGGGAAGAGTGATCATGCAATATGGAAATTCAACATTATGCAAGCACAAGCAATAGAACAAAGTCAAACTAGAGTCTTGGACTTTAAGAGTCTTGGACTTTTCAATAAACTTGGAGACAGCTTGGACAGGATTCCATGGATGAGAATCCTCAAGGGGAAAACAACCCAAAAAGCTTGGGAAACTTTGAAAAGTGAGATTATAAAAGTCCAGTCTAGCATAATACCAGTGAAGAAGAAAAAATAACAGCTCTCAAAAAACCCCAGCATGGCTGCATAAAGAACTCTCTGATAAATTGAAAGACAAAAAGGACAAAGATAAAAAGTGGAAGGAGGGACACATAACTAAGACAAAATATCAGCAAATAACCCTAACTTGCAAAAGTGAGGAAAGCTAAGGCTCAAAATCACAAACTAAGGCTTGCGACAAAAGTCAAAAATATCAAAAAACCTTCTTTCAACATGTAAAAACCAAGGAAAAAGTCAAGGAAAAGATTAATCCAATAATGGGAGAAAGTAGTAAGAAGGTAACAAGCAACAGGGAGAAAGCAGAACTACTTAACTTGTTTTTTGCATCCATCTTTACACAAAAGGAAAAAAGAGCCCAACCTATCAAAAACAGGACTGTAAAAAACAGATTAGAAACACGTTAAAATAGGCAAGAAAATGGTAAGTGAGCACCTGTCCACCCTAGACGAGTTCAGATCACAAGGACCAGATGGATTACACCTCAAGGTTCTGAAGGAACTGGCAGATGTCATCTCAGAACCACTAAACTATATCTTTCAAAGATCCTGGAGCACTGGGGAATTACCAGAGGACTGGAAAAGAGCTGATGTAGTTCCCATCTTCAAAAAAGGGAAGAAAAATAGATCCAGGAAACTACAGACTGATCAGCCTGACCTCAATACCCAGGAAGATTCTGGAAAAAATAATCAAGCAACAAATCAGCGAACACCTAAAGGCAAACAAAGTCATTACCGAAAGCCAACATGGGTTTGTCAAAAACAGATCATGCCAGAAAAATCTTATTGCATTCTTTGACCAAGTGACAAAATTAGTGGACCAGAGGAATGCTGTGGATATAATTTACTTGGACTTCAGTAAGGCATTTAATAAAGTAGACCACAACCTACTACTTGATAAGATAGAAAAATGTGAATTAAACAACATCACTGCCAGATATCATAACTGGCTGACCAACTGCACTCAACATGTAATCCTCAACGGAAGTACATCTACATGGAGGAAAGTATGCAGTGGGGTATCCCAAGGCCCTGTTTTAGGTCCAATACTCTTCAACATCTTCATCAATGATTTGGATGAGGGGATAGATGTGGAACTCGTCAAATTTGCAGATGACACCAAGCTGGCAGGAATAGCAAACACTCCAGAAGATAGGCTTAAGATACAGAAGGATCTTGATAGACTTAAACACTGGGCACTATTTAACAAAATGAAATTCAATGGTGAAAAAAGTAAGGTTCTACATTTAGGTAAAAAAAAACAAATGCACAGGTATAGTACAGGTGGTACCTGGCTCAATAATAGTAATTGTGAGAAGGATCTCAGAGTCCTAGTGGAGAATCATTTAAATATGAGCCAGCAGTATGCTGCAGCTGCCAAAAAAGCCAACACAGTTCTAGGCTGCATTAACAGAGAGACAGAATCAATGTGTTAATACCACTTTATAACGCCTTGGTAAGATCACACTTAGAATACTGCATTCAGTTTTAGTCGCCATGAAGTAAAAAAGATGTTGAGATTCTAGAAAGAGTGCAGAGAAGAGCAACAAAGATGATTAGGGAACTGGAAGCTAAAATATATAAAGAATGGTTGCAGGAATTGGATATGTTTAGTTTAATGAAGAGAAGGACTAGGGATGACATGATAGCAATGTTCCAACATCTCAGGGGTTACCACAAAGAAGAGGGAGTCAAGCTATTCTCCAAAGACCTGAAGGCGGGACAAGAAACAAAGGATGGAAACTAATCAAGGAGAGAAGCAACCTAGAATTAAAGAGAAATTTCCTGATAATTAGTACAATTAATCAGTGGAAAGACTTGCCTCCAGAAGTTGTGAACGCTCCAACACTGGAAGTTTTTAAGAAGAGACTGGACAACCATTTGTCTGAAATGATATAGGGTTTCCTGCCTGAGCAGAGGGAGTCCCATCCATTTACTCACAGCCCTACTAAGCTATGTAAGGTTCCATTCTTACCCAGAGAGCATGGAGCGGATTCAGTGCACTCCTTTCCTCTATTTCTGCTTTAATCTCTTCTTCCTCCTTTCTTTCACTTAGCTTTAGCCAAGCCCAACTCTGTTATTCTGTTCTGTTAACATTAAAATATTCATTTTGAATTCCTGCCAAAAAGGTCATAAAGTACACTAAACAACAAAATAGTCAGGAAGCAGATCTTTTTCCAATTCTGTTGATCCTAACCTACTTCATTCCAGAGGAAAAATGCACTTCTTTTACCTGATGATGTTGAGTCTTCATTAAACTCCCCCAAAGCCACAGAGTACCCTGCATAGAAGGAATGAAATGAAATGAAATGAAAAGCAATGAAATCAAAATAATCCATAGAGAATCGAGCAGGATGATAATGCTCCTGTCTGCAAATCATTTTGGACAGGTTTGACCATCTAGATATCAGGCAATTTTTATTCTGCTCACCTCAATATGTGTTTCTACATAGCCTTTGTCTGAAATCATCTGGTCTCCAGGTTCCACGATTTTAACATGGCAGAACAACAACCTCAACTGCCCCAGCTAAGAACTGTCTTTTGCTTAAGGTGGGGGTCCAACCCCCAGGCCGCAACCCACTACTGGGCCACAATCCATTTGGAACTGGCCTGCACAAGCTTCGGATGAGCATGCATGTGCAGCTCCATTTGTGTGAATGGTGGGTGCGGTCTCCCATTGCTTGCATATAGGGAGTTGCACACACTCCCATGTGCGATTGCAACTCACACAAAATGACCGACCCCCCGTCGGTCCACTAAGTTGAAAATGTTGGGGACCACTGGCTTAAGGCATACATATAACATATATTTTTTTCTTCTGTTCTATTGTGTCAAATTATTGGAGATTGCCTGGACTAATCCCTGCAGTTTTCTTTGCCAGGTTTTCATAAGTGGCTTGTCATTGCCTCCTTCCTGGAGCTGGGAGAAGATAACTATCCCAGCTTGCTTTGTGCCCAAGATGGGACTAGAACTCAAGGCTTCCTGGTTTCTAGCTTATGCCTTAACCACTGCACCAAACTGGCTCTCACCTAGAACATATATTCATCTAGACAAGAGCAGACATCAAGAATATGATCTTGAGCACAGAATTCTCCATCCTGAGTGTTGTGTCCTGAGCCTGCTGAAGTATACAACGGGCTCAGAAATGTTGCAAATGGTCCAGGGCAAACCAAAAGCTGCCTGGGACAAGACTAGCTGGCGCCAGCCTTGTGTGCATGCGCAAGGTGGAAATAGCCAGATTCTTATTGGTTGTTGTTGTCTGGGTTCAGGGCGCTATAAAAGGCCTGCGTGCCTTTTGCTGTTTGCTGTTTGTAAGGAGATCAATAAAGAAGCTTTTCACAATGTGCCTTCGTGTGATGCCTGAATCCCCATTACATAAAACTGAGCATGGAATGAAGTGGGAGGTGGGATCTGTTATTTCTCAATCAACCACTTCTGTTATGTCCCGAGCCTTGCAAACGGCTCGGGCGTTTGCAGGCAGTCCCGGGCAGGTGCAAAGCTGCCCAGGGCCAGACAGGCTGTCGCCAGCGCCGTGCGCATGCGCGGGTGCTGGCGCGGGAAAAGTATCGCATTTACCCGGGAAATGTCTATATAAGAAGCTGGGAGGTTTTGGGAGCTGCAGAAGCCATCTACTTGTAAGCTGAACGCAGAATAAAGAAAACTGAGAACTCCAACTGCTTCTCGTGTCTGCTTTCCGCCAAGGACTCAACACTGGCGACGAGGGTGGGATTGCCTTACACCGCCTGGAAAGGAAGAAGTGTAAGCTTACCCAAGTGAGTCCTGAGCGGCGGAACGGCGTCGACTCGGCAGCTACCCGCCAATCCAGTGCGCATTCGGGGGTAGGCTGGCTGATAGACCCGTCTCCTGAAGATGGCGAAAATCGGAAGGCTTTCGGAGTTCGACGTCTCACATCCAGAGCGGTGGGAGTCATACGTAGCCAGGGTGGAGAACTACTTCAAGGCAAACCAAGTGAGGGAAGAGAGCTTGAAGGCTGCCACCCTGCTTTGTGTTTGCGGTCAAGACGCCTTCGACATCGCAGAAAACCTTGCAGCACCTGTTCCAGTAGAGTCTGTCAGCTACGCAGATCTGAAGAAGCTATTGAAGGAGCACTTCCACCCCAAGATGTCCGTCATCGCATGGCGCCACACCTTCGAGCAGAGGGATCAACGGCCCGGTGAGTCGGCCAAAGAATTCATCGCCGCATTACGGAAGGCCGCCAAGCACTGCGAGTTCAAAGACCTCGAAGAACGACTGAGGGACCGATTCGTGTGCGGGTTAAGGCATCGAGATCTACAACAGAGACTTTTCGCTAAAGAAGAGTTGTCCTACCAAGATGCCTTAAGGGAAGTCACCGCAGAAGAAGCAGCAGGCGGCGCTGTCAAGAACATGCGGCCGATCAGAAACAGTCCAGAGGTTGCATCCGTGCACCAGGAAGACGTCCAAAGAAACTCCGAGGAGGATCCGGACGAGGAAGTCGACCGTCTCCACCCCACGAAGGAAGAAAAACAGAAGGGAAGCTCTTCAGCTCCGCTCAAGTGCATCGGCTGTGGAGATCGCCACAGGAGAACCGACTGCAAGTTCCGCTCCGCTACCTGCCGGGCATGCGGCAAACAAGGACACATTGCAGCTGTGTGTCTGGGCCGACAAAAGGTACAACCTCAGGAAGAACTGCGCCTGAAAGGTACCAGATTCCCCAGCCAGAATAGGGTAGGGTTTTGCGCTTCGCGAAGAAGCATCCTTAGGACAGGCACACACAAGCCCATTAAGAAAAAGCTGTCACTCAAGGTGAAGCTACAAGGGGTTCCATTATCTATGGAACTAGACACAGGGTCTGCCCTTTCAATCATCTCATTGCATACATTTAGGAAGATTTGTTCCGGTAGTGGAACTCAGGCCAAGTTAAGGCCTTCTGACATTGTGTTAACAGATTTTCAAAATTCAAGAGTGTGTGTTAAGGGGAGGCCACCCTTAACGTGCAATACAAGAGTTTTGAAGGTCCACTAGACTTATTAGTAGTAGGGGGTGAACGAACGAGTCTCATAGGACTCGATTGGTTTGAGGCCCTGGGGATACACGTCACAGGACTCAACAGTTTACAAACACTCGACCTACAGGAAGTCTGCAAAGAATTTGCAGATGTTTTCAGCCCCCAGCTGGGCACATTCAAAGGACCCCCTGTGTCCTTAAAGCTAGACCCCACTGTCACTCCCATTAGAATTAAAGCAAGAAAGGGTCCCTTTTGCTTTAAAGAGTAAAATTGACACTGAGTTAGACAAACTGATTCAACAGGGAATCCTAGAACCTGTTGATTCCAGTCCTTGGGAGACCCCCATTGTCACGCCTCTAAAGGCAAATGGGGACATTCGCATTTGTGCTGATTACAAATGCACTCTGAATAAGGCATTGCAGCAACATGCCTATCCTGTTCCTGTGGTCAGTCATATTCTGGCCTCCCTCAAGGGGGGGCGCGTTTTTGCAAAGCTTGACCTAGCTCAAGCGTATCAACAGCTGCCTGTTGATGATGATGCTGCTATAGCTCAGACTATTGTGACCCACAGGGGAGCCTTTAAGGTAAAAAGGCTGCAGTTTGGAGTGAATGTCGCTCCTGGGATTTTCCAAAGCGTAATGGAAAACACACTACGGGGCATACCGGGGGTTTGCCCCTACTTTGATGATGTCTTAATTGCAGGAGACTCCACACACATTCTAGCTGAAAGGCTAAGGGCTGTTCTGTTAAGATTCAGGAAATCAGGCCTCAAGCTCAAAAAAGACAAATGCAAGATTGGGGTGCCTTCTACTGAATTTCTGGGGTTCAAAATTGATGCTGCTGGGATTCACCCTGCTGAATCCAAACTAACTGCTATTTTAGAAGCACCTAGGCCAAAGTCCAAGGCTGAACTTCAGGCCTTCCTGGGCCTCCTGAATTTCTACAATTCTTTTCTTCCACAAAAAGCTAGTGTAGCTGAGCCTCTTCACAGGCTACTAGACAAGCAAGCAGTGTGGCAGTGGTCACAAACGCATGAGGGTTGTTTTAACAAAGTCAAGGCTTTGCTCACTTCTAACAGTGTACTTGCACATTTCAACGAGTTCCTTCCTGTGTGCATCGCTTGTGATGCGTCCCCTTACGGGGTTGGAGCTGTCCTGAGCCACCTCAGGTCTGACGGAACTCAGGTTCCTGTTGCATATTACTCCAGAACATTGTCTTCTGCTGAGCGCAACTACGCTCAGATAGACAGGGAGGCTCTGGCTGTTGTTGCTGGAATTAAAAAATTCCATGACTTTCTATATGGCAGGCACTTCACGGTCTTCACTGATCATAAGCCTCTGCTGGGACTGTTTACCACACGTAAGCAGACTCCCCAAATCATTTCCTCTAGAATGCTTAGGTGGTCTATTTTTTTGTCTGCATATGAGTTTTCTTTACTCCACAAGCCTGGAAAAGAAATGGGCCATGCTGATGGCCTCAGTAGATTGCCTCTGCCAGTAGTAGAAGCTGACCCTGCGCCAGCTGTCAACATTCTATCAATCCAAGCTTTGCCCGAGCTCCCTCTTAGTGCCAGGGATGTTGCTGCTGAAACAGGTACAGATCACACACTTTCACGTGTCCGTTCCTGGGTTTTGTCTGGTTGGCCTGAGCACTGCCCTAGTCCTGAGTTTCAGAGTTTCTGGTCCAAAAGGAACGAGCTGTCCCTTTCTCAGGGTTGTCTGCTTTGGGGAAAACAGAGTTGTCATTCCCACCTCAATGAGGACTAGGGTCTTAGAATCCCTCCACGAGGGTCATCCTGGCATTGTTCGTATGAAGGCTCTTGCGCGCAGCCACTTGTGGTGGCCTGGTTTAGATACAGATATTGAGGCTAAGGTGCATGCATGCCACCTGTGCCAACGATCTCGCCCAGAGATGCCCCAAGCTCCCGTGCATAGATGGGAGGAAACACAGTCCCCATGGTCTAGGGTGCACATTGACTACGCTGGACCCTTTCAGGGCCCGTTCTTCTTGGTCCTTGTTGACAGCCATTCGAAATGGCTTGAGGTTGTACCTGTCTCATCCACCACCACTGCAAAGACTATTCAGGTACTGAGGGGGATTTTTGCTGCACACGGGCTTCCAGATGTCATTGTGTCTGACAACGGCCCTCAATTCACTTCCTCCGAATTCCAAGCTTTCTTACAGGCTAACATGATTCGTCATGCCATGTCTGCACCCTTCCACCCGTCCACCAATGGTATGGCTGAACGTATGGTGCGCATCACAAAGGACGCATTGAAAAGACTCACCTACGGGGACTGGCATCACAGGTTGGCTGACTTTCTCCTTTCTTATCGCACCACACCGTCCACTTCTACAGGGAGAAGCCCAGCTGAACTTCGTTGGGGCCGTCAACTTACTACTAAACTTGACCAGTTGCATCCGGACAGACTGCCTTCATCTACCTCACATCCTAGGGCACCTAGACAACTACTTGTGGGTGCCCCCGTTTGGGCTCGCAATTACGGGCCTGGTCATACATGGGTCCCCGTTTCTATTTCCAAGGTCACAGGTCCTCTCTCCTACGAGGTAGCCCTGGACAACGGTCGTGTCCTGCGTCGGCACATCGACCAACTTCGCCCTAGGCGGGACCTTTCAGATGAGACTCCTGGGTCTTTTCCAGGGGGGGAGGGGGACCCTTTGGAGCAAAGGGAAGGGCACGAGCTTCTGCCCATCTCCACTGATGGAGCCACAAACGGCCCATCCCAGGGTTCCGCGAGAGCTCCGAACAAGAATTCTATGAGCCTACCTAACTACCAGGCATCCACGCCTACTCCAGCCAGGGAGTCACCCCGGGGGCATACTCACTTTCCACACATATCACACAGCACTCCAGTCACGGAGGATACCTGGGGGCATCCCAACAAATCATTTCCCGCAAGAGAGCTGGCACACAATCCCCAAAGTTGGCCTGACCTTACCCCAAATCCTACAGGGGGTCAAACATAAAGGGAGGTGGTCGAGGAACCAAGTCCCGACTACAACACCTCTAGCCCAAATCAGGGAGTAACTGAGTTTTGGGAAGGTACAGAAACCCACACAAGCCCGGACACAGAACGGGGTTCAGGGAATGGACAGCCTCCTGACAGGTCTTGGATGGACCTAGGAGGTTCAACAGAAACGCCCAGAAGTGGCTATCACTTCAGGGGGCCCGAGGGTCTACAGCTAGGCAGGTCAACCAGGTCACAAAGTGACAGAAGCCCTGGCCTGACGAGCCCGGTGGGCGAGCAAGCATGCCAGGCAGCGGGGCACAGTCCTTGGAAGGCACCAAGGCAAAATAAGGAGAACAGGCTCACATCTCCCTCCAGTCAGGGAACTCATGCTAGTAACCCAGAGCTGAGAAGGTCACAGAGAGCAAAGAAATCTCCTAAGTACCTAAAGGATTATATAACATTGCTGGCAAGGCAAAAGCCAGCAAACAGTGGGAGCACTGGGGAACGGAACATTGTATAGAGTAAATGATTATATGTTGGTAATAGTTTTAGCCCGGGGGAAAGGGGTGTTATGTCCCGAGCCTTGCAAACGGCTCGGGCGTTTGCAGGCAGTCCCGGGCAGTGCAAAGCTGCCCGGGACCAGACACCAGACAGGCTGTCGCCAGCGCCGTGCGCATGCGCGGGTGCTGGCGCGGGAAAAGTATCGCATTTACCCGGGAAATGTCTATATAAGAAGTTGGGAGGTTTTGGGAGCTGCAGAAGCCATCTACTTGTAAGCTGAACGCAGAATAAAGAAAACTGAGAACTCCAACTGCTTCTCGTGTCTGCTTTCCGCCAAGGACTCAACAACTTCCATTGTGCTGTTTCCCCACTGGGGCCCCAAGCCAACTGGCAAAGCCATGTCTTTAGGCCCTTACGAAAAAATAGGAGGGTTGGGGCTAACCTCACTTCGGGGAGCAAAATGTTCCAGAAGCTGAAAATAATATGCGGGTAGCATATGATATATTTCTGAAATTAAAGAGAGATAATTTCTCAGGAGGGAGTAACAACTGAAAATTTAGGCCTATGAAAAGCAGGGTTTAGAACATTATTTTGAAAGGGAATAGTAACTGCTGTTTACTAAACTGATTTCACAACAATGTGGCATGTTAAGGAAGGTCAAGGCCTAAAGTAGCAAGGTAGGTAGGCAAGTTTTTCTCTCTTTTGTTCCCTCATTTTCTCTTTTTTCAGCCAGCCAGGATGTTTCAAGGAGATGGATTTGGCATACAGTTGAGCTAATCTCTTGTAGAAGCCATTTGAACAGGAGTGTTCACGATAGTCAATTGACTAGACAATTCACGTGCCTCTATAGGCCTTCAGTTTCAGTAATGCCTATCATCTTGATTTTTTTTTTATCCTTCCTCCATGTAGACCTGGTTTAGAATTAGGTCAAGGGCCATTTCTAGTATGAAAGTGATTGATGGTTCACTTTTAGCATATCAGCAATGAGCAAGAAGGACTGGTATAGCTAGTTTTAGCCAGAGAAACCTCATTTTGTTGAAAAACTTTCATGTTTCTCTTTTTGGGGCCTCTCATTCTTGGGCCTCACATCCTTACCTTAAAATTCCTGGAAGGCTACTTGATAGCCTGATCGAGGAACTCAAACCAGGCCAGCAATTGGTTCAGGGCTAAAGTCCTGCTAAAGTTCCTATTGCAGATAAATTAGCTACAAAGTTTTGCATACTTCATTATCAGCCTTATCAGTTAGGGTCAAAAGGGTGAGGGCTGTGATGTTTTAGTAAGGAACCCATTTTCTGGGAGGATAATCTTCTACCAGGGGTGTGGATATTTTGTTATTTGTTGCCTATGGTTTGCTAATGAACATGTGCTTTTGTTTTCCAAAAGTGTAAAAAAAACCCTATTCTAATTTGTGTATTGGGGGGCTCACAATTTGTGATGTAGTCCCAAGAGCACACTTCTTTGCGCTGTACAGAATAAATAGGTTTCCTACAGAATAAATAGGTTTCCTATTTATTGGCTACTTTGCACCAGAGGAAAACAAATCCAGCATTTGACTGGCCAATTCATGGTTTGGCGATCAAGCACAAAGGAAAAAGAAGTGCCTGGGGAAAAAAAGAGGAACATTTGCTAAGTATTTTAGGCCCAACTTCTAAACTTCTCTGGTACATGCCACCTTGACTGTCTGTATGCACCCAGAGTCTGCTGAAGGAAAAGAATGCCAACTCACCCCGGTATCCATCCTGGTATTTCTTTATTCTATAATCCTGTGTTACCAGTTCTGAGCTCACGTACCACAGCAAAGCAGAAGATGAACGAGGATATTTTATTTCAATCTCTGATAGGGCAACTGAATAGAACAAACCTAAAAGAAACCAAGCAACACATTTCTCTATAATGGCAGCAGGACTCTAATTGGACAAGGCAAGATAGGAGACTGCAGGTCCAGAACATCTATGTAAGTATGTCTCAACCTGAGCAGCTTTAAAATGTGTGGACTTCAACTCCCAGAAATCCCCAGCCATATATACTTCCTTTCCTGTTTCTGACCTCAGTACATCAATACTATGATGGATCTGAGCAAAAGCCTTTCAGTCTAGCATTTTATTCCTACAATAGTCATAAGATATCTGCCAATATCCACAAATATAATTAGTACAATGGGTCTAACTGAGTAGTTGTACTCAATGGGTAGGTACAATTAGACCCATCCTCCTTCAGAAACTAGCTAACAGATAACCCTGAACATATGACCACAGTTGAGCACAAAATTTCCATTGCTAAGCGAGGCAATTAAGTGAGCTGAGTTTCATTTTATAACCTTTTTTGCCAATGAATCATTAAGCGAATCTGGCTTCCCCCATTGACTTCGCTTGTCAGCTGCTGGATGGGAAGATTACAAATGGTGATCATATGACCTGGGAGAGGGCAACTATCATAAATACATGCAGGTTACCCTATTCAAATTCTGATCATGTGACCAGTTTCTAAGTGTGAAAAATGGTTACATGTCACTTTTGTCAGTGCTGTTGCAACTTTGAATGGTCACTAAATGAATAGTTGTAAGTCGAGGACTACCTGTACTGCCTCTGATACTGAGCTGATACTAGTCATATAGCTACCATCTTCATCCATGAATGATATTAAAATCAGATGTCTGTAGTAGTAGTACATTCAGCTCCCCTCCCATAATGCACAAAGGAGTTCTTCTTTCTGCCTGTCCTTCCCATTTTCTAATTTAATAGTTTTAGCTTTATGTCTAAGATTGTGAGGTTGGGAAAATAAAACATCACACGGTATATTATATTAGTATTAAGGCCTCCTACACCCTTACTTGTTTTTCCCCTTATGCTAAACAGTACAACTTTTCCTCACAGAGGGTGATGCTCCAATTCATTGCTATTTTTCTTGTTCTTTGGCAACTTCTCAAGATCTGCAGTATCCTTTTTGAAATGATTGGCAAGAATAGGACCTAGTATTTTGAGGTTTCTTGGTGTTCGCAACAGTTGATACATTTACCTGTGAAGTAATATCCACCTGGTGCGCCAAGCAACACCCTCCCAGACTGTGGGAAGAAGACAAAAATAAGGGGGGGGGGAAGTATAGTCTTCAAGTCAGTCAGAGTACTAGAAATACCTAAAAATTCAGAATATGTGTTATGTCTATTTCACAATCAGGTTTTGCTTTTATCTTCCTGAATTTTGCAAAAAGGAGCATGAAAAAGACATGTTTGAATTATAATCCAGTCATTATGGCATATAAACCATGGCATAATGGCTGAGTGTAAGAACAGGATCCATTCTGGGTCAATCACTGGGACCAGAAGTTTAGATCTCTGGTCCCGGTGACCAACCCAGATTGGATTCTGCAACATTATCCTGGGACATATAAATTTGCCTTCATTCATGAATGCAAGAACAATTATGGTTTAATGCAACAACAAAACATATGTTAGTGAAGTGAATCAACCTAGCTTTTATATGCCTGTTTCTTTCTGCCTGCTGTTTAGGACTTTGCAAGAAAGATTCATGTCCACTATCAATGTTTCCAGCTTTTAGTGGGTAGATATTTGGTGTAAGCTGGCTGTATGTCACTGAAGTGCTGTCTCTTTACAGATAGTTTTCTTCAGAACCATCTTGAATCTGCTAATGATAACAAAATTAATATTGTAGAAGCTCTTATTGTCTGGCAAGCTTGTTCACATGACCACTTAGTCATATGGTCATGGCAGCCAAGGCTAAAAGTAATTGAACACCATAGATATGTATTGTTGAGTTACATACCCCTGTGGGACAGAGATATCCATAGCAAACAATAATAGTGTCAAAATGATTTGGGTATCATGATGCCATTGTCAAATGATATAATTATGTACTTACACCAACCAAGTCACATTGTTTGTGTGATGGCACACATGCTCCCAATTTCCATTCCCCCAACCACCAAGAAGACCAAAAGGTACCATGCATATCTCATTGCTAGGAAAATCAATTTTCAATTGTCATCTCCATCAATGTCTTCAAGAGTCTAGCACACATATAATAGCGTTTTTACTTTACAATCAGCTGAATCAGTGTCTTACCTCCCCAGATTATCAGAAACACAGGAAGATTTAAGTTTGTACAAAGTTATAGGCAATTCCATCAGTTTTATCCTAGAGTGTTTTCTAGGGGTAACTATGTTACTCAGTCACTTGGTGTTTATAGAATGGTTATCTCTTGATCCTTCTCACTGCTCCTTGCATCTTTCCCCTGCAAAGCTCACCTGAGAGATGGTGACGCTGAATCCAGTTTCACAGTAGCGCTTGTCATTTCCTGATGAAATAAACAGATGAGAAGCTCAAAAATCATGTGACATTAAAGAGCATTTCTTAGGAGGATTTTGATGCTCTTCCCTAACCCATTTTTCAAGCTTATCCATTCTGTTGGTAGCCTAGGCAAGCCATGCAATTGGTGCATCAACTGCCAAGGACAGATTTCATTTTTTTTCTTCTTAGAATTTTAGTATTCCAATTATCTTAGGGCCTGGGTTGACTGCCTGCTTCATCTATATATGTTGGTATCTTTGGATAATCTCGGTAAACATTGATAATCTTCCTATAACAGACAGGCCATTTTTGCAAGGAGGATTATAGCCTTCATGGCAGCTGGTCAAAACATGCATAGGACAGTATTGTCATGGATAAATCCCTATTTTGTAGTACAGGTAGTCCTCAACTTACAATCATTCATTTACTGACTGTTCAAAGTTGTAAAACACTGAAAACAATGACTTATAATCATTTTTCTACGCTTACCACTGTTGCAGCATCACATGAACATTTTTCACATGAACAAAAATTGAACATGCATGTATTTATGATGGTTGCAATGTCCTATGGCCATGTGATCACCTTTTACAACCTTCTGACAAATGTGGAAGCCAGTGTTACTAATTTACAACTGCAGTAATTCCTTAACAACTGTGGCAAGAAAAGTCATAAAATGGAGTAAAACTCACTTAACAACTCTCTTGTTTAGCAATAGAAATTTTGGGCTCAATTATGGTTGTAAGCCAAGGACTGCCTGTATTGTGCTGACTGCATAATCATTTAATACATGTTTTAATAAATAATAAAATATTTTACTTCTATTTTCTATATGATTTAGCTATTCTTTGGTTTTGCCTTGCTTTTGGCAAACATCATAAGTGACAATTGATTTTTTTATTATTCAAAGGGAATAAAAGGAATTAGTAATGGCATTTTATATTGTTTAATTACTGATTTTCTGGAGGACCTTTATACATGTTCAGAAACATCTAATTCAACTGATATTTCCTTCCTTCCTTCCTTCCTTCCTTCCTTCCTTCCTTCCTTCCTTCCTTCCTTCCTTCCTTCCTTCCTTCCGCCATGCACTTCAACCTAACAGGAAGATTTCCCCCTCCCCAAGTCCTCCTTTTAGTAAAAACTTAGTAAAAATGTCATAACTCCAAATTTGTTTTATTTATCACAAAAGTGAGCTAGGCCTCTTTAGAATGAGGTAGCACTATTAAGACATTTTGGGGGGCAGAATAAAGCCTGCTACTGTTACAATTTTGCTGTCCTGATTATCGTATTAATTTGTTATACAACCAAGAAAAGTATTTATTTTCCTGCCTCCAGATCCTACCCTTACTTGGTCTTAAGTATTATGTCTCCCCCTCCTGGGATTTTTTGCTTGCTTTCTCAACCCAAGTGGGACGTTCCTAATCTGAAGATCAGGATGCAACTCTCAAGCATGCAAGAATGTCACTTGGCATGTGCAGAATGCATTTTTCCTCTCATGTTTGAGTAGTCATAGTTGTAAGTGCCTCCACACATCAGCAAATAAGAGCCATAGACTTCAAAGTAAGACTGACCTCCATTGTGTTTCTCTCAGAAAATACGCACTAAAAATGAACTGTAATTTTTTTAAACCAAAATATTATGAAAAATGCACTTTTCTGAGGATGGAGATTTTCCATGGTATTTTGATTAAAATTTGGAGAGTCTGTTTCTTAGGGGATGGGTTTATCTGCAAATGTGTACAAGATACATGGGTACTTTTTAAAAACTGAGAGAAAAGCCTGCCGTATATACTCATAGACAAGCCCTCCTTGGATAATCCAAACCCAATTTGTAGGAGACTGTTTTGGCACTTAAAATTCTCATCTTATTGATGAGTATATACAGTAATCATCAGCATTTCTAAGAAAGCTTATGTGATACAATTCAGACAGTCCATTTGTGTATTTATTTATTTATATGGCACAGCATTACTGGGTCAATTTGCATAAGCAGGCTTGACGCTTGAAGAAATTTGTGGAAATTTGCTTCCCTTAAAGCATCTTCACAACCTGTTGGTTGACTGTAGTCTCAACAGGTTACTAGGGCATGGAAGGTTTTAGGCATGGCTTCTTCCTTTAGATAACCCACTGTCCTCCTTTCCTCACCATATGCATGCAATACTCACCACCTAAGCTTGAATTGTAAACAGAGTGCATTTGGATATTGCGGCATGGAGAGTATTCAGAAAATTTCTGACGGTCTCCTGTAGCCAAGAAACAGCTGCCCACTGGAGTTTTGGTGGTCTCTTCCTTATTGTCCATAGCATTCCAGTGTTGCAGTGGAGCACAGGCCTGACAGTTTGAAAGGAGGGAAAGGGGATGTTGTAGCACTAACAATTAGTGAGACAAAATGAGCCTGTTGTGGAGTAAATGTGGCCAAACAAAATAATTTCAACTAAATCAACAAAAGGGGCAAGCCAAAGTCAACGCTAGAAACTGAGCATTTTCTCAAGCCAAAATCAGACTTGTCATTTGGCACTCCCTAAAAGAATTATCATTTGTAGTAGAGGGATAGAAGATCCCACCTATGTTTAAGATTCTATTAGATACTTGCACACCCAGAGTTTTATGGGCCTCTTATTGTAAAATCTATGATTTCCTGCAGCAAACAAAGAGGTTAAACATATGGACAGTGGAGACAAGACCAGTGGTCAGACTGTTTTTCTAATGTTCTTTCCTTTCATTCTTCTTTGACATTAGAAAACTTTGCTATAGTGGATAATACCAGTAGATAATAGCTCTCCAGATTTTCATTTCAGCTCCTGTCATCTCTCATTGACTTTGTTGGCTGGAGCTGAAAGGATTTGGAATTCAAAAATATCCAGAGGATCACACCTTGCCTGTTTTTCTGTAGATTAAAGGCAAAGGATTTCTCACCTCTGGTTAGAAAACTAGGAATGTACAAATGAGTGCGGGTCACAACTAGAATGAGGAGCCAACAGCACACATACAAAGCTTCACTCAGGAATTTCTTTCAGCATACTGCTTGAAAATGAACCAGAGATGCAGAAAATTATACAAATACAGTCTGAATTTAGTGTTTCAAAGTAATCACTAGAGAAGCAAAGCAATTCCAATGAACAATTCTTGATTCCTTATCAAACTTCCAAATGTCTTTGTGGGATTTTTATTATAATTTATTGTTAGCAAATTATTTTTATTTTAATTGATTTTAGCTCTTATAAGGCACCTCATATTTTTAAAATGGCTTTATTTCTTTAAATTGAGCTATAATAACGGAGGGGCAATATTTTCAAAGTGGCCTGTCAAAATTAAATCTGAAATCATTTGGCTAAATGTTCAGTTTTTGCTAAATATTATTTCAATTTTGGAGATTCTTGAAGAGAATCAGAAACCAGTACCCACCATGATACTTTGTTTCCATGTCTTTACAGATGCTCCAAACCATTGTTTAGACTTGAAGGTTTTCACAGTAATGAGACTAAGTTTTGCCACTTGATCACCTGGGTAGCAATAGAGGCATGGACAAAATACAAACAATTAAAGAAGATAAATACAATAAGCATTGCCCTGACCCCAAATAATTCCTGAGCTATAGATCTGTGATCTTGTACTATTATATCAAAATTATAGTTCCTAATCTGTTGCAGATCAGTATGCTGGCACTGGGCATAATCAATTTGTGACAAATGAGTAGAATTCTCCCTTTTCTCTCGTATCTTCTACAACTTCCCTATTCTGTCTCCATTATTTCCTTTTCTTCTCTCTTTCCCCAACATACTTTCTTATACCTCTTCTTGCTCCCCTTTGGAGACCAAGATAGTGAAGCTAGAGGTGAATTGATCATTTGGACATGGTTTTTAAAATTGGAGTAAAGGCCACATAGGATCTCAGATCACATGAGTACAAAAAGATAGGATTGCATTCATTCATTCCTCGTATCAATTAGCTATCCCAAAAGCTTTCAAATGGCTTCCTCCTCCACCTTCTCACTTCCTGATGATGGTAGCAACTCCTCGTAATAGCTTCATGATCAGATTGTGGGAAGCTACTCACCTTTAGTATCAAACTCAATAGGGATGCATTTACTACCATTAGGCTTCCAAGGGCACATATACACAGCACCTGCTTCTATCACACCAGGCTGTGATGTGTTGGCCCGAGGGGCCCCCACGACTACATTCATGCTAGAGGAAAAAAAAGTGTTAGTATCTAGGTAGAGAAGACCATCCATTAAGAGAAGATCAAAAATCTGAATAGATTTTTGTGACAGCTGGAGGGATTCTATTATACTTTGGATATTATTCTATATTAAACTTTTGTTAAGTTTGCAGTGCATTTTCCTGAAGAAAAAGAAGATTAATAGATGATGTCTATTATTTACTTACAAAATTCTGTTATTAAGATATGTTTGGACATGAGGTTATAAAGCAGGCAAGATAAATTGAAATACGAACTTAGTAGATATGGTTCTCTTTTTAAACTAAAGTGTATATTCTTTTACCACACAGACAACTGCATTATGATTGTTGCTTCCAATCTGTCTGTTGCATCTGACTCCTTACAGATTCCAAATTAGATTCAGAAGTATTTGATTCTATGAATTACCCAGAATAATGGGTAATGGTGATGGATCATCTAGACCAGGGGTCCTTAATCCCTGGACCAGTACCAATCCCTGGACCAGTACCAGTACTGTGGCCTGTTAGGGACTGGATTGCATAGCTGGAGGTGAGCAACAGGTGAACGAGTGAAACCAAAACCATCTTCCTCCTAGTCTGTGCAAAAATTGTCTTCCATGAAACGTGTCCCTGGTGTCAAAAAAGTTGGGGGCCGTTGATCTAGACTCTGCAGACATTCATTGGCCTAGTTTGCATTTTCCACTAAGGAATGGCCCTGTGATGACCAGGGACAAGTAAGTTGTAGGACAGTAGATGTAGTAACTGTCCAAAGTATGCAGAATCTTGCCATACAAAGGGATAAAAATAATTATTTATTTATTAGGATTTAGCATGGAATATGTTCATGATTAATATTAAAATATTGTGGTTACAGTTCTCATGTGTTTCCAGTTTTTAGCCTTTGCACCACTAAAATTTAATGGAATAGTTGGAGGATATTTCTGGACAGCAATAACTGCAGTAGAAGAAGTGTAATTAATGTCACTTGACTCCTGAATCAGATATAATTTATTGAATAAAATACAATTGGCAGATTTGCTCAGTAGGATTACAAACTATAATAGCTATATTCTCAGTAGATTCCTATATCATTCTATAATAGCCAACAAGTTATATTATGAGCTAACTCATTGCGGAAATGCAATATTACAATATTGTTTCACAAAGGGATATTCTCTGTTTGAAGGGCTATCTAATCAAAATCCTCCCGAAAAATCAAGACTTTCCCAAGGGCAGCATGCATACAATAGAGTATGAAGTTCCACCTCCATTTCATCTAGTAGTCTTGCCTTTGAAAAGTTGGAAACTTAGTATATTATAGCTCAATCTTTCATATTTTATATCTGCTTTGTTTTTTTATATTTGTTTCAAGACATGACCTCACAAGATTAAAGCTGTGCTTTTTGATTAAGTGTTCAGTTTTAGTATCCTTTTGTACATATGTGCCTTCCCTAAAAATCACTATATTGTATTCTGTGAGACAAAAATATGTCGGCTACATAATCAAATGTTTTGGATTGCACTGTTAATGTTTTTTTTAGTTTCAGATCTAAATATGTTGTTATTTTTAGAACTGGAATGAACCATGGTTCTATTACATGAATCATTCTGCAAGAAACATGCAGGAGGATCTTAAGAACAATTCCTATATTCATCTTTTAGAACAACGTAAAAACTGCAAAAAGATGAACTTTGCTGTTCCACCTACAATTAGTTATAATTATCCTAGCAATGTTGTCAGCATGTTTAGACAAGTGTGGTCATATGATACTGGATGATTTATCCTGAATACCAAGGATTTGATTATTTGGATTTATTCTATTTCAGTTAGACCTAATGTTAGTGTATCTTAGACAATTACAAGTATGACATGAATGTTAACTTTTAAAAGTATGTTTATTGCATTTGATTTTTGCTTTCTCTCTTTCTTCTGAAAAGCCAGCTGCATCATAAAAACAAATCATAAATGATGGTGGGAAAATATGGATCATCTTTTTCTGCTTTAAATAAGTGGAGAGAACAAGGGGAATATATATTGCATATGTAACAGAGAGCAGGTTAGCTGCAATTAAATAATTAAATTTTTCTACTGAAGAGTCTGAAGCAGAAAGGGTTGTCTTTCACCTTTGATAATCTTTTGAAGAATGGACACTTTACACAATTTTTAGGTTGCATGTCTGTATAAATGAGATACGTAGATCTATCATATATTATAAAACTACATTTATCAGCACTTCCTGGTTTAGGCTGTGCTGCCTGGTGTCCACTGATCAGAAAGTAGGTTGCTATTTATCATCATAAATAGCATAACATAAAGACCAGTTTTTTGGAACAAATAACAGGAATCAACTTCTGAATCACTCCTAGGAAACAATGTATATGCACAAAAAGATCCGTGTCATAATCAAGTTGAGTGGGATCCTCCTGCCCATCCATTAAACTCAAGTCAAGAGCCACCTTCAATCTTTGAATAATGCTGGAAAGCAGGAACTGGCAGAGGATAAATAATCTAACTCAGCCTCTTCAAACTGGGCAAACTCCAACTATAGTGGCCTTATAATTTCCAAACCCAATATATCTAAAAAGCCTATAGAATGTTACAATATTAAGAGACGTTGTAACATTATCTAGAAAAATGAAAATGGAGATGGGTAACAGGTCTATTAGCCATCAATGGAGATGTTAATCTGATTCACAGAGAACACTAAGTCATAATATAGCATTATAGGGAATCATTGATAAATGTTGTAGTTTAGCTTTATGAGTGAGTTAGGCCAGGTATTTTCAAACTTCTTCTATGGAATTTACTAATGAAAAATCAGCTGTGTTTAATTTTTCCTCCCTTAATCTCTCATGGACTGTTATCAAGTTCTCATGAAATCTTGGTTTTCTGTGGAACAATTTTAAAAATCCTGAAGCAAGTACTGATCTTCGAGGGTTAATGGCCACTGTAGCAGTACTTGGTGGTATTCCATTTCAGTGTGTAATTATACTATCGTAGTCCTGAATTTACAACCACATTTGAGAGCAGAATTTTCATTCTTAAACAAGGCAGTTAAGTGAGTCATACCCAATTTTATGACCTTTTTGCTATGGTTGTTAAGTGAATCACTGCAGTTATTAAGTCAATCCTGCTTCCCCGAATGACTTTGCTTGGCAGAAGCCGTCTGGGAAGGTTGCAAGCACAATCACATCCCAGGATGCTACAACTTTTTTAAATACATGCCATTTGCCAAGCACCCAAACTTTGATCATGTGACCATGGGGATACTACAACGGTTGTGTGAAAATTGATTATGTCACTATTTTCAGTGCTGTTTTAACTTTGGTCACTAGGTGAATAGTTTAATTCAAGTACTATCTGCATATTAACAAAGCACCATTCTGTTTTAACTTTAGCATGTTGTAATGAACTTTGCTTAGTTGCTAGTTTAAGAATAATCATTTGATTTTCATTCTTTCAAATGAAATCTGGAAAAGTACTCTCTTTTTAAGAAACAAATTATACGTAGCTACTGGATGTTGAGAATCAGGAAGAGATAATTATTATGTTGTGTTTCCATGGAATTATTGAGGCCCAATTCTTATAAATGTTGTCCAGCTTTAATGAATCTTTCCAGATTCATTAACACAGTAATCTTAGAATTTGTGTGAATTATTTTAATAATCTTAAAAAAATACTTAGATTTTAAACCCATATTCAAGATTTCACAAACATCAGAACATCATTAAAGTTCTCTGCTTGGGAATACCTCTCTAGCATTTATCAAACAATAAATTGTGCTGACACAATGTCGTAAGAAACTGATTACCTTGTATTCCCCGATTCCTGTTAACAATGCCAGAGTCTACTATTCTCTGCCCAATATGGTCCTACCTTCCTTTACTGTCCTGGAAGAAGTCCAAGGCAAATCCAAAATAGCTTCCAGTAGGGCCAGAATACACAGTGGGGGCATCTGCATGCAAATTGATGGTCCATCCTCTTTGGCAAAGGAATAGAAATCCCACCAGGAAGGGCCAGACTGTGACCAGCGAACCCAAGGACCAGTGGCCTTTAACCATCTTCTTCATATTCCTTCTTTCCCAGCACTATGCTGTTCATGCTATAAAACTAACTCTATCATACCCCTAATAACCACAACCATGACACATTTCCTAAATTGCTTCCTCCCTGCAGTCAACATGAGCTAAAGATATCAATTTATCAGACATCCTGCAGAGGTTCCCCAGCAGGTCCTCCATGAATATAGCAATAAAACATGGGAACAGTGTCATGGCTGCCTTTGAAACAAGCCGAAGCAAACTTCTATTAGGGCCCAAGAATTGTTACAAAGCATCATCATTAACCCTCCATTGCCATTATTTATTAATATATTTATGAGCTGCAATTTTCATACATCGATGGGGTTGGATGGGGACTTGTTAAAATAGATAACTGCTTAAGTATCCTGACAGATTTTGGGATGGAGGAGAGGCAGGTGCTTCAAGTCAGTCCTGAGTCCTAGTTACTGCCTGAACAAGTCTCTGGTTTTCTTGGCAAGGATTTTGCCATTTGTCTCCTTCCCAGGCTGAAAGTTAACTGGCTTAAAGTAACCTAGTTTTGCAACTTAGTGCCTAAGGCAGAACTAGTTTTCCAGTTTCTAACCTGATGCCTCACCACTACACTAAACTGGTTGTCTCTTTTGACAGCCAGTTTTTATGTACATACTATTCTTTAAACTGATAAATTAGCAGGGAGAAGAATGTACAGCCGTTTCTCAATAAAAAGAAAAATTCTAACAAATGAAAAGGGGGGAGGGGTTGTTAATATTCTAGCCAGGAAATTTAGGCAATCTTAAGCAAGGAAAAAGATGGATTCTAAGAATTCAAAATGAGTTCTAAGCAGTATTGGCTGACAAAGCTGTTTATTCCAGGAGGAACCGATTAACTGATCCTGAGGAACTTGAGGCAAAGAGTCAGATGGTATCTGAAGACTGTAAATGAATGAAAAATGGGCATTTTGGGATGATGGTGGTGGCTGAAGATAGAAGACTCCATCCTGCTTGTGCCAGTGATGCTTAATCAAGCATATATAAATCAAATCCCCACTTTACTTTTTTATTGCTGCTTCTCAGAAGGGTTGCAGAAGAGTTGGGGAAGTCCAGCAGACAACTGTTAAAACGTCTTATGTAACATCGTTTGTATTGTGAAAGCAGCACTTCTTCTCGTTTCCACTCAAATAGAAATAAAATCATTATATTTTTAGTATGCTTTGTGGGATAATTTCCTGTAAATTTACAAAGCCCTTGTAACATATTTCCTAATTCTAATACATGGTGACTCTATGAGCAGGTAAGTTTGGTAGAAAAAATGCTAAAGAAGTTACAGATATTGCTGAGATATTACAAACTTGCCCTCCCCACAACCATCTCCCCCCCCCCCATAGATAGCAGATGTTGGATTTCTGATAGATCCTTATATAAGATGCTAAGAGGAAACAGGTGTCATCCTTATAAGTAGAATACTTTTTCTCCCCAAGATTCCCAGGATGTGATTCATATCACAGATTATGAGCAAATTCACTAAGAGGGCTACTTTTTTAAAAAAATCGCTACCCAGCCTCCATTTCCTTCCTGAGGAAAGAGCATGGACTGTTAACCTTCAGAAAACAACTGTTATCAACATTAGTTCCCAGCATGCTTCATAGTTATAATTAAAAATTGTTTGTAGAATTTTTTGTTATTTTTATTCACAGGATTTATAAGCTGTTCCAATCAAACCAATTGAATTAAAGAATGTAATACAAAAGGATATTTTTAAAAAAATATTTAAGTAAGGAATCTATTTTCTGAGATGAAGACCACCAGCTTAGCCACTAAACAATTGTTTATTGCCTTTCCTGCAAACAATTTTTTTTTTGTCAGGCACTAGTCTCTTTCAAGCAATTTTTTTTACCAATTTACCAGACTAGTAATACATATTTTTGAATAAAAGCTTAGATGTTGCTATTGAATTCTACACTTTTAAGAATAAACTTGAAAAGTACATTGCAGCAGATAAAATTGTGACTCTGTCATTTGGTACAAGACTTGCATGCATGAGACCATAGCCATTGCATTAAGTCAAAACTCTCATTACAAGCTTTTTTCTTTTTAAAAAGACATTTGAAGTCTACCTACAGCAATTCCAAATTACAAATCAAGTTAGGCAGAGGAACACCAAATCATGTCTTGTACTTTAGGGAAAAAAATAGTAAGAATAGTAACAATAATGTATCTTCAACAGAATATCACTAGAGTCCCAAGGGATATTTATTGACAAGAACAATTACATATACCATCCTGTATTTATTTTGCACTGCTGTTAAACTGCCATCTGATGAACATTTAATTCACTTCAACTGGGTTCTAGAAATGAGTTTATGACCAGCCTCAGGTTTCTGTTGAATATAAGTTATTTTAATTATCTGTATTACTTGTAATATTTAAAATTAATATATACTGTTTTTCAAGTTACATTTTTAAAACAATGAAATCTTGTTAGTACTTGCTTATGAAGCAATCTTATATAGTAATAGTGTATCACATAGAAAGGCTGCATGTGGCACCAAATTTAAGAGTATATTACCTCAACTTGAAGAGTGCCAATTGAAATGACTACAAATAGCCTTTAGCCAAAAGCAAATAATGTGATGAAAATAAGGAACTGAAGTGTATTTTTAAATCAGATTTGCAATATATATTAAGCCTTTACTCAGTTAATAAAGTAAGTAGAGTAATAGATCTGGCTTTATAATGAAAGCTTTTACTAATAAGGATCAAACAGTTTAGTCTGTGTAGTTTTCAGACCTAAGGTATTTGCTGTACAACATAGGAATGAGAAGGATATCAAGAGTTCTGAGATAGGGTTTTAATTTGAATATCAGTTTTCAAAGTCTGTATTAACTGACAATAGTTCTTTTAAACATAAAATGACTCTCTCCCATCCGAAACTATGGCTCAATTAGATTTGCAGGACAATTTTTTTTTTGTAAAATTGACTTTGTAGCCTTATCTATTGGGAGAACAGTTCCTGCTTTGTATACATGAACAGGCCTTGTTATCCACTTACTGCAGTTGCTCCACTATGCATAGAGAAACCAATATAGGCCTTATCAAAAAGCCAGAATACTGACTAGAGGCTTCCCTTTAAAAAGTAATATTAAATATGAAATTCCTCTAGTGTTTTTCAATCTTGACAACCCACAATTCTTTTTTCCTTTACATAAGCATTAGCCCAGGTGTCATTCCTGTAGTTATTAATGCTGGTATCCAGTCTGATCTGAATGGGCTTGAAATTCCTTAATAGGCTCACATTGACTGCTTGCTGATATTCATTGATCCAAGTTTGATGGTACAGGCCTATAAACATTCTACTGCATGGAAAGCTTTCTACAAATTAGTATAAAATCATAATCCCTTCTGGATAGTCACAACCAATTATGAGTTCATTGTGGTAATAGCAGGACACATATCTACACATATTTTCTTCGGGCTTGTTGAATTCCATCTGCTTTTTAACATTAAAAAACACCAAAAAAATAGGCTAGTATGCTTCAAAGCAAAGTAAAAGCACTTTTATTTCAAGAATAACACCCAGATGGAAACCGTAATTTTTCTTGAAAAGTAAAAATGACTAGTTATAGCTCAGTCCTTTGCCTAAAAATATGTCCTTATGTCAAAAAGAACTGGTAAGTCAATTAGGAGATAACATATAGTATTGATCTTTATGATAATAGAAGGAGTTGCCCTTCATGACAGATGTTGGAGGTTGAATGACAATTGTAGCAGCTTCTCCACACTCTCCAATTCCACTCTCTCCTCCTCAGCTAATACAGTATCTGAATTTTTCTGCAGGGGAATGGAGTCATTTTCTTCATTGCCTTAAGTTACTAATTCTTTGGGTAGACCTGAGTGTTTTCTCTAGACTGAAAGTGCAAGAGATGGTAAACAAAGCTTTCTATTGTATTCTTATTTTCCAAGTTTTTCCATGGTTTTGTAATGTTTGAATAGCCAGTATATTGGTACATCAGTGTGAATGGTATTTTGTACCCGAGAATTTTTATAAGTTGTATTTCATATGCTTCAAAATATCAGAATGAACTTCATTGCACATGCAATATGCATGTTTACACATGGTTAGATAAACCATATATAATGTGCTGAGCCAGGTTTACAGGACTTCTTTTTGCTAAGACATTTAAAAAGTGGGTGTGATAATATGAGAAGTAGCAACCTGATTCTACTTCTTTGGAAAGATTATAAAGTTTATTTTTCTCATTTTTACAGTGTGTTTGTGTGTGTGTATGTGTATGTATATGTGCACACACACACACACACACACACACACACACACACACTTACATACTTTTATGTGTCAAAGTTTAATATAGCCTGCTGATACTGAAATAATAGTGTGTTCTTTGTTGGAACAGTTCTTGCATAAGTCCAGTCTCTTCTTATGCCCCACTGGAATGCTGGATTTTGGATCTTAATCTCAGGGGAATGAAGCACTCAGTAATTACAGTAATACCATTTTGCTACTCAGTTATCTAAGCAATTAAATATTGAGTCCCTTTTCCTTTTCCAGTGCTTTTTTTTTTTTAACTAGCAAAGTATGAGGAAGCCTGGAATCTGATATATTCAGAGAAGCAAATAACAATGGTTATATTGGAAGTTTTGAAGTGGAGGCTATTTTCCATGATCAACATTATAAGGAGTTGGATGGTTGTGTTATAAAATAGCCGTGGTTTCACAGAAAGCTCATTCTTTTCTTGCCTTCTTTTCCCCACCAGAGATGAAGAAATTAAGTGAAAGAATTAAATGTAACAAAATTAGTCTGTCTTTCCTAAGGCAGACATTCTCTCCTTTAAAAGGGACAGCTGTGAAATCAGGTAACTTACTTATCACTTCATTTGGAAGGAATCCAAATAAAAACACACCACTCAGAATCTTTCCAAAGCATATACAGTAAAGGCACACGTTTAAACAATAGCCTTAACATAAACACAAGTGTGCGTGCATAGATACACACACAAAACCACACACACACAGTCACACACCTCTATATTGAAACTTTGTTGCTGCAAAGACGTAGGTCCCAAGAAAAATTATTAGCCTTTTGAGATTTTCTTCTGATTGGAAAGTCATTTGGACTTTCTTTTCTGCCCATCCAATGGGCTACTTCTTTCCAAATAGCAGCCTGGCTCCTGACAAGAAAATGCAGTAAAGATCAAAGTATCACATAGGCTTCACAGATCTTCCAAGGTATGTCACTATAGTCGCTGAAATTCATTAGCTATGGTACAAAAAGGGTTGTATCACTGCTCCTTACTTTATTCCAAATTTTCTCTTGTAAAAAGTAACTATTTTTTCCCTTTCCATGGCACCCAAGAAAACAAAACTAAGCTTGAATACACATGCTTGGAGTCTTCTTATGCCTTTGCCACAACAAGCTCTGAACCTTTGTTGCAAGCTTTCTTTGCAACTACATCAAAATGTATAGATAACCCAAACAACCTGAACAAGTACCACTCAGAGAGCAAGCTATAAAAATGTTATTGCCGTATAGTATCATTATGGAACATTTGTCAGAAGAGCTACAAAAAGCAGCATTGACATGTACAGAGTTCAGTGCAATTTTTAAAAACCTTTTCTCTTCTGAAAAAAAAATCATAAGTTAATAAGGAGCCATCAAATATTACAGAGGACAGAATACAAATCATATTCTGGATGTTCCCAAGATTCCAGTACAACATATTGCTTCAAAGACTGATAAAGGAATTATTTTCTGTTCCTTTCCCTTGTGGCAGTGGCACAGGGAGGATAGCAGGGCCAGGCTTGCTTGAGAAGAAAGCTTGTTGTTTGTAATAATCAGCAGGTTGTTGAAAATGGTTCTTGGTTGGGTAGGAACTGAGGAATGGGTTGGATGTTGACTATATCTTGACTCTTTTGCTTAAGCTTTAAAGTGAACTCAAATAAATAGCAAATAAGGAAGGCAAATAATTTAGATATTATTCACTCAGAATTTCAGGGTGGAGAGGAAATGATTTAAAAACACAAGCATTAGTAATTAAGAGGGGCATAACTGCTAAAGAACTTCACATTCATATAGATGTGAATAAGTTAACTCTCTGGGTGCAGAGGACCCTGAAAATACTGACAAGCAGAACTCCAGCAACATTTCCCCCTTTTGCATGGATATGTTACATTCACTTCCCATTTCCACACCTAGTTCTCCCATTTCACTATTCTCAGGTGGTGTCAGTCATGGCCTTCAGACAGTCTGTACAAAACACCAATGCACACAGATATATATGCCCTTATCTTTTCCCCAAAAGAGGCCACATCTTTCTCACTTCTTCATGTGCCGTGACTAGGAGGATGCTGCAAATCCTGCCCTGAGAAAATGGGGTGCAGAAGGGGATGGAGATGTAATGCTGTGGCAGCAGCGGTTGCTGGTCGAGGAGCTAAGAGAGTTGGGTAGAGGGCAGCATGCGGGACAGGATGAAAAGTGAAAGGACCTGGGTGGATGGCAGAAGCAGGGATGATATGGATGGGATGGCTGGCCAGGAATGTAGCAGGGTGCCCTGGGATGATTGAATGAGTTAAGTGGGATAATGATATAGGCGTCAAATGGGGCTGGGGAATGTGATGTACTTGAGCAAGAGGCTGAGGATGTGGGTGAGGGTGGATTCCTATGGCTGCTGCTGCTGCAGCTGCATGATGCTGCAGGATGGCATGCTGCACAGTGGTAATGGAAGTGGCTGCAGCTGCCGTAGGTTGTTGGATATGAATGGGCTGCAAGGCAGGGGCTGTGGCAGGAGCTAGGGCAGCTGAGGCTGGAAAGGTCTTGACCTGCTTGGCAAGAAGCTGTTGCTGAATATGCTGCTGAGCTGCTTGTTGAAGCTTGCTATATTTCTCCATCTCTTCTGGTGTGAAGGTGATCGGCTGACTCTCCAGAGGTGCTAGGGAAGAGTCTTCATTGCCTTCAGGCTCCCCACTGATGCTGGGCTCCCCACTTTGTGCTACATAACTAGGAAAATGCTCGACATCAGGGACTAAAGGTACCATCCTTCCTTCTATAGAGACAGATTGGTTTCCACTGTCAAGAGGCTCTAAAGCTTCATTTTCATTGGAATCAGGGAGGAAGTTGTGCGGCACAACCAGGTCTCCAGTTCCATACTGCTCTGGGAGTACTGGGGCCTCAAGAGGAACAGGAACTAGCTTTGTGGTTACTTCTGGGTTCTGATCAGCTGAAACGTCCTGTATTCCAGTCACTATGGTTTCCTCCACTTGAGGCTGGCTTGCTGAAACAATGTCTCCACTATCATGAGTTGTTTCATCCATCTCGGTTAGTTCCAATTCTTCTCTTTCTAAACTAGATTCCTCACACTGCTTGATGCTTGGTTTCCTAACTGCAGGAAGTTTTCCAATTAATGGAAGAACAGGCTTATTGCCTAATGAGGGAGGAAGCTTTGGGCCAAAGTAGCCCTGTGGTGGATCTTTCAGTTTAATTCCTACCTTGTGAGATCCTGCAATGGAATCATCATTGCTGCTAGATTTCTTCTCTACTTTTCTACACTGTATTTTTTCCAAAAGGAGCTTAGCTGTGGCAGAATTTTTCTCCTCAGAGTTACAGCTGTTCCCAAAGTTAGAGCTGCTGATATTCTGAGAGAGACTGGGGGCCCCTGTAGCTTCTTCTCCTCTGGCTTCGTCTTTTCTTGCAAACCCTTCACCTTGTCTGACTTTGAAATAATGAGGAGACTGTGAGCGGTAGATCTTGGACCGGATGAAATCACGACGGCCAGATCTTCTCTCCCCAGGGCTTTCATGACCACGGGACCCCTTCCGTGAAAGAGATCTCTGTGAAAGGCTTCTTGTGCTCCGACTACGTTCTCGGCTGTAGCTTCTACTCCGTTTCCAGCTATGTCCTGTTCGGCTCCTGCTCCGTCGCTTACTTCGACTGTGGCTACAGCTACTGCTGCGCGTTCTTCCTCGACTTCTAGTCCTTGACCTCCCTCTGGTGTGAGTTCGACTTCTGCTCCTGCTCCGGGACCTGCTTCTGCTTAGGCTGTAATCTTCTGAAGAGTACTTGCGCCTCTTTGACCTGCGCTTGGAACTGGCATAATCTGAATCATCCTCTGAGTCATGGGAGTGCTTAGTACGACTTTGTGATCGGTCACTGTAATCGCTATAGCTGTCTTCTGAGTAGCTATGACGCCGACTGTACCGACTATTGTCAGAGGAAGCATATGAAGTTGATGTGTAGGATCTCTGAGATGATCTTCTTGAGGAGTGTCTATGTCCTGATCGGGAGCGGCTTCGTGAACAGTCACTGCCAGAGTCATAATCATCACTATATTGTGATGCTGATTTCTGCCTGAAGTGCTTGTGGCAGGAGGAATCTCCATCACTCTCATAGCCACCACTGCTCTGTTGGCCTCGATGACTGGGATAAACTGAAGTGGAGGTGGAAGGTCGTCTTTTGCTTGCAGACAAAGTCTGTTGCAAGTCTCCCTTGGTTTTTTTGTTGCCATAATCTTGGGAAGAAGTACCACCATCCTCTTTCTTACTGCTTTCTTCAATAGAAAGAGACTTCCTCTGAGAGTCTTGTACACACCACTTTCTTTTTTTAGAATAGCAAGTATCCTCAGTCTTTTGCATCCGCTCAGCCTCAATAGGAAAAGATGATTTGTTCTTTTTGTGCTTGTGTTTCTTCTGCTTCTTAGATTTATCTTCTGCTAAGTCCCCTTCTCTGCTTTTTTCCTCTGCCTCACATTTGCGTCTGTGTTTACGTTTGGTGGATTTTTTGTGCTTCTTCTTCTTTTTGTGTTTGTGAGACTTCCCCATTTTGTCTTTGCGACTAATAAGATTGCCTCTGCTGCTGTCTTCCAGATTTTCACTTTTGCCAGTTCTTATAGGGCTGACTTCCTGCTTGCCACACATTATCAAGGTTTTGCTTTCTGGCACTGCAGCTGAACCGCTAACTAGAATATCCTTCTCTTTGCTTTTGCTTGCATCACTATCTTCAGCAGCTTGTATTTTCTCCTTAGAAAGGTTTATCATACCTTTCTGTTTTTCTGTTCCTTTTATTTTAGTGTCTTTGTTACGAGACCGCTTAAAATCAAAATATAAAGGATTGCAGCTATATGACACAGAGGGTTCTGCTCTGGTGAAGATCAGCAGTTCTGAAGGCCACTGGAGGGTGGTGCTCTCATCCTTACTCAGAACAGGGAAGAACGGCCCAGTTAAATGCTTAGGCCCTTCTGTGGTTTCCTTACTAGTTCCTGGAGCCTGGGGAATCTCTTTAATGACATCTGAATCTAGAGAATTATTTCCCTTAAGTTGTTTTCCTTCTTGCTTGCCTGTTTCCCCCAAAATGTCCTTACCTTCCATTTTGTTGCTTTGGTTGGCAGGACTCTGCTCCTTCTGAGGGATCACACATTCTGCTGCTGTCTCCTTCTCATCACTTTTTGTCACTTTGGGTTTGGGGGAATTGTTTTGTTTCCTTTCACGGGCTATTTTTTTGCTTGCAGCTTCTGCTTCTACTTGGTCTGTTGCCTTCATAAACAGCAAAAACTGAAAGTTGGGCTTCACCTTACAATGTGCAGGGGGAATATAATGATAATATTCTGGTTCTGCTGTCACTGGTCCATCCTCCCGTTTCAACTTTTTTAGCTTTGATAATGTGACGTCTTTCTCATGTGATTGCTCATCTTCTTCTTCCTTGCTGTCAGGGCTGTTTGTTCCCTCAATTTCTCCAATTTTTCCCAAAGTTCCAGAATCTGAGTAGGCTCTTTCATCATTTTTAACTTCATCATCAGGAGAACTGGATTCATCCACATGGTCTTTGAATACTGAAGCAATTGATTCTAGTTTTACAGGGGCCTTTTTGGCAAATGAGAAAGAAACACCTGTCTTGTTAATTCCCAGACCAACAGCTTGTGATATCTGGGCAGGAACTTGAGAAAGTCCAGGACTATTACTGATTTGCCCACTGCTGTAAGTTATACCCTTATCCATGGTCATATTGCTAGCTTGCCCAGAAGCTGGTGAGGAGGAGGAGCAACTACCAAGAAAGGTTGAATCCACATCATCCTCTCCTCCTTCTTCATCTACTGCCACAGTAGTGGTTCTAAACATCGGCCCACTTCCTGGAGCACTGGAAGACAGGGAAGGAGAAAAAGCAGACCAAAAAAGAGAATAGAAAACATAATTATTAACATTTTCACAGTGTTACACTCAAAACTTTACTCTATGCATATGCAATCTTTTTACCTTTTATACAATTGCTCTGTAAGCAATGAATATATTCAGTAACCATTGTTTTAAAATTTCTCTTTCCCTATAGAATTTGTTTAACAAGTTACTCTTACAAGCACAACGGAAATGTGACTCTGTTCTAAAGCACACACTTGTGAGAAAGTGTATTGACTCAGCATAAAATTTAAAACTAGATGTATACAATTCCAGCCTTCAAAACCAAGGGAAAAAACACCCTCAAAATGACTGGGAACGAAGCAACACACAGTTCGGATACATACAAAGAACTTTGTATGAATAAATGCCCCATTTGTTTTTGGCTTAGGTCTTTTTTCATATAAAATACTAGAACTCTTGGCATTAATAATTCCAGTTCATTTTTGCACTCATATCAATCACACCCTGCATTTTTAAAAATCATCCTAAATAAGTTGGAGAGAGGAGGAGGGCATTTCTGTTTTGAGAAAATGGCACATTAAAGTTTTGGTCTACAAAGATTTAAGCAGCTGCAGCAGCAGCACTCCATTTTATCTTAGTGTATGACTTAAATAATTTTAATTACAAGTCAATCTAACTTGCATGTTGAAACAAAACTGCCTTTTGTTTTACCAGCTCTGTGCAAATTCTGTCAGCTCAAATACATTAGGCTTTACAAGGATTATTGAAGACTAAGTAAAAAACTGGAAGGGACTAGGAACCATAGTAGGCAGCTTGAATGTTTTTAAGGAACAAAATGGCCGAAAGCTCTATTTAAATACCCTCCTGACTTTAGCTTTAAATATTCTGCATCTTTGTAGTAAGTCATAATTCACCATTCAAGTTGCTTCCTCTGTTCAGCCAGCTCATGCAGACGACGAAGGGCTTTCTCCTGCTTTCTCTCATCTTTCCGGGATCTTGAGGAAACATTGCGAGCAAACTCTCTTTGCTTGAGATCTTTTAATCTCTGTACATAATAAGAGAAGAAAATGATGATATAATTTATGGAGAGAAAAAGAGACAATTCTTTAAAATACACTGAACTATATTTTTCAAAGATCCTGGAACACAGGGGAACTACCAGAGGACTGGAAAAGAGCTGATGTAGTTCCCATCCTCAAAAAAGGAAAAAAAATGGATCCAGGAAATTACAGACCTATCAGCCTGACCTCAATACCTGGGAAGATCCTGGAAAAGATAATCAAACAACGAATCAACGAACACCTAGAGGCAAACAAAGTCATTACTAAAAGCCAACATGGGTTTGTCAAAAATAGATCATGCCAGACAAATCTTATTGCATTCTTTGACCAAGTGACAAAATTAGTGGATCAGAGGAATGCTGTGGACATAATTTACTTGGACTTCAGTAAGGCATTTGATAAAGTAGATCACAACCTACTACTTGACAAGATAGAAAAATGTGGGGTAGACAGAACCACCACCAGATGGATCCGTAGCTGGCTGACCGGCCGTACTCAGCGAGTGGTCCTCAATGGAACTGCATCTATATGGAGGGAAGTGTGTAGTGGGGTGCCCCAGGGCTCTGTTCTGGGCCCAGTACTCTTCAACATCTTCATCAACGATTTGGATGAAGGGATAGATGGGGAACTCACCAAATTTGCAGACGACACCAAGCTGGCAGGAATAGCCAACACTCCAGAAGACAGGCTTAAGATACAGAAGGATCTGGACATACTTGAACACTGGGCACTAACTAACAAAATGAAATTCAATGGTGACAAAAGCAAGGTTCTACATTTAGGCAAGAAAAACCAAATGCACAAGTACAGCATAGGTGGCACCATGCTCAATAGTAGTAACTGTGAGAGGGACCTCGGAGTCCTAGTAGACAATCACTTAAATATGAGCCAGCAGTGTGCTGCAGCTGCCAAAAAGGCCAACACAGTGCTAGGCTGCATTAACAGAGGGATAGAATCAAGATCACGTGAAGTATTAATACCACTCTTCAATGCCTTGGTAAGGCCACACTTGGAATACTGCATCCAGTTTTGGTCACCACGATGTAAAAAAGATGTTGAGACTCTAGAAAGAGTACAGAGAAGAGCAACAAAGATGATTAGGGACTGGAGGCTAAAACATATAAGGAACGGTTGCGAGAATTGGGTATGTCTAGTTTAACGAAGAGAAGGACAAGGGGGGACATGATAGCAGTATTCCAATACCTCAGGGGCTGCCATAAAGAAGAGGGAATTAAGCTATTTTCCAAAGCACCTGAAGGCAGGACAAGAAGCAACGGGTGGAAACTAATCAAGGAGAGAAGCAACCTAGAACTAAGGAGAAACTTCCTGACAGTGAGAACAATTAATCAGTGGAACAGCCTGCCTCCAGAAGCAGTAAATGCTCCAACACTGGAAGTTTTTAAGAAGAGACTGGACAGCCATTTGTCTGAAATGGTGTAGGGTTTCCTGCCCGAGCAGGGGGTTGGACTAGATGACCTCCAAGGTCCCTTCCAACTTTACTACTATTACTATTACTATTACATCATACCTTATGAAAAAAAGACTGACTGATATTAGTAGGATCATTCTAAGTTCTAAACACTTTACTAATTTAGCCTTACAATCTCCTTTTCATTGTCACATTATGATATATATGCAAATGTATTAAATATCAGTGCAAGAAGGAAATGGCAAAAGCACACACAAAAAAACCATTTATAAATGTAACGGTTCAGCCTGCCTAAATACTCATTTCTATGCAGCCCACTGCAGTATTTTACTCTAGATAATTTGTCCATTATTCACAACTTTCCCAGCAAATTTGGCCACGTTGGTCAGGGAAGGATGGAAATGGAGTCCACCTTAGATAGTAATCAAATCTCAGAAGCTGGATTCAATATGCAAGAGCAAAAGCAAGAAAGAACCAGTTTCATTTGAAAGAGAAATGCTGCTTTATTATGGTAAGCATTAATTTTATATTCAAACTTTGTAAATCTGGAAAAAAAGAGGTTATTATTTTTGTAAGATAATTAATAACAAATACATTCCTTAGGAATATTATAAGAGACTTTTGGAAGAGTAATTTAGAAGTCACTTGAAAAGACAAAGCTGGGTGGATATGTACACAATTCTAAAATTGTGCAATTGTTTCTTTCTTAGGAATCACTATTCCTAAAATATTTGGGAGATATCCACAAAACTACATTTGATTTATAATAGGAATTCTGAAGAAAGCTCAGCTCTTTCCCTCTAAGAGCTATATGAAATATATGCATATTTTTGTCTGTAAGAACAATATATAAATCAAATAAATGCATAAAATTTAATTAGAAAAAGCTGCAGAGCTCTCTTATCTTGATTCTGTAATGTGTAAATATCCCAAGTGGATAGTTTACTTTGCTCATTTTAACACAGACATATATATTAATATAGGAAAGTCAAATTTCATGTAAAGGATCAAGACAATACCCATTGGCAAATTGTGCAGCAATGAAGTTCTTGGTGAGTCCCAAACAACAGAGATCTGCTATTAAAGAAAATTATACCCAGTTTTAACGAGGGGCCATGAGAATGTTTTTTATGTAGTAGTTTAACAAGTGGGGAATGAAGAGCACTGTGAGTTGTGCACATCTGGGAGGTTTTGCATGATTATATGGTTATACTATATTTACTGGATGTCATGAGATGGCTTTAAAGGAGTTTGTTTTATGTTTCAAGTGGTTAGCTTAGATTGTCTTTAGTTACTGAAATCCTTTTCTGTGCATTGAAGAGACAGCTACTGTTACTAAAGCTGCGAACATTCTTAATTCTAAACCCTGCACTTTGCACCGAAATAACACAATTCTACTCCAAGAAAAATCCGCTTCTTCAATGGATACTCATTCTATCCAAGGTTCTTCTGGAAGAAGAACATGTACTAGTAAACATTGCCTCTTGACTCTCTGGATTGCTATGGGATGCTGCTACTACAGTTTTTGTCCACAATTTAAGGTCTCCATAAATGAATTTTATTCCCACCAATTTTCACACTTAACTTAGAAATAAGTAACCCAATGTGGCTGAAGGGAAATATACAGCCATCCAACTAACATCAGTTAAACTTGTCATCACGGATTTATCTGTGCAGGATAAGGAAAACCATCCCCCTTTTTACTTTCCTGCATGGAACAAAGAGTTTTATATACAATGGACTTTCTCCACTTAGGTAGGACATATGCTGGATGACTGCAGGGAAAACACAGATTCTGTAGATTTTATCTTTGTTTTAGTCTTCAACTGCAAGAGTGAAAGAGTTGGACTAAATCAAATAGAATTCATGCCACTATTGCCACTGTTGATTCTATATGTATAAGTATTTCTTCAGTTTTAGTGTGAAAATGTACAATGGAGACATTACCTTATCAGTGCTTCTCTGTTTTATGCATACCCTATCCTTCCCCTTCAAAAGAGAATAAGAACAGATAAAATATCATGCTGGAAATGATACATATTCACTCAAAGACAGGTGAGTTGTCAGACTGATAAGATGACTTAGCCCTAGTAGTTCCTCATTCCTAGTGATTAGAAAAAAACTCAGTTTTAGTCATGACCCATTTCAATGATATACAACTTTATTGGGACCCAGGAGCCACACTTGACTTTTGAATGTGTATTCCAAAAGTAATTGGAGAACCCAAACAAACACCATATTCAATGTAATGTACATTTAAATATAACTAAAACACAGCTAAAATGATTACTTGGTGGTCAGGTATTTAATAATTTCTCAATCCTGTTCTATTACATATTACTATTTTGTAAAAGGCCACAACCATGTCACCCAATGCATTATAAGTGTCACAGTTGCCTTAGTGTATTCATCCTTCATAGTAACTAACAAATAGTAAAATGCTAGAATTATTTTTGCTCTGTTAGACATTAGAATTATCTATTTACATCCACTTTATATTCACTGAAGATTAGCATTTTAAAAAAGAATGAGAAATCATTCCAAAATAAGAAGGTATTATCTATGTACATATCTTCAATTATGCATTTAGTCAAAATTCCAAGTAGGTGTAAGGTATGAAGAGAATTGGAGGGAAAACCTGCTATATAGTCATCTGTGACAGTTATAGGACTGAGCTATCATACTTGGAGGACTGAGCTATCATACTTCAGTTGAAAATAACAATCATAACCCAATATAGCCATTCCTTGTTAGCAGCTACCACACTTAATGACCATTAGCAAGTACAAGGCTAATGATTAAAACATCATTTTCTGACCTCTGACAACAATGCATGCCAGAGCCTAATGCTGGCATTGCTGCTGAAGAGAACTTTACCTAAATAAGAGCAACCAGTGATCTTTGTAGCATCTCTCATTGCTTTTTTAGCAAGCTCCTAAATGTTTTGAAGCCCTATCTTATAACCTGTGGCTACATATGTGCACAACTGTTCTGGCAATTGCCTAGGTCAGGGGTAGGCAACCTTGGCTCTTTTATGATTCATGGACTTCAACTCCCAGAATTCCTGAGTCAGCATAGCTGACTTTTTCTGATTACCCTTCTCATGAAGAACCCTACTTTCACCTTAAAAATAATTTTGTGAACATACCATGCTAGAAATTTGTTATCGTGATTTTAGGTGTATTGACATAGCCAAAAGTTTATAAATATTTAAATCACAAATGCATCACTTTTATGTGGCACCCAAATAGTGGAGTATTTAACCTTTTTTCTTATCTTCCTATCCTAGAATGTACAGTTTAATATGCACCATAGGTATTCTAAGCTATTTTGTGGTATAATACATTTACATTGGTCCTCCTTTGGGGCAAAAATGCAGAAGCACCCCCACCACCTCCAGTCTACTAAATTGATGAGCACTGATGGTGAAGGCTATTTTAATTATCAAAAAAGGAAAAAAATGCCAGTGGGATTTTCTAATATTGAAAAAAGGGTTTCAGAAAGTATAGCACAATAGAATTTTGAATTTTCTTTAAAAACTTATACTTCATTTTGGAAAGGCAAGGGAAAAGATAAGAATTAAGTTACTATTAAGTCTCTAAAATATATTTCCTGAATTGTTCATTCTAAAATTAGGGAAAGAGACAAGTCCCCAAGAAAGAGTACATTCAAACAGCCTGGTTTTGTAGGGAATGAGACTAAAAAGCCAAACTATAAATTAGGGTATTTGAAGGTGAATATGTGATACAACCTTCAATATTTCAGAATATGAATAAGTCACATTTATTTATAGAACTTACATGGCTGTATCTCTCATACAATGATTCCAGTCACCTTATAACAATCAATAACACTTAGTTTAAAAATGTATCCTCCTCCAGATCAACCCCCACCCACTAATCATAGCCTAATGCTTGGAGGAAAAGTCAGGTCTTCATGGCCCTTCAGAAGGCTAAAAGGATAGTACATGCACAAGTATGATGAACCCAGAATACATTAGATCTGTGTTAGAAGGGACTCTTTCTAAGTTTTGCTGTCTTTCATTTATTTCTTCTAACTGAGCTTCTTTTACATGATGTACCTCAGTGGATTCTGAATATATTCCAGAAAGAGGTATATGGGCAAAATAAAGGCATTTTCTGGCTTGTGGAACTCCTTAATAAATAACTGAAAATAGATCACATTAGAAATGCCAGTGTTTTAAATGTAAATGTATATGGGCACTTTTCTGATAAGCATTGTAATTTTCATTGAATATTCCTACTTTGTAAAGCACAAAAGTAAAGAATGATTGAACTACAAAACCCAACAAAGAAATCTATTACCACAATGAGATCAGGGAAATGTTTTTAGTTCAGTTCTCAAAAACAAAAACCAGTGTTTTCATCTCTATTAGTCAAGCCTTGGAAGTTATAATAATAATAATAGTAGTAAAGTTGGAAGGGACCTTGGAGGTCATCTAGTCCAACCCCCTGCTCGGGGAGGAAACCCTACACCATTTCGGACAAGTGGCTGTCCAGTCTCTTCTTAAAAACTTCCAGTGTTGGAGCATTTACTGCTTCTGGAGGCAAGCTGTTCCACTGATTAATTGTTCTCACTGTCAGGAAGTTTCTCCTTAGTTCTAGGTTGCTTCTCTCCTTGATGAGTTTCCACCCGTTGCTTCTTGTCCTGCCTTCAGGTTCTTTGGAAAATAGCTTAATTCCCTCTTCTTTATGGCAGCCCCTGAGATATTGGAATACTGCTATCATGTCCCCCCTTGTCCTTCTCTTCGTTAAACTAGACATACCCAATTCTAGCAACCGTTCCTTATATGTTTTAGCCTCCAGTCCCCTAATCATCTCTGTTGCTCTTCTCTGTACTCTTTCTAGAGTCTCAACATCTTTTTTTACATCGTGGTGACCAAAACTGGATGCAGTATTCCAAGTGTGGCCTTACCAAGGCATTGAAGAGTGGTATTAATACTTCATGTGATCTTGATTCTATCCCTCTGTTAATGCAGCCTAGCATTGTGTTGGCCTTTTTGGCAGCTGCAGCACACTGCTGGCTCATATTTAGGTGATTGTCTACTAGGACTCCGAGGTCCCTCTCACAGTTACTACTATTGAGCATGGTGCCACCTATGCTGTACTTGTGCATTTGGTTTTTTTTGCCTAAATGTAGAACCTTGCTTTTTTCACCATTGAATTTCATTTTGTTAGTTAGTGCCCAGTGTTCAAGTCTATCCAGATCCTTCTGTATCTTAAGCCTGTCTTCTGGAGTGTTGGCTATTCCTGCCAGCTTGGTGTCGTCTGCAAATTTGATGAGGTCCCCATCTATCCCTCCATCCAAATCGTTGATGAAGATGTTGAAGAGCACTGGGCCAAGAACAGAGCCCTGGGGCACCCCACTACACACTTCCCTCCATATAAATGCAGTTCCATTGAGGACCACTCGCTGAGTACGGCCGGTCAGCCAGCTACGGATCCATCTGGTGGTGGTTCTGTCTACCCCACATTTTTCTATCTTGTCAAGTAGTAGGTTATGATCTACTTTATCAAATGCCTTACTGAAGTCCAAGTAAATTATGTCCACAGCATTCCTCTGATCTACTAATTTTATGTTATGGTAGTACAATTGAATGCTTCTCACACAAGGCATGTTTTTAGTGGTAATTGCATTATGAGATCCTCAGCTAGAAATTCTTACCAGCAAACTTTATTAAGCTTTGATGACACAACACAAATTTAAATTATGCATTCTATATAAATGTTTAGAACAAACTGCCAAATGGAGTTTTTTTTAAAACTAGCATTCCAACTTTAGTCTGGTTATTTTTTTGCACCTTGGCTTCTCTTCAACATAAGCCTGACATTTCTTTAGTTTGCACTGTGTCTTTAACAAAGTCACCTATGATATGCATAAAAACCCAATTAGTTTCTAAAAAACAAAACTTGTCTTCTAATTATATTGTGGGTTTTTTTTTTTTTTTTTTACTATCTGCAAAGCTCCACCTGTTGGTCAAAAATTCAGGGTATAAATAGAACAAATCAAGCTGCTTTTCTTTTAGGAAAGAGATTGGGGTAAACAGAGGTCAAGAGCAAACCTCCAGAAGAAATTGACTGGCATACGTTTTTGTAAAAGGAAAAAAAGAGAAACAAAGCAAAGCAAAAAAACAGTTGAAGAAAAACTAATGAATCCATAACTGAGATATGCATCTATGAGAATTAACTTTAAATCTTTCTAGAGTTTTAGCCAAAGAGGCAGCATTGATTCTTCCACCAGAACAAAACAATGTTTCTATGCTGCTATAGTTGCCTACAATTTTGGAGACTGCTAAAACATCTAGAAAGTTGCCTTTCCATTTTTTAACTAAAAAGATTCAATAACAAAAAGGAGAAGATAAATTATTCTATAGACTGCGTCTACTAGATGAATACCTTCACTGGGGTAACAAAATCTTGACATTTTAAAATAGAAATAGGCAGTTTTTGGAGACTGCTGGAACATCTGGAATTTTGATAGTACATTAGGTGCTTTCTCACAAAATAGCTGTCAACACTGCAAGGATCCTGGCTGAAGCCATTTTTGTTTCGTTTTCGGTTGCCGGAGTACTAGGAGGGGGGGATGAGTGGTTTTAAGGTTAGACTAAACAATAAATTGTCCCTTGTGGGAACCAAGGTCATTGCTGCTTGACTTTTGACAGGCTGAGCCTTCCCTTAGAAAGTTCGTCAAAGTATTCTATTGGGGAAGGTGGATAATGACATAGTGCTAACATAGTATTAACATTGTTATGCTTGGGAGGAAACTCCAGACTTGGTTTCACTTTTGACTGTGCTGATACTTTGTAGCCAATAAACATGTTCTTTAAGGAAATCTCTTGCCTTGGAGTTCTGCTTTTACTGGTCTCATCTATTGGAACCATGATATTAGTAATCACGGGAACTTGTACATACCCCAAAATAATTATAACAGCCAATCACAAAATATATATTTATGTATCAGAAAGAAAAGTGGAACTTTCAGAAAGCCAGCAAAAACATAAAGAGAATTAAAAGGAGATTGTAGGAAAGTTCAGCAAAGGAAGCCCCATCAAACATTTCCTCTAAGTAAAAAGTACACAATATGCTTACTTGAGAGCCAAGAAAAGAACAACAATAAATAGTTTTCCACTGGCAATACTTTAAGAACATGATTCTGTGATCCTGACCTGCTGCAATACATTTATATTCTTGCCTGAAAACAACCTTGCTTGCTTGCAAGAACTGCAAGCTTATAAACATTTTTACAAAAAACTCAAAGGACTGAAGCTACAAAAGGCCACATTTCAGCTCTTAAGAAAGATTTATATATCAAATAAGCAAGGCACTACAACAGGAGTGATCTAGGACATAACTTACTGTAAGAAAAAGAAGCACACAGCCAGTTTGATGTAGTGGTTAAGGTACTGACCTAGAGACTAGGAGACCGCGAACTCTAGTCCAGCTATAGATAGGAAAGCCAGCTGGGTGTCTTTGAGCCAATCATTCTATCTTTGCCAAACCCATCTCACAGGGTTGTTGTGGGAAAAATAAGACTATTATGTATATTTGTTGCCTTGAATTACTTAGAGTAATACGAATTGGATAAAATCTAATACCGTATATGCCGGCGTATAAGACGACTTCCGCAAGCGCTAAACTCAGCGCCAAAGACGGGGGTTGTCTTATACACCGAGTTGTTTTATACGCCGGAAATACTGGTAGTTTCCGGCGTATAAGACATTCTAGGAATGCGGCTTGGCGACAAAGACGGGGGTCATCTTATACGCCGGGTCGCCTAATACGCCAGCATATATGGTAAGTAAACATCTAATATCTACATATATGCATACAAACATATATTACAAGCAGTGGATGAAAATGCTAAGCATAACCAAAGACATAGGAGATATTCTATGCTACTGGAACTCAGAAATCCTTGAACATCTCCCCTCCCCCAGAAAAAAAAACTCATTACAGAGTGGGATACAGAACAGTTGATCCCTAAAGGGTACAGCAGTTGTAGCTAATGATTCACTACTACAGAAACAAATGTGTATTGATTTATTTACGTTGGTTTAAAGTGGGGAATCCCTAAGAAGCCCAAATGCTCCACAGCTGCAGAGTGCTTTGAAAACAGTTGATGAGGCCTTAGGACATAGGGGGATCAGGAAGACTCAGCAGAGTGCTTATGAAGGATGGGTGTATATTATTTTTCTGTGATTGTTTAGTGTGACTATAGTGCTGGGGGTTTGGGAGACATGGATGGATGTGCCTGGCACAGGACACCACAGGGGCAATGCATACAAACAAGTAATAATTGAATTATAAGCATTCATTTAGCAACTGTTAAAAGTTACAATGGTACTGAAAGAAGTGACTAACAACCTATTCTCTTACAACCATTGCAACATACCCAAGGTTTTGTGATCAAAATTTGGGTGCTTGTATTTATAATAGTTGCAGTGACTCAAAATCATATGTTCACCATTTGCGATCACCAGCCAGTTTCTGACAAGCAAAGTCAATAGGGGAAGCTGGATTCACTTAACAATCATATGACTTACTAAAAACTGTAGTGATTTGCTTAATAATCGTGGCAAAAAGGTAGCAAAAGTAGGTGTGACTCACTTAAGAGCCATCTTGCTTAGCAACCAAAATTCTGATCTCAACTGGGATTGTAAATCAAGGACTGTCTGTATGAGGCATTATTGGTACAGTGAAAGGCAGGGATAAACATGGCAGGAATGTGACGATGCATCACACTCAGGGATACCAGGAATGCTGTTTGATAATCCTGATGACTTGCCCTCAATGGCGACTATTGGGACCAGATTGATGGGGTCTTGGTATCCCTGGCTACTGCTTTTGAATGCTAAGTTGGTGTGTAATAAATATACCCTTGACTATGATGTCATTTTGCATGAAGCTGCTGACATGGTGTGCATAACTGACACTTGAATGAACCCTAAGAAGACCCAGACAAGGAGGAAGTGAAAGGCTATTGTTATCTGTGATTAATATGGACTGTGTGTGAGCGTGTGTGTTTGAGAGGGAGAGAGAGGGAGAGGGAGGGAGGGAGAAGGAAAGAGGGAGGTGAAGTACCAGAAGTGACAACTAGAGTGCTTCTAGAGAAAGGCAGAAAGTTAACCTGACTGAACATGAATGAGAGCCCATATTTAGGCATACATAATGAAAATAAAGGCGGTGAAACACTGTCATTTCTCTGCCCTTCTTGCATCTACTGATAGCCATCTAGAGGTCTATTTCAAGTGAGCTGCTCTGTTAGGGAGAAAGTTGTTTAGATTTGCTCTGAGTTGTATTCTGACTGGGCAGGTCTAAGTGAGTTTCCAGAATACAGTTTTGTGAGATCTTCTGGAGTGTGTTAAATTTTGTGATTCTCAAGGATGTGGACAAATTCCTTCAATGTATCAGTCTGGCCATTACCCTATTACATCCTGGCCCCTCTTGGGTTGATAAAGTAGCCCAGGAGCAATCAAGGAATGAGTCCATATGATTGTATCAACTTCTTTTGAGGGAAGATGATAGTAAAGCTGGATCTGAAGGAGGGAATAATATGTCCTTCCCCAAAAGGAGACTGCTGGATCCCTCCATTCTGAACAACTATCAGTTTCCAATCTTTCTTTAAGAGAAAATTGTGTCAAATTGTGGCTTCAGATGCTCTTGGAGAAAATGGATGATCTAGATTTGTTTTAGATCAGGATACAGTATTGCTATACTTTTTGATGATCTTTAGATGGAATTGGAATAATGCACCCATTCTTTTGCTCCTTGATCTCTCAGTGGCTTGCAATGCCATCTACCATGATATCCTTCTGGACAAGTAAGAAGGCACTGTGTTGCAGTGATTCACTCCTTCCTCAATGGTTGGTTTCAATTGGTGTTGGTGGGAGAGATCACACCCATGTCCTCTCACTGTTGAAAGCCTCTTTTAGGACTTAATACTCCCTTCCTTCCTATTTAACATCTACATGAAAACTCTGGTTGTGATCACAATCAGTGTGAGGTTCAATATCCTTAATATGCTGATGATATCCAGCTATTCATTTCAACCTGGACTGCTCACGTAAAACTGCTGGTGTAATGGCCCAATGTCTGAAAGCTGTCTGGCTTCAGATAGGGAGGAACAAATTTTGGCTCAATTCTGAAAAGTCTGAGTGGTTGTGGTTGTTTAGCCCCATGGAAAAGGGATGTTTCCATAACTGATCCCATGTTCAAGAGCTTGAGAAAAGAACAGGTTTTCTACTGCATGCTAGAAGCATGGTTCTGACAGCAGGCCAGCCTTCAAAAGGAAATCTTCAAAAGAACTGATTTGTAATGGAAAATAAGCTATCAATCAGTAAGATCAATGAGGGATGTAAAATCAACATCATAAACAGTGTAATCAGTACAGATTCTTCAGAACAGACTGGCACCAACTGCAATTTTTGGATATTTTTTATGGGTAGTCCCAGTGCACATTTCAGGATGTGATCAAAGCATAAACTACCTCATCAACTCTAACCTACTCAAAAACTGTCCTACAACATCAGCATTTGAGGTTTTAGCACCTATCCTCTGTGGGTAACTCAGAAAAACATCAAAAAAAGTCAGGAACCCAATTTCAATTTTCTAGTCAACAACAGTACTTCCTGTTTAAAAAAAACAAAAAAAGATGCTGCTTTGACTTGTTGAGCTAAGACAAAACTGTCACCCTTGATGTTTTGGTTAAGCTATAAATGGGACCTTATAAAATCAAGAAACATCAAGATGTAGTTGCGGGGGGGGGGGGTAAAGGAAAAAGATAAACATTAAGCAGATTGAAGGAAGTTATCACTGTGTTGGAAACTGACACGCATACAGCACAAATAATGAAATTTTAAAAAATCTGCTTTTTACCTGTTTGTGAGCATGATCATAGGAATTTATATGGTTGTCAAACTCTTGGTGTTTCTGATACTGCTTATCACACAGCTCACAGTAAAAATTGGCTCGAAGGTCTTCAAGTGCCTTGGCAATTGCCTTTTCTTTGTCCACATACTCCTGCAATAGCAAAAGGAGATAAGCCTTAAACCCTAAGAAGCACTATCATCAAACAAAAATGACCAGGGAATGCTTTCATTACAACATTTAGCTTCCTGGTACAGGGCCTTGGCTCTGCTCTCATTCTGTATCTCTTGAATAATTTTTACCATGTTTTCAAAATTCAGTGGTACAATTACAGAAAATTGATGAAGCAATTTTCTATTGTTTCAAGAAAGAATTTATAAAATAGCAGTTTTGTAGGTATTAAAAAGTATGGTTGACTTCTCGCTTTATTTCATTGACCTCACCCACTAAAGATTACTACTTAAACAAAAATATTAAGTGTAATTCCCAGTTACCAGTCTACTTAACTCACTGTTGAGATAACAAACATTAAGCACTTAAAATTATTTGATACTAGTTCAGAGTACTTACAACCTATATTAGGACATCAACAAAGTAAGCATTTTGGAGAGAGGAAAATACAGCAGACTGATATTAGCAGTGAGACTTGTACAGATGAGGATGGAGAAGAAAGTAACTGGATAAAGATGCTTCTTGGAGGATTCAAAGGAATGTCACTTGAGCTTGGTTAAAGAGTATAAAAAATGTCCCAAAAGAAGAAGTATACAAGGAAAGAGTAATTTGATTTCAATGCAATGTGATTTCTTACTTTCTCTTTTGCTTCCTACATAAAAGAACTTTATTTTTTTTTTCAGAAATCACATTGCCAAAATCTGGCAAATCTACCAAATGTACAATTTCAAACTATTTGGGAAGGAAAACATCAATGACAAAATGTGTAAATGACTTCTATTAGACCTTAACATACCTAAAAAGCTAAAATCATGGCAACCCCCTTCAAAAAATTATATACATCATTTTGATAATGTCACCATGTTATTAACAATCAAATTAAAATGATGTATCCCATGTTGCAAATTTGCCTATTCCTATATTAGATGGTACAGGTATCTTGTCATATCACAAAATCTTTCTTAGGCATGCCTGGCTTATAAAATCTGTATTTTACATTATATTAAATGATTCTACACTGAGATGCTTTAGCTAAGATAGACTACTGCAATGGAAAATTCTTTAACTAGTTCAGCAGAAAGTACCTTGTATTTTTGCCTTAGTTCTTCAGTATCTTCTTTCTCCACTTCCAAGACCCGCCTCCTTTCTGTGGCATCTTCAGCATAATCAAGCTATCAAAGCAGAAACAAATTAGGTAGTCATACACATTGGGCATTAAAATTCAGTGAGTAGGAAATATTAATAAATAATAACGTATCTCAAACAGTTTATTTCATCTGCAAGTTAAATAAAAAGTACAATAATGTACTAATCTACTCCTGCTAAATATCTCTAAAGACATTGTATTTCAAGAAAATCTGATCTATTTTGGAGCCCAAAAAGAGGACCGACTTTTTTTGTAGTAGAAATCTACTTTCCCCTTCAAAGAAAAAAATGTGCAAAGTACATGCCCACTCATGCCAATTAAAAATATAGAATAGTGTCTTTTTTCTTTCCTACGCTGTTGAATGAAAACTTCCAACTACAAAATAAGATTAGGAACTTTTAAAGAAAAAGTATATATTCTGTGACTGGATATTAACTGCAGCCAGCAATTAATGATTTGTTACTTCTGAATAATAAAATTCCATTTGATAGAGAAAAATCTAATTTCACTGGCTTAAGAAAATTGGGATGAGGCACAGGAAGCCTTTTTCTAATGAAAACATCCAATATCTACTTCAGAAACATTTGATGAGTAATAGAAAGTTCCATGGTACATAACTGTTATTGAAAAGCCCTAAAAAGATGTTAAATAGAAAATAATTTTGAAATTAAAGAACTTCTAAAATCTGGGACTTGAACATACATCAGTTTTTGAAGCAGTATAGGAAATTTTCCTTCTATTAATTTTGCATGGAAGAAAATAAAACTCCAACCAGCAGATCTGCCAAAAAAATAAAAAAAAAAATACTTGCCTTTTCCACGTTGTGATAATTTAATTTGGTTACCTGTCTCAAACCTATAATCTAACCTTTACATTAGACATGTTAAATATAAGGCCCGTGGTCAGAAGCAACCCGTGAAGTGGTTTCATGTGGCTCGCGAAGCCATCCTGGAAACAGTGAGGGAATGGCCCCTGCTGCCTTGGTCCTGGCCCAGGTCGGCCAGAAGCCAATGTACAATTTTGTGGTGGCCATCTATGCTGAAACACATTCAGTCTTAGCTCCACAAGACCACCCAGCTGCCTGCCAAAACTGGGCAGGCTGGGGGCTGGGCGTTGCCACGCTTCTTTTCAGATTTGCGCTGCCTGGCTCAGCCTCTCGGCGCTGTGAAGAGTACCTCACTGCCTGTCGAGACAGGGCAGGCTGGGGACTGGGTGGCATCGTGCAGCTAATGTGGACTCTCACACTGCTCATGGCATTCCCTTCCCCAGAGCCCACTAAGCCAGATATGTGAAGTAGGCGAGGGCTATGTGTTGGTCATTTTCAGGCGATGGTGCATTTCTTCGTTCCTCACAAAGGGTCTCCCCAGCTACTTTTCTTGCCTTTTTTCTCCCTCCCTCATCTCAAATATTTTCCCAACACTCTGTACTTAGGAAGGAAGGAAAGAAGGAGAGGGAGGGTCTGAGGGAAATCCTGCCTTAGTCATGTCCTACTGCTCTTTCACCATCCCCTTCACCCTCCTCCTGGCCTATCCTGGGGGTCTCCCATCCTATTGGTAAGGAAGCTTTGGATACAAAGTTGGGTCTCTTCCCATGGAGAGGGACTGGGCCTCCCTCTGACTTTGCCCTCGTACCCATCATGAGCAACCAGACATGACCATGACAAGCACAGCATGACCATGAGGATGCTGCAATGTATGTGTGAAAAATGTTCATAACTCAGTTTTTTCAGTGCCATTATAACTTTGAACACTCACTAAATGAACTGTTGTGAGTCAAGGACTACCTGTATTGAGAGAGAATGAAGAAGACTTTGCACAGGTGACATCAACTCTTAGAGAAAACACAATCTTTTGAGGCCCTGCAACACTGGAAGTTTTTAAGAAGAGATTGGACAGCCATTTGTCCGAAATGGTGTAGGGTTTCCTGCCTAAGCAGGGTTTGGACTCGATGACCTCCAAGGTCCCTTCCAACTATTATTATTATGGATCATCGACAGTCAGCCAGATGTTCAGACTGGATTTGGCATTTTGTCTACCTATCGAGTCCTTACCCAGGATCTAGGATAGGCAGATGTGGATATTTGATGGTATTACAGGTATCGTCGCAGGATGGAAGCAGTTCCTAGTAAGGCTGCCTTTTGCAATTGACTAATAGCGAATTTGTCAATGCCAATGGTGTTCAAGTGGTGCTCCAGTTGTTTTGGGATTGCGCCCAAGGAGCCTATGACTATTGGTACTACCCTTGCTTGCTTTTGCCACAGTCTTTCTATTTCTATTTGTAGGTCTTTGTAGTTTGTGATCTTCTCCAGTTCTTTCTCTTCTATTCTGCTGTCTCCAGGCACTGCCACGTCCACTATCCAGACTTTTTTGTCTTTCTTATCGACAATTGTTAAGTCTGGGGTGTTATGTTGCAGGTGCTTGTCTGTTTGAATTCTGAAGTCCAGAGCAGTTTAATTTTATCATTTTCTATGACTTTCTCTATTTTATGATCCCACCAGTTTTTGCTTACAGGCACATGATATTTTTTGCAGATCTTCCAATGCACCATTGTTGCTACTTTGTCATGCCGCTGCTTGTAGTCAGTCTGTGCAATCTTCTTGCAATAGCTTACCAGGTGGTCCACTGTTTCTTCAGCTTCTTTGCATAGGCGGCATTTACTGTCTGTTGCTGTCTTCTCAATTTTGACTTTATATGCATTTGTCCTAAGGCTTGGTCTTGTGCAGCCAGAATTAGTCCCTCAGTCTCTTTCTTCAATTTTCTTGCTCTTAGCCATTGCCAGGTCTTGTTATTATCTGCTTTCCCAGCTATTTTTTTAATGTATTGGCCATGTAGTGCTTTGTCTTCCCATGCCTCTATTCTGTTCTTCATTTGGTCTTTCTTGTAGGCCAGTTTGGTCTCTCCAGTAGTCAGTAATCCTTCCTGATATACTAATTTCAGTGCATCTTCATCATTGTTCTTCAGATATTCTTCCAAAGCCATTTTTTCTTCTTCAACCATCTGATGTACTTGTAGCATTCCACGCCCACCTATTTGCCTTGGTAGATAAAGTCTGTCAATGTCACTGCATGGATGAAGGGCACGATTCATTGTCATTATTTTTCTGGTTTTCCTATCCATTGCTTTTAGTTCTGCTTGAGTCCAGTCCACTATTCCAGCTGTGTACCTAATGACTGGAATTGCCCAGGTGTTGATTGCCTTTATGGTATTTCCTCCATTGAGTTGGACTTTAAGATCTTCTTCACTCTCTTGATGTATTCACCTCTAATCTTTTTCTTGACTTCAGTGTGCTTGATGTTGTCAGCTTGAAGGATACCCAAGTATTTGTAGTAATCTTCCTCATCCAGACTCTTAATGTTATTTTCGTGGGCATCTTGATTCCTTCAGTTTTCACTACTTTTTCTTGTTTGATAGTAAGTGTGGCACATTTGTCCAAGCCAAACTCCATAACAATATCTTGGCTATATATACGGACAGTGTTGAGCAGCGATTCTATTTCAGATGATGTTTTTCCATACAGCTTCATATCATCCATGTAAAGGAGATGGGATAGTCTGGCAGATGTTTTTGATGTTTGATAGCCATGTCCTGAGTTATTCAGTATTGTTGACAGAGGAAACAGTGCAATAACAAATAGTAATGGTGACAATGAATCTCCTTGAAATATTCCTCTCTTGATATTAACCTCTCCCAGTCTATTATTATTATTATATTATTATTATTATTACTACTACTACTACTATTATTATTATCTCCTTCATGAAAATTTCTTCCAAATATTTCGCAAAGTCTATTTTAAAAGCTCTACCATTATCTACGGATACAGGAGTTCTAATTTTCAGATGATTTATGTTTCAAGTAGATTCTTTAAAATGCGCATCTGTTACAGACTGTGCCTGTATCCTGGAATAGCTAAAGAAGAGATTCTTTGTGTGGAAATCAGAAGGACTCTTTTCTGACCTAATGCTAGGATATCTGGTTCCATATCTGAAAAAGAGAAAGTACTGTTCCAGTGTATCTAATAAAAAAAACCTGCTGCATTCTTCAGGCATTAAGTTACATATATTACTTCTGAGTGTGTTCTGATAGTAATGAGTTGAGCAAACTTGTTCTTTGCAAAAAAAAACAAAAAGAAACCCAGTTTGATATACAGGAGCCATACAGGCCCAACTAATTTTTAAAACGTGCTTACATTAATTAAATGAGCTTTAATTGAAACTCACATTTGTTAATTGAAGCCTATTATACATTTATATTATACTGAAGCACTATTACCGTATTTCTTTGACCAAAAGATTTTTTCCCACTGATGCCCTCTATGTGCACTGGATTATAACATTCATAATTCTTGGGGTTCGATGATGAAAACTAGTCTAGAAGCATACCAGTTCGAGAAACATTTAGATACATTTCATAATTTGAAATATGTATAGACACTTAATCTTGCCTGGTACAAAGTATACATTGCAGGGACCACTTACTTCCATTTCCATCCGTCCCATGCCCATGACATCATATTTGACAACGATAGGGATGGGATCTGTTCTACCTGCAAGGGAATCACATCTATCAGTTGAGTGAGTAGGACAGAATGATTATCCTCTGGTAAGTCGCTTTGTACACATTGGTTTGGGGTTGGTTAGAGATCTTGCCTTTGGAGTGCAGAGACCAGAAAGCTACAGAGAACCAAACACAAGCCATTCTCACAGCTTACAATCATAAGCCTACATATCCTGATTGCCAGACCTAGCCTTGTTTTCTCTTTGTTGCTTCTAGCTTTTGGCCCAAATGTTTGAGCAAGTTAATATTAAAATTAATTATCTTTACACTAGAAGATCAAAAAAATTGAGGAATGGAAAAGATGCATTCTCTCAGATCACAGGACACAGATTACCAATGCCCAGCAACACCCATTTAGCATGCAATTATTTCAGAGTTTTGGAAGATTAACCTTGATGTTAAAACCTTGCTAGACTCAAAATGGGCTTTTTGGATTTTGCCATATCCTTTCCTTATAAGCTGTGAAAAGGACTAGTTGCGAAGAAAACTGACTTTGAACTAATCAAACTATGCTGAAGATTCCATATGTATTTTAATTCACTCATAACCAGCCAAACAAAGCAAAATGGGGCAGACGAGCACTTCGACTATCACAGCCTTTGGGGGGGGGTGTTTAATTTTACATCACAACATGCGCTGTGAGTTGTGATGTAAGGGCACTGGTAAAAAGGAATTACTTACCTTATCTGGTGCATACCTTTAGTGAAAAAACAAAATGTTTACTTCCCTCATTATCAAACTGGGGGGATTAGTGTTAACAATATTCCTCTCATTCAAAAATACACAATTATACCCTTGGGCCAAAAGATGTCCAAGCTTGAATCGTGATGAAATAACTGGACTTCATGTGGCATAACAGATAATATTTTTGAATACTTGAGTAATTGCATTTCTAAAAAAATTGAGTTATTTTTTTGACAAGTAGCCCAACTGACAAGACTGTACTTGGGAAATCCGAGTTCATGTCTCACTACTGTCAGAGGACTTACTAGCTTTGTCTCTATTTCTTAATTATAAAACAGGAATTGTAATTCCTCACAATATTTAACATGAGGTTTAAATGAAGTTTTGCCCTTGATGTGCCATTAAAATAGAAGCAAATCAATCCCCAATGTAAATTTAATTTGGGAATACGTTTCAACATTTTCCAGATTGAACAACTTTTATATAGGAAGAAATTCCTGCTGCATTTCAAATTTAGAAACCTGGGTAGGGTGATCAAATTTGTAAACACTAGCCATCTGTGAAAAGGCATTTTAAGTACAATTTTTATTTAGATATATATATATATATATATATACACACACACATTTTCAGTAAGAAGGGTAGGGGACAAAGGGGATTTATGCCCAATTGTATACAAAACGATGACTGCAGTTTTGAGCAAAAGAACCACATTCGTAAAAAAGTATTTTAAATTATATACTTTTTCTTTAATTTTTACTATATTTCTATAGGAGTCACATTTGTTCTGTCCAAATGAATATGACAGAATTCTTTATAATATGAAGAATACATTAGTACTTTTGCTTCTTAAGGCAGTCAATGTTTTCAATTTCAATTGTCTATTGAATTGTAGCAACTGCTAACAATCAGTATGTGCTTGGGAAAGGTGGGGAGATCAAGTTTGGACAGTATTAGAGATTTGGTATTTGAAGTGAATCTCCACAAATTTTTGGCAGTTCTAACACAAACATCCCTTTTGAGCATTAAACCCTTAATGAACAAGGATCAGACACAAAAGAGTGCATGAAGAAATGGAAAGGAAAAAAAGGGAAATGAAAAGACCAAGCAGAAAAGATGAAGGCTACAACAGAGAAAAGTAAGCCTAACATATTTGGTGCTCTGATGACAAAAAAGAAGTAAATTCAGTCTGAAAATTAAAAATTACCACTAAGTTTACCATCACCACAACAAGTCCCGGATCATTATGCTGTAAAAAAGAAACACCATTTGTTAGGCAGAAACTGTCAAGGGGCAGAAAATAGGCCCTATGCAGTAGGCAGGCGGGCAGGGAATATGGGGGGGGGGGGGAGAAATCAGACTGACACTAAGATTTCCACCCATCCCATGCCACCCTTTTTCTGGAAATAGTGTATATTGAATAACACTAGTTTATTTTCAAGATGCATTCAGCATATAACTGATACTGAACATTAATGCTAAGAGTTTTAATAAACATGGCATTCATAATTTTTCATACTAAATTAGTTAGAGGGCAGAGATGGCTGTTTTGCAGTGTAATAAGTGCTAAGAAATAACTTTTTTTGGAACATTCCCCAAACTTCTGATAATCTCATCCACATAGTAAATAACATTAAATTGTTGAAAGCAAACACTGGACCACATTTGAGGAAAATTAAGACTCTTTTGCATAGAGTGAGTATGTATGTATGCATGTATGCATGCATGTATGTATGTATGTATGTATGATGTATGTATGTAATTTATATGCTGCCTATCTTCTAAATAAGGTAACTCTAGGCGGTTTAAAAATTAGTAGGTTGATGAGAAAATACAACCGAACTTTCCCCCAACTGAGAACCCTCAGCTAAACCAGTAATAATTCAGCTCTAAAATATATTCACTACTTCAAGAAATTGACCAAAGGGTCCAATAATATGAATAAAATTCAATCTTCCAATGTTTTGCAGGTCTGCATTTTAAAGCAGCCAAGAGATAGGTAGTTGAATATTGGGCAAGTGGTACAGAGGGAGGGAATAATTATTCTCATCCCTCTTGCCAACATCCTTTCTCCAGCTGGGTCAAATATAATGGGCTAAGCAGATGTTTTTTAAATCCAGAAAGCAGCTCATGGCAAAAGAAATAAGTGACTATTCTAAATGGATTTATTACTATAATTCTAGTTAACAGCCTTTAGAAAAATAAGTTTCTGATGTTGAATACTGCAAAAACATTTAAGGAATGTAAAAAGAACTGCAACATAAATTCATTTATTTTGGTCTTTGTGTACCCTTTATCTCATTCTCTAATTATCAGTTTTGTCCTTTATCATTTAAAATATAAAATATTAGGAGTCATGATTACAGGCTATACAAAACTATTTTGAATTAAATTATACTAATATTATGTATTTGTATTAATACTTGCCACTTTTGGCCAAGAGCCTTAGAGGTTTCAATGTAGTAAAAGAATGTAAAAAAATATTTAAGACTGATAGAGAATAAAATGGGCAGCAATTAAAACAAGACAGAAGTGACATTGAACAATGGCAACCCAAGCAAGGGAATACATTTCTGTTATATTTCCAGCAGGGAATAAACATCTAGATAGGTTTCAGAGCTATTTACCACAACCAAGGCAATTTTGTCCAATATATATTGTATACCGACTTAGCCTCACTTTAGAACTTAATTTCTCTTATCCCACTTGATGGAAAAACCCATCTGGGGTATTTTTACATGAAACCCATTTCAGACTTTGAAAGAAGTAACCAATTCTTGGAACTGAGCAGTATCTGATCAAATATTGTGTTAGCACTACTACCATAGGAGCAGCATTTTCTTCTAGTAGTAGATGCAAATATATTTCAAAGACAGTGTTATGTAGAAATTGTAATATGCTAATCTGAGTGTGAACAAATTATATTCAACAGTTGCCTGTCAAGGATGAGAACCTACTAAGTTAACTTGTATAAATGTTATAACCGCAATTTGACCATCGAAGTAAGAAACCCACATCCAGAAACATTTTGAAAAAGTGCTATCATGTCTTTAAAAAGGCTGAAAACCCATTCCTAGATTATTAACCAAAGCAAAGTATACATCATATACAACCTGTCTTTCTCACTCCCAATAATATTTACAAAAATACAAAAAATCCAATGGCAAGCGGAATATACTAACTTGGAAAGCTACTTGGCAAAAGAAGAAGGCTAGAGTTAGATTCAAGAGATCTGATTCGACTTACTAGATGGAGTACTATATGATTGAATATGGTTGATTGAATATGGTTAAAATAATAGAAAATTTTGGATATAAAGTAGCTATAGTAAGAGGGATAAAAGATATAAGTAGTATAGTTTTTTATAATATGCGAAATGTAAAAATATTGGGACGATGTATATGAATCAAAAGTTAGGACATTTAAAGGTAATTAACTTTGAGAGAAGTATGACCAAGAAGAATGGTTTGAAGACTGAGGGAAAACTCTTAAATAAGAATTTTGAAAACAGGACATATAGTGACTTAACAAGATCACTTTTACAAATATAATTGAAACATAAGCCGACCAGAAAAGATGTTATATGTGGATGCTATAAGATATATAAATAGTATAGTATCTTTATAATATATGAAATATGAAAATATTGGGATGGTATAAGTAAATGAAAAGTTTGGATATTTAAAGGTAATCAATTTTCAGAAAATTGTGACTGATAAGAATGGTCTGAATATTGAGGGGAAATTAAGTATAAATAAGAATTCTGAAAACAGGATGTATAGTGATTTAATAAGATTACTTTTATAAATACAACTGAAATATAAGTGAATCAGAAAAAATGTTATATATGGATGTCATTGTTACTTGTACATTGAAAATATTAAGAATTATATATGTCTAATGTTGATAAAGGAGAATATTATTAGAAGAAGGGAAGATCAAGGAAACAAATTATTAATAAATTGATTATGGAATTATAGAAATTATTGTTTTTAAAATATATGAACCCAGACAACACGATGTTTACTAAACACTAAAGATTGTCATTATAAAAAAAATCAATATATCTATCTATCTATCTATCTATCTATCTATCTATCTATCTATCTATCTATCTATCTATCTATCTATCTATCTATCTATCTTTGGTTGTTCGGGTTTTCTCCCGCGTAAAATTGGAAGTGTCTTGGCGACGTTTCGACGAAGTCCCATTCGTCATCTTCAGGCTGGTGTTTTCAGCTTCGTGCTTTGAGCAGCAATGTGTGGTCTTAGCTGTTTTTTCCTTTTAACTGCCAGTGGGGGTATGAACTGATTGGGTGGGAGCTTGGCTGTGTTCTGATTGGGTGGAGGTGTGTTCTGAATGGTTAGGGGTTTGGCTGTGTTCTGATTGGCTGGGGGAGTGTTCTGTTTGGTTGTGCTCAGGTTAGTCTAAGTTGCAGAGGGGTTTAAGATTTTGGGCTGCCTTGCTATTTTTTGGCTTCGCGTTCGTGGTCGTGCCTCCTCTTCATGGAGGGTGTCAGTTTGCTTCATGTATGGATTGGAGGGGTTTAAAGTGGCTAATGATGCAGCTGTGGTCTGGCTTCTGGTTTGTGGTCGTGCCTCCTCATCGGTGTGGCTTTGGGTTTGTTTTTTGCATCCCGCCTACCAGCCATTTGGAAACCCGCCCTTATTGACAAACGACTCCTTAACACAAAAAATGATACCAGACCCACACTCACAAAAACCACACAGGATGTCACCATCACACATCCATGCAAAAAACAAACCCAAAGCCACACCATTGGTCTTTGGAGGCATTAGTAACCTTGCATCCCCACCGCCAGGAATGCCTGCATACGGACATAAATAACTATACCATCAACACCCCCTTGTCAGGTGACCGGCGCCGGACCGTGCAGCAAGAGAGTCTCCCACCCCAACATGTGGACGCTGGAATAGAGGCTACGGACTCCCCGCGCACGGAGAAAGAAAGGGAGGGGGCGCCCGATATGGATGATCTACGCACCGCCCAACAACCCCATGTGAGGCTCACACCCCCCCCCCAGGAGGGAGGAAGTGATACCAGTGGAGCCGGAACACCTAAAAGACTTGTTAAAATCTTGGAGTGTGCGCCCATAGCAACGAGGAGGAGCGTCCCACATGGAGAGGGGAGAGAAAGCATAGAATGACAACCCGCTCGATCAGTAAGGGGAGGAGTAATGAGAGCGGTTTGAGTGCCAAACAACGGGAGGGAACGGATGTAAGAAAGACTGGGGTGGGGAATAAAGACATGATTGCTGAGGCATACCATACTCAGATAAGAGCTGTTGACACGACAAAGGAGGAGAGAGGTATACAATTGGGAAGGGATATTAACCCACAGTTAGTGGAACTCTATCCCCATCATAAGATACAAGAAAACATCAGATTGAATCCTCCCCCCGATATGGCAGGTGTTGGTATTATTGAAAGAGGAGGGGATGCAAGGTTACTAACACCTCCAAAGACCAATAGTGGAGGGATAGGGAAGGGCATACGAAGAAAAGAACATAACGTTATAGACACATCTTGGTTATCAGCTGACCAATCAGGGCCAGTAACACAGTCTAGGAACCGTGCGCAAACGTTACTTGAACCTACTTAAACCACCTTTATTGTAATGGCCTTTTAGCCCTGACGATGCTGGGGAGTTCCCCCAGCGAAAGCTTGGCAACTTTTTAGTATAAGTATATTTTTAGTAAAGTATTCTTATTTTAACCCTCCCGGTGATCGTATTTTATTCTTTTATTCGTATGTATGTATGTATGTATGTATGTATGTATGTATGTATGTATGTATGTATATGTATATGTTTTCTGAGGTTTTCGCGGGTGTTTGTATGTAGGTCTTTGGTTGTTCGGGTTTTCTCCCGCGTAAAATTGGGGGGTTGATTTTGGTCAGGCTGGTTTCAACTCCACATATAATGGTTTAAGTGGGGATGTGTTTGGGAGCGACTGCAAAGTTGAATCCTTTGGAAAGGACATTGGTTTCGGCTTTGGTGAGGATCCTATCTGAGATGTTATGCACTGTTTGTTTCATGTGTGGCTGTGAGGGAGGAGGGAGGAGGGGTTTGTTTCTGGCGTTCTTGTAGTCTTCGGAGTTTGTTGGGTGTGTGTATTTGTCTTGAGGGTGGTCTGTGTTTCGGCTCTCCAGAGGGCGAGTTGTTTGGATTTGTCTCAAAGTGCGGGGTGGATCTTGTTGCTGAGTTTTACGTGGGAGAAAACCCGAACAACCAAAGACATACATATATATATAGCAATTTCTATCTTAACTAAATTTTGTCTTTTTTTTTTTTTTTTTGCTCCAAGGCTTAAAGTTTCTACTGCTTCTTTTTATAAAGCAATAGTCCTCAACTTACAATTAGTTGCTTAACAGTCATTTGAAGTTATGGTAGACTTCCCCCCCCCCAAGCTACCTACAACCTGGCTCTCAAATTATGGCTGCTGCAGTGCCATAACTATCTCTCCCTCCCCCCAATTATCAGGTCCGTGCAAGCATATCCTTTCCCCAATGGCTCTCTGTAGCCTGAAACCATTTTTCCACCCTACCAACCCTTAACATTCTCCTCACTTACCTTTGGAAGAGCTTTGAACCCTTCCATAGAGCTGGAAAGGGTCTCTTTGTTGCTTGGCTGTATGGCGCAATTCCAGCCCATGGACAAACCGCCCCATGTTGCTGCCTTAAAAGGATTTGCACAGTGCTGCAGAAGCTTTCTACAACTTTCTGCAGTGCAATCTCATAAAGCAGCACAATGGAATGGCCTGGTGGATGGAAATAAGGTTGAGGCATGAGAAGACCTGGTGGGAGTAGGAAAAGGCTTGTGAGGACCCAAGGGGCAGAAAGCAGAGCATGGAGTGTCTTGGAGGATGGGGGAGGCCTTGGGAAGGCCAGGGCAAGCAGGCCTAAGCCTGTAACTAGGCCTCTATCCTTGAAGAACCCAGTGCTGCACTTAACAATCTGCATGTTTGTTTCACAATTGTATTGGGGAGAGCTGGGATGGAGGAATCATTAAGTGAGATGTTTCACTTAATGGCCATTGTGACATGTGACTATTACGAGGATATTCCATCATGGTCATAGTTGGAGGACTACCTGTAGCTGAGTTGGATGGAAACTAAAAAAGGAGAGAAGCAAGCTAGAACTAAGGAGAAATTTTCTGACAGTTAGAACAATTAATCAGTGGAAAGACTTGCCTCCAGAAGTTGTGACTGCTCCAACACTGGAAGTTTTTAAGAAGAGACTGGACAGCCATTTGTCTGAAATGGGATAGGGTTTCCTGCCTGAGTAGGAGGTTGGATAGAAGACCTCCAAGGTCCCTTTCAACTCTATTGTTCTGTTCTGTTTCTTTTACATTCTAACCAATGATTCTGCACTTTGTGGGATAACTTTTCCCTCTAACGTCATATACATGTTAGAATGAAATAAGACGATAATTCTCTATGGCCAGTATAAGAGTACAATTTCATTTCCTGCCCTCAAGCTAGGCCTGTTGCTGACCTTAATCCCCAAGTCCAAATCTAACCAGGCAATTTGAAAGAGTAGTACAATTGATAGTACCAAAAGCTATCAGAAAATCTAACAGAACAAAGATATAGTGCTTATTTTCAGTTTTCACTCCAGCATAAAGAGCCCATCAAAGCAGCCTTGGTCTCCAACTAAACTAGAAATCAGACAAAACTGGGTCTAATATCATTTATGAATTAGATTATCAATTCACAATCCATTTTAATGGTTTTCTGATTACTGAATACTGGGGGAGATGGGCCTCATGAGATAATCAAGATTTTTTGTGAGCTGTTAACTGAAGTACAGCCTTAAAAAAAGAAACAATTTCACAAATAAAAGGATATTTGATGCTACAAATCTATTTTAAAGTAAGTTTTTAGAGCGATTCTACAGAATGGTTTTATCACTGCCTATTAATCTTTACATTGCATTCAGTACTCATTAACAAAGACCCTTCAGTAATTTACAAAAGAAATTTTAACCTGTAAGAAACTTAAATAAATACAATGAATTATTAGAGAATTAAGAAGTGTATCAACAGAATAAAAATGAATTTTAAAACTATCTTTAAAATAGCATATGGGAAAGTATCAGAACAAGACTGAAACAGCACTTCAGTTATTTGGATTTTTTTTCCCTTATGGTATATGTGATGAAGGCAGGCAGGCGGGCAACATTAAGACGCAGGTGCTTTAAAAAAAAAAAAAAACTAAATCCAGAGACAAAATGTAAGATTTGCAAAACTCACTTTTTCATTTTAATATGGACTTTTTGAATTTCCATCTTTTCAATGAGAAATTATTTAATAAGTACAGCGAGGGAAAAAATATTTGATCCCTGCTGATTTTGTACCTTTGCCCACTGACAAAGAAATGATCAGTCTATAATTTTAATGGTAGGTTTATTTTAACAGTGAGACACAGAATAACAACAAAAAAATTCCAGAAAAATGCATTTCAAAATGTGGTAAATTGATTTGCATTTTAATGAGTGAAATAAGTATTTCATTCCCTATCAATCAGCAAGATTTCTGGCTCCCAGGTGTCTTGTATACAGGTAACAAGCTGAGATTAGGAGCAGTGCTCCTAATCTCAGTTTTTTACCTGTATAAAAGACAACTGTCCACAGAAGCAATCAATCAATCAGATTCCAAACTCTCCACCATGGCCAAGACCAAAGAGATGTCCAAGGATGTCAGGGACAAGATTGTAGACTTACACAAGGCTGGAATGGGCTGCAAGACTATTGTCAAGCAGCTTGGTGAAAAGGTGACAGCAGTTGGTGCAATTATCTGCAAATGGAAGAAACACAAAGTAACTGTCAATCTCCCTCAGTCGCAGGCTCTGTGCAAGATCTCTCCTCGTGGAGTTTAATGATCAAGAGAATCGTGAGAAATCAGCCAGAACTACACAGGAGGATTTTGTCGATGATCTCATGGTCACCAACAAAACAATTGGTAACACACTACACTGTGAAGGACTGAAATCCTGCAGCGCCCGCAAGGTCCTCCTGCTCAAGAAAGCATATGTACAGGCCCATCTGAAGTTTGCCAATAAACATCTGAATGATTCAGAGGAGAACTAGGTGAAAGTCTTGTGGTCAGATGAGACCAAAATTGAGCTCTTTGGCATCAACTCAATTCGCCGTATTTGGAGGAGGAGGAATGCTACCTATGACCCCAAGAACACTATCCTCACCATCAAACATGGAGATGGAAACATTATGCTTTGAGGGAGTTTTTCTGCTAAGGGGACAGGACAACTTTACTGCATCAAAGGGATAATGGACGGGGCCATGTACTGTTAAATGTACTTCCTTCAGCCAGGGCATTGAAAATGGGTTGTGGATAGGTATTCCAACATGGCAATGACCCAAAACACATGGCCAAGGAAACAAAAGAGTGGCTCAAGAAGAAACACATTAAGGTCCTGGAGTGGCCTAGCCAGTCTCCAGACCATAATCCCATAAAAAATCTGTGGAGGGAGCTGAAGGTTCGAGCTGCCAAATGTCAGCCTCGAAACCTTAATGACTTGGAGAGGATCTGCAAAGAGGAGTGGGACAAAATCCCTCCTGAGATGTGCGCAAACCTGGTGGTCAACTACAAGAAATGTCTAATCTCTGTGATTGCCAACAAGGGTTTTGTCACCAAGTACTAAATCATGTTTTACAAAGGAGTCAAATACTTATTTCCAGGGCTTTTTTTCTCATAGAATGCCAAGAACGGAGTTCGGCACCTTTTTTTGGATGGAACCTTGTAGGGTAGGCAAGGCGGATTATATGACATGTATGAGTTCCAGCACTTTTTTTTTTTAAGAAAAAAAGCACTGCTTATTTCACTCATTAAAATGCAAATCAATTTATAACTTTTTTGAAATGCGTTTTTCTGGACTTTTGTTGTTATTCTGTCTCTTCTATCAAATAATTTTTTACCTCACTGTAAGTTTTAAAGTATTAGGCTACCATGTAAATTAATCTGGTTATCTGAATTCACATGCAGAATGTACATCATATTTACTACTTTTTTCCTAATCAGGACCAAAGCAGGTACTTTAAATTACTGTACATAACACAGTGTTAAAGAACACCAGGCTATTGTTTTAAGAAGCTACACTCAAAGGATTAGTTGCATAATCCCCTGTGTACAGGAATGGGGACAGAAGAACAAAGAAACACACCCTGCAGAACACTCAAATACCCACATATTTTCTTCTAAGATATAATATAAAACATTCCAGTTTTGCAATCTAATAATCATGCTACTGAAATCTCTCAACAGAACACTTGCTAATTTTAACTTTCCATGATAATGTGAAAAATGATTTGATCAAATTAAAGGTCTCCTAGACATTATAGATCCTAAGTGCTTATACATGTTCATTTCCACATATGTTATGTGTTGTAAAATATTGTATCCTCAAGCCTATTTTTAAAAAGGAAAATTATATCTTAATCTTAAAAAAGGTAAATATAACAGCTTCTGGCCAATTCTGAAATATGAAAAAGAGGAAAAAGAGGAGCAAATAATATTCCTTTTGCTATCTTACATTTGCTCAATCCTGCTTCTAAAGAGCTCAGAGCTGTATACATGGAGGTATTAGGCAATCCTTCTTTCTTCTAGGAAGCCTTAGAGATGTTAATTTAATGTGAGTGAATTTAACTTTCCCAAATAATTTAATTCAAACAATGTTCAAAAGTGACACATAATTTTGTATTAAGTCACCCACTAATTTTGAAAGAAGCAAAGACAATTAAGAAAAATGATTTAACTTAAACTTAAAAACACTATTCACTATTCTAACCTGTTATAATTATTGCCTGTTAAGTTCTTATGGTCTTCCTTGTAAAATACTAGCACCAAATTCACCATCTATGTTCTGTTTGCACCTGCAACAGCTTAGCCTTCAAAATTCTTTCACATATCTTGCTTTTCTGAACTTGTCTTAAGCTGTTTCGATTTTTTCTGGAATAAAAATGTCTTTAAAAAGATATGTTTTATTTTCTATTGCTTAAAAAACTACTATCTAATCTACAGTTCTATTTATACTGTTAAAAACAATACCAAAATGAAATATACAATCCATATATAGATGTCTACAGCACTACCATTATTGCTAAGTAACAAACATTGATAACATCTATAGGAATAGCTACCTCCCTCTAAAAATGGTATGATCATGAATTAAGTATTTGGTAAAGGATCGCCAGGGAACTGGCCAGCCTCCTAAGTCTTTTATGTTCAATAGATTCAACAAGATATAACAGAACATATAATATAAATGATAAGAAGGGAAAAAATGTAAAATATATTCAAAACATTGATGGCCTGTGATTTACAGAAATTGGAGTAATGTGCATATGACACTGCATATATAGCTCTACCTATTTAAACAGACAAACTTATTTTTAATGCTAATCTTGCCAGAATTTCAAGATGTGTTGACAAATTGTATAACCAGAAACCAAGAAAAGCTTTCAGCACAACACAAGTTTATGATCACTCTGTTATGCAGACCCAACTGAAATAGTCAATGGCCTGCAATACATGTGACTAACAACATATCCATTTTCACTATCTTTTACAAAAATCCTAATATTATCCATAACTTCAAGTATGCATGTTTTGTCTTACTGAATATAGAGGGCAATTTTAACACAGCAAGAAGACCTTTGGTAATAGCCACCAAGTGAAGGAAGTGGAGGAACTAAACTAATAATCATCAAAGCAAGATTGAAAAGCATAGTGTACAGATGTTGTTATGCCCATGCTCTCAAGTTTCAGGAGAATTATCTCTACTACACATTATTCTTTAAAGACAGAATTCCAGGCTATATTTATATAACACCTATTTTAAGAGTTGCAAGTATCTGAAAGATAAGCTACAAAAACAAAAAAGAAGAAGAGAAGAGGTAGCCTTCTGATCAATACTGGTAGGTGTCAGTTCCTCTGAAATTTTCCTATTTCTTTTACATAAATGAGCATTTAAAGAAGCAGAATGTACTTGCTGATGGTATACATAAAGCAGGAGTGCCAAACTGTTGGCCTGTCGACTGGATGCGTCAAGTGGAAGCTGCATTGAATGGTATACATAAAGCAGGGGTGTCAAACTGCTGGCCTGCGGACTGGATGCGTCAAGTGGAAGCTGCACCCACCCCACTGCCGGCAATGGCAAAACTGTCCTGATATGTTGCACGACATCACATGATGTTGCGAGTTTGACATGTCTGACATAAAGGAACTAATATTTTGGAGAATAAGAAATATATTACAGGAGACACATAGAAACTGTTACAAACAAAATTATCCATTTAAAACAAACACAAAAAAGTATTCTAAAATACATTTTAGAAAAATGCCATAAAGTAGCGCTAACCATTTTAAGGCAGAATAAAAAATAAAAAACACATCTGTACCAGCTGAAGATAGAATTCTCATTCAGTAGCTGGATAGCATGCATCATAAAAGTTGTTGGCTTGTCTTTAGCTTACCATATTGCATGAATCCAGCTAGTATATTAATGCAATGTATACTAACTGGTAAGCTGTTTTACAACTTCTTTACCCTGGATTCTCAGAATTATACTGTGATTTGGCATGATGTATAAAATCAGTAGTATAATTTCACATAATCAAACAAGTAATATTGCGGTTTGGCCTAATATGTAAACTAATCAAATAGTTGTGCTTCAGATGATGTTTCATCATGATTTGGTAATATATGGAACCTATTTGAACCTCAGGCTACCTGACCTTCTCCCATACACTTCCACTGTTCTTAATTACAATTACATTAATGGCTTAATCTATTCCTCTTAATTTGAGGGAATACATAAGATAAAGATTCATCAAGACCTGTCCTATTAAACCTAAAGCCATTGTCTGATTCTTAACAAGTCTATTATTCTCTATCTTAAAACTAACAAACTGGTTCTACAATTAGGATAAACACTGATTAAAGTTGTAATTCTACTTAAAAAGAAACAATATAGATACGTTCAAGATTTTATTCAAAACCAGATGTTCTCTTTTTATCATGATCACGGCTCAAAAAATATTGAAAACAATAACAAATTGTGGATCGATAGTCATTCATTTATTCAGTCTTCAGGTGGATCAAGATCATAGCATAAGGTTTATGTTTAAAAATTTTAAGACAAGTACTTTTATTAAAGACTGGAGATACCTTATTAACTCTTTGCTGAAAAAGGAAAAATGAATTGATGATTTTTGGATTTGCCAATTAAAAACAGTTGCATATGAGAAGAAGGGAAACATGATATATTTTTGAAGAGAGAGGTGCGATGATTTGCTTGCATGTAATTGCTGTAAAACAGATTGGGAATTACTTCCTTATAGATTTTTCTTGTTTTTAATTATAATTTCTCTTTTATACATTTCTTTTTTCTCCTTTTTTCTTTCTCTAATTTCACTTTGTATTACCTTATGTTACTTTTTATATTTGGGAAAAAGAAAAATATTAGAAAAGAATTGTGTTCAGAAATTTAAATTGGCTGTTGATGTTTTCAACATACTATGTCTTCTACAGAAAGAAATGTGGAGGATAGTGTTTAATTACCCATGAGCAAGATACAGATTTTAAATCCAAAGAACATTAATATTAACTATCTGTGGAAATAATTCAGGACCTCCTAATTCAGACTGTTTCAAATTTTACACTCATTGATAACCTGTCACCAAATACCCTCCAATATTATTCTACCAAAGATTTTTTAACAGAAGATAATTAGTTATTAATTCTGGTGATTAGGTATTATCACATCATCATCAGAGGCAATAAGTAGTATTTTAACACTAGTTGCAAGAAAATGCAAAAAAAAAAAAAGGATGCTACTAAATTGATTACAGGCTTTCCTCATTCTTGTGGGGAGGTAAGAATAGAACAAAGAAATTTCTACATTTCTAATCAGAATTTTTTTTACTGTTACAAGAAATTATACATGCTTTACTACATTATATATTGAGAATTCTGGATCCTCAAATTATTCAACAAAAGCAGTAACTGAATCCAAATGAAGACAGATTTGAATGATATTTGATAATCTTCTGATTACTAGATTTTTATTCTATTTATTCAATAGGAAAAGAGGTTAGCTTCTGTTGTGGTAAAAGGGCAGGGGCAAGTAGAAATTGATTAGAGGTACCACGTACCTCTGCAACTAGGGTAGCCGATATCATTGATCACCTTAAATGGACTACAATTCCAATAAAGTTTTTAGTCACTCACAGACAAGCCAATGCAATTATTTTATCTTGGGGCTAGTAATGAGCAGGACACCCAATTTCTTTGATGCTCCAATTTTCAGAAGTTAAAACATAATGCCCAACTCATAGAAATGTAATACGTATTTTACACAGGGGCCTTGGACATTTTTTTATGCCATAGAATAGATATTCCCTGAGATGAGATAGGTTGAGCAGAAATCCAATAACACAACTGCAACCTATGGAATTCAAATGTATCTTGGTTATGAAGCAAGAATTTGTCCTTAAAATATCTCCATTTTAATCAATGAGCTGACAACAAATTATTGATACTGCACCTAGTTCTAGTCCAACAATACCATCCTTCAAGTCAAACTTTTAACTCGTTTGAATGGTGCTGATATTAGTGACTGATAAACTAGAATTAGTTTTCAAATTTAAGAAAATTTTTACTATCAGTAGAAAGAGAACATTTGCCTGAGAATAGCATATTTGTTGATTATTGGAAAGAATCGCATCTGCTCAATATAGCTACTTATCTCCATAATACACTGGACACCAACTTACTTTCCAGTCCATGCTGAAACAATCTGAAGAACCCTGAAATATTCGACGATTCAATTTTTATTTGCTGTTTACTGCACCATCTGCAGAACCTCTGTCAGAAATCACTGTTGTATTTGAATGCCTCAAGGAATGGAAATTTTTGACCCCATTATTAGGGCACTGCTCAAGAATAACATCTGTTAATCTGTTAGAGAGACATAGTCAGAGTCATGCTAAGCTTCAATGATGTATTGGTCCTTTGAATAGATGTCTGGATGCCATGTGTGTTCCTTGTTCATATTCATCAGATCTTAAAACTATGCCAGTAAAGAACAATGAAAAGATCTATCCCTTCAAAAAAATTATGTTATGAGATATTCTGGTACCGGATGGGGACAGAATAGTCCCAGAGGCTGAAAGAGTGAATGTATTGACCACTTATGCTCTGCTGTTCTGGAAAAAATATTTTTGTTTGTTTGCATTTGCAAAAAGATCAAGAACTGAGGTCCGATTCTCCTTGAGATTGGATATGTACAATATGATATTTCCTGATACCTTTATGTATTCTGCTGGTATCGAAAGAAGATACCTCTCTGCTAAAGTGACCACTTTCTGGTGATTCCAAAATCTCAATCCTCCTTTGTGATTTACCTAGCCCTTATTGAGATGCTGCCTCTATGCATCAAGAGTTCACACTCTGGGCATCAGGGCAATTTAAGTCAGATGCACAGCTCTGAATTCCAATTGACTGATAGAAAATAAGTAGTCATGGAATGATCACATCCTCTATTTTCAAAGGGGGTGTCCCACTTAATGTTCTGTTCTGATTGATTTCCTGAGCAGAACTTTTTGAAAAACACTGACTAGAATGAGTCACCAATGTAGGAATTGGGCTGCTTTCTCTGGTAGTGTACTTTTTAACAATTTGTTTCTCAAACAGGAAAAAAAAAACTCACTGATGAAGGTACTGTTGGTATATGATGGTACAAAAATCAGGTCTGGTAGCTTCTTTCCTAAGAATTAAAAGGCTTAGTTTTGTGAGCTGCAGGTCATTTCATCAGACGCAGTGACTGAATTAAGTAGAAGTAAATGCATATACATGGGATTGAATTCAGTCAAAGGGAAATCCCATTGATTTGGAACATTGTAAGTAAAGCTAATAAATCTTGACTGGACTGACAGAAACATGGAGATAGGCTTTTGATAAATCTGCTGAAGCCAATACATGTCCTGGTAAATTTAATCTATTCTCAGGGAATTCATGATAACATATATAGTGCTCTTTCAATTTTTTTTTTCTTGTGAGGTAAATGGGCCAAGAGAAAGTAACTGGAACAAAACCATTCAGTGAATGTCCACAATACTGAGCCCTTAGTCATAACCAAAGTATTTTTTGCTGCTTGAATTGCAACCTCATGAAACCTATAATCTAATTGTATGGATCCTTGGGAGAGTTCCATTTAATCTACTGAATACAAGGGTCATGACTGGATCATCTATGTAGGATATTGTATGTCTATTTTCTATAGCAAAATGACTTGTTAATTAGGGCTGGGGAGGGATGAAGGTTTGACTGGTTCTCCCTTCATTTCTTTGAGTACTAAGTTAAAGAAAAATTTGCTACCAGAAAGTTCTCTGGGAAGATTTCTGAAGCCATCTGATTACTAGGCACAAATTGAATGTACTTTGACATTTGCCTATTTCTGTCTTGAGAATCCTCGTCACTTTGCCAAGCAACTTGGAATATAGTTTTGTTTTGAACAAAATAAAAAGTGGATAGGCAAGCATCATCTTTAGAATATTCACTCTCTTCCCCTTCACAGCAGAAATCACTGTTTCCTTAGACTTTCCTGCTTCCATTTCACTTGAGCTTGAGACTGCTGTTGAAACTATAGAATCTAATACTTCTGGTAAATCCTGAGTGAGCTGCTGCTGGTGGTGGTTGACATCTTTACCACATTTATCCTTCCTCTTCCTCATGTTCTTGAATTCTTTCTTGTCTCCTCCATCTGTTCTTATTTGATTAAAATGAGAGATAGGAGGAAGAAGGAGATGTAGAAAATGAGTAAGATTAAGTAACATGGGTTACTTTAAAAAGTTATGGACAACTTTTTTTACTGAGATGAAGCACCTTCAATGTTGTTCTTTAAATATGTGCATTATGAATGTTTCCTAGCTGACCAATTTTTCAGCTCAAAACTGGAGATTTTCTATGTTCATAGAAACAGAAAGCAGTGTTGCTCTCTATTTCTCACATAAGCATGTCCATAAGCTTTTCCCTCAGGGTACCTTTTCCCTCAGGGACAAAATAACTGGAGATCAAATAGAGGTTTGCACTATCTACATTCCCCATAATGGTTCTCCTCCCCCTCTATAGACACACAACTGTGGCTGCTCCTTCTCCCCACTGCATTCCTGAGAGTAGGAGATAGCAGAATTAAGCATTTAATTCAAGGCAATCAAGAGAAACAACTTCTTATTCTTAATGCTGTGTGGGAAACAGCACTTATCTTGATGTCTGGGAGATCACTATAAGGGTTTTCCAGCTATATTCCTATGCTTCGTGACCCTTCTACTTCTCAGTTAATAGGCGAATGGGATTATCTCCCTTCTTCTACTTATTGGTACTATAAGGCAGCATGCTAGAGGATACAGCAATCCACACTCCCCAAATGTCCTTATAATCCTACTACAATATTCTCTATATAATCTGCTCTCAGTGCTTCATGACTGTAACAAAATCAGGGAACAGATTTTGTTATGAGATGTTCTTGTTATCTTGACTTATTTCTTTTCTTCTCACGTTCTTCTCCAGAAGTGGAAACCAACCACAAGTTATTGTTCTTTTTGAGAAAGTATAGTCAAAGACTGAAGGAGCTTTACTCTCATGGGACAGGGAGGAATTCTTTTCAAACCTGCTTTTTCACTAGAAGAATTCTCCTTCTAGTTGACTTCATCATTCTGATGACAGATAATATATTAGTTATCCTAACATGTGCCTCATGGGATACAGTCTGCTTCTACTCTCTAAGATGTAATTTCATAAATTGCACCAAGTATGAGGAATAAACAGGGTGAACTAGAAATTCAAATAAATGAGAGCAGATATGATATTGTTGCCATTACAGAAACTTGGTGGGAATGAAATGCATGAATGGAATATACTGCTAGAGGGATTTAAATTATTATTTTTTTAAAAAACAGACCTAATAAAAGAGGAGCTGGAGTTGCACTATTTATAAGAAATAACTACATCTTTACAGAAATACAGCAGAACAATGATGAAAAATGTCTTGAATGCATTTGGGTCAATATAAAAGGAAACAAAATGAGATTGCCTTAGTATATACTATAGGTCACCCTACTAAACAGAGGAAATAAAACTTTTTGCTAGTAAGTTAACTAAGGTATGTAGGAAGCACATCATAATAGTAATGGAGGACAAGTATCCCGACATAAACTGGAAGACAAATTCTGCACCAAGTGGAAGATCAAACAGGTTCCTGACAAAGACATCTTTGTAGTAGAGAAAGGACCTAGGGGTCAGCCATATTGTATTTAATTCTCATTAAGAGAGATGAAATGACAGGAGGTGTTGAAGTTACAGGAACTTTGGGGGAGAGTGATCATGCAGTATTGGAATTCAACATTATGCAAGGACAAGCAATCGAACAAAGTCAGACTACAGTCTTGTATTTTAAGAGTGCTGATTTTAATAAACTTAGAGCTTGAAAAATTTTGAAAAAGGAAATTATAAAAGCACAGTCTAGCATAATTCCAATGAAGAAGAAAAATAACAGCTCTCAAAAGAAACCAGTATGGCTGCACAAGGAACTCTCAGATAAATTAAAAGACAAAAAGGACAAGTATAGAAAGTGGAAAGAGGGGCACATAACTAAGGCAGAATACCAGCAAATAGCCCAAGTCTGAAAAAATAAACTGAGGAAAGCTTAGGCTCAAAATAAACCAAGGCTTGTGACAAAAGTCAGAAATAACAAATAAGCTTCTTTCAACATGTAAAAAACAAGAAAAAAAATCAAGGAAACAATTGGCCCATTAATAGGAGAAAGTGGCAAGAAGGTAACAAGCAACAGGGAGAAAGTAAAACTACTTAACTTTTTTTGCATCTATCTTTACACAAAAGGAAAAAAAAACAGTCCAATCTATCAGAAACAGCACCATGAAAAACAGTGAAATAAGTATTTAATCCCCTATCAATCAGAAAGATATCTGGCTCCCAGGTGTCTTTTATACAGGTAACGAGCTGAGATTAGGAGCACTCTCTTAAATGGAGTGCTGCTAATCTCAGCTTGTTACCTTCATAAAAGACAACTGTCCACAGAAGCAATCAATCAATCAGATTCCAAACTCTCCACCATTGCCAAGACCAAAGAGTTGTCCAAAGAGGTCGGGGACATGATTGTACATCTACACATGGCTGGAATGGGTTACAAGACTATTGTCAAGCAGTTGGTGTAATTATTTGCAAATGGAAGAAACACAAAATAACTGTCAATCTCCCTCAGTCGGGGGCTCCATGCAAGATCTCACCTCGTGGAGTTTCAATGATCAAGAGAATCGTGAGAAATCAGCCAGAACTACACGGGAGGATCTTGTCAATGATCTCAAGGCAGCTGGGATGATGGTCACCAAGAAAACAATTGGTAACACACTATGCCTTGAAAGACTGAAATCCTGCAGTGCCTGCAAGGTCCTCCTGCTCAAGAAAGCATATGAACAGGCCCATCTGAAGTTTGGTTCAGAGGAGAACTGGGTGAAAGTCTTGTGGTCAGATGAGACCAAAATTGAGCTCTCTGGCATCAACTCAATTCGCCGTATTTGGAGGAGGAGGAATGCTGCCTATGACCCCAAGAACACCATCCCCACCATCAAACATGGAGATGGAAACATTATGCTTTGGGAGTGTTTTTCTGCTAAGGGGACAGGACAACTTCACTGCATCAAAGGGATAATGGACGGGGCCATGTACTGTTAAATGTACTTCCTTCAGCTAGGGCATTGAAAATGGGTCATGGATAGGTATTCCAGCATGGCAATGACCCAAAACACATGGCTAAGGCAACAAAGGAGTGGCTCAAGAAGAAACACATTAAGGTCCTGGAGTGGTCTAGCTAGTCTCCAGACCTTAATCCCATAGAAAATCTGTGGAGGGAGCTGAAGGTTCGAGCTGCCAAATGTCAGCCTCGAAACCTTAATGACTTGGAGAGGATCTGCAAAGAGGAGTGGGACAAAATCCCTCCTGAGATGTGCGCAAACCTGGTGGTCAACTACAAGATATATCTAATCTCTGTGATTGCCAACAAGGGTTTTGTCACCAAGTACTAAGTCATGTTTTGCGAAGGGGTCAAATACTTATTTCACTCATTAAATGCAAATCAATTTATAATTTTTTTGAAATGCATTTTTCTGGACTTTTGTTGTTGTTATTCTGTCTCTCACTGTCAAAATAAATCTACCGTTAAAATTATGATCATTTCTTTGTCAGTGGACAAATGTACCAAATCAGCAGGGGATCAAATAATTTTTTCCCTCACTATATTTTGACCATCGATGCAGCAATACTATAATCTTGTGGACATTAAAGTGCTATAAACACTTAATCCTTCTGAATCATTTTAATGAGTTTTCCTGTTTCTGTTATACCATTTTATTTTACTGCCAAATCACTTTATAAAACAAACTATTTATTATAAATTATTTATTATCCTTTCTTTTTATATGTCACTATGGGATGTTTCAGGAAGAAGGTAAAACAAAAACACTCTTTTGCTGGTTGTTACCTGAACAAATTCATATTTTTGGCAATTGTTACCTGAACAAATTCATATTTTTGCCCATGTAACGTTTTCAACTTTCTAGCCTTCAATCCTAGGATTTCCTGTAATCTCCAGTACAAACAATAATTATGTCCTACCTACTTTGCTTTTCTAGACATCAGCCTGGTTGGCTGTGGGTTATTGTCTCCATTTAGGGAAACAACTTTGTTTTCAGTTTCGATCCCTCCAGTTTCTAAATGAAAAAAATCTGTATGTTGTTTCAACATGATCTTTTGCTCTCACCATCCACAGACATCCCCCAATTTAGGGAAATAATTTATATACCAGAAGTGAATGATTAGCACTATGTATTGTATAGTACTTCAAATATGAATGTAATTATTACTTTTCTGAGTGTTAAGATTTTTTTTAATGAATACCGGTAGCTTTCATTATCAAAGAAAAGACCTGCCAGTTTGCTAGGTCATAGAAAACCAGTAAAAAAGAAAATGAGGAATATTATTCTCATGTTTTACCAGGAAGTTTGATTACATTGCATTATTGTTTATTTATTCTGTGTTACTTTATGTATTATTAGGAACTACTTCTTGACCAAATTAAGATGAGTGACCATATAAGTTTCTTTTTAGAGCATCAAGGTCACTTAGCAGAGGATGTTAACTAGAGACTACAAGTAGAATTTTGCAAAAATCTAGCATGAAAAATAGAATAAAATGGCTGAATTAGCTACCGTATATTAAATGCTTACACAAGTATGGAATAGTTAAGTTTTTTAAAAATAAATCCTGCTATATGGTATTTTCTCTAAGGAACAAAGAGTTAAAATACCTTTTTTTTACTTTTCAGAAATTCAGTTACTGTTCTCAGAGAAAAATATTCTATCTGCTCATCATTAATAAATATAGTTGGAATTTTATGGGGAAATTGTTTGGAATGACAAAGTTTTTTTATTAGGCATTAAATCAGACTTGGATATTTTACAGCCCATTGGCCACATCTGGCCTATAGGCTGTCCCTGTCTGGCTCGCAGCAGCAATGGCAATGGAGGATGCAGGGGAAATTTAATTCCCAGTTTCTCATTGGGAAAATTAATTGCCCATCCTTGCATTAAACCACACAGAGAGAGAACAGTTCTAAGAATTCAGCTACTGTGATTTGTAAACAGAGGATACAGGATTCAGTATAACATATAAACTTTCTTATTTTGTCATATTCATGAATGTTGAACCACCCAGCACTGTTTCAATTACTTCATGATGCAAGAACTTCGCAATTAATATTAGACTTTTACCACTGCATCACATAAGATAAAAATTATCAAATGAAGAATACAGCACACTGAAAATGTTGGCTTCATTTTAAAAAGAAAGTGGGTGAATTCAATCCGAACTCTAAAGTATAGACCAGTGGTTCTCAACCTTTTTAATGCTGCGACCCCCAACCGGTCGTAAGTCGAGGACTACTCAACTGGTGCAGCACTGTTTGCAGAATGGGACTTTTGGCAGGCTCAGCAGGGCAGAGACAGCCTGGACAATTCCTATTGGCTTTTGAAAGCCAATAGAATTAGACTCTATTCAAGAGAGTCTATTCTATTGGCTTTCAAAAGCCAATAGAATAAAAGGGAGTAGCACAGCTAAGGAAAAGGAGGAAAAAAATGGCGGATTGCATTGTTTGGCAACCCCCGTGAAATGGTCGTTCGACCCCAAATGGGGTCCCAACCCACAGGCTGAGAACCACTGCTGTAGAGTAACCTCAAATCAAACTCTGATTCATCTTATTTTCATGAGTAATCTTGGATAGCACAAATATGTCATAGAAATTCTTAGAAAATAAAATAAAAATGGTAGGTGGCAGGTAGGTTTTGTCTATAATACACAAATGGTCCTAAGATAATAAAGGCAAACCTTAGGCTGACAAGGAGTGTTGTGTTATCTAAAAAAAGTGGCAGAAACAACTTTGCATTTGACTTTAAGTAAACTGATGTTTTGTGACTGGCAATACCTGCTGTGGTGGTAACATTGTAAATGGCAGCCATTTCCCCTCATTATGCACAACATAAATGTAATCGAGTCCAATGTCCCTAAATGAAGAGGTCCTACAGTAGCTCACCCATCATGCTTTAACTACCAGTTTTAATGGTGATTTCTTGTAATACACTTTTGCATGAAACATGAATGTTTCAGAGCTAAAGTGCATTATACTAGATTTAATACTACTTTTAATAATTATCATGAAGTTGCTTCAGAACCCTGCCACTATTACAAATGGAAATATTAAAAGTGGCCACAAGGAATATTTAATAATCTTATGTGTATTATAGCTACTTTAGAAAGTATACAGTGAAATAAAAAAAATTATATAGTGAAATAAAAAAAATATTACAGATATTACCAAAAATCTGGATACTCCTTTGCATATCTGCAAGCTAAGCTCTTTCAATATTAGCAATATAACGATTTCCCATATCTAATGAAAGGTTTTTTTAAAAAAACACAGCCCATTATTAGAAGAATTTTGAATTAAAAATAATAGGTGACTCCAGCATTTACTGCTTTTCAGAAGCAAATATTGTAAAGAAACAAAAATGGACAGTTCTAAAGTTTCAGTAAATCTAGTCTTCTGGATAGACATATCTGAGGAAATGTCATTGTAAAATATTTTAAATTCAGGGCATGATTATATGTGCAGGGGAATGATCCAAGGGGCACACCACCATCCCTCAAAGGAAGCAATCCTCCAACCGGCTCAAGGCTGGGGCAAATTTTAAAGAGAAGATGCTTCCCCTTCCTTATCCAGCAATCCTCCAGCTGGCTCTCACACACACATTTTCCCCATCAGAGAAATTAAAGGAATCCTACCTCCCTTTCCAAACAGTGGTGAATACAACCCTGCTTTCTCTCCTTGTGCTGTTTGGAAAGGATTGGAGCACAACACATGGGAGTTGCTGGTGGGCCAGAAGGAACCTTCTGTAGGGCCAGATGTAGCCTGCAAGCTGTAGTTTGGAGACCTCTGCTTTAATGTACCATAAGGGGCTGGGTAGATTTTAATATACCAATTCTCATTAGACAGGAATCTTAAAATGAACCTTCTAGATCAGTGTTTCCCAAACTTGACAATTTTAAGGCATGAGGACTTCAACTCCCAGAATTCCACAGCCAGCAACACTGGCTGTGGAATTCTGGGAGTTGAAGTCCACATGCCTTAAAATTGTCAAGTTTGGGAAACACTGTTCTAGATAGAGCTTCTATGCAGGAGTTCCGATTCGTGTCACCAGGAACACATAAATAATGAAAGCTAATAGACAATAGCTTTCAAAAGAGATTCTTCAAAGTGCACTATGGTATTTATGAAGCTCTTTTTGAATCATTATAGCAACCATAGACTTTTCAGACTCACATGGCTGCTTTAGAAATTGCTCCTGCATTCTGCATGTATAGGCATACACCTCTGTTTTGCTTCTGTAACACATAGTGAAACAAAGCAACTATGAATGCATACAAATGCAATGACAGAAGGGAGAAGCCATTGCAAACCTGAGAAAAAACACATTTTAATAATAAAAAAATACTAAAAACATTCTTGTATGCATTCTAGAGCACCTCTCTGAAGTATTTCCTTAAGATTTTAGCTTTAAATTGAAATTCAGTAAATACAGAATTTGTTAAATGTATGTGATAAAGTAGAAATACACCCCCCCCACACACACACATGCAGGTGTGTGAGTGTTTAATTTGACATAATTTGCAGTTGCACAAAAAAACACCAAACAACATATTTTGAGAATTCATGTTCTCATTATACCTTTTTGCAATTAATTTTGCTGTTTGAAAATAACAGTCTTTTCAATTCTAGAATCATATGAAACCACTTCTATACTTTAGTCATATAAATATAGCTTAACTTGCTAGGCAGCGCTTACTTAATAATTACTCTGGATTGTTCATGCAGTACAAAAAACCCCTCATCCCTTTAATTAATAAGTAAGCTGCACTGGAGCATAATAGGAATGAAACATATTAGAGGATAGGCAATGTAGCAAGTTCCAATATATGTTTGGATTCTAATTTCAGAATGACCTTGTCATTCTGTTGTCCTATTGTCTAAATTGCTTTGTGGATACTCACTAAATCTGTATTAGTTATTTAAAAAAAACATGATACCTAACTAAAATGTCCCATAGTTCAAAGAAAAAAGTAACACTCAATATATGTACATATAATATACCTAGGTTATATGGGCTGATGTGAAATGGGGTGGGGAATCAAACTGGGAAGAAAAAATCAGAAGTTTGTATTGGGTCAATGCTACGGTAATTATAGTAATATAATATTCTTCTAAGCAAAATGTGTAACCTCTCATAAGCAACTTCAAGTGAATAAATTACAGTAAACAAATAATTTGCATTAATCAGATTTCTATAGGTTTTGAAATTTATTATTTAGAGTAACATTACTAGTTTCAAGCCTCAAATCTCCAATGCAGACAATATTCAATTTTAGTCTAATGCAATGCAGATAATATTCAATTTTAGCCTAAAATCTAAGTATCTGAAAATCACTTCCTAAGTTAAAAAATAACTATTTTCTGGAGAGGAGACTTATTGCATTTTTTCTTCTGTTTCATCCACCAAAGGTGATAATAAAATCATGATGACACTAGGACTAAACAATTGTGTCAACAACAGAATGATGCATAGGTTTCCTATCCATACAATATTTCTCCTGCAATATCCACCTTTCAACTACCCTTAAATAAAACCTGTTATATATATATATATATATATATATACATACATAATTCAGATACAGACCACATATTTGACTGATATATATGAAGAGAAACTGAATGTAATAATGATAAATGTAAAACGCAATAAATACAAGGGCAAGAAGGGAGGGGAAGAATCTAAACTGGAAATCTAACTTGAAGGACAAGAATATTTTAATGGTAAGGGGTTTTTTTTTTTTACTTACCTTGAAGAGATTTCCCCAAGCCTTGACCCAGCTTCCAACCATGCTTCTGTAGCAAGCGGTGTCCAATATTATCCTGACAGACAGAAGAGAGAAACAAACCAAAAATATTCCAATAATATATTCTTCTTTTACAATGACATTTCAACACATGGCGAACAAGGTAATTTTCTATATGTATGCATGCAAAATAAATGAAATAAGAACTACTTAGGGACAACAATTGCCCAATAAAAGGGAAAAGATATTTATATAAAAACAAAACAAAAAACTAGAACACCTGCTGGTAAGATTTTTCCACAGGAGCAGAGTTCGGGAAGGATCATCATATTTTCTGATGGTGTGCTGGGCAACTTTTGTGCATAATAGGAAAAAAAGCAATGGGGAAAAATGAAGAAGTTGACATTTTAAAAGCATTAAATCAATCTAGTTTATACAATTATATCCATCACCTAAAAAGCACCACTTGATTTTTGTAAAAAAACAAAAACAAAAAAACTAACAACGTGTTTAGTTTATTTTTTACTTGTTTGTGTGCCAGACTTTGAAGAGACCACATTAAGTTGTTAAGTGTCAGACCTGCCCCACCACTAGAAACCAAAACACAATCAGAGCAAAATCCATGTTAGATTTGATTGGTTTTTTATAAATTAAAAAAACAACAACATACATACAAATATCTATATATGTAGTGTATGTGTGTGTGTATGTGTCTGTGTGTATATACACAGATATATATATACATATATAAGCAAATATATACATATATACAAGCACAGAGAGACACACACACACATATATATATGTGTATATATATACACACATACATAACACACACACGTATATATGAAAATTAAAACATGCAGCCATTATTAAACTGAAAGAATATAGCAAAGTTAGTAAAAATACAAAGTTCAAATTTAAAATATTAACAAATTAGAAATAATCAAAATATATATAAATAAAATGAGCTCAAGCATAGACTGGATGATGCATTACACATGTAAACTAACAGAAATACTAATATGTTAGGATGAACAGGCCTAGCAACAGGTTAAAATAGCAAGGAACCATTAGTGCTTGTAGGGACAAAACACAACAAGCATAATGTCTCATCTTTTAAAAATAAAATCAAAATGGACTGAAATTAATAACAGGTGTATGTAGCAATTCAATGTTAGCTTTTGACATAAAGATAAAGTAAGAAACTAGCATATACACAGCTAGAATTCCCATGTCCAGTAATATTAACAGAAAGGAGAGAAATTACAGGGAACCATACATGATAATTAATTCTTCCCTAATGAATCTCCCTTAAATACTCTCCCTAAAGTTATTTTCTTCACCTGGAATATAAACTGAAGAAATTAAATATAAATTAACTCCTCCCTTTCTTAACACTATCGTGTATCTTCTTCCATAATCCTTTCCTCTTATTTCAGCAATGGATCTCAGCACTAAACCTGATTTTAATGTTATTAGACAGAAGAGCTTTAAAAAGAGAACCATAACTCTATCAATCTATTTCTTCTACCTGGATTCAATTATTCAATATTGTTTCATTTATTTCAGGGATGAACCCTAATTTAAATCCAGCCCTTCAGGTAGCCTTATAGAAATAGGTGGCCTCTATATCTGTTGGTCTATAACTTCTATCACTCACTAGACCAGACATGGACAATGTGAGGCTCTTATTATTAAGATGTATATTCAGACAACTGTTATTATTTTAATTGTATGTAAGAGTATCCCTGAAATTTGGCCATCATGTAATGATAATGCACCTGTAATGTAGATATAAGATCCCCAGAGTCTCAGATGACAAAGCTAATGAAGTCCTCTTTTCTTAAAATCTCAAACAAATTTACCAGACATACTATAAAACAGCTGATTGGATAAGCCAAGAGTTTGATTCAATGGAGGGCAACTTTGTGTGTCTGTGTGTGTATGCAGATGATAGTTGATACACACATACATAACTCCACGCATATCTACCTAGGCATCAATCCTACTAAAATCAGTGGAACTTATTTTGAAATAACTACATACAATAGTTTTCTTTTAGGACTAATGGAGGGTTGAAAATAATAGTGGGACCATATATATGAAAAAAAATAAAAGGCTCATCAACTTCTCCTTTTTCCCAGATTATCTATCTCCCCCTCCCCTACCTTCAATGACATTTATTGTTTTTTTTGCTTCTGCTGTCCATGCTTAGTGTTTGCTTTACTGATTTCTAGTGGCTGAAGGAGCCTGAGATTGCCTCTTTGGTTGATATTTTCAATTTAAAACTTTTCTAAATCTTTTTAAATACTGAATTTTCTAAATATAGAAAAATGCAGCCATTTTGGATAGTTATTAACTGAATAGTGTTAGTATCAGACTAATAGGTTCTGACAAAAAAAACCTGTGTTTCTACTTCCATTCTTGCAAAAAGGAACAATTATTGCTCAGATGAGACACTGTGCTAAACACGTTGTGTTATGAGAAGGCACTAAAAAGTAACAGACAAATGAAGCCATTATGCTACTTCCAGAAGCAGTGCAGGTGGAGTGAAAGCATTTCCATACGAACCTGGCTTTAAAAACTGGGCTGTCAAAAGAACAGTTAAATGTAATACAAAGTAAGAAACTGTCCAACCAGCTAGTGGTAATTTGTTGTTTTTAATTCGTTTGTCTTCGTTTTTAATTCACTGCTTGCAAATAATGTTTTTAAAAAGAATGAACGCATAAAATAAACACAAGACTAGCAGGGAATTTTAACAGCATTGTGACTGACATTGTGAAAGAGGAGGAGCAGGGAGAGAAACAAACATTAAAACTGAACACAGGGAAAGAGAATAAAACTGAGGATGGTTACACATTAGCACCACACTTGCCAAGCCACTCAAGAGACTGTGTACTCTTCAACATACAAATTCAAGTTTCTAGTCTATAAAAATCCTATGATTTATGGAGATGTGCAAAATTTTCAGATTTTACATTATTCTTCTGTGGATAAAACAGGCACTCAGATCAAAACATTTCTTTTAAAAGTAATAGGTAAGGGTGTTTCACTAGGTATCTTCAGCAATTAACTGTCTCCCACTAAATTCTGTTACACATTTGAGGGATATAGAGATATAAAGGCTTATGAATACAAAGTTCAATTAAATTAGCTCAAAAAGATTTGTATTTCATACAATAAAATACTGTCACTATCACCTCCTGAGTGGCTCCAAAAGGGATACTGACTGTGCATCAAAGGATTTAAAAGTGGGAACAGCTAGGTGCTATAAAGGGTGCTTCCATGCAAAATAGGAGGAAAAAAAGCCCGAAAGAAAAACTTAGAGCTTACTGCATGACACAATGAAGGCAAGAGAGAAAAAGCCCAAGAGTAGTGCTACATCATTCAGCATCTGCAGAAAGCACAATATTTAGAGTGCTTGGCAATATACAGGCTGCTACTAAGTATCAAATTGGCAGCGCTATACAGATGTCATTTTGGATCCAGGGAGTCCACAGATCAGTATAGATGTGCAATGTGATGAAAACTAAATTCCCAAAATTACCACAATATTCTTCTTTTTGCATTCCACAAGGGGGCTTGAGAAATAATTTTGATCAGCATCATCTTGCCTACAATATTGATGGTCATAAACACTAATATATGACACGAGTAGAGCAAGAAAGAAAAAATATGAAACTAAATTATCTCTCTATAAAATGTTAAAATAGCCTTGCTGCTAATGAAGCATAATAAATTGATATGGATAAAAGGGGGGGGAGACTGGATTGCTTGTTAAGTATTTTCTCCCTTTCAATTTTATTGTTGTTGTTGTTGTTGTTGTTGTTATTATTATTAACTGCTGCCCTTTTGCAATATAAATGGTTAAAACTGAAATCATTACAGGATAAGAGCTAACCTGTGGGGAAAATCTAGTATCTAATCAGGCTCTGCATAGCAGAGGATAAAAAAAGAAAGTTGAAGTAAATAGCCCCTATTTTTAACAGGAAAAGGTATAAAACCTTCTTCCCATATGTGAGTTCCATCTTTTCATTTCTTCCCCAATAGAACTGAAATTGGTAGACTCTAAGACAGTGATGGCAAACCTTTTAGAGACTGAGTGCCCAAAAACTGGTCTCACCCCGCTCACCCCCTGTCCCTGCCCTGCCCCCACCCCACCTGCCTGCAGGACCACTCACCACCTCCAGGGCCCATTGCAGATTGCCCAGGCAGCCCAGCAGCGCCATAGCGGCCACACCCTCTGCCTGCACCCTGCAGCATCAACTGTGCGGGATGGGACCTGAGGTTAGAGTCTTGTCTACGCTGCCTGGCTGCCATGTCCTTGGCTGCGCTGCTCCGTGTGGGCCACGCTTGGGGACAACTCTCCTCCAGAGGGGCTGCTGGTGAGGAGGAGGTGATGGGGGAAGGCAAGGCTGGGCAACAGCACATGTGCCCACAGAGAGGGCTCCGAGTGCCGCCTCTGGCATGCATGCCATAGGTTTGTCACCACTGGTCTAAGACAAGGATTCAGCTTCAGTCTCACCCCTTAGTCTTTGTTAAAAGAGGATTTTACAAGGAAATGGGGCGTTGTCTTACCTGAACGCCTTTTCTCAGCAGGATGATGTAGAATCCACCTGATGGGTTCATGACAGCCTTCCCGCCCGACAGACTAGGTCAAAACTTTGGCCACACCCCTCCTCTGGGCGTGACTCCAGTTTTGACTGAGACAAGAGTTGCTTGTTGAATTCTATGTAGTAGCTCCTTGTTAGTCACCTACCTAGACCATCTGTATGGGGGGCTTGTGGATTCTACATCATCCTGCTGAGAAAAGGGGTTCAGGTAAGACAACGCCCCTTCTCCAGCAGGATAGCTGTAGAATCCACTGGATGGGACATACCAAAGCCCTCATGTCCCCTTGGGAGGGAGTGTCTAGGCCATTGAGTCCTGAGCAGAGACAACCCATTGTAGCACCCTTCGACCAAAGGCAGCATCCGCCGCTGCAAAGGAGTCCACACGGTAGTGTTTAACGAACACCGAAGGAGAAGACCAAGTTGCGGCCCTACAAATTTCTTCTACCGAGGCTTGTGTGGATCACGCGGCCGATGTGGCAGCGCTGCATGTTGAGTGAACTGTCACGTGTGGGGGCACGGGAATTGACTGAGAGGCATAGGCTTGGGCTATGAAACTTTCTTCCCCATAGTCGATGGTTGGAAGGAAACAAATAGTGCTTCCGGTTTACGGAAAGAAGAAGTACGTTTTACGTAGTAACACAGAGCTCTACGCACGTTTAGTTTGTGCCATCGATGTTCTAGCCTGTGTGTGGGGTTTGGACAGAAATTGGGAAGAATTAGTTCTTGAGATCTGTGGAAGATGGTGTTTACCTTTGGGATGAACGCAGGGTCCGGTCTAAGGACCACCCTGTCCTTGAAGAAGGTGCATAGATCTTTTCTGACTGATAATGCTGCTAATTCTGAGATCCTTCTAGCTGAAGTAATAGCAACTACAAAGGTTACTTTTAAGGATAAGTGGTGGAGAGAGCATGAATTGAGAGGCTGTTGATGTCAAGGTTGATGTCAAGGCTAGAAGAACCTTAGTCAAATCCCAAAAAGGGTACCGATGTACCACGGGTGGTCTGGTATTGACTGCTTCCTTTAGAAAGGCGGTAATCGCCGGATGTTGGGACAAGGGACTTGAATTGTCACAGGAAAGTACCGTTGAGAGGGCCGCTAACTGTCTACGAATGGTGCTGGATGACAGGCCTTTATTTAATCCATCTAACAAGTAATCTAAGATATTTGGGATAGTAACCGAGAGTGGATCCAAGTGATATATTGAACACCACCTGCAGAAACCCTTCCATGTAGCATTGTAGATCCTGTTTGTCGAAGGACGCCTTGATGCTTGAATGATCGATATCACCCTGGGTGAGTAGGATTGCCTGGCTAAACTTTGCCGCTCAAGTGCCAAGCGGCTAGTTGTAGCCACTGAGGGTCTGGATGTAAAAGTTTGCTCTGACTGAGGATCACTCGGTCTGGGGGAATCCTCCACGGGGGTGATATCGAGAGATCCACAAGTTCGGCAAACCACGGACGTCGTGGCCAATGTGGAGCAATCAAGACTACTTCTGCACCTTCCAGGATCAACTTGCGTATGGTTGCAGATATCAATGGGAGTGGTAGAAAAGCGTACAGGAGTTGCGCCGACCACCGACATCGGAGAGCGTCCGTTCCCTCCGTTCCCGGTGTCGGGAATCTGGAGAAGAAGCTGGGTAGTTGTGTGTTCTTTGGGGTGGCAAATAGGTCCAGGTGTGGTCGACCGGACCTCCGTGAGATCTCCTCGAACAGAGCTGGATCCAGGTGCCATTCCACATGGTCCACTTTGGCTCTGCTCAGGGAGTCCGCCTGGAGATTTGCCTCCCCTGAAATGTGTTCCGCCTTGATGGAACCCAAATTTGCTTCTACCCACCGAGCTAGGGCTGATGCTTCCTGCATCAGTTCCCAGGATCGTGTTCCTCCCTCCTTGTTGACATGGGCTTCTGCTGCCACGTTGTCGGTTAAAACGAGAACATGTTTTCCCCTTACTAGGTAGGAGAATCGTCGGAGGGCCAGATGTATGGTTCGAAGTTCCGGCCAATTGATGTTGTGAACGAGATCCGAGTGTTTCCACTGATCCTGAGCTAGGTGAGTTCCGAGATGGGCTCCCCATCCAAAAAGACTCGCATCTGTCGTGAGAGTGATCCGGGTTGGTTCCCTGAATATGTTTCCCTTGAGCATCATGGGTGAAATCCACCAATTTAGGGACCTCAGCGTGTGAGGTGGGACTGTAACCCTCGTGTTGGAGGTACTGAGGTTCTGTCTCTGATACAGGAGGAGGAACCACTGTAACTGTCTGGAGTGGAGTCTTGCCCATGGAACGATGCCCATGCAAGATATCATTTTCCCCAGGAATTTTGATAGCTGTGCCAGAGGTACTTTCCTGTCTTTTTGAACCTGATGAACCAGTTTCGAGATACTGGTACGACGCTCTTGGGAAAGATAAACTTTGCAACGGGATGAGTCTATTACTGCTCCCAGATGCTGAAGCTTTCTTGTGGGAGTGATGTGGCTTTTCTCGAAATTGACTGAAAATCCGTGATTCTGCAGTGTGTGTATTGTGTTTTGAATGTCTAATTGTGCTTGCTCGTGTGAGCTGGACTGAATTAGGATGTCGTGCAGATAGAACTGTACGTGCACCGGCATCATCCTGAGATGGGCCGCTATGACTGCCAGTATCTTGGTAAATACCCTGGGGGCTGAGGAGAGTCCGAAGGGTAGGGCCCTGTACTGGTAATGCCGGTGAGTGTATGAAAATCTGAGAAATTTGCGGTATTTGGGATGAATGGGAATATGCAGGTACGCCTCCGTGAGATCTATTGAGGATAGGAAGTCTCCCTTCCTGATACTGGCTAATATGGACTTTAGGGACTGCATTTTGAACCTCCTGTAGGTTACATAATAATTGAGACCTTTTAGGTCCAGTATCGCCCTCCACCCTCCTGAAGTCTTTGGGATTACAAAGAGGATGGAGTAGAATCCTTTTCCCTCCTGTTCCTTTGGTACCCTCTCTATGGCCTGAATTGACAAAAGGTGTGCAAAGGCCGAGGCTACCAGTTTTGCCTTGGAGGTGTTTCTTGAGAAGGGACACCTGATGAAACGGTTTGGTGGGGGAGAGTAGAACTCTAAGGTGAGACCGTACCTGATTGTTTCTAATACCCAGGCGTCGGTGGTGGTCTGCTCCCAGACCTCACTGAACTTCCCTAACCAACCCCCTATGGGAGAGTCTTGTCTAGCGTCACTTGGATCGCCTGAAGGATCGGCCTCCCGATCCCCTGAAGGGACGTCTGGATTGGAATTGGCCTCTGGCTCCCATGTTTGGGCGATCCTGGGAACGATCCTGTCTCGGATAGAAGGATCGTGAGCCTCTAGACCAGTCCCAGGATTGCCCTGTTCAAAAGGGCTGTCTCCAGTCCCAGGAGCTGTTTGGACGGACTCCCTGCCTACGGAATTCTTGTGGATTTTTCCTATCCAGCTTTTTTGATGGGTGGACTAGGATCTTTCTTTTGTCCCTGCTTTCACTTACATGTGGATCCAAAATGGATCCAAACAAGAGTGACCCACTGTATTTGGAAGTTGATAGACGCCACTTGGCTTTTAGGTCAGTTTTCCACTTCTTGAGCCATAGGAGTCTGCAGGAGGCTACTGTGGCTGCTATTGACCTTGCGGCGTATTTGGTTGCGTGTAATGAGGCATCAGCCATGTATTGTGAGGCGGCCAGAATTTTGGCCAAAGCTTGGTGAGTTCTGACCTGATCAGGTGGTACAGTGGTTTGCAGCTCGCGAAGCCACATAATACAGGCCCTGGAGAAGAAAGTCGAAGAAGTTGCCGCCTCGGCCGCCCAGGCCGAGGCCAGGTGTGCGCGACGGAGGGAGTGTTCAAACTTCTTGTCTTCTGCTCTCAGAGCTTCTGCCATGTCCCCTGGAATAGCAGACGTGGAAAACAAAGAAATCAGGGGACTGTCTACTGTGGGGACATCCAGCAATTTGGAAAAGGAAGGAGTCACATTAAATAACTTCCTCTCCACACTGTTAGGCGTAGGTGCTGCTGCTAAGGAAGACCATTGCTCCTCTACAGAGGTGTGAAATACCTCAGGACAAGGAATGTACTTGTCCTGTGCTACTTTTTTGGCGAAGAGGGGATTAGCCTCCTTTCTTGTGGAAGGTTTCTCTTCCTGAACTGAGGTTAGATTGACAGTGGAAACTGCCTTGATTAACAGTGATTTTAGAAGAGCTGGGTCAAAGAGGCCAGAGTTTGTTGTCTGTTCAGGAGTGGTCCCTTCATCCTCCGAAAGGGGCATGTCAGTCATGTCCAGGTCTATTGATTCCGCCTCTCCTAATTGAGAGGAGGTCTCAGAGATATTTATGGCAGGAGCCTTGTTCCGCCCTGTAAGGGATGGGGGTTGAAAGGCTACTTGTCCTTTAGAGGACATAAATTGGGAGAAAGCATCTTGCATGAATGCTTGAAATTGGGCAGACCATATGTCCTCCTGAGCTCTGTCGTTAGATGCAGGCACAGGGGGAGTATGGTCTGGTGAGGATGCTGGTGATGAAGAGTGAGGGGAATCCATCTGTTCGGTTTCCCCCAGAGGAGACCAAGTTCTGAGGACTTCCTGAGAAGTAGGTTCTGGAATAGGGGCCTCCAATGGGGCAGGGGAAACCATATCAGCCTCATTGGATCTGATTCTCTGGGCCCTAGAGAATTGTCTTTCAAGCGCCAAATGTCTCGAGGCCTCTCGCTCAGCTGTTTTGGAGGGTCCCTTCTGAGAAATGTGTTTCGTTTTGGCCTTCTTCTTCCCCCCCACTTCAGATTCTGTAGATCTGCGCTTTTGTTGTTGCTGTGGGGGAGGCAGTTTGGGACCCTGTATAGCTGAATGCGAGACACTGTCTGCCATTGTGACCAGGTACCCCGAGTAGGCAAGACCTGGAGTGGGGGAAAGAACGACACGCAGATCAATTGCAGATATTTGAGGCTTAAAAGCCTTGCTCTGCACAAAAACAATGGCCGGACAGACAGGCTCTTTACTGAGAGGGAAAGATCCTGTTAAGGCAGTGACAGAGATCACACTAGGGAACAGCTGAAATTAATTTAGAATTCCCTCACTCTCCTCCACCAAGGCCAGTGGGTGATAATGGCCACAGGCTTATTAAAAAGAGTAATTGGTTGGATTAATTGTATTTTCCCCCAATATGCGGGCTGTTAAAACAGGCCCAAGGGTGTAAAGTTGTAATATCTATCACTCTCTTTTTTCTTTCTCCTCTCTCTTTTTTATTTCTATTTTTTATATTATTATTATTATTATTATTATTATTATTATTATTATTATTATTATTATTATTATTATATTTTCAATATATATAATCTGTTGGGAAACCTCCATGTGGATGACCCACCTAAAATGGAGGATTTCAGCAAGTACACCCAAGATGGAGCTGAGGCTTAAAGCCACGCCTTCCAACTGCTAACTGTCAAAAAAGCCACGGGGCTCAAAATGGCGATTATAGCACTAACGGGTGCTTTGCCGGCTGGGGTAGTCAGTGGAGTGGGCTGATAATCCATGTATCTCCTTATTCGGTTACCCAGGGCTCCACGGTTCTCCTGGTCGTTTCAGGGGGGGTCGCGGGGCTCTAGCGATTCAGCCGAGGGGAAAAGGACAGCCTCTGCCTCCCTGTACTGCCGCAAGATGAATCGCGGCTCTGACGGTCATTCCGGACCGCGGAGCCTTGCGCGTCCCAGCTGAGCAGAAAGGAGCGCCGCTGCTGCTCGCCAACAACTAAAGGGCTCGTTAAGTAAGGAAAAAGGCCGATTGGAAATCTGTTGGGATACTCTCATCACGCCGCGTAGCGCCCTCAGGGAACGAAGATCTGCGGGACGGCTCGGAGCTCCGAGCCACAAGCCGGGATCGACTTCCTGAAAACTCTGCTGACCAAGGTGCCAATTTTGTCACAGAGAGGAGGATTTTATCTCTAAACTTTTAAATTATCTGAGGAGCTGAAATTTTTGCTGTTAACGGGCTTTGAGACTAAGTCAAAACTGGAGATACGCCCAGAGGAGGGGTATGGCCAAAGTTTTGACCTAGTCTGTCGGGCGGGAAGGCTGTCATGAACCCATCAGGTGGATTCTACAGCCATCCTGCTGGAGAACAGCCTGTCCCAAAGTATAATACTTCATCTTAAGCAACTTTAAACAAGTTACTTTTGAGCCAAAATTGCATGCTAGAATTACATGGTTGTGTAGTAAATAATCTTCATTTTGTTCTGTCACTCAAAATAAGACAGAGATTGGAATATCACTTTTCCTATTTCTTGAATATTTTCTGAGTGCTATCTATATTTGTAATAATCAATTTTTAAAAAGCATCCTAAGGATTATACCCCACTGCTTCAATTGACCAGAAGAATGGACAAACTGGCTGTTCAGTTTTTCTTTGCCTCACACAGCTACCAATGTTCTCTTAAACCTTCAGTTCTGGGAAATGAGGAACAGATTTGCTGTTCATGGGAAAGATGGTAAATTTATGTCCATATGGGTGGAATATTATTAGATCTATCAGCAGAATAATAGCCCTAGATTTAATTCTCTCACAATTAACACTACAAAATAAGATAGGTTACCAAAAATAAGAAAAAATATGAAGATAAGCTGACTTCTATAAAACCAGATGCTTAAAGAAAATTCCAACTTGGAGGGATTCATCCCATCCTTAAAATAACTAGTTTTTTTGTTAAAGGACTGATAATCTGAAATCTCTTCAAACTTGCGGAATCAGTTACCTAGTTACCAACCTAATTTCCTTTCTCAATATTAAGCAATATATTTTCTCATAATAGTATCACAAAGGAAATGGACCTAAAACATAAGCTTACCTGTGTGTATAGCACAGTAGTGGAAAGTAAGTTCCTTTTCCTATTTTCATTACCAAATGATGAATACTAATTTCAACTGCATCATTCTTAATCAATGCAGTGATCTGCAGACTCCCAAACTAATCTTTTTATAGCTACCATCCAGTTCTGTTCCGTAGCAATACAAATCAGGATCACATCAAACGATAATGCTGCAGAGCCACATATAAATTTAACTGTGTTCCCAAGCAAAGCCATTCCCCACAGAATTTTCTAAAATTATCTGTGCTCCCCCTTCGATTTTACTGCCAGATCCAACTGATCTCAATAGTTTTCAACAAGTTAAACCCACTTATACTTTAGAAGACTTTACCTATTATTGTCCAGTGCTATGTAAAACCATTTTTTAGTTCCAGCTGAAAAAAAGGATTTTATTTACTAGGAAAATGTTTACAACACAAATAAACATTACTGTATTACTACCTGAAAGTGAACAAATACTTTGTGAAATAAAATCTTAACTTCTGCACCAAATATAAGCACATGAAATAAATATGTAATGCAGCACAATGTTTAGTACTTTCATCACTAGATAAAAAAAGAGTTGACAAAAACAAAAGTCATTCACTTTAAAACCAACCCACAGTTCCTCTAGCTTCCTACAAGAACCATCCTTCTTTAAGAGCCGGCTGCTGGCTCTGACCTTCACCTGCAAAAACAGTCAGAGCTGAAAAAATAAAGGCAACCATTGAAATAGCAAGTCACAAGACATTCTTCTAAACAATTGATTTAAATTATGGTGAACCTGTAAAAGTATTTTTCTCCTGTTAATGATTAAACAATCTTAATTATTTTGTTAATACCTAAAAGTCAGTTGATTAAATAGTTTTTGATCTTTTCAAATCTCAATTCTATCCTCATATATTTATCTTAATTCCTCTCTGAAATTTTCTGAAATATTTCTGTAAATGGCAGAATTCACATATCCCATTAAATCCTAACTTTTGTTTACAAGCCACAATGGGTTTTATTTGTATTAGAATAAAGCAACCTTTGTGCTTTATAACAAGTCATTTTTTCCAAGAAGCGGTATAACAACAGTTACCTACTTTAATAATCAAGAGAAGTTTTGGTTGAGATCACACCAGCTTTAAATTTCTAAACATCAAAGACAGCCACTGAATTCCAAAAATCTAGATCAATTTTTTTACATCAAATCTGAATAACCTATTTTTGAGATAAATTATGATTGAAAATAGGTTGACTTAAATCTGAGTTCTATAAATTCGTATTTAGTTTCCACTAAAATCAATGAAGTTTAAATAGGATCTGTAATAAATTTGTCCAATTCCAAAATTTAAATAACTTATTCTGGATCCAAACAATACAAAGAACAAGAATTAATCATTTGCAGAAAGTTAAGAAAAGGATATAGTATGGAGCACTTTAGCAGTACTTACAGATTCTAGAATCTTTACTCCTGAGAAAGAATGTAAACTCAAAATATGTTTTTAGACTTTTGAAAAAGTTGGTTTTTAAGAATATGGATTTGTTTATTATGCAGATCTGTGGGTCAGAATAAAATATTTGGGCACTTATGATCCTTTGAAAGTTGTAATGTGTCTTGATGCACTGCAATGAAATAGCACTGGGGCTTTCCAATTACATTTCTTTTAGGATGGTCAGCAATATATATATATATATTATGAGCATTATGATTATGGATCACAGAGGCATTTACCTTGTAACATTTCCAATATGCCATACAATATTGCTCCAATACTAACTATTTCATGACATTTGCACAGAGGGAAACTGGCTTTGCATTTCAATTGATGTGTGTGCTTATGCATGCAAACAAAACTGAATTATTCAACAGAATCAAATGCAGCTGCATCACCATTCTTCCCACCCTCTCTGCAGCATTATTTCTTGTGTCACCAATGATTATCATGCCTAATTCTAGCATCATGCCAGCACAATGAATAGATACTGAATGCAGTGTTTGTTGAACAGAAGAACAGAAATAAGAAAGGGGAAAGGGGGGGCGGAGAAAGGGGAAGGAAGAAAGGAAACCCTAGAAAAGAAATTAAAAATGCAGACCGTGCAAATACAAACCAGGTCATGGCTGCTTAGCTAATTTGGACCAACTGCTGTGAAAGAAAAAATGTCGAACACCCCAAGTTGTGTAAATTTCTGTGAACATCTCAACACGCACACAAATACACATACAAACATCGATCTATTAAACAGGAAAGCAGGTATATATATTTAATCTGTGTATATAGTTTAATCTGTGTAGGTATAGATATAGATTATATATATATACAGATTAAAAATATATAGAATATATGTCTTCTTAATACTGTAGATTTTTAAGCATTCATCAATGCAATGAAATTTAGAACAATTTTCAACTGAGCTGCCTTAACTTCACAGCTGAGGGCTATATGCATTAATGATCCAAAGAAGATACTACTAGAGAGTACACTACATTGTGAAATGGTAGGAATTGACTTAATATAGGTAAGAAATAAATACTGTGGTTTGAAAAATAATTAATCAGAAAAGTTGAAGAAGGCAACCACTGCTAATAATGATGGCTAAGTTACCCTGCCATTCCAATATAAGTAGTCCTCGACTTACGGTCACAGTTGAGACCAAAATGTCTGTTGCTAAGTGAGACAGCTATTAAGTGAATTGTGTCCCATTTTATAACCTTTCTTGCCACAGTTATTAAGTGAATCAATGCAGTTGTTAAATTAGTAGCACGGTTAAATGAACCTGTCTTCCCCATTGATTTTACTTGTCAGAAGGTTGTGAACATGACCCCGGGACACTGCAATCCTCATAATTATGAAACAGTTGCCAAATGTGAACATATGACCAAGGGGATGCTGCAACGATCGTGTGAAAAATGGTCATAACGTTTTTTCCCCATAGTATTGTAACTTTGCAATGTCACTAAATGAAACTGTTGTAAACTGAGGACTACCCATACTAGATTCAGATAAAGGTCCATGTGGCCTTGTTCTCTTCCCTACAGTTTTAGATAATCTACTTTTGAAATAATAAAAAAGAAACAAGGCAAAATAGTAGTATTCTTAGGGCTCCATTGATTCCAAGACTCCTAAGAAAGATTCCAGGATCTCATGGAATTGCCTTTATTACTTATTTCTTAGTTCTTTAATATAGAATTATCTTACAGATTATGCTAAGAACTGATCAAACTATGTGCCTACCCGTAGTACAAAATTCCAAGGACAATTACAATTTGCATGTGGGAGAGAATGGTAATCAAGGTGGCCCTTGTTCAACAATTATTTGTTTAGCAATTGTTTGATCTTATGACAGTACTGAACAAGTAGTGGCTATAACTATATTTATATCCTCATATTTATAGCCATTGGAGCTTTGTCCTCATCGCTGTCATGTGATCATGATTTCCTTGTCAACTTCTGACAAGCAGTCAATAGGAATAGAATAGAATAGAATAGAATAACTTCATTGTCATTTTGAATGTACACTAATTGGCATACATTAAAATTAAATTTTGTTGCATACAGCTCTCAAATGGGAAGCCATCAGGAAGTCACATGTCACAGTAACATGCCATCATTTAATGATAGCAACCAGGACTTCCAGAACAAGCATGATCATGTGACTTTTAAAAATTTATAACCGTGTTGTTTAACATCAATTTCCAGTCCCAATTAACATTGTTAAGCAAGTGCTACTTGTAAGCAGGAGGTTGGCAAATGCAAATCTGTTCTGAGATGAACAGGTGATGACAAGGTTAGGGTGCTTGGGGACTCCTAAGCTATAAGATACTGCACATCCAAAAAACTAAAGGGATATTCTTTATTCCAGTTCTGAAAACATTGGAAGGAGGGAAGTTACTTAGTTTTTATTTTTAGAGCCTCATCCAAATCCTTTAAACTGCTGAATTTCAAACAGATATTTATGCATTTTTCAGAAGAAGAAAGCAATACATATGAGGAAAAAATTCAAAAATGAAAGATACATAAAAGAAAGAACAAGTGGAGAAGCACACAAGGCAGCGATTTCATCTTTCCTTCTCTGTAGCTTTTCTCTAGCAAATTCATAACAGAAGATCTTTTAAAATATAAAAAACTATGACAGTAATATTATTTTGTGATTGCCACTTATTTATGCTAATGTTGCTGTTTTTATTCTGTATTCTCCTTGTTAGGCCAAACTAAATATATAAGACTCCTCAGTGTTCATTAATCTGGAAATTAAAGTAGTTATTTTGTTATCTGTTAGGCTTTTGATTTATTAATGTGATTTAAATATTTTTCAAAAGAACATTTAATGATCTATTTTATTTTAACATTAATGTAAGATAGGCAAATATACTAGTATCTATCCCTTCTAATAAGAACGTGACTAACCAAGCTGAATTTAAGACAAAGAATATGTGAGCACTACCTGGCCTTACCAGAGGCTTGAAAATAAAAAAAATATATCTTACCGACTCTATAGGCTTGTCTAATGATGCCTGCTCAATCTCCAGGTGGCCTTCTTCATACTGATCGAAGTGATTACCCTGCAAGAAAAGAATCATATATTTATTCCTCATTGTGACATAAACAATTTTGCTTGAGTTACTGTTAAAATGCTCACTAACAATTACTACCTATAGTTTCTCAGCCTATTTCATCTGTTAATTATAAGCTTTGTATTAGCTCAGCATTATCAGTTTACTATGTCTTAAAAGACAAAGAATTCTAATCTAGTTTTCAGTATCTATCACATAATACAACAACATATTTTTACTAGACTTTAAATATCTTGAGATTACTTATTGATACGCCAAGTCACCCAAACGTAGTTGTTGCTCCACAGAGCAACAGTTAACTGAATGTTAGATAAAGATGCATCACATTTCAAAGCAATTCAGTTCTCATATTTTTTTGCAAATCTCATGTAAAGCAAACTCATTAAGCAGTTATTAAAATAAATTTTATAAATTTCACAATAACATAGTATGGCTATAAGTATCTATTCTGCCACAAATAAATTTCTATAAAAGGCAAATATAGCTTAGAATAGTTATAATTTTTTAATTTTGCCATATTTCTTTAGCCTCAAATATTTTATTTGACTTTGAATCTGTTTATTAATATTCACAAATTTGAAAAACTAGATATTAAAGTAATTCCAAAGAATTAAAGTCCACAATTTTTGTTTCTAATTCTCTATAGTGAACCCTTTATTAAATCTGCTGAGATTGCTGGCCAAAAACAGAAGCCAGAATCACAATTTTATTTTACATTTATGTACACCCTGAGATTTTAGCTGTTTTTTTTCCTCTGAGATTACATTTTTATTGTTGTCCGTGCCTACTAAAACTAGCATCTCTTTAAGAATTATTGCAGGGGGGGGGGCATGGCCAGCTGTCAAGAAGAATGTGTGCGTTGGACGACTCTCCGGAGCGTCCCCCTCATGTCCGATAGACCCTTTGGGGGTCCCTGGTGCCTTGGAGGGGGACCAGGAAGAACAGGGTGTCCCGGAGAGCGATTCCCGATGGTGGTCAGGACTGGTGTATTTGGGGGAAACCTTGCCAAGTCGAGCGGAGGAAGAAGACGATCGTCAATGGCGGCCATGAAGAAATGACAACTGTCAGATGGCTGAAACGAAGCGGTGGTATAGCTGGGCGGAGACGTAACAGTTCCAGTCAAAGTAATCTGAGCAGTGATCTTGATGGTTCAGCAGAAGGGATCCGGGTGAAAGAATGCACCGGAGAATTTCTAAAGAAATTTGAAGATCGTGGATGTCCACAAGAGGAGAGGAGGGAAGTTTCCCTTCCCCGCTTCTGAATTAGTGGCGAAAAAAAGGAGCGTTGTCTTACCTGAATGCCTTTTCTCAGCATGAGGAATGTAGAATCCATGAATGGGTTGATTTAGTCTTCTAGCCCAATCAGACCAAACAATCAAAGTTGCCACGCCTCTGCAGGGTCTGACCATGCCCCAGTTTCAAAAGGGCGAAGCGAATGATTGTGTGATGTAACGGCTCCGAACTGCTGACACTAACCTAACTGCTAGTAATGATCAGGGAGGGGGTGGATTCTACATTCCTCATGCTGAGAAAAGGCATTCAGGTAAGACAACGCCCCTTTTCCAGCATATAGAAGAATGTAGAATCCACGAATGGGACATACCAAAGCCCCTATGATTCTACGGCTGGGAAGCAGGTTGGTTAAGTGTCATTGCTGAAATGGACCACTTGTTGTAAAACCCGACGGCCAAAAGCGGCCTCTGCGGAAGCAAACTTGTCGAGTTTGTAGTGGCGAATGAATGGTGAAGGGGATGACCACGTAGCCGTCTTACAGATGTCCTCTATGGATGCCTGAGTCTGCCACGACGTCGACGTGGAAGCGCTACAAGTAGAGTGCGCTGTCAGGCAACTTGGGACAGGTAAAGAGTAAGCCTGGTAAGATTGAGCGATACAGGCCTTGATCCACCTGGCTATAGTAGAGGAGGAAGCCTTCTGTCCGTTGGAAGCTGAGTGGAAAGAGACAAACAACGCCTCCAATTTGCGAAAGGAAACTGTCCTCTTAATGTAATGACACAATGTCCTACGTACATCTAGGTAATGCCACTGCTTTTCTAGTGTGTGAGAAGGATTGGAACAAAAGTTTGGTATTACAATGTCCTGAGACCGGTGAAACAGTGTATTCACCTTGGGAATGAATGAGGGATCTAACCTCATCACCACTCTGTCCTGATAGAAGGTACATAGGTCTTCCCTAACTGAAAGAGCAGCCAACTCTGACACACGCCTCGCTGACGTGATGGCTACTAGGAAGGCCACCTTGTGGGACAAAATGTGAAGAGGACAAGACTTTATAGGTTCAAAGGGAGACCTAGTGAGTGCCTGCAGAACCCGAGGTAGTTCCCAAGATGGATACCTGTGTACTACCGGAGGTCTGGTGTTGGAGATTCCTTTCATAAAGGACCGGACCCTGGGATGATGGGACAATGGAGTGGCATTGGCACAGGTGAAAACCGTGGAAAGAGCCACCTGTCTACGCAAAGTGTTGGGCGCTAAGCCCTTATCCACTCCATCCATGAGGTATTCAAGAATCACTGGAATAGTGACAGAAGAGATAGACAAACCCTTATAGGTACACCAGTCACAGAAGTTCTTCCAAGTGGCATCATAGATCCGGTTCATCGCCGACCATCTGGAAGCTTGGATCATAGCTATCACCCTTGAAGAGTAAGATTCGCACATCAGGAACTGGCGCTCAGATGCCAGGCGGCTAGTTGTAGCCACTTCGGGTCCGGGTGGCGTATGGCCCCCTGCGTTAGAATTATCCTCTCTGGAGGGATTTGCCAAGGGGGGGGGCTACGGCGAGGTTCATGAGATCCGCAAACCATGGACGCCTCGGCCAATACGGGGCCACAAGGATTAGCTCTGCCCATTCCTGTAACAGCTTCCTGATGACAGCCGGGATCAAGGGAAAGGATGGAAATGCATACAGAAGGCCCACCAGCCAAGGGCTGCAGAGAGCGTCTGCTCCCTCTGAACCCTGGGATGGGTACCGAGATAGAAACCGGGGAAGCTGGGTGTTTGTCGGGGATGCAAACAGGTCGACTTTGGGCCAACCGAAAGAGACGGGGATGTAGATGCCACTCCGAATGATCGACTCAGAAAATCCGCCTGAGATATGTTCCACCTTTAGGGACAACAGATTCTGTTCTACCCATGGCCCCAGACACTGGGCCTCGGACATTAGAATCCGCAATCGAGTGCTGCCCTGTCTGTTGACATGGGCCTTTGCCGCCACGTTGTCTGTCAGAACCACGTGGCGGCCCGCCAACTTCTTGTGGAAATGGCGAAGTGCTAGGTGTATGGCTGAGCTCTAACCAATTGATATTTTTCTTGAGATCCCGTTGGGACCCCGCCCCTGGGCGAATTGGGATTGCAGATGTGCCCCCCATCCAAACAGACTGGCGTCTGTGGTCAAGGTTACCCAAGTCGATTCTCTGAACAGGGATTCTTTGGACAATGCTGGGAACAACCACCAGATGAGGGATGTGAGTGTCTGTGGTGGGACTCGCACCCTCTGTGGAAAACATGCTACACCCCGTTTCTAGTAAGGGAGTAGAAACCACTGCAGTTGTCTCATATGAAGCCTGGCCCAGGGCACTATGGCAATACATGAGATCAGTTTCTCTAACAGCTGTGACAGTAGGAGCAGGGTTACACGTTTCTCCTTGCGCACCGTGGTGACCATCGTACGTATGCTGAGCTGACGCTCCTGAGACAGGAAAACTCGGCTCTGGTTGGTGTCTATTATTGCGCCTAAGTGGAGCAAACGGTTTGCTGGGATCAGATTGATCTTTGGGAAGTTGATCATAAATCCATGATCCTGGAGTGTCTTGATCGTCAGTGCCACGTCTGATCGGGCGTTCAGTGCCGAGGACGACTGGATTAGGATATCGTCCAAGTAGCACTGAACGCGGACTGGTACCAACCTGAGCTGTGCAGCGAGAACCGCCAGGATTTTGGTGAAAACCCTTGGAGCTGACGATAGGCCGAACGGCAGGGCCCTATACTGATAGTGATAATTGGAATACCTGAATCTGAGAAAACACCTGTGATTTGGATGTATGGGAACGTGCAGGTAAGCTTCTGTCAGATCTATGGATGTAAGAAAGTCCCCTGGCCGAATACTGCCCAGAATAGAATGAAGAGTTTGCATCTTGAATTTTTGGTAAATTAGGTACCGATTTAGAGCCTTGAGGTCTAGGATCGCCCTCCATCCTCCCGAGGCCTTTGGTACCACACATAGGATGGAGTAGAAACCTAGTCCCCATTGATCTGGGGGTACCCACAATATTGCCTCTATGCTTAACAGATGACGAATGGCCTCCTCCATGAGACCTTGTTTCACGGGATTTCGGGATAGGGGGCAGGAGATGAAGTGCCGAGGGGGGAGTGTGAGGAACTCCAGAGACAGTCCGTCTCTGATAGTGGTTAGAACCCAATTGTCCGTGGTGGTGCTTTCCCATTTGTGGAAGTATAGGGCCAGTCTTCCGCCAATGGGGGGAATCTGCCTCAAGTCACTTTGACTTTCAGAAAGGACGACTTCCTCTGCTGCGAAAGGGCCTCTTAGCCTGGAATTGTGGCTTTGGCTTGTCTCTATAGCCGGACCGGTCCGATGAGCGGTCCAGCCCTGCTTGAAAGGGCCGATACCCACTCCAGGTAGTTTGGTCTGAGCCAGACTTAAACAACGGACACCACTTGTAAGGAGAAAAACGTCTGCCCGTTTTTTTGACAATATGAGGTAGTACCTTCAACTTTTCTTTGTTTTCAGTCAGGTAAGGAGTGAGAGCCTCTCCAAAAAGGTGACCCTTTTGATATGGTGCCGCAGTTACTATCCATTTGTGCCTGGTATCGGCCTTCCAATTTTTTAGCCAGAACAACCAGCGTGCGGCCACGTTGGAAGCTATGGCCCGAGCCGAATATTTGGCCAACTGCAGAGACACATCCGCCATGTATTCCAGTGCGGCCCTTAGTTTAGTGACATCTTGGTGAACCCTTGCTTCATCTGGGGATATTCTGGCCTGTAATTCCCTGAGCCAGATTAATGCGATTCTGATGAAGAAGGAGTTAGATATTGAGACTCTTATAGCCCAAGCTGATGCCTGATGGGTCCGTTTGAGGGAAATCTCAGACTTCTTGTCCTCAGCCTTAAGGGCCTCTGACATATCTCCTGGGATTTTGCTGTCTGACAGTATGGGAGCGAGAGCCTCGTCTACACCCGGAACTTCAAGGACATCATTGAGGGAAGGGACCGTATCTAAGGGCTTACGATCTAATCCCCCAAGAGCAGAGAAACTTCCAGGAGATCCCCACTGATCCTGAAGGGATTTGAGAAACATGGGGGGGGGGCAAGGTATCTGTAGGTTCTTCTTGACCGGTTCCAGAAACAGTGGGTCAGAACTCTGTCCAGAGTCCTGATCGGTCATCTGTGGTTCACCGGTTCAATTTTTCCGGTGACATAGGCCATCTGTAAAAGAGAATAGAAGGAATTTGGATTAAGCACCCCTACCATAGGAGTGGCCTCCACCTGAATGTCTTCTCCGTCTGACCACATGCCTTCTTCCGGAATCTGTGTGGAATAATCCAATATCTCGCTCCCTTCAGATTGAGGTGGAGAACCGTGATCTGAGATCACATACTCCCTGGGATGCATAGTTTCCGTGGGCGTAGGGGGGTTTGATGGTCCTTGGACTGGAATGGCCCTCCCTGAAGCCGCCATCGCCTAAGCCACCGCCTGTGAGATCATGGCTTGGAGCTGGACAGTAAGTGAAGGATGTTCGGGGCCCTGAAGACCCGCCGCCGTCGGGAAAGATGCTGACGGGATTGGGGGAGGGACGACTGTAGTAACCTCCCCCTGAGACCCACAAGACACTGAGGAAGGTCCTGGCTCAGCAGCTGGAATTGAATCTTGGGCCTGTAATCTCAATTCTCGGTCAAAGGGGGACAGATGGTCCTGTTCATATCCCAGCAAAGAACCCTGGTCCAGGGTCTGCTCGGGAGACCAAGCCCATGTAAAAGAGGAAGGTCGATGCTCCTCTGATGTGGATGCAAGAGGGGAGGGGATAAGCTGCCTCTCTCCTGCCTGTTGCTGGGCTTTGGAGAATTGTCGCTCCAATGCCCTATGTCTGCTATCTGCTTGCTTGTCATCAGCCTTAGAGGTCCGTTTGACCTTGGCCTTGGCTTTTGCAGGTGTATCCTGACTGGATGGCTTGCATTTTACATTTCCACTGGAGGTGGAAGCCTGTGAAATGATGTTATTTGCCATACTGAAATAAACAATAGGAAAGAAACAACAGGTGTTTACCAGGAGATCCCTGGATCGGGCCTGTACTGCAGTAGAAGAAAAGGCAGGTTTTCACCAGGAGAGCCCTGGATCAGTCCTGTTCTGCAGGAGAAGAAAGGACAGGTTTTTACCAGGAGATCCCTGGATCGGCCCTTGGTCTGCAGGAGAAAGGAAGGCCACGGCCCACCTGGGTGGTACAAGCCTGCATGAGGGTCTCTGAGGTCCGGCCTGCTGTTAAGCACGGAGTCACTACGCGATATAAGCCACGCTACGCTCAGGGGCTGTCCTCCCCGTTCAATGTTTCAGGCCCACTGTAATAGAGAGACAATTTGGCCGAAAAAGTATCAAATGTCAATTAAAGATAAGTCTATATATGAATATAGATATATATCTTGTTTATTTTAATTCTGTTTTATTTTAATTAATTTTCAATTTTTTTGACCCTCGTGTCTCACTTAGTGACGGCTATGACAGTAAGTGCCGACCACTATGCAGACAGTGGAAAACAGGCAAGGCAAGCAGCAGTCCAATCTGTTGGCACTGGATACTTGAAAGGTATTGGTAAGTCACACAGTCTGGAATATTACCAGATAAAATGGAGTGAGAGACTCAAGGTATTTTCCCTATGTCCACTAGGTAACCTAAAATGGCACCTATTAAGCAGCTGAAGCACGAAGTAATGAAGATCTAAAAGAGTATAATTAGAACTCCTATTCCTCCCCCCCACATAGGGAGAATCACCAAGTAAGTTGCTTTGTGACTGAAAAGGCTGTAATTAGGTCAAAGCAGTCAATTTAATGTGTGTGATTGGGCGGAGCCCAAAATGGCGGCCGCGATGATCTAATGAGAGATAAAACAAGCTGAGAAAAAAGATCCTCTTCTGCAAGTAATCTGGTAATAAGTTCTTTTAGTCAAACAATTCACCTGTGGTTTTTTGGGTAATTTACAGCTGACAATCAACAGTAACAAGGAAGTACTTGAGTAATGTGAGGATCGAGCCTTCTAGAAGCTCAAAATGGTGCCCGCAGGTTGTTTGAATTGGTAATGAACCCAGGAAGGTGAATTCAGAGTTTTCAGCTGAAAACTAGTAGTTTAAAGCTTCGCATTCACAGCGAAGATCCTGGGAGGGGGTGGATTGTAATGAGGCAGCTGTCGGTAATAAGCTGTCTACCTCTGAAAAACTCAACGGAGAAGGGAATTGATTAAAGAGAGAAGAAATGGTGCAGCACTGAGCCCAAAGAAGGGAAAAAAGGGTAGAGAATCCACGAATGGCAATAACTACCTTTCTGGATCTAAATTGGGAGCCAAATTCTCAAGTCTCTTCAGGGCTGAGACCAAATGAAACTGGGGCATAGTCAGACCCTGCAGAGGTGTGGCAACTTTGATTGTTTGGTCTGATTGGGCTAGAAGACTAAATCAACCCATTTGTGGATTCTACATTCCTCTACATGCTGGAGAAAGGCTTGGCCTTAAAAGATTTGCCTACATGGTGGAATCATCACGTTGGTCAGAGAAATTTAAAGAGAAGAGGAGGTCTCTTTTTTCTCTTTATTCCAAGGAAGGAAAGGTTAACTTTGAAAGGCAAGTTTACTTTAAATCACAGAACGAAAGCCTGGAAGAAATTAAGAAGGTAGACATTTTGAATTAAGCCAACAGGTTGAATATCAGGGACAAGGCGAAAGAGAGACCTGCTGGTTGAACAGAGAATAATCACAAGAGGGGGGGGGGAGTGATTTCTAAGTATATTTAGTCTTGTTTGCAAATGTTAGGTAGGTATCTGTGTAGAAATTTTTGATTTTTAGTGATAATTCTGATACTCTGGAGAATATTACAAAAACTGTATACAAGTGGGGAGGTTGGCTTGAAGAACTGAAAAAGATGTCTAGTATCCCTAATCTTACAAGGGTTGGAATAGGGAGGAAACAGATAACACAGACTACAATGATGGAACCAAGCCCTGCCAGGCAAAGATTGCTAGAAGAGATGGCACAAAGAGATAGGGCAAACTCATTTAGAGATTTGCAACAAATGTTACAATCAATGCAAGAGATTATGTGCAAAACCCATGAAGACCTAAAAAAAGAAATAGGGGAAGTAAGAAACGACACAATTCGGGAAGTTAAGGATAAAATAAAGTCAATGGACGGGAAATTCGAGTCCTTCCAACAGCAGATTATTAAAAATGAACAAAAATTATTGGAAATGGAGGAAAGGATGGGAAAAGAAGAGCAGAGAGTAGATGAAATGAACGAGAGGTTAGTTCAAGCTAACAAAGAACTAGAATCAACAGTTATTTCCCTGGAATTAGAGAAGGCTGCTCATTATTTATGGTTCCAAAATGTATGTGAGATGAAAGGCGAAGACCTACCAGTAATAATGACAGATAGTGTGGGCTTTGGGGTCTAGCAGAGAAGAGATGGCCAGTGAGATAGATGAGAAAACATGATGAGAATAGACTTAAAGAAATTAAAGAGGCTAGACCGACAAGATCATTAGTGGAAAGAGAAAAGAATTTACAAACTAAAGAGACTAGACTGACAATAATAACAAGATCCAAATATAGATAAAGAGGGGAAAAAAGGTGTTGAATCTATATCCATCAATATTAATGGTCTCACTTCTCCAATAAAAAGGAAAAAATTCTTAAAATATTTCATAAGATGAACTTAGATATAATAATGCTTCAAGAAGTTCATATAAAAAACCAACATCAATACTTATTAGAGTGCCCTAAATTGGGAAACATGTTTGCAGCACTTTCACAATATAAGAAAGGAGGAGTTGTAGCATATATTAAACAGGAAATTTTGGCAAATCAAATTATAAAAATGAAGAGGGTAGAATTTTAATAATAGAAGTAATTTTGAATAAAACAAAAATTGCCCTTGTGGGAATTTATGCCCTGAATGAGGGGCAAAAACAATTCTATAAAAAACTACATAGTATTATTAATAAATTGGAATATGACAATATTTGTATAATGGGAGACTATAATGTAATCGTGGATAGACACCTAGACTATAAATGTGGAAAGAGTAGAAAAAGAACTTGAGGAACATTACCTGATACATTCCTAAAAATGGTAGAAGAGCTTAATATTCAGGATTATCTGGAGAGAGAGGAACTTAGGGAAAAAACAGTTTACGTACTACTCGGGACGACACCAATCATGGTCCAGAATAGATATGGTGTGGATGTCAGCAGATCTCAACTTGGAGGTAGAGGATATTGTAATTGATACGAACTCCTGGCTGATCACAACCCAATTAGAATCAGATGGAAAGGGCAAAAAAGAATGAAGAGATGGACCCTGAAAAGAGCAATCCTAAAACATAAAGAATTGAAATTGAAATTGAAAGATCAAATGGACCTGTTTTTTAAGATAAATAAAAAGTATAAAAAGGAGGATACGAATTGCCAAAATTTGTGGGATACAGCCAAAGCCTATATGAGAGGCGTGGCAATTTCCTATATGGCCAGGGAAAACAAAATTAAAATACAACAACAAAGAAATTTAGAAGAAGAACTAAGTAGAGGTGAGGAAAATCTATAAAAGGAACCACAAAGACGCGATTTGAAACAACAGATAGATTTAATTAAACATAAGATGAATATCATTGGAAGGAAGAATCAGGACAGCAGATAAAACGCACTAAACAAACTTTTTTTGAAAACACTAATAAACTAGGGAGATGGCTGGCCTACAAAATAAAGGAACATAATAATAAACAGAGGATTAATAAATTATATAATGTAGAAGGTGATATGGTATACCAGAATGAAGGAAAGAAATTAGTGGCATATGAGTTCTATAAGAACTTATATAAAGATGATGAATGGAGAAATAATGATGATATTCTAAAGTATCTGCAAACTGCCGACTTATCGAAAGTGCCAGAAGAGCTTAAAAACCTGTTGAACAAAGAGATAACACCCTAGAGCCCTCGGAGGCAATCAAGAAACAAAAAAACAACAAAGCCCCAGGGCCAGATAGTTTACCTGTAGAAATGTATAAAATCGTACAACAATCTTTAAGCCCAATATTGATGGAACTATTTAACGAGGTCTTAACAAAGGCTAAAATACCAGCCTCATGGGAAGAAGCTCTCCTTACTCTGATCCTTAAGGAAAATTAAGATTTAAGTTGTAATAGTAGTAAAGTTGAAAGAGACCTTGGAGGTCATCTAGTCCAACCCCCTGCTCGGGCAGGAAACCCTACACCATTTCGGACAAATGGCTGTCCAGTCTCTTCTTAAAAACTTCCAGTGTTGGAGCATTTACTGCTTCTGGAGGCAGGCTGTTCCACTGAGTAATTGTTCTCACTGTCAGGAAGTTTCTCCTTAGTTCTAGGTTGCTTCTCTCCTTGATTAGTTTCCACCGTTGCTTCTTGTCCTGCCTTCAGGTGCTTTGGAAAATAGCTTAATTCCCTCTTCTTTATGGCAGCCCCTGAGATATTGGAATACTGCTATCATGTCCCCCCTTGTCCTTCTCTTCGTTAAACTAGACATACCCAATTCTCGCAACCGTTCCTTATATGTTTTAGCCTCCAGTCCCCTAATCATCGTTGTTGCTCTTCTCTGTCCTCTTTCTAGAGTCTCAACATCTTTTTTACATCGTGGTGACCAAAACTGGATGCAGTATTCCAAGTGTGGCCTTACCAAGGCATTGTAGAGTGGTATTAATACTTCATGTGATCTTGATTCTATCCCTCTGTTAATGCAGCCTAGCACTGTGTTGGCCTTTTTGGCAGCTGCAGCACACTGCTGGCTCATATTTAGGTGATTGTCTACTAGGACTCCGAGGTCCTTCTCACAGTTACTATTATTGAGCATGGTGCCACCTATGCTGTACTTGTGCATTTGGTTTTTTTTGCCTAAATGTAGAACCTTGCTTTTCCCACCATTGAATTTCATTTTATTAGTTAGTGCCCAGTGTTCAAGTCTGTCCAGATCCTTCTGTATCTTAAGCATATTAAGAACTATAGACCCATCTCATTATTAAATTCGGACTATAAGATTTTTATGGACATTATGGCTCAACGATTTGAAAGATTTCTAGTAGATTTTATACATTCTGATCAAAATGGCTTCTTATCTAAACGATACATAAGAAACAATGTTAGAATTGTTTTGGATGTACTGGAGTAGTATGAGGTACACAATGAAAAGCAAATGGGTTTAATTTTTCTTGATGCACAAAAAGCATTCGACAATGTGAAATGGGATTTTATGCTCAATCAATTGGTATATATGGATTTTGGGGGATATTTCATAAATATGTTTAAATTAGTTTATTTTAAACAGGCAGCAAAAGTAATAATTAACAGAGGATTAACCAATAGCTTCCAAATTCAAAAAGGCACAAGGCAAGGTTGTCCGTTATCGCCATTATTGTTTATACTATCCCTGGAGGTACTAATCAGAGTGAATCGGAAAGATGAACAGATGAAAGGATTAAAGATTAAAAGAGAAACGCTTAAAACGCAAGCCTTTGCAGACGATCTTGTCTTTATAATCGAAGAGCCACCACAATCAGGGACAAGATTGATGGAAGTACTGAGTAAATATGGGGAAATAGCAGGCCTAAAGATAAATAAAGAAAAAACCAAATGCTCACTAAGAACATGACCAAAATACAGAAAAATGAATTAGTTGATAGAATAGGCATTCAGATCACGAAGAAAATAAGATACCTAGGGATACAACTAACTGCTAGATGTGCTACACTTAAAAGAGATAATTATGATAAATTAATGGAACAGATTAAAATTGACTTAGATATTTGGACCAATTTGCAGCTCTCTTTTATGGGCAGAATTGCCATGATCAAATTGAATGTGTTACCTAAATTTTTATTTTTGTTCCAATGTATACCCATTAAACTAGACAAGAATTTTTTTCAAAACTTTAACAAAACCATACTCAAATTTAGTTGGCAATAAAGATACAAAAATTCAAGATTGAATTTCAGATCTGCAGCTTGAAATAGAAAGCCAGAAACAAAGGAAAAAGGGGAGGAGGGAGAGGAAATTGGGATACGTCCCAAGCAGCCCGTTTGTGAGTTTTCCCCAGAGCCCTGGGGAAAGGAAAATAGGAGAGTTGCAAAAACCTCCTCCCCACCACACACACCTCAATCACGATTGAGTTAGTACTGAGCCCAGTGCTTGTGGGGAAATTTTGTTAAAGGGGATTCCAAATTATTGTTTTAGTCAAATTCACCAATGGAGTCTTCTAACCTGCTATCTGCTGGGAGCTAAACCTGATACGTCTTCAAGAGCTGAGACCAAGTTAAGACTGGATCTCCTAGCAAGAGGGGGCTTGTCAAGTTTGGCTACTTGGTCTCAAGAGTAGGCAGACAGAGAAAACCCATTGGTGGATTCTTCATCTCCTGTACTGGAGAAATACAAGGCACACAAATATTTTCGAAGGCATTACATCAGACGAGCTGTAATAGATGTATGGGTTAAAACTTGGCAACCAAATTATACACAAGTCCCTAGCTGGATTTCTACGTTAGAAATGCATATACATCCAAAGTTCATACAATTAGGGAAAATTATAACATATAAAAACGTACTAGATGAGAAAGGGGAATTGAAATCCAGGAAAAATCTGCAAGACGAAGGGATAGAATTAGAATGGTGGGCATATCTTCAATTACAGGCAAGATATTGGAAAGATAAAAAAAGAGCTAGGCATAAAAAATAGAATCGACAGGGCTAGACAAAATATTATTAGGAACTAAGGACAAAATGATTAAAAAACTATATCACTATCTGTTAGACCAGGCAATGTATGAGGAACAGGTAAAAGAAACCATGTTAATGTGGAGCAGGGATCTTGATTTCAACTTTGATTTGCACATCTGGCAAGAATTATGGGCAAGAAATAGGAAGCTCACTTTGGCTACCTCCTACAAAGAAAATCTCTACAAAATGTTCTATAGATGGCATCTCCCACCCACAAGGTTAGCTAAAATGGGTCCAAATTTTTCATCCATATGCTGGAAATGTAAAATTGGCAATAGGGACCTATTACCATATGTAGTGAGAGTGTCCAAAAGCTTGTGATTTTTTGGAATAAGATAAAAAATTGGCTGGAAGAAATATTAATGGTAGAGATAGAGCTAAAACCAGAACTCTTCTTATTAGGCATAACCACACAGAAATACGATAAAGGGATATTTTATCTGATGTTACACATTTTCACAGCTGCTAGATTGGCGTATGCACAAAAGGGGCGTTGTCTTACCTGAACGCCTTTTCTCAGCAGGATGATGTAGAGTCCACTGGATGGGTTCTATGACAGCCTTCCCGCCCGGCAGACTGGGTAAAAACTTTGGCCACACCCTTCCCTTGGGCGTGACCCCAGTTTTGACTGAGGCGAGATTTGTTTGTTGAATTCAATATAGTAGCTCCTTGTCCAATGCCTGCCTAGACCTAATACCTGGGGGGGGGTGTGTGGACTCTACATCATCCTGCTGAGAAAAGGCGTTCAGGTAAGACAACGCCCCTTCTCCAGCAGGATGGCTGTAGAGTCCACTGGATGGGACATACCAAAGCCCTCATGTCCCCCTGGGAGGGAGTGTCTAGGTCACTGTATCCTGAGCAGAAACAACCTGTTGTAGCACTCTTCTACCAAAGGCAGCATCCGCTGCGGCAAAGGAGTCTAAACGGTAATGCCTAACAAATACGGAGGGAGAAGACCAAGTTGCGGCCTTGCAAATCTCTTCCACCGATGCTTTTGTGGACCACGCTGCAGATGTGGCTGCGCTCCATGTTGAATGAGCAGTCACGTGTGGGGGCACTGGAATTGCCTGCGAGACATAGGCTTGGGCTATACAAGCTCTGATCCACCTACCTATGATAGAAGATGAAACCTTCTTCCCCATAGTTGATGGTTGGAAGGAGACAAATAGAGCTTCCGTCTTATGGAAAGACAAAGTGCGCTTTACGTAGTTACATAGTGCTCTACGCACATCTAGTTTGTGCCATCTATGTTCTAGCCTATGTCTGGGATTTGGGCAGAAATCAGGAAGAGTCAGTTCCTGAGATCTGTGGAAGATGCTGTTTACCTTCGGAATGAATGCAGGGTCTGGTCTGAGGACGACCTTGTCCTTGAAGAAGGTACAGAGATCCTTTCTAACTGACAATGCTGCTAGTTCCGAGATTCTTCTCACTGAAGTGATAGCCACTAGAAAGGCTACCTTTAACGATAGGTGATGGAGAGAACATGAGTCGAGAGGCTCAAAGGGTGCTGATGTCAAGGCTTGAAGAACTTTAGACAAGTTCCAAGAAGGATACCTGTGTATAACAGGAGGTTTAGTATTGACTGCTCCTTTCAAAAAGGCGCTAATCGCCGGATGTTGTGACAGAGAAGTTGTCACAGGAAAGGACAGTTGAGAGGGCTGATACCTGTCTACGAATGGTATTGACTGATAGGCCCTTATTAAGTCCTTCTAATAGGTAGTCTAAGATATTGGGAATGGACACTGAAGTTGGATCTAGGTGTTGTAGGGCGCACCACCTGCAGAAACCTTTCCATGTAGCGTCGTAGATCCTGTTTGTCGAAGGTCGTCTTTATGCTTGTATGATCGATATCACCCCTGAGGAATAGGATTGCATGGCTAAACTTTGCCGCTCAAATGCCAAGCGGCTAGTTGTAGCCACTGAGGATCTGGGTGTAGAAGTTTGCCCTGGCTGAGTGTTACTCGGTCCGGGTGAATCTTCCATGGAGGTGATATTGAGAGATCCACAAGGTCAGCAAACTACGGGCGCCGTGGCCAATGTGGAGCAATCAAGATTACTTCTGCACCTTTCCAGATCAACTTGCGTATGGTTGCCAGTATTAATGGCAGTGGTGGACATACAGGAGTTGCGCCGGCCACCGACACCTGAGAGCGTCCGTTCCTTCCGATCCGGAGTCGGAAATCTGGAGAAGAACCTGGGTAGTTGTGTGTTCTTCGGAGTGGCAAATAGGTCCAGGTGTGGTTGCCCGAACCTCCGGGAGATCTCCTCGAACAGAGCCGGATCCAGACGCCATTCCTACTGATCCACCTTGGCTCTGCTCAGGGAGTCTGCCTGGAGATTTGCCTCCCCTGAGATGTGTTCCGCTCTGATGGAACTCAAATTTGCTTCCGCCCACCGAGCCAGAGCTGATGCCTCCTGCATCAGTTCTGCGGATCGTGTTCCTCCCTCCTTGTTGACATGGGCCTTGGCTGCTACGTTGTCTGTTAGAACGAGAACATGACTTCCCGTTACTAGGTGGGAGAAATGAGGTAGAGCCAGGTGAATGGCCCGAAGTTCCAGCCAATTGATGTTGTAAGTGAGGTCCGACTGATTCCACTGGCCCTGAGCTATCTGAGTTCCCAGATGGGCTCCCCATCCAAATAGGCTGGCGTCTGTCGTGAGCGTGACCCGGTTCGGCTCCCTGAATATGCTCCCCTTGAGCATCATGGGGGATATCCACCAATTCAGTGATTTCAGCGCATATTTTGGTACCAAGACCCTCCTGCTGGAGGTACCGAGGTTCCTCCTCTGATAGGGGAAGAGGAGCCACTGCAACTCCCTTGAGTGGAGTCTTGCCCATGGGACAATGCCCATGCAAGATATCATCTTTCCCAGGAGCATCGAGAGCTGTATCAAAGGTACTCTCTTGTCTCTCTGAATTTGATGAACCAGCTTGGAGATGCTGCTTCGACGCTCCTGGGAAAGATATACCCTGCACTGGGATGAGTCTATCACTGCTCCCAGATGCTGGAGCCTCCTTGTGGGAATGAGATGGCTCTTTTCTACATTGACCAAGAATCCGTGATCCTGTAGAATGCGGATTGTGGTCTGGAGGTCTAATTTTGCTTGCTCGTGTGAGCTGGACTGAATCAATATGTCGTCCAGATAAAACTGTACACGCACCGGCATCAACCTGAGATAGGCCGCTATTACTGCTAGAATTTTGGTAAATACCCTTGGGGCTGAGGATAGACTGAAGGGTAGAGCCCTGTACTGGTAATGCTGGTGTGCGTAGGTAAATCTGAGGAATTTGCGGTATTTGGGATGGATGGGAATATGCAGGTACGCCTCCGTGAGATCTATTGAGGACAGGAGGTCGCCCTTCCTGACACTGGCTAGGATGGATTTTAGGGACTGCATTTTGAACCTCCTGTAATTTACATAATAATTCAGGCCTTTTAGGTCCAGTATCGCTCTCCACCCTCCTGATGTCTTTGGGATCACAAAGAGGATGGAGTAAAAACCTCTTCCTTCCTCTTCCTTTGGTACCCTTTCTGTGGCCTGAATTGACAAGAGGTGTGCTATGGCCGAGGCTACCAACCTTGCCTTGTGTGCCTTTCTGGAGATGGGATATCTGATGAATCGGTTTGGTGGGGTAGAGCAAAAGTCTAAGGTCAGGCCATGCCTGATTGTCTCCAAGACCCAGGCGTCGGTAGTGGTCTGCTCCCAGACCTCGATGAAATTCCCTAACCGACCTCCTATGGGAGTGTCCTGCCTGGCGTCACTTGGAGCGTTTAAAGAGTCGGCCTCCCGATCCTCTAAAGGGACGCCTGGATTGGAATTGGCCTCTGGCTCCCATGTTTGGGCGATCCTGGGAACGATCCTGTCTTGAATAGAAGGATCGTGAGCCTCTAGACCAGTCCCAGGATTGCCCTGTTCGAAAGGGCTGTCTCCAGTCCCAGGAGTTGCCTGGGCGGAAACTTTGTCTCCGGAATTCCTGATTACCTCTCCTGTCCAATTTCTTTGATGGGTGGACTAGAATTTTCCTTTTGTCCCTACTCTCGCTCACATGTGGACCCAGAATGGATCCAAACAAGAGTGACCCACTATACTTGGATGTCGATAGACGCCACTTGGCCTTTAGGTCTGTCTTCCAATTTTTAAGCCACAGTAGTCTGCGAGAGGCTACTGTGGCCGCAATTGATCTTGCTGCATACTTGGTTGCGTGAAGTGAGGCGTCAGCCATAAATTGTGAGGCAGCCAATATCTTGGCCAAAGGTTGGTGAGCTCTGACCTGATCTGGAGGTATAGTGGTTTGTAGCTTGCGAAGCCACATGATACACGCCCTGGCGAAGAATGATGATGATGTTGCCGCCTTGGCCGCCCAGGCTGCGGCCATGTGGGAACGACGGAGGGAGTGCTCAAATTTCTTTTCCTCTGGTTTCAAGGCATCCGCCATGTCTCCTGGAATCGCAGAAGTAGAAAATAATGAGATCAGGGGACTACCTACTGTGGGGACTTCTAGCATGCCCGAAAAGGAAGGAGACACGTTGAATAGATTCCTTTCCACGCTGTTAGGTGCAGGTGGTGTTGCTAGGGAAACCCATTGCTCCTCTACCGTGGTGCGGAAAACCTCAGGACAAGGAATGTACTTGTCCTGTGGAACTTTTTTGGCAAAGAGAGTGTTTGCCTCCTTGCTTGTGGAAGGATTCTCCGCCTGAACTGAGGTCAAATTGACCGTAGAGACTGCCTTTATCAAAAGTGATTTAAGAAGAGCTGGATCAAAGAGGCCAGAGTTTGTTGTCTGCTCAGGAGCGGTCCCCTCATCCTCCGAAAGGGGCATGTCAGACATGTCTAGGTCTAGTAATTCTCCCTCTCCTATCTGAGAGGAAGTTTCAGAAATGTTTGTAGCCAGAGCCTTGTTTCATCCCTTCAGGGATGGTTGAAAGGCTACTTGGCCCCTAGAAGCCATAAACTGGGAAAAGGCATCCTGCATGAATGCCTGAAATTGGGCAGACCATATGTCCTCCTGAGCTCTATCTGTGGACGCAGCCACAATGGGAGTATGGTCTGGTGAAGAGGCAGGTGAAGAGGAGTGGGAGGAATCCAACTGTTCGGTTTCCCCCAGAGGAGACCAAGTCCTGAGAACTTCCTGGGGAGTAGGTTCTGTATTAGGGGCCATCAATGGGGCAGGGGAAACCATGCTTGTCCCATTGGAACTGGTTTTCTGGGCCCTGGCAAACTGTCTTTCTAGAGCCAAATGTCTCCTCGAGGCCTCTCGCTCAGCTGTTTTGGATGGGCCCCTTTGGATAAGGTGCTTTGTTTTAGCCTTCTTCTTCCCCCCCACCTCAGATTCTGAGGATCTGCGTTTTTGTTGTTGTGGGGGGGGGGCAATTGGGGGCCCTGCATAGCTGAATGCGAGACATTGTCTGCCATTGTGACCAGGTATCCCGAGTAGGCAATACCTGGGGTGGGGAATAAATTGTATGCAGATCAGTTGCAGGTAGTTAAAGCCTAAATGGCTTATTCTGCACAGAAGAATGAACAATGGCCGGACAGACAGGTCCCTTTGCAAGGAAGGATCCTGTGGGCCAGTGACTAAAGGTCACCTTGAAGAACAGTGGACCAATTCAAATTTTTTTCCTCCCTCTCCTTCACCAAGGGCAATTTCAATGGTCCGGATTAGAAGGCAAATGGTTTGGTGGCGTTGTGAGAATGTATTCCCCAATCTGTGGCTGTAAAGACAGTCCACAGGGTGTGCTGATAAACTCTCTTTCCCTCTTTCTAGCTCTCCTTCTCTCTCTCTATCCCTCACTTCTGTGAAAAATTCTCCAAGTATATGAGCCACCTAAGATGGAGGCTATAAGAAATCTGCCCAAAATGGAGTCTAGGTGAAGGCCACGCCTTCCTGCTAACTGCCAAGGAGAACCACGAGGCTCAAAATGGCGGATTTGGCTCCAACGGTTGCTCCGTCGGCTGAGGAGGCTTTGGGGGCGACAGAAGCTATTTGCAAGAAGCTTTGACGGGCCCCCCTGAGCGGACCGTGCTTTCCCAGGCAATCCGGGCTGAATAAGTGCAGCCGTAGAGCAACGGAGGAGTTGCCGTTTGCTGGCAACCTTCTAAATCCTGGATGCCGCTGTTCCCACTACCCTGGGGCTTCGAGTTTGCGCGCCCCAGCTGATCCTGGAGATATAGGGCAGCCGGCGCTCCCTAACGTCTCCGCTGCCTCTCGCAGCTTCTCTCGGTTGTTATATATATATATATTTTGATACTCTCACCACTTCCTGAAAGCGACGCCTGCAAGGAACGGCGATCTGTCGGCTGCTCGGAGCCCCGAGCCAAGGCTGAAAGGAAAATGCCTCCCTGTGAGTTTTCTAATTAACTTGTAAATTTGGCAGAGTTAGAGAAGAGGGTTTTAGGCCTAATTGTAAATCTTTTTGTCAGGAGCTAAATTTCTAGCTGCTAACGTGCTTCGAGACTGAGTCAAAACTGGGGTCACGCCCAAGGGAAGGGTGTGGCCAAAGTTTTTACCCAGTCTGCCGGGCGGAAGGCTATCATAGAACCCATCCAGTGGACTCTACAGCCATCCTGCTGGAGAATTGGAGGAATAAAGAAACTCCAACAGAAGAAGAGATTTTATATAAAATTTTATCGTGTGCCGATATGGACAGGCTCACAATGGAAATGAAGGACAAGACAGAGTCAGATTATTTTGAAATCTGGGACAAATTTTATTATTGGTGTGAATCAAGGGGGACTGTTTGAGTTATAAGCTAGTGTTAAGATAGAAATATATATAAAGTATGTTAATATACAGAGAAATAAATTAGATATCGTATTGTATAGAAAAATATGTATGTATATATAGAGATTAAGAACTACGGTATATGTATGAAGAGGAACAAATTGTTAGAAATACGTATACTGTAATGTTACGTTATGTCCATTTTTGTTTTAACTGTATTAAAAATAAAACTTTTTTTAAAAAAAGAATTATTGCAAAAGTAACAACTGTACATACTAGTAATATTTGCAGAACTGAGACTGCTGAAAATTTGCCCAAATGCAGGCTTTCTCTATAGAGAACACACTGTCTTTGCCTTGGGTACAAGGGATGTTCTATCTGGATGTTCAGATAGAATTCTGATTCATTGCATCTACAGTTAGCTAACTTGGGGGAGGGTTCAATCAAAATTTTGCTGTAAAATTTAAACTCCTAAATAGTTTATATTCTGACAATCTCAGAGACAAGATTCTCCTGCTATGAACCTACCCAATTAACTAGATAAGATCCTAATGCTTTCACCCCCTCCCCCACCAGCAGCTCCTCTATCTTAAGTTAGAGGTGCTAACCTGATCAGCTACAGGTAATGGAATACATTCTTTAAGGAAATACATTTGGTTTCCCACTCATCCAGTATATTGTAAGCTGTCAAAACCTCACATCCTTCATTAAGACTGATTTCTACAATATTATCTTTTCCATTTCTCTTGCTTTTAATTATCTTGGTATTATTTCTAAATTTTATCATTTGTATTTTTAATGATCATAGTGTAAAATATGGAGATAATCTTGAAGAAGGAATGCAATTAATATTAAAGAAACAACAGCACACTCCTGGGAAAGACAAAGGGGATAAGAAACTCAAAATAATCGCACCTGTTTGGTATAAGAGGGGGCAGAGAAATATTCTGGCAGGCTTTCAATTTTCTATTAATATATCCTACTAGACAATCCATATTCTCTTAGATTATCATATCAGAAGTACAGTATTTTCTTACCCAAACAAGAGGAACACAGCAATCAAGGACAGGCAAAAAAGTATGGGATCAGAAGCAACTTCTGATTTCAGCTGTTTCCTTGGAAGTATCTGGCAGGGAGCATTAGGAACCTTCCTTCCCTTCCCTTCTTTCTGCCCTGCCCCACCCTACCCTACCCAGTAGTCATATAACAAGCTGCTGCTGGGTAAGGGAGTAAGAGAGTTAATGAAGGGGATTGCAAGATAGGGAAATTACCACAAAACTTGTTTACAACAACAGCCAATAGCACTGAAGCATTACTTCCCCTCAGGACTCATGGATCTGAATTTTGGACATATTTTGTAAATTAGCCCAATTAAGGTACCTTGGTTCAAAAACTGTTGCCCTACAATGCACCATTTCACCCAGAAAGGTGATAACAACGAGAATTTTAGAACTATATAGATAAGGACTCAAAGGACTATCAAATCAGGTGTGTGTATGTATACACACACACACACACACATATACACACATACATACATATACATACACACACACACACACATACACAGCGTAAATAATTAAATCATTTGTTTTGGAAAAATATATCTTCCATTATTGCATATTAATTGTACTCTTTAAGTTCTATATAAATTTAATCATGTGACCTTTAACTTGCTCAGTCTATATATTTCAGCAACAATATATGTATATACTCTTGATCAGGAGTGTCAAACTGCTGGCCCGTGGGCCGGCCGCGTCATCTGGAAGCCACGCCCACCCCATTACCGGCAATGGCAAAACCACCCTGATATGCTGCGCGACGTCACGTGACGTTGCAAGTGTGACATGTCTGCTCTAGATGTTTTGTAGTATGGGTTATCGGTATTTGAAATTCAATCAAACTGAATTTGAGGTTTTCACCTTGTCTTTGTAATTTCTTCTAGATTACTGCTCATTTGGAGATAATAAAACCACATCTACACTGCTGAAATTCTAAGAAAAAAGCTTTGAATGATTCCATTTTTGTTCTGTTAATGATTAAATTTAGTAGACAATAGATTTTCTTTCCATTGATTTTAAAATATTTCTTCATGAAAATATACATTTAACATTGGACAGAAAAAATAAGTCCATACTATAATTTTTACAGAATACTTTTCATATTTATGTAGGCTTCGCCCGAGTTCTGCTTCTTCCAACATGCAATGCAGCTTATATGGTGCTAAAATCCTGTCTGTGTTCCAGATCAAATAGATGACCTGACAATATATTTTCAGATTTGGTATATCCTGTTCTGCTTTCTTTTATATCTTATAAAATCTTAAACTTAATACTTATTTGTTTAATATCTGTTGCTACATCCGGCCTAGGGAATATCATTTTTCCCAAGGTCAGGTGGCTCTGACTTTGAATGACTTCTAGAAGGGTCCGAAGTTCTGGCTTGCTATGTGTCCTGGAGATCACATAGAGGAGTTGTGAAGCTCAGAAATGTTTGATGTTACACATAAGAAGCATGACTTAAACTTCTCCCCACCTATACTTACCCATTCCATTACGCCCGGAAAGGAGAGATCTTGTGGGTCCAACTAGCTAGGGAGTGTCATTGGGTGGAATCTAGGAAGAAACATTTTCTGCCACAGCTACCACCATGAGAAGCATCACTCCCCCATATGCCTTTAGAAGGCCCTTAAAACATGGGTTAGTCAACTAGCTTAGGGATCATGCGTAGATGGAAGCTGTTAGATGGATGTAATGTAATCGTATGACAATTAATGGAATGTACTCTGAAAGTTGCCTGCCATTTTGCTTTTTTGTTTTATTTTTTTCATGTTTTTATACATTCTTGATTATTACTAAGTACACTGCCCAGAGGTACTATGTGAAACGGGTGGCAATACAAATGTGATTAAATAAATAAAAACAAATGTTGCCTAAAATGCCACAGCATTTTCAGCTACTGCAAATTTTTGAATATTTAATTTAGCATTTCTGATTCAGTGAATAATGCTAAGAAATCTAATATACCAATCTACATTTTGTATTTAGGCTTTTTCCCTAGTAACTTAAATTATTTTAAAAAATCCTAATTAGAATCCTTTTCAATCACAATATGATTCTATTTAGAATTAAAGTTTTAGATTTGATTTGTCTAATTTTGAGTTCATACTAATTTTATGAACTGATTTTTTTCAAACAAGTTTTATTAATTTTTCAAATTTTAACATCCAAATACTTAGGAAGCAGCGTGGTGCTAGGGCAGGGGTAGGCAACCCAAAGCACTCAAAGAGCCACTTGGACCCGTTTCCCACCGAAAACAAAACACTGGGAGCCGCAAAACCCTTTTGATATCTAAAATGAAGATAACACTGCATATATCCTTTTTTACCTTTATATTATACTATATTATATTATATTATATTATACTATATTATATTAATTATATTATATATAATAAAGGTAAAAAAGGATATTTGCAGTGTTATCTTCATTTTAGATGTCAAAGGGGTCTGTCTCTCTCTCTCTCCTCTCCCTCTCCCCCCTCTCTCTTTCTCTCCCTCTCTCCCTCTCCAAGGCAAGCTGCCCTCCTCTCCATCCTGCGCCCCCTCCCCCCAAAGAGATTGGCCGGCAGAGTTTGTCAATCGCCACTCTTCCTCTTCCTCCTCCTCATCCCCCCCATTCTGGCTTCAGCAGAGTCTGCACCAGAAGAAAAAACGGGGCTCTTCCCCCACCCGCTGTTTCTGTTCCTCTCTTCCTTCTCCCCTCACTTCTTCAGTGCGCATTTGCTGGGATATGAGCATCTTGGATTCTGACTCTTCCTCCCACACTCCCAACCCCATGGATCCCTTCTTCCTTCCCCAACTCCCTCCCCCCACCCCAACAACGGCACTGCCCACCCTTTTCCCATCCTTCCCATGAGCGTCGGCGGCGTGCCTAGCTTGCGATGGGACCAGCATGGAAGGCGATGCCGCTGCCACAAAGAGGGTAGTAGCCCTGGCGTGCAGATGCAGCAGCCAGAATGGTGATTGAGCGCCCCCCGCACCCCTAATAAGCTCTCCCCTCCCTGGGCAGGAAGCAACTTTGCAATCACGCTCAGAGAAAAAGTCAGACAGAGAGCGAGCCCAGCCCAGGACCTCCCCTCTTCAGCCAGGACCCTGGTGAACAAACCTATCAGGTCCATGCCCAGCAAGACATACTGGGACTCTGGCGAATGACTGGGGTAATCTCCTCCGCCCTAGCACTTGGGGGCAGCTCCTCTGCGCCCCCATGCCCTGTCTGAGCCCCTCCGCCTGGCCAGATCCAGACCCTGCGGGTGCTCAGCTGGGCAGCACTAGGGACAGTTGGCATAGCACAGGCAGTACCAGGGTCAGGTGGGACCCCGCAAGACCATCCAAAGACTTCTCTCCCTCCTGACCTCCATGCCCACCTGGACTGCAGGCATTTGCACCGAGCCAGGAAGGTGCGTCTCTCTTGCCAGCCCTGACCCATGTCGTGTGAATACCAGGCTGGCCAGGGCCTCCGCTCTTGAGCTGGGGGGGGCGAGTGGGCGGCCGGCGCCAAAGGGGTGAGGAGGGGGGCAGAAGGCAGCAGAAGGCACTGAAAGGCGCCCAGGGCACTGCAGACCGGCCTGAGAGGTGGGGAAGACGGGTGAGGGAACCGTCAGCCAACTTGCACTTGAGCTGAGGGCGAGTTCAGTGCCTGATTCGGCGCCAAGAAAGCCAGAGAAGCGCCGCCATGTTTGGACGAGCATAGCCCTGGCACGAGTGAGGTGGATCTAGCGGCTGCGGTGAGAGGCTGCCCACGGGTTGCCGATCCGTGTGCTAGGGAAATCAATCAATAACAAAAACATTCATATATATCTCAGGTTACATCAATAACATTCCCTCACTATTTCCCACAAATACTATATCAAATTCATGTAGATAAGTTTCTAACTAGGCTCAATCAGTCAGTGCATTTACAATAATATTTTACTTATATATATATCCAAGTCCTGTTTAGAGGTTTTATTTAATTCCAATTTATATATTCCAATATAACCTTTTATAACCAATGTTTAAACTTTGGATTAAACTTGATTTCCCTCATTTCATTATAATATAATTAACATAATTAAAATACACATATTATCCCAAAATTTACCTTCTTTATAGACAAATATATTCTAATTCTCATTCTAATAACTCCTCCTTTAACAACAAAATGTCTTTCATTATCACAAATCTATTTCCATATAACAATTAAAGTTATAGTCTAACAGTTAATTTTAACTCCCATTATAAATCTAGGGGCTAAATATAAATAAGATTATCTCTAAAAAGCTGCTTTACCCATTAAGTAGATTTCTAAATCCTATTTTTAAATCTAACTCTGGCTTTCCTTTTGTGCCAAGTAGGTTTCCATGCCAGTGCCTCTAAAACCTCGGATGTATCTCCCTTCATTCCTACACCTGTTGTTTGAATCAAGGGAGAACGTCTAATTATCAATCTCTCAAAAGAACTGGCCCCTTTGTAACTGTTAAGTTGTTGCCCTAATAATTCAAATCTCCATGTTTGGTTTAGGGTATTTATAGTCAATTCAGTAGTCTGGTCTTCTTGCGATTTCATCTGGGTAGAATTAAAGAGTCATATCCAGTATTGTTGTCATTTGGTTATCTAAAGTGTCTAAGTTCTCTGCTTTTGGAGTTACAGGTGCTGTAATTAAAGTCAGTGGTTGGATACCAAAGTTCTCAGCCACTTGTGCGTGTTATATGAAGTCTTCTTTAATGTTAAATTGTTCATCTTCTGTTATTTTTGGGGTTATAGGTTGATCAGTTTGTGTCTGAGATTCAATTTGTAGTTTTGTAAAAATGTCTTTGGCTTTCACTCCTGAAATGATTAGGCAATGGTAAGTTTGTAATTAAGTTGTGGATAGGATTCATCCATTTCCATGGTGATTAAAGATAGTCCTTTAGTGGAGGCTATGTTTAGTTAGACTCAGCTATTGTCCACCTCCACAATTTCTAAGAATTATTGTTACCACAGCTGTTTCTATGTCTTATCTTTTTTGGTAGTATGAAGGACAAATCAAAGTGATCAACAAGCACAGTTGAAAAAAAAAATCCAGTTGCTATGCCAAATTTTGCCACAAGATTCCCCAGCAGACCACAAAATCTTTTCCCAAATGCCGAATGGCCTCTTATTCAGTTAAAACACACAGAAAAGCTGATATTTTGCAAAGTTGTTAAAGAAGTTAAAAAAATGCTAAGTCTCTATAATAAAAAGTTTTGGGCCCCCAAGGTATCCACAAAACAAAGATCCAATTATTTAGTTGTTGGAAGTTACTAGTTTTTTCGTTTTCTTTCCAAGCTGTAAAATCCCATGTATGCAAACGCCGCTGAATTGAGAGCGGGGAAACGAATTTCAAAAGGCTTTTACAGGAAGATAGTTAGGGTAATTAGGGAAAAAGAGAGGTAACAAAGGATCTCACCCAAATCCTCCACTCCTATTTCATATGCTTAGCTGTTATTGGGACTTTCGGCTGGTGCGATTAAGTGATCTTTTCTTCGTGGGTCCTAGGGAGTTGCCTCGGATCAAACGGAAGGGGTGCCGCCCCTCGCGATCTTGTAAGGGTCCTCCCCAATGGTGGTCGCCCCTCCAGGGCGACTTTTGGCCCTTTCCAGGGTCTTCCAACAAAGGGAAACCAGACAGCAGGGAGAAGCTTCTCCCCACATGTCTGAAGGTGTCACCTCCGGAACTGGAAGTCGAACTAACTGATTTCTAAAAGTGGAAAGTTTTCTTCAGAAACAAGTTAAGGCAAAAATATAAATTCCAACTTATACGGAGCAATGATGGGAGTATTACTAAGTATAAATACTGTAAGAATCTCTAATGCACTACAGTTAGAAACAAATTCAATTCAGGTTGAGGCCAGCCCTTGCATATGGGTTTTTAATTATTGTTTAAAATCATAACTTTTTCCGTTATGATTTAGATTCTGGGGTTCTTCTTTATTTTTCTAATCTCTCAGGCATGTCAGAGTGCTAGAGGTTCTCTGACAGTAAAATTTTCATAGTGGAAAGCAAACATATCTGAGCTTTTTGGCAGGTGTCAGCTTTTTGGAAGATATGGAATCTTTTCAGAAAAAGAAAGAGTAAGCTTTTGATCTGGAAATAATGCAGAGCATTCACACTAGCTTGTTTGAGTGTCTTCTCCACAGCACTGCTCCGAAGATGATACTGTACCATTCTCCTTGAGGAACAAAGTTCAACCAGGAAATAACAATCTCATGGCTGGCTCAGAAATTCTGGGAGTTGAAGTCCACGAGTCATAAAAGAGTCAAGGTTGCCTACCCTTGGTCTAATATAAGCCTTATTTAGTTTTGAGGTGAGGCACATGCCTAAAAATCAAGCTAGGGCAGGGGCGGGGAGATGGAGAGGCCCCATGCGCCCCGCAACCACTTACAGGACATCCCATGAATTGACACCTGCCTCTCCTCACCAGGCCATTCTTCTGTGGCATCCCCCGGCCTACATTTCAGAGGCCTTTCCAGAAGGCCTCTACAGCCAAGAATCGAGCTATGCATTTAATTCAATTACTGTGAAATGCAAGCTGGACTTCTATTCTCAGTGGCTGAATGAAGCTGCTCCTTCGGCTGCAGAAGAAGTGGACCAGCTGGGCAGGGCTGTCACTGCCATTGCTGCAAGGTGAGTGGAAAGGCAACCCTCAAAAATAAGACCTGGTGCCATTTTTGAAGGGAAAAAAAAGACTGGATCTTATTTTCAGGGAAACATAGTAGAGTAGTTAAAAAGAAAAAGTTAAAATGTGTGATTACCAAATAGAAATTGATAAAGTTTTGGCTCATAGCACACCAGATTTAAACTGTGGTTGAAAAGAAGAAAATATGATTAATTGATATGGCAATAGTAGTGGACAGTAGAATAGAAGACAAAGAATTAGAGAAGATCTGAAAATTAAAGTTGAAATATTATGGAAGTAATTGGCCACAGTGGTTATTGGCTCTCTGAGTGTCATACCAAAAAATCTGTGCATTGACAAAATTTTCACCTGGCATTTACAAAAGACTATACTGCTTGGTTCTATATATATACTATAATGATACATTACTTCTTGGGATGAACTTGATGTATCTATAGGCCAACAACAGCTTAAAAACTGGTAACTGTGAATTCACTTTATTTTTGTTTTTTGATATACAACAATCCATCAAAATATACAAGATATGGGTGCAATCTAAGATCAAGTTTTTATCAAGGCAAGCAATAAACAGATTTACTACAGTACAGAACATATTTTGTGATTACCTGGTCACATTACAGAGCTCAATACTACATGTAACAGAAAACACAAACCACAAAAAGTAACTTACTCCCTGTATCATGCTATACCAGACCTGCACAACATATGGCCCACAGGCAACATCAACCCACCAACCAGTCGTGTGTGCCCCATTGGTGATTCTTAAAACTCAATAAACCCATAACTAACAAGCATCACAGCTGCCAGAAAGGATCCACTACCAACTAACTTTTGTAGCCTTTTTTAAAATAGAAGTTTTATTAATTTTTAAGAATTACTGTCTTTAGTGCTTAGTAAATAACATGTTATAATAGTAATAATAGTAATAATAATAATAACAACAACAACAACAATAACAACAACAACAATAATAAAGTTGGAAGGGACCTTGGAGGTCATCAAATCCAACCCCCTGCTCAGGCAGGTAACCCTATACCATTTTGGACAAATGGCTGGGTTGTCTGGGTTCAAATATTTAACATTAACTTCTTCAATACAAATCTGTTCAATACTACACAATCCAGTATTTTTTCCCTGATCCTCCTTTCTTCTCCATTTTTTTCTCATTTTCCCCTCATTACAGAGTTACAATTTTTGATATTGTTAATGTACATAGTTAGATATAAGCATTATCATATTTTACTAATATTATACAAATAACAATATCAATTCATAGACCAATAATGTTAACTCATTAATCAATATCCTGTTTTTCCTGCTCTTGTTAAGGTTTGATTTCCCATCAGTATTTGAAATATCTTTATCAGTTATGATTTTCTCAATATTAATTACACTTATATAACGTTTTTGTAGCAGTTTGTGAATGACCGCTGGGATCAGTGGGAGAGGGGGAAATGTGTAAAGTAGACCCTCCAGCCATGGGGCTCGAAAGGCATCTGCCCCCTCCGGCCCCGGGGATAGAAACTGGGAAAAGAATCTCGGCAGCTGAGCTTTTGCCGGCAAAGCGAACAAATCGAGGACCAGTTGGCCGAACCTTTGTGACATCTCTGCAAAGAGATCCGGATGCAGACACCATTCCGAATGATCCACAGTCGACCTGCTCAGGAAGTCCACTTGCCGGTTCGCCTCCCCCAAAATGTGTTCGGCCCTGAGGGAGGAAAGGTTGGACTCTGGCGAGGAGCCCAGTAACTGGGCCTTGGCCATGAGGGACCTGGACTGGGTACCCTTGCCGGTTCACGTGGGCTTTTACCGCCAGGTGTATGGCTCTGAGCTCCAACCAGTTGATGTTGTGTCTCAGATCTGTGCGGGACCAACGGCCCTGCGCGAACTGAGACCAGATGTGAGTTCCCCAACCGAACAGACTGGCATCCATCGTACGTATGAGATGGACAGGTTCTTTGAAGGGTGACCCTCTGGCTACCGCTGGTGAGAACCACCAGCGGAGGGATCTCAGGATTTGGGTAGGAACCCTCACCTCTTGGCTGGATAAACCAGTTCCCAACCTCTGGAAGGGGAGCAGAAACCATTGGAGACTCCTGGAATGGAGTCTGGCCCAAGGGACTATGGCAATACAAGAAACCATCTTTCCCAGGAGTTGGGAAAATAGAGCCAGTGACACTACACGGTCCCTGCATACCTTGAGTGCTAATTCCCAGATACTGTCCCGACATGCTTGTGAAAGATAGACCAGGCAACCGACTGTGTCTATGACGGTGCCCAGGTGAAGGATTTGGGTCAAGGGAACTGTGTGACTCTTTTGGAAGTTCACCGAGAATCCATGCTGTTGAAGGACCTGGATTGACAAACTCAGGCCTGATTGGGCTGCCAGAAGGGAGGACGACTGGATGAGAATGCGTACCAGCACCAGTCTTAGGTGTGCCGCGAGCATCGCCAGGATTTTGATGAACACTCTGGGAGCTGAGCAGAGTCCGAACAATAGGGCCCTGTACTGGTAGTGGTGGCCCACATAACAGAACCTGAGAAACCGCTGTTGGTCGGGAAGGATAGGGATGTGGAGACACGCTTCCGTGAGCTCTATGGACATCATGAAGTCTCCTTTTCTGATGCTGCCCAGGATGGACTGGAGCATTTGCAGTTTTAATTTCCGATATGCAATGTGGGAATTCAGACCTTTAAGGTCTAGAATCTCCCTCCATCCCCCTGAGGCCTTGGGAACCACAAAGAGAGTGGAATAGAATCCCTGACCTTTCTGACCAACTGATACCGGTTCTATGGCTCTTATGTCTAGAAGATGATGAATGGCCTCTTGCATGAGGCCCCATTTGGTTGAATTCTGCAACTAGGGGCAAAAGATGAAGCGCCTGGTGGGCTGGACACAAATTCCAGGAACAGGTCGAATTGGGTGGTTTGGAGGACTCAGGAATCCATGGTGGTGAGCTCCTACTGGTGGAAAAAGAGGGATAACCTGCACCTCTGGGAGGGGCAGCCCGGAAGTCACTTGGACCTCCTGAAAGGGTGGCTTCTCCCATGAAAGGGCTGCTTACCCTGGTACTGTCGCCTGGGTCTGAACCCAGGTCTGTCAGCAGACGATCCTGTCTGGCCGTGAAGGGGCGGGGAGGCTGAAAGACTCCCGAGCCTGTTCCTGGCCGAAAGAACTGCCTGCGGGCGTACGGATAAGCGCACCCGACAATCTGCCTGTTGAGATGTGTCATGGCCTTCCTCTTATCCCTATTCTCAGTTAAGTACAGATTTAGGGCCTCTCCAAACAAATGTCCCCCTTGATAAGGGGCTGCGGCCAGGTGCCACTTAGATTTGGCATCGGCTTGCCAATATTTGAGCCATAGCATCCTATGAGCTGATAATATTGGAAGCAATGGACTTGGATGAAAATCTGGCCGCCTGCAAAGTGGTGTCAGAGGCATACTCTGTTGCTGCGACCAGCTTACTCAGATCCTGGTGAGTGCGTATCTCCTCTGGAGGGATCCTGGCCTGAAGTTAACGGAGCCAGAGGAGAGAGGATCTGGTAATGAAGGAAGCGCAAGTGGCTGTTCTTACCGCCCACGCCGTCTGGTGGGTTCTGTGGAAGGCCAAGTCCCATCTCCTGTCCTCTGTCTTCAGTGCTACGGACGAATCTCCCGAAACTGTGAACGAGGACACGAGTGGGGCCAAAGGTTCGTCCACCTCTGGTACCTCGAGGGCGTCAGTCAAATCTGGCGCCGCTGTGAACAATTTTTTATCCGTTCCTCCCAGAGGTGGAAAGGTGCCCGACCCATTGCTTCCGAACAGCACTCAGGATGAGGGATGGACAAGGGACATGGGGTTGCGTCTCAAAGATGGAAAGTCCGGTTGAGGGGGACCTATGTTGGCCATCGTGCTGGCCTTGCACAGAAGTGGCAGAAAAAGGGCCAGATTGAAGAGACCCCCAGGTGGAGGGGGTTCTGGAGGATCATCCTCCTCTGACCATGGAATGTCTGGCTGGTCTTGATCTGCTGGAGAAGAGGCCTCGCTATACGAAGAGTGGGAAGGTGAGGGGAGACCATGGTACACAGGAGGCCGACTGGGAAAAATAAGATGGAAGTACGGCTGCCATTGGCTCCATCCCAGGCAAGCAATAGGACCGTGCAGCAAGTGCCCGGTCCACTGCCCAAGAGATCATAGCTTCAAGGTAATCATCAGGAGGGGTGCCTGCGGGATCAACCCCCCTGAGCCCTGCCGCCGTAGGGGTAAAGGTGGCCTCTGGTCCCTGACCTATCCCGGGGATGGGTTGTGTGTAATGGGATGGTCCTGCAGGGAACATACCCCCTGAGCAGAGGCTCGGGGTGTGTCTTCCAAGTTATTGACGAGGCGAAAAATCCATGATGAAGTCTGGCGCAACGGCTCCAATAATCCATGACACCTGCCTAGACCGTCACAAAGGGAGGGTGTGGATTCTACATCATGCTGAGAAAAGGTGTTCAGGTAAGACAATGCCCCTTCTCCAGCATGATGAGTGTAGAATCAACCGGATGGGACATACCAAAACCGCTCAAGTCCCTACGGGGAGGGAAAGTCTAGGCATGTGTCCTCTGAGAGAGAAATACTTGCTATAGAACCCATCTACCAAATGCAGCATCCGCCGCAGCAAACCTACCAATCTTGTAATGTTTGACAGATTAAGAAGAGGAGGACCACCTTGCTGCCCTACAGATCTCCTCGATCGAAACCTGGGCCGACTAGGCTGCTAATGCATCTGCGCTACATGTCGAGTGAGCCGTGACGTGTGTAGGAACTGGAAGTAGCTGAGAAAGATGAGCCAGATCGATACATGTTCTGATCCACCTACCAATGGTCGTAGGAGGAGACACTCTGGGCAAGATGGCCAAGGGACATGAACGAATCCTCTGGCGAAAAAACCGAGGTTCACTTGACATAGTGTCACAGATCCTACCCACATCCAACCTGCGGCACTGTCTTTCCAGACAATGTTAAGGAGTAGGGCAAAGTTTGGAAGAACCAGATCCTAGGACCTATGAAACCATGTATTAACCATTGAAGGGAAGAGAAGGTCCCATCTAAGGATCACCCTCTCCGTAAAATATATGCAGATCACTCCTGGCTGAGAGTGAGGCCAATCCTGAAATCCTCCCGTCCGAAGTCCCAAGATGGATAGCGGTGCACCGCAGGTGGGCTAGAATTAACTGCCCCTTTCAGCCATGCACTAACCACCGGGTGTTGTGATAGAGGAACCAAGTTGTCACAGGTAAAACCCATTGACAAGTCCACAATCTGCCTACTGATAGTGATAGATGATAAGCCCCTATTTAAATCTTTTAGCAGATATTCCAATATGACAGGAATGATGACTGAAGACTGACTGATCTGTTGCTTAGTTGCACCACATGACAAGGTTCCTATAGGTCGAGGGGCACCTTGAGGCCTGGATCATCGAGATCACCCCAAATGAATAGGATTACCTAGCTAAAGTTTCCCGCTCAATGCCAGAGGCCAACTGGAACCGCTGTGGATCAAGGTGTTGAAGAATCCCCTGGCTGAGAGCCACTCGGTCCGGGGAAATTCTCGACAGTGGCGAGAGTGCTAATCCACAAGATCGGCAAACCATGGACACCGTGACCAATGTGGGGCAACTGAGATTACCTCCGCCTGTTCCTGAATCAGCTTGCGGATGGTTGCCAGTAACAACGGAAGGGGAGAAAAACCTAAGGCACTACCCCCTCCCCGGCCTCTTGCACCCGAGGTTGTCCGTTCCTTCCGCTCCCCCGTGTTGGAAACCTGGTGAAGGACCTGGGGAGTGGGCATTCATCAGGGAGGCAAAGGGATTCAGATGCGGATGACCAAATCTATCCGAAATTTCCCTGAGCAATACCAGTTCCAGGCGCCACCCGAGTGGTCTACTGTGACCTGCTCAGGGAATCTGCTTGTGGATTTGCCTCCCCCGATATGTGCTCTGCCGCGATGGACCCCAGGGTGGATTCTGCTCACGGGCCTAGATTCAAGGCTTCCTGCTTGAATGACCATGTCCCTCCCTGATGTTGACGGGAGCCTTGGCTGCAACCTTGTCTGTCAGGATGAAGACATGCTTCCCTGACACTAGGGAGGAAAAACGGCGGAGCGATAAGTGGATGGCTCTGGGATCGAGCCAATTTATGTTGTGGTCTAGATCTGACCGAGACCACTGTCCCTGAGGCAGATAAGTCTGAAGGCGGGCACCCCAACTGGACAGACTGGCGTAAGTAGTCAAGGTGAGCCTGGAAGGCTTCTTGAAAACAGACCCCTTGGCAATGGCAGATGAAACCCACCATAAGGGAGATGATAGATTATGGTAAGGAACCCAAACCTTTCTGTTGGAAACAAGGAGGTTCCATTTCAGGAAGGGAAGGAGGAACCACCAAAGGCTTCTATAGTGAAGACTGGCCCACGGGTTGATCCCCATGTAAGGAACTCTCCTTCCCAGGAGATGAGACAGCAGGACCGATGGCCCAGTTTTCTCTCTCCGAGCCTGATGCACGAGACCTCGGATCTGATCCGACACTCCTTTGAAAGATAAACTTTGTAAGGATCCGAATCTATTATTGCCCCTAGATGAAGTAAGCGTCTTGTGGGGGCCATGCGACTCGTTTAAAGTCCACTGAGAACCTGTGAACTTGTAGCATACGTATCGTGATTTCCAAGTCTGACTTAGCTGACTGGAAAGAGCTGGACTGCATTAGGCTATCGTCCAGATAGTCTTGCACGTGCACTGGCATCTGCCCAATCCTAGTGAAGATCCCAGGGACAGAAGAGAATCCAAAAGGAAGAGCCCTGTATTGGCAATGCCGGTGCTTATAATAAAACTGCAGGAACCTGCGATGATGAATTTTGGGGATGTGCAAGTATGCCTCTAAGGACTATGAAGGAGAGAAATCTCCTTTTCGGATGCTGGTCAAGTTGGACCTTCAGGGTCTGCCTCTTGAACCTTCTATAGGTCAGAAGGTGATTCCGACCCCTTAATTCCAGTAACGCCCTCCATCCCCCGGAGGCTTTAGGGACCACAAACAGAATGGAGTAAAATCTCTCTCTGATGCCATGGTACCAGTTCTATGGCCTCTATTGCTAACAATGGAAGATGGCCCTGGTTACTAGTTCTGCCCTGATTGTGCTTGCGATGCTGGGCACTGTATGAAACGATCTGGGGGAGGAGAGTGAAATTCTGGAGAGAGACCGTATCTTATGGTCTTCCTGACTCAAGAGTCTGTGGTAGTGACCACCCATACCTCGCTGGACAGTGCCAGGCGACTCCCATGTGGGAATCCTCCTTGGCAACCCTTGGATCGCCTGTAGGGATGGCTCCCCGAGCCCTGGAAGTTTGACCAGGGGTTGGCCCTTGTTTCCGATGCTCTGGCTGTCCTTTTGATGATCCTGTCTGGGGGGAAAGAATCGCAAGCCTCTGAACCAATCCCAGGAACTGTCTGGCCCGAGAGGGCAGCCTCCACTCCCAGGGACTGCTGGGACGGAAAGCCTATCAGCGAAAACTCTGCTAGCCACCTATCCGATCCTTTGGAGGGACGGGCCAGGCTCCTATGCCTGTCCTTGCCCTCCATTATGTGTGGCTCGAGGACTGAACCAAATAATTGTGCCTTGCTGTGCTGGCCGTCGACAGACGCCACTTGGACTTTAAGTCTGTCCCCCACTGGTTCAGACACCACAGTCAATGAGAGGCAACTGTGGCTGCAATAGACCTAGTGGAATACCTGGTCGGATGAAAAGGGTGTCTGCCATGAGCCCTGAAACAGCCATTAGCTTCTCTAGTGTCTGATGAATCCAACCTGGTCAGAGGGAAAGATAGTCTGGAGTTCGCGGAGCCATATGATTGCTGCCTTTGCAAAAGAGGGAGATGAATTCTCAGTCTTGATCGCCCATGCTGAGGACTGGTGAGCTCGGGGAAGAGAGAACTCGAATTCCTTGTCTTACCTTCAGAGTCTCAGCCATATCCCCTGAAATTGCAGAAATGGGAAAAACAGAGAGGTTAGAGGAGTGTCCGCAGCAGGCACCTCTAAAAGAGACTCAAAGAAAGAGGAACGTTGTAAACTTTCTTTTCTGTACTATTGGGAGATGGTGATGTGGCTAGAGATGACCACTGTTTCTCTACCATAGTACAAAGGACAAGCGGACAAGGAACCTCTTCTCCTCTACAATCTGTTCTGCAAGGAAAGGTTAGATTCTTGACTAGTGGAGGTGGAAGGTTTGTCCTCCTGTGCCAAAGTCAGGATGGCAATGGTACAGGCCTTCATACGAAGAAATCTGAAAAGATAAGAGTCAAAAAGACCCTAAGTTGACGCCTGTTCAGGAGCTGCCTCCTCATCCTCAGACATGGGCATGTCGGCTATCTCCAGGGCCACTGACCCCTCCTCGCCTAGCTGAAGGAAGTTTCGGAGATGCCAGAACCGTAGATGCAAGGATCCCTGTTGATTCCTAGAGGATGACATAAAATGCATAAATGCATGGTGCCTGAATGCCTGAAACTGCTTCAGATCACATAGCTCATTGTTCCATAGAACTAGTCCCAATCTCCTTTGGGACATACATTGCCTCAGGACCCGCTGTATAGAAGATGAGGATAAGAATGAGGAGCGAGGGGGACCAACCTGTTCAGTTTCCCCGAGGAGACCCTGTCCGAGGGCATCCTGGGAAGGCACAAATGAAGACAAATGGAGAAGTGTCCAATGGAATGGGGGAAACCACTTCAGCTTCACTGGACCTAAGCCTTTGGGCTTTGGAGAATTCCCTCTCCAGCGCCTGATGTCTCCTCGTGGCCTCTCGCTCAGCTGCCTTTGTGTCTGTTGGTGGATAAGTGTCTCATCTTGGCGTTTTTTCTCTCTCCCGGTGTCCAAATCAGTTGATCTGCGATTTGTTTGTGCGGGGGAAATACCAGAGCCCTGGTATGCCTGGGGCGAAGAACTGTCTGCCATTGCAGTCTGGATAATCCGGATAAGAGATATTCAGACGTGGGGGGAACCCAAACACGCAGATCAGGTTGTCAGAGATGGAAAACCAATCCTCGCTCCGAACAACAGCAATAGCAAAGGACAGCCAGACAGTTCCCTAGAACTGTCTGTCTAGGCCTTGTGGCAAAGTGCCACAGACTAATTGGAACCGGTGGTTCTGAAATAAAATTCCCCTTCGCTCCACTCACACCAGATAAGTACCTGGAACTCAATGAGGAGTTATAGCAATATTACAGGTATTAAGGATAAGTACCTGACCTCAATGAGTAGTCAGAATAATAATACAAGTACAACGAGGCAACCACACTTGGATCTCCTAATAACACTCCGAATTATTCTGAGATAATGTTAAATGTTTCCCCCCAGTACAGGCCTGACACAGCAGGCACAGGCAATAATGAGGGCAGGCCCCAATAGATCACAGAGGAACGTAAGGTCCCTACAAATAGGTGGCCGCGCCTTGACCTTCTCAAAATGGCGAGTGTGCCTGATGACCTCAAAATGGCAGCTGCGACTTATCACACGGGCCAAAGTGGCACCCTTACAACAACTCTTAAAATGACGACCAGTCAAAAAGAAGGGGAAGAGAATTAGTGAAGCCCCTGCTAGGGAAAAGCTTCTAGAAATTTGTCAAATCAAGCAAATCCCTCTTCCCACCGTTCGTAAAAGACACTTGCAGTGCACTGCGATCCGAAAACTACTAGTTGCAGAGAGAGCCTCGTGGCCTCGACGAAGAATAAAACCTCCGATCTGTGAGACTCCGGAAAAACTCTGTTGGCCGCAAGCCAGCTGGTCGGCTGATCTGCACTCCTGCTGATCCTCTCGATCAGGCTGAAAGCCCCACCCAAAAATGGCCTGCAGCTTTCTCATGGGCCGGTTAGGCTCGAAGCCAAAAGGCCCGAACCAACACAGATTTAGCCAAATGAATCCAAAGTTAAAAAGTAAGAAAATAGTTCAATTTAAAATCTGAAAAAAAAGGAATTAAATTCAATTTAAAAACCCAATTAACCTAGTCTAACTAAGGAGCCACAATTTCTGCGCCCTACTGAGCCTGAGACTAAGTCAATAACTGGGAAGACACACCCAGAGGGAGGCGTGACTAAAGTTTTGACTTAGTCTCTGAGCAGGAAGGCTGAAATTACCCATCCGGTAGATTCTACATTCATCATGCTGGAGAATATCCATCCTTTCCTTACTATTTTACAACTGAATTTCCTGGGAAAGGCTTCCAAGAAGTGAAAAACCTCCGAATGTAAATGGAAGCGGCGTTTTAATTTTATGGGGGACAGAAACATACAATATTGAAGTGGAAGTAACATAAAGCTACAGTTTTGATAAATTTGAGAACTGAGATAACTGTTAAGATTTTCTCTTTGAAAAAAGAAAAAAAACATTGAGGCAAAATATAAGAAATTAATCATTTGTTTAAGAGTGGAAAATGGACTTTGATAGACATCTAGTGGTGGATTTGTGTATAGCACTATTGCTTGCTTTGCTTGATAATTCCTACCCTGAGAGAATAGCTGGCAATAAAGGAAAATATTTTGGCATACTTATCATCCTGACCTTCTTGGATTATAAATACCTACTGAGCTTGGATTTTTAACTCCAAGAGAAGGGGCATTGTCTTACCTGAACACCTTTTCTCAGTACGGAGATGGAGAATCCACCAATGGTTTTCTCTGTCTTAGTGAGGGCGAAGTGGCTGAAGGTGGATGAGGTGTTGGCTCTCAAACCCTTAAATACGGCATAACTGACCTAAAGGGCGGGTGTGGATTCTCCATCTCCGTACTGGGAAGCATTCTGATAAGACAACGCCCCTTCTCCACTACAGGAGATGGTGAATCCACCAATGGGACATACCAAAGCCTCACTGTCCCGATGGGTGGGAAACAGAGAAGGCCGGAATAGTGTCCCCGGAGACCACTTGCAGGAGGACCCTCTGACCAAAGGAGGCGTCCGCTGAAGCGAAGCAGTCGATTCTGTAATGGCGTACAAACGGGGAAGGTGAGGACCATGTCGCAGTCCTGCAAATCTTCTCGATGGATGACTGAGTGGCCCATGGCGCAGAAGCCGCAGCACTGCGAGTGGAATGAGCAGTAAGATGACTTGGAGCTGGCAGAGAAGAAGACTGGTACACCTCCGCAATATAGTTCCTGATCCATCTGCCAATAGTGCCAGCAGAAACTTTCTGTCCCAGAGAAGCCGAATGGAAGGATACAAATAGGGCCTCAGACCTACGGAAAGGTTCCGTGCACTTGATATAATGCCGCAGTGCCCTGTGGATATCCAGCATGTGCCACTGCCGCTCCAAGTCATGGGAAAGATTTGGGCAAAAATTTGGCAAGATGACTTCCTGTGCTTTGTGGAAGAGCGAGTTTACCTTGGATGGGGGTCCAGATGAAGGACCACTCGATCGCTGTGAAAGATACAAAGGTCATTCCTGACCGATAAAGCGGCCAGCTCAGAGATACATCTGGCTGACATGATGGCAATTAAAAACGCAACCTTAAGAGACAAGTTCCGCAACGGAATGGTTGCTATGGGTTCAAAGGGTGGTTTTGTTAGAGCGCGAAGGACGCGAGGCAATTCCTAAGAAGGATACCTGTGTATCACGGAGGCCTGATGTTACACGCACCCTTAAAAAGGCGCGAATCCTAGGATAGTGAGCTAAGGGAATGGAATCCGCGCAAGTGAGTAATGTTGAAAGGGCCGCCACCTGTCTGCGAATAGTCGCAGGAGCGAGGCCTCTGTCCAGACCATCCAAAAGATAATCTACAAACTGAGGGATGATCAATTTGGAAATATCCAGTTGTCGCCTTCGACACCAATGGCAAAAAATTTTCCAAGTAGAATCATAAATGCAATTGGTCGCAGGACGACGAGAAGCCTGAATCATGGTAATGGTGCGAGGGGAAAATAATTCTTGTGTCATAATGCTGTGCTCAAGCGTCAGATGGTCAACTGTAACCATTGAGGGTCCAGATGTTGGAGGGTCCCCTGGTGTAATAACACGCGATGAGGGGGAATCTTCCATGGAGGACACTGGGAAAGATTTATCAAGTTGGCAAACCACGGCCTCTGTGGCTAGTATGGGGCCACGAGGATCACTTCCGCCTGCTCCTGGAATAGCTTGTGGATGGTCGCCAGAATGAGCGTGAGGGGAGGGAAGGTGTAAAGAAGACCTTGTGGCCATGGAGTCTGCAAGGCATCTGTCCCCTCCGCCCCTGGAAGGAAATAGCGGGAGTAGTACCTGGGGAGTTGGGCATTGAAGACGCAAACAGGTTGAGGATTGGACGGCTGAACCTGTGAGAGAACTCGGAGAACAGATCTGGATGCAACCCCCACTCCGAGGAGTCCATCGTAGAGCGACTCAAAAAGTCTGCTTGCTGATTCTTGATCCCCGAGATGTGTTTGGCCCTGAGAGAGGCCAAGTTGGACTCTGCCCAGGAACCCAGGAGCCGTGCCTCGGACATGAGGGACCTGGACCTGGTGCCCCCCTGACGACTGACGTGTGCCTTGGACGCCACATTGTCCGTAAGGATCAGGACGTGACGACCCAGATCCAGTGCCTGAATTGGCGAAGAGCTAGGTGGATGGCCCTGAGCTCCAGCCAATTGATGTTGTGTCTCAAGTCTGTGCGGGACCAACGTCCCTGTGCAAACTGAGACTGTAGAAGAGCTCCCCAACCGAACAGACTGGCATCTGTCGTGATTGTGATGCGGTCCGGTTCCTGGAAGGGTGATCCTTTGGTCACTGCCTGTGAGAACCTCCAGCGCAGCACTCTGCAAATGTGAACCGGGACCCTGACCTGATGATTGGATGCGCTGGCATTCACCCGCTGGAATGGTAGGAGGAACCACTGGAGATCCCGCAAGTGGAGTCTGGCCCAGGGAACTGTGGCTATGCAGGAGATCATCTTTCCCAACAGTTAGGAGAGTAAGACCAATGGAACTGTATGTTCCCTGTACACCTGGCGAGCCAGATCCCTGATGCTGACCACTCGCTCCTGAGACAGATAGATCGTGCAGTTCGTGGTGTCTATAATGACTCCCAGGTGCAGAAGCCTGGACGAGGGAACTGTCTGTTTTTTTTTTTTAAATTGACTGAAAGCCATGTTGTTGAAGGACCTGAATGGTGTTTCACATCCGCCTGAGCTGCCTGGAAGGATGACGCTTGAATCAGGATGTCGTCCAGGACGCGTATTGGTATTTTCCTCAACTGGGCGGCTAGCACGGCCAGGATCTTGGTGAATACCCTGAGTGCTGAAGAAAGGCCGAAAGGAAGGGCCTTGTACTGGAAATGCCTGCCCCTGTAAGAGAACCTTAGGAACCATCAGTGAGCTGGATGAATGGGAATGTGGAGGTACGCTTCCGTGAGGTCTATTGACGCCAGGAAGTCTCCCTGCCTGATGCCCCCCAGGATGGACTGGAGAGATTGCATCTTGAACTTTTTGTAAGTGATGTAATGGTTGAGATGTTTGAGGTCCACAATCGCTCTCCACGCCCCTGAGGCCTTGGGAACCACAAAGAGGATGGAGTAGAACCCCCCTCCTCTGTGGTCTGGCGGTACCAGTTCTATGGCCTGAATCTCTAATCTAGAAGATGTTGGAAGGCCTCCTGCATGAGTCCCTGTTTGAGTGGATCCCTGGAAATGGAACAGACAATGAGTCGGTCTCGGGGTTTGGCTAGAAACTCCAGGGACAAACCGAACTGGATGGTTTGTAAGACCCAGTTGTCCGTGGAGGTGAGTTCCCATTGGTGGAAGAAGTGGGCTAGCCTTCCCCCGATGGGAAGAACAGTGTAGGAGTCACTTGGACCTCCTGTAGGGGTGTCCTGCCCCTCGAAATGGCCGCTTAACCTGGCTCTGCTGTCTGGACCGAAGTCCTGGCCTGTCATAAGGTCGGTCATACAGTCTTTCCTGTCTGGGAGTATATGAGCGGGAGAATTGAGTGACTGTTGTACCTGCTGCCTGCCGGAAGGACTGTCTGCGAAATTAAGGGGTGGACGCTTGTCTGACTTTTTGTTCAAATGAGCCATGACCCTGCTCTTGTCCTTGTTCTCCACAAGGTACGGGGCCAGGGCCTCCCCAAATAAGTTGTTTCCCAGATAAGGAGAAGTCGCTAAATGCCATTTGAGCTTGGCGTCAGCCTGCCAATGCTTCAGCCACAGCATCCTCCAGGCAGTGATATTGAATGCTATAGACCTAGAGGCAAAGATGGCTGACTGAAGCGTTGCATCCGCAGCGTACTCAGTGGCTGCCACCATCTTGCTTAGGTCCTGGTGGGTCCGAATGTCCTCAGCGGGGACTCTGGCCTGAAGCTGGCGTAACCATAAAAGGGTAATCTGGACAAAAAAAGGACGGACAGGTGGCCATTTTAATTGCCCATGCTGCTGATTGATGGGTCTTCTGGAAGGTGTGTTCCCATTTTTTGTTGTCCGCTTTAAGCGCCTCCGACAAGTCCCCAGCGATCGCATCTGGGATACCAGAGGAGTCCAGGCTTCATCAACCTTGGGGACCTCCAGTGCATCAGTGAGGTCTGTGGGGGTGCTAAAGATCTTTTTGTCAGTCCCACTTACAGAAGGGAATGAGGAAGGGGAAGTCCATTGTTTCTTGATCCCTTTCAGGAAAATAGAGGGGCATGGAACTGATGTTCGGTTGCCACCGTTTCAAAAAATATCGGATTGGGGCTGGTATCCAATGGTGCCTGCGGTTGAGGGAACTGATCAGATCCTATGTTCGCCGTTGATATGGCCTTGCGCAGGAATGTGAGAAAAAGGGCCGAATTGAATAGGCCTCCCGAAGGGGAGGGCTCAGGGGGAAGTTCCTCCTCCTCTTGAGAGAATAAGGTCTGGTTGTTCCTCACCTTGAGGGGAAGAGTAACAGCTCATGGAGACATGGGCTCCTGGAGTATGGGGAACTCCGTAGGAGGATCATAAGGTGGCATGGCTGATGTGGAAGCCCCTTGATCGGGTGTCTGGAAAGAACGCTGCGCTAGAGCTCGGTCCACGACCTTGGATAACAAGGCCTCAAGGCGGCCGTCGGAGAAAATGTCTCTGATGTCCGGTCCCCTGAGTCCTGCAGCCGTGGGAGTAAATGTGGCCTCTGGGGCTGTGCCTGGAACTGTTGTTGTGTGTTGAGTCACTGTGGAGGGTGAACCTAGTGTGACCGGCGTCCCTGGGATGGACCATACACCCTGAGCAGAAGTTGAGGGACCTAAAGGGAGATCAATTTCGGGGGCCACCAATTGAACCGCATCTAATCCGGCCTGCCTCTGTGCTCTGAAGAACTCCTTCTCCAAAGCCTGGTGCCTACGGCTGGCTTGCTTTCCCGCCAACTTGGAAGACTTCTTAATTGTGTTCTTAGTCTTAGATTTGGACTTGCCTGGTGTCTCCTGTTCAGAGGATTTATGGCATCTGTAACTGGAGGATGGAGAAGCAGTGCTAATGGGTTGAGGCATTGAGGAGCCCTCCATCCTGGTTGAGCAGTCCCAGGAAAGCTGAGATGAGGCTCTGGCAGGCAAGTAGCTGGTGGAAGCGAGATTGGAACAAGTAACAAGACTATTCCCCTGACCGGAAAAAAATTCTCTCTGGGCTTTGGTCACGGCAATTGAGTCAGATACCGAAGGACATTTGGAACCACTCTCTGGGCTCTGCCCAGAGGCCTTAGGTGGCCAGGCAGTATGCACCAGTAAAAAAGGAAAAAAAGGAAAACAACCCCGAAAAGGGTACAACCCCTGAAAGGGACCAAAGGATCCTGACAAAGGGAGGATCAGATCTCAATTGGCGGCTACCCGACTTGAAGGTGTGGTGTGATAGAAAGGCACCCCCAGTTGTGACCTAGGTCTGCCGGAATATTATATGTAGGCCTCGTTGGGCCTGAAGAAACTCCCACATGGGGTTCAAGATGGCCGCTCCTACAGCGAATAGGCCTCATTGGGCCTGTAAAGGCCCCACGTGGAATTCACGGTAGTGGCCTTCAGGAGGTGAACCCCCAATTGACGCCCCGTGGAAAACAAAAAATCCGGGAATCAAGACTCTGAATTGCTGGCAACACTGAAAGAAGGTCATTCGTGGCTCCCCGGTGGTATCGGCAGTTCCAAAATGGCGGCCACGACTTGTTCTCTGCTGAGAACAGCCTCTGTGGCCTTTGCAATAATTTCTCTGTATCTGGGGGAATTGCGGTGGCAGCGCTAGCCGCTGCGCCGAAAATCAGCTTCGTGAGACTGCCTCCAAACGGATGGCAAAAACAACGAGGCTAAAGTGAGTTCATTGTCTGTAACGGCAACCAAAATGGCGCCCGCGACTGCCCCTGGCTGCCTGAGAAGTCTCCGGCGGTCTGAATTCAAAATTGAGTTCAGACCTGCAGTCTAAATTAGAACGCTAGAATGAGGGAAAAGAGGGGGGGAAATAGTACAATGGAAGCGTTCCTAGCAGCCCCCTATGAATTTTCCCCAGATCCCTGGTGAAAGGAAATTAGGAGAGCTGCAGAAAACGCAAACCTCCCCCCCCACGCCTCAATCACGATGGAATTAGTACTGAGCCCAGTACCTGTGGGGGAATTTGTTAAAGGGATTCCAATTATTGTTTGTTCAAATTTAAGTCTAATAAAGGAAGGAGAATTCACCAATGGAGTTTTCTAACCTGCTATCTGCTGAGAGCCAAACCTGATACATCTTCAAGAGCTGAGATCAAGTTAAGACTCGGTCTGCTAGCAAGAGGGGACGTGTCAAGTTTGGCTATTTGGTCTCAAGAGCAGGCAGACAGAGAAAACCCATTGGTGGATTCTCCATCTCCTGTACTGGAGAAAGAGAAAGAGAGAAAGAGAAACGTGACTTTGGACTATGCCTGGCTAGGAGAGACCTTTGAACTGTTTTCAGAGAGGTTGAACATTGAACACTTCGAATATTGTGGATTACAACCTTGCCTGACTGACAATTTTTGGATACTTGAGACAAGAGATTACTATAAAATATTGCTTTCAGAACTGAATCTATACTTTGGAATATATTGGATTATAAAGGATAATATAAAGACCAGAAAACTAATCTCCAGGAATGATGCCTCAAGAAAAAATAAACACCTTTCAGAAGGAAATATATTCTCTGCTACAATTAATCCACCAAACAATTGTTGAATGCAAAGAGAATATAAAAAGTAATCATAACAAGACTAAAAACAATTTAGACAACATAAACAAGCAAACTTCCAAATTAAATCTACAACTAGAAAACTCCCAGATAATGACCACAAAGTATAAACAAATAATCCAGAAATCAGAAGATGAAACAGAGGGAATGGATTTAGATGGAAGAGATGGGGCGTTGTCTTACCTGAACGCCTTTTCTCAGCAGGATGATGTAGAGTCCAATGGATGGGTTCTATGACAGCCTTCCTGCCCGGCAGACTGGGTAAAAACTTTGGCCACACCCCTTCCTTTGGGCATGACCCCAGTTTTGACTTAGGCGAGAAACTTTGTTGGAATTAATACTGTAGCTCATCTTATACCTGCCTAGACCTAATACCTGGGTGGGCTTGGACTCTACATCATCCTGCTGAGAAAAGGCGTTCAGGTAAGACAACGCCCCTTCTCCAGCAGGATGGCTGTAGAGTCCAATGGATGGGACATACCAAAGCCCTCATGTCCCCCTGGGAGGGAATGTCTAGGCCCCCGAATCCTGAACAGATACGACTTGCTGTAGCACTCTTCTACCGAAGGCAGCATCTGCTGCAGCAAAGGAGTCTAAACGGTAATGCCGAATGAAGACTGAAGGCGAAGACCAGGTTGCGGCCTTGCAAATCTCTTCCACTGACGCTTGTGTCAACCATGCCGCCGATGTAGCTGCGCTTCGTGTTGAATGGGCCGTCACGTGTGCGGGTACTGGGAGTTCCTGCGAGACGTAGGCTTGGGCTATACATGCTCTGATCCACCTACCTATGGTAGAAGATGACACCTTCTTTCCCATGGCTGATGGTTGAAAGGAAACAAATAATGCTTCCGTCTTGCGGAAGGACGAAGTGTGTTTCACGTAGAAACACAGCACTCTACGCACGTCCAGCTTGTGCCATCTATCCAAGAGATAATCTAGGATGTTGGGAATGGATACTGCGGCTGGATCTAGGTGAAGAGGGACGCACCACCTGCAAAAACCTTTCCATGTAGCATCGTAAATCCTGTTTGTGGAAGATCGTCTTGATGCTTGTATGAGCGATATCACCCCTGCAGAGTAGGATTGCTCGGCTAAACTTTGCCGCTCAAATGCCAAGCGGCTAGTTGTAGCCACTGGGGATCTGGGTGCAAAAACTTGCCCTGGCTGAGACTTACTCTGTCCGGGGGAATCCTCCATGGGGGTGATATTGAAAGATCCACGAGGTCGGCAAACCACGGGCGCCGTGGCCAATGAAGATTACCTCTGCGCCTTCCAGGATTAACTTGCGTATGGTTGCCGGTATTAAGGGCAGTGGTGGAAAGGCGTACAAGAGTTGCGCCGGCCACCGACACCTGAGAGCATCTGTTCCCTCCGACCCCGGAGACGGGAATCTGGAGAAGAACCTGGGAAGTTGTGTGTTCTTTGGAGTGGCAAATAGGTCCAGATGCGTCCGTCCGAACCTCCGGCAGATCTCCTCGAACAGAGCCGCGTCCAGTCGCCATTCCAACTGGTCCACCTTGGCTCTGCTCAGGAATTCTGCCTGGAGATTCGTCTCCCCTGAGATGTGCTCCGCTCTGATGGAGCTCACGTTGGCTTCTGCCCATCGAGCCAGAGCTGATGCCTCCTGCATTAGTTCCAAGGATCGTGTTCCCCCTTCCTTGTTGACATGGGCCTTTGCTGCTACGTTGTCTGTTAGAATGAGAACGTGTCTTCTCGTTACTATGTGGGAGAATTGACGCAGAGCCAGGTGAATGGCCCGAAGCTCCAGCCAATTGATGTTGTGAGATAGGTCCTTCTGATCCCACTGGCCCTGCGCTATCTGAGTTCCCAGATGTGCTCCCCATCCGAACAGGCTCGCGTCCGTCGTGAGCGTGATCCTGCTCGGCTCCCTGAATATACTCCCCTTGAGTATCATGGGAGACATCCACCACTTCAATGATCTCAGCACCTGTTTTGGTACCAAGACCTTCCTGTTGGAGGTACTGAGGTTCCTCCTCTGGTATGGTAGGAGGAACCACTGCAACTCCCTCGAGTGGAGCCTTGCCCATGGGACAATGCCCATGCAAGATATCCTCTTTCCCAGGAGTTTCGAGAGCTGTATCAAGGGCACTCTCCTGATTCTCTGGATTTGGTGAACCAGCTTGGAGATGCTGGTCTGCCGCTCCTGGGAAAGGTATACTCTGCACTGCGACGAGTCTATTACTGCGCCTAGGTGTTGCAGTTTCCTTGAGGGAGTGAGATGGCTCTTGTCCATATTGACCGAGAATCCATGCCCTTGTAGGGTTCGGATTGTGGCCTGGAGGTCTGCCTTTGCTTGCTCCTGCGAGCTGGACTGAATTAAGATGTCGTCCAGATAAAATTGTACGCGTACCGGCATCAGCCTGAGATGGGCCGCTATTACCGCTAGGATCTTGGTAAATACCCTTGGGGATGAGGATAGGCCGAAAGGTAGGGGTCCTGTATTGGTAATGCTGGCCCGCGTAGGTAAATCTGAGGAATTTCCGGTAACTGGGATGGATGGGGATGTGCAGGTACGCCTCTGTGAGATCTATTGAGGACAGGAGGTCGTCTTTCCTGACGCTGGCTAGGATGGATTTCAAGGACTGCATCTTGAACCTTCTGTAATTTACGTAATAATTCAGGCCCTTCAGATCCAGTATTGCTCTCCACCCTCCGATGTCTTTGGGATCACGAAGAGGATGGAATAAAATCCTCTTCCTTCCTCTCCCTTTGGAACCCTCTCCATGGCCTGGATTGACAGGAGGTGGGCTATGGCCGAAGTTACCAACCTTGCCTTGTGTACCTTTCTGGAGATGGGACATCTGATGAACCGGTTTGGTGGGGGAGAACAAAAGTCTAAGGTCAGGCCATGTCTGATCGTCTCCAGGACCCAGGCGTCGGTAGTGGTCTGCTCCCAGACCTCGATGAAATTCCCTAACCGACCTCCAATGGGGATGTCCTGTCTGGCGTCACTTGGTGCGTTTAAAGGATCTACCTCCCGATCCCCTATAGGGACGTCTGGACTGGAACTGGCCTCTGGCTCCCGTGTTTTGGCGATCCTGGGGCCGATCCTGTCTCGGGTAGAAGGATCGTGAGCCTCTGGGCCAGTCCCAGGACTGCCCTGACCGAAAGGGCTGCCTCCAGTCCCAGGGGCTCCCTGAACGGAACCCCTGCCTCCTAAACTCCTGATTGCCTCTCCTGTCTAACTTTTTTGATGGGTGTACTAGGATCTTTCTCTTATCTCTACCCTCGCTGACATGTGGATCCAGTATGGGTCCAAATAATAATGATCCACTGTATTTGGATGTCGAGAGACGCCACTTGGACCTCAGGTCTGTCTTCCAATTTTTGAGCCACAGTAGCCTACGTGAGGCCACTGTGGCCGCGATGGATCTTGCCGCATACTTGGTCGCGTACAACGAAGCGTCGGCCATAAATTGAGAGGCCGCAAGGATCTTGGCCAAAGTTTGGTGTACTCTGACCTGATCTGGAGGCACAGTGTTTTGCAGCTCCCTCAGCCACATGATACAGGCCCTCGCGAAGAATGACGATGAAGTTGCTGCTTTGGCCGCCCAGGCTGCAGCCATGTGGGAACGTCGGAGGGAGTGCTCAAATTTCTTTTCCTCAGGTTTCAAGGCCTCCGCCATGTCTCCTGGAATCGCAGAAGTAGAAAATAAAGAGATCAAGGGGTTATCTACCGTGGGCACCTCTAGCATATCCGAGAAGGAAGGAGAGATATTGAACAGTTTCCTTTCCGCGCTATTAGGTGCCGGTGGGCTTGCAAGGGAAGACCATTGTTCCTCTACTGTGGTCGGGAATACCTCCGGACAGGGAATGTATTTGTCCTGTGGGACTTTTTTGGCAAATAGAGGATTGGCCTCCTTGCTTGTAGAAGGATTCTCTTCCTGTACTGACGTCAGGTTGACCGTAGAGACTGCCTTTATCAAAAGTGATTTGAGTAGCCCTGGATCAAAGAGGCCAGAGCTCGTCGCCTGCTCAGGTGCGGTGCCCTCATCCTCCGAAAGGGGCATGTCTGACATGTCAAGGTCTAATGAGTCTCCCTCTCCTATCTGAGAGGAAGTCTCAGAAATATTAGTAGGGGGCGGCCTAATCCGTCCCTTATGGGGTGTGTGGAAGGCCACCTGTCCCCTAGAAGCCATGAACTGGGAAAAGGCATCCTGCATGAATGCCTGAAATTGTGCTGACCATATGTTCTCCTGCGCTCTGTCACTGGACGTGGCTGCAGTGGGAGTATGGTCAGATGCTGGTGAGGAGGGATTGGAGGAATCCAACTGTTCAGTTTCCCCAGGAGGAGACCAAGTTTTGAGAACTTCCTGGGCAGAAGGTTCTGCCGTGGATGCTGCCAATGGGACAGGGGAAACCATGCTTGTCACATTGGAGTTGGACCTCTATGCCCTGGCAAATTGTCGTTCTAGAGCCAAATGTCTCCTCGAGGCCTCTCGCTCAGCCGTTTTAGATTGTCCCTTTTGAGTCAGGTGTTTTGTTTTAGCCTTCTTTTTTCCCCCCACCTCCGGCTCAGAGGATCTGCGTTTTTGTTGTTGTTGTGGAGGGGATAATTGAGGGATCTGTATGGCTGAATACGAGACGTTGTCTGCCATTGTGCCAGGTACCCCGAGTAGGCAATACCTGGAGTGGGGGACTAAGATACGCAGATCAGTTGCAGATAATTGGGACTAATGTCCTCTTCTGCATATACAAACAATGGCCGGACAGACAGGATTCTTTGGACCGGAGATCCTGCAAGGCAGTGACTAAAGGTCACTATAGGAACAGTTAGAGAGAAGTTATTCCTCCTCACCTCCTCACCTAGTCCAAGGACAGTGTCCAGACCTGATATAAATGCGATGTAACTGGTGATTTTATCTCCCCCAATCTGTGACTGTGAAAACAGACCACGCTCAATTGATGGCAGCTTGTCTATTTCCCCCTCTTCCCTCTTTGTATGTGATCTCCGTCAATTGCTACGATTTTTTCTCTTCGTAATCAAGGGAAAAACAACTCCGGACGTTAAGCCCACCCACAAGGGAACGGCGGGTTGAATCCGCTCATTTAAAATGGCAAATTAGCGGAAGCCACGCCCCCAACCGTAGCCGATGGAGGCCACGAGGTTCAAAATGGCGGATCTTAACTGCCGGCTCTGTGGTCTTTCCTATCCTCCCTGGAGCGCTGGTAGGAGGAAGGGAAAAAGACGCCGGTTAAACGGCCCTTTCGGGCTTTAAAAGGGCAGACCCTCTCCGCTGAATCGGCTAACGGCGCTGCGGCTCTGTCGGCCGATCAGGCTGCCAATTTCTCGCGCCGATCAGCTGCTGTAAGTTTTTCGCGCCGATCAGCTGTTTGGCGCCGAGCGGCGCCGCGGCTCTATCGGCCGATTGGGTGTTTTAGCCTTCTTTGATTTTATCTCTCCTGTGATCCCCGCGCCGCTCAGGTGATCAGCGTGCTGGAGATCGCAAGCGATCCGGTGAGTAACCCGAACCCCTTGGCTAGCTGCCCTAGCCCCTGGGGATATGCTTACTGCTCCGATGATCCTCCGGTGGATGGAGATTCGGCAATGGCTCGGAGCCCCGAGCCAGCTGTTAAGGGAGAGATTTTCTATCTGCCAATTTAGTGGAGCCTAGGAAGAGGGAGAATTTGTCTTTTCTGATTTTTCAGGAGCTGATTCTCGCAATGCTATCGGGCTCGAGACTGGGTCAAAACTGGGGTCACGCCCAAAGGAAGGGGTGTGGCCAAAGTTTTTACCCAGTCTGCCGGGCAGGAAGGCTGTCATAGAACCCATCCATTGGACTCTACAGCCATCCTGCTGGAGAAAAAAGAACTGCAAAAGACCTTTTACCCCTTAACTCTGCAAAATATATCTGATGGCAAAGAAAAAGATTTTTAAAAAGGGAATATAGAGCTGTTAAGGGAAATGTCACAACTTGAGAGACAGGAAATGAAAAGAGAAATGGAGGGAGAAAGGAACTAGGAGTTGTTTAAGGAATATAATTGGGCGGAATTCCCCCCCCCCCCAAAATACCCTACCCAAACTGTTTTCCTCATGCCAAGCAATTTTCACAAAAATAGAAGGAAAATTCCTGAGTAATCTAATTGCCATGGCTTGGAAAGCGATTTGGCAAAGAAAGAAAGAAAGAGTCGGATTTAAAAAAACAGAAGACTTGACCTTCTAGAGGGGGCATTATGTGTTTAAATATTTTTTGAATAAGATTAAAAGAATGGAAGACTTTTAAATATAATTAGACTTTTACAATGAAAGATATGATTTAGAATTAAGACAGTATTTTTTCTTTTTTATACGGAAAATATGAAGATAAGAGGAGGACTGATTTGATATTGAGAAAATCATAATTGATAAGGATAGTTCAAATACTGATGGAAAATCAAACTTTAACAAGAGCACAAAAATCAGGATATTGATTAATGAATCGACATTACTGATTTATGACATTATTGTTATTTGTATGATATTAGTAAAATATGATGAAGATGCTTATATCTAACTTTGTATACATTAACAGTACCAAAAATTGTAATGGTGTAATGAAGAGAAAATGGAAAAATATGGAGAAGAATGGAGGATCAGGAAAAAAATACTGGACTGTGTAGTATTGAACAGATTTATATTGAAAAAATCAATGTTAAATATTTGAACCCAGACAACATGTTGTTTACTAAGCATTAAAGACTGTAATTTTTAAAAATTAATAAAAAATATATGAAAAAAAAGAAACGGGCTCTTTTTTCAACACTTTCAATCTCTTTCAACTATTCTTTTACACATCTAAGTAATTAAGCAATCAAATGATTTTCTTTTTAGAACCTCCACAAACCAATGCTTTTTTTTCTGAATCTACTGCAGATTGTACCAGTAACAAAGAAAATCTAGACATCTAGATTTTAATCTAGACCAGTGGTTCTCAACCTTTTTAATGCCGCGACCCCCAACCGGTCGTAAGTCGAGGACTACTCAACCGGTTGTAAGTTGAGGACTACTCAACTGGTGCAGCACCGTTTGCAGAATGGGACTTTTGGCGGGCTCAGCAGGGCAGAGACAGCCTGGACAATTCCTATTGGCTTTTGAAAGCCAATAGAATTAGACTCTATTCAAGAGAGTCTATTCTATTGGCTTTCAAAAGCCAATAGAATAAAAGGGAGTAAGTAGCAAAGCTAAGGAAAAGGGGAAAAAATGGCGGACTGCGTTGCTTGGCAACCCCCGTGAAATGGTCGTTTGATCCCAAATGGGGTCCCGACCCACAGGTCGAGAACCACTGATCTAGACTATCTATACTTCCACTCTTTTCTACCAACAATTGTAGGTGTTTGCTTAATATCCTCCAAGGGACAAGCTGTAAATAGAGAACATAATGCTTTCACAAAGAAAATGCACAAAAGAAATTAAAATGGACTCATATAGTATTACACAGTGCAGTACAATAGTGCATGGAGGATGTTAGTGCCAGTTGAGCAAAGTACACAATTTTTCAGACATTACAGTTGACCAAATAGCTAAGAAAGGAAGACAATATCCTTTTTTTAATTTCTAGGACTATTATTAAAGTTGTTATTATAAATCCTGACATAGGTTGATAAAAAGGACAGTATAAAAGCAAAGTTACAAATGCTTCACCTTCCCCCATTGGGCAGATGCTGTTAAATCTAAGAGGGAGGAAAACGAACATCAAATTTGGCTGATAAGATCTTCTGTAAGTTGGACAACGAATATTAGGAAGATACGTGGCAGCTGAAAAAGATCTACCCTATAAGTCTACCCTAAATTGGATGCAGTTCACCTTCTGCTCAAACTAGACTGACAAAGCCAATAAAGTCAGGTATCGGGTAGAAAAATTGCAAAATGTTAGTTTTAAATTAATACATATCAACGAAAAGGATGTAAAATTATCTTGTAAATTCCACATCAAAAATCAAAGAGAAAAAAGAACTAAGTAATATTAATTTGAGCCAAAATTGTGAACAGTAACAACATACATGGAAGTCTCTGTAGATATTAAAACTGATTTCAGCCTTAACAGAGAGTTTGTAACATAGTAGGGGATTCACAGCAAAGACTTCAAATAGAAGAGCCTCAAAAATAGCCAAGTTATGTAGGTCAAATTATTCATGACCTTCACCTTATAAGTTTTTATTGCTGCCAGGACACAGTTGTTACCATTTCAGTTTCTGTAACAGAATGGCATTTGCAAAAAATAACTCAGGTTAAATAGTCCTTAAGTATTGTTCCAAATATCTTGAGACTTGAAAGGAGACATCCAAATATTTAAAAATCTTGCACTGATTGATGTAATTATCATCAGTTTTCCAGAAATAGTGTTAAATCACAGTTCTTTTGGAAAAGGGGTGTTGTCTTACCTGAACGCCTTTCCTCAGCAGGATGATGTGGAATCCACCGGATGGGTTCATGACAGCCTTCCCGCCCGACAGACTAGGTCAAAACTTTGGCCACACCCCTCCTCTGGGCGTGACTCCAGTTTTCACTGAGACGAGACTTGCTTGTTGAATTCTATGTAATAGCTCCTTGTTAGCCACCTGCCTAGACCATCTGTATGGGGGTGTGTGGATTCTACATCATCCTGCTGAGAAAAGGCGTTCAGGTAAGACAACGCCCCTTCTCCAGCAGGATGGCTGTAGAATCCACCGGATGGGACATAACAAAGCCCTCATGTCCCCTTGGGAGGGAGTGTCTAGGCCACTGGATCCTGAGCAGAGACAACCTCTTGTAGCACCCTTCTACCAAAGGCGGCATCCGCCGCCGCAAAGGAGTCCACGCGGTAGTGTTTAACAAACACCGAGGGAGAAGACCAAGTTGCGGCCCTACAAATTTCTTCTACCGAGGCTTGTGTAGACCACGCGGCCGATGTGGCAGCGCTGCGTGTTGAGTGAGCTGTCACGTGTGGGGGCACGGGAATTGACTGAGAGGCATAGGCTTGGGCTATGCAAGCTCTAATCCATCTACCTATTGTTGAAGATGAAACTTTCTTCCCCATAGTCGATGGTTGGAAGGAAACAAATAGTGCTTCCGACTTACGGAAAGAAGAAGTACACTTTACATAGTAACACAGAGCTCTACGTACGTCTAGTTTGTGCCATCGATGTTCTAGCCTGTGTGTGGGGTTTGGACAGAAATTGGGAAGAATTAGTTCTTGAAATCTGTGGAAGATGGTGTTTACCTTCGGGATGAACGCAGGGTCCGGTCTAAGGACCATCTGGTCCCTGAAGAAAGTGCATAGATCTTTTCTGACTGATAGTGCTGCTAATTCTGAGATCCTTCTAGCTGAAGTGATAGCAACTAGAAAGGCTACTTTTAAGGATAAGTGGTGGAGAGAGCATGAATTGAGAGGCTCGAATGGGGTTGATGTCAAGGCTTGTAGAACCTTAATCAAATCCCAAGAAGGATACCGATGTACCACGGGTGGTCTGGTATTGACTGCTCCCTTTAGAAAGGCGCTAATCGCCGGAAGTTGAGACAAGGGACTTGAATTGTCACAGGAAAGTACCGTTGAGAGGGCTGCTAACTGTCTACGAATGGTGCTGGATGATAGGCCTTTATTTAATCCATCTAACAAGTAATCTAAGATATTCGGAATAGTAACTGAGAGTGGATCCAAGTGATTTATTGAACACCACCTGCAGAAACGCTTCCATGTAGCATTGTAGATCCTGTTTGTCGAAGGACGCCTTGATGCTTGAATGATCGATATCACCCTGGGTGAGTAGGATTGCCTGGCTAAACTTTGCCGCTCAAGTGCCAAGCGGCTAATTGTAGCCACTGAGGGTCTGGATGTAAGAGTTTGCCCTGACTGAGGATCACTCGGTCTGGGGGAATCCTCCACGGGGGTGATATCGAGAGATCCACAAGGTCGGCAAACCACAGACGTCGTGGCCAATGTGGAGCAATCAAGACTACTTCTGCACCTTCCAGGATCAACTTGCGTATGGTTGCAGATATCAATGGGAGTGGTGGAAAGGCGTACAGGAGTTGCGCCGACCACCGACATCGGAGAGCGTCCGTTCCCTCCGTTCCCGGTGTCGGGAATCTGGAGAAGAACCTGGGTAATTGTGTGTTCTTTGGGGTGGCAAATAGGTCTAGGTGCGGTCGACCAAATCTCCATGAGATCTCCTCGAACAGAGCCGGATCCAGGCGCCATTCCGCATGGTCCACTTTGGCTCTGCTCAGGGAGTCCGCCTGGAGATTTGCCTCCCCTGAAATGTGTTCCGCCTTGATGGAACCCAAATTTGCTTCTACCCACCGAGCTAGGGCCGATGCTTCCTGCATCAGTTCCCAGGATCGTGTTCCTCCCTCCTTGTTGACATGGGCTTTTGTTGCCACGTTGTCGGTTAAAACGAGAACATGTTTTCCTGTTATTAGGTGGGAGAATCGACGGAGGGCCAGATGTATGGCCCGAAGTTCCAGCCAATTGATGTTGTGAACGAGATCCGAGTGTTTCCACTGATCCTGAGCTAGGTGAGTTCCCAGATGGGCTCCCCATCCAAATAGACTCGCATCTGTCATGAGAGTGATCGGGGTCGGTTCCCTGAATATGTTTCCCTTGAGCATCATGGGTGAAATCCACCAATTTAGGGACCTCAGCGTGTGAGGTGGGACTGTAACCCTACTGTTGGAGGTACTGAGATTCCTTCTCTGGTACGGGAGGAGAAACCACTGTAACTGTCTGGAGTGGAGTCTTGCCCATGCAAGATATCATTTTCCCCAGGAGTTTTGATAGCTGTGCCAGAGGCACTTTCCTGTCTTTTTGAACCTGATGGACCAGTTTCGAGATGCTGATACGACGCTCCTGGGAAAGATATACTTTGCAACGGGATGAGTCTATTACTGCTCCCAGATGCTGAAGCTTTCTTGTGGAAGTGATGTGGCCTTTTTTTCAAAATTCACTGAAAATCCATGATTCTGCAGTGTGTGTATCGTGTTTTGAATGTCTAATTGTGCTTGCTCGTGTGAGCTGGACTGAATTAGGATGTCGTGCAGATAGAACTGTACGTGCACCGGCATCATCCTGAGATGGGCCGCTATGACTGCTAGTATCTTGGTAAATACCCTGGGGGCTGAGGAAAGTCCGAAGGATAGGGCCCTGTACTGGTAATGCCAGTGAGCGTAGGAAAATCTGAGAAATTTGCGGTGTTTGGGATGAATGGGAATATGCAGGTATGCCTCTGTGAGATCTATGGAGGATAGGAGGTCTCCCTTCCTGATACTGGCTAATATGGACTTTAGGGACTGCATTTTGAACCTCCTGTAGGTTATATAGTAATTCAGACCCTTTAGGTCCAGTATCGCCCTCCACCCTCCTGAGGTCTTTGGGATCACAAAGAGGACGGAGTAGAATCCTTTCCTCTCCTCCTCCTTTGGTACCCTCTCTATGGCCTGAATTGACAAAAGGTGTGCAATGGCCGAGGCTACCAGTTTTGCCTTGGAGGTGTTTCTTGAGAAGGGATACCTGATGAAACGGTTTGGTGGGGGAGAGTAGAACTCTAAGGAGAGACCGTGTCTGATTGTTTCTAATACCCAGGCGTCGGTGGTGGTCTGCTCCCAGACCTCGCTGAACTTCCCTAACCGACCCCCTATGGGAGATTTCTTATCTGGCGTCACTTGGATCGCCTGAAGGGTCGGCCTCCCGATCCCCTGAAGGGACGTCTGGATTGGAATTGGCCTCTGGCTCCCATGTTTGGGCGATCCTGGGAACGATCCTGTCTCGGATAGAAGGATCGTGAGCCTCTAGACCAGTCCCAGGATTGCCCTGTTCGAAAGGGCTGTCTCCACTCCCAGGAGCTGCTGGGACGAAATCCCTGTCTATGGAATTCTTGTGGATTTTTCCTATCCAGCTTTTTTGATGGGTGGACTAGGATCTTACGTTTGTACCTGCTTTCACTTACATGTGGGTCCAAAATGGATCCAAACAAGAGTGACCCACTGTATTTTGAAGTCGATAGACGCCACTTGGCTTTTAGGTCAGTTTTCCAATTCTTGAGCCATAGGAGTCTGCGAGAGGCTACCGTGGCTGCTATTGACCTTGCGGCGTATTTGGTTGCGTGTATTGTGAGGCGTCAGCCATGTATTGTGAGGCAGCCAGTATTTTGGCCAAAGTTTGGTGAGTTCTGACTTGATCAGGAGGTACAGTGGTTTGCAGCTCGCGAAGCCACATAATACAGGCCCTGGTGAAGAAAGATGAGGAAGTTGCGGCCTCGGCCGCCCAGGCTGAGGCCAGGTGTGCGCAACGGAGGGAGTGTTCAAACTTCTTGTCTTCCGCTCTCAGAGCTTCTGCCATGTCCCTTGGAATAGCAGACATGGAAAACAATAAAATCAGGGGACTGTCCACTGTGGGGACATCCAGCAAGTCGGCAAAGGAAGGAGTCACATTAAATAACTTTCTCTCCACGCTGTTAGGCGTAGGTGGCACTGCTAAGGAAGACCATTGCTCCTCTACAGAGGTGCGAAATACCTCAGGACAAGGGATGTACTTGTCCTGTGCTACTTTTTTGGCGAAAAGGGGATTAGCCTCCTTACTTGTGGAAGGTTTCTCTTCCTGAACTGAAGTTAGATTGACAGTGGAAACTGCCTTGATTAACAGGGATTTAAGAAGAGCTGGGTCAAAGAGGCCAGAGTTTGTTGTCTGTTCAGGAGTGGTCCCTTCATCCTCCGAAAGGGGCATGTCAGTCATGTCCAGGTCTATTGATTCCGCCTCTCCTATTTGAGAGGAGGTCTCAAAGATGTTTGTAGCAGGAGCCTTGTTCAGCCCTTTAAGGGATGGGGGTTGAAAGGCTAATTGTCCTTTAGAGGACATAAATTGGGAGAAAGCATTTTGCATGAATGCTTGAAATTGGGCAGACCATATGTCCTCCTGATCTCTGTCATTAGATGCAGGCACAGGGGGGGTATGGTCTGGTGAGGATGCTGGTGATGAGGAGTGAGGGGAATCCATCTGTTCGGTTTCCCCCAGAGGAGACCAAGTTCTGAGGACTTCCTGAGAAATAGGTTCTGGTATAGGGGCCTCCAATGGGGCAGGGGAAACCATGTCAGCCTCATTGGATCTGATTCTTTGGGCCCTGGAGAATTGTCTTTCAAGCGCCAAATGTCTCCTCGAGGCCTCTCGCTCAGCTGTTTTGGAGAGTCCCTTCTGAGAAACATGTTTTGTTTTGGCCTTCTTCCCCCCCCCCACTTCAGATTCTGTAGATCTGCGCTTTTGTTGTTGTTGTGGGGGGGGCAGTTTGGGACTCTGTATAACTGAATGCGAGACACTGTCTGCCATTGTGGCCAGGTACCCCGAGTAGGCAATACCTGGAGTGGGGGGAAAAAGGACACACTCTTTACTGAAGCGGAAAGAACCTGTTAAGCCGGTGACAAAGGTCACGCTAGAGAACAGCTGGAATTAATTTAGAAATTTCCTCACTCTCCTCCACCAGGGCCAGTGGATGATAAATGACCACAGGCTTATTAAGAGGGATTGAAAGGTAATTGGTTGAAGTAATTGTATTGCCCCCCCAATATGTGGGCTGTTAAAACAGGCCCAAGGGTGTAAATTGTAACATCTCTCTTCTTTTCCTCTCTCCTTTTTATTTCTATTTTTTTTAAAATATATAAACCTGTTTGAACAGAAGGAAAAGGAGGAACCTGAGAAAACCTCCGGGTGGATGACTCACCTAAAATGGAGGACAACAGTGAGTACACCCAAGATGGCGCTGAGGGTGAAGGCCACGCCCCCTGTCAACTGCCAAGAAAGCCATGCAGCTCAAAATGGCGATTACAGTCCTAACGGATACTTTGCCGGCTGAGGTAATTAGTGGAGTGAGCAGATAATCTGCGTATCTCCTTATTCGGTTGCCAAGGGCTCCGCGGTTTGCTGGTTGTTTCGGGGGAGGCATGGGGGCTTTAGCCTCTCAGCTGAGCGAAAAAAGGCAGCCTCTGTTGCTAGCCGACAGCCTATCTACCTCCCTATTCTGCCGCAAGGTGATTCGCGGATCTGCCAGTCATTCCGGAGACCGCGGAGCCTTGCGCATCTCAGCTGAGGGGAAAGGAGCGCCGCTGCTGCTCGTCAATAACTACGAGGCTTGTTAACTAAAGAAAAGGCTGGTTGCTGGGAAATCTGTTGGGATACTCTCACCACGCTGCGTAGCGCCCTCAGGGGAACGTAGATCTGACGGATGGCTCGGAGCTCCGAGCCACAAGCCAGGATCGACTTCCTGTAAGTTCAGCTGAGCAAGGTGTCAATTCTGTCAGAGAGAGGAGAATTTTGCCTCAAAAACCATTTACTATCTGAGAAGCTGAAAATTTTGCTGTTAACGGGCTTCGAGACTAAGTCAAAACTGGGGTCACGCTCAGAGGAGGGGTGTGGCCAAAGTTTTGACCTAGTCTGTCAGGCGGGAAGGCTGTCATGAACCCATCTGGTGGATTCTACAGCCATCTTGCTGGAGAATGGAATGTTTTGATTCTTGTGGTTCATGATTAGATTTCCTCTCAGTAGTACAGTTAGTGTCCAAAGATACTGTCTCAAACTTCGATGTACAGAAGACAACAGCAGCCTCTACATACAAAAGAACTGAGACAGGTTAATTTGACTAATGTACCAGTTCAGTTTTTGATAAAATTATACCACAGAATTAATATAAAAGTTTAAATTGATAGCTGCTAAGATTTATTCTTGTTTCACCCCCTTTTCAATACGAATTGAAAGAGAGAGAAAAAAAGCTGATGGAGGGCCACAATGAACTTGCACTAGGTTGTTTTAATGTAATTTCATAATCAAAACAAGTAACAATAAAGGGCCAATTTTCCATTCTTCAATAGAAGTACCCAATTTCTTCCAAAAATTGTTACTGGGGATTGAATCAATAGTTAAGATTGATGAAGGCAATAAGCTCTTTACTGAGGATGAAAGATATATTTGTTAGATAAATGATAGAGAAGGCAATGATCAAGTATTGACCATGGTTCCCTGAAACAGGCTTGCTCTATTCCTAAAACACAAGTTTGGACTATCCAATCTACTAACTCAGTGATGGCGAACCTTTTAGAGACCAAGTGCCCAAACTGCAATCCAAAATCCACTTATGCATCGTTGGGTGCCAGGTGGGCGTGGCCCATTGGGTGGGCGTAGCTGCAGTGGTAAGGGCAGTGGTAAGTGGGTGGGACTAAAAAGTTCAATCACTCAATTCCAACTTTGCAAGATCTGTTTTTTTTCCTGCTAGAAGTTGAAATTGATTGATTAATTGAACCTTTTTTTTGTACGCGGGGCGGAGGCCTAAAGCGAAAAGGTTTTACAAAACCCAGCTGAAGGCCTAGGACTGGGGCGATGGTGCGCGTGCCCACAGAGAAGGCTCTGAGTGCCACCTCTGGCACCCGTGCCATAGATTAGCCACCATTATACTAACTAGTGCACCATTCTCAATAATGTTGCTCTCAGGAATTAATGACAAGGTTATTTCAAATGTGAGCAAATTTTATTTTAAATGGATGGATTGAAGTGGTCTGGAAAGACTAAAACATCTTCTTCTCGTGCCATATCCGCTATCGGACGTTAGCGATCATGTTCGCGATCCTGTTTTTATCAGCAGCTGCACGAAAAAAGTGCTGCTGTTGTGGCCATGAGCATCCAGAAGGTGGGACAGAGTGGGCGGCCAGCCATGTGGCATGTCCGGCAAGGGCTGGCCTGACTGTAGCTGCGCTCCCACTCCCCTGCATTGTGTGGGCTTCGCAACCCCAGAGTGCACCGGCCAAAGGACTGACGGGCTGCGGCTGCTGCCAGTCACATTTGGCACCCCCGCGCTTGCCACCTTCTATACATGGAAAAATAAGATATCCCCAAAAATATGCCCTAATGCAGACATATCAAACACAAGGCCTGGGGGCTGGATGCAGCCCGTAAAATGGTTTCATGTGGCCCATGAAGCCATTCTGGAAACAGTGAGGGAACGGCCCCCTCTGCCTTGGCCCTGGCCCAGGCTGGCCAGGAGCCAATGTACAATTTTGTGGTGGCCATCTATGCTGAAACACATTCAGTCTTAGCTCCACAAGGCTATCTGGAAACAGCGAGGAACCAGCCCCTGCTGCATCGACTCCGCCCCCTGGGTGCATGCTGGGGAGATGTCACCCTTTGTGAGGAATGAAGAAATGCACCATCACCTGGAAGTGGCCAGCAAATGGCCCTCACCTATTCACCTATCCAGCTTGATGGGCTTCGGGGGAGGAGTTTCGGCAGGCAAAGGGGCGCTCTCCTCACAGCACCAAGAGCTGAGCCGGGTGGCGCGAATCTGATGAGAAGTGCAATGATGCCTAGCCCCCAGTCTGCCCAGTTTCAGCAGGCAGCAAGGTGCAAATCTGACGAGCTTCACACCGCCCGGCTCATCCTGTGAGCAGAGCACCCCGCTGTCGCCGAGACCAGGCAGGCTGGGGGCTGGGCGGCATTGCGCAGGTAATGTTAACTCTCACGCTGCTCATGGCATCCTTTCTCCCAGAACCCACCAAGCCAGATATGTGAAGTAGGTGAGGGCCATGTGCTGGCTACTTCCAGGTGATGGTGCATTTCTTCATTCCTCACGAAGGGTGACACCTCCCCAGCTATGTTTCTTTTTCTCCCTCCCTCATCTCAAATATTTTCCCACCACTCTGTACTTAGGAAGGAAGGAAAGAAGGAGAGGGAGGGTCTGAGGGAACTCCTGCCTTAGTCCTGTCCTGCTGCCCTTTCACCATCCCCTGCCCCCTCCTCCTGGCCTATCCTGGGGTTCTCTCATTCTATTGCTAAGGAAGCTTTGGATACAAAGCCGGGCCTACTCCCATGGAGAGCGAATGGGCCTCCCTCTGATTTTGCCCTTGTACCCATCATGAGCAACCTGGCTAAGGAGAGCAAGCACAGCAGCAGCAGCCTTGAGGAGATAAGTGCAGTTGGGTGCCCCCTTGGGAAGTGGGGCTGGGCTTGGTGCCGCGGGTGCTTGAGGGCCAGGCTGGGTGTTTGACCTCTCCTGCCAGGGCTCTGGGCAGCCTGCACCACCATCCAACCCCCCCCCTCCCCTGCATGGCCTGGGAGTAACAGTGAGGCTCCTCCAGTGGACCATGCCTTGGCACTTGCCCTGGTCCCATCCCCTTCTGCCAGAGACCTTAAGATCTGTCCCACATCTGCCCAGGCCCTCACAGGCACCCTTGACGCAAACGATGCAGAGCTGGCCATGCCCACCCAGTAGGCCACACCCACTCCATCCAGGCCGCACTCAACCTGGCCACACCCACCTGGCCCCCCAAGGGCAACTGCAATGCTGATGCGGCCCTCAATGAAATTGAGTTTGACACTCCTGCCCTAATGGGTCTTTTGCTCCACAAATAAATATAACACTTGGTTTTATTTTGGGGAAAACACAGTAGCACAGTGTAATGTAAAGTACATGTTGGTGATATTTGGGTGGGTGAGGACCCTTCAACTCAGAGTTGATTCCTGATAACTTCCTGGACTAGTCCTTATTTATATAAAATTCCATATTTGTACAATGTCCCTATTTTTACAAGTAAACTGTGATGTCTTAACAAGACTGCATCAAAATTTCACTATATTTTTAGTTTGCAAGAATATAGTCTTCATTTCTAATCTTGCAAATACAAAGTAAGCCATCAGTTTAGAATTTAATGCTGAAATAGAAGATGACTCTCTTATTCACCATTATATTCTGCTTAGTAAAGGAACAGAACAAATTTAAGCCTGATACTGCAGCACTTCAAATAAACAAATGCCCCTTTTAACTTTTATGCATAAAGCCTACAAATACAGATACATTAGTGCAATCCAACAAAACTCTCCTGGGATGTTGTTTGCAGCATGTATAATCATGTTATCCAGCTTTGCATAGTCCAAAATATATTGTGTTTTGATTTCCCAAATTTAGGTCTAGGCAGAAAAATAGTTAAACTTGAACAGAATCATCTAAAGGAATTTAAGCACATAGTTAAATTCACTTGTTCAAATGGATTTTGTGTCATTATAGTACAAAAGGAGAGGAGTTAAAATGTGAAACTCTAATCAAAAGAAAGTTTACTTGACATAAGCCACAAAACTGCTCAATCAGTAAAACATCTGAAAGTGGGAAAGGAGCTGTTGTTCAAATTAGGAGGAAAAGGATGTTGTGGCAATTGGCAAACTAAGTTGGATTTAGGCAGTGGCTGCAAATTTTATACCAATGTTTAAAGAAGTTATGCAGGTTCCTAGGGGAAGGGAAGGACACCAAAAATATAGAAACATTCTTCCAGGGATCAATTTACCCTTTATGAAATTCCTGAAAAAGTAGAGGATCTAAACATAAACTGTCAGTTGACCTGAAGCCTTTGATTGAGAGAACTATATAGCATATTCACCTTTAGCTGACCTCAACGAATGAGTGGAGATCAAGCATTCCTCAAGTAGCCAGACCCACATCTATGACAACTGTGTTAACATCTCTCAATCTGAATCATTAGATGTTCATTTATGGACACTTGTCATTGCCTCTTAACAGATGCCCATGTTTATATCCATAATCTTACTTTGTACTTATTCACAAAACAAAACAGACTGTAGGTGAGTAGACTATATAATTAAAGGATCTGCAAATACTACTACATTTAAAACACATTGGATCAATTTACAATTCAAATAACCCTGTTTAATACTATATTACAGGTACAAAATAAACTATAAATTTGAGTAAATTAATGAATATTAATCTGCCTGGTCACATGAAAGAAGCTGAAGTCTCCGGAGGATCGAATAAGAAAATCTACTCTCAAAAGAAGTTGGTCTTATTTTGTCTTTTAGACTTCTAATAAATAACTTATTAGCAGTTGAGTTAATAATAATAATAACAACTTTATTGTCACTTTGAACGTACACCAATTGGCATACATCAAAATGAAATTTCGTTGGATAGCGCTCTCAAAGGTAACCACCTCCAATATACACTCCTTGTTCGTGGCCAGGTCAAGTTACAGAACATTCATTTTAGTTTTTAGGGAGCAAACAATGGCAAACAGGACAGATGGAAATGGAGGTCCATGTGGATTAGCCCTCAAATTAGCTTGTATTCCTGCATGACAACCTCGCTTTCTTTCCTTTTTCTGATCCTGTCTCTTCCACCTTTTCCTTAAAGTTAGTACATCTTGTCACTGTATCATAATAGTATTTATGGGTAGACCTCGACATATGACCATAATGGAACCTGGAGAGTGGAGGGATTCAAATCCCTGAGTAACTGGTTCTCTGCGTGGATGCAGGCCTGGGCTTCCGAGGCCTAGAACGGACTTCCGGAAGTGGCATCCCCACACTTCTGGCAGGCCATTCTAGGCCTGGGACACCTCCTCCAGGCCTTCCAGGCCAAGAACGGACTTTCAGAAGCGGTGTGCATTCAGCCAGTTCTCCGAACTCAACAAAATTTAGCTACCAATTCTGCCAAACCGGTGTGAACCGGCTGAATCCCATCACTGAACCTGGAATTTCCATTGCAAGTTATGACAGTTTTACAATAAGACCCCCATGTGACCAGATCTGATTTTATGGTATTTTTGCAGCAGTAATTAAGAGAACACCATGATCATAAAGCAATCATTAAGTGAAGCAATGTATTCCTATTGGCATTTTTTTTGCCAGAAAACCAGCAAAAAAAATCATAAAGTTTAGAACAGGGCTTTTCAACCAGTGGTACATTGGCACCTGGCAGGTGGTACGCGACCATCCTAGAAAAGTGGTAGCGGGGGAGGGGAATAAGCTGAACCGGTGGCAGCACTGCACAAGCCTGAGCGAGAGATGCCTGGAGCTGCAGGGCTGTCAGGGCTCAGCGGAAGCGCCGGGATCAGTGCCAGGCTCCAGCTGTAGCTCAGCGCTGATCCTGGTGCTTCTGCTGAGCCCTGAAGAAGCACCAGCTGAAAGCAGCACTGATCCTGGTGCTTCTGCTGAGCCCAGAAGAAGCGCCGATCAGCTGGAATGTTGCAGCATCTCCAGGGTCTTGTGATTTACATTCAGATGCTTGGCAACTGATTCATATTTATGACGGTCACAGTGTTCCAGGGTCATGTGAAATGACCAAAACCTGCTGCAACCACCCAGCAGATGGGGGGGAATAAAAACCAAACACCCCCCCCCACCCCCGCTGCCAATCCTGAACAGAAATGCTCACAACAATGAAAACCTCGGACAGGAGGAAGAGCGTATCCGGGTGGGCAGGCACTTGGGAGGCACTTTTTAAAGTGTCATTGTAACTTCTAACAGTCACTAAGTGAACTGTTGTAAGTCGAGGACTACCTGTACTTTATCACTTTTTCCCTTTTATTTGGTCATCAAGTTTTTGACACCTTGCTAGGCGACTGGTGATACTCGGATGTTGCCATATCCTAAAAGTGGTACAATGGGTGAAAAGGTTGAAAAGCCCTGGTTTAGAACACTGAAATAGGCCATAAAGGTTAGTCAATTGTCAAGCATCATAAATATAATCATGTGACTGCAAGTGAATGTGCAGCCGCTGGAACTCGAAAACTGGGTCGTAAATTGCTTTTCAGTGTGTTGTAATTTCAATTGGTCAGCTAAGTGATTGGTCATAAATTAAGAATTATCTGTATTTAAAGAAAAAGAGACTATAGAGTAATGGTTCTCAAACTTTCTTGGTTCACAGACCCCTAAACAATTTTTTTAATGCCCCTAAAATGGTGAATTACCTCAAGCAAGTAGTTGTGATCTAACAATGCCCCTACAAGTTTGCTGCAGCATCCCAGGTACTGAAGTACCAAATCTGGGAATTATGGGTATAAAGTTGAATTTTTAAGGAAAAAAATATTTTCAAGTTATTCATATTGATATCAATGTCTTCAAACTGCTGACATTAACAAAAAATTCATGCAGTATTATTTCCTTTTGCCTATGTATTAGCAACCTGAATTTAAAGACTACTACTGTCTACTAGAAGCAGTAGGTGAGAACTTAAATGGACTCCAGAAGATGGTAGAGGACAGGAAGACCTGGAGGAACGTTGTCCATGGGGTCGCGATGGGTCGGACACGACTTCGCAATTAACAACAACAACAACTGTCTACTAACTAGTACAAAAGCCTATGTCACATCACATGCGCTGCTAAATCATAGTGTAATGTTTTTCTATAAGGTAAAACAAACTATAGAAAGTAGTGAGATCATACACTCATTCTTCTCTAATAAAAATTGGAGGAAGAATAAGCCAGAATTTAACAAATGAAACTAAAATTTTCAGCAAAATTTGTGATATATTACTTGCCAAATGAGACAAATGTAATTTAAAAGACACTCTTGATCGCTCAAAAATGATTGAAATTGATTATTAAACAATGATTACATTCATTTGCAAGCATAAACACTAATACATGTGTGAAAAAAATTAAAAAGTCTGCTAAATAGGCATAGAAGTCTGGTTTCTTCTTTTAAGCATGCAAAAGGTGAATAGGAGAGAATCCATTGTGAGGATGGACCTTAGGGATGTTAGAATTACTACTTGCTGTTATCAGAATCCCTTGCTGCTCTATATTCTGTCTAGATTCATGGTGCAATTCCCTTGGCTTATGGTGCCTTCCCTGGGTGCATCTTTAAAGTTCATGCCATCACAGAGGTGATCCAACTTACCAAGGCCCCAATTAACTACATTAAGCTTGTTTTTTGTTTCACAGTAGTGACAGTAAATGCTATCATTGGGTGATATTTTTATCAGTTCCTTATTGTGGACACTATCATTCCTTATTAAAATTGGAATTTACTAAAGGTACTCTTTACCACAGAAGGACAGAATCTATGCAATCAATCCATCTCAGGTTAATGAAGTATTAGTCATAGCTTAGAATGAAAAGATAATAGCCTTGGATAAAATTGTATCAATGTGGATTCTCTGTATGCAGACCCCAATGGGCCTCAATTTACAAAGGACATGGATAAACTTACAGAAGAAATACCTATAGTACTGCTTGGAAGAAGATAAAGTGTGATATGACTGAACACAGACCTTCCTTAAGGCTTATCTTATATGAATAGGAATGGCAAAATGTATTCATTCCTCCCCTCTTAATGTGTCTTCCAAGTGACAGCGATCAGCTTTGTTCAATGTGACTTGATCTCTTATAGGAAAGGATCAGGGAAATATTTACAAGATAAATGTGAGGATTGCTTTTGGAACCTGGTGATAAAATTGCTTGGATTCATACTGAATTTGATTCCAACTATGCAAATTCTATGGAAGTGATGAGATATGATCTTGTGTTGTTATCTTGGAGGAGATAATGCTTTTAGTTCTGAGGAAGTAAAGAGGATCTTTGGAGCTGTTAGCTATTAGGGTTTGCATTTTAGATTTGTACCCCTCCTGATTGGTTAAAGCCTTAAGAGAGTGAGCATATTGGTGGATCTGTCCATAGAGTACTGTTTGAAAGAAACCATTGCTGAATGGGCAATATTCATCCTGATTTCAACTGTTAGCCCTATTAGTTACACCAGCCCTATATGGCTAAATTAGGGAAGTATCTGTCTGATCCACTTCCAAATATTACCTTCTGAATGCCATTTGTTGTTTTGGACTTCTGAATTTTCCATCATCATGTTCCTTACTCTCGTCCAATATCTAAAAAAATAGGTTATTGAAATGATCCTGAAGGAATGGTTATTTGGAGTCCTTCTAATTTGGTTTCACACTGAGACACAGTACAGAGAAAGTATTGGTTGCTGATGGCCTATTGACCAGTTCAGGATGGGGGAAGTCCATCCATCCTGGCTTTTCTTGATCTCTCAATAAACTTCAATATGATTGACCATGGTTTCTGGACTGGCTCAGGGGGTTGGGAAATTTGTTACAGTTCTTCTCCTTTACTCATCACCACTTCTAGTCATTGTTGGTGTCCAGGGAATGGTCTATCCTAGGCCTCTGTTTTGCAGAGTTCCTCATGGCTCTCCCCTCACCCCATATCTACATAAAGTTGGAGGAGGCCATTTATAGGTATGGGATGCAATATCATCAGTACACTGATGATACTCAGTTATATATAGCTGTTCCTGGCTGATCAATCAGTGTTGTCAAGGTTCTATCCCAGTTTCTAAAAGTGGTCAGAGTAGGGAAGAATAAGTTTCAATTCAACCCTAGCAAGGCTGACTATTTACAGATCCTTGATCCTCCTTATCTCTGGTCTGGAGATTTTCATTGTTGATGCTGAGAAGGAGGCACTCTCCAATTCAGAGGCAGAATACAATCTGGGGGTTCTTCTAAAAACATAGTTTCAGGAGACCTTTGCACAACTTGATCTTGTGTGCCAATTGTGGCCCTGCCTGATTTGGGAGCCTCCAATTAGATCAGGGATCCCCAACCCCGGTCCGTGGACTGGCACCAGGCTACAGCATGCCACAAATTGGTCCACACAAATAAGCAAAGCCCCATCCGTGGGATGCAGGCAGTACATGAAACCACGTCCCCTCTCTCCACGGAACCAGTCCTGGTGTTCAAAAGATTGGGGACCTCTGAATTAGACAGTCACCTCTTAAGTATATCTCTACAATGTGTTCTATATGGGTAGCCCCTAAAGAATATTTGTAACCTTAGAATAGAATAAAGCTGGAAGGGACCTTGGAGGTCTTCTAGTTCAGCCCCCTGCTCAAACAGGAGAACCTACATCATCTCAGACAAGTAACTATCTAGTCTCTTCTTAAAAATTTCCAGTGATGAAGTGCCCACAATTTCTGGAGGCAAGCTGTTCCACTGGTTAATTGTCCTCACTGTCAGGAAGTTTCTCTTTAATTCCAGGTTGCTTCTCTCTTCGATCAGTTTCCAACCATTGTTTCTCGTCCTTCCCTCTGGTGCTTTGGTAAATAATGTGACACCCCCCCCCTTTTCTTTGTGGCAGCCCTCCAATACTGGAATACTGCTATCATGTCTCCCCTATTTCTTCTTTTATTTAGACTAGCCAAACAAAAGTCCCACAACTGTTCTTCGTATGTTTTAGTCTCCAGGTCTTTGATCATCTTGGTTGGTCTTCTCTGAATTTTTTCCAAATTCTCAACATCTTTTTTTGTGATACGGTGACCAAAATTGGCTGCAGTATTCCAGGTGTGGTCTTACTAGGGTTTTATAAAGTGGTACTAATACTTTGCATGATGTTGAATGTATGCCTCTGTTTATACAACTCAGGATTATATTAGCTTTTTTGGTTACTGCTGCACACTGCTGGCTCATAGTCAAGTGATCGTCCAAGGTCCCTCTCACAATTATTGTTTTTGAGCCAGATCTCGCCTAATTTGTACTTGTACCTTTGATTTTAACTGCCTAAATGTAAAACTTTGCTTTTCTCCACATTGAAACTCATTTTGTTGGATAGGGCCCATTGCTCAAATTTGTCAAGATCTTTTTGGATCCTGAGTTTGTCTTCTGGGGTGTTGGCTACTCCTGTCAGTTTGGTGTCATCTGCAGATTTGATGAGTTCCCCTTCAATTCCCTCATCTAAGTCATTGATGAAGATATTGAAGAGTACGGGCCTAAGATAGAACCTTGTGGTACCCCACTGCTTACTTCTCTCCATGTGGATGTGGTGCCATTGAGGACTACTTGTTGAGTACAGTTTGCCAGCCAGCTACATATCCATCTGATGGTGATGTTGTCTATTCCACCTTTTTCTAGCTTACCAAGGAGTAGGTTGTGGTCTACTTTATCAAATGCCTTACTGAAAACTAAGTATACTACATCCACAGCATTTCACTGGTCTACTAGTTTAGTCACTTTATTGAATAATGAAATAAGATTGGTTTGGCATGATCTCTTTTTAACAAACCCATGCTAGCTACTAGTTACAACTTTGTTTGCTTCTAGTTGTTCACAGATCTGTTTTTTGATTATCTTTTCTAGAATCTTCCCAGGTATTGATATTAAACTGATTAGTCTGTAGTTTCTTGGGTCTGTTTTTTGCCCTTTCTTGAAGATGGGAACGCTTTTCTTAAAAATGGGAACCACTTTCTCTTTCTTAGTTTTTTCTATTTTGTTTTCTATTTTTACCCTTAATTTAAAAAACAATTGTTTCAATAGGTACATACAGTTGTTTTGCATGTATATAGTTTTAGGTCTTTTGTCATTTTTTTCTTGTAATGTGTAAATAAAAAAATTGGAAAAAAAATTGTATCCTATCATTCTGATTAAACAACTGGAGAAAGAACCGGGCCTTTCTAAAGGTCTGCAGGGTCATAAATATATTGGGTGGGAGAATTTCCAAAGGTCAGGGACTATCACCAAGAAGGCAAGCTTTCTGGATCACACAAGATGACATTATTTCAGAGAAGGGACCCAGAGTTTATCCTTTTTGTTGCAGTATGTGGGATGAAGGGAGATCTCAGGTATAATCTGTTTCTACTCTATGTAGGGCTTCATAAATAGCACCTTGAATCCTGTAGTAAAAGCCAGTGTAGTTCCCAACATTTACAGCAGTGGTTCTCAACCTTTTTAATGCCGCGACCCCCAACCGGTCGTTAAGTTGAGGACTACTCAACCGGTCATAAGTCGAGGACTACTCAACTGGTGCAGCACCGTTTGCAGAATGGGAACTTTTGGCGGGCTCAGCAGGGCAGAGACAGCCTGGACAATTCCTATTGGCTTTTGAAAGCCAATAGAATTAGACTCTATTCAAGAGAGTCTATTCTAATGGCTTTCAAAAGCCAATAGAATAAAAGGGAGTAGCACAGCTAAGGAAAAGGGGGAAAAAATGGCGGACTGCGTTGTTTGGCGACCCCTGTGAAATGGTCATTCGACCCCAAATGGGGTCCCGACCCACAGGTTGAGAACCACTGATTTACAGGATATTGTGATATTTTGTTTTTACCTTTTAAAAACAATGTGTAATCTTTGGTTTTATTGTATTTAAATTATACTATTTTCATAGAAGAGGCTAGCAGAGAAATCAAAAGGGGTCTGTGTGGAAAGGAAGTATATTATCTTACATTTATTAAAACAGGATTAACAATACATAATGACTCATAAGTAATAGTTTTTTTCCATATAAGCACGATTTGAGGCATGGTTATGGTTATGTTGTGGATCTTGATGGTATGTACATACCACATGGTGCTTAGTTAACCTTTAGTATTTTTTATTTCTGTGACTACATACAAACATTTAAAATCTTCTAAAATATAGTTTTAATTAAGAAAGTTGGCTATCTCAACTTTTATTTCATCATTACTGTTATGTGAGAATTAGAAAAACCAATCAGATGCAAAGAGTTTGAGACCAGACAGGTCAACAGTACAGGGAGGTCAACCATTCCTCCAGAAGGGACCCGCTCTTCAGTCATTGGGATAAACCATCAAAGATATCAAACTATAAGATTTTATCCACAGGATGTGAGGGGGGGAGTTGAGTCTTATGGGTGATTTTTGGCTTTTATAGCTTTCCAGTACCTTTAATGAAACTAGTTTATTAAATAACAGTACCAATGAATCTCTTATCTGCAAATGTTTTAACAGCAATCTGGTTATTAAACCTAGTACATTATTTTTCTCACTTAGAAATAGAGGGCTGTGGCTTAATCATTTTATGCAAGTTGGTTCAACCAAGTTATTAATTGCTTTAATTATCCAAATAACATGTGTACAGGAATTACATTATTTTTAGGGCTGTGTGATATGATCCTGCAGCTGCTTTAAGGTGTTGCAAACAGGTTCTATGTTTGTGTTCTTTGGAGGTCTAATTTGAAGCTCTCTATATTGCCAGTTATTTTTTTTTAAGACCAGATCATCAGAGATTGTATCCTTGCTCTCTTAGAAGAGAACTGTTTTCTAACTGTCCCTTGCATTATCTTACAAGTACAAGATAAAACAAGAAAATAAGATCCAATTACTTATATATTATATCCCATTAAGAAAATCAAGATAATAAAGATAATAAATGTCTCTACTTAAAAGACATACAGTACATTTTAGATATGCCATATTAATAACTATATGACAATTTCAGGACAATAAAAACCCAACAATCAACTGAATATCTCTGTCAATGTTTAAATAGCAGTTAACTATGAATTTTTTATGAAATAACTGTAAATCTGTATAAATTATATCACTTTTATATGCAAGAAAAAGTTTTTGAGATATTTTACAATAAAACAGACATCAATGGCTGTTGCATTTTTGAAGATAGCTGTTTAAAATATTATCATCCCACAGAATATGTCATATGTCCATTACTAAAAATATTCCTAAAGAAATGGAAGAGGATGTACAACTATCTCCAATTCATGTATCAACATGGTTTCTTGTTTCCAACAATTCAGAAATAAAGTCCTATTGCTGAAGAAAGAACTCCAGAATTATTTCTGCTGCAAACTAGAGTTCACATTTCAGTCTTCATCAGATATCTAGAAAGGAAAGCCAATATTCATTTTCTGCTCCCATTGCTATTACAGATAGGTTCAGCATAATGCAGTACTTTCTTCTGAAACTGCAAAAAGCTTTACTTTTATGCAGGGAACTATAATTACACACATACACACACACATATATACATATAACATATACATACACACATGCCCATTATCTACTCAATAGCCAGTGTTTTTCAAACACAAAGCTAGTATATAAGGTATGATAATACAGATACTCATTTCTAGCAAACACTGACATTTAAAAAAAATAGAAATCTGAATGTAAAGTATATAATATAAACTTTACATCTAAATGTTTATATCAAAATGAATCAATAGTGCAAAAAAGGAGATTCAAGAGATTTTTGACAATGCTTAAACATTCAAAGCTTTTTTATGCAATATGTAAGTAATCATGACTATTATTTGCCTATTGCAAGATTTAAATGATTATAGATAATATTCAATAAGCAAAAACCTTGACAATTTTAAATTGCTGTGTATGTCCAAAATTTCTGCTACAAAGATTTGTTTCTGGCTGGCAAGAAAACCTAAGTAATAAAAGAGGCACCCATAATCAAATAGAAAAGTGAGATAAACTTATTTTAAGTAAATATGTAACTTCAAAAGCTCTTATAGTGATTACCTCCCCTCATTTTAAATAAAGCACATTAGCATTACATTTTAAAGGCTCTAATCATAAAAAAAACTAAACAATGGATGACATAAGAAACATAATTATGTAATCTTAATTAAGCCTATGGAGAAAGGCCAATTAATGATATACACAGGATGGGAAAAAAGGTCATATAGCTTGATCCTTGCTTTCCCATCACCATTCTTCAATCTGCATCAGGCAGCAAAAATTCTGATTTTATAAAGCTACAAAAAACGTGAGTGGAGGATTGTTTTCTTTAAAATGCAAAATCATCAATATAGAAGAAATGATATCCTCATTAACAAGAATTAGCACCTTATTTTTCTTTAATACAACACGTTTTTCCACATGCTAAGGACCGGAAAAGAGAAAATACTAAATAGTACATTTTTAACATCTCCACTTCCATCTTTGATTATTATCAAAGCATTCCCTTCACCATAAAATACCCATTTTTACATTAAACGGAGATCAGATGGAGAAACCATCCTATAATAAGAAGCCCCTTAAAAGTAATTGGAAACGTTCATTACCCAGAAATTCTACCTGAAAGTGTGCATTATACAGGAGAAAAAAGGAGGCCATTTCGTCTACAATATTTAAATCCTTGACGGAAGGCAAGGAAGCGATCAATAAAATATGGTTAGTAATCCTAAAACATTTCTCTTTCTCTTATCCCCTATAAGCTAAAGGGAATAAAAGCAGAATATATACTCTATTCGAGTCAGGTGTATGCATGAAAGAGAAAAAACAAAGAACCTGTCTTTAAGAAACCGGATAAAAAGTATGAAACAGAAGAGCATCATCTCATTCCCAACTAAACTTCAAAAGAGAAAGATTCTATACTATGTTTCTGGGGAGCCACGTCTGCGGTAGAAATCTGACTTGGAAAAGGAAACCTCAATCCCCCCCCCCCCCCGAAAAAAAAACAGCAAAAGGACAAACACCTCAAACGGCTCCGCAAAGATGAACCGAATGGGCGACGGAAACCCTGAACGAAGAGGCCTTAACTATATGGAATAACACTTTGAAGCGAGAGTGGGCACCCCTATTTTCCTTTGACCCCCCCCTCAAAAGGAAGAACAGAGAGCTCCCATATACTACAGTCAAATACAGCCGCCATTTCTCGCCGTGGGTATCGATACCTGGAAGTCCCTGTCTTCGTTGAAGCGGGAAAACCTATCCGCCATTTTCGTTGAGTTCGCCTTTATCTTAGGAGACTGCGACGAAGAGGGGCCTTACGTACTTGACGTGCGCACACTCAGATCGCTTACAGATTCATACAAAGGCTCAGCTTCCGAGTCTGTTTTGCCTTTTGGGGGGGGGGGATTTCAGTGTTTTCTCAAGACTGTGATTGGCCAACAGCGCCCCCACCTTCTCCCTATTAAAAGGCAGCAAAAACAGATTTGCCTGTTCTTTTTAATGAATGGGGAAAAATTTTAAACTTAGGCTTAAAACAAAAAGCTAAGCTTGTGTTCTGTTTACTAGTGAACACTGAATTTGGACTAGATCCAGTTTAAGTAAAGTGCTGCGACTTGAGTATTTAGTATTGGAGATTTTTCGTTAAAAAATTCAAATTTTAGGAATATCACGTACAAAAATCAGAGTGATCGATATCTGATAGCTAAGAAGATTATACGATCGTCTATATTAGCCTAACATTTGTCAACAACCACCACCATAAAACGCCCTCTCACCGCGTAAACATAATTTTTAAAAAGTTTTAGTATTCAAAATTTTTGGCTGAACTAGGATTTAGAAAAAAGGAATCGAGTGCAAGGTGTTCTTCGTTACATCGGCCAAGCAATGATTCTGCATATTGTCGCTTTTTGCTTGTTGATTCTCCTTTTGAAAAATGAAACCTGTTTTAAGTTTTACCATTTTTTTTTCTCTAGAGAGCAGCACCCCAATACCAGCCATTCAGAAAGTTGACTACTGATTGGAGAATCGCTGAGAGGGCGCCATGCTCCGTTCTTCTTACCCTCTGTACTCTAACTGCTACAGCTCTAACTCAAGTATATGCGGATCACGGTGCCTTTCCTCAGCATCTCCTTAGTAAGTGCAGCGCCTGAGAGTAAGAAGCAGCCTCGTCCCATACTTATGGTAGTAGCTGCGGATTCCATCCACCTTTATCCTTACCATGCCCACATCCTTCATGCTAGAGATCTCCTGAAGGAGCTCAAAACTTCTTCGACGTTTAAGTACATACAGTAAAACGTTTCCTCGGAGAATATCTAAAGCCATTTCGAATTGCACCCATGTATTATAGCCGACCCCCAGAGGCATTAAGTGGCAGTGGTTTCCAGCACTAGACTAGTTCCCTTCTTGAGAAGTGCTTTATCCGTGGGAGGACTAGCTACCCACCGCATTTGAGCCGTGCTTAAGTTTCCTTTTTTCCCCTCCCCTCAATTTTTAGGCTGTTTATAAGCCCCACGCTGATTTTGAGGGAAAGGAACTGAGGAATGAATGGTAGCAAGTTTCCCACTAAAATATTTATTCGATTGATTTGATGAGGCTATCTCAACAAAAGTCAAGTTCACATTGTCTTATTAATAATGATTTAACCGAAATTAACCACTTAAAAGTTTCAATGGGAAACATGTCAGCATTTGCCTAACTTTCAAGCTGAAATTGTTGTTGTTGTTGTTGTTAATTGCGAAGTCGTGTCTGACCCATCGCTACCCCATGGACAACGTTCCTCCAAGTCTTCCTGTCCTCTACCATCTTCTGGAGTCCATTTAAGTTCACACCTACTGCTTCAGTGACTCCATCCATCCATCTCATTCTCTGTCGTCCCCTTCTTCTATTGCCCTCAATCTTTCCCAGCATTAGGCCCTTCTCCAGTGAGTCCTTCCTTCTCATTAGGTGGCCAAAGTATTTGAGTTTCAACTTCAGGATCGGGCCTTCTAAAGAGCAGTCGGGGTTGATCTCTTTTAGGACTGACCGGTTTGAACGCCTTGCAGTCCAAGGGACTCGCAGGAGTCTTCTCCAGCACCATAGTTCAAAGGCCTCAATTCTTTTGCGCTCAGCCTTTCTTATGGTCCAACTTTCACAGCCATACATTGCAACTGGAAAAAACATGGCCTGGACTATACGCACTTTTGTTGGCAGGGTGATGTCTCTGCTTTTTAGTATGCTGTCTAGATTTGCCATAGTTTTCCTCCCCAGGAGCAAGCGTCTTTTAATTTCTTGGCTGCAGTCCCCATCTGAGGTGATCTTGGAGCCCAGAAAAATAAAATCTGTCACTACCTCCATTTCTTCCCCATCTATTTGCCAGGAATTGAGAGGGCTGAATGCCATGATTTTGGTTTTCTTAATGTTGAGTTTCAAGCCAACTTTTGCACTCTCCTTCTTCACCCGCATCAAGAGGCTCTTTAGTTCCTCTTTACTTTCTGCCATTAGAGTGGTATCATCTGCATATCTTAGGTTGTTGATATTTCTCCCGGCAATCTTAATTCCAACTTTTGATTCATCTAGCCCTGCCTTTCTCATGATGTACTCTGCATATAAGTTAAATAGGCAGGGCGACAATATACAGTCTTGCCGGACTCCTTTTCCAATTTTGAACCAATCAGTGGTTCAACCAGTTCTCACTGTTGCTTCTTGACCCGCATATAGGTTTCTCAAGAGACAAATAAGGTGGTCTGGTATTCCCACCTCTTTAAGAACTTGCCACAATTTGTTGTGATCTACACAATCAAAGGCTTTAGCATAGTCAATGAAGCAGAAGTAGATGTTTTTCTGGAACTCCCTAGCTTTCTCCATGATCCAGCGTATGTTGGCAATTTGATCTCTTTGAAATCCTGCCTGTACTTCTGGTAGTTCTCGATCCACATACTGCTGGAGTCTAACTTGTAGGATTTTAAGCATAACTTTACTAGCATGTGAAATGAGTGCAATGGAAGCTGAAATTAGGCTCTAAAAGGTTTGATGTACAATATGTGAGTTACTTAATAGGCTTGGTATAAAAATATGAATAAATACAGAGATTATAGCTCAGTGGTTCTCAACCTTTCTAATGCCGCGACCCCCATAATACAATTCCCCATGTTGTGGTGACCCCCAACCACTTATACATCACTGGGTGCCAGGGGCGTGGCCAAAGGGGAAAAAAATGGTGGACAGCCTTGTTTGGCGACCCCCGTGAAATGGTCGTTCGACCCCAAATGGGGTCCCGACCCACAGGTTGAGAACCACTGTTATAGCTGATCGATAAACTGAATGCTTAGTTTCCTAAACATGCACTGAGTTTTTTAAAATACTTACAAGGAGAAAAAAACTGCTTGATTGTAGATTTTGAATATAGGGTTTAGGTACACCATCTTTTTGATGCATTTACATCTCCCCATCAATCACACGAGCAAACTAAGTTTATATTTTCCTCTGTAAATTGGATTTCTTTCCTGAAATGGACCAGCCTTGACAAAAGCAGGAAATTATACTTCTAGCTATCTTTGTGGGCTTCCTGCATTTGAAACTGGTTATCAGTCATCTAAAATTGATGTAGGAAATCCTTATCCATGAAGAGTTGTACACCCAGACAATTTGATCCTACAAATTCATCCTATGTGTTTAGATGATGCATGATTTATACCGTAAATATGTTTTTGTGACTGCTGTGCTTTGCTAATTTATGTTGGGCCTGCTCCAAAGAGAATGAAGAGTCATCTTAAGTAGATTTGTAATTTATAGGAACAAGGGATGCAGCCATTTTTAAAAAGCAGCTGCATCTTTATGCAGGCTTTTATGAACTACTCTAAATCAGCTACTTTTAATAAGTCCCATTAAAGACTTGGTTATTTTAATTAATCGTATTTATTAAAACACCTGTACTTTAATGCTAACCAATGATTATATAAATCCAGTGAATTGGATTAGTTCAATAAAAATAAGTCAGTCATGCGTACTTTCTTACTTTTTTTTGGCAATAAGCAAAGTCATTTTTGCTTAGACATGATTCTTACAATTTTATTTTACTTTATTATCCACTATAAATAATATAATATAGTAATAAAACTTTCATTGTTTATCTGTATGCATCATCAAGTTAGCCCAAATTCTACTTCAAGAATTTTTAAATCAAGATTCCTAAAATCCACTAAATTAAAGAATATATAAAAAATACAGGACATATTACTTTTGTGGAATTGAAATTTTCATAATGTTTAGACCAATTTTATTCCCAAAGTTGGGCTGTTGCAACATTTTTACGGTCACATGACTATGATTTTTGACGCTAACTGCAAGTTTCCCATAAGCCAAGTTATTGGAGAAACCAGGAGGAAATCAGAAGTTGTTCCCACTCCCATTGCTCTTTTTTGCAAGCACATGGTCTGTTTCTCTGTTTAGGTAAATAAATATTGACTTATTGAAGTATATTTGTCACTATAAATATTTTTCTTATATGTCTGTATTTATTTATCTAGTATGGCTGTAGTATTATTTACCTTCTTATTTTATTTCTCTCCTTTTATTGGTATCATTATTTTTTTTATTGAAATTTTTTTTAAAAGTTTTACAAAAAACAAAAACAACAACAACAAAAAATAAAACAACCCTCCCCCAAACCCTCCCAAACCACCCCCCTCCATCCCCCCCCCAAGCTTCCCAGAGCTGGATATAGGCTTAATTAAAATTTTAAAAATTCTAAAAAAAATTAATCAACTTATAAGGTAATTAACAATAATATATATATAACAATAAAAACATAAACATTAAAAAAATACTTAGAAAAGAAAGAAAAAAAAAGAAAAAAAGAAATAAAGGAAAAGAAAAGAAAGAAAGAATACAATCTATAAAATATCAAATTTAAATACAAGTTATGAAAAAGCTAAATGGTATTTTTTATAGCCAATTTGTATTGTAAGAAATTTATCCATTTTTTCTTTTATTGGTATCATTATTATGATTATCATCATTATTCTGTTGCTCTGCATGTACAGTGAGAGCTTCTGCACTGGAGACAAATTCCTTGTGTGTTAATCACACTTGGCCAATAAAGTATTCAATTCAATTAAATTCAATTTCTATTTATGCTATATACTCTTCTTAGATGATCATGGAACTGTGCAGAACTGGGGTAAATAAAATATGGTTAACCTAAAATTTAATGTTCATTCTCCTCACATGCGACTGCACTATTTTCCTCTCAATGACCCAACAGATCACAGGGTTGTCTACATATTTAAAACACTTATGTAGTAATGATCATTTTACCTATTCTGTTATTATTATCTCCTGTAAGTTTATATATCACTTATTTTCACCAAATTCTATTGTGCCAGAAAGCTAGCTTTGAAAATGTAGGAGAGATACATTTATAAATTATTACTTACATTGAATGGGATCTAGACGTGAAAACAACTTGCTCCAATTTCCTGCTTTGAATATATTTTGGCATGTATGATGCTGCCACCCATTGGCCCAGTATAGTAAACCATTCAGGCATACTGTACAGTTCTTGACTTATCACCATAATTGCAAATTCATTGCTAAATGGTGTGGTTGTTAAGTGAAGCATCACATCATCACACCCAATTTTATAACTTTTTTTGCCTCAACAGTTATGGGAAACATTGTGTGATCGTGATTTGTCACTCTCCCTGCCAGCATCCCCTTTGGCTTTGCTTGTCTGAAACCAACTGGGAAGGTTGCAGATCATGAATGTTTCATGACTCTGAAATGCTGCAAATGTTGTAAATGTGAGCTGATTGTCATGTGCTTGGATTGCAATTACATGCTCCTGGGATGCTGTAACAGTGTAATGGATGTGTCATAAATCACTTTTTGAGCATTTAGAACATTGGCCAAACTGCAACTCTCCACAATCACTGACTGGAAAGGATATTTATCATCTATCTTCTATCTATCTATATAAATAAAAATGTAAATGTTTGTTTGTTCAAAATCTTAAATCTTCACCGATTGCTTTGAAATTTTGACACAATGTTGCATTTGAATAAGCACGTGTTTTTATATACCTATATTATATAGATGTCACACCTGTGACAAGTAAAAACATGCTTTTTGTGAAAAACAGCACCATCTGTTGGACATAAAAGCAACACACACTACGATTTCAGACAATCTCTATATCTGCACAGACAATAAAAAATATTGTATACCCACAAGCATTGTGAAATTAAACATATTACAAACGTGCGCTTTCTCTTTTCTTTCTTTTCCATTTAACCAGACTGAGCCACAGCAACGCATGGCTGGGAACAGCTAGTATGTCATAAAATCTCATGAAACACTACCTAAAGTTCCTAAGTACATTATTTAACTGCAGTCTTACTATCCCAGATATGTTAAGGTTACAGTTCCCTAATGTTATACAGGTAGTCTTCGACTTACAACACAATTGAGCCCAAAATTTCTGTTGCTAAGTGAGAAAGTTGTTACGTGAATTTTGCCCCATTTTACAACCTTTCTTGTCAGAGTTGTTAAATGAATCACTGCAGTTGTTCAGTTAGTAATATAGTTGTTAATTGAGCCTAGCTTCCCCAATGACTTTGCTTGTCAGAAGATTGCAAAAGGTGATCACAAAAACCCTGGGACATTGCAACTGTCATAAATACATGCAAGTTGCCAGGCATGCAAATTTTGATCATGGGACCATGGGGATGCCTCAATGGTTGTAAGTGTGAAAAATGGTCATAAGTCACTTTTTTTAGTGCCATTGTAACTTCGATCACTAAATGAACTGTTGTAGGTTAAGGATTATCGGCACTGATGATGAGCATGGTCACTATCTTTGGGGATTCAGACATTAGAATATTCAGAACTGTCTAATTCCTTTCTATTAACAATGCTAAAATGAGAAGCAGCAGGGCTACATTCACATAACAAGTTAATCCATGATTTAACCCAATTGCCTATGTTTGACTACATACTGAACTATAAACTAACCATATGGACTAGACTTGTGCAACATACTAAGCCACTAACAGTATCTAAGAGTAACATCTTGCTATGTTCTGCATATGCCCCCCACTACCTGACCTAGTTAAGTTATTGTGTAACCAACCAAATTTTACCTTACATATTATTCAAACCCAGCCTGAAGCTCTGTTGCACACAAGCTTTACCTGGAAACATGATCAAAAATCCCACCCTGGTGAAAGAAAGATACGCCCTGGATCACTTATTACATGGAGTCATGGTCTATTTTAACTATGATTTGAACAAGCCATTGTTAAATCATGCTATCATAGGAACAATGGTTTACAAACTACAACTCACACACTATACTATGCCAAAATTAAACAAGTCATATGATAGCATAATGTGAAAACCCAACTTTTTTAAAAATAAGCTCTTTTTGTAAGGTAGTGGCTGAGTTCACAAAATATACTAGACTAGTTTGTGGGATTGTGAGCATGTTTATAGACATGCTTACTGAGTTAATTTATTTCTGGTTCAATAAACCAAGCAAAAATCAGGATTTGCAGACTATAAAATTAATCACAATTAATTATGCAAACCCAAATGTTAACTGTTTTGCAGATCCAACAATATGGGTAGTTCACAGTTCAGTATGTTGTACAACCTAGTAATTAGATTAATTTAGTCAACTACAGTTAAATAAACCAGAGCTAGCATGTGACCTTAGCCACTGATGGCTCACACAACACGGTAACAGTTCTTAAGTTGGGCACAAGCCATAATTCTTACATTCATATGTCATGCTACGGTCAAATACATGTTGTGGCTTAATGTGCTAGCCTTATTCGCAGACTATTTTAAGACAACAGCTGTTTTTTTACTACATAATGAATCACCAATTATAATATTCAATGTAATTGTAGTTCAGAATATTTATTGCAGCCATCCCATATATTGTTCCCATCCTTGTTTTTCTTTCGCTCCTTCAACATTGACCACCAGGGGGCTTCATTTAACCATATTAAAAATGTGCCCAAATCAGTAATACCCTTGGTTTTCAAACAGTCTCAGAGGACAGAGTTGTGTGATAAAATGGTGGGCTTCTTGGAATTTGCAGATACCAGGTGAAATTCTGAGGACAGATCTGATCTCTAACATACAGTGACCATGTTTAAACAACATTCCAGGCCATAAACCATGACCTAACATAGTTATAGGCTATGTTCAAGTTAACAAGGCTTAATTGAACAAACATGATGGTTTAATATGACGACTTGATTTAGGCATTTGTTTGATTTAGACTTACTTAGCATATATAGTTGTAATCTAAGGTTGTTCATATGGGGTGATTATTATTATTATTATTATTGCCAATTCATCCTGTTTTTCTGTATAAGCTATTAAATGAACTGCAGCTGCACACAAACTAAGTGAATTTTTAGTATTAATGAGTGGAACCATCAAATGTCAAGCTGTTTGGATTTTCCAGTACAGTGGTACCTCAGTACTTGACTGTTTCAAAACTTGCCAAATTTGGTACTCAACACATTTTGATGCAAAAATGTTGTCCCGGTACTTGACATGCTGCAATAAGAAAAGTGGGATGGCTGTGGAGAATGGACAGGAAATCAGCCAAGCCAGGAAGGTTGCTGCAAAAGGACGAGGGGGATGGCTGCAGAGTGCGGACAGGAAGTCGACTATGCTGGGAAGGTTACTGACATAAGGAAAGGGACAGACAGGAAGTTCTTCCCAGCTGAAACAAAGGGTCATGTGGTTTGTTTGGCATTCATCATTTTAAGTATTCGTCATGTCTCCCAGAACCAATTAACAATGTGTACTGAAGTATCACTGTATAAGGACCAATATATTTTGGATCTTCCAGGCTGTAACTAGAATCATGCATGGAGACTATTTTTGTTACAAAAACAAAAAAGGAATCATTCCTTGCACCATGGAAAGGCAGTAGTATTAGGCAGAGATTCAAGCTGGCTTTTCCCTGTCTCACGGGTATAAGGGGAAAGGGAGGAAAATGCAATCAGACTTGAAAGATTTGTTAATATAGTCTGCTCTATAAATCAGACTTCTACTCTTCTTGTGAAGCCTGTTTCCTTATCTGAGCAATCTTGAAGGGCTGACATATGTATTGTACAAAGCCATCCTTTAAACATGTTTGCTGAATAACTCACAATGGTCTGGGTTCACAAAACAAGCTAAGGCAAAATCAAACCTCATTATGAAATTCAACAGTATATGAAGTTCATCTATAAAGTAATAAAATCAGAGTTGCAGATCAGTGCAACCAGAAGGTACCAGACTGCAGAAAGATGATTCTGGTGAAGTTGTTTTAACTTCCCCTTCACTGTGGATCCAATTTGCATTTCATATCAGCAAAACACTGTTCTAGACAAAGATGAGCCACAACCTGGTCTATGGTTGACTTTTACACTTGGATTCAGAGTGTTAACCAGGCTGGGTAGGACAAAAAAGAAAGAAGAAGTTGGAGAAAAATAACATGGCAATGAGAACTGGGAAAAATTACTTATTGGATTAGTTTGTTTCATTGCATAACAGCATTGACAGGAATTCATAACCAATTTAGTCATTGCTATGTGGGGGAGACATAGCTGTAATTCCCTTCTGGGTGGAGATTCTTCAACCTCGTTCCCTGATTGAAAAACTAATTCAGTAACAGTAAGAACCAAAAACAGGAATTCCACAACCTTATCCTAAGATCTGGAACAATAAACAATTTTTAATGACTGTTGGAATCTCAACAGTGGGAAAAGGCGTTTGACTCAATATTCCAGCAAGCAACAATTAAGGCATTGCTCAACCAAGGCATAGACACTACTTACATAAACTTACTACAATCAATATATGAAAAAATGATGGCAACAATTTGCCTTAATGATCTTAAAGTGAAAATCAACGTAGAGTGAGGTTGTACAACCAAGCGATAGAATATCACCTATCCCAGGGGTAGGCAACCTCAGCTCTTTTATGACTCATGGACTTCCACTCCTTCCAATTCTGGGAGTGGAAGTCCATGAGTCATAAAAGAGCCGAGGTTGCCTACCCCTGAGTCCTAGCCTTTTCTCAGCCCGCCTTGAAGAAGTATTTCGTAAACTAGACTGGGCAAAAGATGGAATAAAAATCAATGGTGTCTATTAAATCACTTATGATTTTCAGATGATGTTGTTCTCTTCTCACAAGACCTAGAAGAGCTATAAAGAGCTGCACAAAGCAGGATAACCTTTTGGTTTAAAAATAAACCTGAAAGAGAGCCAGGTCATGTTTAATAAATTAACCAAAGAAAGAAAGAAAGAAAATTATATCTGGAGAAGAACTGGAGGTAGTAGACCACTACATAGGCCTTTGGCCAACGGTTCTTAATGGAAAGTGATACAATAAAAGAAATTGAATGGCATGTTAAATCTGGTGGGTAGGTATTCGGCAAGCTAAGCATAATAAGAACAACCTCTCACTATGCCTGAAGAGAAATGTTTTATATCAGTGTGTGCTGCCTGCTCTAAGCTATGCCGGAGAAACATGGACACTAATGTCATGATCGATACAAAAGCTAAGAGTGGCGCAAGGAGCCATGGAAAGATACACGCTCGGCATTGCAAGACAAGATAGAAAGACCTGCACATCGATTAGAGAACAAACGAAAGTATATGATACCATCAGGAGAGTAAAAAAATTGAAATGGAAATGGGCTGGTCACATAGCAGGAAGAACTGATGGCAGGTGGATCAAGGAAGTCAGAGAATGGATCCCACTTGATAAAAAGTGCCCATGAAAGAGACTTAAAACAAGATACAGGAGGACCTGGACAGACTTGAACACTGGGCACTATCTAACAAAATGAAATTCAATGGTGAAAAAAAGTAAGGTTCTACATTTAGGCAAGAAAAACCAAATGTACAGGTATAGTATAGGGGGTACCTTGCTCAATAGTAGTAACTGTGAGAGGGATCTCGGAATCATTGGACAATCATTTAAATATGAGCCAGCAGTGTGCTGCTGCAGCTGCCAAAAAAGCCAACACAGTGCTAGGCTGAATTAACAGAGGGATAGAATCAAGATCACGTGAAGTATTAATACTACTTTATAATGCCTTGGTAAGGCCACACTTGGAATACTGCATCCAGTTTTGGTCACCACGATGTAAAAAAGATGTTGAGACTCTAGAAAGGGTACAGAGAAGAGCAACAAAGATGATTAGGGGACTGGAGGCTAAAACATATAAGGAACGGTTGCTGGAATTGGGTATGTCTAGTTCATGGGTAGGCAATGGCTGGCTCAGGAATTCTGGGAGTTGCAGTCCATGAGTCATAAAAGAGCCAAGGTTGCCTACCCCTGGTCTAGTTTAACAAAGAGAAGGACGAGGGGGGACATGATAGCAGTGTTCCAATATCTCAGGGGCTGCCACAAAGAAGAGGGAGTCAAGCTATTCTCCAAAGCGCCTGAAGGCAGGACAAGAAGCAACAGATGGAAACTAATCAAGGAGAGAAGCAACTAGAACTAAGGAGAAACTTCCTGACAGTTAGAACAATTAACCAGTGGAACAACCTGCCTCCAGAAGCGGTGAATGCGCCAATACTGGAAGTTTTAAAGAAGAGACTGGACAGCCATTTGTTTGAAATGGTATAAGGTTTCCTGTCTGAGCAGGGGGCTGGACTAGATGACCTCCAAGGTCCCTTCCAACTTTATTATTATTATTGTTGTTGTTGTTGTTATTAAGATGGATCAACAATATAAATAAGTATTGGAGCCCAATTGACAAAAGAAAGCTCAGGACTGTATTAGTTGGAAACATGCATAAGAGACCTTCATCTTACAGTGGATAGACAATGGCTAAAATGATGATGATGATGATGACGACGACGACGACAACGACGACAGTGGGAAATGTACAGATCACTGGAGGGATGTCACTCCCAGTGGCAGGTGCTATAACTGAAAAGGTCCTGCAAGTTGTCACTATTGAATTGACAGGGGCCAGAACATGCTCACCATAAAGGCCATATCTATTTTCTCCATCTGTCCATTTTCATGTTGTTCTTCTCATCCCTGGGAAGCCATTGATTCACAAACACACACAAATGTAGAATGTGAATTTTCTATACCTGGCTTACTTCGAATATTCTTAATCAAGATATTATATGGGAGTTGCAGATTAACAGGGAAGATGGGTCCTTAAATGGATGAGTTCCAAGTGAGGAATGTGGGGTACTTTGTGGGGGAAGACCCTGGTACTGTAGGTTCTGTTCAGGAACTGAAAATCCTTTCTGCTGAAATCCCTTAAAGGACAGGCACTCATGCAGGGCCTATGCTGGAGCTTAGGGCTTCAATCACCAAACTGCAACACCACACGCTACTTAATTTATTGTGTTGTTTCTCCATTCTTTGCTTGGATTTCAGCTCCCTCTGGCTGAAAGAGCTGCCTGCTAAATGATGTCATCTCTCCATGTGCCAAAAGAAACTCCTTCCATTTGAAACAGAGCTTAAATAATCCCTCTTTCATTATTTTCATTATTTTCCCATATTTTCCTTTTCTTGATGTATTCTGAGCATATTTAGCCTTAATTATTAATTTTAAAAATGAATTGCTTATCAACACGGAGTTTGTGCACCCCAAAGCTCTACAGATATTACCAAATCACTTTTTAAAAATTATTATTATTGATCATCACATACTCAGCCAAATGTTCAGACTGGGTTTGGTATTTTTGTCTACTTATCAAATCCTTACCAAGGCACTGGGATAGGCAAATCTGGATAATAATAATAATAATAATAACCATCAAACATCCACATCTGCCTATCCCAGGTCCTGGGTAAGGACTCGATAGGTAGACAAAATGCCAAATCCAGTCTGAACATCTGGCTGACTGTGCAATGATCAATAATAATAATAATAATAATAATAATAATAATAATAATAATAATAATAATAATAATAATAATAAAAATTGAAGAAAGAGGCCGAGGGACTAATTCTGGCTGCACAAGACCAAGCCTTAAGGACAAATGCATATAAAGTCAAAATTGAGAAGACAGCAACAGACAGTAAGTGCCGCCTATGCAAAGAAGCTGAAGAAACAGTGGACCACCTGGTAAGCTGTTGCAAGAATATTGCACAGACTGACTACAAGCAGCGGCATGACAAAGTAGCAACAATGGTGCATTGGAAGATCTGCAAAAAATATCATTTGCCTGTAAGCAAAAACTGGTGGGATCATAAAATAGAGAAAGTCATAGAAAATGATAAAATTAAACTGCTCTGGGACTTCAGAATTCAAAAAGACAAGCACCTGAAACATAACATCCGAGACTTAACAATTGTCGATAAGAAAGACAAAAAAGTCTGGATAGTGGACCTGGCAGTGCCTGGAGACACCAAAATAGACGAGAAAGAACTGGAGAAGATCACAAAATACAAAGACCTACAAATAGAAATAGAAAGACTGGCAAAAGCAAGCAAGGGTAGTACCAATAGTAATAGGCTCCTTGGGTGCAATCCCAAAACAACTGGAGCACCACTTGAACACCATTGGCATTGACAAATTCGCCATTAGTCAATTGCAAAAGGCGGCCTTACTAGGAACTGCTTCCATCCTGCAGTGATATCTGTAATACCATCAAACATCCACATCTGCCTATCCCAGGTCCTGGGTAAGGACTCAATAGGTAGACAAAATGCCAAATCCAGTCTGAACATCTGGCTGACTGTGCGATGATCAATAATAATAATAATAGAGTTGGAAGGGACCTTGGAGGTTATCTAGTCCAACCCCCTGCTCAGGTAGGAAACCTTATACCATTTCAGACAAATAGCTGTCCAGTTTCTTCTTAAAAACTCCCAATGTTGGAGCATTCACAACTTCTGGAGGCAGGTTGTTCCACTGATTAGTTATTCTGTCAGGAAATTTCTCCTTAGTTCTAGGTTTAAATTTACTTTACTCAGTGCATTTCAAAGCAGTTGAGTACCAAAGTACCACTGTATATGATTTGTGCTTCAGATCTAACAGATAGGAGGTTGACCTCCAAGGTCCCTTCCAATATTATTATTATTATCGATCATCGCACAGTCAGCCAGATGTTCAGACTGGATTTGGCATTTTGTCTACCTATCGAGTCCTTACCCAGGACCTGGGGTATTATTATTATTATTTTAATGTTAAAAGTTCATTGAGTCACATGTGTTGCATGATCCAGACCAGTGAGAGCAAAACACCCTCAAATAACCAATTATATACTTTAATACTATACATACACTTGGATCTACATTTATTCATATTTAGAATAGAATATTCATATTTAGAATTTATTCATATTTAGAACATCAATATGACGTTTTAGTTTTTAACTAAGTTTTTTTTAAAACTAGCAGGGTGTGCCAATTAAAATCAAGTATTAGCAATTAGAATCAAGCCATAATTATAAAGTTAATGTTAACTTAAAAAGTAGTTAACCTTGTTTATTTTGTTATGCACTCTCCTACATTTATGTTCCCTTGGTTTTTTTATTTATAGAATACAGTATGATGGATGTAAATTTTACTATATTTATTTTTTCATTTTAAAGTAATATAGTCAAAATGTTTTAAAAAGCAATTCCAGTGTTCAGTCAAACTAGCTGGTTTTAGTTGGTATTAAAGACATATTGTTCTGTATAGACATCTGACCATTTAAACAAAATGGTTGCACCAATTTTGTTGCTCTAACTAGAACATTTGAAGGGCATATAAATCAAGTTGTTTAGTATAGTGGTTAAAAGCACCAGTTTAAAAATTAACAGATCCTGTGTTCTAGTCCTGCTTTAGGCAAGTAAGCTGATTGGATGACTTTGGTCAATCATTCACTCTCGGTTCTAAGAAAAAGACAATAGCAAGCCACTTCAGATAATCTTACCAAGAAAACTATGTGCATTAATCCAGTTAGTTGTGAGGAGTCAACACACAGACAAAATCAATGTAAAATTGGAGTATACCTACACATATTCAACATGCATCTCAGGATCAAAGCCCAGGGTAGGAGCACATCAGTCTGCACATCTAAACATCAAAGGCCACTTGTCATTGTACTGGTATACTATAGACTGGAATACTGGTCATTACACTACTCTACTGATAGATCCCTAACAATGTAGTGTACCTTCAACCATTGTGGTTAAATGATTACTTCCAGCAATTACCATTTGTGTTTATTCATGACCTGGCTCAAGAAATTGGACCAAGAAAATTCTTCTATCAGTTTGGCAGATTAAGTGCCAAGCATTCCCTTCATCAATTCAATCAAAACCATCTTCTGGTTGTTTCACGATAATGCTATGTTTAGCGGCTATTTTACGGTGTGAGTTACCTTAACCTCTAGGAAGAAAAAAAGAATACAAACGTTTTGAGCACACCCACAATTTGCCAGGTGGAAGGAAATACACTATCAATAGTTAAGAGGATCACATATTTTTCTCCCAAGTGGGGTGACCAGCAGCTTTCTATTCTGCTCCCCTCCCTACCGGAGCAACTACCTAACGTTCCCCCACCAACCGCCTGGCCTATAAGGGCTGGATGTTTGTCCTCTCCCTTCGTCGGATATGATCCTTACGTAAATGCAAGAGAAGTCCGCCAGAGGGCGCTGTATCTGGGCCTCACCAACGTGAAAGGTTAGAGCAACCCACTCCTGGGTTAAATCCAGCCTGTACCTTCGGCTTAGCGTGATTCTTCCTGCCTCCCTCCACTTGCCAGTCTGCCTCTTTCCCCAAAGGCCCCTCCTAATCCCTCGCTCCTCACTGCGGGAGGCCCTAAGCTGTCTTTTCAGGCCCTTTCCTCAGCGCGCTCTGGTTCTCGGTTCTTTCAATGCCGTTCCCTGGCAGGAGACGTGTTGGACAAGTGGAGGGATCCGTCCCCCGCCAGCAAGGTCAAGGTGCGCTTAAAGGCAGCTTCTCTCGACTGGGCGGCCGGCACGGATGGGCCAGCTTTGAAGGAGTGCAGGAACAATACTAGGGTTTGTTCCCATCGGCACTACCAGCTTTTCTTCACTTTCACCCTCAACTTACCCGGGAAAGGAGACCAGACTCCTGGCCCCCAGATGGGCCACCAAGTTGTCTCCCTAGGATATTGTACTGGCTTTTGTGGGAAAGCCCTACTTTCTTAGAAGTGGGTACTGGTGGCTACCACCAGCCTTTTGTTCTCTGCACATTTAATAGCTGGCTAAAATCTCCCTACATAGAAATAAGGTGATGAGAAAACCTTCTGGTGCTAAGTTTGCAATACAGGAAAAAGGTGCAGCTTTAGGAGATAGGGAGGGAAAGAAGGAGAGAGATATCTTTTTTTTTATGACAGCCTCACAAGTCTTGGAAATCCTCTATCCCATATCTAGATTAAAGCTCTGCATGCTATGACTGAACCAGACAACTGCTGAAAAGAACCATCCTCCAAGTTAACAATCCATGATGGGTTTACTGTTTAATAAGAACAACAGTCACAACAACAGTACAAATGGTTTCTGCATTTTTTCCCCAACCCCATAATAACAAAAAGCTTCAGGAATCATCTTGGTTCTGTAGCCGCTTATTAAGTCTATTACAACAATCAGAAAAGTTGGTGGCACATTAAATTTGACAAGTGTCTGAAAGCATTCCACAATGTTTTTGTGACATATTTCAAGTGTGAAAGGCTTCCCACATAACAATCCACATGCAACAAATTTGTTAAGCAGACTCCTATTTTCTGTGCCACAGTTTGGGATTGAATGAGTTGGTCTGAGTGAGAGTGAGGTCTGTGTAATCATCTTGTTTTCACTTGTGACTTTTCCCACACGGGAGTTTAGGTTGCTCTCCTTGTAGAGGACATGACAACTCATCCTGACTGAGGAGACACAAGATAAATTGTCACCATCACACTGTCTATCAACAGGACAAGAATTTGCATTGTTGCTGCTCATTCAAGAAGGATAAAATTGAAGAATGACTTAAATATGCAAAGGCAATAATGATTTATTTCTTTATAAATACTAATTCTGCACCCTTAGAACAAAGAGGGTAAAAAGAAAGCAAAATGTTGGGGAAATTTTGATTTTGAAGCAAGATAATAATAAAAATATATAATTTAAACATTACAATATAGTTAAGTATTAATAATAATTATATCTTAATAACAAGAAAATGTGAATATTCATTGTTTTAGCTTACCTTCTTTCATTTCCAGAGTTTCCATGTAGATCAGAGATTCCAAGGCTCCAAAAGCTTTAGCTATGGCTACCAAAACCATTCCCAAAAGTACTGTACGACTACATTGTTCTGTTGATATGATGGGAAAATATTAAATACATGGAGAGTAGCTATTTAATTAAAATAAAAATTAACTTTTGCCTTGGTTTAAGAATTCTTTGGAGTATTGCCTCCTATATGCCATTCAAGTGCAACCCTCCTCCTCACTTTTTACTACACTCCTTATACAAATAGTCCTTGACTTATTTGGGATTGGAACTTCTGTTAAGCAATGCAGTTGTAAAGTAACTTACACAAGATTTTAGAACCTGTTTAGCCTCTGTTGTCAAGCAAATTGTTTAGCCTCTGATTGTTAATAAATTTGTATTCCCCTATTGCCATTGCTTGTCAGAAGCCCCCTGGGAATATTGCAAATAGTGACCATGTGACACCACACCCCCAAATACTGCAACTGTTGTAAATTAAGGTGACCAACCATCCTTCTTTTGGGAGGACAGTCCTTTTTTGAGTTCTGTCCTCCCTCAGAAAGTGTCCTCCTAAATGTCCTCCTTTTCCATATATCGTCCTCCTTTTGGGAGGACAGTCCTCCTTTTGTGAGTTCTGTCCTCCCTCGAAAATGTCCTCCTAAATGTCCTCTTTTTCTATATTTGAAGACTTATCTGCAGGGCTTTTTTTCCCTCATAGAACGCTCAGAAGGCGTTCCGGGACCTTTTTTTGATGTTTTTTTTCAACTTTTGCCTGAGCTGTGCTACTCCCCCATTGGCTTTCGAAAGCCAATAGGAATTGCTGCTGAGTGCGCCAAAACACCCGGGCGGCAAATTTTGCATGTGCAAGTTGCAGGAACTTTGCACCCCTCACTGCTACCCAACCACATCATCTCCTACTTAGTTCTGCAGATAGCTGGAGGAGACTGGAGCAGTAAGTTTCTCTTGATCTTCCCTGTTCGGTTCTACACAGGGATGCATAGGGTAGGCGGTGGTGCTGGGGGGCAGCTGGGGGGGTGGCTGCAGGGCTGGAGCCGGGGCAGCTGATGCTTTGCCTTTGCAAGCCGTGGGGCTGGCTCTACGGGGATGTGCAGGATGGGCGGTGGTGCTAGGGGGCAGCTGGGGGGTGGCTGCAGGGCTGGAGCCGGGGCAACTGATGCTTTGCCTTTGCAAGCCGTGGGGCTGACTCTACAGGGATGTGCAGGGTGGGCGGTGGTGCTGGGGGGCAGCTGGGGTGGGCAGATGCAGGGACGGAGCTGATGCGGCTGGTGCTTTGCCTTTGCAAGCTGCGGGGTCAGCTCTACGGGGATGTGCAGGGTGGGTGGTGGTGTTGGGGGGCAGCTGGGGGGGCAGCTGCAGGGCCGGAGCCAGCACGGCTGGAGCTTTGCCTTTGCAAGCTGCGGGGCTGGCTCTATGGGAATGTGCAATGTGGGTGGTGGTGCTGGGGGGCAGCTGGGGGGGCAGCTGCAGGGCCGGAGCCAGCACGGCTGGTGCTTTGCCTTTGCAAGCCATGGGGCCGGCTCTACGGGGATGCGCAGGGTGAGCGGTGGTGCTGGGGGACGGCTTGGGGGGGTGGCTGCAAGGCCGGAGCCAGTGCGGCTGGTGCTTTGCCTTTGCAAGTTGTGTGGCCGGCTCTAGGGGGATGTGCAGGGTGGGCGGTGGTGGGGGGGCGGCTGGGGGGATGGCTGCAGGGCTGGAGCCGGCACAGCTGGTGCTTTGCCTTTGCGAGCCGTGGGGCCGGCTCTACGGGGATGCGCAGGGTGGGCGGTGGTGCTGGGGGCGGCTGTAGGGCCAGAGCTGGCTTGGCTGGTGCTTTGCGAGCTGCGGCGCCAGCTCTCCATGGCAGGGCAGCGGTGCTGGCGGGGCGGCTATGGGCGGGGGCATGGCGGGCAGTTGATCTTCCATGGGCTGCGCCAGCTGGTGGTCTATGCAGTACTGACCTGCACTGCCACCACCTCACCCTGCGCACCTACATGGCCGTCCTGGAGCACCTGGCTCACAACACCTGCCTCCGCTGCCCACCCCCGTGCAATCCAGCCGTGTAGATTTTTGGACAAGTGAGAAATCGAGATTGAATGTTGATACTCTAGCTGAGTACTTGCTGTAAAATTCAATATGAAGGATATTTCTTGTTCAGATATTTCCAATATATTGTTAGAAGATGATACATTGACAAAAAATATTCATTCAATGGAAAAGTACTCATTTAAATAATTAATAAGGATGTAAGCATAATTACAATATAAAATGTTATTGTTACAAATGGTTTTTATTATGCATTTATCATATTATAGTGTATTCTGTATTATTGTTGCAATAAATACAATGTTTCTTTTATTTACGATATTTTTTTCTTCAATTTATTCGTGTCCTCCTTTTTGTTGTAAAAAAGTTGGTCACCTTATGCATGCCAGTTTTCAAGCCCTGAATTTTGATCACATAATCGTAGGGATGATGTGATTGTCTGACGGTCATTGAACAAATGGTTGTAAGTCATGGACTATCTGCATTGGGAGTCTTTTTCAGAACAAAATGCCTAACTAAACCTAAGATAGATATAATTATAGTGTAGATGTTAATTGGCCATTCTATCACTGAAACTTTCTTTCATTGGGATAAAATCACTGGTTGGTAGAGCCAGGTAGAGCAAGAAATGATTGGCGAACTTGTTCATTTTGAATATTTTAAGATTGCTTTCAGTTTGGAGGGTAATTCACCTTTTCTTCAGCTGTATGTGCAATTAAACAAAAAGAAACAATTAAAACACTAAGCTGGATCCATGTGCACTAAGTATTTAGCTTAGTTAAGAAATTTGCTCCTTTGACCCTTCTTTCCTATGGCAGTTCCTTCAATTCCATCATCTCTTGCTAAATGAGGTAAGGTGGGAGGAAGATGTGGGAAAATCCACTTCTGCCAACATGAGCGTAAAATTAGTTGACAGTTGGAAGTATCTTATGATTCAGCATAAATGTTTATGGATACCTGATGTGATGTGGTAGATCTATTATATTGTGGGAATGTATATCCTGTTTGGCTCCACTTATGTTCTACCAATTTATAAATGAAGCATAATGAAAAGCAAACTCAGATATCTATCCTTGCCTTGGACTTTATTACCATTTAGAAAATGAAGTGAACACATGACACTGTAAACACAGAGGTGCTTGGTGAATTCTGGCAGCTGTAGTTTCAACACAGCTAGAGAACACAAAATTAGGAAGGGTGTATTGGGTTAGTACTTCTTCTGGGTACCCAAGCTTCCTCTATAATTCTACAAAGGCCATCTGAGTCCATCTGAGGTTTTTATTTTCAATATTGGGTTGGGTTAGGATATCAGATGGGTTCTTATTTTCTATGAATAGGGCAAGCCCAATCTATGAATTGTGAGAACTCTTGCTGTTGGTAAGATACAGACTACAAATGTGAAATACAGTAGATATTTCACATTTCCTAGTTATGTGATTTTCTATCCCAGCCCAGCTTCACTAAATTGATGATGCCAAGTATGTAATGGTAATTCAGCCTCTCCCATTGATTTCCATAGCAATGATCCTCTTTCTCTTTGGCGGGCAGCACTTAGTCAGGCCTTTTGTAGCTGGTTTTAATTAAAAGACTCTTAAGTGTGAGACAAAAGCAAAGCTGAAGGGGTATGTGCAAGAATAAAATATCAGGAGGGAGAGTCTTCCCTTCCTTTTGTAGCATGCAAGCACTAACACACACACACACACACACACACACACACACACACACACACAATTTTCCAGGCATCAGTGCTAAAACCCTGAGCAAGAGGAATTGAGGAAACATTCTCAGACCCATCAAGAGTAGTTATGAAGAGTGGACACTATAAGTAGAAAGCCTGGCTCTGTGGACCTGAAAAAGAAAATAAAGAAATTGTGCTTTGAGGTACATCTTCCCCATAATAACCTAATACATTGCTGCATAATTGAATAACTCTTTTATTGTGCAGGTATCTAGGCAAGAGGCCCTTTCAAAATAAGTTACCTGCCATTAAAATTGCATATATTGACTGGGAGCAACATACAAAATCACCTATGTTAATGTATATTATATGTTATATACAACCTGGGTCCAATTAAAGTGTAAAAATTCATTTTTACTGCATCACTTTTGAAAACTAAAAAAAAAAAAAAAAACCCTATCGGCAATCTTCCTTTTCTCACTGCCTCTCCTTAATAAGGGAGTTCACTTCCCTATAGATTTATTTTGTCTGTGGCATGATTTAGCAAAGGTAAGCATCCTGAAGTTTGGCTAATCAAAATATGATTATGCATAACTATTTAACTAGAATGTATATATTACTCTAATCCTCCAGAGACTCTTAGTATTTGCCTGTGCTTTTAACTAAGAAGGTTACAAATAAACAGAAAACAATGCAAATTACAATAACAATAAGCTTTTTTGTAATATATTTATTGATTTTTTTAAAAAAATATAAATCACAATAACTGGTGAACAGTGTATTGTCTAGGTTACATTTGTAAAACAATCATTAAGCCGAGGTGGCGCAGCAGTTAGAGTGTAGTACTGCAGGCCACTTTAGCTGACTGTGTTCAGCAGGTCAGCGGTTCAAATCTCACCGGCTCAAGGTTGACTCAGCCTTCCATCCTTCCGGGGTAGGTAAAATGAGGACCCAGATTGTTGGGGGCAATGTAAATATATATATACATTGCTTACTGGTGTACACCGCTTAGAGAGTGCTTGCACTTAAAGCGGTATATAAGTCTCATAAATAAATAAATAAATAAATAAATTAACAATTGATTTCTATAATCCATAATCCACATAATGATTTTAGTTTATTTCCTCTTTTCCCAAAATATCCTCTTTTGCAAACATTGAGTTAATACAATTCTTATTGTTTTGATAGATAACAATTAAATATATAATTTTTCCCAATATTCCTAAAAATAATAATCACATCAATATAATATTTCTTTTCTATCTAATCATTCTGGTTGCCTTATCATAGATCCTGTTACACTCCTTATTTTAATTTGTTTCTCCCACCAAATTCTAAGTATTCTTACTGGTTAAGATTTTCTCAAAAATTAATTACATTTAAAAATTTAACTCTGTTTTTCCATATAAACCATCTCACACTTTTACATTTCTTAAGGAATGGACAAAACAATGAAAAAAAGAAAAGAAAGGAGAGCAAGAGTAAAGAAACATAAAAAATAACATACTACTTAAAATATATCCCTCCTAAGGTAATATATATTTATTTCCTAATTTTTTTATTCTTTTTAACCATAATTAAAAATATGTTTAATCTTTAAACATTCCATTTAATACATCTAGTCATCTAGTCCTTTAATTCTTATTCAAAACATTTTATCCATTATAATTTTCTTAAATTCAATCACATTTAAATATCTAAAATATTTCCTTTATCTAAGTCATTTCAACTTTTTTATATTACTCATATCAAGAAAAAGAACAAAAAAAGGGAAAAAAAGCATACTATATTATTTAGGGAATTCATCCCTCTTAGAATGACATATATATTCCAAAACCTTTCTATTTCTTAACCATATTCAAACAAATGTTTTTTTTAAGTATTCTCTCTACTAAGTCCCATTATCTATTTTCTTGGTTTCCACTTTAGTCTTTTTCCTTTGCCCAGTATCTTTCTTAATCAATGTATTTTGCTGAATCAAAAAGTTTTTCCGTATATTCGTAAATGTTGCTGTAGATATAAAAAGTAAATCAGGTGAAGTGTCTTTGTACAAGGCTTCTGCCTTTCCACCTTTGTTGAAAATCTTTTTCTTTCTCTCTGCTTCTCTTATTATTTCCTTTTTCTCCGATGTTCCTGACATCTTTACAGTCCATTTTATCCAATCTGTTTTTTTGTCCTCAGATTTATTTTGTAGTCTTAAGGGATAAGTTGTTTTTTCCAATTCTTGTGAACTTTTTCCCACTAGGATTACATCATGTTTCCTTGTTTTGTTAAGTTCCATCTTTAAGCCTCTATTCTCAATTCTATATCCATTTATCTGTTTTATCTGCTCCTTCTCTGTTGTTGTTTTCTGGGAATTTTTTTGTTGTAGAGTTAACTTAGAAATAGATTGATTTATATTTTCAAAGTTATTTTGGATTTCTTTGTGGTTTAAAGTCATTGTTGTTTGAATTAATTGCAGTATACTATATATCTTCTCCTGTGAAATATTTATGTTTTCTTGATATGTTCTTTCTACATGTCTCTGATCCATCAGGGCCAAGAATTTGAGTTTTTCTCTTCCTTTCTTTTCTCTGCAAATAGCTTTAGAGTCCCAATTAAACAGATATTTGTAATTCAAATAGTTCAAAAAAGATTTTTTTCCTAAAATTTATAATTCTCTCTTTGTCTACAGCCCAGATTATTGTCTTTTTTTTGTCACAGCTGTTCTTTGTTGTTAAAACTTTGAAGGTCACAAACACAGATTAGCTTTTCCCAGGTTTTGCCAAGTCTTATATTAAAGTCATAGCTGTCATAGTCTTCATCCACCACTAGGTGTCAGCAACTATATGTTTTTCAATTTCATATATTTTGATCCTCCATAAAAAGATTAATTCGCCGCTTCCGTTAATATAAGGGTGGGGCGGAAATCCCCTTCCTTCCCTTTTGGAGGTATTTTGCTTCTTGGGGATCTTGTCCAGGAAATTAAATGTAGAATAGAAAAGAGAAGATCGAATTCCTCACCCAGTTTCAAGCACGCTGTTCACAGTTGTGCTGGTTAGTGCTTTTGGACTTTGGTTGCTAGTAGCTTGGGCTGGTCGATGCAATACAGCCAGCCTTTCTCCTGTCGGGTTAGAAGGCTTTCCCCAAGTCGAAGAGAATGGCTGCTGCTGTTCCAGAATCGCTGGAGCACCCTTCTTTCTTTGTTGCTTCTCCGGGGTGACTTAGATCTATTTAGGGTCCCCAGGCAGGGTGAAATTAGCTGCAGGGGTGAGGAGAATCCGCAAGCCCGTGACCGGTTGTTACCGCGCAAAACCGGAAGTCCTACAATAACAGTAAGCTTGAGGAAGGGTTAAAACATATTAAAAAACAAAAAAACAGTTAAGGGGGGGGGGAGAGAGCTTGTATTCTATACTAAAATATTTTAGACTTTTCCAAAAACCAACAGGGTACGGGATCCATCTAAGTTGAAGAATATGCTTTTGCTAAAATCTCCAACAGACAATGCAACAGTCATACTTTTAGTTTAGTTTATGCAATAGCTTTTAGTGGCTACTGATTATTCAAATGTTACCCAAATAGTTGCAGGTGATTAAAATAGAACATAATTATAGTACAGTAGAATACAACATAAACCCACAAAATGTAATCTTCCTTTACATGTGTAGCTATTTCTAACTTCATGAACCAATCAAATGTATGGATACAGCAAGCTGGCTTTCTGCATATGTTCCTGTAACATCCATGCAATTTAGTTGCAATCTAATGCATTTCCATTACAACATTTGAAGAAAACAAAATCCTCTACCTAGCAACAGTAACGGCCCATCCCCATCTTCCACAAAACACCAGCAAAATCAATTATCTAGTTGTAAGAATGCACTGATAAATCCTTTCTCCTAGCAGTGAAGCACATGAGGATAGACATTCACATCGCCCACAGGACTCAAAAGGTACATTGTGAGTGCCACAATATCTTTAGCTGTAAATAATTCATGTGATGCAATTTGGAAGCCCATCTAAATCTGGATAATTCTCTCCCACCCACAAAAATATCTCCTCTGCCTTGTTCCATTCCATATTGTGCTGGAGAATTTATATTTTCACAAAGTTTATATCAGTGCCAGAGGAATCAGCTATGGAGCTTGATTTGATCTCAGCAAAAACCTATTCTGTATCAGGCCTCAGAACAGGTTCTAGGATATGTTGTTAGACCAAGGAATGTCTTAACTCCTGTAAGTTTATTATTCTTCCAGTATCACTTTTTTGCACAACTACAGATAGTTAAAAATGGTAGATATTGCTAGACAATCCATAGGCTTAAAAACATTTAAGATATATGGTAACAAGAAAAGAGCTGGAAATGGTATTAAAGTTCATCTATCATAAGGGTGGTATACAAGTGAAGGTGCTGGACTTGGAATAGAGAGACCCAGGTTGAAGACTACTCTCAGCCATGAAATCTCACTTGATGACTGGGCCAGTTACAATTTCTCAGCTCAACCTACCTATGGAGATTGTATCAGGGAGGGATGAAGGAAGACTACTAGACATGTCTCCTTGAACGTAAGTGGATTACTATATAAGTCTAACAGAGTGAAATTTTGTGTGATGTACATTCAGATGAAGATCCCAAAGCAAAAGTTATTGTCAACGCTGCTAATATTGAATATTGAGTGTTTCATTAATCAGACACATGGAGTTATGGTGTTGAATGCTCCTGTTTATGAGACTGCCCATCACTACCTTCTTCCAGAGTACTCCAATTCTCTTTTCTGTACTTCTCCAACATCATTCTAACAGTAAGTTAGCAGTCTTCCTTTGATGCACTGTTTTGGGTCTTCTCTCCCATTGAATTCTTACCTTGCACCTTGTTTTGGTAAATCATGAGCTTTCCTCAGCAGGCAGTTACCTCCCACGTGCCTGAGTGCTACTCTTCATCACAGATTTTAAAAGAGGAGAGAAGCATAGTAGTCAGGAGAAAAGGGGGGGGTTCTTCCCCCACTATTGAGTAATCAAAGCCGAAATTTCAAATCTTGATTCCCAGGTTTGTGTCTAACAAGCTACCTAGAAAAGCAATGCAGGATGAATGAGGAAGGGAGAGATAGGGTGGAATACAGATTATAGGAAAGCTACTTGCTGTTGCTGCCCTCAGGGTGGGGAATACAGTACAGCTAATTAGCTCCATGTAACAAATTTCCTACATAGGATAAAAAGTTGTCATAGCAGCCCAGAAGATTCTCCAACCTTATAAATAGCTGTCCCCTTTGGCATTTCTCTTGTCACGTGCAAGCATGAAGGGCTGATAGTGGATGGAAGGAAAAGGAAACAACTCCCAGACTGGCTCAACAAGCCTAAAGCCCACCTGCAGTCTCTTTTAAACTTCTCGTTTTGTAATATCACGTTTCCCATGAGAGTTAAAATAGTTTCTGACTGTTCCAGCAGCTGGGCATACTTTGCCAAAATCTGTAGCAGGCTGCATTTCTTGTGGACTCTATGACTGACTACAGTTCTCAGAACAAACTGAATTCCCCAGACATGCACACGATACTGTCACGAGGTCCAGATAGATTCTGATTACATGTATTTGCTCATCACAGGATTTGAAGCTCCAGCCCTCACTCAACCTACTTTCATGATTAGACCAGAGGTTTGGGGGGTTTTTGGTCAAATTTGGCAACTTTAACATGGATGGACTTCAACTCCCAGAATTCCCCAGCCAACATGTTAGGGCCTCCAACATTTCCTAGCATGCTGACTAAGGAGTTCTGGGAATTGGAATTCACCCACCTTAATGTTGACAAGTTTGAAAAACACTGGGTTAGACTAGTTCTGCTGTCAGCATTTTTTTAGGTGGCATGCTGGCTAGGAAATTTGGGAATTTGAAGTCTACCCATCTTAAAGTTGCCAAATTAAAACTAACAAAATCGTATCCAGCTCTCTGTTCTCAGCATCTTGACAACACAGTTTTACATACGGTTGTAGAAAGAGAGATTCACTTGGCTCAGCCTCTTGAGGCCAACCCTACAGGTAGGCTTCTACCTATGAGTAATCTAAGGTGTACAGTAAATACAATTTCATTCTTCTATTATTATTTAAAACATTAATTATTGTGTGATGTGACTATAAACCCTTGACTCTTAATAACAGAAGGGCACATTTCTTTGACTTTAAAAAATTCATGATGCATACATTAACATAGTGAATATAGTTTTGGGAGCAGATCTTATTGTCCAGTAGAATAAAAAGGAAAAGATTTTGCTTCTTTTTTATATATATCACTACTGATTTCTTAATACCAAGATAGGGTTCACATTTTCTACTTATGTAGACAGGAGAGTACTCCCTTTGCTTTTTGACTTGGGCACCAAAATATCTAAAGCAGTTGTGCGTTTAGGCATCTGACTAATTGGTGTTAGAGGCAGAATCCTGAACTATATGGATCTTCTATCTAAACTAGACAATATGGCAATGTTTATATTCTTTCAAATTCTGGAATTAATATCTAGTCACAATAGTTCAAGTGCAGTTATAAGCAAGAAAAGATTAAGACAAAATTTAAGACAAAATCAAAGATTCCAGACAAAACAGACCCCTGAAAGGCAGAAAAAAGAAAGACATTTGATTTTAAAATATAGAAAAGAAACTAAATCTAGAATATACTCATAGTTTGTGCACATAGTATGAATTTAGTCCCATCATTCATCAGGAAATGATCCATGAATATATCCATAGAGATATCAAGACTATTCTCTTGGGATTTCACAGACTGTATTTTGCAAACAATAGACAATATATAGTGTTTGTTTGTTTCTTTTTTTGTTTACATTAAAATGTATTGGCTGCCCATCTTACCATAGAGCAGTGGTTCTCAACCTTTTTAATGCCGCGACCCCAACTGGTCATAAGTCGAGGACTACCCAACCGGTCGTAAGTTGAGGACTACCCAATCGGTCGTAAGTCGAGGGCTTTCCCTGCCCGGGAGCGCCGCACATGCGTGGTGCCACCCCCTGTGCCGGCCGAGGCGTAGCTGGCAAGCGGCAGAGATGGCGCAGGCCGACCACCAGCTGGGCCACCAGCTGGCCCAGCCCAAGGGAGGTAAGGTACCCGCCAGGCCCCACCCGCGCCAGCAACCCTCCCTGCGCCCGCCGGCCTCCCACCTCCCACCCCTGGCCCTCTTTTACTTACATTTTTAGTAGTTGCTCAGCAGGGAGGGGTGGAAACTTCCAGACAGCTCGCCTTCGCTGCAGACAACTTGCAGCACTGTTTGCAGAATGGGACTTTTGGGTGGGCTCAGCAGGGCAGAGACAGCCTGGACAATTCCTATTGGCTTTTGAAAGCCAATAGAATTAGACTCTATGCAAGAGAGTCTATTCTATTGGCTTTCAAAAGCCAATAGAATAAAAGGGAGTAGCACAGCTAAGGAAATGGGAAAAAAATGGCGGACTGCGTTGTTTGGCAACCCCCGTGAAATGGTCATTCGACCCCAAATGGGGTCCCGACCCACAGGTTGAGAACCACTGCCATAGAGTAACTCTGGGCAGCTTATAGTTACATCTAAGTTAAAACATAAAAAGTTAAAATCAAATCTTAAAACCAAAGACACACAGGGGAGGGCAGGAGCAGAGTGGGGGGTGGGAGATGAGATCTGTTATTATACAATCAACCACTTGCATTGCGCTGTTCCCCCACTGGGGCCCCAAGCCCACTGTCAAAGCCACATCTTTAGGAAAACTATTCCAAAGGGCAGGAGCAACAGCAAAGAAGACCTTGCCAACTGGAATAATGGGGCTGATGGGACTCACAGACTGCCTCCTCTGCCAATCCTAGTGAGGTGAGATGCTCCCTCAAGTAACCTGGACCCATGCCATGAAGGGCTTTAAAGGTGATCACCAACATCTTGAATTGGACACAGAAGCAGACCGATAACCAGGTGTCACAGGGGCCATTCTTGGGATCCCCAAAACTACCCATGCTACCACACTCTGCTCCAGCTGTAGCTTCTGAATGCTTTCAAGGGTAGCCCCATGTAGAGCGCATTACAATAGTCCAGTCATGAGATGACTAGGGACTGAACAATTGAGTGCAGGGAATCCTAGTCCAGGAAAGGCCGCAACTGGCACACAACATGAAGTTGTACAAAACCTCTCCTAGCTGCAACTGCCACCTGTTCCTCTAGTGAGTCCAGGAGAACTCCGAAGTTGCAGACTGGGTCTTTCTGGGGCAGTGCTACCCCATCCAGAGTCAAAGATGACAAAGTCCCAGCTGCCGAAGTCCCCCATACCCAAAGCCATTTGGTCTTTTTTTTTTATTATTGAAAATGTTTTAAAAATTTTACAAATAAACAACCAAAAACAAATCAACCCTCACCCAATCCCTCCCAAACCCACCCCTCCCTCCCCCCTCCTCGAACTTCCCAGAACTGAATATAGGCTTATTTAAAATTTAAAAAAACCTAAACAAATTTTTACAACTTATAAAATAATTAATAATAAGATATATGTGACATAAGCATTAAAAAGAAAAATACTTAAAAAAGAAAGAAAAAAAAAGAGGAAAGAGAGAGAGAAAGAAAAAGAAAAAGAAAGAAAGATAAAAAAATAAAAGAAAAAAAGAAGGGAGAAAACAAAAGACGGGAAAAGAAAAAAAACAATCTATACAAGTTATGAAAAAGCTAAATGATATTTTTCCATATCCAAATTATATTGTATAAAATTTATCCATTTTTCCCATACAACAAAAAATTTCTCTTGAGATTGCTCCTTTAAGAAAGCCGAAATCTTTGCCATTTCCGCCAAGTAAGAAACTTTATAAAACCACTCTTGTAAAGTAGGCAAAGATTCCTTCTTCCAATATTGTCCTACTAACAGCCTTGCGGCTGTAATCAAATTTAACATCAATATAACTTCCTTAGCGTGTAAAAGCCACGGGACTTTGACAATCAGCTGTCCCGCGGCTTGAATCTCCTCCCTGGGAAAAAGGGAGGAGGAGAGCTCTCAGGTAGAGGTAAGAGCTCCCCTGGATTCCTGTTATTTTGGGGATCGGAGGGTAGAGCTCCCTCGGAGCCTGAGCAACTCCGCGTTCCAGGGAGACTTCATTCCGAAGTTTTTGGGATGAAGCAAGTTGCCGCTTCCACATCTGCTTTTTTTTCCAGCTGCTTGTGAGTATTTGAAAGCAGACGGAGCAGACCAGGAGAGACTGTGCTTAAGTTTGATGGTGCCTTTAACTTCAGCAAGTTTCCTCTTCCTTTTCTTTTGTTCACTTTCCCTTTAGAAGAAAGGGAAAGTGAAAACTAAAATGGCGATCGTCTTTCTTGCCTATTTGCACTACAGAGTAAAACCTGGATACAGATTAACTCTTTAAATACAGAAGTAAGAATTTGGCTTTTATTCTTTCCTCTTTTTTTCTCTATTTTTTTTTCTCTTTTTTTTAAGAACACTTAAAAGAACTGTGCCCCTTTTTTTTTTCAATAAGAATCTTTCTTCTTGGAACTTAAGAAAATGGCTTCAAAACGTCTGCCTCCCGCCCCTAAGGTTCCTATTTCTTCTCCAATGCCTCAGCCTGCATCTCAGAAACCAAAATCACCTCCACCTTCTCCTCCTCCTCCTGCAATTTCTCTTAATGATTTACAAGATGCTTTAAAACAGCATGCCTTGGATATTAAGGAGGAGGTAAAAGATCTTATAATTGCAGAGAGGGCTAATACAGAAGAATTATTGGAGAAAAAGAATAAACAAGTAAGAGACCATATCCTTCTGGCCTTTCAGGGCCTAGCCCTGCACATAGAAAGGATTGATGACCAGATGGAAAAGATTACTGAAAATGCATCAAGGATGGAATTTAGAATGCAGGAGGTAGAGAACAAGATAGAAATTACACAGGATGAACAAATCATTTCACAATATAGGGAGATGGAACACGCATTGCGTATCAGAGGCCTGAGGGAGAACCCTCAGGAAGACTTAAAGATGCTTATTGTGAAAGATATTGCTCCTAATATTGGTTGGCGGCCTGAAATAATTGAGAATGAGATAGAAAAATTTTTTAGAGTTAATTCACGGGTTGCTAGACAGAGAAATCTACCAAGAGATGTGGTTATTTATTTTTCTAGAAGATCTATCCGTAATGAAATTATACAGGCTTTTTACAAACAAAAGTTTCAAATTGCTGATCAAGACGTGATAATTTTAAAAGAGATACCTCCAAAAATTTTAAGAGCCAGAAAAGATTTTACTTTCTTGTCTGATGAGTTGAAACATCGTCAAATTCAGTTCAGATGGGAGATTCCAAGAGGAATAATAGTAAATTATGAAGGGATACGTCACAGATTAACTACTGTTTCCAAAGCAAGAGATTTTTATCAGTCTATCTTAAAAGCAAGATTGTCACCACCTCCACAAATAAGGATGACGGAAGAGTCTCTTATGGCAGGAGCCTCATCAATGATGGTTATGGAACAAGCTGCACAGAATTCTGACATAAAAGAGCAAAGGATGACACGAGCTGCCCATAAACGTAAAGAAAAAGAGCAGTTGCAGAAGAGTGGTGAAAGTTTGGTTGTTACAGAGCCTGTGGGAGGGGCAAGACCAAAAAGATCTTCGACAGCAGATCTGCAGGCCATGCTCCAGAGGCTCCAGGCCGGTGGGGATGGTCAGGTTCCTGACCTGGAATGTTAATGGCTTAAACGTGCCCCAGAAACAAAGAAAGATTTTTCATTATTTGAAACAACATAATAATGATTTGATATGTTTGCAGGAGACTCATATAACTTTAAAGGATTCTAAATTTTTGATGAATTCCCGTCTGGGCACATATTTTACTGCTCCAGCCCCTGGGAAAAAAGGGAGAGTGGTAATTTATGTGAAGAAAACTTTTTCAGCTAAACTAATTGAGGCTGATTCTGAAGGAAGATATCTTTTTGTGGAATTATTATTACAAGGCCGAAAGGTTCTTATTGTTGGACTATATGCTCCCAATCAACAACAGAAACAATTTTATAAGTTGCTGCATGGCAAGATATCTCAGTTGGATTATAAATCGGTAATTTTGATGGGTGACTGGAATGGGGTTTTAGACCCAACTATAGACAAAAGAAGTTCCTCTAAAACTTTTATTCAAACTAAATTACCTATGACTTTCTTTGATTTGAAGGAAGAATTGGAGCTTATTGATATTTGGCGAGAAAGGAATACAAGTGATAGAGACTTTACCTTTTATTCTGATAGACACCAGTCATTTTCAAGGATTGATTTTTTTTTGATTACTAGTGACTTCCTCCCTAGAGTGAGGAAGGTAAAAATTTTTCCTAGAACATTGTCAGATCATAGTCCGTGTGGATGGAGTTATATTCGGAAGACGGGAATAGAAGATCCTGGAGATTGAATGAGAACTTATTTAATCGGGAGGAGTTCGTACAAAAGTGTAAAGAACATTTAAAGGACTTTTTTACTATAAATATGAATAAGGGAACATCGATGTCTATGGTGTGGGACGCTAGTAAAGCATATATGAGGGGAATTTTGATTCAATTGAATAAAGTTTTTAGGGGAAAAGGGTCACAAAGACGTAGAGAAATAGAAGAAGAGATCAAATCAAAAGAACAAGAGTTGGTTCTTAACCCTACTGATAATAATTTAAAGGTATCTATAAAGATGCTTAAGGAACAATTTAACATGTTGATGGCAGATCAGGTGGCTACCAATCTGTCGTATATGAGACATAATACTTTTTGCAATGCGAATAAGCCTGGGAGGTGGTTGGCTTATCAGTTACGAAAGAAACAGAAAGCTAGAATTATAGAGAAAGTAAAATATAAAGGTACTGAGGTTTTTCAGCAAGATTTGATTAAAAAAAGCTTTTTGGACTTTTACACAAAATTATATTCAAGTGATAATATAAGGGGTTTGGATATAGATAAATATTTACAATCAGTACATTTTCCTAGACTTTCAGAGGAACAACAAAATGGGATGAATAGTTTAATTACTGTGGAGGAAATTGGTTTAGCTATTAAGCAGTTAAAGGTTGGAAAGTCTCCTGGAACAGATGGACTGACTTCTAGGTATTATAAGATTTTATCTGAAGAAATGATAGAGCCACTAAAGGAACTCTTTAATAGTATTTTGTTGGGTATGCAAGTTCCTCCTTCTTGGAAAAGAGCTTTTATATCACTGATTCCGAAGCAAGATCAGGATCTTACAGAGCCTAAGAATTATAGGCCAATTTCATTATTGAATGTTGATTATAAGATCTTTACAAAAATTTTGGCAAATAGATTAATGCAGGTTATGAAAGACTTGATTCATAGTGATCAAGCAGGATTTATAACAGGGAGATATATGAAACATAATGTTAGACAAATTATTAACTTAATTGAGTACTTGGATAAGAATAATCAGATTCCTGTGGCTTTTATCTTTTTGGACGCTGAAAAAGCTTTTGATCAATTGGACTGGCAATTTTTATTTTCTTTGGTAGAGAAAATGAATTTTGGGGATAATTTTTTACATGCACTTAAAGCTATATATCAGCAGCAATCTGCACAAATTGTTGTAAATGGGGGATTGACTGAGAATTTCAATATTCAAAAAGGGACAAGACAAGGATGTCCATTATCCCCATTGTTATTTGTTTTAACATTGGAAATTTTATTGATTCAGATTCGGGAATCGAAGTTAGTTAAGGGTGTAAAGATAAGGAAGAATGAGTATAAATTGCGGGCATTTGCGGATGATTTGGTTTTAATTTTGGAACAGCCGAATCAGGCGATTGATGGTTTATTAGAACTTATAACACAGTATGGGAATGTTTCTGGTTTTAAAGTTAATAATTATAAGACTAAGATATTATCTAAGAATATGTCAGTTAAAGAAAGGGAAAGTTTGATTAAAGCCACAGGTTTTCAGATGGTAAAAAAGGTTAAATACTTGGGAGTATATCTAACTGCTTCAAATGGAAAATTGTACAAGAACAATTATGAACCACTATGGGCAAAAGTCCAAAAGGATTTAATAGATTGGAAAAAATTGCAATTGTCATTGTTGGGGAGAATTTCAGCTGTAAAAATGAATGTTCTACCAAAGTTTCTTTTTTTGTTTCAGATGATACCTATTCTTAAAAAAGAGGCAAATTTGGAGGAATGGCAAAAGGGTATCAATAATTTTATATGGGCCGGGAAGAAACCAAGGGTTAAATTTAAGATATTACAGGATGCTCGAGAAAGAGGGGGACTTAAGGCACCCAATTTGAAATTATATTATGATGCAGCCGCCCTAACTTGGTTAAGTGATTGGCTTAATTTAACAAATATGGATATTCTTTTTTTGGAAGGTTGGGATTTAATATATGGTTGGCATGCATATTTAATTTTTAATAAGAAAGTTGATCGGACTTTTAAATCACATATTTTGAGGAATGCCTTACTTCGTGTTTGGAAGAAGTATTATTATAGATTAAATTATAAAATACCTATCTGGGGGATTCCCAGACATGCAATTGAGGGAACCTCTAAGGGGACAAATTTTGATAAAATTTCATATAAAGAATTGTTAATTTGTTCTGGTTCGAATTGGCATTTGAAATCCCTAGATGTATTAAGGCAGCAAAATATTCTACAGTCATGGTTTCAATATTTACAAATAATGGATAGATGGACTGTAGACAAGAAAGAGGGAATAACACTAGAAGATAGACAATTGGTTATTCAGATTAAAAACCAAGGTCCGGCTCATATAAAAAGAATATATAATGTTTTATTAGAGTTAGATTCGGAAACAGAATTGGTTAAAGATTGTATGATTAAATGGGCTCAGAATATACAGGAGCCGATCTCATTGGATTTATGGGAGATAATTTGGATAAGAAATGTTAAATTTACACAAGCTCAAAATTTGAGAGAAAATTTTTATAAAATGTTTTATAGATGGCATTTAGATCCTAAAAAATTATCTTGTATGTATTCCAACATACAGCCCAAATGTTGGAGATGTGGCAATAATGATGCGACATACTTTCATATTTGGTGGAATTGTAAAAAAGTAAAGGCTTTTTGGATTATGATTTGGTGGAACATTCAAAAGATTTTTAGAAAGAAGATAAAGTTTACTCCTCAACTATTTTTACTTGGTATTTTTGTTGACTTAAATGAAAAAGAAACTACTTTGATGTTGAATTTATTAACTGCAGCAAGGTTACTAGTAGGTCTATATTGGAAGAAAGATTCTTTGCCTACTTTAGAAGAATGGATATTTAAAGTATCTAGTTTTGCAGAAATGGCAAAAATTTCTGCTTATTTAAAGGATCATACACAAGAAAGATATATTACTGTATGGGGAAGGTGGATAGATTATATTCAGAAAAAATATGGAATTAAAAAGTTTTATTTATTTTATGAATGAATATCAAATATTATAGAGAATTGTTTTATAAGTTATGGAGTTAAAGGTTAATTATGATATTTTTTTTTTCTCTTTTTTTTTCTTTTTTTTTAATTATTATAATTTTCTTTTTCTTTTTTTTTCTTAACCCTGTATTCTGCTCTGGGAAGTGAAGGGAGGGGGGGTGGGGGTGGGAGGGAGGGTAAGGGGGGGTTTCTCTATTTTAAAATTTTATTGTATTTTTATAAATGATTGTATGTTTTTAAAAAAATAAAAATTTTCAAGATAAAAAATATATATATATATAACTTCCTTAGCATCACAATCAGTAACAATACCTAATAAAAATAATTGCGGGGTAAATTTTACCCTCCTTCTAAAGATTCTTCGAATATTCCACCATATCTTAATCCAAAAAGCTTTTATATTTTTACACGACCACCAAATATGATAATAAGTAGCGTCCAAACAACCACATCTCCAACATTTAGGCTGTAGATCAGGGTACATAATAGACATTTTTTGTGGGTCGAGGTGCCATCTATAAAACATTTTATAAAAATTCTCTCTTAAGTTCTGCGCTTGTGTAAATTTAACATTCCTCACCCAGATAAGTTCCCAAGTATCCAATGGGATTGGTTCACCAATATTTTGTGCCCATTTAATCATACAATCTTTGATTAATTCAGATTCTGAATCCATTTCCACTAAAACCCCATAAACCCTCTTAATATGAGTTGGTCTTTGATCCCTTACTTGTTTAAAAAAATTTTCATCTTCTCTAAGCCAACCCATATTACGATCCGTCTTCCATCTATCCACTATTTGTCTATATTGAAACCATGAGTAAGTAATGTTTTCATGTACTAAATCTTCCAAAGATTTTAACTGCCAATTTTGACCATCCCATCTAAGTAGTTGTATATAGGAAACCGTATCCATCTTAACTCCTCTCTTTATCCCCTCTATCGCATGCCAAGGTATAACCCATAATGGTATTTTAAAATCACTTTTATAATATTTCCTCCACACCCTAAGCAAAGAAAGCCATTTGGTCTTATCAGGATTCAGTCGAAGCTTGTTGCCCCCAACCCAGGCCCTCCACATCCTCCAGGTACCATGAAAGGGTGGCCACAGCATCACTTGAGTCACCAAGAGTAGAAATATAGAGTTGAGTGTCATCAGCATACAATATATACCTCAACCCATGGTGACAGTTGATCTTACTCAGCGGTTTCATATAGACGTTGAAAAGGGGTGGAGAAAGTACCGAGCCTGCAGAACATCATAGAATAGGGGTCAAGGGCTATACCTTTCATTCCCTATCAATAGTATCTCAATTACTATCAATAGTAATTGGGACCTGCCACAGAGAAAGGAGCCGAACCAATGCAGAACTATGCCACCCAGCTCCAGTCTTTGCAGTTGGCCCAAAAGGATACCATGGCCAATGATATTGATAGCCGCTGAGAGGTAAAGGAGAGTGAGGATGGTTGTGCTACCCCCATTTCGCTCTCGCCAGAGATCATTGACAAGTGCAACCAATGCCGTCTCTGTCCCTTAAGCAGGCCTGGATCCTGACTGAAAGGGGTTCAGATAATCCATTTCATCCAGAACCCTCTGCAGCTGCCAGGCCACCACCTTTTCCACCACCTTTGCTAAGAATGGGAGGTTGGAAACTGAATGAAAATTGTTCAGGCATGTGAGATGCAATGATTTTTTTTAAGGAGGGGGTGAACCAGGGATTACTTAAAAACATCTGGAAATGACATCTGGTTCCAGGTCGCGGCATGTGCAGTCGTGCGGAGAGACTTCTCTCTTCACTGGCTGCTTTCCCTCTGCCAGTAGACCCTTAATTGGGTAAAAAAGTCACCCTGGAGGGGCGACTACCATTGAGGAGGACTCTCATCGATCACGGGGGGAGGCGGCAGCTCCTTCTGCAGTCTGAGGCAGCTCCTCAAGGCCGACGAAGAAAAGATCAGCCAGTAACATGGCCGATCATCTAGCTGCACCAGCCGAAAGTCAAAAGAACATCTAAGCGCCAAGAAACCATCATGGATGATCCGGCTGAGACCTTTCCCTCCCTCTCTCTCTCTCTCTCTTTGCCCTAACTACTCTCTTTTTTTTTATTGAAAATTTTTAAATTTTACAAAACAATACAGTTCCCTTCCCCGAGCCCCCCCAACCCTCCCATGCCCTCCCCCGACCTTCCCAGAGCTGAATATAGGCTTAATTAATATTTTTTCAAAAAGTCTTAAAACAAATATAAACCATAAACAAATCTAAATACATTAATTAAACAAATTGTAAACTAGTTAACAATAATATATGTATAAAAAAACAAAAATACAAGAAAATACAAGAAAATAGGAAGAAAGAAAAAGGGAAAAAGTCTATAAGATATCTTAAATTTTAAGTATAAATTATTGAAAAGCTAAATAATATTTTTTTATATCCAACTTATATTGTATAAAGTCTATCCATTTTTTCCATACCAAAAAATACTTCTCTTGCGATTGGTCTTTCAAGAAAGCCGAAATCTTTGCCATTTCCGCCAAATAAGAAACTTTAAAAAACCACTCTTGCAAGGTAGGCAAAGATTCCTTCTTCCAACATTGCCCTACTAACAACCTTGCCGCTGTGATTAAATTTAACATCAATATAGTCTCTTTAGTATCACAATCAGAAACAATACCTAACAAAAACAGTTGTGGGGTAAATTTTACCCTTCTTCTAAAAATTATTTGAATATTCCACCATATCTTAATCCAAAAAGCTTTTATATTTTTACATGACCACCAGATATGATAATAAGTAGCATCCAAACATCCACATCTCCAACATTTAGGCTGTAAGTCAGGATACATACGAGACATTTTTTGTGGATCAAGGTGCCATCTATAAAACATTTTGTAAAAATTTTCCCTTAAATTTTGGGCTTGTGTAAATTTAACATTCCTCACCCAAATAATTTCCCAGGTATCTAATAGAACCGGTTCATCAAAATTTTGTGCCCATTTAACATTCTTTAACTAATTCTACTTCTGAATCCAATTCTACTAACACCCCATAAATTCTCTTAATATGGGTTCGTCTTTGATCTTTTATTTGTTTTAATAAATTCTCATCTTCTCTAAGCAAACCCACATTACGATCTATCTTCCATCTCTCCACTATTTGTCTATAATAAAACCATAAATAAATAATATTTTCTTGTATTAAATCTTCCAAAGATTTTAATTGCCAATTTTTACCATCCCATCTAAATAATTGTGCATAAAAAACGCTATCCATCTTAACTCCTCTCCTTATCCCTTCTATCGCATGCCCCGGTATAGCCCATAGTGGAATTTTAAAATCACTTCTATAATATTTCCTCCAAACCCGAAGTAAAGAAATCCTTATAATGTGAGATTTAAAGACCCTACCAACCTTTTTATTAAAAATTAAATAGGCATGCCGTCCAAAAAGTAAATCCCAACCCTCTAAGAGGTGTATTTCTACATTTGTTAAATTAACCCAATCACTTATTAATGTTAAAACCACAGCATCATAATACAATTTCAAATTCGGTACCTTGAGTCCACCTCTCTCACGAATATCCTATATAATTTTAAGTTTTACTCTTGGTTTTTTCCCTGCCCAGATAAATTTATTAATACCTTTCTGCCATTCATTTAAATTAACCTCATTCTTTAAAATAGGTATCATTTGAAATAAAAAAAGAAACTTTGGCAAAACATTCATTTTGATCGCCGCAATTCTTCCCAAAAGAGATAATTGCAACTTCTCCCAATTTTCCAAATCTCTTTGTATATTGACCCACAGCCTTTCATAGTTATTTTTGTACAATTTTGCATTAGAAACATATAAAATAACCCCCAGATATTTTACCTTATTGACAACCTCAAAATCTGTCAACTTAACCAAACTCTGCTTATCCAGATTAGTCATATTTTAGGCAATATTTTAGTCTTATTGTTATTAATTTTAAAACCCGAAACCTGTCCATACTGATGTATCAATTGTAATAACTCTATTACAGAATAAGTAGGTTGAGATAAGGTAACCACCAAGTCATCTGCGAAAGCCCTTAATTTATATTCTTTTTTATTGACTTCTATTCCTTTTATTTGCTGTGATTCTCGAATTTTAATCAACAGTATTTCCAAGGTTAAAACAAACAGCAGTGGTGACAATGGGCAACCCTGTCTAGTCCCCTTCTCTATTGTAAACACCTCTGACAAACCCCCATTAACTATAAGTTGTGCCGTTTGCTTTTGATAAATAACACCAAGAGCTTGTAAAATTTTTTCTCCAAAATTCATTTTCTCAATTAATCTTAACATAAATTGCCAATTCAGCTGGTCAAAAGCTTTTTCAGCATCTAAAAATATCAATCCTGCAGAAACTTGATTATTTTTATCTAAATATTCTAATAAGTTAATAATTTGTCTGACATTATTCTTCATGTACCTTCCAGTTATAAAACCCATTTGATCCATATGTATTACATGATGCAAAACCCTCATAAGCCTGTTAGCTAAAATTTTTGAAAAAATCTTGTAGTCTACATTTAAGAGAGATATAGGTCTATAATTCTTTGGTAAAGTGAGATCTTGATCTTCTTTTGGAATCAAAGATATAAAAGCTCTACCCCATGACGGGGGAATCTCTGAACCCTGTAATATATTATTAAAAAGCTCACTTAAAGGTTGAGTCATCTCTTGTACCAATGTTTTATAGTAAATAGATGTCAAACCGTCCATACCTGGTGCCTTACCTAATTTTAATTCTTTAATTACTGTCTCAATCTCCTCACTAGTAATCAAACCATTAATTTCTTGTTTCTGATCTTCTGTTAATTTAGGAAAGTTAGCTTCATTTAAATAATTATCTATATCTGAAACCTGTACTGCCCTAACTACTCTCTTGTTAAAAGCCTTCTGGAATTATTTCCCTGCTTTGAAAGAGCTGCCTTTGCCTATCTGGGAAAAACAGCTTTAACAAAAGAAAAAAAAGTTAACTTTTTATTGACTATTTTTATTTTTGGTCACTTTGGGGCCCTGGGAAAATCCTTATCATAGAACTTTATTATTATATTTATTTTCTAAGTTGGATAATATTGTTTTCCTATTTCTTGGATTTATTTTTTTAAAGGGATAAATCTTTTTTGTTTGGGAAAATAACTTTATTGGAAGCCGGAAAAGAGATTTTACAGCTTACTGAGGTCATCTTGTGGTGAAAACTATCACTGCAACTACATTTCCTCTTTATTTTTTGAGGTTGGGCTTGACCTTCAAATGATGATAAAAGCAAAAAGATTTGAAACAGCTGGGTGGTGAAGTTGCTTACTAGTAATTGTGGAGGTGGATAAGTGCTGGCTGTTTGTATGTGTTGACTGTTAGTAAATATAGCCTCCTCTAAAAAAGTAAAAGACTATTTCACCACTGAAATGGAGGAATTTCATTCCCAGCTTGATTATGAACTTATATTAGAAGCAATTTTGGAACCAACAGTATATATGAAATCTTGGAAAAACATTAAAGATGACATCTCTGAACCACAAATTGAATCTCAAATCCTAATGGATCAATCTACACGTCAAGGAACTAACTCTAGAGAGACCTGTATGCAGCAATATACACAACTTAAAGAGACAGAGGAACAATTCACTAAGCAAATGGATGTTAATCTACAATTTATGGAGAATTTTGAAGTTCAAAGAATGACTCAAACTGAGACACTTGTAGTGTTAAAAGTAACAGGAACTGACTCTCAGATACGAACTACTTAGAATACTGACATTGTGGATAATCAACATGACTATAACATGGAAACAAACTGTCTACACTATACAGATGATAATGGAAGAAGGGAAAGAGAACTTGGCCCAGATTGAAGTATTGATAAGTACCTTCACTCAAATATTGAGACTCGACGATATAGAAGCTCTATTATGGAAACCGAATTGGCACAGAAAGAAAGCCAGAGTTAGATTTAAAAATGTGATTTAAAACTTTACCTGACGGGTAAATAAGGCTTTAGAGATCTTGATTGAATAAAGATTAATCAAATATGTGAACTTAATAAGAAGATGCTTTTCTGTATTAATATGCTTGTTGTGGATATAACAATTATTTGGATCAGATTTAAACTTTATTGAGTGGGTTAAAAGAGTTTTTCATAGATATAGATTGATTGATAGATTATAGATTTAAAATAGAGTAGAAATGTATTTTTTGGAGTAATATTCTTATTTCTAGGAAGGATAGCTATTTTGTAATGGAAGGAGAATAAGAGGGATTTCTGATAAAAGAAGAAATGGTATTAATAAATGAGTTACTAGATTAAAAAATAGAATATGTAGAAAATATAAGAATGTTATGGTTGAAATAATATGTATATTTTAGAGATAAGGATTATGTTAAGGAAAAAGGAAAAGGAGGGACACCTGAAGTGTTAATAATATGTCTATTTAAAAGCCAAATTGGAATGTGGTAATTGTAAACAGTAAAGCTTAAAAACAGGATTTGGATTTATTGCAGATGAAATGTTATTGATGATTGTTCTGACTGATTGAATTTTATTGAAAAACACATTAATTTCAATATATTATATTACTTGAGGGAAATAGGGAGTTTCTAATGATTTAACCTGAGTTATATATGTATGATTTTGTTTTTGGATGGTTGATTACCCCATCACCACGCTGTTTCTCAAGCACCTTGTTATAAAAATAAAAAATCAATAAAACTTGTTTTATTAAAAAAAGAACATCTGGAAATGTCCCCTCCTCTAGTAATGTATTAATCACTGTCTGGACTCAGTCGATAATCATCATGCTAAAGCCTTTCACTATCCAGGAGGGACAAGGATATAACTGACAGGTGCTGGCATTGGCAGCATCAAGGGTCCTGTCCACTTCATCAGAGGTAACTGGATCAAACCGTTCCCAGATAATAGGGCAAGACCTCTCCCCAAGCATCTCACATGGGCTATCTCCACGCATGGGGTCCAACTGGGAAAAAATCTGAGCAACTTTGTTCATCAGATGCTGAACAAACTCCTCTGCCTGGCCCTGCAAAAGATCACCTGAGCCCCCCTGACTTATGGCCTCTGAGAATGCAATAAGAGCAGAGAAATACTGCTGTTTCACAGCTCTTACCACCACAAAGTAGGCCTTAATAGCGCCTCTAAATCATGTCTGGTTGGAGTCATCCCTTGTCTTCCTCCAGGGGCGTTCTAGGCGTCTCTTGGCTCTTCTCAGAATCTGTAGTTCTTCTATAAACCATGGGGAGGGTCGGGAATGGTAATTCAAGAGTAATCCTGTCCAAAGTCTCAGCCATCCTTAAACTGCAGGCTGCTGCCACTGCTTCAGCAGGAGTATTAAATGAAATCTGTTACAAGTATTTTTTTAACTGCACAAATAATGAAGTTGTTGTCAGATATGAAGACATTGGCACAGGTATTCCTAGATCCCAGATCCAATTCCAGTTTTGCAAGGCAAATTCCTTCATGTCTATGGAGATTCTCAGTCATCCGGATCATAGTTGTCCCAAATTTCACAAGGCAACTGGACTTTCTTGTTTTTCTTTGAAGATGTTTCGCTTCTCATCCAAGAGCTGAAAAATGAGAAGCAAAGCATCTTCAAAAAAAACCAAGAAAGTCCAGTTGCCTCATAAAAAAGCATCTTTGGGACAGCAATTCCTTCAGTTATTCCAAGACAGCATATGTGGATAAGGGCTGAGAAATGTCTTTTATTTTTTTAATTAAATTTGTTTGCCTTTACAAAGTGCTTCTTCAAGCACAGCAGCTATATGGTTTCTTAAGTGCAAATATTATATCGCATGTGAGAAATTCAACTTTTTCAGGGATCAGCATGGAACTGTAAAAGACCACTGACTCTTTTCGTCTGCCTATCATCAAGCTGTTTATCTTGTCCTTTAAAACAACTACAGCACCAATGCCACAATTCCAACCAGGTTAAGCGGAGAAGCACAGCTGCTCTGGCTGCTATCTCCTTGGCTTTCCTCTGTGTAGCCCCCATGCTGAGTCATATGAGGGCCCTCAGCTGTTCTTACTGAGCTTGGACAACTGGGTTGGGGGGCGGGGGATTGGAAGAAAGTCTTAATACTTTACTAAGCACGTAATGTTTAATCTCCCCACATGAATTTCAGTCATGAAAAGCCAAGGCTGAAATCAGTTTAGCTTCTTCACATAAAAGGTTCGCAAACAATATCAACTGAATTCTGTAGGAAGGACCATTTGCCTTCCAGTCCATCCCATTCCTACCCCCACCACTGCAGTATACTTTTTAAAACACAGATGAAAACTACATTACTTCAGTAAATTTCAGATTATTGCTATCTTTAATTCTTCCTAATTACTTATCAGGATCCTATAACTCAAAAATCTCCTTCTCCCCAACAACTTTGTGAAACATTCTTTCGTGTATTTCTCCAATTTAGGAATACAACCCTCAGGAATTTTCCCATCCCTGGCTTAGTATGTAATTAATGAATTAAAGGGATTGTCTTGATTTTCAAATTCTTCATGAATTCGTGTATTTAAAATGATTGGGAATTTTTGTGGCATTTTTAACAGATGGACAGGATTGGATTGCTGAAGCTTACTTATTCATCTTTACACATTTTCCCACAGACCTCCCAAGAAAACTTGTCAATCTATTGCCTATCAACTGCTTATAATTCTCTCATACCCTCCGCCCTGTGTGACTGTTATCCTTTGTGTTTCTCCAATTTCATGTGCCCTCTGCTGATTCTCCTCTTCTGTTTTCTCATATTCCCACTCTCTTCATCATCCTGGGGAACCTGGAAACACTATGAGTAGCTCTGAAACTCGTCATGGCTGTGAGAAAATCCTATCCAAAATGTCCCATCCCAGTACAAGCAATAGAGATGGGTATATATTTCCTTACTATGTGAGGATTTTATTTTTTTTGTCACACATCTACAGACCACGCCAAAGAATTTCATATACATAAAGGCTGAGTTCCTGCCCTCTTTTGAATCAGTCCTGACTCCTGGCAATTATTTTTTCTGGCAGTATTTTTTGAAAGAGGTTTGCAATCACTTTCTTCTTAGAATGAGAAGGAGTTATTGGCTCAAAGTCACCCATTTGGCTTCATGCCTAAGGCTGGACTAGAATTCATGGTCTCCTGGTTTCTTGCACAAAACTAAAAGATGGTTATTTCACTTTGATGCTGTATGAATATACTGGTAGAAATGATAGGTCATCCTGCTCAGAAAATGGCAGGAAATAATAGTGATCATAGTGGAGTGGTATGCAAGACAGAGCTCAGTTCACTTCAGCATTAATCAGGACAAACTATGTAAGAGATAAGCTGCTCTCCACTCGTGGTCTGGTCCCTTGCAAACATTTCTTCGCACTGTGCATGAGATCAACTGCAGGTCACACCAAACGAAAAGCATTTAATCCAGTTGTTCTGCTTTGGAATATGATATAGACAAAATATTGTCCTTAATGCATAAGGAGATACCTATATATAACCAAACCATTCTTAACAAAATTTCCTCATGTTCTAAGTGTTTTTCAACCTCTGCAAATTTAAGATGCGTGGACTCCAACTCCTAGAATCCCCTCAGCCAGCATGCTCATATGAAAATGGATCTTCTTCACAAACTAGGATACATTTCTATGGATTTCTAGATCAATTACAAGATCACTTAAAACATGTAAATATATTAATAAATAATAGGAGGAAGAATATTTTTTTAAAAATAAAATAACGAGATCAGAAGTCTTTTGAAAACTCTGTTTAAGCAATGTTCAAAATTATATATATATATATAAAATATAATTATACACACACACACACACACACACACACATCTCCAAATATTCAGTTGCTGTCATTTTATTAATCATATCAGCCAAATTATATTTATTTAAAATCCCTGTGATTTGAGAATTCTTTTGGATTCATAGCTGCTGTGGATGAAGCCCTTTGTCAAGTTCCATCTGATGAGCCAGTAGAGTCCAACTCTTCAGTGAAAGGACCTGGCTATGATGACTCATGCTGTTATGACTATTCAATTTGATTACTCCAAGGTACTGTATATGGCTTTGAAGATCTGACACTATAGTTGGCGTAATATGCAGCAGGTCATTTCCTATTGATAGTGGTACAATCATATTACACCTATTAGCTACCAGTAAGTTTTCAGATGCAATTCAAAGTGCTTATTTGAACTTATAAAACCCTATATAATCTGGTACCAAGATATCTGCAGAGTTGCCTTCTCCTATTAAAATTTACCCATCTGAGGAGTCCGTCCTGGGAGGATCTGTGGGGGAGGGGCTCCAATTCTGTGAGGTTGTGAACCTCAAAAGTGGATGGTTTTTTTTTTCATATTAGCATCTACACTCTGGAATAGCCTGTCCCTGGTTCAGTGGTTCTCAGCCTTGTCAACATGGAGATGTGTGGATTTCAACTTATTGTCTTCCTTAATAATGACATTCTGGAAGTTACTGAAAATAAATACAAGTAAAACATCAAAAACAAATAAAAATGAAAAATAACAGTTACAAAGCACAATAAGAAATAAAATACAAACAAGCTCACAACAAGGTCTGAAGATCTGTTGTTTTTCATTTTTATTTGTTATGAGTTTATATTATGTTATTTGAGGTTGTGGATTAATTTTCTTACTGACCATTTTTTATTGTAATTTTATGTTACAGCATAATCCACTGTGAGTCAAGATAATCTGGTGGCAGTACAATTAATAAATGATAATGAAAATGTTTTGTGCATTTACAAAGACATTTTGCGTTTTCTTAGTTAAAACAAACCATGACTAACATGAATTTTATAAGTTCAAAAAAAGCCTTGAATCTTCAAAACAGATCAAGCCTTGAATCCTAACTCAGATTTCACAACAGAATTTGCATATGCTCAAAAATTATAGGATTATATTTTTTCAGAAGGCTCCATCCACTCTGACAGTTACATCTTTCTCTGTTGTTGTTGTTGCTGTTTCTTTTATTTTTACCTCATTTTAAAAAGAAACCCTGACAACATATATCTGTGCTAAATTCTAGTTAGTCCTGATTTAATATTCTAGTTAATAGATGGAGAGCAGTAAGAAAAAAAATTGGTTTTGTCACAAAGCCAAAGAAATAATTCTCCTGGCTGTTTTAAAAGTGGCAGAAATAGATGAACTTTAGGGGGGAGAAGGGGGGGTATGGTAAATAGCAGTGAAGAAACTAATTTGTCTATGAATTTTTGTGTTGGGCAGAAAAGTAGTTCTCTTTACAGTCACCTGAGCTTAAATGTTCTCTAGGAATTCTCGCTGACAGTATGCGAGTAGAACAGTCTCTGTGTGTGTGTGTGTGTGTGTGTGTGTAGAATTGCCTGATTTTTAGGAATGGGAAGGGGAAGAATTCTTCCTTGCTTGCCAAAGGTTGGAGTAGGACTGACTAGCTGGTGAGCAAGAGGATCATAAATCACTGTTTGTCTTGAAGGGTCAAATTATCCCCCTCCCCTCCCCATCCCAGCTCCAGATCTTTGATTCTGGGACCCTGTACCCCCCCTTCCGAAGCTAGGAACTGTGCGCTGATGGTTTCAATTACACCCTGAAAGGCAGAGAGGGGCCTCTTTTCAAGGCAGCCCGGCCTTCTCCTGCTCTCAACAAAAGCTTAAGTTACAGGAAAAGGAGTGAGCTGAGTGAAGGAAAGAAGTTGGGGGGGGGCACAGGGAGGGGAGTGGGGGAGGCTTGGGTGGGGAAGAAAATCCCAAAAAAAAAAAATGGGTAGAAAAGGAAGAAAGAAGAATGATGGAAAGAAAACAAGCAAGAAGAGGTGTGGGGGCAATGGAAAGAAGCATGAAAAAGAAGTCTGCGAGTGAGAATGAGAGAAAAAGTTTAGGCAAGGAATGAAACAGGGCTAGGCTATTCTTTCCTGTGACCTTTCACTAACACTTATCCAAAGAACTTCAAATCATCAGGCTGATTTGAAGTTATTTGTGACCAAATCTCAGTGCTGGCAATCTTAACCAAGGCACATGAGGTACAGTTAAATAAATCCACTAACCAATTTCACTCATGGCTGGAATCTCCCAAACAGCCTCCTTCTGCTCTTCCTCCAGAAATAAATATCGGCAAGGCAATTGAAATGCTATCCCACCAAATGCTGTCTTTTGCAATTTGTGTAAAGTATGCAAATAGCATTTATTTGCATACTTCCTTATTTACATTGTTTATTTATTTTGTTGCTACTTGTCAAGGCAAAGGCAAGGAGCTCTGGGTAGCACAGAAGCTCTGCTCCCTGAAGCTTGCTTGCTCCATTTCTCCTTCTGAGAGTTACCAGTCCCTGCTTTTTTCCATTCGGCTGCCCCTTTGCAACTCGGTGATGTGTGAAAGTCTTCTCATCATGAAAGCAGAGTGTCACAAAATGCTGAATCCTGTCAGTGTTTGTTTTGGTGGCCGGAAATTTTGAAATAATGATAGAATATATACAGTTCAGAAATAAAGTTGCTAATAATTGGGAGAGAAAAATCTTAATATCTGGTGCATCAAAGAGAAACGGCTTCTTGCAGAAAGTAGGTGCAAAAATTTGGCTCTCCAGATTTGCCAAACTACAACTCCCATCTTTTATTATATTGGCCATACGGGCAGAGGCTGCTGAAAGTGGTAGTTCAGGAAGCCCATTTCTCATCTCATACAACAGAGGATCTGTCAGATGCTTTGGACTATAATTCCCATTATCCAGTGGTGGGATTCAAATACGTGAACAACCGGTTCTCTGTGTGGATGCCAATTCCAGAAGTCCGTTCTGGGCCTGGGCAACAAAAAATTAGCTACCCGTTCTGCCAAAATGGTGTGAACCGGCTGAATCCCATCACTACCACTATCTTTACATATCAAAACTGTGGGAAAGCTGATTTGAAGTGCTTTAATATTCCATGTGTTTTTGTAAATCTGTCAAGAAGCAAAACCTTATAAACATGAGAGCAAGCAACCTAACAAAGACAGATTAGGTTTGCATTGAAGATTAAAAGAGAAAATCTAATATGTCAGCTATACAGGTAGACCTCAACTTACGATCAAAATTGGGCCCAAAATTTCTGTTGCTAAGTGAGACATTTGTTAAGTGAATTATTGCAATTGTTAAGTTAATAACATGGTTGTTAAGTGAATCTGGCTTTCCCACTGACTGTGCTTGTCAGAAGGTGGCAAAAGTGACTCCGGGACACTGCAATTGTCATAAATATGAACCAATTGCCAAGCATTGAAATTTTGATCATGTGATCATGGGAAATGCTGCACCAGCTGTAACTGTGTTGTAAGACACTTTTTTTCATGGCCGTTGTAACTTCAAATGGTTACTAAATGAACTGTTGAACGAACATACCTGTAGTTGAAAACTCTGAACAAATAGAACTGGTAGATTCTCAACTATCCTTGAATTAGGGAATAGCCAGTTATCTTTGGTGACAGTCCTCTTAAATATTGTTAGAATTCCATGAGAATTTATGTGTCTAATTAATTAGGATTTAAACCAATTGCAGATAGTAAACAATGGCTTATGATTTATACATAGTATGAATAGAGCAAATGGTCTCTTGTGAATAAAGTTCAGTGTATTTATGCAATGAGATGGGTCCACCTGTTTTCCTTCTCGTGGGTCTTTTCTGTTGCTTTTCTTCTGTGTACCAAAAACACAGCACCAACCAAGCTCCATATAAGCACAAGAAGAGAGAGCTTTTTCCTCTATCAGTACACACAGAGAACTTTTGGACCTACCATTCACTGGGTTATGGGGATGGCAAAAGGAATATTTGCAAACTACGTGCGGTACCCAAGTGACACTTTTTTTGCACTCCTCTAAAAAATCATAGCTTGTAAATTATAGTTGGAATTCAAACAATACCCCTAATTCAACCAAGCACACAAATTAGCATGACACATGAATCCAGTCACTGACATTATTTGCGTGACAGACTAAATCACAAACTAATCAAGTACAATTTAATTTTATACTTTCTACTAGCCCACCTCTTGTGGTCATACAAAGCTGGCATTTGGGTTGAAATTTTGACTAGCTAACTCCTGTTGTGCAAATACAGACATGGTTGGTTAAGTGCATTGCATAGGTTTCTCACACCTCTGAGCAGCTATGTTCCTTCTTGGAAAGAGTCATGTCTATTTTAATGAGTCAGATGGTACATTTGCTTTCTCCCATAGAGTATTCTGAAGCATTTATCAGCAATTAAACCCAAAGTACCACACAACCTCCCTACACATAGAAAAGTCCTGAGAAAGAACATCATTACAGAGGACCACCAGTTCGGGATCCTTCACTGACTAGAGAAGCAGCTGCAAGGAGTTTTACCTCACTGCCAGGGTGAAGCCTCTAAGAAAACAAAGAAAGCAATCTTGTTCCTCTCACTAGCGAGGCTCAAGGACTGCTGGGAACATAAGGCCACTTGCTATTCAGGAAAATCATAAAAGCAATCTGATTACTTCCATCAGATGGAAATTGTTACAATGTTTGGTTTTCTTTTACAACTCATTCTAGATTTTGTACAAAGATAAGCCACACTGACAGTCAATATTCTGGTTTCTGATTCTGATATTTTAAAGACAATCAAGGATAAGTACATACAACACATTAAATATGTCTAAAATGAATGCAGTTAGTTGAAGCATTATGGTGTTATGTGAAGTCAGCTATTGTACCAGCATATTGTGTGAATCAGGTAATGTCTTCATGCTAATAATATAGCATAAGATGTAATTTTCCATTGTGATTTGTTAATCTGGGATTAGGGTTTTCTGTACATGAACCCAGCTGAGTATGTAACTGTGTGTTGGTGTTGCCCCAGGGATAAAAAGGAGACGGGAATAAAAGCAGCCCAGCCCACTGCATAGGGATGCTCAGCCAAGAAGCTTCAGTTCAGGATGGAATGGAATGCAAGAATGTTCCAGCATTATGCTAGTACATTTTTTTCTCACCACAATAAGAATGGAGAATGCCTGAAAAGTTTCACATAAAACAGCAACATGAAACAACATATAATCTGTGATTCAGTTCCAGGATAGAATCAAACTCACACTCCGAGTGTTTTGCAAAAGATTAGCAAGGTACTGGGCTGATCAACTCTTCTAATAACAACAAAGGTTTTTTCTTCAGCCTAAATGAAATGCAGAAATGAAAGATATTTACAAGAATAGATTGCACAAAAGACTAGGATCTCATTCTTCTACCATACTACAGATCCCAATGTGCTCAAAGGCACTCTGTTACAGGTAGTCCTAGGCTTATGACCATATTTGAGCCCAGAATTTATGTTGTTAAGTGAGATATTTGTTAAGTGAGTTTTGGCTCATTTTATGATCTTTCTTGTCACATTTGTTAAGTGAATCACTGCAGTTGACGTGTTAGTAACATGGTTGTTAAGTGTGAACCACTTTTCCCCATTGACTTTGCTTGTTAGAAAGTCTCAAAAGGTGATCCTATTACCCTGGGATACAGCAACAGTCATAAGTATGAAGCAGTTGCTAAGCATCTGAATTTTGATCACATGATCATGGGGAGGCTTCAAAGGTCATAACTGTGAAAAATGGTCATAAGTCACTTTTTCAGGGCTGTTGTAACTTTGAACGATCACCAAATGAACTGTGGTGAGGTCTACCTATATTTCTGTGAGTGCCTTTTCTTTGCATAGAAAGCCATACTGCTCAGCAAATGGGCTTACTTATCCTTCATCTATCCAAGCCTTAGGCTTGGAATGTTGTATGAACCTGCAATGACTGCTGTTTCTAGATAGCATGCTTGAAAAGTTTTGCACCTGTCTCTAACTGGTGGAACTGAAGTACAGTAGATTAAACATGGTTGAAATCTGTCCATCCCTGTGTAAAAGTGGTATAGCTAGTTTTAACCAAAGAAACCTCATTTTGTTGAAAACTCTCATATTTCTCTCTTTGGGGCCTCTCATTCTTGGGCCTCACATCCTTACCTTAAGATTCCTGGAAGGCTACTTGATAGCCTGATCGAGGAACTCAAACCAGGCCAGCAATTGGTCCCTTTCCTATTGCAGATAAATTAGCTACAAAGTTTTGCATACTTCATTATCAGCCTTATCGGTTAGGGTCAAAAGGGTGAGGGCTGTGATGTCTTAGTAAGGAACCCATTTTCTGGGAGGATAATCTTCTACCAGGGGTGTGGATATTTTGTTGCTTGTTGCCTATGGTTTACTAATGAACATGTGATTTTGTTTTCCAAAAGTGTATAAAAAACTGTTCTAATTTTTGTCTTGGGGGGGGGCTCTCTCGATGTATGATATAGGCCCAAGTGCTGTACAGAATAGACAGGCTGCAATTTCCTGCCATGTGTAATAATTGGCTACTTTGCATGAGGGAAAAATAAATACAGCCTTTGACTGGGCCAATTCACAGTTTGGCCATCACCTGCTCTACAGAGCACTATGTTCTGGCACATTATTATGTGACTAGCTTCAATGATTTGGGAACTTGCTGTTCAAAATATTTTATAATAAAACAGCTCCTTAAGGAGAAAGATTAGCATGATAAGTAGGTTGGAAATTTTCTTGCAGTTTCAGCATGCTTCTTTTATAATCTGATGTAGTCTGGTCAGAGTGGAGAGAAGTTTAGCCTGACAGTGGCTAGATTTATAGAACATGCTAAGCCAAAGTGTGGTTCACTTGTTGATGGAAACTAGCCAATTGCAGTTTATTAATAAACTATGGTTAAATAAACCATGGCTTACTGCAATGTATGAGCAACAAATTTATTAATTGCAAGACATGTGAAGTCAAAGGCAATAAGAATGGCCCTCAAGAACTTCATTTCTCCATCTGGATTCCCATACTGTGCTTAGAGATCAGATTCTTTATTTAATCTTGGTTTATTATGTGCTTTCTTATGTGAAAACCTAGAGGTGAAAAGTGGTATTTATTAAAGATACATTTGTTGCTACATTTAACAGGCCAAAATAAGACATTGCTCTTACAATGAGGATCCAAGAAATGGTGCTATAATGGACAGGTATTAAATATCACTAGCAAGAAATTGTGATGTCTCTGTGTATGCAGGAAGAGGGGGGCAGAAGAATTTGACTGAGACATTATATAGAACATGTAAAGAATTCTGGTCCTATTTCCTTGTCATTTTATACCAAAAGTAGCCAAGTATCTTTTATGGTGCTCATGAATGACAACTCATTTGTCTCCAAGAATGTAAAACTGACGAGTTTTGTGGCTGGTTTGAATTGGATCAGGTTGCCCTAGCCAGGGTTATTTTAAATAAATAAAAAAAAATCACAAATGGCTTGAAACAAAACACGGCAGCCAAGTTTCAAAGAAAACAGAAGCAGCAGCTTTCCTGGGGTTAGTTATGTCAGGGACAAAAGCCTAGCTTGGTGCTGGCTGTTTGGAAAAAAAAAACTTGGAAAGTGGGAGGAAAGAAAGCACAAAATGGAAGGTGTGCTTTTTAAAAGAGAAAAGCATGATCAAGTTGCAGGAGGGAAATGGGCCCAGATAAAAGCCTTGGGTCAGGCAGGAGAGAAGTAAGAGCAGGACTTGAAATATGACAGGGGAAGAATTACAACTGTAGGAAGATAAGAAGTTGAGGGTAAGTCAAGATGGCAGGAGGGGGAAGGGAAAAAGAGAAGGCTAAATTGGCAGAGAAGGGGAGAGATAAGGGAAGAAAGGCTTAGGGTCCGTTGTTCAGAAAGAAAGGCTAAGATACAGCCTGTTCCTATTACACATATCAGATTCTCCCACAGTTTAGGGTCCTAGTGGAAAAGGAGACTCTGTAGGGCAAACAAGGGAACAAGCAAGGAGTTATATAAAAACCAATTTTGATCAGAAATAAAACTTCCACCAGACATTTGTAATAAAACAAGGCCAGCGTAATGCATCTGCTGCCATATCAAACGGCTGATTTAGAAAGTTCTGAAACTGTTAGTTTATTTGTGTTGTATTTTTATTACCATGGGAAGGCAGAAACAGTTTTGGAATATCCTATCTCAGGGGCTAAATTAATTGATTGTGGGATTCATCTGCTTTAATGGAACTTGCACAAAAAAATGGCCCTGTGGGTAGGATGTAGGCTTATAGAAATATCTGACATGTTTTATCAGGAGTCAGTTTGTGTCCCCTCTGCTTTTTCCCCAGAAGAGGAGACTCACTAAATTAGGTAAATTCCTAGAAAGGTTAGTTGGATTTAATTTTCTTGACCAATCTGTCTAGTTGATTTCACCTGGAAGTAATTCCGTCTAACTTTTGTTTGGATCTAACCCAGTCTTTGTCATAATGAGTAGTTGAATAAAATATGTATCATTCTTTTTATTTTTTAAAATTTCAAAAAGATTGAAGTGTTTCTTAAGTGAGGAATAAAACTGCTAGATGTTTAAAACTATGTGTGTGTGTGTATATATTTATTCATCCCACTACATACAAATACAAATATTAGTTATTTTGATATCTAATCAATCACAATTTTATAGCTGTTTAATAATTGAGTTGTGATTGCATATTTTCCAACCCAAAGTTTATATTCTGATAGTACTTTCAGATTGCCTTTCAGATCCTCACCTCACCTCACCAACAGGCATGAAAGATTCCAACCTAACATTATCAGTAATTAAAACACAATCAGTGTTGCCTTCAGATCTGCTTGGTAATGGCCCCTAAATTTAGCATAATTATGTCCAGCCTCCTTCTTTTCCATCCCAGTCTAAATTCTGTGCTTTCCAAATAAATCTTTACATCAAAGTGTGAAAGACTCTTTGCACAGAGGTGCCCCTGAGAAAGAAAGGAGCCATAATGGGCCTTCTTTGTTAATGAAAAGGGGCAATTATAAGCAAGAAACAGCATCTGCATTCAAAGGACTCTTTTAAAGAACTAAACTCCTTCTTTCTCATTTACAAGAGATTATAGGAAGGTAAAGAGAAGGCAAAGGAGAGCTAATGTGATGTAGTGGATAAGGCTAGAAATTGGGTGATTGTGAGTTCTAATTCTATCTTAATCACAAAGCCAGCTTGATAACTTTGGGCCAGTCACCTTCTGCCAGTCTTAGAAAAGAGGTAGTGGCAAACAACTCCTGAAAAGCTTTGCCAAGAAAATTGTAGGGATGTGTCCTGACAATCTCTGAAAATTTGATACATGAGGCAGGGGAAAGAAGAGATTTAGATTGGCTGGGAATAAAGATTTTGAAGGAGTTCGTTATTAGACATATACTTATTACCACTTTAAAAATAAAATACAAGGAGGGTAAAAAAGATAAGCAAGAGAAGTAGAATAGAATAGAATAGAATAGAATAGAATAGAATAGAATAGAATAGAATAGAATAGAATAGAATAGACCTTGGAGGTCTTCAAGTCCAGCCCCCTGCTCAAGCAGGAGAACCTATAATACCATCTCAGACAAGTGACTGTCTAGCCTCTTCTTAAAAATCTCGGTGATGGAGTGCCCACAATTTCTGGAGGCAAGCTGTTTCACTGGTTAATTGCTTCTCTCTTTGACCAGTTTCCAACCATTGTTTCTTGTCTTGCCTTCTGATGCTTTGGTGAATAATGGGACCCCCTCTTCTTGATGGCAGCCCCTCCAAAACTGGAATACTGATATCATGTCTCCCCTATTTCTTCTTTTCTTTAGACTAGCCAAATCCAAGTCTTGCAGCCATTCTTCGTATGTTTTAGTCTCCAGACCTTTATTCATCTTAGTTGCTCTTCTTTGATTTTTTTCCAAAACTTTCAACATCTTTTTTGTGATATGGTGACCAAAATGTGTTGCAGTACAGTGGTGGGATTCAGCCAGTTCGCACCAGTTTGGCAAAACCGGTAGCTAATTTTTTGTTGCCCAGGCCCAGAATGGATTTCCGGAATTGGCATCCATACAGAGAATCAGTTGTTCACATATTTGAATCCCACCACTGCTGCAGTATTAGAGGTCTTACTAGGTTTTTTTTTTAAATAAAGCAGTACTAATACTTTGCGTGATCTTGATTCTATGCCTCTGTTTATATAACACAGGATTGTATTAGCTTTTTTGGGTGCTGCTGCACACTGCTGGCTCATAATCAAGTGATCATCCTCTAGGTCTCCAAGGTCCCTCTCACAGTTACTGTTTTTAAGCCAGGTCTCGCCCAGTCTGTACTTGTACCTTTGATTTTTCCTGCCTAAATGTAAAACTTTGCTTTTTTCCACACTGAAACTCATTTTTTAGGATAGGGCCCATTGTTCAAGAATGTCAAGATCTTTTGGATCCTGAGCTTGTCTTCTGGGGTGTTGGCTACTCCTGCCAGTTTGGTGTCATCTGCAAATTTGATGAGTTCCCCTTCAATTCCCTCATCTAAGTCATTGATGATGATATGGAAGAGTACTGGGCCTAAGACGGAACCTTGTGGTATTCCGCTGCTTACTTCTCTCCATGTGGATATAGTGCCATTGGGGACTACTCATTGAGTATGGTTTGCCAGCCAGGTTAGATCCATCTGGTGGTGATGTTGTCTATTCCATCTTTTTCTAGCTTACCAAGGAGTAGGTTGTGGTCTACTTTATCAAATGCCTTACTGAAATCTAAGTATACTACGTCCACAGCATTTTGCTGGTCTACTAGTTTAGTCACTTTATTGAAGAATGAAATAAGATTGGTTTGGCATGATCTCTTTTTAACAAATCCGTGCTGGCTACTATTATCACTTTGTTTGCTTCTAGTTGTTCATTGGTCTGTTTTTTTATTATCTTTTCTAGGATCTTCCCAGGTATTGATGTTAAACTGGCTGGTTTCTAGTTTCTATTTCTCCCCCCTTTCTTGAAGATGGGAACCACATCAGCCCTCTTCCAATCCTCAGATACTTACCCGGTGCTCCTGGATTTATGGAAGATGTGATGCAATGGTTCTGAGATAACATCTGCCAGCTCAGTGGTGGGATTCAGACGGTTTGCACCATTTCGACAGAACCGGTAGCTAATTTTTTGTTGCCCAGGCCCAGAAAGGACTTCCAGAAGTGGCATCCACACAGAGAATCAGTTGTTCACATATTTGAATCCCACTACTGTGCCAGCTCCTTCAGAACTCTGGGATGTAATTTGTCAGGTCCCAGTGATTTATATTCATCAAGGTCGGATAGGTGTTCTCTTACCATTTTTTTGATTGTTTTAATTTTTGCTTCTAGTTTGTCTTTTGCAGTGTTTTTTTTTTTTTTTTGGTTTGTTGGGCTATAGTTTCTTTTTGTGTGAAGACTGAGGCAAAGTATCAGTTAAGTAGCTCTGCTTTCTCCCTGTTGCCTGTTATTTCCTTGCCATCTTCTCTCTTTAGTGGACCTATAGTTTCCTTGATTTTTTTCTTGTTGTTAATATATTGGAAGAAACTTTTTTATTATCCTTGATTTCTGTTGCAAGTGTTTGTTTGTTCTGAGCCTTTGCTTTCCTGACTTCATCTTTGCATGTTCTGGCTGTCTGCTGATAATCAGCTTTAGTTATGTGCCCCTCTTTCCATTTTTTTTTATTTGTCCTTTTTGTCTTTCAGAGAGATCTTTGCGTAGCCATGTTGGTTTTTTCTTGAATTTCTTGTTTTTCTTTTTCAGTGGTATTGTGCTTGTCTGGGCTTTTATGATCGCATTTTTCAGAGTTTCCCACGATTCTTGGGTTGTTTTCCCCTTTAGGATTTTCATTCATGGGATTTTTCCTAGATTCTCTCTGAGTTTGTTAAAGTCAGCTCTTTTGAAGTTTAAGACACTGGTTGGGTTGTTTTCTATTGCTAATGTTTGCATTATATTAAATTCAGTATGACATGGTCACTTTCACCCAAGGTTCTGGCAACTTCAATTCTCTCTATCATTTCTTCTCTATTAGTAAGAATTTAGTCCAGTATAGCTTTACGTCTATTTCCCTCCTCCATGTTTTGGGTGACAAAGTTGTCAGCTAGGTTGGTTAAGAATCTGTTTGATCTCCTACTTGCTGCAGAGTTTGTCTCCCAATTGATATCTGGATAGTTGAAGTCTCCCATTACTACTATGGTATGCTTCCTGCTTACATTTGCTAACTGGTTGGCAAAGAGTTCATCTATTTCTTCTGATTGGTTGGGTGGCCTGTAATACATACCTATGGCAATGTCACTTTTTTTCTCTTTTATATTGACCCATATACATTCTGGAGATATTTTATCTTGGATCATGTGCATTTCTGTAGATATGTAGTGTTCTCTTACATATGGTGCAACTCCCCCTCCTCTTTTTGTAAACCTGTTTCTTTTGAACAATTTGTATCCATCCATCAATCCATTCCATTCATGGGTTTTGTCCCACCAGGTTTCTGTAATGCCAACTATGTCATACCCTCCCTTCATGTACTATTGCTTCTAGTTCACCCTGTTTCTTCCCCAAGCTTTGAGCATTTGTATATAAGCATTTAAGATTTTTTGGCCTTTTAGTTTTATACTTTAAATTGATCCATCAGTTTTTATATTGTGGCAATAAACTTAGGAGCTATGGCAGATTCAGTTCAGTAGCCATCACCAATGGGTATAATGCAATTCCAAGGTTTGGTTATGCTTTCAGCATTTGAGGAATTATATGTGTTTTTTTTCTCATTGTTTCCACATTACTTTTCCTTTTTGACTCATCAATATTGGAAAGATCCATCCCATAAGGAAGTGGTAATTAGGGGTAGATTTCAGGCTGCTGTGCTCTGGATTGTAAAAGAATAGTTGCAAAGTAACAGACTGTTTTATTTAATCAAGAATCAAAATTTTCACCTCTGTCATCTATCCATAGCATCTCACAATCAGATACTTTGCCTCTGAATACAAAAAATTAAATTTTAAGAGATGTTAAGAAATAGGTTATTGATTTCCCCATTCTGATGATATAAAGCCTATTGAACTTTTGTCACTGATTGCTACTGGTACACCTCTCAACTATCTATAATTATCTATAAACCATCTTTGATTTGCAGCTTTCCCAACATTCCTCTTCAAAAAATAAATTAGTTTGCATGGAAAACTATCACCTTCCCAGGACATACATCTAATGATGAGGGATGCTGCAAATCATAGATTTATGTTTGAAACATTAGACACTATCCAGTCCTGTTAAAAGAAGTTGGCATTGAAGAAAAATATTTATCAGCTATACTTTCTCCTATCAAAGTATTGCAAGAAGGGAATAATCTACACTATACTGTTTTGCTTTGACAGATAGGCCATGTCATTTATATCATTACTACTTGTATTCATAGATTATGTAACTTTTCTGTGCCCTTCTGGATGAGAGACTCATTTACTTCAATATATTCTGGGCCTAGTTCCAACACCAGTTCCACTGTCCTTGAGTCCTAAATTTTTCATAACTAGAAATGGCAACAAGGATAAGGAAGTCTTGTAATTTGTGGGACACATGTTGCATATAGTGCTATTTGTATTCCAGAGAAGAACATAGGTTTGGGCAGGCACTCACTGATCTTCCACCCTTGATTGTCCCCTTGATTTTGTCCCCAGTGATCACAATAGGCTTAAGGTATCCTTAATTATATGAACATCCATCTATGTGAAAAAATTGTTAAGCTTCACCACCAGATATTAGAGATATAGTCCAGTCAGGGGTCCTTGGTGCTCTCTAAACCTGGTTGTTTTCTTGCAGATTTTTCATTACCCAAACTGGGCAACATCATCAGTGCACCATCTGCAAGAAAACAACCACACTCAAAGAGCATCTGTCATTTCAACCCTGAGCAGGAATATTCTCCTTTATTGGTATATAATCCAGTGACCAGCAATGGGTGGGATCAGAGCAATTAGCCTTTTCCTCTAACCTGTGTAGCCTTCTTAAACAGCCAGACCCAAAAGCTCAGTTGTGTGTAAATGAAGGAGGACAATCATACTGAAAAATCAGCCAATTACTTTGCTTATCAAATCAGAATAGATGCAACAGGGGAAGCAAATTTCATGTGGCATAGTATAGTTTTCAACTGACTTATGATTAGCACAGCATTGGCAGTAGCCCACTTTTTAAAATCTAAGTTGCTCTGCCTAACATTGCTCCTGAATACTTTCCAATTTGAGGATGAGGGTGTGTTCTCCAAGCTTGTGGGTCGGTTTCTGAATGTTTCATTACCAGGCCAGGTAACATCTTCAGTGGCATTAAACATTAAATGTTACCTAGCCTGGTAATGAAACATTTGGAAACCAACCCACAAGTTCGAAGAATGAACTTTCACCCTCATCCTACACCTGAGCTGCAGATATTCCCACTATTGTAAACTTTCCAATTTAGCCACCACTTTCCCTCTCATAGTAAGGGCTATTCAATCCATTCCTTTTGCACTTCCAGTCACTATTCCAACCCCACTCATAGTCATGGGTCATATTTCAGGGGTCACTTTTTGAATTAATTTTGGCAGTAAGCATCAGTGGTACTGTTCTGGTTAAGAAGGTATATTCTTTTCCTCTTTCTTTTGAGTTTGAAATAACTTTTGAGATGCTGCTGAGCTACGCTGCAATTGCACTTGGCATCAGAGGCATTTGGAATTGGGATTCTCTCTGCAGTCTTGGACTTTTTGACTATACTTGTCTATATTAAGTCAAAATTGGCCATAAGACTAATTATAATCTGTATTAGCAACAGTATTGCATTCAAATCACAGGAAGTAACAGTTCTATTGTACTCTGCTTTGGGTTAGACCACACCAGAAGCACCATGTCTACTTCTGGGCACTGCATTTTAAAATAAACAGGAATTGGTTCAGGGGAGAGCTACCACAAAAAAAAAAAAAAAAAAAGGAGCATGGATGGAATACTATGCTCTGTGAAAAGTGGAGAAAAGAATTGGACACACACAGTTTGCAAACCAGAAGACTAAAAAGAAACAGGATAGCCACCTTTTAATATCTGCAGTAGAAGGCTGTTAATGGGGTGGACATGTTTTTGTTTGAAACCCAAAACAGGACAAAGACAATAAAAGTTAAAAGAAAGAAGATTCAATGTGACTGCTAGGAAGCTTTCCTGATGGTGAGGAATGTTAACCAGTGAAACAATAAGCCTAGAATAGGGATGGATAAATGTTTTCAAACAGGACCTGGATGGTTACCTACATTCTCATTCTCCTCCTCCTCCTCCTCCTCCACCCCACCCCCATCCTTCTCCTCGCAGACACTATTATTATTTAATCCGAAGGAACAAATCCTGAAAACCTTAAGTTGTTATATAAGGAAATAATACAGACAGAAAGGCCTCTAAGCCTGCCATACATGTAGTTTTGTTTATTGAAGAGCAATGATAGGCAGAACATTCTTCCTTTTCTCTCACTCATTATGCTAGCCAGAAAAGATATCAGGAAGAATTATTTTTCTACCTAGATTGCAACAATTAATCTATTGTGTGAAACGGAGGGCTTTCCCAAACAAAATACGAGGGAGTTCATTGGTTAAAAAAACAAAAGCAACACAGGCAATAGGATGGGGGAAAAACCCTGTGAAACACATTAGCTTGTGCTCCAGGCAGATTTTTGTGTGTTTTGGTTGGAAATTGTTTGCAGAAGGAAGAGGTTTACACGTTATTTATTAGAATTGGGGAAGGGGGAAAGAGTTGAATTTGCCGTATAACTAAGGTAATCTGCCTGCTAATAATGTAATTATGACTGAAGGTGAATAATGATAATCCAAGGTAAATTATTTCTCCTTAAAAACAGCCACAGGACATCAGGGCAGGAAAGAAATTTGGCTTTCGGAATAACGTGATCTCTTTATTCCTCCCCCCCCCACCCCGAGATGGCTGACCAATCCAAGGAAGGAAGGACGGGACGAGGGCTGGTCCCTGAATTTGAATCTGATTGGGCGAGAATAAATTTTGGGAAGGGGTTTAGGCATCTCTTTGATGGAGATGCAAGCGGCCGGGCGGGGGGGGAGGAGGGAAGGAGAGAAGGGGCCGGCCTGGAATTGATTAAGTTAGGAGGAGAAAGAGGAGAAGGCTGGGCGAAGCTCAACTCAGCCCGGGGGCCCTCCTTTGAAACAGACTAATTGGGGAGGGAAGACACAAAGGGAAACGAAAGGCGCTTGGAGAGACGCGCGGCGAGGAAGAGTTCCCGCTGGGTGAGTGGAGTTTTGCCTCCCTCAGCTCTCCGAGGCTGATCCCAAAAAGTTTTGCCAGGACTAGGGTTCCCGAAGGAAGTGACAGATCCCAGTTCGTCCTGGGGAGGAGACAAAAGGGCTCGGGTGTCCGTAAGAGCTGACGGGGAGCAAACCACCATGCGCCTTGCCGACGCGTCCTTGGCCCGTTGCCTGCTGCTGCCGTTGCTCTTGGGATCCTGCTGGGCCCAGTTCCACGGAGAGAAGGGCATTTCTATCCCCGACCATGGCTTCTGCCAGCCTATATCCATTCCGTTGTGCACTGACATTGCATATAACCAGACGATCATGCCCAATTTGCTGGGACATACCAGCCAAGAGGATGCTGGCTTGGAGGTCCATCAGTTCTACCCTCTGGTGAAGGTCCAGTGCTCCCCAGAGCTCAAGTTCTTCCTCTGTTCTATGTATGCCCCTGTGTGCACTGTCTTGGAGCAAGCCATTCCACCATGCCGATCCATTTGTGAGAGAGCACGCCAAGGCTGTGAAGCCCTCATGAATAAATTTGGCTTCCAGTGGCCAGAACGACTGCGCTGTGAGAACTTTCCCCGCCATGGGGCAGAGCAGATCTGTGTGGGACAGAACCATTCAGAGGAAGGTGGCTCTCCAGCACTGATTACAAGTGCCACTCCAATTGCTGGACATGGTACTGCTGGGCCACCCCGTTATGCCACTCTGGACCGCCCTTTCCACTGCCCACGAGTCCTTAAAGTGCCCAGCTACCTCAATTACAAGTTTCTTGGAGAAAAAGACTGTGCGGCACCATGTGAACCCACCAAGAATGATGGACACATGTTCTTCAATCAAGAGGAGATTCACTTTGCACGCATCTGGATTCTCATTTGGTCTGTTCTGTGCTGTGCCTCTACTTTCTTTACTGTCACTACCTATCTGGTGGACATGCAGCGCTTTCGCTATCCAGAACGACCCATCATTTTCCTCTCTGGCTGTTATACCATGGTCTCTGTAGCCTATATTGCAGGATTTGTATTGGAGGAACGGGTGGTGTGCAATGAACGTTTCCAAGATGATGGCTATCGGACAGTGGTGCAAGGTACCAAAAAGGAAGGCTGCACCATACTTTTCATGATGCTGTACTTCTTCAGCATGGCCAGTTCCATCTGGTGGGTCATCTTGTCCCTCACTTGGTTTCTTGCAGCTGGCATGAAGTGGGGACATGAAGCCATTGAAGCCAACTCACAATACTTTCACTTGGCAGCTTGGGCTGTGCCTGCTATCAAAACGATCACCATCCTGGCCATGGGGCAAATTGATGGTGACCTCCTCAGTGGTGTCTGTTTTGTGGGGCTCAACAACATAGATCCACTTCGAGGCTTTGTTTTAGCTCCCCTCTTTGTCTACCTCTTCATTGGCACCTCATTTCTTTTGGCAGGCTTTGTATCACTTTTCCGTATCCGTACCATCATGAAACATGGGGGCACCAAGACAGAGAAGCTGGAGCGTCTCATGGTGCGCATTGGGGTCTTCAGTGTCCTTTATACGGTGCCAGCCACTATTGTTATTGCTTGCTACTTCTATGAACAGGCCTTCCGTGAGCACTGGGAGCGGAGCTGGATTAGCCAAAACTGTAAGAGTTTGGCCATTCCTTGTCCACTTCAATACACCCCACGCATGACCCCTGACTTCACTGTCTACATGATCAAGTATCTCATGACGCTGATTGTGGGCATCACCTCAGGTTTCTGGATCTGGTCTGGGAAAACCCTTCATTCCTGGAGGAAGTTTTATACCAGGCTAACTAACAGCAAACATGGGGAGACTACTGTTTGAGAAAGGAAATGGAGGAAGCAGATTGCCAGCTCCAGAATTTCAAGAAAACACCAGATCTGCCTGCATCTCCCTCCATGAGCTGATTCTGTTTGTATGTATGGGGAGACATTCTTTGGAAAAATCTCCCTGCAATTTGGGGAGTGGGGCTTCTTTGCTACATAAAGCTGAAACTCTTCTGACAATCCGAGAGGAAAAAAGAAAAACAAAGGAGAAAACCCCCAAGTATTTAAAACTGTCTCATTTTAATTAAAATAAGTTCTAAACTTCTTTGCTTTAGGTTTTTAATTAACTATTAAAGGGTGTCTTTTTTGTAATTAAAATTGTAAATAGCATCTGTAAATTTAATTATATATTTCTATTTAAAAACACAACAGCAGCAAGGACTTTATTTTTCAGAAAAGTATGGAGGGGTCAAAGAAAGAAAAACTATTTTTTCATCTCTTTGAATGCTATTTTTCTCCTTTTTCTGTTTCTTTCCTTCTCTCTCTCTCTCTCTGGAGCCAGGAGGACTGTGTGCTGTTTGGGTTGGCCCCTAACAGGCTATTTTTTGCCTCAGCTTTTCATGAGAGCCAGGTTTTGCATCACTCCCAGCACCCAACCCACCTTAAACATCTTCCCTTTAGCAGGCTACAGTTTTTGATATATTTCCAGGAAGACTTCTCCCATCTCATTTTTCCCTTTTGAGGCTGAAAGTTTGGCAAGCAATGTTCTGTCTTTGAAAATATACTTGGAGTGGGTTTGGAGAAGATGGCTGAGCCTTCTTGCCTTTGCTGAAATTTGGGCCTTGGCTGTGCAGATTTTCTTATGTTTATTTCTTTTAGAGAATTATGACCTTCAAGAAAGTCTTTCTTCCCTTAAGCCACAGAATTCTCTTTCTGTTACATTTGTATGTTTCTATTTTTTCTTAGATGTTTTGTACAAAAGGTAGCTTTTTTAAAATGACATTTCCTTTATTAAACAGACTTGTTCTTTGCAAATTCAGTTTGAGTATTTTTCAAAAGCAGCAGCGGCCGCCTCTATAGCAATTCATTTGTGAGATACCCACTTAGCTTCTAAAAGGTAACTAAAAATGCAATTGATATTTCACAGCCAATATCCATTTGCTTGAAGAGCAGGATCTTAAAAAAATGATTTTTTTTAAAAAAAAGCTATTGGGACATGTTTGGTGTCATTTTAGAAAGTTTAAGGGGAATTTATTTCACTTGAAAAATACTGTCCTTTGAGAAGCATAGGAACCTTATTTTACCAGTTTTTCCCAATATAGGAGGGAAAAAAACCTACATTTTTGTCTTCTACAATTATCTTTTTTTGAATGCCTTTCTCAACTTCTATTACAGCTCTCAAGAAATTTCATAGATGTTTGGGTAGTTTTTCTAAATGCCTCTTACAGGAAAGTAACAATTCATTAACAAAACAACTGTAATAGCAAAAAAAGCAATATATTCAGTGAAAACATCTAAACCATTTTTTTTCCCTAAATCAAATGTCTCCTATTTGGAATTGATTTCCGACAACATTAAGGAACAGTCTGTTTCCATGGAAATCACTGCAGATAGATTAACTTCTTACCATTTTTTAATGAAAAAAGCATCAAACAAAATGTGAAATTCTTCTTTTGAGTCCTTGCATATGATGACTGCACAAGTATGCGTTTTGCATCTGTTATGCAAGCTGTGAATGGCTGCTGTAATTTTTTTCTCTTTTTACTTCCAATATGTTGAGAATTTTGGCAAGCCTGTATCATTTCAATGAAAGGGTATATCTTAACAATTGGATTCTGAGCATTTTTGATGAGAATTAAGAGTTGCTGTCTAAATTATTATGGTAGAAGGAATGTTTTCAGTTTTAAAATTTATTTTTTTTTAAAAAAAAGATCAATATTCTAAATAATATGCTTCTAACAGTTCGCTTCTTTTGAACTTTTTTAGAGTATTTGAATAATTTCAATTGGGATGGAATTAGAATCAATTGGAATTATTTATTAAAAAAACACAAAATGCCATTTCTGAGTTAAACAAAGTTTCTAAAAGGCTTTACTGAAAGTCTCCAATCCTACCTAGAAGTTAGTTAGCAAATTCCATCAATTTCTCTAGCATGATAACAGCTCTTAGCAATTGAGTCTAAATATGGGACAAGATGCTAAAGGATAGTTGAAGTTGAGAGAAAAAAGGAAACTTATTGTTGCATATTTTTTTTTTAAAAAAAACTCCCATTAAATTTCAATTTTTTTCCTCTGTGCCAGACTCTGATGGCCTCTCCTCTCTCCTGCCCTTTCTTAAGACTGCTTTTGTATTGCTAATGGTGTTGGTTGCTTTCTTGTGTCATTTGGTGTGAAAAGTTTTAAAAGTTTGAAAAGAAATAAATAATTTCCCACTCCTTTTGCATCAAAAGGATCATAAAGGAAACAATTTTGGTTGGGTGAGGAAACAATAATGCAAAATGGGATTTATAATACTGGGGGTAAGAGGAGGAAGTAAGTAAGAAAGGCTTCCTGTTTCTGAATCCTGCATTTTAAAATGAGATGGAAATGAAAACCTCTAATTTTTCTCCTTAACACTACTTGCATGCACACGCGCGCGCACACACAAACAGATACACATTCTCTTTCTCTTCAGCAGAGAAAAGAGTGTGGTTTAAAGCCCCAAATCAAAGGGTGACTAAAGTGAACCAGATGGATCCTGGAATGCTATAAACATGTGTCCATCTAGGACAAAAAAACACATTCTATCTGGTTTTATTTAAAAAAAAAATAATGTTATTGTGTAATGCAACACTGCGTATAGTGTGTACTTGAGTATTGCCTACTATGCAATGAAACATGTCAATATCTCTATTATTTCCAGTTACAGTATTTTGCCTTCTACCATAATACTGGGTTTTTCCAAAGCATCTGGTGACAAGAAGTTATAAATTAGAGGTGTTTTCCACAGATTCCAGTAGAGCTCCCGAACTCAAGAACAACATTTTGTCCAAAGCTTTCAACTACAAATGTCTCTTCCCACCCCCACCTCCCCATACACTTTTTTCTCCTATCAGTATGAGACAGGCATTTCCCTTTCCCCATTACTTTTTCAAGATCCACTTTTGGTTGTTTTTTTCCCTGGCTCATATTAAAGTTCATATTAAAATTCAGTTTAGATGGCATCAATTGCTATGCAAGAGGATAAAGTTCTAAGTTCTGTTATCCTTTTTCCATTTTTTTTAAATAGCCAATTATACCTATGGTATATGGTTCTTTTTTTCAGCATTTCCTATAAACCTGTCTTATGAACCTTGCAAATACATCAACAGATGGATCTCATTAGTTCCCTTTTTGGCAAAGGGTCTTTCAGCTGCTTGCCCCACACAAGCAAGGAATACACCCAAACTTTTAGTAAAAACCCTCCCCCACTTTCTGTCTCCTCTGGACAGAACTTTGCAACGTGGACCAGAGGAGAGCTGAGAGTGGGCTTCCTCTGCCAAGGAATGTTGGGGCCATGGGTTTATCTTCCCCCTTTTGTTCTTAATTTAATCCTCCTGGTTTTAGAAGCCTATGGAAAAGAAAGACCATCTCATGTCAGAATGGCTTATATCAGGCAAGCCCTTTTCCACATGCATGTGTATTTTAACAAATGTCTAAAGTTCATTTTTTTCTCTATCCTGCCCCTCCCCTCCAGCTCCATGTTTACCCTCTTTCAGGTCAGTTGGACTTCTTCAACCCCATCCTCCTTTGGCTCCCTTACCCCTTTTGTTTGCAAGGCTAATTAAGAAAGGGGGGAGGGAAATAAACTTTTGTTAGCCTCTCAGAAGCTAGCATTTTTTTTAAAAAAAATCAATTTAACTTACAAAAATGAATCGATCTCTGACCCATCCCCTTTCCTCCTCCCCAAAGTATGTTTCATAGGACATTTTGCATTCCCACTTAAAACTGACACACAGGCTTTGAAATGGAGATTTCTCCCCCAGTGAAGCAGAGGCCTGCTTAACACATTAAGAATCCCAGCTGCCAGAGAATGAGAGCGAAGAGGTTTGATCTGTGCAGGGTGGATTCCTTTCCTCTTCCCGCCCCCATTGAAAAGACAAGAGTGTGGGGGTTGTTCCCTGCAATAAACTGTTACAGACCTAGAGCTATTTGGGGGGGGGGGGAGAATGGAATATGAAATTCCTTTGCAGCAGACGGGAAGGCTGTCCAGTCGTGCAGACAAAAAAGCTTTCTTTAAATGACTCACAGTTGCAAAGAGTCAACCAGTGCTGTTTCATGAAATAGCATAAAGGAGGAGGGGGGTTGGTGAACAACTGGATTCCTAACTAGGCTTCAGTTCCAACTTCTATCGAGACAGGCAGTTGAGAAGAGCAGCTGCCATGTCTGACTCTTACCTCTTCAATAAAGCCTTGATTCTGCAAAGCATTGACTCCATGAGGCTTCAATGTGTCTTTTTAAAGGGCACTGCAATATTTTTCTCAAAATTCAGATAGGGACCTAAGAGTGGTAAGGATTTTCATTTCCAAAGTTTGGGTAAGCAGAAATCCTGTTCATTTCATCAAGCCAGCTTGGATAACTCCTATCCAACAAGGCTGATCAGGATTTTCTGGGAAGATGAGTGAAGCAAACCAGTTACCCTGGAATATAGGAATCCATAATACAGGATAAAGGCAGGCATAATGTCAACTCAAGATTGTTCACCCAACTGCTGTGCCTGGGCTTGATGGAAATGACAGGTGCACATACCAGCAACTGAGCTCCGGCTGAATATCAGTTCAGTCCGCTCCTTCTATGGTTCAGGTGAATCTGCCATCTTGTTAAGAGCTTTTAAAAAGTTTCACATGAACATAGCAGGTGCTAAAGAAATGTATTTTAAAGTGCAAAACAAAGAATTCTTGGTGTCTTGATGATATTGTGAAGCAGAATTGCGATAATTCACTGCTGCATAGTGACATAGCATATGTGGGATTAGGAAGAATATTTCAAGGCATTATTAGGAGAGTGTGCACCTCCCCCTAATTATAGATGGCATCTTCATGGCCCATGCTCTCTATCTGCATTAGATTGCAGGTCCCATGATCCCTAGTCGATATAACATTGAGATCCTAAAAAGCTCTACTAAGCCAAAAAAACTGCCCTACCTTTAGTGTGTCTGATTGGCTATGGTGTGACCCATTATGTGGCACTCAATGGCCCATTGGTTTGGTTTAGCAGAACTTCTTAGATTCTTAGATATTCTGCACTTTCAAATGCATTCATTTGCTTAAACTATATTTATTAAAATGAAATATTTTTAACAAATATAGTTTAAGTCAGCGGCTCCCAACCTTTTCTATACCCCACACCCCTAGAATGCTTCTGATATATTCTCACACCCTTTACAAAACTTTGAAATAACAGCAACAAATTATGCATATACACTATAATTTTTAAAACCCAAGTTTTCGCACCCCCAGTTGGGAACCCCTGGTTTAAGCAATTCCCTGCTCCTCATTATTCCTGGAGAACATATATGATTCTTTTAAAACTTCAAACATTGAAGAATCATAACAGTAAGCAAGACATTTCATTAGAATAGTTATCCTGTTATTGTTATAGGGAAAACTCTATGCTACCTCACAGGATGTTCTCAGATTTCACAGATTTCACAGTAGCATAAACCCACCTCTACTTGAAATCAGTGGAGGTTCCTAGATAATTCATCTTTACCTCCCTCTCCAGCTCCACGGCCCAAACAGAAGAATGAATTTGAACTAAATTTGCAGCCACTTTCATCAAATCAACAGCTGTACCCAGTAAAGGAATACAAATAGCATATCATTCTTCTGTCCTTATAGTATGCATGAAAGATAGAATATTCAAGTAGGCAAAGTCACTTTGAAAAAAGAGAAAAAGCTTGTGCCAAAGTTATCACTACTACAATATTTATAATCCATTCTAGTCCAATGGAGTTGGGTAGGTGATAAATCTAAATAAATAAAAATATACACTCAGAGAAAAACCCTAGCTTCACTGCTATCACTAATGTTAAAAACAGTAAAACATCTGAAACAGACACACAAGATAAGATGACCATGTCTCAAAACAGATCTTAGACATTTTCTCAACTTCTTCCTCCAAATTCTCAGCAAAATACGCGGAAGACCAAAGCACCCAAATTTGCAATAAATATTGCCCCCTGCCCACCATAATAAAGAGCAATGGTCAGAGCCAACCCAAGATATTATTCCAACCTGAGGGAAAGAACACAGCCAAATTTGTCTTCAAGATCATACATGGAAGTTGATCAGACTAGAAATTTGATACTGGGAATTGAGTTTTGCTGGGGAAACTATTTAATCTAGGGCTAAATTGTGTGAAACTTCATGCCAGTTAATGAAAATTGAATTGCTGCATCCAGCAGTTTACTATTAGTCTGGATGTGTTTAAAAATGTAAAATCTCCTGGTGACTTTACAGACAGATCCATGCCACCTTCTCAGCAACAGGATTGAAATGGATTGTCTTTGCTTTGGAGATTTTTTTTTTAACTTCCCAGTTTATCTTATAGATCTGGCTTCTCTTATCCAAGTCCATCCACTTATGACTGCTGAAGCAATGTACTGGCTAACTAGAACTCCATTATTCTACAGAAAGCACAATAACTGAGTTTTCCCAGGAGGCCTCTAATTGATGGGCCATGAAGGTCAGAAGATGGGAAGATATTTTGCTGATTTCTTAGGTTAAAGAATGTCAGCATATGATAGCAGCTCAGCCTTGTAGAAACCAGTGTGATGAATGCTTCCTAAGCCAAACTACTTTTGAATCAGTCCAAGATTATTATGCTGAAAAATTCGGACCTGGGAACTTGATGGATCACCTACTCCCTTAAGTACCTTCAGTAATTAAAAGGGATGAGGGATGAGATTTAGACAGTGTAGCTTATGCTACATAGTGATATGAGAAGGGTGCTCTTGATATAGATCCCCCAATTATAAGATTCCCACACAATTCAATTAAGGTTGGTACTTATTGTTCTAGATCCAGCAAAGACTTGTTTACCCTAGTTTTTTCTATTTATCTTTTTGTGCCTTTTGTTAGCTCTTTTTCTCATTTCCTTGCTCAAATTGTTTCTGAGCTTTTATTATGCTTTTATTATTTTATAATAATTTATTATTTTATTTTATAATAAAGCATATTGTATATTATATGTTATATGCTTTATTCTAAAATAATACAATTTTATATTTTACATGCTTTTATTATGTGTACATATGTATGCTTCTAATTTTATATACTTTTACATTGATGTATCCCTATCTCATTATAATGGAAATTGAGAGATACATTTTTATACAAACATATTTAAAATGTAAAAAGAAGACAAAAAAAATTCTGTCCGGTTATACATCTCAATATTACCAGCTAAATGCTCTCCTCTTGTAGCTAGAATAGAATAGAATAGAATAGAATTCTTTATTGGCCAAGTGTGATTGGACACACAAGGAATTTGTCTCCGGTGCATAATCTTCATCATTTTAACTCAATCTCTTTTGCAAAATTACATTTTAAGTTAAAAATGATCACTTGCAAATTGTACCATATGTTGGATACAATATCTGGGCTGTAATAGTCCTGTGACCACTGGATGATAGTTGAGATAAAATTTATCTCTCTTTTTAATCTTGTGCTAATCCAGATGTCTGTAGCTCAAATGGTGTGGTCCTGCACAGAGCAATAGCTCAGTTATAAACTCTTGGAAACCTTGTTTTTTCTTGATGCGGATAGTTGTAAGCTGCTCTGGTACAGTCTATTCTGATTTGGGTTTTTGTGGATAATAAGGGCAGAATACCAAACCATTGAATACAGTGACAGGGACTGATGGGAATTTGAGGCTAAAACATCTGGAAGGACCCAAATTGGGGAATATTGTTGCAAAAACTGAGGTCCTACAGGGTTTAGCAGACATATTCAGGAAGATCCAAACAAGTTCAGACAAATGTCAAGGATTATAAATTTATCAGAAAGTATGCCCACAGTAAAAAAAATGACAATAAAGGTTATCTTATCTTATTTAAAACAGCAAGCAGTCTTTACGAATAATGATATCCAAAGTATGTCAGAGATGTACTTGGCCATGTTCATTTCTGTTTCTCTTTACTGGGCATTCTTTTCAAAAATCAGCAAGAAATATTGCTGCCCATATCACTATCCCATTTACAATTGTTCATATTAATATCCTGTCATTCCTCCCACAAAGGATTCTTCTTTACATGTCTTCTTCTGTGGCTTCCAACAAAACTACAGAATTATTTAGAGATCTTTCAAAGGTTAAGCCATGGGAAATCTTCCAATAGTATCAGGGGAAAATAACTTTTCATTAGTGCAACAGTGGTTTCTCTTAATTTATTTGAATGTTTTCAATGTTTTATGACATTCTGCCTAATTCATCAATAAAAGCACTAACAATTTGGAATGTTTTCCCATGAATAATGACAATATTAAAAAATTAGGTCGCAAAAATTGATCTCAAATCAAAGGATGGTCACAAACATATAATACACACAGGAAAGTTATCTCTACTTAAATAGTGAAATAACCAGTTGGGAGCAATTTCTTTCTCTGCTTCTCATTTTTATCTTTTTTTCTTAACCTGATTTTTCTTAGATGATTTTTTATTTTAAAATGTACTATTGGCCAGAAAGGCAGACTTTGGAAAAGTTTCATAGGGCCAGCTGAACATTTTGGCTAAGGAGTCCAGCTCAGCTAACCTTTATTAAACCGCAAGTGCCAAGATTATTGCCTGTTGCAGACTGATGCAGCCAATGTGCTGGAGATAAGCAAGTCCATTTGGTCATCATTTGAATGAGGAACCCTCCAGGAGATTATTGCTACCCTATTGTGTCCTATAACAAAATTAAGCAGATAAATAAGTATTGAATAAATAAATTGGAGATCAATTCAGAACTTTCATTGAGAGGTTCATCAAGAGAATCTGAACCAGAAAAACATATAGAACAAGGAGAAATGAATATTGATTTCTTTAAGTTCTAGCAGAATTCAGCCAGTGGTATCAAACAAATGGCGGAAAGCATATAGGATTAGAAAGCATATTGAAGAATCCCATGTCAAAGTTCATGGATTTAAGTTGTAGTTTTGCAACATTATCTTCCAAGAAGCACTAAAACTAATGAAGATTCAGGAAAAGCACCAAAAATGCACCAAAATAGCTTAGGTCCACTTAAAGGAATATATGGCAGATAGCTATATAGTAGTAGATAGCAGCAAAGAGGTCCAGAACATTCTAACTTCTTGTTGCCGTGAATGGTAGATATAGAAAGTCTATAAACCCCTGTTAAAACACCAGGTTTTTGAGATGTAAAAATATCAGACCAAGATAAATGCATCAGAATTTCTTCTGTCTTTAATATAACATATTAAAGACAGAAGAAATTCTGATGCATTTATCTTGGTCTGATATTTTTACATCTCAAAAACCTGGTGTTTTAACAGGGGTTTATAGACTTTCTATATCTACCATAACATATAAGCTGTACAATTCAATTGAAAAACAAACTGAAATCTTTTAGGGGGAAAATAAAAAAATAAATAACTAGAAAATGTGGCTGCATTTTCACATTTTCTTGTAAGTAGGGATGTGACTGTGTTCAGAATTAACCAACCACTTTCCAACCGATATCATTACACACTTGCCATCAAGTAAAGTGACTCTGATCAAATCCATATAATATTCAACTGTGGTAGGATTTTTTTCTGACATTTACTAAGTTGCATCTTACAGCAAAAGCCATGATCTGCAAAAAGCTTACACAGCATTAAAGGGCTCCGATTGTTGGAAGGTATCAGTTAGGACAGGGCTTTTCAACCTTTTCACCCATTGTACCACTTTTAGGATATGGCAATATCCGAGTACCACCAGTTGCCTAGCAAGGTGTCAAAAACTTGATAACCCCCCCCAAAAAAATAAAGGAAAAAAGTGATAAAGTACAGGTAGTTCTCGACTTATAACAGTTCGCTTAGTGACTGTTCGAAGTTACAATGGCACTGAAAAAGTGCCCCCCAAGCCACAGCCGAGCAAGACACCTGCCTGCCCACCCTGTGGCGCTCTTCCTCCTGTCCGAGCATTTCTATTGAGGATTGGCAGCAGGGGGTGGAATGGGGGATGTTTGGTTTTTATTCCTCCCGTCTGCTGGGTGGTTGCAGCAGGTTTTGGTCACTTCACATGACCCTGGGACATTGTGACCATCATAAATATGAATCAGTTGCCAAGCATCTGTATGTAAATCACAAGACCCTGGAGATTCTGCAACATTCCAGCTGATCGGTGCTTCTTCTTGGCTCAGCAGAAGTGCCAGGATCAGTGCTGCTTTCCAGCTGATTGGTGCTTCTTCAGGGCTCAACAGAAGCACCAGGATCAGCACGGAGCTCCAGCTGGAGCCTGGCGCTGATCCTGGCGTTTCCACTGAGCCCTGACAGCCCTGAAGAAGCACCGATCAGCTGGAAAGTAGCACTGATCCTGGCGCTTCCGCTGAGCCCTGACAGCCCTGCAGCTCCAGCCATCTCTTGCTCAGGCTTGTGCGGTGCTGCCACCAGTTCAGCTCATTCCTCTCCCCCACTACCACTTTTCTAGGATGGTTGTTGTGTACCACCTGCCAGGTGCCAATGTACCACAGGTGGTACCCGTACCACTGGTTGAAAAGCCCTGAGTTAGGAGAAGCATACAAAAAATTCCAAGGCATTGGGTATACCATGGAACATAGTAAAGACAGTTATCAACAGGTAGAAAAAATGTTGCACAACATTATCAAGAACTGGATGTCCCTCCAAAGTTGATGAAAAAATAAGATGAAAATTGGTCTCAGAAGCTGCCAGGAGATCTTACAGCAACATTAAAGGAGCTGCAGGAATTTCTGCTGAGTACTTGTTGTGAAATGCCTCCTGTATTCTTCATATGCCTGGTTTGTAGAGTAGGGTGACAAGATAGAAACTTTTTCTTACAAAGAAAAACATCCAAACCTAGCTACATTTTGCAAACGTCTGTATCAATTCTGACAAAAGCATGTGGGAAAATGTGCTATGGTCTGATGAGACCGAGGTTGAACTTTTTGGCCATAATTCCAAAAAGTGTGTTTGATGCATCTCTAAAAGTACACTATACCTAATGTGAAGCATGGCGGTGGGAGCATGATGCTTTTGGGCTGCTTTTCTTCAGCTGGAACTGGAACTTTAGTCAAGGTGGAGAAAATTATGAACAGTTCTAACTATCAGTTGATTTTGGCACAAAACCTTCAGGCCTCTGCTAAAATGCTGAAGAGGAAGAGGAATTTCACCTTCCAACATGACAACAACCCAAACCTCAATAAACTAACAGAAGAATGGCTTCACTAGAAGAAGATCAAAGTTTTGGAATGTCTGTGCCAGAGACTGGACCCAAATCCAATTGAAACTCTGTGTGGTGACCTGAAGGGCACTGTGCACAGGAGATGCCCTCGCAATCTGACAGATTTGGAGCACTTTTGCAAGGAAAAGTGGGCAAAGATTCCCAAGGCAAGATGTGTCATACTGATAGGCTCCCACTTCAAAAGACTGAATGCTGTCATAAAATCAAAGTTATTAGCTTCAACAAAGTATTAGTTTAAGGGTGTGCATCATTATGCAATCACATTGTTATATGTTTTTATTTTCCTTCCCCCCTAAAATATTTCAGTTTGTTTTTCAATTGAACTGTACAGCTTATATGTTATATTAAAGGTGGAAATTCCGAAGTGATTTATCTTGGTCTAATTTTTTTTTTACATCTCAAAAACCTGGCATTTTAACAGGAGTCTGTAGACTTTTTATATCTACTGTAGTATACACCCATATATTTGCAGTCCATTTATGGTAACTCTATCCCAAAGTCTTCTAAGTGGCCCTTATTGAGCCCTAAAGAACCCACACATGAGATATCTCCATTAAATAATATAGTTAAGTTGGAGCTAGGATAACAAATGCCCAGAAACTGAGGGTTTGGTGGGAGTTCCCTTATGTGACCCTAAGTTATGCATACCGCCTTTTATTGCAAAAATAATCCTTTTTTCTGCCATCTCTGTTCATCAGGAGTTTCACAGTCTGGATATGGATTGAATGGCTACCCTAGATCCAATTGTACTAGTCCCCAGCTCTACAAGTAGTCTTCAACTTACAACCATTCATTTAGTGACCATTGAAGGTTACAACAGCACTGAAAAATGGAACTTAAAATGTGTCCTCTTTCTTACTACCATCATAGCATCAAGTGATCAAAATTGGGGCATTTGGTACTGGCATATTTAAGACAGTTGAAAGTTGAAGTTGAAGAGTTCTGGGATCATGTGATCTCCACATGTGACCTCCTCAGCTAACTTCTGACAAGCAAAGTCAATGGAGGGAAAAGCAGATTCACTTAAAAACCATGTTATTTACTTGACAGCTGCAGTGATTCGTATGATAATGGCAAAAAATGTCATAAAATCAGGAAGGACTCAGTTTACAACCATCTTGCTTGGCAATGTCCCAACTGAAGTCATTAGTCAAGAACACCTATATTATGTTTTTTCTGGTTTATTTATATATCCTTTATTATTTTTACAAATAACTCAAGGTGGCAAATGTATCAAACACACCTTCCTTGTCTTATTTTCCCCACAACAACACTGTGAGGTGAATTCGGATGAGAGAGAGACTTCCTGGCCCAAAGACACACAGCTAAGGAAGGACTAGAACTCTACCTTTTTAGCCTAGTGCCTTCACCACTAGACCAAACTGACAAACATATATAATCCATATATTTGATCTATACTCCAAGATACTGAGAGTAACAATATTCTACTTAATTGTTTTGGTAGACAGTGAACCAGGTGAATGGGAGTGGGGGAGACCCCTTGACAGCAGGTCTTTGATGACTGGAGTTGAAGGCAAAAGTATTCTATTTTATTTAAAAGAGGGCCTTCCTGCTATTTGCCAGACAGGGGAATTAGGTAAAGTGTCTCTGCTTTGATGTGGATTAATTACCTCTGCTATGTTTTTCCAGATGGCTCAGTTTGGCTCAGTTAGGGAAAAGCCAATCAAAGTGCCAGAATCTAAGTGTTCCTCCTCAATTATGTTCTTTACTTCCACCACCCTAAATCCAGTTGTTTCTTAAAACTAGTAAAGCAGCTGAAATTGTTAATTTCTGTTCTTATTTGGCCCCTTAGGAACTAAAGAAGCTGAAGAAACTTCTTGGATGAGAAGTGAAATGTCTTCAAAGAAAAATATCCCAAGAAAGTCCAGTTGCCTCATGAAAAAGCAACTTTGGGATCCCTTAGGAACTGTTTACTTATTAACAATATTTGTATACTAACTCAAAATAAACTTCATTATGTGACAATAAAAAAATACTAAAACAATATAATGGACTTAAACATTTTGAAAACATAATAAATAGGGCCATAGAAAATAAAACCTATTTCAGCCATAATATTTAAACATACATTTTTAAATAGTCATATTGCAGAAATTAATTTAAAGCCCTGGGTAAACAAAAAGGACTTTCTTTAATGTTCCAAAGCTACAAAGGCAATTTCTGGTGATTACTTATCTTACATCTTAATGGTTACTTATCTTATTAAGCTGATGGACCATCTTACTTCCAGGGGGTTATTTACTAGAAGCAAAGTGTCTGAAGATCTGATCAGGTGTCTATAGTGATTATGAGAGAAAGTGGTTGTTTCCAAACTGAATAAGCCTTCAAAGATTCACCCACATTTTAAATTAGGTCTGCAGAGAGGTTCATCTCCTAAATCAGTGTTGTTGAATTAGAAGCTACTACTTCTCAGTAAGGGGATGCAATGGCTCAGTGGTTAAAGATGCTGAGCTTGTCAAGCTGATAGCCAGGGTTCGAGACCCAAGTGCTGTGCAACAGGGTGAGCACCCATTTTTGTCTCAGCTCCTGCCCATCTAGCAGTTTGAAAGCATGCAAACATGAGTAGATAAATAAGTACCAGATCAGTGAGAAGGTATCAACATTCCATGCACTTCAGCGTACAGCGTATGTCCGGCCACATGATCATGGAAATATCTTCAGACAACACTGGCTCTCTTGGCTAGGAAACAGAGAAGAGCACCTCCCTCTAGAGTTGGAAATGACTATACAGAGGAAATTTTTTACTTTTACTTTACTTCTTGGTAACAGTAACAGGAGAAGGACAATATCTAGGTACAGTGGGAAATAGCTAAAGCAGATGAAAACACTTGAAATCTCAACAGTACAAAATTGGTTCAATAGAATACAGTGATCTGCAATAGCTCTTGAACTCCATTCAGCCCCCATCAGCTTTCTCTATAGTTGAGAAGCCCCAAGGAATTCTACCCATGTTTTCCCCACACAGCTGCTCATCCCATAGCTGGATAGTAAGGAACAAGTTACTATTTCAGCAAATTTAATCAAGAACACTGGATGAAGATGTTAAACCTCCTTCTGTCCTAGGAAACCTGAGCAAAATTGTTTCAATAGCAGTAAGAAAACAATGACATTCCTTTTATCATGATCCTTGAGAGAGATTAAATCAAGAACTCTTTTTCAGAAATCTAAAGAATAGCTGTGCACTGCTAATGCAATGAACCATGAATTAGTCTGTCAGGTAAAAACCCATCCTACATACTTAGGGGTGTTGTGTTGTGAGAATCTTGGAAACTAGCAAAGCAGAATAAATTATGGTTCAGTTTGACATGGGTATGAACATGGGTATGAGATAGAGCTATTTACTCATAAATTCCAAAGGGTTTTTCCTGGGCAAATGTAAGGTTTCCTGCCCATTTCTTCTTTAGACTAACTCCATTTGAAATAGGCTAAATAAACATCACTCAGTAGTGAGGATGAATTTCCATCTTATCTGAATGAAGTTTTTTTGCTAGCTTTTTTTCAACCCAGTCCCACATTAAAGAATTGGTTGGAAGGAGGAGGAGGAGGTGCCTCAAGCCAAATCTTCTAATTGAATCTCCCAACTATTTTTAAAATTGATATGAAATAGAAGAAGGAACAGAATCTTAATATCTGATTCCTAAGAGGTTAAATAATCATCTGACATCTCCCAGCATCCTTTTCTAAAAATAGAATTTAAGAAGAAGAGGAACCATTGACAAGCAATGATTCTTACACTCAACCTAGACAGCTTATCCAGAAAGAAACCATGGTAGATGGTACCAAAAATCAGAGAGAAGACTATGATAATTAACATTATTTTGTCTTCGGAAAAAGTCATTTCTAAGGGAAATGTGCACTGCTACTGTGTTGAATTACAGCTCCTATAATCCACAATTAACATGCCAGTCTGGAAAACACACTAAATCTTGGTTTAAAAAAGTAGGCAAGAAGTAAAAATCCATCTGGGCTTGACCTGACTATTTTGTTAATTTATGGTAATTGCAACCTTTGAGGGATAATTGTGGAAGAAGGGCCCAATGGAGATATTCAGCTGATTGCTTCCCCCCTTCTCAAATGAAATTAAGTATGAACTCCACTATTTTACCCATTCTTTGTTGCGGACAGTAATGGATTATTGGTTTCTCTTGAAGAAAAGAACACTTTGCATTTAAACAGACAGATTGATAGCATAATTCTTGGGTATATCACTATAATTCAAAGTCAGGGAGGGACTGGCTGCTAAGCCTTCCTTCCTTCCCACCCCAGCTGCTCAGTCTGCACAGAACAAATCTGGAGAGGGGGAAACACCTAGGTGGGTCATCAGAAATGAGACATTGTTCAGTGCGTTTTTTAAATGGGAAGAATATGTAAAGCCCAAGCATAAATCACAGGTGGTACAGTAAAGAAACCTCTAGAGGAATGGATACTAATCTGCAACATTAATTTTTGTTATCCTTTCCTTCACTTTTCTATCACACTGAAAAGTTGGCAGTTTCCAATGTAGTAGGCACAGTTTAAACCAGTGGATCTCAACCTTTTTAATGCCGCGACCCACAACCGGTCGTAAGTCAAGGACTACCCAACTGGTCGTAAGTCGAGGACTTTCCCTGCCCAGGAGCGCTGTGCATGCGTGGTGCCGCCCCCTGCACCAGCTGAGGCTTAGTTGGTGGCCCAGCCGGTGGTCGCCCTGCGCCATCGCTGCCGCTTGCCGTGGCCGCCCAGGAATGCCTGGGCCTGCCTGCCACCGCCAAATGGGCGGTGGCCAAGGTAAGGCACCCGCTGGGCCCCACGCGTGCCAGAAACCCTCCCTGCGCCCGCCGCTGCCCCGCTAGCCTTACCTTGGCCACCGCCCATTTGGTGGTGGCAGGCAGGCCCAGGCACTCCTGGATGGCCACGGCAAGCGGCAGCGACGGCGCAGGGTGACCACCGGCTGGCCCACCAGCTGGCCCAGCCCAGGCAGGTAAGGCACCCACCGGGCCCCACGTGGGCCAGCAACCCTCCCTGCACTCGCTGGCCTCCCACCTCCCATTCTTGGCCCTCTTTTACTTACTTTTAGTAGTTGCTCAGCAGGGAGGGAAGCTTTCCTTGCAGCACCGTTTGCAGACTGGGGCTTTTGGCGGTCTTAGTAGGGCAGAGACAGCCTGGACAATTCCTATTGGCTTTTGAAAGCCAATAGAATTAGACTCTATTCAAGAGAGTCTATTCTATTGGCTTTCAAAAGCCAATAGAATAAGAGGGAGTAGCACAGCTAAAGAAAAGGGGAAAAAATGGCAGACAGCCTTGTTTGGCGACCCCGTGAAATGGTAGACAAACATCAGTAAGCATATGGAGAATTAGCTATTCATATTTGAGCACCTTGCCTTTAAGTGTCATCTGCCCAATTTATTCTAGAGTTTTGTTCACAATGCTATCTCTCACCGTTATATCTTCCCTCCCTTCCTTTAAGAATCTCAGGAATGCTTTGATGGATTCCAGGAAGTGTCACTTGCATATATGATTCAAGACTATCAAGTGTAAGAAGCCCATGTAATGCAGATTCATTTTACTGCATTGCAGAGAATATATATGCGCAGGAAAATGGCAATACTTAAACTAAAAGTAGAATGTAAAAGAGAAATTCCAGAGCCACCCACTTTTCTGAAATACTCATTATGGTCATTGTTGATTGTCACTTCTAGATATCAGTCTTGGAAAGTAGTTGTGCCCTAAATGTTACTGGCATTTGTTCCAAATTGTGGATCCTTCCAGTTGATTTTCACAGTATTATTCAGAGATTTTGCTTTCAGCACATCTTCAAAATAGAACAAGTTAAGGAAGTAGCAGGGTGGCATTTTGCTCTTTACTCTTTAGAGTGGAAATATATTTGGATTGCCAGCATAAACACTTAGAGTAACCTAGTCCCTCAGAGGAAAAGATCATGACTGGTAAGGAAAAGGCAAGAGGGCAGTTCTACCCTTTAGCCCAGTGTTTTTCAATCTTGGCAACTTCAAGAGGTATGGACTTCAACTCCCAGAATTCCCCAGCCAGCACAGCTGGCTGGGGAATTCTGGGAGTTGAAGTCCATACCTCTTCAAGTTGCCAAGGTTGAGAAATACTGCTAAGTTTAACCAGCTCTCATGGAGAAAAAGGGAGACAGAAACAAGCCCACCAATCCATTACCTGGAAGTAATCTGGCTACACATTGCTGTGTCAACAAATTATCAAACCTTCATTTGTTGTTGTTGTTGTTAATTGCAAAGTCATGTCTGACTCATCGCGACCCCATGGACAATGTTCCTCCAGGACTTCCTGTCCTCTACCATCTTAAAACCTTCATTAGAGAGGGTAATAAAGAATGAAACAGATTAGGCACTGCAATCTGCTTTCTTAGGAAGCCTGAAATAACTTAATTTTCTTAGCTTTAGAGGAGGAGAGGCTTAATTAACATATCAACTGGATTCAGTTAAAGAAGCAATGCTATAAAAGCCTTGATTCAAAGAACTAGTTCCTCCAGTTCTAGATGATCTGCAGATTGCTTATATGTTTGTGCTTACAATGTGACCAAGTGACTAAAGGATTGTATGATGCATGGGGTGATGTTTTAGAATTGACCCAGGGCATTCATTCAGACTGATTCTGTGCTCCATCACAGTGTCCCAAAAGTAGTGTATAAACTCCAGACAAGGAAATAATCAACTCAGATAATAAGACCTTGAGCTAGATTACTCTGGCCTGTAGTGTAGGACACAGAGATAATATTTGGAGATGAGAAAACCAATGAGAAAATGATCTTCACGCAAACAGCCTGGTCTTAGAACAAGAGCAACTTGCAAATATTTGTCTCACAACTTCTCTGGTTCAATACTCCAAGTCCAGGCACCAGCAGCATCTCCCATCCTGGGAAGGGAGGATCCACATTGCAGTACAAGGTATCAACCACTTTAAATGTGTCAAATGCCTACAGTATTCCCACTCCCCATCTCCATCCCAACGCTATTTGTGGAAACAAGAGCCGAGGTGGCGCAGCAGTTAGAGCAGCGGTTCTCAACCTATGGGTCGCGACCCCATTTGGGGTCGATCGACCATTTTACGGGGGTTGCCAAACAAGGCGATCCGCCATTTTCCCCCCTCAGGGGGCGCTGCCGCGCATGCGCGCCGCGCATGGGGGCTGCCCCGCGCATGCGCGCCGTGCATGGGGGCCTCCCCGCGCATGCGTGCCGCGCATGGGGGCCGCCCCGTGCATGCGCGGCACGTTTGTGTGACGGGGGTCGCCGTCACACAAACGTTGAGAACCACTGAGTTAGAGTGTAGTACTGCAGGCCACTTTAGCTGACTGTGTTCAGCAGGTCAGCTGTTCAAATCTCACTGGCTCAAGGTTGACTCAGCCTTCCATCCTTCCGAGGTAGGTAAAATGAGGACCCAGATTGTTGGGGGCAATGTAAATATATATACATTGCTTACTGGTGTACACCGCTTAGAGAGTGCTTGCACTTAAAGCGGTATATAAGTCTCATAAATAAATAAATAAATAAATAAACAGGTTGTATTATTAAAACAATTCTTTCTTTCTTACAAACAATGTCTTTCCCATAGGAGACTCCCAACTTGGTATAAACTGATAAACTCTCTTCCATGCTGAGTGTTTGAAATAGATGGAATTGAGATTTTGTTACCCCCCCAAACTCTCTTCTATGTAAGCCCACCTATACAAAGGTATAATTGGTAAAAACCAAAGCATGCCTTAGCAAAGATTTTTAGGAAGGTGTTAATGCTGTAAACATTGAATGTTCCCGCTCTGACATCTGATGAAAATTGGAGCCATTTCCACTTTGCTTTTAACATGCTTTTTCTTCTTTTTGGAAATAGGTGCAGAAGGGGGGTTGGGATGAATGCTTGAGCTCAGCTAGCCATAATAATAACGCTGCTCTGTGGGAACTCAAGGACGAACTGATAACGGTATGGTGGGCTGTGGAGCTGGAGAGAAAGCCCACGTTTCAGGCTAATTGGAGAACGTGATTTATGACTGCTTATTGGGGGTGGGAATTGCAATTTGTTACTTTCTATCCAGGGGAAGGGAATTTAGTTTTGGGTTCAACTATGTAGTGCCGATACTTTGTTTCCTGAATAAAATGTTCTTTAAGGAAGAATTCTTGCCTTGAAGTTCTTTTGTTAGGTTTCATCTATTGGAACCATGACATTAACCCAAAACTACCTTCTATCCTGACCACCCTGGAGTCCTGAGCTCCAGTCACCTTCCCTAAGTCAAGGGATAGGCTGACAGAAACTCAGGGAAGATCTCAACATGGAGGAGGAAGAAGCACATGTAACCAGCACCCCGGCCATGGCTGCTGCCTCAGCGGAGGGAGCGCAAACCAGCACACCAGCGGAGAAGAAAACTTTTGAGGCCTTAGAGCTGGGGGCAAGACCAAAGATGCGAGAGCTGATCTGGTTGTCGGAGTGGATCCTGCCCAGTGGAGACTCCAAGCACCTCGAGGCAACCCTGTCAAAGGCAAGTTCTTCAAAAGTGTCCGAAGCCAACTTGTAAGCAGGAGCCTCTTGAGAATTGCATTTCCCTGACTGTCGGGGAACCAAAAGATTGGCGATGACTGAGGACTTTGGAGAATGGAAGTACTTGTCTGCAGTCCATAGCCAATCAGTGGAGAAGTTGGTGGAGAGATTTGAGGGGCTAGAGGTGAGGAGCGGGGAATACCTTTCTCACTCCTCGCATGAAAGTGAACACGATGACCAGTGGGGCTGACGCCAATCTGTGCCTAAGAGAAGCCTCAGCCCCACCGATGGAGCACAGGCAGCTTCCCTTTCTTCAAAGCCACCAGCATTAATCTCCAACCCCATGAGAAAGGAGAGTCCTGGCCACCACTCTGAACACAGCAGTCCAAGTCATCATCACTCCTCCAGGACTCCAGAGCACCACTCACGACACAAGAGACCCAGCCAGCGGAGAAGCCCTGATTGGCGTTGATCATCACAATCCCTCGACAGGGATGACAGCCCCACTGGACACCCCCCACTACCAAAGCCCAAGCCACCACCGGGGCAGCCGAAGTCCGGATCATCACAGGTATTGTAAGAGCCTTGACCATGGCTACTATCGGTCACACAGCCCTGTGCATCACCGTCGGCGCCATCCGAGCCCGAGGCCTGTGTAGGGAGAAGACCCAAATGTGAGCGTTCATGAGGCCAGGTAGGAACAGGTCAGGGTACCACAGCCATTGGGGGGCCTGCAGTAATTGGGGATGCTGCAGCCACTGCTGGGAGGCCCACAATCATTCAGGGTGCAGCAGCAAAGGGGGGTAGTGCCCGATGAATGCACAACAGCTGATGGGAGGACTGCAGCAACTGGGGAATCTGCAGCTGCCACCACCGAGACCACAGTAGCAGTGGGGGTGGCAACAATCCCTGAATGTGCAACCCGCCAATAGGGGGTCTGCAGCAATTGGGGATTCCTCAGTTACCATTGGAAGCAGCCGGCGGGAGTGCAGCAATCACAGCAGGGAGGCCAACACCCATTGGGAGTGTAGCCACAATGGGGGAGGGGGGCAGCAGCCCATGATGACACCACCCCTTACAGCAACTTTTGATGGATATCCGGAGAAGCTGATCTTCTTCCTCAATCAAGTACATTCCCACATGAATCACAATGCCAACTTCTACCTAAATCCAGCTGCTATGATCGACATTCTCGCAGCCAATGTGGAAGGGGAAGCATCTGAGTGGCTAAACAATCTGTACAACGAGCAAGTGCCTGAACTCTTCCTCCTTGGATTAAGGGCCAGGTTCGAGGACCCTTCCACAGCCCTCAAAGCAGAGAAATAAATTCACAAGATAAAGCAAGACGGTAGACCTGTATTGGAATACGTATAAGAGTTTTGCAAGGTAGCAGGTCAGATAGAAAGGTGGCCTGAGCAATCCCTAGTGCATCACTTCAATGAGGGGCTAGATCAGTGGTTCTCAACCTATGGGTCGTGATCCCATTTGGGGTCGATCGACCATTTCATGGGGGTCGCCAAGCAAGGCTGTCTGCCATTTTTTTCCTCTTTTCTGGCGGGTGCCTTACCTCCCTTGGGCTGGGCCAGCTGGTGGTCAGCCTGCTCCGTCTCTGCCGCTTGCCAGCTATGCCTCGGCCAGCGCAGGGGACAGCACCACGCATGCGCGGAGCTCCCGGGCAGGGAAAGTCCTCGACTTACGACCGGTTGGGTAGTCCTCGACTTACGACTGGTTTAGTCCTCGACTTATAACTGGTTGGGGGTCGTGGCATTAAAAAGGTTGAGAACCACTGGGCTAGATGATCACCTCTCCCAGGTCTGCATCTATTGAGCTGTCCCCAATCAACTGCAGGAGTGATATCAGGAGGCAGTAAGATTGGATGTTGAGCTTGCTTGTTACAAGAAGCCACCATCTCCAGAAGCCGGGCCAAAACCAGAGCAGACCAGGCGGCTGCCTCCCAGAAAATCCCTAGCAATCACGGATGCGGAATCCCCCAAGCCACCTGCTGGTCCACCAATCAAATGCTTCAGATGTGGATAACAGGGGCACCGAGCAGCGAATTGCCCAATCCCATATCCCCAACAGGGGCCACTGGTGAAGAAGAAACCAGCCCAATAGCCGTCAAAAGAAAAATCAAACTGAATCACACAAAAACCCATTACCCAGGTCATGTTGCCCATGCAGGAGCGTGCCGAGGCCCAAGCTGGACCTGTCACCATTCTGCCCGCCTATGACAGTGACGACGAAGGGGAGAATGACCCAATGGTGAGTCGACCCGTTCCACCTTTTTTTCTCACTGCCAAACTCATAGTCCCTAAGATGGGTTTGAGAGTGCTAGTGGTCTTGGGAATGTTCCCAGTGCGTTATCAGCTTGCCACTTGCCCTTAAGATGGTATATGGGCAAGGTTGTTCTCCAAGCCCGTAAGGTTTGAACAAGGAGATGGCTCTTTAATGGGAGGAACTTTAGTCACACAACTGACAGAGCCTATATGCTTAGAAATAAGTGAACATTGGGAGTTCATTCGTTTCATGGTGGCTCTGAAGATGACTGAGGCTGTGATTTTAGGTCTAGCCTGGTTAGAAAAATGGAAACCTTTTATTTGGTGGGAAAAGGGAATGAGGACTGTGAGATTACCCATAGGGCCCAAGCCCCCTTTTGATTCAGCCGACGTTACTGGAGGGTTTAGGCCAGGGGTAGGCAACCTTGGCTCTTTTATGACTCATGGACTTCAACGCCCAGAATTCCTGAGTCCACGAGTCATAAAAGAGCCAAGGTTGCCTACCCCTGGTGTAGGCCATCCACCGAGTTAGCAAATATAGCTACCATGCCTCACCAGGTGAACCACTCATCCCCAGCGAATACTGGAATCTAGCGGAGGTGTTTAGAAGAAAGAGTGCGACATCCTGTCACCCCATCGGCCCAATGACTGCGCCATAGAACTATTACTAGGAGCTAAACTCCCAAGGCCGAGAATGTACGCCATGACCCCCCTCAAAATGGATGAACTGCAGCAATATGTGGACAAAAACCTAGCAAGAGGATTCATTCAGCCGGCCAAATCTCAAGTGGGGCTCCGGTGTTATTTAAAGAGAAAAAAGATGGGTCATTTCGTCTCTGCGTGGACTATAAAGGGTTAAATGCGGTGAGCATAGAGAACAAGAACCCCATCCCCCTCCTGAAGGAGCTACTAACCCATCTAGCAAAAGAGAGCATCTTCACTAAATTGGACCTAAGAGAGGCACATTACCAAGTAGGAATAAGAAAAGGAGATGAATGGAAGACCGCTTTTAACTGTCCCATGGGGAGCTATCCAAGGTTATGCCATTTGGACTACAGGAGAGTCTAGTTGTCTTCATGCAGCTCATCAACCAGGGGTTTTTTCATTGTTTTATCTATTCCTTAAGAAATGTAAAAGTGTGAGATGTTTCATATGGAAAAATAGAGTTAAATTCATAAATGTAGTTAATTTTTGAGAAAATCTTAACCAGTGAGAATATCTAGAATTTGGTGTGAGAAACAAATTAAAATAAGGACTGTAACAGGATCTATGATAAGGCAACCAGAATGATTGGATAGAAAAGAAATGTTATATTGATGTGATTATTATTTTTAGGACTATTGGGAAAAAATATATTTAATTGTTATCTATCAAAATGATAAGAATTGTATTAACTCAATGTTTGCAAAAGAGGATATTCTGGGAAAAGAGGAAATTAACTAAAACTATTATGTGGATTATGGATTATAGAAATCAGTTGTTAGTGATTGTTTTACAAATGTAATTCAGACAATACACTGTTCACCAATTAGTAAGTGATTTATGTTTTTTAAAAATCAATAAAATATATTACAAAAAAAGTCCCAACTCCTCATACTTGTCCCCAAAGCAAGTATGGTGGGCTCAATATTTTAACCGATTTAACTTCACCCTGAAATACATACCGGAAGGGAAAAACTTTTAAGCTGACGCTCTATCCAGAATGCCTCATTACAAAAGCCAGTGTGAAGAGATCAATGAAGCAATCATACCTACACCACACACTGTGTCTCAACTAATGCCATGAAGAGTTAAGGCCCAAACCCTGACGATCCTGGGATGAGAAAATTAAAACAGGAACTCCTCAACAATTGATGGTTCAAAGACAATCAAACCTCCTTGACATGCAGGAATGGATTAGCTTATAAAGTGGGGAAGTTGTATTTGCCCGAGACTCTCCACCTCAACGCTCTCCAGCACACTCATGATGTGAAACAAGCTGGACACTTTGGCTATTTAAAAATGCTGCATCTGTCTCATCTACAATTTTGGTGGCCAGGTTTGAAAAAGGACGTAGAGAACTATGTCAAAAGCTGTGCTGTATGTGCCGCCATGAAAAGAATTCCGGGAAAGCCCTCTGGACTGTTACAAGTGGTTGCGGACCCTTCCCAGCCATGGGAAGAAATTGCTATGGATTTTATAGTCGAGTTACCTGAAAGCAGAGGAAATATGATGATTTGGACTGTGATTGATCTTTTTTCAAAACAGGCTCATTTCATTGCCTGCAAAGGACTCCCGTCAGTCCAGAGACTAAGATGTTTCTTAAGCACATTTACAGACTGCACGGCATGCCAAAATAGATAATCTCAGACAGAGGAATACAATTTATGGCCAAGTTTTGGAGGGTTTTCCTCAAGTTAATTGGCTCATCGCAGAGACTGTCATCAGCTTTTCACCTGTCTACGAATGGGGTGGCTGAAAAAGCGAATTCAATAGTGGAGCAATACCTTAGATGCTATGTGGATTATCAACAAATGAACCGGACTGGCCTGCTCCCTTTCACAAAGGGGGCTTACAATAACTCTGTTCACAGCAGCCCCAAATTTATGCCTTTTAAAATTGCCACAGGAAAAGAATTCAAATCCAATACCCAAATATCCTTAAGAACCCTCTGCTTCCCAAATGCTTGACCAGTGGGTGAAGGGGTGGGAGGAGGTTTGGGACAAAATGAAACTTGCTCTGAAAAAGGCTTCTGAGATATACCAAAAACAAGCAGATAAAAAGAGGGCTCCCCAAAGGTCATTCCAGGTTGGGGGAAAAGTTTACTTATCCACAAAATATTTAAGACTCAAGTTGCCTAGTAAGGAGTTGTCTAGGTCCCTTCCCCATTGTAAGAATCATAAACTTACAGTGGAGTTAAAGCTTCCCAGACTCTTAGGGAAAGTCTACCATGTGTTCCATTGTAGCCTACTGAAACCCTTTCGGGGTTCTACCTTACGACCTCCCCCTACGAAGGCACCTGGCCCTCTGGTGGTAACTGGATAGACCCATTATGAAGTGAAAAGTATTCTTGATTCTAGACTTTTCAAGGGAAGGTTACAGTACTTAGTGCAGTGCAAAGGATATCCATTATCCGAAGCCACTTGGGTAAAATCTAGTGATGTAAAGGCTGACAGTTCATTAATAAATTCTATGATAAGCACCCTAATAAACCAAGCGGCAACCCCTAACCTATGATTTTGCTTGAATTGCGGATTTATCCTTTTTGTAAAGGGGGGGGGGAACAGATGTCAACGCTGTAAACATTGTTGTCAGATGTTCTCTCTCTGACAACTGATGAAAATTGCAGCCATTTCCACTTCGCTTTTAACATACTTTTTCTTCTACTTAGAAATAGGTGCAGAAGGAGGGTTGGGATGAATGAATAATAATGCTTCTCTGTGGGAACTCAAGGATGAACTGATAACGATTTGGTGGGCTGAGGAGCTGGAGAGAAAGCCCACGTTTCAGGCTAATTGGAGAATATGATTTATGACTGCTTATTGGGGGTGGGAATTGCAATTTTTTACTTTCTATCCATGGGAAGGGAATTTAGTTTTGGATTCAACTATGTAGTGCCGATACTTTGTTTCCTGAATAAAATGTTCTTTAAGGAAGAATTCTTGCCTTGAAGCTCTTTTGATGGGTTTCATCTATTGGAACCATGACATTAGGTGTTTTTAGATAATTAGTTAATTTCTAATTGTGAACTGCTTTCAGGACATTGTATATGGAACGTTACCTTTAATTGGGCAAAGGAACAATCAGTATCTTCAAAGAGCCTGGCTTTCACTTATCGCCTATAGTCTAAAAAATGAGGGGGGGGGAAGAAACGGAAGAAAAGAAAAGCTAGAAGGAACAAGGAAGGCCTGCCTAAAAAGTATCCAAACAAGATAACAATGTGACTTCTCTCCAACCAGCCCCCCCCCCCTGTAAGACTAATAGGTTGCATAGCTATTCCTTGGACTTCTAGGCTTTTACGAAGATCAAAAGAAACTTCCTTTCTTTTTTCCTAGAGATGGACTATGTGAAGAAGCTAGAGCAGAAGGGTAAGAACCCAGCTGGACTTATTGGATGGTATCAGAAGATTCAACCTGGCTTCCCGTTTTGCACAGTAGTCAGCAGCCAAGGGATTGTGGGACTCCACACCCTATGGCCAATTTCTGCCTGTTAGGGGATCCTAAATGGGCCTGAAGTTGGCCCAGAGAGGTGACAAAGAAGGAGGAAAGCCCTGCCGACTGTGGAAAGACAGTGGTCAATCGGGTCATTCAGGGACAGTTCTCCAGAAACCAGCAGGAGAAATGCTAGCTTAACTCCAGAGTGTAACTCAAGCTACAAGCAACCAAAGCCCAAAAGCACTATTTTAAGTTGACTGTAAACAATATGCTTGGATCTGGATTTATTTTCTCTCTTCTACTTGATAATCGATTTCCTGAAAAAAAAAAAACCACAAGAAGCAAAAAGCCTCCAAAAGTGAGAAGGAGGGGGATCTTTGCCCCACCCTCCTACAGACAGAAGCAGCAAATTAAACTTTTTATGGGGGACAGAAATATACTGAAATGAAATGAATATAAGACCTAAATTTGGATAAGTTTGAAATAGGTAGGATTTGTTAAGACTTTCTCTTTAAATCAGGAAAATTGAAGAAAAACAATTGTTTATTTTAAAAATTGAAAAACAAACTGGTGCTGACATCTAATGGTGGATGAAAATATACAACAGTAGTTGCTCCAATACAGGAACTGGCAAAGCCCAGGAAAACATAACTTGCTTTTGTGACCTTCAATGTCTTAATAATGGAGAACAGCTGTGACAAAAAAAGAAAATATTTTTGGGCTACCTACAAAGAGAGAATTATAAACTTTAGAAAAAAATGACCTTTCTGGATTACAAATACCTATTCAACTGTGACTCTAAAGCTGTCTGCAGAGAAAGGGAAACCTTGATTTTTGGCTATCATGGAAAACCAGAGATCTGCAGAAAGAATATACACACTTTCCAGGAGGAGATGTATGCTATGTTGCAACTAATTCAAACAACAATGATCTCAAACCATGAGGAAATTAAAAATAACTTTGAAAATATAAATGAATACATCTCCAATTTAACTTTACAACAAAAAAAACTCTCAGAAAATAAAAATAGTGTGCAGATAAAACAGACAACTGAATATAAACCAGAGGAAAGATATTTAAAGATGGAACCTAACAATAGAAGGAAGTATGACATAACCCAGGTGGAAAAAAACTTGCAGGAGGCATTGGACATGGAAAAGACAACTTACAGCTAAGATCACAAAATAAGTCTGAGAACAAGAAAAAAGATTTGTCAAAATGGATTACAGAGCTGTCAGGAGAACTACAAGAACTTGAGAGACAAAAGATGATAAATGAAATTAAGAGAGAAAAAAAGGAAAGATTCTCAATTAATACGAAGGGGTGAAACCTTCCCATAAAGACATCTTACGTGATTTGCCTTTTGTACCTACAACAACATCTGCAAGACTATGGGAAGACTCTTTGATTCAGCTGAGCATATTGATCAGGACAGATGTTTGAAAAAAAAAAGGCTAAAGTGAGAATTAAGAAATTAGATGATGGGATTTATCAGAGGGAATATTTAAAAATTAAACATCTGTTTGAATATGGTTAAAGAAATATAAAGATTTTGGATATAAATAAATTTTAATTTAAGAGGGATGAGTCCCTCAAGTAACAGTATTTTTTCTTTCTTTTTTCTTTATTTTGACATGAGAAACATAAAAATGTTGGGATGGTTTATATAAAGGAAATGTTTTAGATACTTAAGTGTAACCGATCTTGAGAAAATTTCAATGGATTAAAAATATTTTGAACAGACTTAAAAGATTAGATAATTGGATTTATTAAATGGAGCATTTAAAGATTAAATATATATTTGAATATGGTTAAAAAGAAGAGAAAAAAATATGGCTATAAATGTACATTAGCCTAAGAGGGATACATATTTTAAGTAGTATACTATCTTCTTATTTCTTTTTCTTCTCTTTTTTTGTTTTCTTTTTTTTTTAAGATATGAGAAATGTAAAAGTGTTGGGATGGCCTGTTTGAGGAAAAAGACTTAAATTCTTAAGTGTAATTAACTTTGAGAAAATCTTAACCGATAAGAATGTTTTGAATATTGTGGGGAAAATAAATTTAAATAAAAATTTTGTAAACAGGATCTATGATGAGGCAACCAAGATGATCAGTTAGAAAAGAAGCTTCATACTGAGATGGTTATTATTTGCAGAACTATTAGAAAAATGTTTATATTTAATTGCTATTTATCAAAACAATAAGAATTGTAAGAATATTATTGAAAGAAGAGAAAATCAAGAAAAACTACTATGTGGACTATAGAATTGTAGAAACCAATTATTATTTATTGTTTTTTAAGCATAAACCCAGACAACATGCTGTTTGCCAAATATTAAGATGATTATGTTAAAAATCAATAAAACATATTTTAAAAAAAAGAAAAAGGAGATTCAACTTTTTACTAAGAAAGGAGGATTCTGACAAGAAGGGCTTAAATTATTTCCTCCTACCATATATATCTTCTCAAAAACACCGGATAGCCAATCCTTGGCTTAATTTGAAAAGTAATTGACCAAAAATTAATTCAGATATTCCTATTAACTTGGAAAAGAGGAAAAACAGTGTGAAAAAAGAGAAAAAAGGATGTCTCAGAGGTGCTTCACTCACTTTGGACACATTTTTCTTTTCATTCATCTAATGAATGAAATTCATTTAGTGAACTATTACAATCCATGGGGGGGGGGAGTTCATTCCTATACTAAAGGATAGGATCTTTTCCTCATTCAGTTCATGCAGGATCTAAAGATTTGCACAGTACATGTAGCTGTATGGTCAGAACACCACTAATTATCAATCATCCAGGTCATGATTCAGTTTTCCCCAGGTTTTCTGATTGATTCAGTAAGATCTGAAGAAGCTTCTTGGATGAAAAGCAAAAGGTTTTCAAGAAAAAAAAATAAGAAAGACCAGTTGCCTTTTGGAAAATCACCTTTGGTCTCCTGCATCTTTTGCAAACCCAGTTAAATCAATTATGCAAATGAAATACAACATGTCATGTGCTGCTCTGTTGTTGGTCCTGCCACTGCCCAAGACACAAGAGGACTACTTTATTTGCAACCCATAGTTGTGTCTCTCCTTATAGAATTGGTTCTATTATTGGTACTATTCTGACAAGTCTTTTACTTTATCATGGTACTCATGGGTTTGCAGGTAGAGCTTAGCAAAGTGACATCCCTTCTGTTGAGTCCTTTGCGAAAGGCAAGACACGAGAAGCAGTTGTAGTTCTCAGGTTTTCTTTTATTCTGTGTTCAGGTTACAGATGAAGGCTTCAGCAATGCCCAAAAGCTCCCAGCCTCTTATATAGGCATTTCCCGGGTCAATGTGTTACTTTTCCCGCGCCAGCACCCGCGCATGCGCACAGGCGCTGGCGACAGCCTGTCTGGTCCCGGGCAGCTTGCACCTGCCCGGGACTGCCTGCAAATGCCCCGAGCCCGTTTGCAAGGCTTGGGACATAACACCCCTTTCCCCCGGGCTAAAACTACTACCAACATACAATCATTTCTTAATGCAATGTTCTACTCCCCAGTGCTCCTACTGTTTACTGGCTTTTGTTTAGCCAGCAATGTTATGTAATCTTCTAAATACTTAGGCGATTTCCTTGCTCTCTGTGACCTTCTCAGCTCTGGGTTTCTGACAGGTGTTCCCCGACTGAGGGGTGACGTGAGCCTGTTCTCCTTATCATGCCTTGGTGTCTTCCAAGGACTGTGCCCCAATGCCTGGCCTGCTTGCTTGCCCACCGGGCTCGTCAGGCCAGGGCTTCTGTCACTTTGTGACCTGGTTGACCTGCCTAGCTGTAGGCCCTCAGGCCCCTTGAAGTGATAGCCACTGCTGGGTGTCTCTGTAGAACCTCCTAGGTCCGTCCAAGACTTGTCAGGAGGCTGTCCATCCCCTAAACCCTGTTCTGTGTCCGGGCTCGTGTGGGTTTCTGTACCTTCCCAAAACTCAGTTACTCCCTGATTTGGGCTAGAGGTGTTGCGGTCGGGACTTGGTTCCTCGACCACCTCCCTGTATGTTTGACCCCCTGTAGGACTTGGGGTAAGGTCAGGCCAACTCTGGGGATTATGTGCCAGCTCTCTTGCGGGGTATGATTTATTGGGATGCTCCCGGGTATCCTCCCTGACTGGAGTACTGTGCTGTGCAGGTGAATAGTGATTGTACCCCCGGGGTGACTCCCTGGCTGGAGTAGGCGTGAATGCCTGGTGGTTGGATAGGCTCTTAGAATTCCTGTTTGGGGCACTCGCGGAATCTTGGAATGTGCCATTTGTGGCTCCATCATTGGTGATGGGCAGCAGCTCATGCCCTTCCCTTTGCTCAAGGGGGTCCCCCTCCCCCCCTGGAAAAGACCCAGGAGTCTCAGTAAGAAGGTCCCGCCTAGGGCGGAGTTGGTCAATGTGCCGACGCAGGACACGACCGTTGTCCAGGGAGACCTCGTAGGACAGAGGACCTGTGACCCTGGAAATAGAAGCGGGGACCCATGTATGACCAGGCCCGTAATTGCGAGTCCAAACCGGGGCACCCACAAGTAGTTGTCTAGGTGCCCTAGGGTGTGAGGTAGATAAAGGTAGTCTGTCCGGATGCAACCGGTCAAGCTTCGTAGTCAGTTTGCGCCCCCAGCGAAGTTCAGCTGGGCTTCTCCCTGTAGAAGTGGACGGTGTGGTGCGATAAGAAAGGAGAAAGTCAGCCAACCTGTGATGCCAGTCCCCATAGGTGAGTTTCTTCAAGGCGTCCTTGGTGATGCGAACCATGCGTTCAGCCATACCGTTGGTGGACGGGTGGAAGGGTGCAGAAGTGGCATGACGAATCATGTTGGCCTGCAAGAAAGCTTGGAATTCGGAGGAAGTAAATTGAGGGCCGTTGTCAGACACAATGACATCTGGGAGCCCGGGTGCAGCAAAAATCCCCCTCAGTACCTGAATAGTCTTTGCAGTGGTGGTGGATGAGACAGGTACAACCTCAAGCCATTTTGAATGGCTGTCAACGAGGACCAAGAAGAATTGACCCTGAAAGGGCCCAGCGTAGTCAATGTGCACCCTAGACCATGGGGACTGTGTTTCCTCCCATCTATGCCCAGGAGCTTGGGGCATCTCTGGGCGAGAGCATTGACACAGGTGGCATGCATGCACCTTAGCCTCAATGTCCTTGTCTAGACCAGGCCACCACAAGTGGCTGTGCGCAAGGGCCTTCATTCGAACAACGCCAGGATGACCCTCGTGGAGGGAACCTAAGATCCTAGTCCTCATTGAGGTGGGAATGACAACTCTGTTTCCCCAAAGCAGACAACCCTGAGAGGTGGACAACTCGTTCCTTTTAGACCAGAAACTCTGAAACTCAGGACTAGGACAGTGCTCAGGCCAACCAGACAAAACCCAAGAAAGGACACGTGAAAGTGTGTGATCTGTGCCCGATTCAGCGGCTACATCCTTGGCGTTCAGAGGGGACTCTGGCAAGGCTTGGATGGATAGAATGTTAACAGCTGGCGCAGGGTCAGCTTCTATTACTGGCAGGGGTAATCTACTGAGGCCATCAGCATGGCCCATCTCTTTCCCAGGCTTGTGAAATAAGGAAAAATTATATGCAGACAAAAAAATAGACCACCTGAGCATTCTAGGTGAAATGATTTGGGGAGTTTGCTTACATGTGGTAAACAGTTCCAGCAGAGGCTTATGGTCAGTGAAGACCGTGAAATGCCTGCCATATAAAAAATCATGGAATTTTTTAATTCCAGCAACAACAGCTAAAGCCTCCCTGTCTATCTGAGCGTAGTTGCGCTCAGCAGAAGACAATGTTCTGGAGTAATATGCAACAGGAACCTGAGTTCCATCAGACCTGAGGTGGCTCAGGACAGCTCCGACCCCATAAGGGGAAGCATCACAAGCGATGCACACAGGAAGTGACTCATTGAAGTGTGCAAGTACACTGTTAGAAGTGAGCAAGGCCTTGACCTCATTGAAACTATTCTCATGTGTTTGTGACCACTGCCACACTGCTTGTTTGTCTAATAGCCTGTGAAGAGGCTCAGCTACACTAGCTTTATGTGGAAGAAAAGAACTGTAAAAATTCAGGCGGCCCAGGAAGGCCTGAAGTTCGGCCTTAGACTTTGGCCTAGGTGCTTCTAAAATGGCAGTTAGTTTGGATTCAGCAGGGTGAATCCCAGCAGCATCAATTTTGAATCCCAAAAATTCAGTAGAAGGCACCCCTATTTTGCATTTGTCCTTCTTAAGCTTGAGGCCTGTTTTCCTGAATCTTAATAAAACAGCCCTTAGCCTTTCAGCTAGAATGTGTGTGGAGTCTCCTGCAATTAAGACATCATCAAAGTAGGGGCAAACCCCCGGTATACCCCGTAGTGTGTTTTCCATTACGCTTTGGAAAATCCCAGGAGCGACATTCACTCCAAACTGTAGCCTTTTTACCTTAAAGGCTCCTCTGTGGGTCACAATAGTCTGAGCTATAGCAGCATCATCATCAACAGGCAGCTGTTGATACACTTGAGCTAGGTCAAGCTTTGCAAAAACACACCCCCCCTTGAGAGAGGCCAGGATATGACTGACCACAGGAACAGGATAGGCATGTTGCTGTAATGCCTTATTCAGAGTGCATTTGTAATCGGCACAAATGCGAATGTCCCCATTTGCCTTTAGAGGCGTGACAATGGGGGTCTCCCAAGGACTGGAGTCAACAGGTTCTAGAATTCCTTGTTGGATCAGTTTGTCCAACTCAGTGTCAATTTTACTCTTTAAAGCAAAAGGGACCCTTCTTGCTTTAATTCTAATAGGAGTGACAGTGGGGTCTAGTTTTAAGGACATGGGGGGTCCTTTGAATGTGCCCAGCTGGGGGCTGAAGACATCTGCGAATTCTTTGCAGACTTCCTGCAGGTCGAGTGTTTGTAAGCTGTTGAGCCCCGTGACGTGTATCCCCAAGGCCTCAAACCAATCGAGTCCTGTGAGACTCGTTCGTTCACCCCCTACTACTAATAGGTCTAGTGGACCTTCAAAATTCTTGTACTGAACGTTAAGGGTGGCCTCCCCCTTAACACACACTCTCAAATTCTGAAAGTCTGTTAGCACAATGTCAGAAGGCCTTAACTTGGCCTGAGTTCCACTGCCGGAACAAATCTTCCTAAATGTATGTAAGGAGATGATTGAAAGTGCAGACCCCGTGTCTAGTTCCATAGTTAATGGAACCCCTTGTAGCTTCACCTTGAGTGACAGCTTTTTCTTAATGGGCTTGTGTGTGCCTGTCCTAAAGATGCTCCTTCGCGAAGCGCAAAACCCCACCCTATTCTGGCTGGGGACCCTGGTACCTTTCAGGCGCAATTCTTCCTGAGGTTGTACCTTTCGTCGGCCCAGACACACAGCTGCAATATGTCCTTGTTTTCCGCACGCCCGGCAGATAGCGGAGCGGAACTTGCAGTCGGTTCTCCTGTGGTGACCTCCACAGCCGATGCACTTGAGGGGAGCTGAAGAGCTTCCTTTCTGGTTCCCTTCCTTCGTGGGGTGGAGACGGTCGACTTCCTCGTCCGGATCCTCCTCGGAGTTCCCTTGGACTTCTTCTTGGTGCACGGATGCAACATCTGGACTGTTCCTGATCGGCCGCATGTTCTTGATGGCGCCGCCTGCTGCTTCTTCTGCAGTGACTTCTCTCAAGGCATCTTGGAAGGACAAGTCCTCTTTGGTGAAAAGCCTCTGTTGTAACTCTCGATGCCTTAGCCCGCACACGAATCGGTCCCTCAGTCGTTCTTCGAGGTCCTTGAACTCGCAGTGCTTGGCAGCCTTTCTTAATGCGGCGATGTATTCTTTGGCCGATTCTCTGGATCGTTGATCCCTCTGCTCGAAAGGTGTGGTGCCATGCGATGATGGACATCTTAGGCTGGAAGTGCTCCTTCAGTAGCTTCTTTAGATCTGCGTACCTGACAGACTCTAATGGGACAGGTGCTGCGAGGTTCTCCGCAATTTCGAAGGCGTCTTGACCATAGACACACAGCAGGGTGGCAGCCTTCAAGCTATCTTCCCTCACTTGGTTCACCTTGAGGTAGTTTTCCACCCTGGCTACGTAGGACTCCCACCTCTCTGGATGTGAGACGTCGAACTCCGAAAGCCTTCCAATTTTTGCCATCTTCAGGAGACGGGTCTATCAGCCAGCCTACCCCCGAATGCGCACTGGATTGGCGGGTAGCTGCCGAGTCAACGCCGTTCCGCCGCTCAGGACTCACTTGGGTAAGCTTACACCTTTTTCTTTTCCGTCGGTGCAAGGCATCCCACCTCGTCGCCAGTGTTGAGTCCTTCGCGAAAGGCAAGACACGAGAAGCAGTTGTAGTTCTCAGGTTTTCTTTTATTCTGTGTTCAGGTTACAGATGAAGGCTTCAGCAACGCCCAAAAGCTCCCAGCCTCTTATATAGGCATTTCCCGGGTCAATGTGTTACTTTTCCCGCGCCAGCACCCGCGCATGCGCACAGGCGCTGGCGACAGCCTGTCTGGTCCCGGGCAGCTTGCACCTGCCCGGGACTGCCTGCAAACACCCCGAGCCCGTTTGCAAGGCTCGGGACATAACACCTTCCATAATAATTGCTGTAAACACTGGCTTTGGGGTATAAAGGGGCAGGTGTAAATGAAAGGAACATTTCCCCCCCCCCTCTAAAATGATTATTGCTGGCAAAAATAGCAAAATGTCAGTGGGCTCTGGTTGCTTCCAATGTTTGCTGCCAAGCTTCAATTTACCTCTTCATTAGCCCTGATCAGAGATATTTTACAAGTTGTCCCATTCCTTTGGTCACAGAATTTTAGGCTCCACAGTTGTTGCTTTTCCTAGTTTCTCTCTTACTTAGCTACTTGACAATGACTCAGTGATTCTAAGCTTTGTGCTAGGATAGCTGGCAAGCACCTTAAGGGTGGTATACTGTTTAGTGTGCAACAAAAGAGTAACTGTGAACAGTCAGTATGCAGGTTTAGAACTGTACAGAGAATCCTAGTTCTTGTTCTCTGCAACCAGGTGATTTATGCACTGGAGGGCACTGTGGCATCATTGTACTTGGCCAGTTGTATATGCATGGGCAAGACTAGGGTAATGTTAAGTGGACATCTTCCCATTGCCCTGTGACTGTGTGTATTGCGTCTTTCCCTGTTTGGCTGATGTCTATAACCATATGTAGATTGTTCTTTAACCTCTTCCCCAGCTTTCTAACCATCTTGCCCATTAAAAAGTTTAGGAAAACTTGAAAATATATGTCCTGTGTTCTGACTTTAAATTGGCATAGTGAAATAAAACTTTAAAGATCAGTTCTGAGATTTTAATATAGGCGATTCAGGTGGGGAGGGAGTTAGAAGGTAACCCCTTATCTTGCTGCATTCCTATTCCACCAGCAAACATTTGCTTCCACCTAGCAAGCACCCTGTCTCCACCACTTTCCCCACTTTCTATTGTACCTCTCAGTGCCAAGCCAACTATGACAAGAACAACAGAAGAAAAGAGAAAGAGGGAGAGGGGGAGCATAGAGAACAAAGCCCATGTGGGATGGAAGGGCTTATTTCCTCTCTTCAAACAACTCCAGATGCTGAGACATGCACTGAGCCAACAACTGAGGCCTCAAGATGGACAGAAGGGGGTGTTTCCATGTGATTGAGGGGGAGGGTGACAGTATATAGGAAAATGAAATAAGAAAAAGAATACAAAATAAATGATGAGAAATAGGACTGAGAAAAGTTTAAACAGGCAAGAAAGCAGAGAGGACCAAGAAATGTAGAAAGAAGATCAGAGAAGAATGTTCAGAGCATAAAAATAAAAACAAAAAAAAGTGTGAGGGGGAATGACCTAAGCAGCATTAAGGGAGGGGTGATGGGGAAGGAAGCAGGAGGCGGAGAAGGAGAAGGGAACTATGTTTTGTTATAGAAAGAAGTGATTTATGAATGCCCAGGATTGGAATATGTCTCTACATTCCACAACATTTTTCCTGAAGCTAGGAGAAGCCCCAGGGAAAAAGGAAGAGGCTGTGGTGTAGCTCTCTGAAAAACATTTAAGTCATGAAAGACTTGGCATGTTGGCACTAACTCACACAGACCCAACTGCAGCATCATACAGCATGCTGCGGAGATATCTAGAAGTACTGTTGATGTCTTATTCTGGTGCCTAGAAGTTACAGGGATCTAGATGGGGAACCACAAGGTTTAACTAAACCTTGTCATGAATGAGTGGATCTGGGTTTGGGGGCCTGCCAGTTATGGGACTATGGGGTTGCTCTGCCCAACAGACCTGGTGTGCAACTTAGTAGTCCTTCAAGACTCATAAAGTCTGCTTAAAGAGCAGGTAGCAATCATGGTTAGGAGGCCTTCACGATGTACATCAGTTGCAACTGTTCCTGCAACTGGAGGTTCTGTTCATAGTCACTTCTGCCTTGGTCACTTCCCAGATGGGCTGCTGTAATGCAATATTCAAGCTGAAGAAGTTTCAGCTGGTACAAGTATAGTGGTGTAGGCAGGTATATATAGCTCTACAATAGCAAACATTACAGCTTTGCACCACATTGATTGCCAGTTTCCTACTGGCTCTAATTGAAAATGCTAGTTTTCACATTTCATGTCCTGAGCCTGGGTTGTTTAAAAGACTTCCCCTTCTCAATTAGATTTGCCTCTCCCTTCAGATCTGGCAGAACAATTACAGCTGGCAGAACCCAGGAGACAGGCCTTTTCTGCTATAGACATCTGCACTATGGATCATCACTCCTCAAAAGTGAGGTTGGCCCCATCTCTGCAAACCTTTCAAAACTATCTCAAAAATCTGGTTTTATCAAAGGTCTGGAAGACAGAAGAGAATTGTGATCTGATGAGGTACTCCAGTGTTATTACTTGACATAGGATAGTGGAAGCAAGTCCATAAGTCTGGTTTCCCACTCCATCAAGCATGGTCTTAGTTCCACAATGGCATCTGTATTCCTAAATCTTATTCATTGAAGCTCCAACAATATCTTCTTGTTGCTATTGCGGAAAATTATAGTAATTATTTCTCATCATTTTGAAACAGAACAACATGAAAAACATAGTGCAACTCCTAAAATAGGCTTATAATATTTTTTTTTAAAAAAGAAAAAAATAGCTGCACTAACTTTGCATCATTGTGTCCAGCAATTGACTTCAATTTCTGTTGGAATATTCATGAGCAGGAAGAGTCATGTGGTAACTCAGTCAGCCAATGTGAAGAAAGTGCTACTGAGTCTATGCAAAAGGGTATTGAGTTAGGAGCTGAATTTTTAATCTCAGGTTTGTCTCTGTAGTTCTCTGTAAGAAGTCTTCATTGAGCTATGTTGCTGTAAAGAAGAATGTATGGTATTGTAAATATTTTGATATGAATATAAAGAAATTTATTTGAATCAGCTAAATGCAGTCAACTGTGAGAGCTTCTGATTTATTTTTTCACCAATAGAGAAATTAAAATTCTCTAACAGGTTATGGGCCCAGAGCTTACTAAGGACTGCATTGTAATTTAAAGCTGGAAGAAATTGCCTGTGTTTAGAAAGTATAAGAACAAGGCAGAATAAGCAGAATGGCTGCAATGGAATTTAAGGAAAGCTCTGTGCCTCATTTAGGTCAGAAGAATTACATTATATGAGCTGCTAAAATGGAATGTTTGCTCAAAGCAAAAGAGCTGTGGTATATCGTAGAAAATCCACCACAAGTGTTTGCAGCTGCTGATCAGAAAAGTCATGATTGAGCAATGGCTTATCTCATCTTGACTTTAGATGATGAACAATTTCTAAATATTGCAAATTTAAAGACTGCAAAGAGAGATTTTGCAAGCAAAGAGCTCAGCAAGAAAAGAATTGCTACATTTGTGGAGCAAACACACATCTGAAAAGGAACTGTTTGCAGAGGAACAATTTGCAGCAAAGGACATTTGTGCAAGCAAAAAAGACTGATTTGCAAAAGGAACATTTTGGTGTTGCAAAAGTTTGCTGTAGCAACAACAGAGACAAGTGGCTAATAGATAGTGGGGCAAGTCAAACAATTGTTAATGACTCTGAATTATTTTGCAGGTTAGTTCCAGTAGCACAAGAAGCTGTGGCTTTGGCAAATGGCCAGAAAGCAAAAGTCATCAGAAGAGGCGATGTAAAAATTCCATATTTGGAATAAAAGTTTACCAATGTGCTTTGTGTACCTGAGATGGAACATAATTTATTACGTGTGTCTAATTTAGACAAACAAGGTTTTGAGATCATTTTTATAAATGGGAAGTGTCTCATCAAAAGGAATGGGAATATTTGTGCAGAAGGCATAAAGGAAGATAATCTATATGTATTGCAGGGACAAAAGGTTCAATGTTCCCATATATTTAAGAATGTTGCAGAGCATGGTTCATGTGTTCATCTTCTACATAGAAGACTTGGCTATGCAATCTTTAAGGTTTTGCAGCAAATGCAAGAGTTTGCAGAAGAGCTAAATTTGAAGAGATGCAAAACATATTTGGACTGTGCAGTATGCAAAGCATCGAAGTCAAAGGCATTCTCAGTTAGTAAATATAGCACAAGACAAACAAAAAGAGCTCTAGAGCTGGTCCATGCAAATCTGGAGGGACCTATGTAATCCAGTTTGGGAGGAGCAAAATACGCACTGGTAATTGTTGATGATTATATCAGGTATTCATTTTGCTACTTGCTTAGAGGTAAGACAGAGATGCTGCAACAATTCAAACAGTGGGTAAGTTTTGTAGAGAGAAGGTACAGACAACAAGTGTGTCAGCTGCAAACTGACAGAGGTACTGAATTTATGTCAACCAAATTCCAACAATGGTTGGGGCAGTTGGGAATAAGACACAGATGTACAAATCCTTACACAGCAGCAGAGAATGGTGTAGCTGAAAGAAGGAATGGTGTTTTGCAAACAATGAAAGATTCATTATTAGAGGATTCTGGTATGAGCAGGTCATATTGGGGAGAAGCCATATTGACTGCCAATTATATAGTTAACAGGCTGTGGAGTTCCTCCATTAATAATACTCCATATGCCATTCTATATGGGAGAAAGCCATCACTGGCACATTTGAGAATTTTTGGAAGTACTGCATGGGTACATATTCCAAAAGCAATCAGAAGAAAGGGACAGCAAAAGGCAAGAAAGCTCAGGTTTGTGGGCTATGAGCCAGGGTCAAAAGGATATCGCTTTAGCGATGGAAGTAAAAGAATTGTAATTTCAAGGTCTGCTAATTTTGCAGAACAAAATTGGGACAGAATTAATGCAAATTCTGGGTATGTCTCACTTAATGACAGTGATCTATTTAACAACAATAACTCATCTAATGATGGAAAAATGATTATTGAAGATGTCAATGTTCAGGGAGGAGAGGCTGAACAAGACAAGAAGCCAGATAGACTTGAGACACAGGAGCAGTTAATACCACGTAGGTCAGAGCGATGTAACAAAGGAATTCCACCTGACAGGTATTCTGCCAGCAAGATAAAAGTTTGCAATGTGTGGTATGAGCCAAGAAGTTTTAAAGAAGTGTTGGCATTACCAAAAGCTGAACAAGAAAGATGGAAAGAGGCCATGGATAAAGAGATGAAATCCATGGGAGACCATGAAGTATTTAAATCAGTGACTTTGCCACAGGGAACCAAAGCTGTGGGTTGTAAGTGGGTATATAAGAAAAAGGTATTGCCAAATAATGATGTACAGTATAAGGCCAGGTTAGTTGCACAAGGTTTTTCACAATTAAAAAATTTGGGAGAAATAAAAAATTATCTCAGTGTAGAGATACAGAAAAATGAAAAAGGTGGTTATATTCTCAGTCAAAGGAGAAAAATTGAGCAGTTATTAGAAAAATATAATATGAAAGATTGCAATACTGCTCCCACATCCATGAGTACGGATTTTTATAATAGTTTAAGTGTGGACAAAGGTGAAATCTGTGATCAAGAGATATATCACTCAGCAATAGGGAGTTTGTTATATCTACCACAGTGGTCCAGACCAGACATAGCTTGCACAGTAAGCATTTTGAGTTGTTTTACTGCTGCACCTACAAAGTTGCATTGGATGGGTGTAAAAAGGGTCTCAGATATTTAAAGGGAACTATAAATTTGGGTCTTCAAATACAGATTACTGAGGAATTGAAATTAAAGTGTTATGTTGATAGTGACTATGCAAATGACATAAACACAAGGAAATCAAATTCTGGGATTATAATATTGTTTGGAGGGACTCTGATTGGATGGAAGTCCAGAAAACAAACAACTGTTGCTATTTCAACAGCGGAAGCAGAGTTTATTGCTTTACCTGAATTATGTTCTGAAGTAACATGGTATGTACAGTTGTTGCAAGATTTAAATATTAATGTAAAAGAATCTGTAAAGATATTTGAAGACAATGCTGCCTGTATAAAAATGGCAACTGGTGACAGGGTGAAGAACAGAAGTAAACATGTAGACATTAAGTATTGTAATGTCAGGGAAGCTGTAAAAGAAAAATTGATTAGTTTACATCATTGTTCTTCTGAGAATAATTTGGCAGACATGATGACTAAACCATTGGGTAGTGTTCACTATGGAGAATGGATTAAGTCAATAGGTCTGATGTCTCTTCCTGTCATGAAGGGAGAGTGTTGGAATATTCATGAGCAGGAAGAGTCATGTGGTAACTCAGTCAGCCAATGTGAAGAAAGTGCTACTGAGTCTGTGCAAAAGGGTATTGAGTTAGGAGCTGAATTTTTAGTCTCAGGTCTGTCTCTATAGCTTTCTGTAAGAAGTCTTCATTGAGCTGTTGCTGTAAAGAAGAATGTATGGTATTGTAAATATTTTGATATGAATATAAAGAAATTTATTTGAATCAGCTAAATGCAGTCAACTGTGAGAGCTTCTGATTTATTTTTTCACCAATAGAGAAATTAAAATTCTCTAACAATTTCCCTCAAAATATTTAAGTGATTTTGATTACAAAATCACTTAAAATGTCAAAATGTTTCCCAGACAATTTTCTGATATTCTCAGCTGCCATGCGTTTTTCCTGCTTGGTGTATGTCGCATTGTTTATGGAATTTAAAAACTTTTAGTGGAATCAGACCGATAGACCAGTATAGGGTTACCACACAAAAAATTTGCTCCCTAGCTGTATTACTCACATTAAATGGACTGAGGGAGCTAACAATTTAGGCAGTGATCACTCCACCCAGCTACTGAATTTATTCCCAGATCTTCAAGATTTTGCACCTCTCCATGATTGTCCTGAGTCATCACTATTACTTTTGCTCACTTCATGTTCCCTTTATCAGACATCTTTTATCAGTCACCTAGAGTGGATATTTACTCATTGTTCATTTTCATCAAATTTGCATATCTAATTTATTTAGAACTGAAAATTTGGAAAGATTAATTATAATTTAAATAGATATAAATTTCATTACAGTGAGGAACATGGGAATTTTGTGACTTGTCTACATGATGATAACTTAATGCTGCTGTATTTGACATCATAAAATTCTTAACCTTTAAACTAGTCTTAGATTGGATAGTCATTCAAACAGATCAAATGGCCACCTCACATCCACTTCAGAGCAGTTCACTTTTTTTCTTGTGCACAGCAATTTTGAACAATATTTCAAGTTATGAATTGAGTAGTCTTTTAAAAAAAATGTTCTGGCAAGTATGTAAATTTTCACCAGTTTTTACTTTTTAAAGTCCTAATATCAAAAGGCAGAAAGATGAGATTAGATTCTTAAGAGTTACACAGACTTTTTTTCCCCCAAGAAAAGTGATGGATGATGGAGTTATAATACAGCAGCCTAGCGGTATGATAGCTTAAGGAAAACTGTAGTAAAGAGTTGGGAATGTGATCTTTATTGTATTCTTCTACACTGTAGATTGCAGTGATGGTGCAATCTCATCATTGAAGTTTCATGATCAGTTTCTCATTGGTATATGTCTTACAGTTGAGTATAATAATAATAATAATAATAATAATAATAATAATAATAATCCCCCAGTGAGGCACTACCTTGACGCCCCCAGTGAGGCACTACCTTGACGTGGTTGTGAGGCTTGTGCACTCTGAGGAAGATGAGAGCTATGCCAGAGGTTCAAACATACTGGACAGGTCTCATCAGAGGAGTCAGACAAAGAGTGTCTCTCCCATAAAAAATATGGTGAGACGTAAATGTCAGAATGCCATACCGGCTCGGATGTCGCCCGGGTTAACAAGGTCCGCGCTAGATATTGGAGTTCCTGGATATCTGGTGAAAAATGGGTTACAGGACTCAGGACTGTTGGCTGAGCAACCAGGGCCAGCAGCTGCAGAACTACTGGAAGAAAAGGTGTTTACCCGTCGCAGATACACAGTGATGGAAAACAAAGAAATAATGATCTGTTACTATAGATCAAGTCCAACAAGATGAGGATATCTAAAGCGAATGCACCAATTCTGGAAAGAACAACATCCAGAATCAGAAATAACAAAACAGAGACTAGCAGATCAACGCCGATTTATAACACAAGTATTTACAGAAACAGAATTGGACGAACTGCAAAGGTTTACCCAGGGCAAAGAAATCAAAGCCTTCCAAGAAGTAATTCAGAATGTAGAGGCAAACCAGGGGGAGTTGGCAGTGAAAGAATCCAGTAGAGATATACAACTGTTCTCATTTGGAAACCAGGCACCTCTTCCTCAGGAAGAACAAAACCCTCTAACTAAAGAAATAAAGGAATTGAAACAAAGAATAATTTGAGCATCTAGAACAGCATAAAAAACAACAGAATAAAAGGCTGCCTGCATTGAAGCTTGTTCCAAAGAAACAGCTAGCACAATCAGATGCAAATACTGCAATAGCAAGTATAAGCACCAATTCACTGCAAGAAACAAACCAACTAATGTACAGCACAGCTGCAGTTATAACAGAATACCTGGGATGTAAAATCAACAAAAAAGAAAAACAAACAAACAGTGCACCAGAAAAATGGAAGGTTAGACTAGAAAATAAGATCAGCAAGTTAAGATCACATGCAAGCAAGCTAGAACAGATGAAAGAAAAGAAGCTGAAGAACAAGAAGACCAAAGAATACCTAATCAAGAAATACCACTTAGAAACAAGGAAGATCAAGGAAGCACTGGAAATAATAAAGCAACAAATAACAGCTATAGCTAGGAAAATCAGTAGATATGAAGCTCGAATTGCAAACTATAGGCAGAACTCCAATTTCAATCCAATCAGAAACGTTTCTACCCAATCCATCAATGGAGAAACTGCAAGAATCAGTCAGTACCTGACAAGGAAGAAGTGCAGTTCTGGAAGCAGATATGGGATAACCAAAAAGAAATACAACAAGGATGCGCTTGGTTAAAAGAGGTGGATGCAAATAAAACAGAAGTTGAAATGAAAGAACTAGTAATAACAACAAAAATGGTAGAAAAAAGAGCAAAGAAAATCAAAAATTGGTCAGCACCAGGTGAAGATGAACTGCATGGGTTTTGGTTGAAACATCTAACTGTTATACACCCACTCATTGCCAAACAGTTCAACAATATACTACAAGGAGGAGAAATTGAAAAGTGGCTAACAACTGGGAAAACCTACCTAATAATGAAAAATCCAGCAAAAGGGGCAACACCAGGTAACTACAGGCCAATTACCTGCTTACCAACAACTTTCAAATTACTAACTGGTGTAGTAGCTGATGCAGTGCAACAGCATCTAGTTGAAAACAATCTCTTTCCACCTGAGCAGAAAGGAAACCGCCCCAATAGCAGAGGAACAAAAGATCAACTCCTAATAGACAAAATGATCTTGGAAAACTGCAAGAGAAGGAAGACCAACCTGAATGTGGCATGGATTGACTACAAAAAGGCATTTGACTCTCTGCCACATGATTGGATAATCAAGTGCCTAGAAATAACAGGAGTAAGTAGAAACATCAGAAAATTTGTGCAAAAATCGATGGCACAATGGAAGACACAGTTGCAGATCAATGATGAGAAGCTGGGAGAGGTTAATATCAAGAGAGGAATATTTCAAGGAGATTCATTATCACCATTACTATTTGTTATTGCACTGTTTCCTCTGTCAACAATACTGAATAACTCAGGACATGGTTATCAAACATCAAAAACATCTGCTAGACTATCCCACCTCCTTTACATGGATGATCTGAAGCTGTATGGAAAAACATCATCTGAAATAGAATCGCTGCTCAACACTGTCCGTATATATAGCCAAGATATTGTAATGGAGTTTGGCTTAGACAAATGTGCACACTTACTATCAAACAAGGAAAAATAGTGAAAACTGAAGGAATCAAGATGCCCCACGAAAATAATATTAAGAGTCTGGATGAGGAAGAGTACTACAAATACTTGGGTATCCTTCAAGCTGACAACATCAAGCACACTGAAGTCAAGAAAAAGATTAGAGGTGAATACATCAAGAGAGTGAAGAAGATCTTAAAGTCCAAACTCAATGGAGGAAATACCATAAAGGCAATCAACACCTGGGCAATCCCAGTCATTAGGTACACAGCTGGAATAGTGGACTGGACTCAAGCAGAACTAAAAGCAATGGATAGGCAGACCAGAAAAATAATGACAATGAATCATGCCCTTCATCCACGCACATTGACAGACTTTATCTACCAAGGCAAATAGGTGGGTGTGGAATGCTACAAATACATCAGATGGTTGAAGAAGAAAAAATGGCTTTGGAAGAATATCTGAAGAACAATGATGAAGATGCACTGAAATTAGTATATCAGGAAGGCTTACTAACTACTGGAGAGACCAATCTGGCCTACAAGAAAGACCAAATGAAGAACAGAATAGAGGCATGGGAAGACAAAGCACTACAATACATGAAAAAAATAGCTGGGAAAGCAGATAATAATAAAACCTGGCAATGGCTAAGAGCAGGAAAATTGAAGAAAGAGACCGAGGGACTAATTCTGGCTGCACAAGACCAAGCCTTAAGGACAAATGCATACAAAGTCAAAATTGAGAAGACAGCAACAGACAGTAAGTGCCGCCTATGCAAAGAAGCTGAAGAAACAGTGGACCACTTGGTAAGCTGTTGCAAGAAGATTGCACAGACTGATTACAAGCAGCGGCATGACAAAGTAGCAACAATGGTGCATTGGAAGATCTGCAAAAAATATCATTTGCCTGTAAGCAAAAACTGGTGGGATCATAAAATAGAGAAAGTCATAGAAAATGATAAAATTAAACTGCTCTGGGACTTCAGAATTCAAACAGACAAGCACCTGCAACATAACACCCCAGACTTAACAATTGTCGATAAGAAAGACAAAAAAGTCTGGATAGTGGACGTGGCAGTGCCTGGAGACAGCAGAATAGAAGAGAAAGAACTGGAGAAGATAACAAAATACAAAGACCTACAAATAGAAATAGAAAGACTGTGGCAAAAGCAAGCAAGGGTAGTACCAATAGTAATCCTTGGGTGCAATCCCAAAACAACTGGAGCACCACTTGAACACCATTGACATTGACAAATTTGCTATTAGTCAATTGCAAAAGGCGGCCTTATTAGGAACTGCTTCCATCCTGCGACGATACCTGTAATACCATCAAACATCCACATCTGCCTATCCCAGGTCCTGGATAAAGACTCGATAGGTAGACAAAATGCCAAATCCAGTCTGAACATCTGGGTGACTGTGCGATGATTGATAATAATAATAATAATAATATTAATAATAATAATAATAGTAAAGTTGAAAGGGACCTTGGAGGTCATCTAGTCCAACCCCCTGCTCAGGTAGGAAACCCTATACCATTTCGGACAAATGACTGTCCAATCTCTTCTTAAAAACCTCCAGTGTTGGAGCATTCATCACATCTGGAGGCAGGTTGTTCCACTGGTTAATTGTTCTAACTGTCAAGAAGTTTCTCCTTAGTTCTAGGTTGCTTCTCTCCTTGATCAGTTTCCATCCGTTGCTTCTTGTCCTGCCTTCAGGCACCTTGGAAAATAGCTTGACTCCCTCTTCTTTGTGGCAGCCCCTGAGTGAGAGAGTTTCATACAATACATCTTAGTAACAGAATATAGAATAACAGAGTTAGAATGAAATTACAGGTAGAGGTCTTCTAGTCCAACTCTTGCTCATGAAGGAAATCCTATATAACTCTGGACAAGTGGCTGCCCAAACTCCTTTTTAAAACCTCTATTGATGGTGCACTCATAATTTCTGAAAGCAAGCTATTCCTCTGATTAATTTCTACTTAATTCTAGATCAGATCTCTCTTTGTTAAACTTCCACCTTCCCATCTTGATTATCAAGAAAGTCATTTCCTGGTTAAGTTAGCATTATTTACTGCTGTGCTGATTCAGGATTTGCTATAGAGTTGTGGATGATCCAATGCTTCAATAGATTCAAGGAATCACCATCTTCAAATAGTGTGTTGTACATTTGCTGACTGAAGTGCCATAGGTTATTTTTTTAAGCTAACCACTTCTCTTTTGTTCCCATACTATCATACTGTTAATATTGACTTTAATTTATCTCTCTTTAAAGTTTATGATAATGTAATGCTGCCACTTCATTGCTGTAATTTAACATATTTCAACATAAATTGGAATCTGATTGGCACAGTAGCAGACCTATCCTCTGATTGGCATAACCTGAGGATAAGGTTTTTGATGTTGTTTAAGTATTTTGTGGTTCCACAATGGAGTAAGGACAATGGGCACTTTGGGGGCATTTCCACACAGCACTTCAGCATCCCTCCCATGGCACCCCTGTATTCGTTTGTTTCCACATTAGTGTCCTCTGTGAGCAGCCCAAACAATGTTTTCTAGTTCAGCTATCCAAATCTCAAATAGTAAAACTTCCAATTTGCAATCTGCAATGCTTGAACTCTGTAGGACTTAGAGCTGAACAACTTTCCCATTGGCTGAAACTCCTGCCAGTGCCTACCTCCTGATCCATAGCTTTCCCTTGTTGCAATGTCTCCAGAACGTCACACTGCAGTCAGACTGTTCTCTTCCCCTCACCCATCCCTTATTACAGGCTGAGCAACACAAGCATAGGAGGCTGCACTGGCAGGAGGTCAATCTCTGCTCTCCTTGAATGATTGGCTGGAGGGAGTGTTATTTTAGCTAGGCTAAACGAAGCAATGTTTGGAGGATGGGGGAATGTTGAATCATAGAGAAGAGCCTTATGAATACATCTAACAAGGCTGTGAGCAGTAGAACATGATCAAATAGGTCATAATGCTGGGGAAAAGCTTGCAAACCACAAGATACTTGCCTGGATTATGTAATACAGAAAGAAGAAATATCCTGTACATGCTATCATTTGCTCTCTATTATAACCTCCAAGGTCTCAAGGTAAACTCTGAAATGAAGATACTCTGAAAGGCCAAGCACTCCCTCAATCTCTACTGATGTCCCGACCATAAAAGAGGCTACTCACTTGGAATGTGGAGACATTTTATTTATAGGACTCAATCAAAGCACTGAAATTTAATCCAAGTTGAACCTGTCTGACAATTTTTTTTATTTGTACCTACCTTTAGTATTTTTACAAACAACCCAAGGTGAACATATTTAAAATACCTTTCTCCTATTTTCCCCACAGCAACAACCCTGTGAGGTGAGCTGGACTGAGAGAAAGTGACTGGCCCAAAGTCACCAGCTGGCTTTCATGGCTAAGGCAGGGTTTAAATTCACGGTTTCCTGCTTTCTAGCCTGATGCCCTAACGGTGTCACTAGGCCATACTGAGTTTCCAGTTATACTGATTTGTTTATACTGACTTGATTCATAAAATCATGTTTTACAAAGTACAGGAGCTAGTTTGACTTACCACACTGAGCCAAAACGCAAACTACATAATGATTTAGGATATTTTTTGATGGCATCATTTCCATTCTGCAAATTGTCTGCCATAGTGATGTCTGCTTCTCTGTGGAAGGGGTGATATCCTCAAGTTTGAAGGAGACTCATTTGCTCATTCCTTAAGAAGCCATTGCTGGTTACAACCATCCTGAATAATTTTGTTCCCTTTTTAGGAAGGTAGTCAGGGTCTAGTTCCAGAGAACCCTGAGAACCCTGTGTGCTGGACCGGATTGTAGCCAGTTAGAACTGTGTTAGAGTATTTAGCATTTACAGGGTTAATGTTGTGTTATTGAGAGAACTGTATGTAAGAACATGTAGCATTTAAAGGGTTAAACGCTGTTTCCTTCAGAGACGGCTTGTGGGTAATATAGTTAATCCTATAGCTTATCTAGTTAAGTGGGAGGAATTTAAAAGTTTAAAGCAGCAGTTCTCAACCTGTGGGTTGCGACCCCATTTGGGGTCGAACGACCATTTCACAGGGGTCACCAAACAACGCGATCCGCCATTTTTTTCCTCAGCTGGTGGCACCGTGCATCGTGCCGCGCATGGGGGCGCCGCTGCGCATGGGGGCACGGCGCGCATGGGGGCGCGGCGCGCATGCACGGCGCATCCTTATGACCGGGGTCGCCGGTATAAAAAGGTTGAGAATCACTGGTTTAAAGCTTCCTGGCTTTGTGCCATTGTATTATCTCTCTGCATAGATTCCTGCATGTCAGCATGTAACTTTTACACAGGATAGAGGAATCCATTATTCCTTTACCTATGGGAATGAACAATATCCTAATGACCAGATGTATCTTCTGTATAGTAAGTCTCTGCTTAGAATTCATGGACAATAAATATTGTTTTAAAATCGTTCTCATTGAGTTTATGCTGTCCAGACCAGAACTATAAAGCAACTCAATTCATGGTTCCGGAATAAAATGGATTGTCTAGACTTATTTTACTTGTGTTTCAGGTCAGGGTTCAGTACATAGACAATATTGACCACTTTGCTCAATGACCTACGATATAGCTGGTGTGGGGGAGGGTGCATCCATTCCTTGATTTCAAGGAGCTCATCAGTCATGGTATCCTTCTGGGACAGCTTTGGGGCCAGGAGTGGGATGTGCCATTTTGCAATAGTTGTCCTTTCTCTATGGCTAGTTTCAAATAGGGTGAGGGGGTAAGAGGTCACATCTATAACTCCTCACATGTGAGGTGTTGCAGGGCTTGATTCTCCTGTTTTAAAATCTATGTGAAACCAGTGGGTGAGGTCATCTGTCAGGAAGCCAAGAACAATCTGTCACTGTTGAAGTCCTGGACAGTACCTGGAGGCTGTGCAGAGCTAGATGGGAAGAAATAAACTCAGATTTAATCTTGACCCGATGATGTGACTTTATTTGCCCTCCTTCCAGTTGTGGGGATATTCCATTTTTAATCTTCAATGGGGTTGTACTTCCCCATTGGGGTGTACAACATACATGGGGTGTATGGGATGGTCAGGGAAGGGTAGTACCTCTGGTGTAGGGCATGTCGTGCCTCTAGGGCAGCTCTCACACCTTTGGTCCCCACCTGATACTCAGCTCTCACCTGTGGCTCCTAGTAGCTGTTACATGCGCAGTGGCCACACCCCGGGCAACAGCTTCGACAGGCTGGCTAAACCAGATTGAGAGTAGCCGCTGTGTCTTCGATACTCGGTGAGTAAGGGATTTGTCCATCCTGAGCATGTGAAGACAGACTCTGGTGGATTGAGCAGATGAGATCTATTAACATAGAACCAACAGTCATGAAGGCAGTTTCTGCAAGTGACGTGGTACGCTGAGAGCACAGCAAGACACGGAAGATGCCCTGGTCAACCACTGCGCCCAGCCCATCTCCAACTGTCTCGACTTTTGTCCTGCCATTGGAATAAGATGGAATCTGGGAAGAGAGAGTGAGGCTGACTATGCACACCTCTCCCTCACTTAAATCCAATCCACGTGCAAGTCTTGACATCTTGACTTTCCCTAATTCTGACAAATCTTAAAGTCCTGTGGTGATAGGCAAGTTAAATGAATCACTAGGAGCTGTGGATGCGGAACTGCACACAGGTGGCTCAGGTCTAATGGTCACTTCTTGCTGATGAAGCAACAGCTGGATTCGGTGTCTATCTGAGTGACTGAGCAGCCCTCTTTAGGATCACACTGCTCACCTCCGTAGTATGAGGAAGGGGCTAGAAAATGTGCCCTAAACATTGTTCCTTCAAACCCTGTCCAGACTACTGCGGTTGGAGGGGATCCCATTTCATGCAGTCGAAATACAAAATTTAAGACAAAACACAAGGTGTTACCATTTATTATTGGTACATGGAACATATGCACGCTTCAAGACAATCCATTAGCAGATCGCCAAGAAAGAAGAACAGCTCTGGTAACCAGAGAGCTTGCAAGATTTAACATTGACATTGCGGCCCTATGTGAAACTTGTCTAGCCAATGAAGGTCAGCTCACAGAAACAGGAGGCGGTTACACATTTTTTTGGTGTGGACGTAGCAGTGACCAACATTGTGAATCTGGAGTTGGCTTAGTGGTTAAGAACCATCTTGTTTGCCAACTTGCCAGTCTTCCTAAGGGTGTGAATGATCGACTCATGACACTGCATCTCCCACTATTAAATGGAAAGCAAGCCACATTGATCAGTGCCTACGCACCCACAATGACAAATCCAGATGAAGTAAAGGACAAGTTTTATGAAGATCTTGATGCCCTACTTTCATCCGTGAAGCGTACCGATAGGCTGATTTTACTTGGCGATTTCAACGTGAGAATGGGGTCTGATCATTCTACCTGGGATGGCATTATTGGTAAAAATGAAATTGGCACATGTAATAGCAATGGTCTGTTACTATTGAAGACATGTGCTGCTCATGATCTGGTCATTACTAATATCATCTTTTGCCTTCCTGCTCGTAAAAAGACGTCCTGGATGCACCCACGCTCCAAGCACTGACATCTTATTGATTATGTCATTGTGCGGAGGAAAGACATGCAATATGTAAGAGTAACTAAGGCTATGCCGAGTGCTGACTGCTGGACTGACCATAGACTCATCATTTCCAAGTTAAATATTCACATCAAGCCAAAGAATCATCTACAGGGAAACAGAGTTGTGATGAAAAAGATCAATGTCAGTACACTGGAAAACCCTGACATAGTAGCTTCATTAGTAAAAGATCTTGAAATCAACTCCTGGAGCTGCAAATAGAGGAAAATGCTGAGAAGGACTGGGAATGTTTTCGTGACATCTTGCACTCTTCTACACTTAAGTTTCTTGGACCTTCATATAGGAAGCAGCAGGACTGGTTTGATGAAAATGATGAAGAGATTAAGGCCTTGCTTGCTGAAAAACACCATCTCTACCCTGCTCATCAGAATGACCCGTCGTCAACTGCAAAGAAAAATGCTTTTATAAACACTTGCAGGATTGTACAGAGCAAGCTCCGCAAGATGCAGGATTCCTGGTTGAGTGCCAAAGCAGATGAAATTCAGAAGTTTGCTGATAGAGGCGATGTCAAATGATTCTATGAAGCCTTAGATCCCTGTATGGACCTCAGTCCTTAGGAAGCTCTCCTTTACTAGATTTGAGTGGTGTAACTCTTATCACTGAGAAGACCCTGATTTTACAGCATTGGGCTGAGCATTTCCACTTTGTGCTGAACCGCCCATCCACCATCAATAATGAGGTGATTGACAGGATATCCCAGGTAGATATCAACTATAGCCTGGATGCCCTACCATCAGAGGCTGAAACCTCACAGGCCATCAGTCAGTGTTCCAGTGATAAGGCGCCAGGATCTGATGCAATCCCAGCGGAAGTCTATAAGGCTGGTGGTGCTGTGCTTGTTGAAAAACTTATCCAGTTGTTCCAATCTTTCTGGAAACAAGGTTCCATTCCCCAGGAACTGAAAGATGCGTCCATCATGCACCTCTGCAAGAGGAAAGGAAATTGACAAGTCTGCGGTAATTATAGAGGAATATCACTTCTCTCTGTCGCAGGCAAGATCTTTGCACGAGTGTTGCTAAATAGCCTGATTGACCATCTGGAACAAGGCATACTACTTGAGACACAGTGTGGTTTTCCTTAAAGAGTGTGGCATGGTGGACATGATCTTTGCAGCTTGACAGCTCCAGGAGAAATGTCAGGAGCAGAATTGTGAACTATACACCACCTTTGTGGATCTCACCAAGGCTTTTGACACAATTAGTCATGAAGGATTATGGCGCATTATGTCAAAATTTGGCTGCCCTGACAGATTTAGTCTGATGGTACGACAGTTCCATGATGGCATGGCAGCTCATGTTCTGAGTAACAGTGGAGCCTCAGAGGCCTTCCCTGTCACTAACGGTGTTAAGCAAGGCTGTGTGCTGGCACTAACCCTGTTCAACACGATGTTTTCAGTCAGACATCTTTCAGAACAGTTCAGTGGGAGTTAATCTGAGGTACAGAACCGATGGGAAATTGTTCAACCTGCGAAGACTTCAGGCTGTCACCAAGGTAAAGGAGACTGTGCTACGAGATTTCCTCTTTGCTGATGACTGCGCCTTTAATGCAGGATCGGAGCAGGAAATGCAAGCCAGCATGGACAAATTTGCAGCCGATTGTGACAACTTTGGCCTCTTCATCAACACAAAGAAAACTGAAGTGATGTACCAGCCAGTTCCAAAAGCCCAATATCAAGAGCCTACCATCACAGTAAAGGGACAAAAGCTGCAAGCAGTGGACCAATTTACGTATCTTGGTAATACCCTCTCCCGTGCAGTGACAATTGACAACGAGGTCAACTGTAGAATTGCCAAGGCAAATTCTGCATTTGGCAGATTGTGGATTAACGTGTGGGACCACCATGAAATAAGCCTTGCTACTAAGCTTAAAGTTTACCAGGCAGCAGTGCTAACTACCCTAATGTATGCTAGTGAGACCTGGACAATGTATAGGAGGCACGTTAGGCAACTGAACTACTTCCACATGACTTGCCTTCGTAGAATTTTGAGGATTCGGTGGAAGGATAAGATACCAGACACAGATGTCCTCTCCAGAGCAGGCCTATCATCAGTTTACACTCTGTTGATGAAAGCCCAGATGTGCTGGGTAGGCCATGTTGTAAGGATGCCAGATCATCGCATCCCTAAATAGCTCTTCTATGGTGAGCTGTCTCAAGGAAAACGATCGCACGGGGGACAAAAGAAGCGATACAAAGACACACTGAAAGCCTCTCTTAAGTCCCTGGATATTAACACCATCTCTTGGGAACTTCTGGTGCATGATTGACCAACATGGCGCATCTTGGTGTACCAGGGTTGCCAGACATATGAACACAGAAGGACAATCTTGGTACAAGAGAAGTGAGCACTCCACAAAGCCAGAGCTGTAAATGCTGAAGTAACAGTGTCTACATTTTTTTGTTCAGTATGTGGCAGAACATTCCGTGCTAACTTCGGTCTTATCAGCCACCTACGGCCACATTGTTGATGGCCCATAATCCACAAGATGTCAAGGTCCTCATCGAAATTGATGGACGAACAACAAACTTCCCCATGGAAGACTGGTATGGAATCTGGGGGTCCTCTTGAATTCCCAGTTTCTGTTCAAGAACTGGTGGGGCCAAGAGGACCCTTGTACAGGTTTACCTAGTGTGCTAGTTGCACCTGTTCTTGAAAGAAGCCCTTCAGACAGTCACCCATGACTTGATCTTCTCTCAATTGCCTTATTGTAATGTGCTCAGAAGCTTCCACTGGTCCAGAATGCAGCGGTATGGTCAATGAACAGCATGTCATGGTATGTGCATGCTGTAGAAGAGCAGACCAAACTAGAAAATAGGGTTAAATATATCATGAATTTGTTGCAAAAACAGGGTTATTTTGCAGAATCCAAGAAGTGTGCCTTCTCAATAACAGCTCCTGCTTTCTAGAATGACATTGCCTGCAGAGGCCCAACTGCTCATCTTACTGATTTTTCACAAACTGTTAAAAGCTTGGTTGTTCTCCTAGACTTTGGGATTGATGGTGGTGGAATCTCTTTGGGTTTGGGCATTTTTTCTGTTTCCCCCCCTCCTTATTATGAGGTTATATTCCTTTTCACTGTTATATGTACCGAATCATTGTGGAGTTAGGTGGCCCCAAAACTAAATAGAAACATACAAATAAACAATGTTAAAGTTGACAAATTGACTATCTTTATTTCTGCTAATCTTGGAACACTGAGAATAGGCAAAGAATATTATGAGCATCCTCTAGTTCAGTGCTTTTCAACCCCAGCAACTTTATTTTCCTGTATTTTTAATTTATTTGACTTGCTTGCTTTAGAATGTGCAGCAATAACAGAGTTGGAAGAGAACTTGTAGGTCATCTAGTTCAGGTCTTTTCAACCGGTGGTAAGCGTACCACCAGTGGTGCATTGGCACCTGGCAGGTGGTACGTGACCATCCTAGAGAAGTTGCGGGGGAGAGGAATGAGCTGAACCAGCGGCATCACCGCACAAGTCTGAGTGAGAGACAGCTGGAGCTGCAGGGCTGTCAAGGCTCAGCAGAAGCACCAGAATCAGCACTGGGTTCCAGCTGATCAGCACATCTTTGGGGCTGTCAGGGCTCAGCAGAAGTGCCAGGTTCAGCGCCGCTTTCCAGCTGACTGGTGCTTCTTTGGGGTCTGGTGAGGAGGAGGTGGAGGAAGAGGATTTAAGCAAGCTTAGCAACCAGAGTGGGGATCCCCCCAAAACAAACGTGCTTCATGGGTAATTTCCCAGCACGGCAGAAGTGACCAAAACCTGCTGCATCCACCCGGCAGATGGGGGAGGGGGGAATAAAAACCAAACAGCCCCCTCCCCCCACTGCCAATTGTCAACAGAAATGCTCACAACAACAAAAATCTCGGACAGGAGGAAAAGTGGGGCTGGGTGGACAGGCAGGTGTCTTGCTCCGCTGTGGCTTAGGAGGGGAGGGGACAGCTTCACCCCCCCCAAATGCTGCCTTCTCACGAAAGCAGGATGAAAACTCCAAAAAAGGAAAAGGGAAAAAGGCTAAAACAGAAGAGTGTCTCATGATGGTTTGTGTAAGAACGTCCTACGCCCCAGCCTAGCTAACACACATACCCCATCACTACATTGAGTCCAGGTGTTGCGTTCACACTGTTCTCCTCCTAAATGTCACAGCAATCCCAACAGAGTCGGCCTCCGCCCGTAACACCACCCCTCCTCCTATCCCAGCGTCCAAACCTGTCAGACCCAGCGTCCCTAGCCATGACTGTAACAAAACTATGCTTCCGCAATTCGGCCCCTCTCGCTCCCTATCGATGCATAGCGGCTGTCTGGGCGTCTTCTATCAATGTCAGAGGGTCACATGACCTGCTCGGCTGCCACTCCAGAAACCCCAGCACCAACTTCGTAACTGTGATGGCGGTGCAGCCCACGAAGTCACCGGATTCGGCTGGGCGCACATGGAACATCTGCTGCAACATTCCAAGCTGGAAATGGGGCTATCGGAAGGTAGGTATCACGCTGGATCTGACAGTTTGCTTCTAGCAATTTAAATATGTAAAGACCACAAAAGAAAAAAACTTGGCTTTCTTTCATTGTAATTCAGAAGGGAGGAACAGGAGGATTCGAGGGGGGGAATTGGGTCTGTGGGGGGGCGCAGCAGGCAAATAGTGATGGTGTGCAAAACGAGGCAAAAAATAAAAATTCCCCGTTCCACCCCCAAGAGCTGGATGCGGATGTGATCTTTTTTTTCTTGTTCAGAAGAGACACTCTTCTGTTTTAATCTTTTTTCCTGGTTGTTTTTCAGAGTTTTCATCCTGCTTTTGTGAGAGGGCAGCATTGGTGTGTGTGTGTGTGTGAAGCTGCCCCCTCCTCTCTGTGACAGCCCTTCAAATATTGGAACATAGTCAGTGCATGAGGGAACCTGGACTTAGCCACCTATCAGCACCTTGGTTGAAGTGTGATCTTGCAGACTACTAGATGGGTAGGTGGAACTGTTGTTTCGGTCCTCCTCATGTGGCCCTTGGGAAAATTAATTGCCTGCCCCTATATTAGAGGATCTTCTCTTAGGGCAAAAAATATGACAAACTATATATGGCAGTCTTTGTTGCTGAAATATTTTTCAACAGCAGGCATTGGGGAAGGATCATGCCTGAAGTGACAGTGAGAAGTGAGAAGGTATTCAAGTCTACTAGATTCTTGACAAAGGTAGTCTCTCCAAAGCTGCAACGTTCATTGGGGAGGAAAATTCCTATTGAAATCAATGTGGGTAATAATGATGATGATGATGATGGTGGTGGTGGTGGTGGTGGTGGTGGTGGTGGTGATAAAAGTTGGAAGGGACCTTGGAAGTCTTCTAGTCCATACCCTTGCTCGGCAGGAAACCCTATACCTGTGGTGGTGAACCTATGGCACACATGCCACAGGTGGCACACAGAGCCCTCTCTGTGGGTATGTGTGCCATTGCCCCAGTCCCAGGCCTTCAGCTGGGTTTTATAAAACCTTTTCGCTTTAGGCCTCCACCGCTGTGTGCAAAAAAAAAAAAAGGTTCAATCCATCAATCAATTTCAACTTCTTGCGGGGGGGGGGGGGAAAGAACTCACAAAGTTGGAAGTGATTGATTGAACCCATTCAGTCTGCCATTACCACGGCAGCCATGTCTACCCAATGGGCCACCCCCACCCAATTGGCCACACCCAACTAATGGGCCATGCCCACCTGGCACCTGACCATATATAAGTGGGTTTTGGGTTGCAGTTTGGGCACTCAGTCTCTAAAAGGTTCACCATCACTGCCCTATACCATTTCAGACAAATAGTTGTCCAATCTCTTCTTAAAAATTTCCAGTGTTGGAGCATTCACAACTTCTGGAGGTACTGATTAATTGTTCTAACTGTCAGGAAATTTCTCTTTAGTTCTAGGTTGCTTCTCTCTTTGATTAGTTTCCATCTGTTGCTTCTTATCCTGCCTTCAGGTTCTTTGGAGAATAGCTTGACTCCCTCTTGTGGCAACCCCTGAGATATTGGAACACTGCTATCATGTCAACCCTAGTCCTTCTCTTCATTAAACTAGACATACCCAATTCGAGCAACCATTCTCTATATGTTTTAGCCTCCAGTCCCTTAATCATCTTTGTTGCTCTTCTCTGTACCCTTTCTAGAGTCTCATCATTTTTTTTTACATCATGGTGACCAAAACTGGACACAGTATTCCAAGTGTGGCCCTACCAAGGCATTATAAAGTGGTATTAACACTTCATGTGATCTTGATTCTATCCCTCTGTTAATGCAGCCTTGCTCTGTGTTGACTTTTTTGGCAGTTGCAGCACACTGCTGGCTCATATCTAAGTGATTGTCCATTAGGACTCTGAGATCTCTCTCACAGTTACTACTATTGATCAAAGTACCACCTATACTGTACCTGTGCATTTGGTTTTTCTTGGCTAAATGTAGAACCTTACTTTTTTCACCACTGAATTTCATTTTGTTAGATAGTGCCCAATGTTCAAGTCTGTCAAGATCCTTCTGTATTTTAAGCCTATCTTCTGGAGTGTAGGCTATTCCTGCTAGCTTGGTGTCATCTGCAAATTTGATGAGTTCCCCATCTATCCTCTCATCCAAATCAGGCGAAAGACTGCCTGCAAGCAAGCAGACAGTTGGAAGCTGCCAGAAAAAAAGCATGACCAAGCAGAAAAAACATCTTGTCTGGAACTTGGTGAGACTAACCCTCCCATTCTATAACTGTAAAAACTTCATAATACCCCAAAAGCAAGACTCCCAGAAGCAAGGTGGGGGGGATTTGACTTTTGCCTCTAGGTGTTAGCTGATTTGTTGCTTGATTATCTTTTCCAGAATCTTCCCAGGTATTCAGGTCAGGCTGATAGGTCTGTAGTTTCCTGGGTCCATTTTTCCCCTTTTTTGAAGATGGGAACTACATCAGCTCTTTTCCAGTCCTCTAGTAGTTCCCCAGTGCTCCAGGATCTTTGAAAGATATAGTTTAGTGGTTCTGAGATCAATCTACCAGTTCCTTCAGAATTTTGGGGTGTAATCCATCTGATCCTGGTGATTTGAACTCTTCTAGGGTGGACAGGTACATACTTACCATTTTCTTTTCCTGTTATGTTTTCTGTTCGATGCGGCATTGAAGAGGCAGCAGGTGAAAAACTACTTTCTTTATTGAAAGTCAAAACGGAAACTAACAAGCACATGCTCTGTCCCTATTTATACATTCAGCCTAGTAGGCGGCAACCAATAGAAACACAGCATTCTTCTGCTTAAATGCATACTAAGTAGGCTGCAGACTGAAAGGCTGGCTTGCTGGCCATGTGGCCTGCTAACTGTTACTACACAGATCAGCAACCAATTTCTTAAATTTAACTCAATACATTACACCTCTTCCCCCTGGATCATTTATACTTACAGAATCTTTTTTCCTGTTTGTGCCAACACAATACAGATATTCAAAATGGCATACAGTTGTACATAAGCATGACATTACACTGTTCCAATAGCAAGAATACCTAAGCATTCCAGTTTGCAAGAAAACATATAAGCATCCAAGATTTCAAGGGCAATACATAAGCATTCAAGTTTGCAATAAAAATACATAAGCATTCAAGTTCGCAATGACAAAAATCTTATGTAGTCTTTTAAGTATTTCGGTGGCCCTTTAGACCACTCAGAACATCTCGGAGCTGCTCTAAGGTCCTGATCTGCAAGCTCACCTGCCAGCTCGGCAGACCGGGGCTTTGTGACCCGTCCAACACAGGTAGAGCCAATTCTTGAAGGTGGTCTGTTCCAGTAGACCCAAGACTGTGTCTATTTCTGTGTGGCTGACCTGTTCTGGTAGGCCTGAGCTAGTGTGCCTCGGTGGGGTAGAACCCACCGGATCGGCATGAAAAGCCAATTGAGGAGCCAATTGTCGGCATTGTCCTGTAGACATGGTGCCTGAGTTAGGAGCAGCCTCATTTGCAAAAAATCCCATTCGGCAATCGCAAAGTCTCGCTTTCGCTGGGAGACTCAATTTCACAATCGCAATCATATTCCTGCTCCTCCCCCTGAGCAGAGTCATGAGTGGAAGTGTGGGTTGGTAGCCTCTGTCACACCGGTCAATGTGCCTGTGCAGCACTCGACCTTCTTCCAGGGCCACTTCATATGAGAGCAGCCCTGACACCTTGCAAACCACAGCTACCATCTACAGTGCCACTTGCCCATAGTTTCGTGCCCATACCGGATCGCCAACTTGCAAGTGCCTCGGAGCCTTAGGCTGCTGCGCTTGTGAAGCAACCCTGTCTGGATGTAAGCAATCCAGCTTCGTGATCAAATGCCGCCCCCATCTTAACTCAGCTGGGCTTCTGCCCATAGAAGTGCAGGGCGTTGTGCATTGGAAGAGTAAGAAATCTACCAGCCTGTGGTCCAGTTGCCAATTGCAATCCTTTTCAAGGATTCCTTAGTTGTTCTGACCATGCACTCTGCTAAGCCATTAGAGGTCGGATGAAAAGGAGCTGAAGTGGCATGCATAAGGGCATATTTGCCCTTAGAAAGGACTGAAACTCTGCAGAAGTAAATTAAGCCCCGTTGTCTGAGACTATGACATCAGGGAGCCCATTTGTTGCAAATATGCTGCGCAGAACCTGGATGGTCCTCGCAATAGTCATAGTGGAAACTGGAGTGACTTCTAACCACTTGGAGTGGCTGTCCGTGACTATGAGGAAGAGTTGCCCCTGAAAGAGGCCTGCAAAATCAATATGAATTCTCGACCATGGGGCTTATGTGGTTTCCCCTCTGTAGTTCGGGGCATCTGGCCTTGACTGCTGGCAAATAATGCAGCTGTGGACCTGGGCCTCGATATCTTTATCGAGCCCAGGCCACAAAAGGTAGTTATGCGCAAGTGCCTTCATCCAGACTATTCCCGGATGTCCCTCATACAGAGAATCAAGGATTCTAGCCCTCAGTGAGGTTGGGATTACTACTCGGCTGCCCCACAAAATGCAACCCTTATGAGTGGATAACTCGTTCTTCTTTCTCCAAAAACTCTGAAAGTTAGGGCCCGGACACATTTTAAGCCATCCTGTGAGCATCCATTTCAACACGCGGCTCAACATGTTGTCTAAAGCTGTTTCAACAGCTACATCCCTGCGTTAAGGGGAGACTCTGTCAAATCCTGGATAACCAGGATGCGATTAGCTGGAGCAGGGTCTGGCTCCAATTGTGGTAGGGGTAGCTTACTAAGGCCATCTGCGTGGCCCATTTCTTTGCCCGGTTTGTGAATTAGACAATAGCTATAAGTGGACAGGAATATTGACCACCTCAACATCCTAGGAGAAATAATCTGGGGTGTTTGCTTGTTTGTAGTGAATAACCCCAGAAGTGGCTTGTGGTCTGTGAAGACCGTGAAATGACGGCCATACAAATAGTCATGGAACTTTTGTATACCCGCCATGATGGCCAATGCCTCCCTATCAATCTGTGCATAATTGCATTCTGCTGAAGAGAGAGTTCTAGAATAATAGGCTATAGGAACTTGTTTTGTCAGCCTGAAGATGGCTTAACACAGCTCCAATCCTGTATGGGGACACATCACAGGCAATGCTAATTGGAAGCTGCTCATTAAAATGAGTTAACACTGCATTTGATGACAACAGTGATTTAACTGCTACAAAACTTTGCTCGTGGACACTTATCCACTTCCATTGGGCCTTCTTATCCAAGAGCCGGTGTAATGGCTCTGCCACTGCAGCCTTATGGGGAAGGAAGGCATGATAAAAATTAATGAGTCCCAAAAAGGCCTGAAGTTCTTCTTTTCTCTTGGGACTGGGTGCCTGCTGAATTGCTTTGAGCTTGGATTCAGCAGGATGAATGCCCTCGGCATTGTGGAAGTGACCCCAATTTTACATTTTTCCTGTTTTAGTTTCAGGCCCGCTTTGTGGAAGCATTGCAAGATGGCTGTAAGCCTTTCAGTTAGGATTTTGACTGATTCCCCGGCTATGAGGACATCATCAAAATACAGGCACACATCTGGAATATTTTGGAGCATGCGCTCCATTACGCTCTGAAAAATTCCCGGGGCTACAGTAACCCCGAACTGTAACTGCCGCACCTTGAAAGCTCCCCTGTGGGTTATAATAGTATGAGCCTCAGCCGTGGCTGATAGGCCTGGGCCTGGGCCAAATCTAATTTGGCGAAAATGCGATCTCCCTGTAGTAATGCCAAAATGTGGCTGACTACCGGCACCGGATAGGAGTGCTGCTGGAGAGCTTTATTTAGCGTGCATTTATAGTCAACACAAATGCAAACTTCCCCGTTGGCCTTAAGCGGCACAACTATGGGAGTTTCCCATGGACTGCTATCCACCGGCTCTAAAATGCCTTGCAGCAACAGCTTGTCCAGCTCTGCATTGATTCTCTGCTTCAGGGCAAAAGGCACCTGACGAGGCTTTATCCTTATTGATGCTATTGTAGGATCAAGCCAGAGGGCAATTGGGGGCCCTTTGTACTTTCTTAACTCAGGGTTGAAAACATCAGCAAATTCTTTACAAACTGCCAAGAGGCTCGAAGTCTGCAAGCTATTTAACCCAGTCACTTGAATTTCCAATGCATCAAACCAATCGAGTCCGATGAGGCTAGTGCGGTTGCCCTCAACTACTACAACCTCCAGGGGACCCTCGAAGTTCCTGAACTGCACCCCAAGTGTGGCCTCCCCCTTAACCTTTACACTGGAGTTTTGGAAATCGGTTAGAATGAGGTTCGACAGCCTGAGCTTAACTCGCTTGCCGCTTTGACTACAAATTTGTTGAAGAGTCCTTTGGGAAATTATTGATAAGGCTGACTCCATGTCTAACTCCATGTCAGAAGGAACGCCTTGGAATTTGACTTTGAGATGCAACTTTTCCTTGAGTGGGCGATGGGCGCCTATCCTAAACACACTCCTTCTACTAGCGCAATAGCCCACCCTGTTTTGCCTGGGCATCCCAGTACCTTTCCGAGGCAACTCTTCTGATGGTTGTTCTTTCCTGTGACCCCTACAAACAGCAGCGATGTGGCCTTGCTTGCCACACGCCCAGCAGGTTGCCATGCGGAACCAGCATTCCGCCCATTTGTGTTGGCCTCCACGCCCCACACATCGAGAAAAGGGAACTGTCTTGTCAATTGGTCGTTGAGGCCTTCTTTCGGGTGGTTGCTGTAACTGATCGACTTCATGGTCTGATTCAGAGTCTTCAACTCTCTCGGTGTCCTCTTGGTGGATGGCCTGTGAGCAAGGAGGGTTCTTGGAGAGCCATAGGGCCTTGATGGCTCCACCAGCTGCTGCTTTGGCTGCGATCTCCCTCAAGGCGTCTTGGAATGAGGTAGTCTCTTTTGTGAATATTTTTTGTTGCAGCTCTCGACTCCTTAGCCCACAAACTAAACAGCCCCTCAGTCTTTCTTCAAAGTCTTTGAATTTGCAAAGTCAGGCCGCTTGACGAAGAGCAGCTATGAAGTTGGTGGTGGACTCGCCGGGACATTGGTCTTGGTGTTCAAAGGTGTGGTGCCAGGCAATGACCGGTAGCTTGGGCTCAAAGTGTTCTTTGAGCATCTTCTTAAGTTTTTAGTATGCAATGGACTCAAGTGGGGCTGATGCAACCAAGTTCTCAGCAATATCAAAAGTTGCCTGGCTGCACACACACAGCAGTGTTGCGGCCTTCAAACCGTCTTCTCCAGCATGATAACTGAAGAATTCACCAATGGGTTATTTCAGTCCTCCTGCCCAATCAGACCAAGTTGTCAAGTTGTCATGCTTCCTCATTATCTGGGACTTCCCAGTTTTCATCTTGGTCTTTCGCCCATGAGGATGTGATTTCTTGACTCTCAGTCATTTGGAGCAGGTCAGACTAGATTTTATTGATCCATTGGTGGATTCTCTCTTTTGAGATTGAAAAAATTAGTGGAGATTATTACCTCTCTTGAAAATCTGAATCCCTTCCCTTTCCCTGCAGGGCTAGAGTAGCACTTCTCTTCAGGACTGGGGAGGGGGGGGTTCCTTTCCCTGAGTTCAACTTTTACTGAACTCTCCAAAAACTTTCTGATAGAAGTAGGGGGAGTTTTTCATTCATTGTGGTTTGTGTGGGGGTTGAATATTCACACTCCTCTGGCAAGCATGTGTGTTTCTAGCTGGCGGCCGTCATTTTGAAGCCTCGTGGCTTCTTCTCTGTCCGGGCTCAGTCAGGGATTTCTATGGCGGCCGCCATTTTGATTTTCATGTAGTACAGCTTTGCCGAAGTTATTTTGGCCGAAGCACAGCTGTTTGGCTGTTTGGAGCAAGCGCCAGGGGGAATTTGTCTGGTTTTTTGTTTTGTTTGCTTTCTGGCTGAATCTGAAGAGGAGGAAGCCTCACTTCAGCAGCGATCTATTTTCGCGCCTAACAGCTGTTAGGCGCGATTTCCCAAACTGATCTATTCATTACAGAAGAGCCTGGAAACTTGATTCTTTACCTTTTGGGTACATTTTGATTATCTTAGGAGCCTAAATTCTCCTCCTCCTTCTCCCCCCCCCTTCCTGCCTCTCGGAGCTTTGGGCATCTGCCATTTTAAGGCTATTCCCACAGGGAAACTCCCATTCACATCCTGGCCCAGATGCCATTTTGTGATTGTTCAACAACTTGTTTCACTTATATATAAATTCTACATAATTTCACTGGTATAACTGCATAGATTTTACATTGTCTTAGCATCATTTGCACTAATCTTGCCTTTGAGCTTAAGTGTTTCAGATTTCATCATTCCTATTGAGGAAATCTATTATCAACCAGAGTGTGGAATTAGCAGGAGCAATGTTCCTTCAGGCCCTGCTCGCCATATTGCCTATATCTGCCCCTCTGCATCTAGTGGTTGCTTCAAGATCCTGACCATCACCACTATTGTGGGACACGTGTGATTTCGTCACTAACTTGATCTCAGGTCCATTGCCAGGTGAGGAGTGCTGCTGCGCCAAGCGTGAGTTCAGGTTAGCCAGTGGGCCGACTCACGCTAATCCAGTCCCTCTTCAGGGGGGTTCCTGATGTCCCTTGCAGAATGAGTCAGTCCCAGAGTTACCTCTGGGTTGCATCTCGACTGATATGGCAGAAACCACTGAGTCACAACCTTTGGACACTGACAACAACCCCGTCCAAGTTGAGCTGGCACCCGAGGCGCCTGGAGGTAAGGCCAAAGCCAAATCAAAGTATGGCAGGAAGGCTGGCAAGGCAAGTGATAAGCAGGCCGACCGAACACAGAGTCCTGGAGAAGCAATTCTCCCGGGCCCAATGCTTGTCTGCTGAACGAGGTCATACACTGTCAACCTCCACATCACCTGACATGGGAGCGCCCTTACCATCCACATCGAGAGCTTGTCACTTGAGAATGTGCTTCAGCAGGTCTTGACCCAGACCTTTGGTCAGGGAGGACCACCTCTGTTTGGGAGGACCTTGAATTGCCCAGCCCATCAACTGCACCCATTGCTGCCATCATACCATCTGCTGCGGGGTTACGGCCTCCGCTAGAGCAGTCCTCTGACCAGCTCCAAGTGTGGATATCGCAGGCTGTGTTCCAAGCCATGGCGTCTGTGGGGCAACAGCAGGCTTCTCCCATTCCAGGGTCTTCTTCAGCACCGTCCACCTCCGTACGACCTCCACTGGATTGGTCAGGTATGGTCTCCCCATCCCATTCCCCTGAATCCGACTCTTCAAATGCTTCGGATTATGAGGAAGGTAGGGACAGTTGGTCAGATTGTGAGGAACCTACCCATGAATCTCAGCCCATGGCGGAGCTCTTCAACGCTTCGCTGTTTCCTTCTTTGCTGCGCAGAGCCTGTACTGCAGGCAAGCTTTCCTCCAATCCGGTCCCAACCCCTCAACCTTCCTCTGATAAAGACACTAATCCCCTGTTTGCCATGCCTGTAGACAAACACCTACAAATTCCCTGTCCCCTATTATTCCTCAAAAATATTCAGGGACAGTGGGAATCACCGGCCGCTCAACCGACCCAGGGAATGGCTGAGCGCAAAATAGTGGACGTGGCTAAGAATTTGGCAGATTTATTGGAGGTACCAAAAGTAGATAAGTCATTAGCTCCACTTTTTTCGACTGCCAGTCTCCCGGCAGATGTCTCGGACGTCCTTAAGGCGGAAGATAAAAAAATCTGAGATGGCCTTACGTAAGGTCCACTTGGCATCTGCATAGGCTGCTAAGGCGGCAACGGCCACTTCTTTCTTTGCCAGATTTCAATTACCTGGCTCCGCCAGTTGCAGAACAGGGTTCCATTGGAAGAGGTCAGAATCCATCAGGATTTAACTAAATTAATAGTCACATCTGAGTATGTGGCGGATGTCTCCCTGTATTCAGCTAAGCACTCAGCCTGAGCAATGGCTTCCAGTGTAGTCGCTAGGAGGCTCCTTTGGCTCAAAAAACTGGAGGGCTGAGAGCAAACATAAGTGGTGTGCAGCCACTGCCCCCTTCATGGTGGCAGATTATTTGGGGAGGCCATAATGCCATATCTCATAGAAAATAAACAAAAACAAAAGGTTATTTCTCATTTGGCAAGGAGAACTAACAGACGCTTCCTCCCTTACAGTTGCCGTCAGTCCTTTTGGACTGGGACCATGACAGATTCTGCACAACCATACTGACCCCCAGCCTCTAAGATTGAGTGCTCCTTTGACAGGACAAACTATAGGGACAGAACCCGGTACCAACCCCAAAACAAACAGTCCTTTCGTGGCAGAGGGGGTCGTCCCTTCCGTCGCTCCAAGTGACTCAGAGGGGACTCCCCCCATTGGCGGCAGACTTACTCTTTTTATCCGCCAATGGGAAAACACGACCACAGACTCCTGGGTTCTATGCACCATAAGAGAGGGTCTGTCCCTGGAGTTCAAATCCAGGCCAGTAGATCATTTCATGTCTTGTCCAGCCATGAGAAACCCTGTAAAAAGGGGGCTCATGGAAGACACCATCCAACACATACTCACCATCAAGGCTATAGAGAGGTCCCCCTGAATCAGGCGGGACGGGGGTATTATTCCATTGTATTTGTGGTCCCAAAATCTTCAGGGGGATGGAGGGCAATCCTCGATCTCAAGGGCCTGAACCTCCACCTGCAATACCGGAGGTTCAAAATGCAGACGTTACACTCCATCTTATCCAGCATAAGGCGGGGGGATCTATTGACTTCAATAGATCTAAAGGAGGCTTACCTGCACATCCCCATCCTTCTGGATCATCGCAAGTATCTGCGATTCTGCTACCTCAACCGCCACTTTCAATACAGGGCTCTACCATTCGGCCTATCCTCAGCACCCAGAGTCTTTACCAAGATCCTGGCAGTGTTGGCAGCTCATTTAAGGTTAGTCCTTGTTTGGATCCAGTGCTATCTGGATGACATCATGATCCAGTCCCTGTCAGTTTCAACCACCCAGTGGATTTGGCCCTCACAATAAGAACCCTACAGAACCATGGGTTCTTGATAAATTTCAAAAAGAGCCAACTGACTCCTTCTACCCGCCTGTTATATCTGGGTGCGGTGATAAACACGGAAGCTTGTCACATGTACCTATCAGAGGAGCGGCGCAGGAGCATCAAAGACCTGGCACTCAGCATGCGCAGAAGCAGGACTGTATCATTGGCCACATTTTCCCAACTCCTGGGGAAGTTAATATCATGTATAGCCATAATACCGTGGGCCCAGTTACATGCATGGGACTTTCAGTGGTTCCTGCTCCTGTACCAGAGACAGCGTACCAGTACATCCAACCAATTGGTGCGCGTTCCTCATCAGGTACATCACTCTCTCGGCTGGTGGACGTGATCGGCCATTCACAAGGGGACTCTATTCAAAGAGCCTGATCGAGTCAGGGTGACCACTGATGCAAGTCTCTTTGGTTGGGGTGCACATCTCCAATCCCAGATGGCTCAGGGTCAGTGATCACAGACAGATATCAGGCACAGCATAAATTGGTTGGAGCTCAGAGCGATCCACCTAGCCCTCAAACATTTCCACACAGTAGTCAGGGGGCAATATGTGCTGTCCTGACAGACAACGTGGCTGCAAAAGCTCATATAAATCGGCAAGGGGGCACCCGGTCCAAGTCCCTCATGACAGAGGCTCGAGCATTGAGCTCCTGGGCAGAGAAACATCTGCTCTCTATCAGGGCCGAGCACATCTCGGGAGAGGTAAATTGGCAGGCAGACTTCCTCAGCAGGTCGATAGTGGACCATTCGGAGTGGACGTTACATCCAGATATCTTCAAGGAGATCTCGGACAGATATGATTGTCCGATAGTGGACCTGTTCGCCTCGCTGGGGAACACCCAACTGCCAAGAGTCTTTTCTCAGTTCCCTTCCCAGGGAGCAGAGGGGGCGGATGCCCTGTGCAGCCGGTGGCCGCGAGGCCTGTTGTACGCCTTTCCCCCACTGCCTCTACTTCCAGCAGTTATCAGGAAGATCCTGGAGGAGCAGGCGAAAGTGATCTTTATAGCTCCTCACTGGCCCAGGAGACCGTGGTTTGCAGATCTGGTGAGTCTCTCATTCTCAGCCCCTTGGAGAATTCCAGACGACCGGGTACTTCTGACGTAGGGGGATCTTTAGCATCCAGACCCCCAATGGCTTCAATTGACCGCCTGTCACTTGAACGCCGCACCCTGACCAGGGGTTCATATTCAGCAGAGGTGATCGATATGATCCAGGCGGCCAGGAGACCAGCGACTAACCATATTTACGACCATATGTGGAAGAGCTTCTGCCGCTGGTGTGACAGGAATCACGTGAGTCTGTCACAGGTAACCATTCCTAGGGTACTAGAATATTTGATGAAGGGCGTCAAAAAGGGGTTGGCGCCCAACACTATCCACAGACAGTTAGCGGCACTTTCCTCTGTGCTCTCATGGGACTCCTCCAAGTCCTTATCAAGGCACCCGACCGTACGGTCCTTTCTCAAGGGAGTCACTAATAGTAGGCCTCCCGTGGTTCATAGATATCCTTCTTGGAACTTACCTCGGGTTCTTCAGGCACTAACCTCACCTCCCTTTGAACCACTTAAATCATGTTCATTATGACACTTGTCGCTCAAAGTCTCCTTCCTTATTGCAATTACCTCGGCTAGGCGCATTTCGGAATTGGCAGCCTTGTCAGTCAGGAAGGACCTGTGCACGTTTCATGAAGACAGGGTGGTTCTCCAGTTAGACCCTTCCTTTATTCCAAAAATAAATACAGTATTCCATACAGCACAGGAGGTCATTCTTCCAGATTTCTGTCCTCATCCATCACATGAATTGGAATGGCAATGGCACACCCTTGATGTAAGGAGAGCCTTGCATCATTATATCAAGTGCACGGCGCCTTTCCGTAAATCTGAAGCCCTGTTTGTGTCCTTTCAGCCTTCTTCGATGGGTCAGAAGGTGTCAGCTTCCACCATAGGTAGGTGGATCAGGGCCTGTATCGCAGGCGCCTACGTTTTTCTTGCCTTGCCTGTTCCTCCTCATGTGACGGCCCACTCCACCCACAGTGCTGCCACAACTGTGGCGTGGGCAACCCAGGTGACCATTGAGGATATTTGCAGGGTGGCAACATGGTCTTCGCCATCACCTTTCATTAGATATTACCGTTTAGACAAATTTGCGTCGGCTGAGGCCGCTTTTGGTAGGCGTATTTTACAACAACTAGTCACACCATCTGGGAGTCCTGCCCTAACTGACTCCCACCCTTAGGGACTCTGGAAGCTTTGGTACATCCCATTGGTGGATTCTTCAGTCATCATGCTGGAGAAGGAGCGTTGGCTTACCTGAATGCCTGTTCTCAGCATGATGATGAAGAATCCATGCCCTCCCTTTTAGAAGTCAGTCAGGTCTGGGTTGGGCACTTGTTATTGTAGGTTTTTTTTCCTAATACCTGCTTGAGAGTCATCACGTCGAATTGTTATCATTGGCTACGCCGTCGATGAAAACTGGGAAGTCCCAGATAATAAGGAGGCGTGACAACTTGACAACTTGGTCTGATTGGGCAGGAGGACTGAAATAACCCATTGGTGGATTCTTCATCATCATGCTGAGAACAGGTGTTCAGGTAAGCCAACACTCCGTTTCGAACTTGGTTAACCCGCAGGTAGTTTTCAACTCTCATGACATAGGAGCTCCACCTCTCCAGATGAGTGACGTCGAATTTGGAGAGTTTTCCTATCATCGCCATGGTGAGTTTTACGTGGGCCTTTCAATGCCTCATGCTGTGCAGACTTCCGTGGGACTTCCAGGGTGGATCCTTGGAAGAACTCTCCTCCAGCGTTTCCATAGTGGCAGGATAGAGTGAGGGGGTGGAGAATGCCATTCCAACCAAGTGTCTGCTAGACCTAACCCCAGTAGTGACTCAGCTCTTCAGGTTCAAGGCAGCACGATCCCACCTTCGTCACCAATGTTATGTTTTCTGTTCGATGCGGCATTGAAGAGGCAGCAGGTGAAAAACTACTTTCTTTATTGAAGGTCAAAACAGAAACTAACAAGCACATGTTCTGCCCCTTTTTATACATTCAGCCTAGTAGGCGGCAACCAATAGAAACACAGCATTCTAAGTAGGCTGAAGACAGAAATGCATATTAAGTAGGCTGCAGATAGAAGGCTTGCTGGCCTCGTGGCCTGTTAACTGCTACTGCACAGATCTCAGCAACCAATTTCTTAAATTTAACTCAATATATTACATTGCCTATCTTAATTTGTGTTTCTAATCTGTTTTTTTTACGGTACTGTTTTTGATAGGTTGGACTGTTTTTCCCCTTTGTGTAAAGATGGATGCAAAAAACAAGTTAAGTACTTCTGTTTTCCCCCTGTTGCTTGTCACCTTCTTGCCACTTTCTCCCACTAATGGACCAATCATTTCCTTAACTTTTTTTCTTTTTTTTACATGTTTAAAGAATTTTTGCTATTTTTTACTTTTGTTGCAAGTCTTAGTTCAATTTGAACCTTAGCTTTCCTCAGTTTTACAGGCTCCGGCTATTTGCTGATATTATGTCTTAGTTATATGCCCCTCCTTCCACTTTTTATTTTTGTCCTTTTTGTCTTTCAATTTTCAGAGAGTTCTTTATGCAGCCATGCTGGATTTTTTTTTGAGAGCTGTTATTTTTCTTCTTCATTGATATTATGCTAGACTGGACTTTTATAATCTCACTTTTAAAGTTTCCCAAGCTTTTTGGGTTGTTTTCCCCTTGAGGATTCTCATCCATGGAATCCTGCCCAAGCTCTCTCAAGTTTACTGAAATTAGCTTTCTTAAAGTCCAAGACTCTAGTTTGACTTTGTTCTATTGCTTGTGCTTGTATAATGTTGAATTTCCATACTGCATGATCACTCCTCTCCAAAGTTCCTGTGGCTTCAACACCTTCTATCATTTCATTTCTGTTAGTGAGAATTAAGTCCCATATGATTGATCCCCCAGTTCTCTTCTCTACTTTTTGGGAGACAAAGTTGTCTGCTAGGTTTGTCAGGAACCTATTTGATCTTCCACTTGGTGCAGAGTTTGTCTCCAAATTGATGTCAGAGTAATTACTATTGTGATGTGATGTGCTTCCTACACACCTTAGTTAACTGACTAGCAAAAAGTTCATCTATTTCCTCTGTTTGGCTGGGTGGCCTATAGTATAAGACCTATGCCAATGTCATTTTTTCACCTTTTATATTGCACTCAAGACAGTTTTCATCAATATTGTGCTCTATTTTTATAGAGATGTAGTTATTTATTATATATAGAACAACTCAACCTTCTCTTTTATTTAGTCTGTGTGTTCCATTTGTGGGTTTCATCCCAACAAGTTTCCGTAATGGCGAAATATCATATCTGCCTTGGGACTGAAGGATTTAAATGAAAGTTTTAAACCTCATTCCCAATTATCTATCTTTGATTATTTAATAGATCAACTCAACTATGCAATTAATAAAGAATCAAAGGGGCAAGGAGTGTCCATTTCCTATTATATTTAAATCTTAGCTTAGTTTGTAATCTTCTGGTATTATTCAGTTCTCTTCCTGTATTATGATCACACTTTGTTGACTCTCGATAATTTGTGGCCTTCTTTCCATTCCAGACTTATCACCCAGGTGGAGATTATTTATCCTTCAGGAGAGACAGAGGTCCTGTGCTCACACGCTATACATCGCCTAGCATCCTGGTCATGCTGACACTAGTAGCTTCACTTCCTGCCCTTATCCCACTAGAAAAGAACTGGAACAGCACAAATACTTGGGCTGCTGCTTGTCCTGCCTGGGTAGGGACTTCATGCAAACTTCCTTGCCCACAATTGGGAACAGTCCTCAGGACCTGAAAGAGTAGCTTTGCTTCCTTTCCAAGCCTTCCTCTAAGACGAGGTGGCTTCGCAGACAGTGGTTTGGCGAGCATCAGCCCCAGATTAACTTTCCCAACATGCAGTTCTTCCTCCCAAGGGCTCTCACCTTCAGCAAAACAATGTCCTAATGGAAAGCAAACCTCCCCAGGCTTGCAGACTTTAGGGAGAGAAGTTCCGGAACAGCTGTCCCTGAGTCTGGGGGGGGGGGGGAGGAGGAGGATGGAATTAGCCTTGGTCTGAGAGTTGTGAAGGGAGGAGGCTGTCAGCAATGGGTCTGGCTATGAATGCTGGGAATGTTTATGCAGCTGCAGTCTATTAAAGAGGAAGGATCCTTTCCTTTTATTAATCCCAGCCTTAAAGCTCAAAAGGAGCTGGAGTTTCCTACAGGCAGGCATGTGTATACTCGCTTGCTCACCCATGTGTGCAAATAGGTGCATTTTGACTTCAGGTCTATCTCTGGGGCTTGCAGTTTAATTCCTCATATTTCCAGTTTGATCTGCAGCTGGCTGGTACTCTGTAGTACAGTGGTTCCAAACCTTTTTTATACCCTGCAGCCCTAGAACACTTCTGGTATATTCTCACACCCCTTACAAAAGTTCGAAATAATGGCAACGAATTATGCATGTACACTATAATTTTGAAAATCCAAGTTTTTGCACCAAGTTCTGAGTCCCAGGGTCTCTTGTTCTAGCCATAATCACTTCCCAACACTTACAAAAGAGTTTCAGCTATGTGGAGTTTTATACAGGTCAAACTGTCTAGAAGCAGCACATGCAGAATTAGGAAAGACATATCTACCATCAAAGCAGAATCCATCTTGATTTGTGTTCTGCCAGGATGCCTTGTTCCCAGACCCCCTGGCAGGAACTTGCTTATGGTTGGCTTTTTTAAAAAAATTGATATTCTAGAATTGATTGCTAAACAAAACCAGTCTCTTTCCCCATCTAAAGCTTCTTGATCCTAATGTGATTTAGGAAGCAGCTGGATTACTTCATTTAAAGTGTTCTTCTAATGCATTACCCTTACGGCTGAGCCATACTTTGCCTTAGTAAAGAGGCCAGCAAATTGTGTTGCCTTTGCTATTTTATTGTCAGACAAAGCAAGAAAAGCAATTTGCCCCATCAAACAGGTTGCAGAATCGGAGGTGCTCAGTGCCTATAATCTTCAATTGTTTTGGTTTTGCAGTTGGGTTGAGAGCTCTTCTGTAAGCTCTCCAACCTAGCCCAGTTGATAGGCCACAGGTACAGAGGAGAGAGCAGGATGTAGAGGGTGATGGATAATGAGCATTGCATTCACCCTTTTTGTTTTTTGCATTCTCCTGATAGACAATGGAATGAGGATTGATGGGTTTATAGTGTTTTGAGGTCAACAGATCTGAAAAAAAATAGATGTTAGCTTTAAATTGCTTTGTGAGGTATTGAGGAGTGAAAATGGTGGTATTTGAAAATGCCTTATTGTTGATCAATGCATGCTGACTCAGAAGTAACTCTTACAATTTTCATTGAGGCGAAACTTCATGTAATTTTACTGAATATTTTCTGTGCAATTGAAATTTTATTTGAGAATGTTTAAGAAGATTTGTTATTTTTATCCTAGTGATAACTATAATTTAGGCTGCAATCCTAAATATACTTATATGAAATTAAGTCCTATTTAATTCTAGATAAATATTTTATGTGTGTTTTTTTAATCCCTATGAAAAAATTAAATTTAGTATATTCAATGGGATTTTCTCTTGCATAATGTTAAGTTCCACTTCAATGAACTGAACTAAATTCCATATGTGGGCTTGGGACTGCAGCCTAAAATATCACAACTGATTTCAATAGGTCCTAAGAAATGTGTCCAAGTACTTGACAAACAGCAGTATGTAGATGCTGCGGCACAAGAGGAGGAATGTAAAATGGCTTTGAACAAGGACTATATTCTGTTTTAAGTGCCTTGCTGGGGCTACTCTCTAAATAGGTGGGATGATAAAAAAAGGGATTGAGTCACTATGAAAATTAAATTCAATTTATATTTGGATTGAATTAAATGCACATTAAATTTTACAGTTTGGTGGCAACTTTTTATAGAGATAGCTGTGTTCAAAGTTTTGGAGAGATACATGTAACCCTAAGATTCAAAATATGGCAGTTCAAAGTGGAGAAACACATTGGTACCTTAACACTGAACTGCATTGAAATTCATCAAATTTGATACTCAATGTATTTTGATGAGAAAATTTTGTGCCAGTGCATGTCATTTATTTGCTACTCACCGTGCAAACTAGAACTTGTTGGTATCAGTTGCCTCATGCCTCACTACTCTTTGCAGCGGAAACAAAGGCTGACGCATTAGTCACTTGGTAGCATTGCCTTGTGTACATCTCCTTGCAGTCTTATCTTAGTGCAAAAGTATTCAACCATGTAACCTCCCCTCTGCAGTCAAAAGCAAAGCTCTACAGCTTCAAAGTGATTTGAACGAAGACCTCTTAATGAATAGGCATTTTGCTCTGGGCAAATATAAAATCCAGTCTACATGGCACTGCTTTCTCTCTCTCTGGCAGACATGTCCAAGTACACAGATTAACAGACTGGCACAAACACAAGGGAGCACATCATACAGAATTTGACAGTTGAAAACAATATGACATGCACAACATAATTGCGATAGAATGCTCCAGGCAGCCATTGGGATGCTATGTGCCAGGATATAGATAACATAACATAAGATAACCTTTATTGTCATTTTTACTGTGGGCACAACGGTACACATCAAAAATGAAATTTAGTTGCCCACTTTCAAAGTGAAACACATACATGACACACACCTAAACATACTATGAACAACATATGTACAGACCCACATCCCTACATATATGCAGCAAATAAATATTAAATACTGTCCATCTTGAATACATAATGGAAGGAGGAAACTTGAGAGTTCACAGGGTTAATGCTGTATGGGATGAAACTATGGCTGAATCTGGATGTTCTGCTACGATACCAGGAAGCCCCCTCCTCCCAGAAGGTAACAAGGAAAACAGGTCGTGAAGAGGATGTGTGGTGTCCCAGATAATTTTGTGGACCCTGCTCAAACAACGCTTCTGTGCTATATCCTGGGTGGGAGGGAAGGAACTGCCAACATCACCTGCAGCAACAGAAATTGTGATGAGAAGCAGCCAAAAACCACATGAAGCAACAGCAGTAATGGCACAGCAGGACACCATCCACAGCAATAAGAAGAACCCTGCACACTCACTTTATGTCAATGGTTTCTCCAATTTGTCCTTTTTAGCATTCTACATCTCTCCCAATCTTGTACCAGGTCTGCTATAGGTTCAGTGGAAAATTGCATAATTGCATCATTTGAATATGCATTTCCCTTCAAGCCTTTCTCACAGCAAGTACTGTTCTCTGAGTATCTTAAAAAAAAACTGAGTTTGCCACAGAAACCATGGGTTCTTCATAAGGGCTATATAACTCAGGGAGCATGAGGCTGAGACAAGACCCCAGTTTTTGCCAAGACATAATAATGTCCCCTAAAATATCTATTAAGCTGGGTCAATATTGAATGGCTAGAATACATGGAATTTAACCTTTATTTTCCAAAGAAAGGTATGGAAATATATTTTTCATCCAAAGACATAACTCCAAAAACTAGTCAGGACTTTTATGAAGGTTGTTAGGAAAGTAAGTTCAACTCACTGTTATTTTATCTGCAACAGCTAGTCTAATCTTTATTTCCCAATCAATCAATTTTATTTCCAGCCCTATGGCTCAAATGCCAGTTACACTATCCAAACCTGGAGATTTTACTGCCCAGGGGTCACATCCACCCCTTTAACTGTTCCTGTCAAGTCCATTGCTGCAGCAATGGGGGTAGAATGGTGGCAGGTGATGGGGGGCAGAAGGGATGGTGGGAGGGGGGCGGTAGCAGTGTGCCTGCATCACAGTCCCAGTTTCTCATATGGCCCTTGGGAAAATTGACCATCCCTTATATAATCTAAATCTGACATTGAATAAAACAGTTTAATAAAGAAAATTTTAATAAATTACATAATAGATTCGAAACCCCAGCTCACTGATTTGTTATTAAAAGTCTTATTTTTATAGCCATATTTAAAATTTGGCTGTTGCCACTGTAGCATTAAGATTTTCATTGGCTAATAATTTTTTTACATACTCAGAAGTTTTGTCTTCTTGTTTAGATTTTAAAATAGGCCAGATAACTTCCTATTAAAGATTCACAAAATTCACAGTACAATAAAATATGACCCATCACTTCTGGAATGATATTATTACAGGGATAACATCTTTAAGAAATGGGAAATTTTTAAAATCTACCATATAGCACAGACATATCAAACTCATGATGTCATGTGACATCGCGCAATGTATCAGGATGGTTTTGCCATTGCCAGCAATGGCGTGGGCGCGGCTTCCGGATGACGCATCCGGCCTGTGGGCTGGCAGTTTGACACCCCTGAGCAGAATAACTAAGATAATGCTAAGTACAAAAGCAACAGCAAAGAAGGAACTATTGAGCAGAAAGCAAAGATGATCATTCTCCAACTGGCTTCTCTTGAATGAACTCTGAATGTGAGAACAGATATAGTAGGATGCTTCTACATGCAATTTACAGTAGGAGCCTATCCATAGTTTTAAGCAGTGATATCATCAAAGGAAATAATCAGAACCCATATAGTGCAGACATCAGCAGGTGACAAACCCAGATGGGTATGATGAGTCATCCAATCCATCAGGAAAGGCTGCTTGTTGGCCCTAAAGTTAATGATTAACATAACCTTCCATTTGACTGCATTGACCTCCTGTCTCCCTAAGGCTTGGTTGTACTGAAAATCTATATTTTGAAGCAAAATCTATTTTGATTGTTTTTGAAATAAACAAAGCTCTAATAAAGTTTTGTTTCTGATATTAAAGCCAACATTTTAAATAAATGGAAAAATAACTTTTAAAAATACAGCCTACTTTTTTGTCTTCTCTGAAACTTTGCAAACATACATGCACATAAGTTTGCAAAATGGAACTGAAAACACATATATACACATACTTTCCTTTCTTCAGCAAGCAATGAAAAAAAAATAAACACAACAAGCATAGCTTATTTTGAGCCTTTCTGAAGGAAAATAAAAGCTAGTAAAAAAAATCCCCTCTAAATTTCTATGAATAAAGATCTAGCTGCAGATCTGCAACTGAGTAAAAATATTTTCACAATGGCTGCATAGGTATGCAAAATATATCATGCAAGAGGAGGCGATTTATATGCCTAGGCTGCCCATATTAACTGTTTTAAACATTTACAGCAGATATTGTGAAATTGTTTGTCACTTAGTAAAGGGGGTGTTGGTTACAAATCCTGGTACACTTGGGGAGATGCATGGGCATTTTTTCAAGTCAGGTTGAAGCTGATTTGTTTGATGTGAAGTTAATTTCTGAAACTTCAAAGCAAAGGGTAGGAGAGTCTGCATTATTGAACTGCACAGTCTTTTTTTGGAAGAGAATGTATAAGTTGGAGTTATACCATCTTGTTATTTAGGCTCTGCAACACAGCAATGATTAAGTATAAACAGTAACAAAAATAATATTTCAAGTTAGTTCTAATCCCAATACCCTAATTTTATTTTTTGTGTTATTTTTAGAAACTGTAAGGTCTCAGTGTTCTGTTCTGTACGTTGGTAAGGCATTGAAATGAGGCAGGAGTAACAACAGATGCTTCTTTATTAAACTCCAACAGAACAACACAAAAATGGTGCTGATCCCTTTTATACCTTTTTGCAAGGAACAGCGTCAGCCAATAAATGCAACATATTTTCCCGCTTTGCGCATGCGCAATAGGCTGGAGACAGCCTGTCTGGCCTGGGCAGACCATGTGGTCTGTCCAGGTCTCTCTGCAGCTTCCTGCACCTGCTCTGTCAATCACAGGTCCAGGACATAATACCCCTCCCCTCTTGGTTAAAAAAAATAGATACTACTATTTCAACTACTACAAGTCACTCTCCACAACAATCTTAATACTTTATAATATCACAGTACTCTTTTGAGCATGTTCTTATTTCTAGGGAACACTAGGCCTGCCCGCTTACTGACATGAACCTTACATAATCTTGTAAGAACTTTGGAGGGCCTCTGGCCCGCTCCGACCATCTCGGAGCTGCTGTAACCACCCGGTCTGCAAGCTCACCTGCCAGGCTTGGCAGACCAGGACTTTGAGACCCATTTGATGCGGGCGAACCCGGATCTTGCTGGCTGGCCTAGTCCAGTAGGTCCAACCCTTTGTCCCTTTCGGCTGGCTCTTTCCAGTAAGCCCAAACCAGAGTTCCTTGGTTGGGTGGAATTCCCCAGATCAGCAAGAGACCCTGGTTGGGAACACTGTCCCGTAGGCGCAAGGCCTGAGGTAGGTATGGCATGAAAAGCTGATTGCGTGCAATGTCCCATGGACCCAGTGCCAGAGTCAGGAGCCACCTTGTTGGCAAAACCCCTATTTGGAGAGTGCAAACCCCCCTTTTGCAGAGATACTGAGATACACGATCATGATCGTGGTCTTCCTCCCCCTGAGAGCTGAGTCAGGAGTGGAAGGTGACTAAGTAGCCTCCATTGCAGCTGGTCAATGTGCCGACACAGCACGCGACCATCTTCCAAGGCCACTTCGTATGACAATGGCCCAGTGATTTTGCAGACCACTGCTGTCACCCAAAGATGTCCAGGTCCATAGTTCCTTGCCCAAACTGGATCGCCCACTTGTAGTCTCCTCAGTGCCCGCAGTTGTGACACCTGTAAAGCTACCCAGTCTGGGTGCAATCTGTCTAATTTGGTAATAAGATGGTGACCCAAGCGGAGTTCAGCTGGGCTCTTGCCTGTAGCTGTGCAAGGTGTGGTGCGATGGCAAAGAAGAAAATCAGGTAACCTGTGGTGCCAGCTCCCATGAGTAAGCCTCTTCAAGGCATCTTTGGTGGTGCACACTGTGCGCTTAGCTTGGTCGTTGGAAGCCGGGTGAAAGGGTGCCAAAGTAGCATGATGAATCATGTTGGCTTTCAGGAAGGACTGGAGCTCCAAAGAGGTGAATTGAGGTCCTTTGTCGGAGACAAGAACATCTGGGAGCTTGTGAGAGGCGAAGATCCCCCTCAGCAACTGGATGGTCCTGGCAGTAGTCGTGGTGGACACTGAAACAACCTCTAGCCATTTAGAGTGACTGTCCACAACAATGAGGAAGAATTGCTCCTGAAAGGGGCCAGGGTAGTCAATATGAACCCTCGACCAAGAAGCATGTGTGTCCTCCCATCTATGCACGGGAGCCTGTGGCATTTCAGGCCTGGACTGTTGGCCTGGATCTCAATCTCTTTATCAGGCCCAGGCCACCAGAGATAGCTGCGTGCAAGCGCCTTCATCCGGACTATTCCCAGATGTCCCTCATGCAGAGACTGAAAGACTCTAGTCCTCAATGAGGACTACCTGCTACCCCACAGGACACAACTCTTAAAGGTGGATAGCTCATGCTTCCTTTTCCAGAAACTCTGGAAATTGGTGCCAGGACACGTGTCAGGCCATCCTGACAGTACCCAGTTCAATATGCGTGTTAGCATGTTATCAGTGGCTGTTTCTGAAGCCACATCCCCTGCATTGAGGGGAGACTCAGGCAAATCCTGGATAGCCAGGATGAGGTTAGCTGGAGCAGGATCTGATTCTAAGAGCTGTAGAGGCAACCTACTAAGGCCATCTGCGTGGCCCATTTCTTTGCCTGGTTTGTGAACCAGGGAATAGTCATAGGCAGAGAGGAATATTGACCACCTCAACATTCTAGGAGAAATTATGTGTGGGGTTTGCTTGTTCGTTGTGAACAACCCCAACAGTGGCTTGTGGTCTGTAAAGACTGTGAAGTGGCGACCATACAAAAAGTCATGGAACTTTTTTATGCCAGCCACAATGGCCAAGGCTTCTCTGTCTATCTGTGTGTAATTATGCTCAACAGAAGACAGAGTCCTTGAATAATAGGCTACAGGAACTTGTGTCCCATCAGCCTTGAGGTGACTTAAGACAGCCCTGATCCCATAAGGGGATGCATTGCAAGCTGTACACATTGGCAGCTGCTCATTGAAATGAGCTAGAAAAGCATTTGAAGACAATAATGCTTTGACCTCAGCAAAACTCCTTTTGTGGACTTTTGTCCACTTCCTGTGTAACGGCTCTGCCACTGCAGCCTTGTGGGGAAGAAATGAATGGTAAAAATTTAGAAGTCCAAGGAAGGCTTGAAGCTCACTCTTCAACTTGGGACTTGGGGCCTGCTGAATCGCTTTGAGCTTAGATTCAGCAGGATGCACGCCCTCAGCATCTATATGAAACCCCAGGAATTCAGTGGAAGTTACTCCAATTTTGCATTTTTCCTGCTTAAGCTTCAGCCCCGCTTCATGGAACCGCAGCAAAATGGACTGAAGCCTTTCGGACAGGTTTTTGATTGATTCCCCTGTGATGAGGACATTATCGAAATATGGGCAAACTCCCGGAATGTTACGGAGCGTTTGCTCCATCATGCTTTGGAAAATGCCAGGAGACGGCATTCGGAGCGCTTGTGGCGGCCTCCAAATCCGAAACACCGAGGGAATGGAACTGCCTTGTCAGACCTCTTGTCAGCTTGCTCTTGGGGCCTTCTCTCCGATGGCTGCTGCAGACGATCGTCCTCATTTTCGGAATCCAGTTTGGATATATCTCGAGCAACCTCTTGATGAACTGAGCCCAAACATGTAGGGTTCTTGGAAAACTGCAAGGCCTTTAACAGTTCCTCCCATTGCTTCTTCAGCCGTGATCTCCCTTTGCACATCTTGGAAGGAAATGTCTTCTTTTGCGAAAATCTTTTGCTTTAGTTCTCGGCTCCTCAAACCACAAACTAGCCGATCTTGTAGCCGATCTCCAAGTCTTTGAACTCACAAGGCCTTGCAGCTTGATGCAGAGCAGCAATAAAGTCTGCAGCAGACTCTCTGGGACATTGGTCCCACTGTTCAAGTGCATGACGCCATGCAATCACCGATAGCTTTGGTTCAAAATGTTCCTTTAATATTTTCTTTAGTTCTGCATAAGTGATGGATTCCAAAGGTGCTGGGCCAAACAAATTTTCAGCAATGTCAAAAGTCTCTTGCCCACAGACACAAAGTAACGTTGCGGGTTTTGAGCCCGTCCTCCCAAACTTGGTTTACCCTAAAGTAGTTCTCCACTCTGGCAACATAGGAGCTCCAACATTCAGGGTGCGTTGTATCAAATTCAGACAGATGCCCAATCTTAGCCATAGTTTCTTCTTGGCGGCCTCTTCCAATGCCTCGTGCTGCTCAGGCTTGCGAAGAGATTCCAGGACGAATCTTGACGAGCTCTCCTCCAGCATCTTCATACTGGCAGGCAGAGCCACACAAGTTGGAACGCTGAACTTCCAAGCACTTCGGCCTCCTGTGGTGAGTCCGCCTAGTATTCTTTTGTTTTTTTCTTATAGCACAAACCCACCTTCATTGCCAATGTTCTGTTCTGTGCATTGGTAAGGCATTGAAATGAGGCAGGAGTAACAACAGATGCTTCTTTATTAAACTCCAACAGAACAACACAAAAATGGCACTGATCCCTTTTATACCCGTTTGCAGGGAACAGCGTCAGCCAATAAATGCAACGTATTTTCCCACTTTGAGCATGCGCAATAGGCTGGAGACAGCCTGTCTGGCCCAGGCAAGCCATGTGGTCTGCCCGGGTCTCTCTGCAGCTTCCTGCACCTGCTCTGTCAATCACAAGCCCATAACACTTAGGATATTAGCATGACTCAGATTCTGAAAGCCTGTGTCATTAAGAAAAAAAATCATTGTTGTCTGAATGCTTGTCTATGTGACTAAGATGAACAAGTTGATGGCTGTGCTGAAACATAATTAATTAAAACCTTTTGCTTGGGCTTTAAGAGCTGAACCTCTTTGGCTTTTTATAATAAAAGTTATTTTCATGTAAAACAAGATCTGTTTTAATTTTTTGGGATTGGAATTGGAAACAAGGAATCCATGTTCCTATCAAATGGGTCTAACCCACCATCACTACAGCTGCCAACCTCTTTTCACTTCCATTCTTTGGATAGGCAGCACCTAGAAGCAATCTGCCGGACCACTGTTGTTGCTTCCAAACAGCTGATTGTGCAGAGTACTTGAACAGTCTTATCTTCGGCATGTAGGTGGTTTTCTCTGCTAGACTCTCTTCTGCAATATGTTTAGGTCATATTGCTGAATCTTTTCAAAATATAGATTTCTAAGGTCTTTTTAAAATAATTTCAAAATGTGGTAAATAGGAGCAATATCCCAGTAACAAATCCACAGAGGTTCTTCAAAGTTTTATGTTTTATGTGTGAAATTTGTGAAGTTTCATTATGTTAATTTACCAATACATTGTCAAAAAACACCCCATCAAATCCATGTGCATTAACATATTCATTGCCTGTTTTACCATAACTTATGTCTGATTGGAATTGCACACTTCTCTGGGTGGTTTAGGTGAGAATTCTTTGTATCAAGATACAGATATCTTTACCAGCAAGGAAGTGGCATGGACACCAAATAACAGTAACCGAGTTGGAAGGGACCTTGGAGGTTGTCTAGTCCAGGGCTTTTCAACCAGTGGTACTTTGGCACCTGGCAGGTGGTACACGACCGTCCTAGAGAAGTGGTAGTGGAGGGGGAGAGGAATGAGCTGAAGTGGTAGCAGCACCGCACAAGCCTGAGGGAGAGAGAACTGGAGCTGCAGGGCTGTCGGAGCTCAGCAGAAGCGCCAGGATCAGCGCCGGGCTCCAGCTGATTGGGGCTTCCGGGAGCTGGAGGTGCATTGTAGAGAAAAGGAGGGGGAGGGGGAGAGAGGAGAGCATATAAAAGGAGGTTTTGGCGATAAAGGGCCAGCGAGGGGCTGCCCTGCCCAGCCCCCTGGGCATGCAAAGAGGAGGTGGTGAGCGCCCAGCATCACTGCTGACCATCTCTGCTGATCACTGAGAAAGGAAAAAGGTAGGAGAAGCACTTTCCTTTCCTCCAGGATGCCAACATTCATGCATTTGCCACCTTCTCCGTGCACCCCCAGGGGGCAGGGCAGAGACGGCAGGGGAGCCCTCACTGGCTCCAGGGCTGCCCTGTGGATCTAAGGCTGAGTGTGTTCTGGCTTTGATGGCCCCCATTGGTAGATCAGCACCACGCCTGCTCACTGAACAAGCCTCGCAGCTACCAGGCTTCCCTTTCGCCAGGAGTGCCCCTGCCTGCATGGGAGAGCTAGGGCCAGTGACAGCATAGCCACCAGCAGCACTGGCAATATCTCCCCCTCCCATTATCCTTTCCTGAATGCGGAGGAAGGAAAGAGAAGCAGGGGAAGAAGGAAGGAAGGAAGGAAGGAAGGAAGGAAGGAAGGAAGGAAGGAAGGAAGGAAGGAAGGAAGGAAGGAGCTGGGAAAGGGACTACCTTCAGAATGCTTCACAAGTTCATTTTTTTAAGCTGCCAGAGGCTCCGGGCAGGAGGATTCCCATTTTGACCCCTCCCCCTGTCGTTGCCTCTGCCTGAAGGGTCTCTGCGTGGCTCTCAGCTCACCTGTCCCAGACCCGCGCACATGTTTGTGTTTGTGTGTGTGTGTATATATAAGCATGCGTGGGGGGGGTGTCTCACTCCTTACAGCCCCATACTGTGACATTGGGGAGGAAAAGAACAGGAAAGGTAGGAGAAACTGCGATGGGAACTTTTTGCAGCCTTCCAGGGGGCTGGGAGTAGGAGCTGAGGGGCGCAGGGTGCGATATGATCAGTGGCACATTGAGAGAAAGAAACAAGTACTCCAAAAAAACCAGTTTTTATTAGTTTGCAGCTGCTATTGCAGAAGGTCTCTGTTGAGGGCGGGGGGCTGCAAGGAGTGAGACACACACACACACACACACCGACCGCACATGAGTTCTCTCTCTCTCTCTCTCTCTCTCTCTCTCTCTCTCTCTCTCACACACACACACACACACACACACACACACACACAAACATGTGCATGGGTCTGGGAGAGGCAATGGTGGGGGAGAGGAAGCTGGAACCTCTGGCAGTTTTAAAAAAAATAGCAGGTAAGAGAGGAAGGAAGGAAGGAAGGAAGGAAGGAAGGAAGGAAGGAAGGAAGGAGGGAGGGAGGGAGGGAGGGAGGGAGGGAAGGAAGGAAGGAAGGAAGGAAGGAAGGAAGGAAGGAAGGAAGGAAGGAAGGAAGGAAGGAGTCAGGGAAAGAGGGAGGGAAGGAACTTGGTTGGAAAGGCAATTTAGTTGGAAATGCCCCAGTTTGAAGGAGGGCTGGCAGGGCTGAGCAAAGCCCAGGATCACCATGAGCAGCTACAGCTGATCATCGCTTCTGTGGAGCTGGGCAGAAGGTGACTGCAAAAGAGAGACAGAGAAGTGCAGTCTTGAAAGGAATCAGCTGGAGGTGCACGGAAAAGGGGGGGGGGAAGAGGAGAGGCTATAAAAGAAGGGAAGAGAAGAGAGAATATAAAAGAGAAGAGAAGAGAGGGAAGAGAAGAGGATATAAAAAAGGGAAGAGAAAAGGATATAAAAGGGGAAAGAGGATATAAGAAGGGGGAAAAGAAGAGAGGATAGAAAAGAAGTAGGGGAGAGAAAAGATATAAAAGAAGAGGGAAAAGAGGATAGAAAAGGGAGAGAGAAGAAAGGATATAAAAGAAGAAGGGGGAGAGAAGAGAGGATATAAAAGAAGGAGAGAAGAGAGGATATAAAAGAGGGATGAGAGAAGAGACGATATAAAAGGAGGAGTGAATCTGGTTTCTCCATTGACTTTGTCAGAAGGTTGCAAAAGGGGATCACATGCTCCTGGGACACTGTGACCATCATAAATACAGATCAGTTGCCAAGCCTCCAAATGTAGATTGACCCTTGGAATACTGCAATGGTCATAACTGTGAAAAATGGTCATAAGTTACTTTTTTCAATGCCTTTGTAACTTTGAACAGTCACTAAGCAAACTGTTGTAAGTTGAGGACTACCAGTATTTTATTACTTTTTCCTTTTTTTTTGGTCATCAAGTTTTTGACACCTTGCTAGGTGACTGGTGGTACTTGAATATTGTCATATCCTAAAAGTGGTACAATCTGTGAAAAGGTTGAAAAGACCTGGTCTAGTCCAATGCCCTGCTCTTGCAGGAGACCTCTACTATTTCTGATAAATGGCTGTCCAGTCTCTTCTTAAAAGCCTCCAGTGATGGGGCACCCACAACTTCCGAAGGCAATTTGTTCCATATATTAATTGTACTTATTATTAGGAATTTTCTCCTTAGTTCTAGGTTTCTTCTCTCCTTGGTTATTTTCATCCATTTTTTCTTATCCTGCCTAGAAGTGCTTTGGTAAATAAGCTGGCCTTCTCTTCCTTGTGGCAGCTCCTGAGGTCTTGGAAGACTATTATTATGTCATCCCTGGTCCTTTTTTTCACTAGACTAGGTATAGCCAGTTCCTGCAATCATGCTTCATATGTTTTAGCTTTTAAGCCCATAATAATTTTTGTTGCTCTTCTCTGAGCTCTTTCCAAAGTCTCAACATCTTTTTTTGTATTGGGTTGACCAAAACTCAATGCAATATTCTAAGTGTGGTTTTACCAAGATTTTGTAGAGGGGTACTGGCACTTCACATGATCTTGATTCTATCCCTCTATTAATGCAACCTAGGATTTGCAGTGTCAGTCTTATGCAGTTGGCTCATAATTAGATGGTTGTCCATTAGGACTCCAGGAACCTTCTTGCAGTTACTAGTATTGAGTCTTGTTTCACCTAGTCTGTACCTGTACTTTTGATTTTTCTTGCCTAAGTGTAAAACCTTGCTTTTCTCTACATTAAATTTCATTTTGTTGGATAGGGCTCAGTGAACAAGTCTATTGAGATCCGTCTGGATCCTGAGTTTTGGCTATTCTTGCCAGCTCGGTATAATCTGCAAATTTGATGAGTTCCCTTTCTATTCTATTCTCTAAATTGTTTATGAAGATGTTGAAGAGTACTGGGCCTAAGACAGAACCTTGTGCTATCCCACTGCTTACTTCTTTCCATGTAGATGTAATTCCATTAAGGACTACATGTTGAATACAATTTATCAGCCAGTTACAAATCCATCTATCCCACATTTTTCTAACTTACCAAGAAATAGGTTGTAATCAACTTTGTCAAATGCCTTATTGATTCACTAATTTTCATGTTGTCAAAGAATGAAAAAAGATTTGTTTGACATGATCTGTTTTTGACAAAACGTATTAGCTTCTAGTAACAGCGTTGTTTGCTTCTAGATGTTGATAGATCTGTTGTTTGATTACCTTTTCCAGGATCTTCCAAGGTATTGATGTCAGACTAATTGGTCTATAATTTTCTGGATCTGTTTTTTTCCCTTTCTTAAAGATGGGAACCACATTGGCTATGTTTTTCCAGTTCTGCAGAATCTTTGAAAGATATGGTTTAATAGTTCTGATATCTCTTCCGCTAGTTCCTTCAATACTCCGGATGTGATTTGAACATGTGTAATGCAGACAGGTGTTATTTTACTGTTTCTTTGCCTATTTTAATTTGCATTTCTAGTCTGTCTTTTATAGTTGTGTTATTGGTATTTTCTTTTTGTATGAAGATAGATGAAAAGAGCGAATTGAGCAGTTCTGCTTTCTCTATTGCTTTCTTACCATTTTCTCCTATTAGTGAGCCAATTGTTTCCTTGACTATTTTTTTGCTATTTTTATGTTTAAAAAACATTTTTTATTATTTTTGACATTTGTTGCAAATTTTATTTCATTCTGAGACTTAGCTTTCCTGATATCTTTGCAAGTTCGCGCTATTTGTTGGTATTCTGTCTTAATTATGTGTCCTTTCCATTTTCTGTACGTATCCTTTTTGTCTTTTAATTTATCAGGGGGATCTTTGTTTAACCATGCTGGTTTCCTTTTGGATTTCCCTTTTTTTTTTCTTTTTCAGCAGTATTGTGCTGGACTGAGATTTTTTGATAATATTTTTCAGAATATTACCAAGTTTCTTGGATCCCCTTTAAGATTTTTGTCCATGGAATGCTTCCCAAGTTCTCTCTAAGTTTGTAAAAAAATCAGCTCTTTTAAAGTCTGGGACACTGGTTTGGTTATTCTCTGTTGTTTATGTATGCATTATATTGAATTCCAATATGGCATGGTCATTATCAGCCAAAGTTCCAGTGACTTCAATCCCCTCCTATCACTTTCTCTCTGTTAGTAAGAATTAACTTTAATGAAGCTTTCCCTCTAGTTCCTTCCTCTACCTTTTGGATTACAAAGTTGTTAGCTGGGATGGTTAGAAACCTGTTCAATCTCCTTTTTTTTTGTAAAAATTTTTATTTTCAATTTTACAATACATAACAATCTTACAAATACTTCAGATAAAAAATAAAACAAATTGATACACACCACATTCGGTCTTGCCCGCCCATTTCCCCCCAAACCGCATCCCACCTCAAACCAACTTACTTCTTTCCCTCTTTTTCTTCACTCACCCCCTCTCCTCCTTCACCTCAACCTTCCTACTTACTTCTCACCTTCTTCTCTTCCCTCGTGATGCGGTCCAGGGGAAATGCCGAGCAGTTCCTCTCTCAAAATTAAAACATTAATATTATATACAATAAGACTATTTCTACTTTATCTGAACTACTTAAATTTCAACCCATCCACCCCCCACCTTCCCCCCCCCCCGACTTCCCAAAGCAAAATACAGGATTATGCAAACATATTAAACATAATCTATTTAAGTTTACTAATTATACAAAGAACAAAATCATAAAAACCCTTAACTCTCTTCAAACTTTAACATCATAAGTTTATAAACAAAATCATTACTCATAGAATAAGTGAAACTTTCTAGTTCCATATTTCTTCTGAACATATTCTATCCATCTTCTCCATACGTTAAAATATCTCTCTTGTGAATGGTCCTTTAAATAAGCAGAAATTTTAGCCATTTCTGCTAAATTAGAAACCTTAAATACCCATTCTTCTAAAGAAGGCAGAGTATCCTTCTTCCAATATTGACCCACCAGTAATCTTGCTGCTGTTATTAAATTCAACATTAAGATAGTTTCTTTAACATTAAAGTCCACGAAAATTCCCAAAAGAAACAGTTGGGGAGTAAACTTAATCTTCCTTTTAAAAACCTTTTGAATGTTCCACCAAATCATAATCCAGAAGGCTTTAATAACTTTACAAGTCCACCAAACATGAAAATAAGTTGCATCCAAGCAACCACATCTCCAACATTTAGGTTGTAGGTTCGGGTACATACAGGACAGCTTTTTAGGATCCAGATGTCATCTATAAAACACTTTATAAAAATTTTCCCTCAAATTCTGGGCCTGCATAAATTTAACATTTCTAGTCCAAATTACCTCCCATAGGTCCAACGAGATCGGTTCTTGAATATTCTGGGCCCATTTAATCATACAATCTTTAACTAACTCTGTTTCTGAATCCAATTTTATTAACTCATTATAGATTCTTTTAATATGGGCACATTTCTGATCCTTGATCTGAATTACCAAATTTTCATCTACTAAAGTAATTCCCACTTTCTTATCCAAAGTCCATCTCTGCACGATTTGCAAATATTGAAACCACAATTGTAAAATGTTTTCTTTCCTTAACACATCAGAAAACTTTAATTGCCAATCAGTGCCCAACCAAGTAAGTAACTCTTTATACGAAATGTTGTCAAAATTCACCCCCTTAGAAACCCCCTGGATTGCTTGTCCAGGGATCCCCCAAATAGGTATTTTATAATTTAACTTATAATAATATTTTTTCCAAACTCAAAGTAAAGCATATCTTAAAATATGTGACTTAAAGACTGAATCTACTTTCTTATCAAAAATTAAATATGCACGCCAACCATATAATAAATCCCACCCTTCAAGAACAAGAATATCTCTATTTGTTAAATTAAGCCAATCACTTACTAAAGTTAAAGTGGCCGCATCATAATATAATTTCTGTTCAATCTCCTTGATGCAGTTTGTTTCCCAGTTGATGTGTCAGCATAGTTAAACATACAATTACTATTGTGCTGTGTTTCCCACATATATTTGTTGACTGGTTAGCAAAAAGTTCTGCTTAATTGGGTGGCCTGTAGTATATATTATAGCAATGACATTATTGAACTATATACATTCTAGGGCAGCAGTTCTCAACCTGTGAGTCGCGACCCCTTTGGGGGTCCAACGACCCTTTCACAGGGGTCGCCTAAGACCATCGGAAAACACATATTTCCATTGCGGAAAACACATATTTGCATTGGTCTTAGGAACTGATTGGCGCGGCTCGAACCCAATTTTTGAAATGCACTCAAATCAAAGGTGGCGAAGTCACAAAAGCAAAGGCGGGGGGGCGGGGGGGGCGGGAGAGGAAGAGTCAGCAAGCCCCAGCCAGCGAGTAAGCCGAGCCAGCCAGCCAGGCTGAAAAGAAACAGGTGGGGCCTCCTGGACCCCGACTTTTTCTCCCTCCCCTCCTTTCCTTTGCAACTTGCAAAGGAAAGGGAGCCCCAGACTGCAGCCCGGGAAGGCTGGAGAGCTTTGCATGGGGTCTCGATTCCTCTTTGCTCCACCACCAGCACCACCGCCAGACCAGCCAGCTGCTGGGGAGAATGTCCCTTTCCCCCCCTTCCCGCTCCCTCTTTTTTTTAGTGCAAAAAAAAAAAAAGTCCCTGTTGAGTCCGTGACGTGTATCCCCAGGGCCTCAAACCAATCGAGTCCTATGAGACTCGTTCGTTCACCCCCTACTACTAATAAGTCTAGTGGACCTTCAAAACTCTTGTATTGCACGTTAAGGGTGGCCTCCCCCTTAACACACACTCTTGAGTTCTGAAAATCTGTTAATACAATATCAGAAGGCCTTAACTTGGCCTTAGACCCACTTCTGGAACAAATCTTCCTAAATGTATGCAATGAAATGATGGACAGGGCAGACCCTGTGTCTAGTTCCATAGATAATGGAACCCCTTGTAGCTTCACGTTGAGTGACAGCTTTTTCTTCATGGGCTTGTGTGTGCCTGTTCTACAGATGCTTCTTCGCGAAGCGCAAAACCCTACCCTATTCTGGCTGGGGAATCTGGTACCCTTCAGGCGTTCTTCTTGGGGTTGTGCCTTTCGTCGGCCCAGGCACACAGCTGCAATATGCCCTTGTTTACCGCATGCCGGCAGGTAGCGGAGCGGAACTTGCAGTCGGTTCTCCTGTGGCGACCTCCACAGCGATGCACTTGAGCGGAGCCGAAGAGCTTCCCTTCTGGTTCTCTTCCTTCGCGGGGTGTAGACGGTCGACTTCCTCGTCCGGATCCTCCTCGGAGTTTCGTCGGACGTCTTCCTGGTGCACGGACGCACCCTCTGCACTGTTTCTGATCGGCCGCATGTTTTTGGACGGCGCCGCCTGCTGCTTCTTCTGCGGTGACTTCCCTTAAGGCGTCTTGGAAGGATAATTCTTCCTTTGCGAAAAGTCTCTGTTGTAGCTCGCGATGCCTTAACCCACACACGAATCGGTCCCTCAGTCGTTCCTCGAGGTCCTTGAACTCGCAGGGCTTGGCGGCCTTCCGTAACTCGGCGATGTATTCCTTGGCTGACTCACCGGACCGTTGATCCCTTTGTTCGAAGGTGTGGCGCCATGAGATAACGGACACCTTGGGATGGAAATGTTCCTTCAGCAGCTTCTTCAGGTCTGCGTAGCTTACAGACTCTACTGGGACAGGTGCTGCAAGGTTTTCTGCGATTTCGAAGGCGTCTTGGCCGCAAACGCAAAGCAGGGTGGCCGCCTTCAAGCTATCTTCCCTCACTTGGTTTGCCTTGAAGTAGTTCTCCATTCTGGATACGTAGGACTCCCACCGCTCTGGATGTGAGACGTCGAATTCCGAAAGCCTTCCGATTTTCGCCATCTTCGGATCTTCAGGAGACGGGTCTATCAGCCAGCCTACCCCCGAATGCGCACCGGATTGGCGGGCAGCTGCCGAGTCGACGCCGTTCCTCTTCCGCCGCTCAGGACTCCTTGGGTAAGCTTACACTTTTTCCTTTCCAGGTAGTGCAAGGCATCCCACCCTCGTCGCCAGTGTTGCGTCCTTGGCGGGAAAACAGACACGAGAAGCAGCTGGAGTTCTCAGTTTCTTTTATTCAGCGTTCAGCTTACAGGAAGATGGCTTCAGCCTCGCCCAAACGCCTCGCAGCCTCTTATATAGGCAACTCCCGGGTAATGGGTTACTTTTCCCGCGCCAGCACCCGCGCATGCGCACGGCGCTGGCGACAGCCTGTCTGGTCCCGGGCAGCTTTGCACCTGCCCGGGACTGCCTGCAAACGCCCGAGCCGTTTGCAAAGGCTCGGGACATAACAGTCCCAGTCTCTTTTTTTCCCTTTTCTTTCCCTCTTCTTGGCTTTTTAAAAATAGCAGCTGGGGGATCTTCAAGCCAAGAGTCGTTGCTGGGGCATTTTTTTTTTTTAAAAAAAAAGTCCTTCCGAGGCGGGGAATCCTGCGCTTCTTCAGCTTTTCTGAGCCGGGGGAGGGGAGAGCTGATTGAGGGGGGGTCCTAGGAAGAAGGGAAAGACCCATCGGAGAGGTTCGGCTGCTTTTCTGCTCAAGCAGCCGGCAAGGAAAAAGCCCCGGAGGGTTGGGTGTCCAGGTTTTTCAATCCCTTATTAAATAGGCAAAGGCTTGGCCCTTTAATAGTTTGCTCAAACTTTTTAACCTCCCGGACTTATTACCTTCAAATATCAATGAATAAATGACATATTAAAAAAAAAGAAAGAAGTAGATCATAGGAAGAGCCCGTTTAGGAACGCAAGAGAAATAATATTCAAGAGGAGAAGATCGGGTGAATTTGATGCACCCTAACCGAAGGTGGGGGAGAAAAGTTGGAGAGCGGCTTGTTTTATTTGCTCAAAATGCTTTTCAAAGACTCCAATATGCAAAAGAGAGGAGGGTGTGTCAAAAGAAGGCGGCATACCCAGACGTCTGCCAGATTCAGACTGTGTGATCCCCTCGTTTTTTCCAGTCCAGCCTTTTCCCCGCCTTACTTTTCCTGCAGAGAAAAATCAAGCCTACTTATTTTAGAATATAGTTTCTTTCTATCAGGAAGAGAATGTAAAATGAGAAAAAGATTTCACAAGTTTCAGGAAAAAAACCCTTTGGAGAGTTCTGAGGGTTTAAGATTGGGAGGCTTTTGTTGAAATTCCCTCTCCACCCCCCCCCCAGCCAAATCTATCCCACCTGGAGACCTATACCTAAGGCAGAATCTCTTTATCCTTGAGGATTCCCTGGTAAAAACTGTCTTTCACATTAACCCAGTTGGTCTCCGTCCGGGACAGGATCCTGCTGACTCTATATTTGTGTATATTTGCTAAAGTTATTGGCCATCATTTTAGGCTTCAGTTTTTTTTTCTTTTGCAGGGAGGGGATTAGATGCTGTGCAAAGCCAGCCCCCTCCCCTGCTTTAGTTTACTGCTGGATGCATTAAACCAGCGGTTCTCAACCTGTGGGTTGGCTTTTTACGCATACTGTCACAAAATGTAGCAATGTAGTTTACTGTTGTTATATTAAGACTGTTACCCATGCCGCACCATGTTTCAAGACAAAATTTCATTTATTTGTAATTAGAAATAAATAGTTCACAATATATAATTACATATTGTTTTTGTGATTAATCACTATGCTTTAATTATGTTCAATTTGTAACAATGAAAATACATCCTGCATATCAGATATTTACATCACGATTCATAACAGTAGCAAAATTACAGTTATGAAGTAGGAACGAAAATAATTTTATGGTTGGGGGTCACCACAACATGAGGAACTGTATTAAACAGTCACGGCATTGGGAAGGTTGAGAACCACTGTTCTAGGGGGTTTTCATCTTTGGTCTTGGATATTTCTGTAGATATGTAGTGATATTTTATATATAATGCAACTCCATCTCCTCTTTTGTTAGGTCTGTTTCTTTTGAATAGTTTGTGTCTTTTTATCAGTACATTCCATTCATGATTTTCATCCCACCAACTATATTGTATCTACCCTTCTCAACCAATGCTTCTAGTTCACCTATTTGTTCCCCAAACTTTGAGCATTTGTATATCAGTATTTGAGAGCTTTATGCCTGTCCATGGGTATATTTCCTACATCTCCCACCTGTGTTTGAGTTTTCCTTTTTTTCCTCATCACTCCTACCTCATTGTTTGATTTATTTTCTTTGGGTTTATGATTGGTTTTGTGTTCTAAAGATTCTGAAGATTGGCACCTTCCTCCCTTGGCTTTAGTTTAAAGCCCTTCTGATGAATTAAGCCAATTGCTTTCCAAGTACATTCTTCCCTGTTTTTGTGAGGTGCAGCCCATCCCTTGCCAAGAGTCCTTCATGTAGGTATTGCAGGCCATGGTCCAGGAATCCAAAGTTCTCTTGGTGCCACCAACCCTTTAGCCAGCGGTTTATTTCTAGAATGCTTTTTTCTCTCAATGGGTACTGACCTTTCGTTGGGAATACTGATGAGAACACCACTTGCGCTGCTAGCTCCTTAATTTTTTTTGCCTAGTTGCTCATAATCTCTCAGTATTGTACTCAGGTTCCTTGTTGTGTCATTCATCTCTATGTGAAGGAAGGGGAAAAGGTAGTTGTTGTGTCCTGAGCCTGCTGAAGCATTCAGCAGGCTCAGAAATGTTGCAAACAGTCCCGGGCAGACCAATAGCTGCCCAGGACCAGACTGGCTGTCGTCAGCCTTGTGTGCATGCGCAAGGCACGAAAACAGCCAGCTTCCTATTGGCTGACACTGTTCGGGTTCAGGACTCTATAAAAGGCCTGCGTGCCTTTTGGCTGTCACTGGTTGTAAGGAGAAGATCAATAAAGAAGCTTGTTGTACACAATGTGCCTTCGTGTGATGCCTGAATCCCCAATACATAAAAGTAGTAATCTGTAGATTTAATTATTTTAGTAAGATTCTCAAGTAAATCTTTGATTTTTGTTCCAGGGAGACAACATACCTCCCTAGATTGAAAGTCCTGTCTGATTCTGTTTCCCTGAAAATTGAATTTCCTATCATGAACACTTGCCTTCTTTTTTAGGAGGGGGGCAGTCTGGGGTGCTTTTCTGTTTATCACAGGTGTGTTTGATGATGTGGCTTTTTAGGCACATTTGATGTCTCTTTTCTAGGTGTCTGCATGTTTTCTTCAAGGGGGAGGCTTTAAGTCTGTGTGTTTTCTTTTAGGGGTAGAAATTGATTGCTCAGTTGTAGTGGGACTATATTGGGATAGGTTGGATTGGGCAGTAGGGGTTTGTTAGATGTACACTGCTTCTTTCTTTGGTTGTCCTATTTCCTTCTATGTGTGACATGCTTCTGTCTTCCTCTGAAAGTTCATCCAAAAGGTCAGTTCCTCTGGGAGTTGTTTATTCATTATTTGATTAGATTTTGGTATAGCCTTCTTGCATGAGTTTGGCTAATGTTGCCTCTAGATTCTTTATTTTTTTCTTCTAGTGGTTCATATAGTTTACATTTGATACATGTGTAATTCTTTGGGCAGAAGCACATATATGGAACAGTGTCAGTCACCTGTTTTATGACTTTATTTCTGTTTGCTGATTCATTTAAGGATTTTTAAAAATTATGTAAAAGTAGAAGATATATATATTTTTAAAAAGAAATAAATAGTTTAAAAATATTTCATTTTGGTAGTTTATTTAAGGATGTGGAAGAATTTGCCACAATTTTTCAAGAGAAAAAAATTATGTTAAATTTTTAAAAATGTAATAGTTTTTAAAGTTTTCAAAATTTAAAACTTTCAAAATTTTAAAATTTGAAACTCCCTCTTTTTTTGTTGATGGAGGTATAGTGCTTTGCTCTTAGCCTCATTTTTATCTTCTCTGTTCTGAGTGGTTTATAATCATCATTTTTTTTCTTGTCCTTTCTTGTCCTTTTCCCCTTTTCTATCTTGCTATTTACTTAATTTATCTTTGAGTACTACTTTGTTTAAGTAATCTTATTTATCCTTTTCTTGTGTTCTTGAACTACTGTTTCTCCATACTTTATTATTTATTTAAATTTAAATTTGCCTTATTTATTTAAGAGAATAACAGATTAACACAGTTGAAAGGGACCTTGGAGTCTTGCTCAGGAAACCCTATTCCATTTCAGACAAATGGTTGTCCAATCTCTTCTTTAAAACTTCCAGGGTTGGAGCACCCACAATTTCTGGAGGCAGGTTGTTCCACTGATTAATTGTTCTAATTGTCAGGAATTTTAGTTCTAGATTGCTTCTCTCCTTGATTAGTTTCCATCCGTTGCTTCTTGTCTTCGGATGCTTTAGAGAATAGGTTGAGTCCCTCTTCTTTGTGGCAACCCCTTAGATAGTGGAACACTGCTATCATTCACCCCTATACCTTCTTATCACTAGACTATACGTATCCAATCCCAGCAACCATTATTTCTATGTTTTAGCCTCCAGTCTGCTAATCATCTTTGTTGCTTTTCTCTGCACTCTTTCTATAGTCTCAACATCTTTTTTTATATAGTGGCAACCAAAACTGGATGCAGTATTCCAAGTGTGGTCTTACTAAGGCAATTATAAAGTGGTATTAATACTTCACGTGATCTTGAGTCTATCTCTCTGTTAATGCAGCCTAGGACTGTGTTGGCTTATTAATCCTTTTCTTTGCTAGTTTCTTATGTTTCACCCTTCTCATTATTATTTGCCTATTTATTTATCTTTTGTTTTCTGTTTTGTATCCTGTATTTATTTTTATTTCAGTACTTATTTTTATTCTCTGTTGGAGTCTCTCTCCCCCCCGCCGCCTAATGGGATATCGGGTGTTATGTGTTGTCTTCACTTCCATCATTCCCTGCTCCAGTTAATCTGCCGCTTGCCGCTTTCTCTGCAAGCTCCATTCTGTCTTTTGGTGCTGAGGTCTTTTCCACTGTATGTCACTGTTCTCTGCTCAGCTCTGCTCAGTCTGCTTTTCAGTTCTCCAGTTGGCTCCACTCTTTGTTCAGTCCACTCTGCTCTGTGGTCAGCCCACCATTCAGCTCTCCAGTTGGCTCCTTTCTCTCTGCTCTCTGGTCGGTCAGCTCCACTGTCAGGCACTATTAGTTTAATGCAGATAATGAAACATCTGCAAGAAAACAACAAAGCTCAGAGAGCACCAAGGACCCCTTAGTAAAAACTACCTGTACATTTTGAGGCTTGCTGACACAACTTCAGTGATTGTGGTATTTGGTAGCATCTTGCTTGTCAATTGCCCTAAATAATTATTTTATACTAGCCTTTACTAAGTATAAAATTGGTGCTCTCTGAGTGTTGTTGTTTTCTTGAAGATGTTTCATTATCCAAACTAGGTAACATCATTTAGCAATAGTACATGACTGTATAACTGGTGTCCATAATCAAATAGAAAGGCCTTTATATAGACCAGTGGTGGCGAACCTATGGCATGCATGCCAGAGGTGGCACTCAGAGCTCTCTCTGTGGGCACGCATGCCATTATCCCAGCAGAGTTTGCCAGAGTAGCGAGCATGTGGTGTTTGGAAGTGACAAGGCAGGAAGCGAACGAGCAAGCGGCATTGGCCCCCCGGGGATGCCCCAGAGATGGCAAGGGACTGGGCCCCGCTGCCCTGGCCCCACCACGCTCACCCAATCTACTGTGACCACTGAAGCCATGCCCACCCAGTGGGCCATGCCCCCCCGCCCCCCCTGAGGGCACCACAATGCTGATGCAGCCCTGGCACTTTGTGATAAATAAGTGGGTTTTGGGTTACAGTTTGGGCACTTGGTCTCTAAAAAGTTTGCCATCACTGGTATAGACCATATATCAAGAAACCTGAGCTATATTCTCATTCTTCAAAACCTGTTTTTCCAAAATAAAAAAATGAAAATAATCATTCCAGATTTCAAATCTCTGATTGCACCCATGACCAAATGCAAATTGTTACTTGAAAAGGCAAATATATTCCACACCAGTGATCCCCAACCCCTCGTCCATGGCCTGTTACTGGTCTGCGGCCCATTGAGAACTAGCCTACAAAAGTGGTGGATGAGTGTGTGAAGTTCCATTTGTGGAAGTGGCAGGCATGCACAGAAAATCATCTCTCCCCCCCCCCCACACTGCCACCACCACTGCCAGTCCCTGGAGCTGGAAAGATTGGGGACCACTGCTTTACACAAAGCTTTGCTGGGGATTGAACATGTTTGCTCTATAATCACCACTGAAGACTATATAGTCCAGAAGGCTGATCAATACTTGCTTAGACAACTGCTCTAGAAAAAGATTTTCCTGATTGCATATACTGTAAGGCTGCCCACCAGAATACTGTAAATCTTCATACATGTTTGATCAATAGGATATCTATTAGCAAGACTTCTGCATAGCCCAAATGCATCCCAGGTGTTACTTTTATAAGCTTTACAATAAGAGAGACTGCCAGAAGTTGCATTTTTAATTCTCATTGGTATCTTGTATCAAGTTTGATTTTGGCTTTCATATTAACACAATTAATCAGCAGTTTGTCTCGGGAGGGGGGGGGGAAACAACAAAGAGCCCAGCAGATTTTATTGATGATTCAAAGTTGTATATTTTGCTGTAGCCCTAAAGTTGGGGTTTCTTTCAGGCAGCAACAGGGCATTCTGTGTGAATTCTTTTTGAAATGCTCCAGCTGTAAACTGAGTCCCCAATACATCACTACCAAAGTTTAGGATCAGTTCAGCCATAGCCCAGTAAGAATACAAATGGTATTGACAATGGCAACTGCTTATAAAGAAAATTTATATAAAATATTTTATAGATGGCACTTACTATCTATGAGATTAGCAAAAATGTTTAAAAACGTGTCTAGCAACTGTTGGAAGTATAATCAAAAACCAGGCACGCACTACCATCTTTGGTGGATGTGCCCTAAAGCAATTTTTTTTTTTGAATAAAAATACATACCCGGCTAGAAAAGATGTTAAAAAAACATGTAGATTTTAAAGGGAACTTTTTTTATTAGGTATATTATCAGGAAAATATGATAAAGAAAGTGTATATTTAATGTTGCATGTATTAACATCAGCAAGAATTGTATTTGTTCAGTATTGGAAAAATGAAGAAACACCATCTGAAGAAGAGATAATCAAAAAAATATTGGACTGTGCAGAAATGAATATACTAACAATGAAGATTAAAGAAATATTTTCAAATATGGGATGTATTTTATCAGTGGCTGGAAAAATGGGGTAGAGATTAGGAATTTAATGTGTATTATTAAGTAAAATAAATGGACCCTGACAACACATTGTATATATATATATACATTTCTTCATTTTTCCAATACTGAACATATATATATATATATATATATATATAAAAGAATACCACTGGTATCTCGATGTGAGAAAATAGTCTCCCATAGTAACATATAGCTGGAGTAGTCATCAGGGCCACTCATGGATCATTTTCAAATTCTGTACTATCAGCCTTTACAATGTTGCACAAAGATATATATATATATTCATTCCAGGAGCCATTCCAGAGGGAGGGTGGATGATGCAGGGATTTCAAGATACATACCATTTTCAGATCTGGTTTGTATGAATGTCACTTGAAAAAGATCCAGCTCAGATTAAGCACATTCTTCAGAGACCTCATGGATAAAGGTCATTTTGAATTAGAATGTGTCCTGCTTGTCACAGTGCTTCTTCTTCCATCAACTTCTCCTCTTTGTATAGTAGAGTTATTTCATGATGTTCTTCTTTTTAACTTGGTACATAACTCTTCCAGATTATAGCCATATCTGATCTTCTGCCTTCCCTCAACAAAATGAGCTCACCCAAATCTCTACTCATATTTCCGGCTGCAGGGTACATGTGCTGTTTAACAAAGTTAGGGCTTTTCTTTTCTTTTTTTTAAAAAAGTCCACACTCTTTCTAAACTTACCCAATATATGATGAAAGATCCTCAGAAGCCTGCAAGATCTCCACTAGCTTATGCTCTGTAGTAAGCAGTGACATTTGAGGACTTCTATGATCCTTGATCAAAACCATGCTTCACATTTCTGCAGCTTAAAATAAAGTTTAGCAACCACTTTCTATGATTAAAAATTATTATTGTTGTTCTGGATCAGTTTTAATTTCCACCGTAAGAATATTGTTATAATGTTTGCTCACTGCTTTTCATGTGTTACCATGATGAAAACTTTATACGATATATAGATACACAGTAATAAGACACAAAAGTCACAATGCCTGTATAAACAAATACAGATAATCCTTGCTTAAAGATCATTTGAAGTTACGACTAACCTCTCTAGAGCTACTTATGACCCATTTTTGAAGTTTGGGCAACTGCACACACACCATGGTATGTATTTGCATTTGGGGCACATGGCAACTGGCTTATATTTATGTTTGCAGCATCCTGCAATCATGTGATTATGATTTTCAGTGGTTTTTGCCAGTTTCTGGCTTTAATCCCAGTTTTCAGCAGTAAACACCCATTGGAGAAAGTGGACTCATTTGACAACTGCTGCAGATATTTATGATTGCTGCAAAAAGGTCATATAATTGGGAGTGGTTGTGTGGTGACTCACTTAACAACTGCCACAACTTATGATTGTAATTCTGGGCTCAGTAACTGTCGTAAGTCGAGGACTACCTGTAACATGTTGAAGCCTTCAGTAATGTCTGCTGCAAATAGGAATATTTTGAAACAATAGTTTTAAGAACAGACCTAATTCATGTATGTACAGGTAGTCCTTGACTTACAATAACAATTGAGCTGAAAATTTCTGCTGATAAGCAAGATATTTTTTAAGTGAATTTTGCCCCATTTTACTATCTTTATTGACGCAGTTGTTACATGATGAATCATTGCAGTTGTTAAGTTAGTAACACGGTTGTTAAGTGAATCTGACTTCTGTATTGAATTTTTGCTTGTCAGAAGATTGCAAACGATGATCACATGACCCTGGGACATAAATATGATCAGTTACCAAACATCTGAATTTTTATCGTGTGACTGTGAGGATGCTGCAACAGTTGTTAAGTGAGAAAAACGGTCATAAGTTACTTTTTTCAGTGCTGTTGTAACTTTGAATGGTCACTAAATGAATTGTTGTAAATTAAGGACTACCCGTATTAGTAAAGTTGTTCACTAGCTATAAAGGCAATTATATCATTTCCTTTAAAGGTAATTTTTTGGGACCATCAGATAATCCTGCAACGTCATTTTAGGGCCATCCTTGGCATCTAATATAAGATTGTTCATGCATTCCAGAAATGCTTGGATACTGGCCTGCTTCTTCCTGCTTCCATCTCACTAGCAATTTCAAAATATGCACTTGAGTGTAATGTGACCTACCTGTGTGGTATCAAAGAACTGCTACTTCTATTTCCCATGGTGCCCCTATTCCTTTGATAATATATATTTCATCTGTCTACTTTTTCCTAATTATCTTTTCAGTATGGATACTCTGATGTGCCTGTTCTATTTCTTTCTTTTTGCCTATAAAATTTTCCTTGTATAGTCTTACCCTCAGATCCCATTCATTAGCTAGGTTTACAATGTCATAAGCAGCCCAGATTTTATGGTGATAAGTGATATTGTAGTACTGAAGAAATTTGTTAAAATGTCCATGAACTGGTGGACTTTTCTAGCAGTGAAATATCTCCATAGTTTACTTTTCAAGGTGCAATGAAGTATCTCCATTACAGCTATTTTAATTTCACTCTGAGTGACCAAGTGATAAACACGGTAATATTCCTAAAAGTTTCTCCAGAGGGTATTTAAAAGTTCTTTACCTGCATCTGTTTGTCATTTTCAGAGTGCATTTGGAAGATGTTCTGAAAGGCAACAGCTACCTCTCTCCTTGTCAGAAAAAGAATTGGCTTGGCCATATTTAGAACAGTACGTCTGTCAATGACAAGACAAGCTTTTTCCATGATTTCTTTGGGAAATTTTGTAGGTTTTATGTAGATATATAAGCCTTTTGCCCTAAAGGGAATTCACATCCCGTAACTCTGTACATGACCAAGTATATAATAAATGCTCCTCAATTTTTTTTTCATATTCAAACATTTTAAAGGATTTGGAGAAATGATTGCAGGTCAACTTAAAATCATATTTAAATATACAGAGCATAAAGCGGGCATTTCTACATCACTGGATGTCATCAATATCTTTAGAAGAACAAGTTTTGTATCACGCTGTTTTATAAAATGTATACTTTTCTGGCTGGTCTATGAATGAAATGAATGGAAGTTGCAGCCACAATCAAGCTAATTTTTGCTGGAATGACAGTATGGCCCCCTAGTATGGCCTTTCTATTGTGGAGTCATAGTCATCTACCAAATCAGAAAAATCAGGAAAACCCCCAGAAAATTTGTTATAGTGGGAGTCACCACAGTAATGTAAACAGGGCCTCAAACTGATAGGTGATGTTGATTCAAAAATTGTAAAACATAAATCAAATCCTTTAAGATGATGTCCAGCAGCTTGTATTTACATAACAAGAAATTTAAAAACAATTATTTATGTCCTTGTTGGTTATCTAAAGGGTGGGATATTACCCAATAGGTATTGCATGATATTATCTCAATTTTCCTCTGCTTAGTTTCAAAAGAATTGCAGCACTGCTAATAATAACCAAATAAGATCGATCTGAAGAAACAATTTTCTTCATTAAATCTCATATCCTGGACATAAACTGTTTCAAGTCCTCCCTTTGGGATGCTGCTATAGGGCATTGGATGCCAAAGAAAACCAGACACGAAGACAGGTTTTTTTCCTCGTGCCATCACTCTGCTGAACACCTAATTACCACAGTACTGACTTATGTTTAGCTATATTTACTCTATTATCTTTCTCATCTTTTCTATTATCTTCTTTTATTGGTATCATTATTATGATCAGTATTACTCTGTTGTTTTACATCTGCACAGAGAGTTTATGCACTGGAGACAAATTCCTTGTAGATCTAAACACACTTAGCTAAATAAAGCTATTCTGTTCTGCTCTGTTCTGTTCCATCCCGCCCCGCACCGCCTGCTCCACTCCACTCCACTCCACTCCACTCCACAACTCTGACAGAGATTTTACTGTAGTTTATCATCAGTGCCTATACCAGTGATGGCGAATCTTTTAGAGACCAATGCCCAAACTGCAACCCAAACTCCACTTATTTATCGTTGGATGCCTGGTGGGCGTGGCCCACTGGGAGGGCGTGGCTGCAACGGTCATGGCAGACTAGGTAGGTGTGGCCAGAGTGGGTGTGGCCACCTCGATGTTGCTTATGGGGAGGGATGTCTGTGGGGGCCAGGCAGAGTTGGGGGAGATCCAGGGGGTCTCTGGCAGGTGGGAAAGTGGGCAGGAGACGTCCTGCGGGGTGAGGCGAGGCAAGGTGAGGCAAGGGGCAGGGCAGGGGTGCCATTGTCGCAGGGCAAGGCAAGGCGAGGCAGGGGCTGGGGCAGCTGCTGTCTGACACCATTGGCCCCGGCAGCCAGCAAGCGTATGGGGGCCAACTGTGTCCGTCAGCAGCCACAGTCTGCTGGCCCCTTGATCGGCACACTCTGGGGCTCCACAGCCCACTGCGAATACTGGACCAGCCCTCCAGCAGCAGGCAGAGTAGGGAAGGGGGGAGCTGGTATACCGGTTCCTTACCTCCACCCGGCTTGTTCCACAGCCTCATGACAACAGCATTGGGCGCGCCGTGCGAGGTGGCAAATGGCCGATTTCAGCGTGACGTGGCTGTTTGCTGCTGGCCACGGCCATTTGCCGCCTCGGGCGTCACATCCAATGCAGCTGCCATGAGACCGCGGAACAAGCCGGGCAGAGGTAAGGAACCGCTATACTGGTTTCTTACCACCGCCCAGCTTGTTCCATGGCCTCATGGAAGCAGCATGTGGCAGGAGGCGGCAAACGGCCAGTTTTGACGCGACGTGGCTGTTTGCTGCTGGCCGTGGCCATTTGCCGCCTTGCATGTTGTACCCAATGCTGCTGCCATGAGGCTACGGAACAAGCCAGGTGGAGGTAAGGAATCGGTATACTGGTTTCTTACTGCCACCTGGCTTGTTCCGGGGCCTCATGGCAGCGGCATTGGGCAGGATGCGGCAAATGGCCAGTTTCAGCATGACGCGGCTGTTTGCCGCCTTGCGTATTGTGCCCCATGCCGCTGCAATGCAGCTCGGGCGAAAGTGGCTGTGGAATAAGTGGGGCAGGTTCCCCCCTCACCTGCCCATTCAGTTACAGCTTTGGTGGCTCTTTAGGCAGAGCTGCAAAGTTCTCTTCTCTGACAGAGAAGCAAGAGCAATGCGGCAAGAGCAACATGGTTGAGCGGAAAGCAGCCTCAGAACAAGCGGGGCAGGTAAGGAAAGAAATCCTCACTCCCCCCAGAAATTGCCTTTCTTTCCTTACCTGACTGCCAGTCCCGTGCCGTTTCTCCTTTGCGATCTGCTGCTGCGTGCATGGAAACAAAGGAAGTTTTTTTTGGGGGGGGGGAAAGGTCAATCAATCAATTCCAATTTTGTGATCTTTCATGAGAAGTGGGAATTGATTGATCTTTTTCTCCCCCCCCAAAAAAAATTTGTTTCCTTGCACGCTGAGGATCGCGAAGGAGAAACAGTACAGGACTGGGAGGTGAGGGCATCTGGGCAGGGGCAGGCGAGGCAACCTTATCCTGTGCAGCTTCTGCAGGTGTTTGGAAGGAGGAAGGAAGCAACTGGTCTACCACCATGCTAGCACTGCTGCATTGCTTCACCCCATGCACAGGCCCTGCCCCACCCCCTGCACAGAGCACCCTGCTCCTGCTGCTCTCCCCCACCCACCTGCATGGAGCGCCCTGTTCCCACCGCTCCCCCCATCCCCATGGCACCTTTTTTCCAGTTCCTTGCCATTGGTGTGTTGTTTACAAACTTGTGATGGCTTCTAGTTACAACTTTATTTGTTTCTAAATGTTCTCAGATCAGCTTTTTGATTATCTTTTCCAATAACTTCCCAGATATCGATGTAAGCCGATTGGTCTGTAGTTTCCACGGTCTGTTTTTCTCTCCCTTTTTGAAGATGGAAACCATATCAGTTCTTTTTCAATCCTCAGGTAGTTCCCCAGTGCTGGGTGATTTTTTGAAATAAATTGTGGGAAGTCAGAGCCCCCCAGAGAAGGAAATATTAAAAGGGCAGGAAAATATATTTTCCCTCAAAAGGATTTTTAAAAGCAGAAACCAAGCCATCCCCCAAGTCTTTCTCTTTGCCCCAAGCAGGGGCCAGCCCTATATAAATGCAAATATAAAACCATCAGAAAGTTGGAGCCAGAAATCTCAAGAAGACAAAGACCTAAAATCTGCATACCCCACCCAAACTCTAGGAGTCATTAGCCCCATCACCAGGGAAGCAGGATATGATAATAGGATTAAACCATAGATACCAAGGCCTAGAAAAACACTCAGACTTAGTTCATGCCACAGGAACAGGAAACTATTCCAAACAAAGGCTTTCAGAGGGTATAAAAACCTACTGCCCATGTGCTCAGGTCCTTCTTTCCTCTGGTCTTTCCTGCAAGAACCATCTTTCTGCCTCTTCAATAAACTGTAACCATCTTCCCAAAGCAGTCGCCATGTTGCTTATTTATTCCCAGCTTGGATGAACCAGGATGAAGACTTTACTTCCAACAATATGGTACAATGGTTCTGAGATAACATCATCTTCAAACTTGTAGCTTTTCTTTTCAAAAGCCCTTAGAATTTAAACAATTCTAAATCAAGTGTGGCCTCTATCCAGATATGACAGGAAATGTAACTAATACTCTGTTTACCAAATGATATCTTGTGAAGGGTAAGCTCTGCATATGCTTACCAACTTATTATTATTTGATTCATAGTCTGGGACAGGTAAAAACTTAACTGTTCAGGTCCTAACCAAGGACCAACCAAGACTTAATGTCTGTGTATATAAGTAGTTCTGAGTAAAGTGGGGTTTTGCAAATTCAGATTATTCAGGTCTAATAAGTTCACAATTTCCATGTATCTAGACAACCCTTTGGGTATTGCTCCAAGGGCTCCTATTACTATTGGTACAACCATTGATTTCTTCCTCCATAATAGCTCAACTTCTATTTTCAGATCATGGTATTTCATTATTTTTTCTAGTTGTTTCTCTTCAATTCATGTATCATCTGATATTACAATACCAACGAACTAGACTTTTCCACAATAGTGATGTCAGGCATGTTGTGGGCCAGATGTCTCTGGTTGAATCCGAAAGTCATAAGCAGGTCATAAGCAATGAATTCATGGAAGGCACAAATCCTCCATGGAAGGAGGACAGACTAGGAATACAAATTAAAATATGCAAGAAAATAGTAAGAGAATGCCTATCTGCAATAGAAGAGTTCAAATCACCAGGACCTGATGGATTATATTCCAGAGGTCTGAAGCTGACATGATCTATGAACTATTGTGCCACAACTTCAAAGAACACTGGGGAAGTACCTGAGAACTGGAAAAGAGTTGATGTGGTTCCCATCTTCAACAAAGGAGGGAGAGGGAGGGAGGGAGGGAGGGAGGGAGAGGGAGAGGGAGAGGGAGAGGGAGAGGGAGAGAGAGAGAGAGAGAGAGAGAGAGAGAGAGAGAGAGAGAGAGAGAGAGAGAGAGAGAGAGAGAGAGAGAGAGAGAGAGAGAGAGAGAGAGCGCTATCCAGGAAACTACAGACCAATCAGCTTGACATCAATACCTGGGAAGATCCTGGAAAACATAACCAAACAACAGATCTCTGTATATAATCTGTAGATGTAATCAGCACAGTGCTGATTACCATATTTCTAAAGGGCTATTGGAGAGCTGGGAAGTGACAATTCAAGCAAATGAGTGGAGCAATAGTTTTTTTTAGTGGCAATGTAGAAATGGTTTGCTACTACCTTCCTCTATATTTATTTTTTAATTTCCTAGTCTAACCTGTAATTTTATATTCCTTAGATGAAGCCCAATCCTGTTTAGTTTTGGTGCACAAAGTTGGCTAAATGCTGCCACCTGCTGAGACCCTAGTTTTTGGCACAATATAACAGTCCTCCCTCCCCACCTGTAACACAATATGCTGCTCTCAGAAAACCTTTTTTTCTGTTTTTTTTCCCTTTCAATTTCTGGTTCTCCTCATTCCACCACAATTACACTGCTTACTTCTCAATTGCAACCATCTCTTGACTGAACCATTGCAGCAGCCAGCAGCTGATTTTTGCCACTTCTATGCATAAGGGTCAGGAATAGATAAGGCAGTCCACTGAAACTACAGGAAAATTTTTGATGAAGGATCATAATGATTTTTAGTCTCTGTGTGTGGGGGGAGCATGTGCCAGGTGTCCCAAAAGTTAGTAACAAATATTTCATAAATATAAGTGACTGAGACTTTGACTCTGTGACACCCCCAATGATGTTCAAAATAACCAAGCTTTAGATACTATCTGGTACCATCAATAATAAATTTATTTTCTCCCTTTCTTCTCTCCATCCCCATTTCCACTTGCAGTAATTTTGAACAATTGTCTGTTACTATCTGCCACTCAGTCATGAACACTGCAAGATGACAGAATAAACTGGAAAGAAAACACATATGACCATAGTGATATATGCAGACTTGCACCATTACTTAATCCTAAGGTAGGTCATGAATATATTCAGGACAAATTTATAGACCAATTAAAATTATAATGCTGAAAAGTGCTCTGTGGAAGAATTAAAAAAGCAAAATGCTTCAATGGAGGAATTCAGAAGGCAATCCTATTATTCATATTTGAAAGCTTTTTAGGAAGAGCAACTATATTTGAGTTAAAAAACTAACCAGGTGGATGAATCAACTTCCTTGGAGGTTTCAAGCAACTATTGAGCAACCTTTTTTAAAATATATATATATATATATAAAGAACTGAAATACTAACTAAAAGAAATGTAGAAATGTTCCTTTATTTCTAAATATATAGTGTCAAGCTCACAAATTGTATTATATTATACTGAATTTTTAACTATTGTGCATTCAGGATTAAGCCTGGGCTGAAATAGAATTCAATAGTTTGGTGTACACATTGTGCTAAACTGGAACCAATCAAATTATGCTATGGTTCAAGGCAGTACAGATAGTCCCTAACTTACTGTAGTTCGTTTAGTGACTGTTCAAAATTGCAACGGCATTGAAAAAAAGTGACTTATGTACGTTTTTCACATTTACGACTGTTGCAGCATCCCCATAGCCACGTGATCAAAATTCAGATACTTGGCAGATGGTTCATACTTATGACCGTTGCAGTGTCCCTGGGTCATGTGATCACCTTTTGCGACCTCCTGACAAGCAAAGTCAATGGGGAAGCCAGATTCACTTAACAATTGTGCTATTAACAACTGCAGTGATTCATTTAACAATTGTGGCAAGGAAGGTCATAAAAATGGGGCAAAACTCACTTAACTGTCTCGTTTAGCAATAAAACTTTGTGCTCAATAATGGTTGTAAGTCGAGGATTACCTGTATGTAAATCCTGTCACTATGGTTTGTAGCCACGTTTTATGATAGCCTAGTACAATATGTAAATCTAACCAGCTACCATTTAGTCAAACCAATCATATCTAAATAGAAGATATTTTAGCATAATGGCTTAACCCCAGTGATATTGGATTTTACCAAGACAGACTTTGATGCAGATTTGCTTAGAGTTAACACTTCTGTTGAATTTCCTCATCCCTTTAGGCTGCATTATTTGTACGAGTCTATCAGTGTCATTCTGGTGAAAATAAGACCATACTGGTCTTATACATATCGGTAGAGTGGCCACTGGAAATGCCTGGGTTTGTAAGTAGTGCTACGTTTTCAAAATTTATTTATTTATTTTATTAAATTTATTTGTCACCCATCTCCCATAGGGTAACTCTGGATGGCAAAGTTATAATATGTCTTAATCGTGGTTGTGGAATAAATGATAATAGACTAGTTATGTTATGCAATACAACAAGCCAAACATATATACTAGATATATAAAATGTGATCCCAGCCACTTCCCTTCCCAATATTTTTTGCTTTCCAAATATTTTTATAAATAAACTATTATTAGTAATAACTGGAGACGCTCTGTATATGCTCACTGATATTCATTAATAGAAATCCATTGGTTTAAAAATGAGTTCTGCAACTGATTACCTAATCTGGAGCTAAGTACTGATGGGAGTATAGGGTGAAGGGATTAACCATGCTCTGCTAGAGGAAACGAAAAGTTTTGTCTTGTCTTGTATCTGACTTCCAACACTTGATAGCATTCACAACACTAAATTGTAGTTTGATTAAATAGTTCTGTAATATTAACCATAAATGACAAGTATCACCTTCTAATCATACAGTAACCATGGTTTACAAAGCATTGTAGCAAGGCTCTACATACTAAGTGAACCACATTATGCATGTCTGTGCGTATGTGTGCGTTCTGTGTATCACTCTATCAGCATAACCTGAATGCCTCTGGAAATCTCAAAAGGAGATGCATCCATCTTCATTTGTTTTTTGTTCCCTGTATCTGCTCCTCAAAAGCACTTTGCCCCTCAACATGAAGACTCCATTAAGAAAGGGATAGACTCCAACTCTTAAAAACCAATGCTAACATGTTATTGGCTAGGGCTGAAAAATAGTTGTAGCCTGTTTTGCAAGACTAATTAAGTTAGATTGAAAGGTATAGAGTGATCCTTTACCAGCATATTATGTTCTACAAACACACACACACACACACACACACACAATTTATATTTGCTTCACCTTTCTCACATATTTATGAGGTCTGACATAGCAGCAACTGAGCAAGAGGTTTTAAGGAAAATATTTATTAATACAAGTCTTTCCAGCTTGAAAGAAGGGTGCACATGTTTTAGAAAAAACAAATAAAGCAAAGGTTATTTTGGCAGAAAGTTAAAAAAAAGAAAACAGACGTCATAACCTAACAGTGCTTGCTAGACATTAATCAAACCAGCTCTGTTTACTTTCTTGATAATAAGGGCATCCCCTTTCCCCTTTGCCTTCCTGACTTAAGAATTTCTCAGAAACTGAGATGTCAAGAGAAGCCTTTTAAAGGCACACCAGAAAAAATTTCTTTCATCTGCTTGTCTCAAGGGCCCTGCCCTTACTTCCCAGTTCACAGCATGAACTGAGTCTTTGTTCTATCGATAGCTGTTCATAAATTCTTCTTTTTTAGTTCCTCCTTTTTCCTTTATTGAGAGCATTATTCTAAATTCTCTCCATGGCCACACTCTGGGGGCATCAAACACAGAGAAGTTCACAACTGGTGTAAATGATTACTTTTGCAAATGCAGATGTCAATAGCAATGGACAAAAGGCAGAGGTGCAGATAAACTGGCAGCCTGAACTTAGCTGCAAGAAAGTACAAATAATGCTGGCTCATTGCTTCCACATACAATTTCTGATTCCTAAATGAACTTTTTGCTGGCTATTACTATTTTATGAATTACTGTAATCCCCTTTATGGATTACTGCCTTGTCGTGGCGAAGGGGCTTGTGTAACTCAATGAAGCTATAAGCTATGCTGTGCAGGGCCACCCAAGACGGACAGGTCATAGCAGAGAGTTCTGACAAAGTGTGATCCACTGGAGAAGGAAATGGCAAACCACTCCAGTATCTTTGCCATGAAAACCCTATGGACATTACTAAAAGGCAAAAAGATATGACACTGGAAGATGAGCCCCTCAGGTCGGAAGGTGTCCAAAATGTTACTGGAGAAGAGCAGAGGGCTAATACTAGTAGCACCAGAAAGAATGAAGTGACTGGGCCAAAGCTGAAAGGACGCTCAGCTGTGGATATATCTGGTGGTGAAAGGAAAGTCCAATGCTGTAAAGATTTTTTCTCCATAGGAACCTGGAATGTAAGATCCATGAATCAAGGCAAGCTAGACATAGTCAAAAAAGAGATGACAAGACTGAACATCGACATCTTAGGAATCAGCGAACTAAAATGGACAGGAATGGGTGAATTTAACTCAGATGACCATCAGGTATACTACTGTGGGCAAGAATCCCTCAGAAGAAATGGAGTAGCCTTCATAGTCAATAAAAGAATAGGAAAAGCAATACTGGGACACAATCCCCAAAATGACAGAATGATCTCAATTCGAATCCAAGGCAAACCATTCAATATCACAATAGTCCAAATCTATGCTCCAACCACTGGTGCTGAAGAGGATGAAATTGACCGGTTCTATGAAGCCCTACAGCACCTTATAGAATTAACACCAAAAAATGATGTCCTTATCATCATGGGGGATTGGAATGCTAAGGTAGGAAGCCAAAAGATAACCGGAATAACAGGCAAGTTTGGCCTTGGAGTACAAAATGAAGCAGGGCACAGGCTAATAGAATTTTGTCAAGAGAATACGATGGGTCATAACAAACACTCTTTTCCAACAACCCAAGAGACGGCTCTACACATGGACATCACCAGACGGTCAACATAGAAATCAGATTGATTATGTGCTCTGCAGCCAAAGATGGAGAAGCTGTATACAGTCAGTAAAAACAAGACCAGGAGCTGACTGTGGCTCAGATCATGAGCTTCTTGTTGCAAAATTTAGGCTTAAATTGAAAAAAGTAGGGAAAAGCACTAGGCCACTCAGGTATGAACTAAATCATATTCCCTGATGAATATACAGTAGAGGTGACAAATAGATTTAAGGAATTAGATCTGATAGACAGAGTGCCTGAAGAACTATGGATGGAAGTTCGCAACATTGTACAAGAGGTAGCAACTAAAACCATCCCAAAGAAAAAGAAATGCAAGAAAGCAAAATGGCTGTCTGAGGAAGCTTTGCAAATAGCTGAGGAAAGAAGGGAAGCGAAAGGCAAAGGAGAAAGAGAAAGATACACACAATTGAATGCAGAATTCCAGAGAATAGCTAGAAGAGATAAGAATGCCTTCTTAAATGAACAGTGCAAAGAAATAGAAGAAAACAACAGAATAGGGAGGACCAGAGATCTCTTCAAGAAAAGATATGAAGGGAACGTTTCATGCAAAGATGGGCATGATAAAGGATCAAAATGGCAGGGACCTAACAGAGGCAGAAGAGATTAAGAAGAGATGGCAAAACTACACAGAAGAACTATACAAGAATGAGCTTAACATCCCAGATAACCACAATGAGATGGTCACTGACCTCGAACCAGACATCCTAGAATGTGAAGTGAAATGGGCCTTAGAAAATCTGAGCAACAACAAAGCTAGTGGAGGTGACAGTATTCCAGCTGAGCTATTCAAAATCTTAAAAGACGATGCAGTAAAAGTGCTACACTCAATTTGCCAGCAAATTTGGAAAACTCAACAGTGGCCACGGGATTGGAAAAGGTCAGTTTACATTCCAATTCCAAAGAAAGGCAATGCCAAAGAATGTTCAAACTATCGCACCATTGCACTCATTTCACATGCTAGTAAAGTTATGCTTAAAATCCTACAAGCTAGACTCCAGCAGTATGTGGATCGAGAACTACCAGAAGTACAGGCAGGATTTCGAAGAGGCAGAGGAACTAGAGATCAAATTGCCAACATACGCTGGATCATGGAGAAAGCTAGGGAGTTCCAGAAAAACATCTACTTCTGCTTCATTGACTATGCTAAAGCCTTTGATTGTGTGGATCACAACAAATTGTGGCAAGTTCTTAAAGAGATGGGAGTACCAGACCATCTCATTTGTCTCTTGAGAAACCTATATGCGGGTCAAGAAGCAACAGTGAGAACCGACACGGAACCACTGATTGGTTCAAAATTGGAAAAGGAGTTCGGCAAGGCTGTATACTGTCGCCCTGCCTATTTAACTTATATGCAGAGCACATCATGAGAAAGGCAGGGCTAGATGAAACAAAAGTTGGAATTAAGATTGCCGGGAGAAATATCAACAACCTAAAATATGCAGATGATACCACTCTAACGGCAGAAAGTGAAAAGGAATTAAAGAGCCTCTTGATGCGGGTGAAGAAGGAGAGTGCAAAAGTTGGCTTGAAACTCAGCATTAAGAAAACCAAAATCATGGCATCCGTCCCTCTCAATTCCTGGCAAATAGATGGGGAAGAAATGGTGGTAGTGACAGATTTTATTTTTCTGGGCTCCAAGATCACCTCAGATGGGGACTGCAGCCAAGAAATTAAAAGACGCTTGTTCCTGGGGAGGAAAGCTATGGCAAATCTAGACAGCATACTAAAAAGCAGAGACATCACCCTGCCAACAAAAGTGCGTATAGTCCAGGCCATGGTTTTCCCAGTTGCAATGTATGGCTGTGAAAGTTGGACCATAAGAAAGGCTGAGCGCCAAAGAATTGAAGCCTTTGAACTATGGTGCTGGAGAAGATTCCTGCGAGTCCCTTGGACTGCAAGGCGTTCAAACCGGTCAGTCCTAGAAGAGATCAACCCTGACTGCTCTTTAGAAGGCCAGATCCTGAAGTTGAAACTCAAAATACTTTGGCCACCTAATGAGAAGGAAGGACTCACTGGAGAAGGGCCTAATGCTGGGAAAGATTGAGGGCAATAGAAGAAAGGGACGACAGAGAATGAGATGGCTGGATGGAGTCACTGAAGCAGTAGGTGTGAACTTAAATGGACTCCAGAAGATGGTAGAGGACAGGAAGACCTGGAGGAACGTTGTTAATGGGGTCGCGATGGGTCGGACACGACTTCGCAATTAACAACAACAACAACTATTTTATAGCTGAGAATACTGCCGAGAATTAAATAGGGGTTTGATGCCATGAATCATGCTATCATTCAATTCCCTGCTTATGGGGATTAGTAATAGGTGGTATCATAATGTGATGGTTCTTCTTTTTCAATGGTCAGATAGAGTTGCTGTTGGCAGAGCACTGATAATTAGAGATCAAGCCAGAGACTCTTGACATGGGGAGTGCTTCAGGGCTTGACCCTCTTATTCTTCCTATTTAACATTTAAGTGAGACTTGGGTGAGATCATCTATTAGTTTGGAGTAAGATACCATTAGTATGTTGATGATCTCCTATGGTACACCTCAACCCTTAGTGACTAGAAGATGCTGTCCAGGTGTTGTCCTGGTATCTGGAAGCTGTGCAACTCTAGGTGGGGAGGAACAGGCTCAAACTCAACCTTGACAAGACAAAGCAATTACAAGTATTTGAACCACGTGGATTTGAAAATATTCCACTTTTAGTTCTGAATGAGTTTGCACTTCGCTGTCTGGAGGTATTCTGCAATTTGGGGATCATCCTGGACTTACAGTTCCTGCTCAAAAAGTAGGTTGCAGTTGTGATCAGAAAAGCCTTTGCCCAAATTCATACAGTGTGCCAGTTTTACCCATACCTGGACCAGGAAGCCTATATGATAATTAGTCATTCTATTTTTCTCCTCATGTACAGACTATTATAATGTACTTTTTATATATTTATTCTTGAAATCCACTTGGAACCTGTATCTGGTCCAGAATCCATAAAATATGGGTAGTTAAGTGCATATCATAATATGCTTGTTGTGTCCTGAGCCTGCAAATGCAGGCTCCGGGACATTGCAAGGTTCCCGGGCAATTGCAAAAGCTGCCTGGAACCAGACTGAGTGGCGCCGGTGCGCATGCGCAAGGCGCGAAAAGTGCCTAGTGATGTTGCCATCTTGTCCGGGGAGTGGAGAAGTATAAAAGGAGGCCTGCGTGCCCTTGCTTGTTGTTGCTGGAGTTTGAAATAAGCACAATAAAGAGCTGTTCCAGAAACATGTGTATTCTTCATTCGCCATCGCTCTCAGGACTTAACACTGGCGACGAAGATGGGATTCTTAACAAGGAAAGCTAGAAGAAAGCTTTAAGACTTACCCAAAAAGAAGTCCTGGAAGGGAAATGATGTTAAATTCAGCAGCTATCCTGCCAGTACAGCATCACTGGAGGGTGAGTTTGGCTGAGAGACCCTTTCCCTGCAGAAGCAAGTGGTGCAACATGATCTACAATGGTGAAAATCGGCCGCTTGTCAGAATTCGACGTCGCACACCCGGAACAATGGTAATCATACGTTGCAAGAGTAGAGAACTATTTTAGGGTTAACCAAGTTCGTGAAGATGGGCTGAAGGCTGCCATGTTGTTGTGTGTATGCAGCCAAGAGACTTTTGAAATTGCTGAAAACCTAATGGCTCCTGCTTCACTGGAAGGCGTAACATACACAGATTTAAAGAAACTTCTAAAAGAACATTTTCAGCCCAAGCTGTCCGTCATTGCATGGAGACACACATTTGAACAAAGGGATCAGAGAGCAGGAGAATCTGCTAAGGACTTTATTGCAGCATTGAGGCGAGCAGCTAGACCGTGTTAATTTAAAGACTTAGAGGAAAGACTGTGTGATCGTTTTGTGTGTGGACTGAGAAATAGAGACTTACAGCAAAAGATCTTCGCGAAAGAAGACATTTCATTCCAAGATGCTCTACAAGAAGTTATAGCAGAGGAAGCAGCAGGCGGAGCAGTAAAAAACATGTGGCCCACCAGAAGCCCTCCAGAGACTGTTGCTGTCCACCAGGAGAACATGCAAGAAGATTCGGAAGAGATTCCTGAAGATGAGGTGAATAAGCTCTACCAGGCAGCCAGAAGGAGACAAAGAGGTCGCACAGAGAAGGCTTCAATAACTTCACAATGCTTCGGATGCGGAGGACGCCACAGAAGAGCAGATTGCTAGTTCTGGTTCACCATTTGCAGGGCCTGTGGAAGGCAAGGCCACATTGCAGCCATATGTCAGAGTTGTCAGAAGGTATAACCTAAAGAAAAATTGCATCTGAAAGGTACCAGGGTCCCCAGCCAAAATAGGGTGGGTTTCTGCGCAACACAGAGAAGTATTCTGAGGACAGGCACACATAGACTCCTAAAAAAGAAGTTGTCCCTTAAAGTAAAGTTGCAAGGGGTTCCCTTATCCATGGAATTGGACACTGGTTCCGCTCTCTCCATTATTTCCCTCAACACATTCAGGAAGATTTGCAGTAGCACTGGCCGTCGAGTGAAACTCAGGCTATCCACTGTGATACTTACAGACTTTCAGAATTCTAAGGTGTGTGTTAAGGGGGAGGCCACCCTTAAGGTACAGTACAAGGATTTTGAGGGTTTTCTAGATGTATTGGTTGTTGGGGGTGAATGTGCGAATCTTATTGGACTCGATTGGTTTGAGGCTCTGGGAATCCAGGTCATGGGGCTACACCATTTGCAAATGTCTAGCTTTGCAGAACTCTGCAGGGAATTTGCAGATGTGTTCAGCTCTGAGCTTGGAACCTAAAAGGGGCCTCCAGTTTCACTACGATTAGATCCATCCATAGCACCCATTAGGGTCAAGCCTAGGAGAGCTCCGTTTGCCCTTAAAAACAAGATTGATGCTGAACTGGACAAATTGCTCCAGCAGGGCATTCTAGAGCCTGTAGATTCTAGTCCTTGGGAAACCCCCATAGTAACGCCTTTAAAGACTAATGGGGACATTCGTATTTGTGCGGATTACAAGTGCACACTAAACAAGGCACTACAGCAACATGCTTATCCAGTACCTGTAGTAAGTCACATTCTGGCTTCCCTAAAGGGGGGGGGGGCGCGGATTTTTGTGAAGCTTGACCTGGCACAGGCATATCAACAGTTGCCTGTTGATGAGGCAGCTGCTGAGGCTCAGACGATTGTGACTCATAGAGGAGCTTTTAAAGTGAAGAGATTGCAATTTGGGGTAAATGTAGCCCCTGGCACTTTCCAGAGTATTATGGAGAACACACTGAGGGATATTCCAGGAATCTGTCCATATTTTCATGATGTCCTCATTGCAGGAGAATCACCTCAAATCTTGGCTGAGAGGTTAAGGGCTGTCTTGTTTCGTTTTAGGGAAGCAGGTCTCAAGTTAAAAAAGGACAAGTGTAAGATAGGAGTCAATTTTACTGACTTTTGGGGATTCAGGATAGATGCTCAAGTTATCCACCCTTCTGAAGCTAAATTAAAGGCCATTCAGGAGGCCCCAAACCTTAAGTCTAAAGGGGAACTGCAAGCCTTTTTGGGGCTACTAAATTTTTACCATGCCTTTCTGCCAAACAAAGCTGCTATAGCTGAGCCATTGCACAGGCTCTTAGACAAACAAGCCTGTTGGCAGCGGACTAAGGTCCATGAAAAAAGTTTCAATGAGGTTAAGGCCTTGCTTACTTCCAATGCTGTACTGGCTCACTTCAATGAGCAGTTGCCTGTTTGCATTGCCTGCGATGCTTCTCCAAATGGAGTGGGGGCAGTTCTTAGCCACCTGTTGGCTGATGGGACACAGGTCACTGTAGTGTATTACTCCAGAACCTTGTCTTCTGCTGAACGGAACTACACTCAGATTGACAGGGAGGCGCTAGCCATTGTGGCTGGCATTAAAAAGTTTCATGATTTCATATATGGCTGCCATTTCACGGTCTACACTGACCATAAGCCTCTGCTAGGGTTGTTCACCACAACCAAACAGACCCCACATATTCTTTCTCCTCGTATGCTGCGTTGGTCCATTTTCCTGTCAGCATATGACTACTCTTTAATTCACAAGCCTGGAAAGGAAATGTATCATGCTGATGCTCTGAGTATATTATCCCTTCCAACACTGGAGCCTGATCCTGCTCCAGCCATTAATATTCTGTCCATTCAAGAGCTGCCTGAGTCTCCCCTCAATGCAAGGGATGTGGCTGCTGAAACTGCCATTGACCACACATTCACACGGGTTCTGTCATGGGTGTTGTCAGGATAGCCTGACAGATGCCCTGATACTGAGTTTCAGAGTTTCTGGCAAAGAAGACATGAGTTGTCCACTTTCAAGGGTTGTCTGCTATGGGGAAGTAGGGTAGTAATCCCTACCTCACTGAGGACTGGAGTGCTGCATTCTTTACATGAGGGACACCCTGGCATAGTCAGGATGAAGGTGCTTGCGCGCAGCCATTTGTGGTGGCCTGGCCTCAATAAAGCCATTGAGGCTCAAGTGCATGGGTGCCATGTGTGCCAATGGTCCCGGCCTGAAATGCCTCAGGCCCCAGTTCATAGATGGGAGGAAACTCACACCCCATGGTCTAGGTACATATAGATTACGCTGGGCCCTTTCAGGGGCAATTCTTTTTGGTTGTTGTTGATAGCCATTCTAAGTGGCTAGAGGTTATTCCTGTGTCCTCCACTACTGCTGCCAAGACTATCCAGGTGCTGAGAAGTATTTTTGCGACTCATGGCCTTCCAGATGTTCTCGTTTCAGACAATGGTCCTCAATTCACCTCTTCTGAGTTCCAGGTTTTCCTTCAGGCCAACATGATCCACCATGCAACTTCTGTTCCTTTCCACCCATCCACCAACGGATTGGCTGAACATATGGTGCGCACCACCAAGGATGCCCTTAAGAGACTGACATCATAGGTTAGCAGACTTTCTTCTTGCACATCACACCGCCCCTTGCACTGCCACTGGAAAGAGCCCAGCTGAACTTCGTTGGGGTCACCGGCTCATTATCAAGCTGGACAGGCTGCACCCTGACCGGGTGGCGTCTCAAGGGTCGCATCAATGGCCACCAAGGTGTCTGCAAGTGGGTGCTCCTGTTTGGATCAGAAACTATGGGCCTGGTCACCTGTGGGTACCTGCTGTCATCTGCAATGTCTCTGGGCCTCTTTCCTATGACGTTTTCCTGGAAGACGGCCACGTTCTTCGGCGGCACATAGATCAGCTGCATGCGAGGCTAGAGTCTCACTCTTCTGCTCCTGGCTCTGCTCTGGGGGGGGGGGGAGGAAGGTTACAGAATACATTTTGCGGATCAATGTCAGCAGCCAGTACCGGCAGCTGAGGAGATCGTTGATCCTCCATCCCGAGATTCCGCAAGTGCTCCAAACAAGAATTCATGGGGCAGAGAACTACCCTACAAACCAAGACGCACTCCAGCCAGGGAGTCACCCTGGGGGCACACACATATTCCACATAGAAACTGTAACACTCCAGACAGGGAAGATAACCAGGGGTATCCACAGAACTCACAGAACACGCAAGAACTGGCAACCCAGCTAGGAAGCGGGTTCAATTCTGCAACTGCTTCCAAAAGGAGGTCCTATGTAAGGTGGTCAAGCAGAGAGGCCTGTCCTGACTCTGGCACCTCAGGCATGACCTTGGGGTCCGCTGAATACTGGGGCCCCTTACACACACCTGTTTCACAGGGTACGTCCAAAAACAGTCACTAGCGAGAGGACATAGGTTCTCAGGAACTATCCAGAGTAGTTCTGGAATCCTCAGCCAACTCAAAAGGTTGGGAGAATGCAATTGCTCTCACAAAGTCTGGGGAAAACTCTGGCATTTCTGCTGGTACGCCCTATCAGGGGTCACCTGCAAAACCTGTGCGTAAAAGTCCTGGTCTGTCCAGCCGAGCAGGGGAGCTGTCAGGCCAGGCACCCTCCCTCATCCTGCGAAGGTCCCAACGGGTTAAGGCCCCTCCTAAACACCTAGATGAGTATGTAAGGTTCTTGTCAGCATAAGAACAGTACAAGTCTATGGTGAGGAGATGGAACCTATGTGGGTAGCAACAGAACCCGCAAAGCACACATTAAAGAGTGGCAACAAGTTATATCAGAATGAAGTGTCTGTAGGATGGAAAGAAATTTATTATTATTTTATATTTTGTATGGATTGTAAGAACAAGTACCGTGTGTGTTCTAGCTAAGAGGGGAGGGGTGTTGCAAGGACATTGCAAGGTTTCCGGGCAATTGCAAAAGCTGCCCGGGACCAGACTGAGTGGCGCCGGCCGAGCGCGCATGCGCAAGGCGCGAAAAGTGCCTAGTGATGTTGCCATCTTGTCCGGGGAGTGGGGAAGTATAAAAGGAGGCCTGCGTGCCCTTGCTCGTTGTTGTTTTTTTTATTTATTAATTTTTTTTTAAATTTTACAATAAAAACCCCTTCCCCAATCCCTCCCAACCCACCCCAAAACCCTCCCCCGTTCTTCCCAGAGCTGAATACAGGCTTAACTAGATCTTAAAAGAAAAAAAAGTTTTAAACCCAAATAAACCTTAAGCAAATATAATTACACTCAATAAACAAATTGTAAAATACTTTAACTCCATTATATATAAAAAAACAAAAAGAGGAAAAACAAAAGAGAAAATAAAAAAGAAATAATAAAAAAAATAAAAAATTAAAGAATAATAACAATTACACTTCTAAATAATATCTTAAACTCATATAAATTATTCAAAAGCTAAATAATATTTTCTTATATCATACTTATATTGTATAAAATTTATCCATCTTTTCCACACCGAAAGATACTTCTCTTGTGATTGATCTTTCAAGAAAACCGAAATTTTTGCCATTTCCGCTAAGTAGGAAACTTTAAAAAACCATTCTTGCAAAGTAGGCAAAAATTCCTTCTTCCAATATTGCCCTATTAACAACCTAGCCGCAGTAATTAAATTTAACATTAAAATAATCTCTTTATCATCACAATCAGAAACAATACCCAACAAAAACAATTGTGGAGTAAATTTTATCCTTCTTTAAAAAATTTTTTGAATATTCCACCATATCTTAATCCAAAAAGCTTTAATATTTTTACATGACCACCAAATATAATAATAAGTAGCATCCGAGCAACCACATCTCCAACATTTAGGCTGCAGGTTTGGATACATACAAGACATTTTTTGTGGATCAAGGTGCCATCTATAAAACATTTTATAAAAGTTTTCCCATAAGTTTTGGGCTTGCGTGAATTTAACATTCCTCACCCAAATAATCTCCCAAGTATCTAATAAAATTGGTTCATCAAAATTTTGTGCCCACTTAACCATACAATCTTTAACTAATTCTGCTTCTGAGTCCAATTCCACCAAGACACCATAAATTCTTTTAATGTGGGTTCGACTTTGATCTCTAATTTGTTTTAACAAATTCTCATCCTCTCTAAGCAAGCCCACCTTATAATCTATCTTCCACCTTTCCAATAGTTGTCTATACTGAAACCATGAATAAATAATATTTTCTTGTGCTAATTCGTCCATAGATTTTAATTGCCAATTTTTACCATCCCGCTTAAGTAATTGTGTATAAGAAGTAATATCCATCTTAACTCCTCTCCTTATTCCTTCTATTACATGCCATGGAATAGCCCATAATGGAATTCTTGAATCACTTCTATAGTATTTCTTCCAAACCCGAAGTAAAGAAATTCTTAAGATATGAGATCTAAAGACCCTCTCAACCTTTTTATTATAAATTAAATAGGCATGCCATCCAAAAAGTAAATCCCATCCCTCCAAAAGGAGTATATCTACATTTGTTAGATTACCCAATCACTAATTAATGTTAAGACCACAGCATAATACAATTTCAAATTCGGTACCTTAAGTCCACCTCTCTCTCGTATATCTTGTAAAATTTTAAGTTTTACTCTTGTTTTTTTCCCTGCCCAGATAAATTTATTGATACCTTTCTGCCACTCATCTAAATTTGCTTCTTTCTTTAAAATAGGTATCATTTGAAATAAAAAGAGAAATTTTGGCAGAACATTCATTTTAATCGCTGCTATTCTCCCCAAAAGGGACAATTGCAGTTTTTTCCAATTATCCAAATCTTTTTGTATTCTAACCCACAGCGTTTCATAATTATTTTTATACAATTTTGAGTTGGAAGCAGATAAAATAACACCCAAATATTTTACCTTATTAACAACCTTAAAGCCTGTCAATCTAACCAATGTCTCCGTATCCAAATTGGTCATGTTCTTAGGCAATATTTTAGTCTTATTGTTATTAATTTTAAAACCTGAAACTTGTCCATATTGATTTATCAATTGTAATAACTCCATTACAGAATAAGTTGGTTAAGATAATGTAACAACTAGATCATCTGCAAAAGCCCTTAATTTATATTCTTTTTTGTTAATTTCTATTCCTTTTATCTTCGATGATTCCCGAATTTTAATCAATAAAATTTCCAAAGTTAACACAAACAGCAATGGAGACAATGGACAACCCTGTCTAGTTCCCTTTTCAATTGGGAATACCTCTGATAAACCTCCATTAACTATAAGTTGTGCCGTTTGTTTTTGATAAATAGCTCGAAGGGCCTGTAAAATTTTATCTCCAAAATTCATTTCCTCAACCAGTCTTAGCATAAATTGCCAATTTAATTGATCAAAAGCTTTTTCAGCATCTAAAAATATCAATCCTGCAGAAGTTTGATTGTTCTTATCTAAATATTCTATTAAATTAATAATTTGTCTGACATTATTTTTCATATACCTTCCAGTTATAAAACCAGTTTGGTCCATATGTATTAATTGGTTCAACACAACCATAAATCTGTTAGCTAAAATTTTCAAAAAAATCTTATAATCTACATTCAAGAGAGATATAGGTCTATAATTCTTTGGTAACGTAAGATCTTGGTCTTCTTTTGGAATCAAAGATATAAAAGCTCTGCCCCAAGACAAGGGACTCTCTAAACCCTGTAATATATTATTAAAAAGTTCCCTTAGAGGTTCTATCAGCTCATCTATCAAAGTCTTGTAATAAATTGATGTTAGTCCATCAGTACCAGTACCTAACTTTAATTCTTTAATTGCTGTCACAATTTCCTCCGTAGTAATTAATCTATTGATTTCTTGTTTCTGATCTTCTGTTAGTTTAGGAAAATGAGCATCTTGTAAATATTTACCTATATCTAAAGCCTGTACTTTCCTACCCATATATAATTTTTTATAATAATCTAAAAAAGATTTCTTAATCAAGTCCTTCTGAAATACCAATTTACCTTTATAATTTATTTTGTCTATAATTCTCAACTTCTGTTTCTTTCGCAATTGATAGGCTAGCCATCTCCCTGGCTTATTAGCATTACAAAATGTGTTATGTTTCATGTACAGTAAGTTAATTGCAGTCTGATCTGCCATTAACATATTAAATTGTGATTTAAGCAATTTTATAGATTCCTTAATCTTCTCATCTGTAGGGTTCAAAATTAAAACCTTTTCTTTTAATTTAATCTTATCTTCCAACTCCTTACATTTCTGCACCTGTTTCTGTCTATGAATCTTATTCATTTGCATCAAAACCCCATGCATATAAGCTTTACCTGCATCCCATACCATTGACATTGAAGTACCCTTATGCATATTTAAAACAAAATATTCCTTTAAATGCTCTTTAAGTTTCTGAACATTCATTTCTTGCCTAAACAAATTTTCATTCAACCTCCAAGATCTTCTCTCCTCTTTTTCAATAACCAATTCCATCCATACTGGACTATGATCTGTCAATGTCCTTGGGAATATCTTTACATTCTTTACTCTAAAGTATAAATCCGTTGTAATAAAAAAAAGTCAATTCTTGAAAAAGATTGATGTCTATCCGAAAAGAAAGTGAAGTCTCTCTCTTCCAGATTGTGTTCTCGCCAATAGTCTCGCAACTCCCAGTTCTCTTTCAAATCAAAAAAAGCCTTAGGTAATTTAGCCTGTTTAAAAGAAGTAGAAAGTCCTTTTTTGTCTCTACATGTGTCTAAAACTCCATTCCAATCTCCCATCAATATAACAGATCTGTAATCCAATAAAATCAATTTTTGATGCAACAACCTATAAAATTGTTCCTGTTGTTGGTTTGGTGCATACAAACCTACTATAAGTATTTTCTTACCATACAATCCCACTTCAATCATAACATATCTCCCTTGAGGATCAGAATCTACTAAACAAGCTGATAAATTTTGCTTAACATAAATAACTACACCCCCTTTCTTCCCAAGAGCAGAAGATACAAAATGAGATCCCAATCGAGCATTAACTAAATATTTTTGATCCTTAGAGATAATATGCATTTCCTGCAGACAAATAATGTCATTATTATGTTGCTTCAAATAGTGAAATATTTTCTTTCTCTTTTGAGGGGAATTAAGGCCATTAGCATTCCATGTCAGGAGCTTTACCATCTCCCTCATCCAAAAGCCTGGAGAAGACTGCTTGAAGATCTGCCATTGAAGATTGTACCGAAGATCTCTTAGGTCTTGCTCCTCCCACAGGCTCAGAAGCAGATTCTTGTAAAACTTCTTTGATATCTTTCTTCTGTTGTTCCTTTTCCTTACGTCTATGCGCTGCCTGAGTCATTCTTTGCTATTTCATCTCAACTTGTTGAAACCACTCAGCCTGTGATTTTCCAGCTTTCATCAACACAGCTTCTTCAGACTGCTGTTCAACCTCCTTCCCGTCAAAGACTTTAAGCATTATAGGTGGTGATGAGCATGCTCCTAGGACCGAAGTATAAAACTCATTTGCTTTAAAAAGAGTATTAAGTCTATAACGTGTCCCCGCAAGGCTCACCACTATTCCAGTTGGAATATCCCATCTGAATGGCATTTGCCTTTTTTTAAGTTCATCAGCCAGAAAAGCAAACTCTTTTCTTCTTCTTAAAATTTTAGATGGGATCTTCTTTAAAATTATAACATCTTGTGCAGCAATCTGAAACCTCTTGTTATAAAAAGCTTGTATAATTTCATTGCGCAGAGATCTTTTCCCAAAGTAAATTACCACATCTCTTGGCAGGTTTCTTTGCTTTGCAACCCAGGAATTAACTCTAAATATTTTTTCAGTTTCTCTAGATATTTCCTCTTTTTCTCTGTCCAAGATCACAGCAAAATCATTCACTACCATCTCTCTCAGGTCTTGTTGCATGTCCTCTCTCAAGCCCCTGATTCTTAAAGCAAACTCCATCTCTCTATATTGGGACATAACAATTTCATCTTGTGAAATTTCCACCTTTTTCTCCATTCCTTCAAACTTTTCCTCCAAAACCTCCACCTTGTCTGCGACTTCTTCAAGTCGAGAATCCAATTTTTCAACCACAGAAGTAAGTCCTTTTAAAGCCAAAACTATATCTTGTCTCAAAATACTATTATTCTCCACTAAAAGCTCTTTCATTTCACCTCTGATTTGAGATATAACATTTCCCATTATATCTTGCATATCTTTTACCGTTATTGGTTGCAGAGGGGGAGAAGATGGTGGTATAGGTTTAGGTTGTTGTGCTGGTAGTATCGCAGGAGAAGAAGCCACCTTCGGTACTGTAGAAGTTGCTTGACGCTTTGAAGCCATTTTCAAAAATTTATTTCTCCTTTCCTCCTTCTTAAGAAAAAAATACAAAAGATACAAAAAAAAATCCCTTAAAAAAGTAAAGAAAAAAGGGGGTTAAACAAAAAGGGAAAATAGTCCTCTTAAAACCCAAATCCACTTTCAAAAAATCATTATAAGTAATCAAATCTGTTCCGTTCCATTCCGGTCACTTAAAAAAAAAAAACCCTGCCGATCGCCATTTTACTTTCCCTTTCAGCAAAAAAAAAAAAAAGGGAATAAAAATAAATCTTTAAACTAAAAGTCCAAATAAAATAAAAAAAATAAAATCCTTTATTCAGCTCTGTCCGCTTTTAAAATAACTCACCAGATCTCTATAATCGCGGAGGTGGGAGCGGCGTCTCGCTTTGTCCCTAGAGACAAAGACAGCTGAGAAGCAGAGGCAATCTGAACTCCGTGGGAGCACTCTTTTCACCCCCCAAAAAAAATTCCTTGGGGGGTTTCAGAGGCTCTACCACTATTCAGATGATACTCCCCTCCCTCCCTTTGCCCGGGAAGGAGGTTCTGAACCGCAGAACAGCTGATGCCTGCTGTTCTTAGCGGTTTTAACACTTTCTCAGGAGGATGGCTACAAAGTAGCCGCCATCGCCAGCGCAAATCCACCGGAAGCCGCCCTTGCTTGTTGTTGTTGGAGTTTGAAATAAGCACAATAAAGAGCTGTTCCAGAAACATGAGTATTCTTCATTCGCCATCACTCCCATATTAGCATATTAATAATGCTAATATAATGTTATTGCTTTGTGAGCTCCAGGGGTTACCAGTCAGCTTCTGGGTGAAATCATCTTTTCAACCTTTTTCACAGACTGTACCACTTTTAGGACATGACAATATTCAAGTACCACCAGGTAGCAAAGTGTCAAAAACTTGATGACTAAAAAAAAAAGGGGGGGGGACTTTGGATGTTACTGATTAGATTCAGCCTCTTCTTCCTTCTCTCTTTTTCCTCCCTGTCCTATACAATCAGGATGAATCAACATTATTTGGATCCCATTGATTAAATAGTGTCACCTAATGGGACCCGGAAGCAAGACTTTTCTGCTACAACACTTAGTTATGCCAGAATGATGTTTTCCCAAAGATTCCTATGGTGTCCATCCTGACCCTGTTTAAATGTGTCCTTAAAATCTGACTTTTTTGTCCAGTCCTTGGACTAGAGCAGTGATGGCGAACCTTTTAGAGACCGAGTGCCCAAACTGCAATCCAAAACCCATTTATGTATTGTTGGGTGCCAGATGGGCGTGGCTCATTGGGTGGGTGTAGCTGTGGTGGTAACAGCAGGCTGGGTGGGACTAAAAAGTGCAATCAATCAATTCCAACTTTGCAAGATCTTTTTTTTCCCCGTGAGAAGTTGAAATTGACTGATTGAACCTTTTTTTTTTCGCAACCGGCGGCTGAGGCCTAAAGCGAAAAGATTTTATAAAACCCAGATGAAGACCTAGGACTGGGACAACGGCACGCGTACCCACAGAGAGCGCTCTGAGTGCCGCCTTTGGCACTCATGCCATAGGTTCGCCATCACTGGGCTAGAGTAATTGGCAAACTTCTTACTTTGGTGGATTAAGTGGTTTTCTTATGAACGTTTGTTTTGTATAATTTCTGCAATATTCTATTTTAATTTGTCTCATGATGTACACTGCCCAGAATTGGAATGAAGTCCAGTAGCCCATTAATAAAAACAAACATATAAACTCTCCCCTATCCTGTGGTCCTGAATATACATACTACTCAGGCTAGCCTAAGGCATTTAAATGTTCGTGGCAGGAGCAGATTTATTCTGCCTTGTGGAAAGCTGTTTATGTTGTGCTTTCAAGATCAGTCTTTCCACTAGGGAGAATGAAACTACTTCTGAATATAAAGTCTGAACTAGAATTCTTAGAGCTTAGCCGCAAACAGAACAACTCTTCTATGCTAGGATTAATTCCTGCTACTAAGAAAAAATTAAGCAGTTTCAGCTTTCATGATTCCTAGATAGCGAGAACATATTTATGAAAGGTAGTATGTTGTGGAAGATGACCTTCCAACTTTACTACTATTACTACTATTATCGTCATCATCATCATCATCATCATCATCATCATCATCATCAATAGGTATCAGGAAGGATATCCAGCCAATAACCTCTTGAGCTCCATTCAGTTACCCCGAATCCACCCTGATGCAAGGAATTACAGAATTGCTAAAAGAACAACAACTAAAAATGTTGTGGAAGCATGATAAATCTTCATCAAGAAAGTCTTATTAATTAAAATATCACACAAATGTGAAGGAAGCCCATACAGATAGATAAGATGTCATTTAAAACACAATTATTTAATGATTGAATAATCAGATAAATTAGTTTGAATTTGTTATTCATTCTGATTTATGTGCTTCTGTAATTCTGGATTGCCAGGAGCTAGTGATTAAGTGGCTTAACACAGGGGTCCCTAACCCCCGGTCTGTGGACTAGCACCGGTCCATGGCATGCCAGAAACTGGGCTGCGCAAAGAAGCAAAGCTCCATTTGCGGGATGCAAGCAGCATATGAAACCACACCCCTCCAGTCCATAGAGACATCTCTCTCTATGGAACCAGTCCTTGGTTTCCAAAAGGTTGGGGGCCACTGGCCTAGCACAATATAGCTTAACATATCCAGTTCCAGCTTCTGCAGGTGCATTGCTTCTCTATATGTGGAGTACATTCTGTTCAATCTTCATAGGCCTACCACAAAAATGGTGATTTTCAAATGCAGTGTTTTTCAACCTCAGCAATGTTAAATATATGGATTTTAACTCCCAAAAGTCCCCAGCCAGCATCGTAAAATTGCTGAAGTTGAGAAAAACACTATACTAGAACTATGAGATATCATTTCTTATTTTACATGTAACCAAGCATTGCTTCTTCTGACCTGAACTCCCAGTTTTGTTATAATACTTGTTCACATGCGTTAACAGTGTTATTTTCAATGGTGCATGAAAATTATAATTTATTACATATGTGGTGTCTGGGTTTGGGACACTAATAGCCACTGGAAGGAGCAGAAAATGATGTGAAGAACATTTGTAATGGAAAAAAAAGGACAGAAAGCAATATGTTGCAGACTTTTTGACACCTGGATCAGAAAAGTGGTCAGACAAAGTTGTGAAATAACCTTTCATTAAAGTGCAATTCTGTGACAGAAAAGAAGGAGAATATTTATTGCAGATGTCCATATTTCAGATAGTGGTTATATGAATTAGAACTCGCTACTGGGATACATTTTTAAACCCAATGCTCAATCTTAATAGAAAAATAGGATAAATGAATTGGAAGGAAACTTTGAGGTCTTTTAGTCCAACCCAATGGCTGTCCAGTCTCTTCTTAAGTCTCCAATAATGGAACACTGATAACTTTTGAAGGCAAGCCATTCCACTAATTAATTTTTCAAACTGTCAGGAAATTTTCCTTTATTTCTGGGTTGGATATCTCCTTGATTAATTTCCATCCATTGCTTCTTGTCCTGCCTTCAAGTGCTTTGGAGAAGTGCTTCTTTGTAACAGCCCCTTAGTTATTGAAAGACTTGCTATCATGTCACCACTAGGCCTTCTTTTCATTAGACAGACATACCCAATTCCTGCAATCATTCTTCATATGTTTTAGTTTCCAGTCCCCTAATCATCTTTGTTGCTCCCAAGACATCTGTATCTTGGGAAAGAGAGGCCTGGAAGACAAAAATTAATATAGTGTTTTTTTCTGTCTATAAGATGCATTCTTGTATAAGACGGCCCCCAATTTTCTAAACAAAAATTCAGAAATCAACATTTTAATTAAACAAACCACATCTTTAGTGGCAGTAAAACAAATGGCATGTCATCACATAAGGGAGGCGACTTCCTCCAATCAGATGGCGCTCTGCTGGCTTAGTCTCACCCACCCCCTCGGCCATCAATCACTGTACTGAGGCGGCTTCCTGGGGCCTCTTGTGGCTTCAGCCCAAGCTGTGCCGATGAAAAATGGGTCATAGAAGGTGGCTTTAGTAGGACCAGTGGCATCCTTGGGGCAACGCGACACTGCAGCACCAGGCGGCATCTTGGGCCGGCTTTCTCCCCATCCAGGCGGCATCTTGGGCCAGCGATATCCTCCTGCACCAGGTGGCATGGCAGCAGCATGTAAAGAACCACACAGGCATGTCCTGGGCTGCGGAAGTTACCATTATTTTTTTGTGTATAAGACACTGAACTTGTATAAGACTCACCTGATTTTTGAACAGGGTGTTTGCAGGAAAAAATAGCATCTTATACATGGAGAAATATGGTATATTGTGCAATTGTAACTAACTTGTATATGTACATCTGGAGTGGCAAATAAAGGCTTTAAAGGAAGGAAGCAAAATTTCTAGTAATCTTCAGTAGAAGAACTCTATTTCTAGGTTTAAAGTAAAGTAATGGATATTAGACACATCTACTGTCTGTGGTAGGGCTACATGGCTGATTTCCAAATATTATGCAGTCAGGAATCCAGATTCTGAAAAGGACTTAGATCAAGACCTCAATCATTTATTCAAAGTAATTCCTGTATAAAGGCTTGCTTCAAGGCCTTGTTGCTCTGGGGTGCTCCATTGAAATGGGGTCTTCTTCTGAAGAAGCTGAGTGAGGGGCGCAGTCAGGGAAGCAAAGCCGGGGATGAAAGTCCTATAGTAGTTGGCAAACCCAAGGAGTCGCTCAATGTGGGGGTTGCAAACTATGCAGGGATTTGACCTTGCTTGGTTTCATAGCAATGCCCACAGGAGAAATGTGATGTCCCAGGAAGTCAATGGTTGATTGATAAAATTGGCATTTCTCTAGTTTGGCATACAATTGATACTCCCAGAGCCATTGCAAGACCAGGCATAGATGCTGATGATGACTCTTCCATGAAGGGGAGTAGATTAGAATGTCAATCAGATAGATCATGACAAACTGATCCAACAGGTCTCGGAATATATTGTTCATGAAATGCTGTAAGATAGTGGGGGCATTGGTCAGTCCAAATGGCATGACAATGTACTCGAAGTGGCCATACCAGATACCAAACACTGTCTTCCATCCACATCACCGGGCCGGATTCTGACTAGATTGTAGGCTCTCCTCAAGTCCAATTTGGTAAAGACTTTGGCCTCCTGGAGCAGTTCCAGAAGTTCGGAAATGAGGGACAGAGGATATCTGTTGCACATGGTAATGGCATTCAGTTTGCGATAGTCACAACAGAGCTTCAGTTTCCCTAATTTCTTTTTCACGAACAGCACCGGCATGGCCAATGGCGAAGATGAGGGCCAGATAAAGCCCTGAGCCAGATTTTTTTCCAGGAAGTCCCATAACATGGCCTACTTGGGGTCAGACATGGAGTACAAACACCCCACTGGGAGAGGCATGTCAGGGATCAAGTCCTATGGGGCAGTTGTATGGCCTGTGTGGGAGCAATTGATCTGCCTCTTTCTCACTGAAGACATCTGCGAAATCTGCCAGTTCAGATGGCAGAGAAACCCCGGGGGACTCAGAACTGTCCTGAACAGACTTGTAAGGCGTGGTTCACACATTGTAAACTCGGGACGATGACAAAGTTCTGGGACCAGCAAATCTGAGGATTATGTGTCTGGAGCTAAGCCAAGACCACTGGGAAATGCAGGTCAGAGGTGATATAAAATTGAATGGCTTCTTTATGAGAGCTGATGGCCATACGCAATGGTTGTGTGGCAGCCTTATCAGCCCTGACAAGCAACCAGCCACCAGTGGTGTCCACTAGCACAGGTGGGGCCACTGGGCACTGAGGAACAGCTCATTTGGCCACCCATACAGCATCCATAAAGTTAGTGGTTGCCCCGGAATCGACCAAACTGTATACCAGGATCCTCTCTGGCCTACCAGGTAGAATCAAATATGCTGCCAGAATCAAGTGCCATGGGGGTCCGAGTGAAGTGTCTGATGGGTATCGATCTCTGTTGGTGGAGACCTGACCCAGGTCGGGCTCGGGGCATTCCCTGACAGATTATTTAGTTTTAGTGGGGCAGAACCATTAGACAATACTCCTCGTCACTTCTTGGCGCAAGAGGCAGCCGTATGCCCAGGTTCCCCACATTATAGACACAACCCTCCTGAACATCATCTATTCTTCTCCACCACTGAAAGGTGGGGTCTGGCAGCACCTATTTCCATTGGCTTTTCCTGCGTAGCCTGGTTCTCGTGTATGGCTGGAACTACCTGGGACTCTGGGCAGGCACAGTGACTCCACCACTGCAGTCAAGCATCAATCCATAAGCAGAGATGGACCAATGCATTGAGGGTCAGGGCGACATTGACGTGGACCAACTCATTCAACATTTCTTTCAACAAGCCATCCTGGAAAGCATCCATGATAGCAGCTTCATTCCAGGCCAAATCTTGACTCAGCAGCTAAACTTGCTGATGTATTCCTGTAAGGGGTGTCAGCCTGCATCAGAGCTTTCAGCTGTCAAGTAGCAGTCTGCATTTTGATTGGGTCCTTATACATGAGCTGAAGAAGGTCACAAATCATCCAACAACAGACTAGGCCGGACAAGCAGGGGTGTGGCCCACCAAGCTGCCGCACCTGAGAGAAGGCTGATCATAAACCCCATTTTATCCAGGTCAGTAGGGAAGGGATTGATTACCATCCAATTTATCTGGCACCACTACTGGGCATTTCTGATGGGGTTGTGGAGCAGCATTAGCTTGAAGCTTAGCAACCTACGCTGACAGTAATGCCACCTGTTGGGTGAGCTGGGCATTCTCTACATGTAGCTACTCCATATTAGTAGAGGGTCACAGAAAAATTGTTCTGACCCAGCCTTCACAAGTAATGAGAAACCACTTACTCATGAGTAAAACAAACCCCTTTTATTAAAACAGGGCAGGAACAATCTTGGTTCACGTTGGTTAGATGAAATCAAAAATAAAGAGTCACAAAGGAAAGTCTGACACAGGGAAAGAACAGTCTCTGTTCACTTGAGCCCTCCAGATAGAAAATCTTTCAAGAATTAAGCCAAGCAGAAACAGTCTCTGTTCACACCGGCTAAGGCAAATTCACTACTATTTACTTCCCAGCCATGGAGGGGCTGGCTACTGTCTACGTCTTCTTTTCCCTGAGTGCTGGCTTATTGCCTACCATTGCTTTCCTCTCCACTCTGCGCATACATGCATCTGGGACAGGCCCCATCTGTTCCTCCTCCTCACTCATCTCAGGCCCCGAAGACAGCTGCCTCTCTGCCTGGCGCAGACAGATGGCCCCGGCTCTGCATATGCCTCTGATTTCTCATCAGAGCCTTCCAAAGGCTCCCAAGTTGACCCAGGCTTCCCCTCCCCCTCCCCCTTATCTGATTCTGCTGCTAGCTCTGCTGGCAGCCGATGGAGCACAAGAAGATGTATCCTTTCCTGGACTGGGGGATATTGCTTATACTTTAGTACTTCCTAGTTGGAGTATTGCAATGCATTCTACATGGGGCTGCTCTTGAAGAGCATTCAGAAGCTGCAGCAGGTCTAGAGTACAATAGCATGGGCATTAGTCGGTACACAAGGATGTACCCACTAACGTAACACCACTGCTAAATAAAGTCCAAGTATGTTTTCAGGTGCAGTTCAAAATGTTAGTTATCCTTAAATGGCATGGAGTTAGGTTACTTGTGAGACCACTTACTTAGATAGTTTCTGCTCATCCTATTAGATCCAGAAAGGTGAGCATTTTCTCTGTTTCTTCAGTGAAGGAATGTCTCTAGTAGGGTTTAGAAATGTGACTTTTCTGCCATGGTACCTGCTTTATAGAACAGACATATGGTTGGTCTTCAAGAAAGCATCATAGACCTGGCTTTTTCCTATGGCACGGGTCAGGATGTTGATACAGTTAAATGGGGTAGTTGGTCAGTGAATATGAGTTTTATTGGGGCGTCAACATTAGTATTATTATTTTTACTATATTGGGTTTATATTTTGTTCATCACATGGTGTTCTGTAGATAGGCAGTTATCTAAATTATCCGAATGAATGAATGAATGAATGAATGAATGAATGAATGGCATAATAAGAAATACCTGATAAAGTGGGCAAAGTGGTATTTTCCAAAACAGTAAAATTGGCAGCTGTAAGAAATCAGTTCCCAGAACCAATGGAAAGTTGTAACGCATTCATTTGGGATTGAATCAGCAACATACAACTAGCAGAACCCACCTCCCTTATCAGGTTTAAATTGATGAAGCTGCCAATATTCCCACCCCCCAGATTTGGTACTCTTTCAAAAGAACACTAAACATGTTTTTTTGTTTTAGAGTCCAGTACTATATAAGATACCAACATGGTGGTTTTTCTAAGCAGCAAATAGGCAATATGCAGGCAGATGCCTCTGCAGAAGCCAGAGACTGGTCTTTCTGGCAATCAAGGCTATAAGGTCCAGAAGGGGAGAGTACAGGACGAGAAGCAGACTATAACAGCATCAAATAGTCATTTGGAATTGGGTGGATCTTATTAGCACCAATATCATCAGTGAAGCATTGGAGTTCATTCATATAGCAATTGTGTTGGGAGAAGGCAAAAAAAAAAAAAAGCTACTTTAAAACTGGAACAGCTGAATGGATGAAAAACTTGTAAAGATGAAACACCGGATGAAAGAAGAGATTAAGAAGATGGAAAACTCTGTAAAACAAGTATCTGGAGCTATAAAACAAATTCACAGCAAAGCAAAAATTCTGGAGAGTAAGAGTAAGGAGAAAGAGAATTAAACCATCTGCTATTACTGGAATTGAGAGAAAAGGGATTATGTTTGAGATTCAGAGCATCTCTTTTTTTTTTAGTTTCCCATCTCAGGATCAACAGACCTTGCTTAATTTTTTCAAGATCAATTGGATCAGTCAACCTTTTTTCCTTTCTGTTGAATTATATGCAATTCTCCAAGATTGCCTAAACAAGTCCCTGCTGTTTACTTGACAAGGTTTTTCAGAAGTGGTTTGCCACTGCCTCCTTCCTAGAGCTCAGTAACTCACCCCAGGTCTCTCAGCTGGCTTTGTGCTCAAAGTGGGATTAGACTTCACAGTCACCTGGTTTCTAGCAGCTGCTTTAACCACTACACCAAACTGGCTCTCTTGATCTACTGACAGTAAAATGCCAAGACAGAAATTACAGTGGCATAATGAACTCTTCACAGAGCTTTTGACCTACCATCCCATCCCACTTCACTCATATTATGACACCCATTTCCTTTTGTAATGATGAATCATTGCTATTATACATGTTTTCAACATATGGTAATTTACTTCCAAACTCATGCTTATATACAACTGATCCTAAGCAATCCCAGTTGATCCAGTAAAGCAGGGCTTTTCAACCAGTGGTACGGGTACCACCTGTGGTGCATTGGCACCTGGCAGGTGGTACGTGACCATCCTAGAAAAGTGGTAGCGGGGAAGGGGAATGAGCTAAACTGATGGCAGCACCGCACAAGCCTGAGCGAGAGACGGCTGGAGCTGCAGGGCTGTCAGGGCTCAGCGGAAGTGCCAGGATCAGCGCTTCTTCGGGACTGTCAGGGCTCAGTGGAAGCACCTGGATCAGCACTTCTTTGGGGCTGTCAGGGCTCAGTGGATATGCCAAGATCAGCGCCAGGCTCCAGCTGAGCTCGGCACTGCTCCTGGCGCATCTGCTGAGCCCAGAAGAAGTGCCAATCAGCTGGAATGTTGCAGCATCTCCAGGGTCTTGTGATTTACATTCAGATACTTGGCAACTGATTCATATTTATGACGGTCAGTCTTCCAGGGTCATGTGAAGTGACCAAAACCTGCTGCAATCACCCAGCAGACAGGGGGAATAAAAACCAAACACCCCCCTACCCCATCCCCGCTGCCAATCCTCAACAGAAATGCTCACAACAATGAAAACCTCGGACAGGAAGAAGAGCGCCATCAGGCGGGCAGGCGTCTTGCTCGGTTGTGGCTTGGGGGGGTACTTTTTTCAGTGCCATTGTAACTTCGAACAGTCACTAAGCGAACTGTTATAAGTCGAGGACTACCTGTACTTTATCACTTTTTTCCTTTTGGGGGGGGTATCATCAAGTTTTTGACACCTTGCTAGGTGACTGGTGGTACTTGGATGTTGCCATATCCTAAAAGTGGTACAGTGGGTGAAAAGGTTGAAAAGCCCTGCATAAAGTATATTCCTCCACATCCTAGGTTTTAAATCTGTTGCTTGCTATGCAATGCCTTACTTTGCAGAGCAAGTTGATACTCTGGATAAAATTGCTGGGAAAATAAAAATTAGAAAATCATTCCATGTAGCAGACTTGGGGGGAATGAGATAAAATTGGGAAAAGATACAATCTATTCTTTTGTGGCCCTAAGGAAAATACTTCTCTGGAAAGTTCAACTGTATTCTTAGGAATTATTGCTGATCAAGATTCCTATTTTTAAAATATTTAATGTATGTTTAATTTTTGAATTCAGATTTTAACTATTTTTTTGTTGTAAAATCATTTTGTTGTCACACGAGTGTGCAGTTCAGGTTAGTGTAATGTTTAATCTTATGCAAAATATTCTGCAAAATTCTGTGAAGAAGAAAGGATTTGGGGCAGTTAGCTAACCCTAACATTGAGTCTCATTTAAAATCCAACTTTAGAACTGCACAAGGTTTTTTTATATAACAAAAATAGATACAATTAGCCAGCTCCTAATGAAGGCTAGAACTACTTGAGAAAAAATGGACAAAAAATTAAAAGAAAAGCCTAAGGATATGTTTTTGCTTCTAGGACCATTTTGATCCATCTGGATTCATAATGTGAATTTCCCCAAGTTTTAAAACTGGGTTCCACAAATCATAAGGGAGCACCTAGATAACTTTGGGATGATTTCAAATGCTAAGCAGAATCAGAATAATAGCCATTTTTATGTCCAAACTTTTTTTAAAAAAATATTTTGACTGAAATATGGCTAGAAATATGATATATGAATATGATATATGAATATTTAAGTAATATTATTTCAGAATAAAGCAAAATGAAAAATTCTGTATTTTAAATTTTCATCAAATACTTTCCATTATTACTACTTTCTATATTGCAAATATAGCTTCTGAGTGTTTGGTTTACGCTTAGTCTGTTTTAGGAACCCAGTTATTGAATGTACAAATCATGGCTAAGTACGTGTGAACATAGCCAAATGTTAGTAAGTTTTGGTTAAGCAAACCATAACTTAATGGAATGTTGGAATCCAATCTTTCTATTTAAATTGTAACATTTTGGGTCTCACTGGGACCCCACTATACCCTTAATTATGATTTGCTTTCCATGACTGATAATTAGTATCAGTTGAGACCAGAATACTACATTTCCCACTATAAATCATGGTTTATTCCAGTGGTGGGATTCAAATATGTGAACAACCGCTTCTCTGTGTGAATGCCACTTAGAAACCGGTTCTGCCGATCTGATGCGAACTAGCTGAATCCCACCACTGGTCTATTCCCTCTTCCCCTTTTCCAAGTTCTTTTCCCCCTCAGGGGAAATAGAGAAATTAAGCATGCCTGAGCGAGAGGAATGCCTTCCCCCCCCTCCAGTTTTAAATGCAACATATTAACATCTGATTTTTATTCCTTTCTAGCCCTCGCGTTTTGTTTTGCTTTAAGTTGAATTTGTGTGAGAAGAAAAAAAAGTTAAAATTTATTTCAACTGCCTTGGCTTATCTCCGGGTAATTAATATCATTTACCGGCTTCTCATTGGGTAGGAGGAAGTTCATCCAACTGCATGCCAGAAGTTCCTGCCCACTAAGATTAGTGGGCGGGGAGAAAGAACGGGAATACCACTACCGATAATAAAAGAAGCGCAATGTTCCAGGGGGCCAAATTTGGGCAAAGTTGATGTGGTGTCCAGCTATCTGATTGGTTCTCTGGAGGAGCACTGACGATAATAGCCCCCTCTTACAGGCATGAGCTCAACAGAAGAGAAGATAAAACTTAGAGGGGCCCTCCAGTGACATCCCTGAGCTTCCTATCCCTGTGGCTGTCCGCCGAGGAAGCTGCTAGGGAAGGAAGGATATGAGAGGGGGAGGGGGAATTGCCGCTTCTTATTGGTCGTCTTTTTCTCTGCGGCATCCAATTGTGGGGAGGCCTGAGCGAGGTGTGTGTGTATGTGTGTGTGTGTGGGGGGGTGATCCCTTGGGAAGTCGCTTCCTTCTCTTCCCCGCCCCCTCCCTGCCCCCAGTCTGTCAGGTGTGGTAACGGTTGTTTTCATTCCCCCGGCTGCTGTGAGAGACGCTCTCGGCTTCCTTGGGCATGGCGGGGATTCCACGACGTCTCTCTTTGTCCCCAGGTTTCCCTGAAGGAAGGGAGTGAGAGGCATTCTTAAAGCTGTGTAGGGAAAGGGATGGAGGTGAGGGGGTGGGGGGAATGGGGGTGAGCAGCAGGGGAAGAATGGTGAACAATAGAATGGTACGCTGAGGTATGAAGCAGAAGCGGAGGGGTCAGGTAAAGGGCAGGCGGGAGAAGGGACGTCTGTGGAATTGAAAGGCAGTATAATGAAGAGGAATTGATGAAGGGCAAGAGGAAAAATACAAACTAGAGGATTTAGAAGAGTTTTAAAGTGGAGGCTAGCAGATTTTTAAGGATTGGAAATGTAGCTAAGGAAAATAAACGGGATGTGCAAGGGGAAACATAGGAACTTGGAAATTGACAGTCAGAAGTTGTAAAACCAACCATCACTATGAAGCAAGGGTGTGATCCTTAATTACACATCAATATAATCCTGCATTTAGCAAATGGAATGAAGTGTTTTCCAGTCACATTTTTCCACATGGGCCAACTGTTCTCAATGGAGGAATCTAAAATGTTCCTTTGGTTTGGCTCATTTATATTTACAGTTATATGTGGGTATCTGAATAAAAATCTGGACTTTAGCTATTCATTTTGCTAACTAATCAAATCTGTGGGTTTTAAAACTCAGAAAAATTTTGACTCAGAATTCATCCATATTGGAAATGCAGATACTCTTGTGCAATTCTTTCCAAATGTTTTGTGTACATAATTCTTTAATGTAAAAAAAATGGAGAGCAATATTTTTAATAGGCTGATTCTCAGAAAGTCAGCACATAAAAATGTACTGACCATTTTTTTAAGTGTAAAGCAAACAATTTAGATGTGAGTTAATTGTTTGTCTTTTTATTTTCATTGTTTTATCCCAGCCTAAATTAGCTTTCAGAGGCACCAGCCGTTATTTGAATAGTACAGAATCCAGTGGAAGACTGACGGATGTGTTCAATAACGTTATCATGACAGGTTGCAGCTCCTTCTATGATTGCTACAAATTGCAGGTTCAATCAGTTTTTTTTAATAGATAATTTTACTTCAAAAACATTTTAGGAAGTAATCACATTGAAGCATTGTATGATAGTTCTACTATATTGACTTCAAAATAAACTTTGTATTTAAAATACATTATGAAATAGTTCATGAGTGAGTTCAGTATTGGAGTAATATCAGAATAATCTCATAAAATGTATGGGTAGCTCATCAGTCATACATGACACCGATACCTTGTTTTTACAGGGGTTTTTTAGCAAAACAATGCCATTTTTTGCAGTAAAGTGTAAATATAGACTTCCTATTATTTTCAGGGAGAAATAAAAAGCAAGATTTTCTTAAGCTTAATACACAAATGCCTTTAAAAAATCTTATCTCAAAACTTTAAGCAAAGGTAATGGTTTGAATATTCTACTATACTGTTTCTAAAGATTCATTTCAACATCCTGTGATTCTTGGTCAGTGAAAATAGATGTACAGCCCATACCCCCAAATAAGTTAATATTTTAATATGGTTATACTTCTTTTTACCCGGCTATCCTTGCAATACTTCTGTATCAGAAAAAAGGATTGTCTATTTATATAGTCTCTTGTGAGATTCAGGAGATAAAGGGAAGAATGGATCAAAGGACATATTTTAATTTGCTTTTTTAATTCTATATTTTGTTCTGTGTGGTTATTCTAAAAAAACTAAATGAGAATTCAGTGCAATATATTTGATAGTTATGAATAAAAACAAATGTAACAAAAGCCTCCAAATTTTTACTACTTGAACAAGTATGTCCCAGTATATTGGTTTCTGCATTTGAATGGAAAATACCACTGCACTACGTGTTCCAGGAACTCAGAGTGAAGTGTTGGGACTTGCAAAATGATTGCTCATCTAGTCTTGTTGAAGCCCTGATTAAATTGGTTTCAAACCAGTATGGTATTTATATCAAAATTAATATTTTCAATGAATAATTTTTTATTCTTTCATCTTCATAATTCATAGATATGCTGCTTTCCAATACATTGTTATAACAGTAAAAATGTATTAAGGACACATTGTGTTCTGTTATATTTTAGCATGATGAAGAGATCACAGGATCCAGTGGACCCATGAAAGCTGATACTTCAAGCTCAGATGTGTTTGAAATTGCAGTTTTTGGTTGTATTTTATGTTTCTGATCTTTGGCCATAATAATACAATTAATTTACTGTATTACAGGTAGTCCTCAATTTAGGACCACAATTAAGCCCAGCATTTCCATTGCTAAGCAAGACAGTTGTTAATTGAGTTTTGCCCCACTTTATGACCTTTCTTGCCACAGTTGTTAAGTTAGTAACAGGGCTGTTAAGTAAATCTGGCTTTCCCATTGATTTTACTTGTCAGAAGGTTGTAAACAGTGATCACATGACCCTAGGATACAGCAACTGTCATAAATACATACGAGTTTCCAGGTATCCCAATTTTGAACATGGGACCATGAGGCTGCTGCAACAGTTCTAACTGTGAAAAATAGTATGTTGTGACTTATACAATTCATTTAGTGATTGTTCAAAGTTGAGGATGGGTCTAAGCAACTCACTGTGGGACAGTTCATCATAGCCAACTCACCATGGGACAACTTGCTGCAAGAGTTACACTAATATCAAAGAAATGGTGGAATAGAATCATTAAAGAAAGGATGTCAAAGAGGGGAAATGAAAATGTGAATGACAAAAAATAAAATAATTTTTTAAATTATTTTAAATAATTGAATTGTTGAATTGTTCCTAGAGGGTTGGCCATGGTAAGTAGGCCCATTCCGGTCGAGGACTGTTTACAGTGATATATCTGTGAATGAGTATCAGTTGATCAAGGGGAAGTCAATTGCAAACTGGCTACTGTGAAGCCAGATATTTCTGAACTTCAAATCTGATTATAATGTATGAAGTGTCATGCAAATTAAGGTTGTTGAAAATTCTAATTCAGCTACATCTGGAGGGCCATTTATGTCCATTGATTTCATGTCAAGATTTAAATTTTCTTAAAGCAACTGGCTAGAGCAGGGGTTCTCAACCTGTGGGTCGGGACCCCATTTGGGATGGAACAACCATTTCACGGGGGTCGCCAAACAACGCAGTCCGCCATTTTTTCCCCCTTTTCCTTAGCTGTGCTACTCCCTTTTATTCTATTGAAAGCCAATAGAATAGACTCTCTTCAAAAGCCAATAGGAATTGTCCAGGCTGTCTCTGCCCTGCTGAGCACGCCAAAAGTCCCATTCTGCAAACGGTGCTGCACCAATTGAGTAGTCCTCGACTTACGACCGGTTGAGTAGTGCTCGACTTACAACCGGTTGGGGATCGTGGCATTAAAAAGGTTGAGAACCACTGGGCTAGAGATTCATTTAGATCTAAAAGGGGATTTTTAAAACGCTGCAACATTGTCAAAGGCTGCATTATGCATTGGGCAATTATAAAAACCATAGCTATGGGATAGTTGCATATACAAGGGCAATTCGGAAATAAACCTCCGTTTGGTTATCAATGACAGACACTCGCAGATACAGAACTTTTATTATACACATTAGAAAACTACAACATTACATTACTTTTTGACATCGCCATTCAAATTGAGGCACTTGCCATAATGTCTTACAAGGTTTGAAATTCCCTAATAGTCGCTTGGTGCCAAATCTGGGCTATGGGGAGGGGTGATCAAAAACATCCCAACAGAATTGCTTCAAAAGTTCTTGAGTGTGTCTAGTGGTATGCGGGCGAGCATTATCGTGAACCAACACCACACCTGAAGTCAGCATGCTCTGGTGCTTGTTATGGATGGCTCATCTGAGTTTTCATAAAGTTTCACAATAGACTTCTGAATTGATAGTCGAGCCACGCTCCATGAACTTCACTAGCAATAATCCTTTGGCATCTTTACATTTGGTGGGATTTTCTATGGCACCATTTCCGATGTGTTGCTTCACAATAATTCTTGCCTGCACACCGCTAGACACACCCAAGAACCTTTGAAGCAGTTCCGTTGGGATGCTTTTGATCATACCCCCATAGTCCAGATTTGGTGCCAAGCAACTACTACTAAGGAATTTCAAAACTTGTAAGATGTTATGACAAGAGCCTCAATTTGAATGGCAATTATGTCAAAAAGTAACGGAATGTTGTAGTTTTCTAATCTGTGTAATAAAAGTTCTGTATCTGCGAGTATCTGTCATTGATAAACAGTTTTTTTTCTGAATTGCCCTCACAATAATAGCCTTGCCAAGCAATATGAGATTGAAGAATTTTGTAAGTTTTATGGTCATTTTCTATTAAATGTTAGATATTACAGTTAATTAAGCCCTTTAAAAATAAAGTTCAGGACAAGTACATTCCTAATACTCATGCTTTTATTTAGCTATTTGATTTTGGTGTATCATTCTTGGGCCTTCTTACTTGTATAACATAAATTTAAAATTAAGGAAGTTTAATGTTTTTTTCTGCTTTTTGACCAAAACTGAATATAGCTTAAATCAGGGGTCCCCAACCTCTGGTCCATGGACCAGTACCTGGCTGCGGCATGACAGCAACAGGTCTGCACAAACAAGCAAAGCCCCATCCACATGATGCAGGCAGCACACAAAACCACGCACCCTCTGGTTGCGTAAAAACCTCTCTCCACGGAACTGGTCCCTGGTGCCCAGTAGGTTGGGGACTTCTGGCTTAAATCATTAAACCTATATACTTTTGAAATTTTGAGAGCATGCTTTAGACACACTCACAGAATGAACACAATTGTGCATGTAATCAAGTATTTATTTACCAGGAGTAAACCAAATATTTCCAGCCCTCACTACTGACTATGATCATTATGTCTTGTTAAGTCAATGCTGACTATTAATGACTAGCTCTTTATTTTTAACAATTTTCTTTCTGATCTGTTCTCAACCTGGTCCTTTGACCTTCTTGTGGTGCACCTGTCACTGTTTAATTGAATCCACTCACCTTGTTTTTGGTCACCCTCTTCTCTTTTACTCTACTTTTTCCAGCATTCTCCAGAAAGCTAGGACTTCATTTTATATAATAATTTGAGCCTTATTTGTTCCTCAAATGAAAACTGGACAGACTTGTTTGACATTTAAATTCAATAACACCAGTACCCTTTCTATCTTGCCTCTCCAAATACCAGTTTTCATTTCCATAGAATGTCATATGGAAAACCATTGCCTGCACCATTTTGATTTTTGTGAATATAGTCAGAAATGGCATCCAAATAGCTTTGCCAAGAACTTTATTATTACTTTACCAAGTGCTTGTCTGCAGAATATTTCTTGATTACTAATTTGGTTACTATTGATGGTTCACCCTAAGATGCAGAATTTGTTTGTTTGTTTAATTTATTTGCCACCTGTCACTATGGGGCTATTCCTTATAACAGGAAAAAAATATTCAATACTTTAGAATCTTGCCAATTCTAAGGCTGGTAGCTATATTTGTTGTTACAATTTTTATTTTCTTTACATATAATCTTAATCTGATTTTTTTTACCATATTCATTGACTTTCATGATTAGATGCTGCAGATTATTTGCATTTTTTAATTGTCAGAATAGTGTCATCACCATAGCAAATAAATGATGTTTCTTCTTCCAGCTTTAAAACCATGCTCACCTTCAAATCCAGCATTCCTCAGTATATACTCAACATAGAGGCTGAATAAATAAGAGGAAAATATACAGATACAGATGTTCTCTATCACCTTGACTTAATTTGTTTTACTTTTGTTTATCTATTTTATTATAGAATCTGCTGACCCTACAGACATAGGAGAAAATACATACTGTGCTTGAAAATAGTAGTTTTAGTATGCTAATTTAAATGACATGAGACTTCAGGGAAAGAACCTGGGAGAAACTGGAGGGGATGATTGGGATGGAAATCAAGTAGTCTAATGGGCTGGTTACCACTGAAGGCAGCAATTGAAGGAAGGCTGGTACCTTGGTTTTTTACTGATCTTGGAAAATACAATAAATTACATAAATGCTTAGACTTTCAAAAAATAGTCCTACAGTGTTACATATGATTTAATCACAAAAGTAATAGGTAGCTGTACCGCAGTGTTCCTTTTTAACTGGCAGTTAGTGTTCCTTTTTAACTGGCAGCAGTGCCTTATATATTATTCCAATGTTTGGTATATTTATTACTCCTATATTAAGAGACTTTGGACATCCAGTTTACTACTTTTGCTTGAGGATGGATTTACATTATATGATGATATAAAACTCATTTTTAGTTGTGAGAATAAATTATAAAGAATTAATTATATTTTTGGTGCTTTATTGACAAGTGAAATCCAAATAAACTGCCTTTTTAATTTTTTATATGCTCTGGATTTTCTGGAAGTTGTACTTCACTTTCTCTTTCTTGCTTATATTAATTACTATAAGAACAATTCTGAGAATTTTTTTCTACCAATGCTTAATTTGAAAACTAATTTAATTTTACATCATTTGTTAAAAACATAAAATTAAAAAATATTGAATATCTATTGAAATATGAATAGTTATAGCGTGGTAAGATCATGAAATAATTTTGCCTTGAAATTAGTTAATTGAATTGAATAACAATGTATAGCTTCATTCATTTATAGAAATCTATCTATTACTTCCTAGCATTAGGCAAACAATCCGTATGGTTCTTTTCCCTTTTACAACCTGTTTAACCTCAATAATGGAAAGTAACTATAAAATTTATATTGTAAGTGAAGAAAAGTACTGCTTTGTATATTGCTTTGTATATTTTTTTCTTCTTTAAAATACAGAATGAAGAGAATGTAGACTTACGACAGACTTACAGTACTTCATTTTCTACAACCTCTGAATATTCAAACCATAATGACTCTTCTCTTTTCTATGTCCCATGGTCCACTTATGCAGATGATAATAAACAACCTTCAAATTCTCAAATTAGTGTAAAGAGCAGGTATATGATTTAAGAATTAAATGAACTTTGAAATTTGTTTTGCTTTCTGGCATAAGAAAGAATTATGTTGGGGATTTTCTAATTTTTTTCTAATGTGCAACAATCTACACAGAGCACTTTAATTTTTGCCCCTAATTTATAGCACATATTTAACTTTTATAGAATGGATGAAATTTCAAATACTCTCCTGTTACTAACTCTGGGTTTTGTTTTTTGTTTTTTAAAGAATGATAAGGAAAAAAGAAACCCGGCAAAAAAGAAACTAAAAGGCTCCGAATAATGTTATGTCATCCTCTTCCATTCTGTAAACATATTTGCCTTTGATCTACCCTTTCTTTTACAGAAATACAGTGATAGATATAAAAACCAAATGTCTCTCCTCTTCTAATAGCAAGAGAAAAATTTAACAATTAGAACTGTATATTTCACCATATCCCCTTATGTTGTATTGTATTCTACTGTGGCTGACCATTTTGTTAGTCTAAATGACAGAGTCTGAGAAGTCAGCTGAAGATGAAAAAAAAGTCTCCTCTTGCATTTTATACTTATAAAAGATGTTAGTGAGAATGTTTAGGGAATGAGGGCAGCAAAATCTTTAAGGAATGATTTTGATGGTCTGAGGTGTATAAAATCATCTGGGCCTGAATTTTGGAATTTGGGAAAATTTCCTGGCATTACTATTTGTACTTATAAAAAGGGATTAATAAAAAGGTGTGGTTTTGGCCTTTCCAACCCATGGAATCTTGGAGCTTTTTTTATTTAACTCTGACACTTGTTTTTGCCTTTGAAAATTACATCAGTTTTATATTTTTAATGTGGATGTATTTGCTCTGAATAACTATTAAAGCAGTGGTTCTCAACCTGTGGGTCGGGACCCCATTTGGGGTCGAACGACCATTTCACGGGGGTCGCCAAACAACGCAGTCCACCATTTTTTTCCCCTTTTCCTTAGCTGTGCTACTCCCTTTTATTCTATTGGGTTTTGAAAGCCAATAGAATAGACTCTCTTGAATAGAGTCTAATTCTATTGGCTTTCAAAAGCCAATAGGAATTATCCAGGCTGTCTCTGCCCTGCTGAGCCCACCAAAAGTCCCATTCTGCAAATGGTGCTGCACCAGTTGAGTAGTCCTCGACTTACGACCGGTTGGGGGTTGCGGCATTAAAAAGGTTGAGAACCACTGTATTAAAGTAAGTGCAGAAATAAAACATGGAGATACTATACAGTACTCTGTTATTTCACAAGTTGCACTGCTGAGCAACTGTCATCTTAGCAGGCTTTTACAATACAAATCAATACAAAGCTTACATATTATCAGATGAATGCAAGGCTGACAAATTGTTAAATCATTTGAGATTTCCTCCAATAACAGTTTGTATATATTTGAATTATAGAAGTTCTTGTACGGTATTAAAATGTGAATTAATGTACAATTATGTGTCATTTAGATTATGTTTGGTTGTGAAATTCATTTTTATCAGCTGTTGCCTGATAGGAAGCTAGCAGAATAAAATATATAAAAAATTAAGTTATGCTATGTAAGAAGGAACTTGGAGAAATAAGTTGTAGTTCTGGATTATTCATTATATCATAGGTATAGACCAGTGATGGCGAACCTTTTAGAGACCGAGTGCACAAACTTCAACCAAAACCCACTTATGTATCGTCGGGTACCGTGTGGGCGTGGCCCATTGGGTGGGCATGGCCCATTGGGTGGGTGTGGCTGCAGTGGTAATGGCAGACTGGATGGGACTAAAAAGTTCAATTAATCAATTCCAACTTTGTAAGATCTTTTTTTTCCCTGAGAAGTTGAAACTGATTGATTGATTCTTTTTTTTTTTTTTTTTTTGCACACGGCGGCGGAGGCCTAAAGTGAAAAGGTTTTATAAAACCCAGTTGATAGCTTAGGACTGGGGCAACGGCACATGTACCCACAGAGAGGGCTCTGTGTGCCACCTGTGGCATGCGTGCCATAGGTTCGCCACCACAGGTATAGACTATACAATTAAAAAGCCTAAACATAATAGAATTTAGATGATAAGCAACAATTCACCATACTTTATTTGTCCTCAGGATTCAAACAGAAAGAAATGACTATGGCAGTGAAACAGACCTATATGGACTTGTGTCTAACATCTTGGAAGAACAAGATAAATCACAGCCATATTTTACTGAAGGGTTAGTACTGTATTTGACATAGATGCTCACTATAACATAGATGTAATCAGCATTCATCATATATAGCCACTTTTTCAGTAGTTAACCTACTTCTAATAGTAAAAGGTTGCAATTTCTGTTCCTATTTTAGCAAAGCTTTGATGCATACATACTTGAAAATTAAAATTGTTAAGTATTTTTTCAGCTTTTAGTAAGTGTCTTAAACAGTATATTGGATCTATTTCAAAAATCTATGTTCTTGAATTTATTCATTAAATAAGATATATGCAGGTTACTTGCAACCTCCTCATATTAGCAGCATACCTACCTTTTTAATATTTATTTTTACTTTAATATATATGTTGTTCTAAGACTATAATTGTAATAGCCTTTAATAGCTCTCTGGATACATTAATTATAGAACACATCAAAACTAAAAGCATAAAGTTTAAAACCTAGTAAGAAATTGCCACAACTATTTATGTTTCATTCTTCTAGAGCATGTGCCTCCAGTTTAAAATCTGTATGGCCTGTGAGCACTACTCGATTTACAGACCACCCTAATTTGTTGTCTGAAACAAAAAGAGCAATAGATGGAGTCATTCCTCAACAGGCCTTTTATGGTGGAGAATCTTTACCAGTTTCTGAAAAACAGTATCTGCACACTGGTAATGTAATTTTGCAGCAGAAGGTAGATGACCTTTACCATGAACTTACTAATATAGATCTTGATGAGCAATGGCTGTTTCCTTCCAGGAATGATAATCTCAGCTGTTACAATGTTCAGTCCAATGAAAATGCAAAGCCATCACAATTTCAAGACTATTCATATGTGAAAACGTGTTTTACCCCACAAACTAATCTTTTAGAAACTATAAAAGAATCAGGAGCTGATACCTACACTTATGGAAGAGATAAAATGGGTCCTAAGGGACATGATTCACAACATCAAAAGAAAGCTGAAATGTTTCTTTCACAATTTAATAGGTATGGAGAAAGTGCTGATTATTATAGATACCTGGATTATTCTCATCTTAATAAAGTAAAACAAAATAAAAACATAAATTATGGTGTTCAAGAAAGTAAAAAATTACCAAGTGGAACACCTGAGCTACCAATGTTAGATACAGATAATTATAGTAAAATTTTTCAAAACAAACAAATTGTTCAAAAGAAAATGGAAGATGTATCTTCAGAACAGCAAAGTTTTTCATTTCAAAAGACTACAGGACCCATATCAGAAAAACAGTTTGTGAATGAAAATTCATTTACCCCTGATTTTGGTTTAAAGTCGGATTTTACCCTGAAATCTCATATAGCTGTTCCAGGTAGTGGTGATTTTGCAAACGTTACAGAAAATTCAGATTATTTCAAATCACTGAATATTTTAGCAACAAACCCAGTAACTACTTCACCAAGCACAAATCTGAGGCCAACATGGATAAATATACAAGCTAAAAACAATTCATCTCTCCCTATTCGGAATCAAAGCACCTTGATAAAATTGAGTAATTTATCTACAGGTTCAAAAGGTTCCAATCATTCTTATGATTTTTCTCAGCTATCATCGACCAATGTAACTTTAAATAATAATTTGTTGCTTCAGAAATACCGCCAAGAAGCACCTACAGCATTTTCCAATTTTGATTTCAAAGATGGTGGCGCTGCAGACAGAGTTTCTTCTTCCAGTCATACAGAAGGATTAAGTAAAGTAGAAGAAAGCCTTTTTGAATGCATTATTGACAAAAAAATTAAGCCACCAAATGGTTTTTGTGATAACTATTCACAGCAATATGGGATCATTGAAAATGTGAACAAGCACAATTTTCAAGTTAAACCACAGACTGGACATTATGAGGTTGAGGAAGGCCAAAAACATTTAGATGGATTGTCTCAAAATTCTTATCAAGATATATTGGAGTCTCAAGGCCACTTAAACAGTCATAGACAAGGAAGTGGAGATAGTAATATTGTTAGTAACCGTATAAATCGCAACCAGGTTTCTTGTTTCTCAAATAATTTTATGATGGGTGATTTGAGACATAGCCCAAATGCCCAACAGCTAAATTCAAATAGATTTCCTTTGAAATCCAACCATGCTTTTGGACCGTCAGTTATTCCTTTGATGGATTCCTATGATTTGTTTTCCTATGAGGATTTAAGCCATTTTTACCCATATTTTAATGATATGATGTATGGAGACAATTCTTTCACTGGCTTCATGCCAACATTTGGATTTCAAAGACCAGTGAAAACTCGAAGTGGATCAGCCAGTGAGCTTCATATTAGATTGGAAGAATGTTATGAACAGTGGAGAGCTCTAGAGAAAGAAAGGAAAAAGGTAAGAAACTTAGCAAAGTAGAATAGTTATTCTTCTACAAGATAGTTATTATCTTGTAGAAGAACTACTTCTTCTACAAGAAATAAAAGTTATTATCTTGTAGAAGAACTACTTCTTCTACAAGAAATAGAAGTTCCAAATATCCATATTCTACTGTACTAAAAAAAACCAGATCCCAAGATATAAAACAATGGAAAAATTTAATTGTTAATAGCTACCTTAAAAGAAGAAAAGGAGCAGCAGTCATGTATACGTTTTCTCTAGTATTAATCCAATTAAATTCAGTAGGCTTATTTTTGGTCATGTGTTAGATTTCCCAACAGTGGTACTCTAAAATTTATCTCTCTTCCTCATAAAATGAAAGTAGCTTCTTATTTTTATATGGAAGAATAAAGTATTACTCTTGAGAACACAAATACTGCCTTCATCCAAAAATTGAATACAGATAGTTCTTGACTCATGATGTTGCTAAACGAGACATTTGTTAAGTGAATTTTGCCCGATTTTAAACCTTTCTTGCCACAGTTCTTAAGTGTATACTGTAGTTGTTAAGTTAGTAACATGGTTGCTAAGTGAATCTGGCTTCTCCATTGACTTTGCTTGTTAGAAGGTCACAAAAGGTGATCATATGATCCTAGGTCACTGCAACTGTTATAAGAGTAAGTCAGTTGCCAAGTATCTGAATTTTGATGATGTCACCATGGGGATTCTGCAATGGTCATAAGTGTCAAAAACTGTTGTAAGTCAGTTTTTTCAGTGTGGTTGTAACTGAGTGGTCACTAAATGAACTGTTGTAAACTGAGGACTACCTGTAAGCCATCAGGCCATCACTAAAGGAATCCCATAGAGGAGAACAAAAATACAATACAGGTAGTTTTTGACTTACAACAACAATTGAGCCTAAAATTTCTGTTGCTAAGTGAAATAGTTGTTAAGTGAGTTTTCCCCCATTTTATGACCTTTCTTGTTACAGTTGTTAAGTGAATCACTGCATTTGTTAAGTTAACACGATTATTAAGTAAATCTGGCTTCCCCGTTGACTTTGCTTGTTAGAAAGTCACAAAAAGTGATCACATGACTACGTGATACTGCAACAGTCATAAATACATGCCAATTGCCAAGCGTCCAAATCAAGGAATCACGGGAATGCTGCAATGGTCGTAAGTGTGAAAAATGGTTTTAAGTCAGTTTTTCAGTGCGGTTGTAACTTTGAATGCTTACTAAACAAATTGTTGTCAGTTGAGGATTACCTACAGATGGCAAAGATGCACTATCAATTTACCCTCCTTCTACAGGTAGTCTTTGACTTATAACAATTCATTTAGTGACTGAAATTACAATGGCACTTGTTCACTTTGTTGTGATTTTGCTGAAAACCAGAAGTATATCCTGGCAAAAACATAAATCACAATCATGTGACATTTGGATGCTGCAAATAGTGGTAAATGTGGACCAGTTGCTGAGCATCTGAAACGTGGTCACATGATTGGGGGAGGACAGTTATTGGAACTTTGGAATCAGGTCATAAATATCTTTTGGGAGGTCAGTGTAACTATGAACAATTTCTAAGTGACTGGTCATGAGGACTATACAATAGTTGCAGCACCCTGCAGTTTTATGGTAATGATTTACGATCTTCCCAGCCACCATCTAACAAGTAAAATCAGTGGGTGAAGCCAGATTCATATAATGACCATTTGATTGACATAATGACATAGCTTTGATCCAATCATGGTGATTTGATTAACAACCATGGTAAAAATGGTTGTAAAATTGAGTCCAGTTACATGATGATTGAATTGCTTAATGACTGTATTGCCTAATGGCTGAAATTCTGGTCCCAATTGTTGTCATAAGTCAAACACTATCTGAATATTATATTACATAAGTGCACCTTTTCAAATATATTAAATTCTAAGACAATCCATAAAACAGCAGTTTTGGCTTCAATAACATCCTCTTCTAGATTTCTTTCTTGTAAAGATCAAGATAGAACTAATCTCCATAATATGCTTATTTCTATGTAAACATGTTCTGTTGCTGAGTATGTCATGATACCCATGGTATTTGATATCAGAATACATATATAGAGATAGTCCTCGTCTTACAACAGTTTGTTTAGTGACCGTTCAAAGTTACAATGGCACTGAAAAAAGTGATTTATGACCATTTTTTACACTTAAGACCATAACAGCATCCCTATGGTCATATGGACAAAATTCAGATGCTTAGTAATTGACTTATATTTATGGCAGTGTCTTGGGGTCATGTCTTTGACAAGCAAAGTCAATGAGGAAGCCAGATTCACTTAACAACTTTGTGACTAACTTAACAACTGCCACGATTCGCTTAACAAATGTGGCAAGAAAAGTCATAAAATGAAGCATAATTGACTCAACAAATGTCTCACTTAGCGACAGAAATTATGGGCTCAATTGTGGTCGTAAGTCGAGGTGTGGACTCCAATCCTTTTCTTGTTTTCAAGAAATTGAATAATTTGTCAATTGAATTTTAAGATACTTAATATTTCTAGAGCCTCTTTTCTTTGTTATCCTCCAAAGGGAGGAGTCCATTCTGGATGAAATGAGTTTACAATCAAATAAGGACTTCAACTGGGGACTTCGTATCTTCCTTTGATCTGTCAGAAATTTAAGATACTTTCCCATAGTAGTAGCAGAAGTATTTCTCGATTTTCTTATCAAAACAATCATTATAAGTTATTTTTTTATTTGCTGTAGGCCCAAAAGGTGTTTTCTATATTTTATTTATATACCTGTTTGTTTAAACAATTTGTATAGCTGTCCATCTCAAACAATGAATGTTATACAAAATTTTAAAAATATCACAAAAGTGCAAACTCATGATGTCCCAATTAAACAATAATCCCCAAAACGAAAGCACATCACTACACCAATGTTGCTCATCTAGCTATTTTGTTTCAAAGCCTGGAAAAAAAAAAAGTCTTCAGATCCTTACAAAATCTTAACAGCATCTGGGCCATCTGGATCTCTCACGGGAGATACCAGATTGAGATCTGGATAACCCATTGTAACTAAGTCTCTAAAAGACTTTACTCATATCTGGAGAATCCATTAATCATCCTTCTTAGTTCGAGTCCAGGTTTGAACTAAGGTTAAATATTCCAATGTATGCTGTATGTGATCTCCACTATGTCTATCATAAAAAAATATCTAGAATACATTAGGTTTTTTTTAATCTCTAGAAAAAATATTGATAAGGTGTCAGATCCATACCATCCACAAGTGCTTCCTGAAGGGAAATGTACTTCTTATCCTCTTGTGATGCACAGACGGTATTTTGATCAGGAATTTTACAGATTGCTAGAGTATCCTAATGGCAAGATAAGCAGCAAATAAATTTAACAAACAAACAAGTAAATATTATTCTCAAGACCTCCCACTGAACCTCTGATATCTTCCAGGCCCATGTCTTTAGTACAGGTAAATAGTCATTAATTTGACCAAAAGAATCTCCAAACTGATTCCCTTTCTGTTTATAAATTCTTACACATTTTAGCAAAACATTAAAATGAATATTAAATATATATCCTTATTTTGTCTTACTGATTCCATTTTTGTGCCATTTAATTCCAGTTGTCTAGGCAAGAAAGCTGCTAGCCCTTTTCTGGCTAAGTAGTTTAAAAATAATTTAAATTGCAAGTCCTATGATAGCAAATTTTCTAAACTTTCACTTGTTGCCCATGCACTTTGACAAGACTGTCACCTTAACTATATTTTCTTCTTATGTCTCCTTATTGGAAATATGCAGGGCAACTTTCTGGATATACTTTCATTAAATATTATAAGTTATTATTTCATAGTAATTTATTTAAAAACAACTTTTAGTAGATACAGTTTGCCATAGATCTATTCTTACATGTCAGTCTGATATCACATTTATTCTGAAGGTTCCTTCTAATTTGATGTAAAGGAGCTATCTAAGGTTAAGCACTATTTCAGCTTCAACTAGGTTTATCAGCTACTAATGATAAAATAATAACTTTTTCTCTTCCTAATGCTATCCTCATATAAATTTTTAACTTAGGTTTGGCTGTAGAAAAGTAGAAGATAGAGCAACAGCTACAGCACTTAGACTTATATACCACTCCACAGTGCTTTACAATCCTCTCTTAAGTGGTTTTACAGAGTCAGCATATTGCCCCCAACAATCTGGGTTCTCATTTTATATCTCGAAAGGAAGGAAGGCTGAGTCAACATACATGGTTATATAATTACAAGTTACATAATTTTGTACTTCCTCCATGCCAACCAGAAAGAAACTTTATGTCTGACCAATATCAAAATTTCAGTGTTTTCTATTGTATTATTAAATTTAACAAGTTATTGTCTTCTAAGATTGTATGACTGAAATTTTGAACTGTAAACTTCTTTTAGGGAATATGTATTAGACACACACACACACACACACACACACAGAGAGAGAGAGAGAGAGAGAGAGAGAGAGAGAACACGAGATTTAACAGTTGGAATCCATCAGCTATGTTTGGAACTGATAACACTATATGCATTCCTGAAGTGGATGCAAATAACTATTTTATAGTCTTAATGTGACATTAGTTATTCTGCTTTTTAGACTGAATCTGCTCTTGCTAAGAATTACCCTGGAAAGAAGGTATCTAGCACCAATAACACTCCTATCCCAAGACTGACATCAAATCCATCCAGAGTTGACCGTTTAATTGTGGATCAGTTACGAGAGCAAGCCAGAGTGAGTTATTTAAATTTCAAATCTCATATTTTATCAGCTTTGTTACTTTCCCCAAATAAGCGCAAACATTCTGCCAAACAGAAAGATTGACCTTTTACATGCAGTGAAATGTTTCTTTAACTTTTTATGCCTTGCTCTTCCACCTCACTCCTAATAGACATGGCTGCACAAAACAATTTTATATAAATCATTTGATGTTGGACACAGTTTGCTCCATCTTCAGTCCTGTCAGTTCTAAGGAAGGAGGACTGAATGCAGTTTCCATCAACTTTTCTTGCTATAAGCTGGCATTCCTGCTCCCTCTTACTGGTTTTTCTCCTGCTTGTGCTCTTGGGTTAGTGATGAAAGTAGAAGCAGGCATGTGTTGGGAAGGGAACATCACCATGTAAAAAAAGGAGTAAGTACCTTCAAACACTGAGAAAAAGTATTTGCTTACATATTTTAATTCTACAGTTATCTTCATATCATGAATCTGAAGTTTATTAAGATTAGAACAGTTCAAGGAGATAAATAAGTGAAACAAGTTATACTAGTTATTTATTTAATATATTTCCAATACTCTAAAATATGACTTGTCTTGGCAAAGGACATAGAATAAAAAATACTTTTAGAACATTCACGAAAAAAATCTAAAAACCTGACAGTGATAAGTAAAAACAATAGCAATAAATACATTAAGCAATAACCACAGCAATACCATAAAAATAGACAATAAAAATAAAAAATGGCAACATCAAATTGAGCAAAGGCTTCTGAATCAGTTTGATTTTCACTGTTTTTATTTTTAAAAATCAAAAGGGTAGGTAATTATTTTGTGAAAGCTATTCCACAATTTCTATGCTGCTATAGAGCAGTGACATCTTGCTTCAGCTTGTTCCTCCCCCAACCTCCCAGAAGTGAAGAATTTGTAACAATTATTCTTAATAAATCTAACTGGTTGGGCTGATACTGGCTGGAGTAAATGGTTCCGCAGGTACAGGTAACTTTATCATGATCCAATTATTGTAGTTATCAATTAAAAAAACCCTGAAATATTATTCCATAAATATAATTTTCAAAAACAAAATGTTTTGAAACGCTTAAATTCATAATATTTTGAAATGGCATGGGGATACTTTAACAAACACAAATAGGACAGTTGCCTTGGATTCACAGAAATGTAATTCTTTGAAATATTTAAAAAGAAATCTCATGGTTTTATAGTGAGGCCTTCAGTAATAATTTTTCTTTTCAATACTTTTGAGAAAAGGGCTAAATTTCTCTTGACAGAAGTCAATTAGGATGGAGTTTAAACTTTTCTCTATTAATATTCATAGGTTGTGACTCTGCTGGGAAAGATGGAACGTCTTCGAAGTTCTCCCCTTCATGCTAATATCTGTACTGCTCTTGATAAGCACTTGGAAGCAATACATGTTGTACAGTCCCGCAGAAAGGATGAAATTGTCAATGCTTCACATCGGCAAAGACAAGGAGGCCCCCGGTGTCAAGATGACAGAGGTAATACAAAATAATAGAGTTGGAAGGGATCTTGAATACTTTCTAGTTCAATCTCTGCTGAAATAGGAGACCCTATATCATTTTGGAGAAGTAGCTTCCAATCCCTTCTTAAAAACATCCAGTGATGAAACACCTATAACTTTTGAAGGCAAGCTATTCCACTGGATAATTTTTCTAACTGTCCGGAAATTATTTTCTGGTTGAATCTCTCTTTGACAAGTTCCAGTATATTATTTCTTGTCTTGCTCTCGGGTGCTTCGGAGAATAGCATGTCCCCCTCTTTGTAACAGTCCCTCAAATATTGGAAGACTGCTATGATGTCAATCCTATCTGTTCATCATATGTTTTAGTCTTCAGATCCCTAATCATCTTGGTTGCTTTTCTCTGCACTTTTTCTACAGTCTCAATATCTTTTTTGTATTGTGGTGACTAGAACTGGGCATAGTATTCCAACTGTGATCTTACTAAGGCAGTATATGGCGATACTAATACTTCCTGTGAACTTGAAGTATTCTTTGTTGATGCAATCTAGGACTACATTGGTTTTTTGGCAGCAGCATACTGCTAGCTCATACTTAAATGGTTGTCCACTAGGACTCCTAGATACTTCTCCAGCACTGGAGATGGAGAATCCACCAATGGGTTTAGACTGTGTTCCTGTCCAATCAGATCAAGTCAGCCAAAGTTGCCACGCCTCTCCTGGGCCAGAAGGTCCCAGTCTTGACTTGATCTTGCCCATGAACAGACGTGCAAGTTTGGCTCTTAGGCAGGTATAGTCTCCATTGGTGGATTTTCCATCTTTCCTTGACTTTAAATAGTTTTCTGATCAGTGCTGGGCTCAGCACTGGAGTCAGATTGCTGTTTATTTCAACCTCTTCCTTCCCCTCTTAACCTTAAAGTGAGGCTGGGATCAGCTTCTCTTTCTGCGTTTTGTTGTCTTTCAGTTTCGTTTTCTTCTATCTTCCCTAACCTTCTCTGTTGGATTCCTATTAAGTTCAATTCCATTTAATAATTCTCCAGGAACAACTATAGTTGTCTTTTCTATTTTGCTTTAGTTTCCTTCCCTGATTGGGGTCTGGAATGCAGCTCCAAGAGTTACGATTCAAGGGGGGGGGGGTGGAAGTGCTAATCAGCAGGCAGGCTTATCAGCAGTTTAAAACACTGGTTTTTTTGCCTTTTCTTGTTATTTATGGGCTGTCCTTGCTGTTCTGGGGGGCTGAGGGATCGCTGCTTCCCTATTGCAGCCCCTGTTGCCGACTAAGCACATGCTGCTCCGAACGGTTTTTTTTTTTTGTCGAATCAGCTGGCTGGCGGTTCAATTAAGCAGCTAAGCAGGGCAGCAGAGGCAGGCGAGCTGCTTTTGCTTTTTGGAGGCTTCGACTGCTCCGTTGAAGCTCTTTAGTGATTTCCTCATTGGGGGAGTTCTCTGGATCCTATAGGGAGGCTCAGAGATTTATTTATTTATTTTATTTATTTCTAAAATTTATATGCCGCCCAATCCCAAGGGACTCAGGGTGGCGTACAAAATTAAAACAATAATCTGACAATAAAACAATAAAATAAATACATTCATACAGCGTGTCCGATCATATCCTGCCCCTCCCCGGGGACATCAACCCCAGGCCTGCCGGAACAGGAGAGTTTTAATGGCTTTCTTAAAGGCTGGCAGGGTGGGAGTAGTTCGAACCTCGGGGGGAAGTTGATTCCACCAGGTCGGAACCACCACAGAAAAGGCCCTTCCCCGAGGGCCCGCCAGCCGACATTGTCTGGCCGACGGGACCTGAAGGAGGCCCAATCTATGGGACCTCACCAGTCTCTGGGAACTGTGCGGCAGTATGCGGTCCTGTAAGTAACCTGAGCCTATGCCATGAAGGGCTTTAAAGGTGATAACCAACACCTTGAATTGCGTCCGGAGACCCATAGGAAGCCAGTGCAGCTCACGGAGGATAGGTGACACATGGGCGTACCTTGGCGCGCCCACAATCACTCTCGCGGCTGCATTCTGAACCAACTGCAGCCCCATGTAGAGCGCATTACAGTAATCCAGTCTTGAGGTGACAAGGGCATGAGTGACCGTGAGTAAAGCCTCCCGATCCAAATAAGGCCGCAACTGGTGCACCAGGCGAACCTGGGCAAAGGTCCCCCTGGCCACAGCCGATAGATGTTGTTCCAAATTTAGCTGTGAGTCCAGGAGGACACCCAAGTTGCGTGCCTGCACTGAGGGAGGTAAATTTGCCCCCCCCCGGACTAATGATGGACCATCCAGTTGACCTTTGAGAGGCAAGACCCAGAGCCACTCGGTCTTGTCAAGGTTGAATCTAAGCCTGTTCACCCCCATCCAGACCCTCACATCTTCCAGGCACCGGCACATCACGTCGACTGCTTCACTGAAAGGACACGGGGTGGAGATATACAATTGGGTATCATCCGCGTACTGATGATACCTCACCCCGTGTTGCCGAATGATCTCACCCAGCGGTTTCATGTAGATGTTAAAAAGGAGGGGGGGACAGGACCGAGCCCTGAGGCATCCCATGATCGAGGCGCCTAGGGGTCGATCTCTGTCCGCCCGCCAACACCGACTGCGACCTGTCAGAGAGGTAGAAGGAGAACCACCGCAATACGGTGCCGCCCACCCCCACCTCTCCGAGACGACGCAGAAGGATACCATGGTCGATGATATCGAAAGCCGCTGAGAGGTCAAGAAGCACCAAGATAGAGGAATGACCCCTATCCCGGGCTCGCCAGAGGTCATCGGTCAGTGCGACCAAAGCAGTCTCAGTGCTGTAGCCGGGCCTGAAACCAGATTGAAAAGGGTCCAGATAATTAGTTTCATCCAAAGATCGCAAGAGTTGGGACGCCTAGTGGTGGTGGCCAAATAATTGTTAAGAATTGTGTCCGCCATTTTGTGGATCTGAACACCATTCTCTGTTGTTGAACAGTCTCAGTGAGTTTCATTTTCGCATCGGCCGCCATCTTGAATCTGCCATTTTGAGAACTAACAGTTCTTTTTCATGATTATCTGGTTTTTTTGTTTGGAGCCTGCACTGAATCCTTTTTCAAAACAGTTATTCTTAGTAACACTCTTCTTCTAGCAGAATTTGTACTGGTTTCTCCTCATATACACTTAAAATATTATTTAGATACACAGTAAGTCCTTGATTCTCCCTGTATAGCAGCATTGAATTCCAGGTGTACCTTTTCGTGCATCTGGGTTTACCCACAAAATAGCAGTTTCTGGATTCCAGGTGTACCCTATCGTGCACTTGTGTTAGCCATAAATCAGCAGTCCTTGGATACCAGGTGTACCCCATCGTGCACCTGTGTTATCTACAAATTAATAGTCATTGGTTACCAGGTGTACCCTATCGTGCACCTGTGTTAACCATATATCAGCAGTCCTTGGATACCAGGTGTACCCTATCGTGTACCTGTGTTATCCATAAGTTAGTAGTCTCTGGATACCAGGTGTACCCCATCGTGCACCTGTGTTATGCACTAATTGGCAATCTTTGGATACCAGGTGTACCCTATCGTGCACCTGTACTATCCACAAATAAATTGTCCTTGGATACCAGGTGTACCCTATTGTGCATTTGTGATTATCCAAGTAGACAATAACAGCTGTCTCTGGATTCCAGCGGTACCTTATCGTGCTCCTGTGCTTATCCAGAGTAGACAAACAGCTGCCTCTGGATACCAGGAGTACCCAGTCGTGCTTCTGTGATAATTCACGAGGATGGAAGAATTGGCTCTTCCAAGAAGGGACTTTCACCTTTCTCATCAGCCTCAAAACGACAGAAATCTTCCAACCAAGAGGTGGCAGGTAAGATTTCGGCCAAGGCTAAAGCCAAGGCTAGATCTGCAGGAAAAACATCTAAAAAGGAGGAAAAACAGGCCAGTAGGAGACACCGGGCATTAGAGGGAGTATTGTCTAAAGCCCAAGAACAGACTAGGACTGAAGCAACTCAGGCTGAAGTTCCTTCATTTGATTTACCACTGGGCTCCTCCACTTCCCCTCTGGGAATCTGGTCCATAGGAGACATAGTCTCTACCACTCTACCGGGTGATTCATCTCATCGAGAACACATCTTGCAGCCAGTGGCTCAGTGGGCTCTGAAGTCCGCCCCAGAAGCCACTTTTACCCCCACAGCGGCTGGACTCAGACTACCAGAGCCGGTTCCTCTGCCCACAGAGGACCGTCTAAATGAGTTGATTGCTCAGGCGGTAGAGCGCGTCTTTCAGGCTAGATCTCAGGTACCCAGGGCTACCTCGGTTTCTCCCCTACCAATTCACCAGCCAACGACGGAAGCATATGGTGCACCTACTTTACCTTCACAATCTTCTTACTCTGAGGGTTCATCCTTTCGTGAGTATGATGCGGACGTGGGGATTCCGATGTCGGACCAGGAGGAAGACCCTCCTGAAATGCCATCCTTTATGGGTCTCTTTAATCCATCTCATTTTGTTCCCATGCTCCGAAAGGCCACTTCCATGGCCCATCTTGGTCCCGAGCCTTCTACATCAACTTCAACTGCGGCTCGGGACTCGGAGGCGGATTCGAACTTCATTGAACCGGTAACCACACAACACCGCATACCATGTCTTTCTATGTTTCTGAATGCGATCAGGAAATAGTGGGAATCCCTGGGTATCCTTCCCATCCCGAATGACAGTGATAAAAGACTCTATAACGTAGCCCAGGACTTGGCAGATGCCCTAGAGGTCCCCAAGGTGGATGAACCCTTGGGACCCCTGGTATCTCCCACTGCCACTCCTGGGGACGTATCTGATGCCCTAAAGGCAGAAGACCGTAAAAAGGAGCTCACCTTTCGCAAGACATACCAAGCTACAGCTTGGGCTATTAGGGCAGCTACATCGGCCTCTTTCTTCAATAGGTCTGCTCTCCGCTGGCTGAGACAGCTCCAGGCCAGAATTATGGTGGAAGATATCCGAACCCACCAGGATTTGAGCAAGATGGTGGCAGCAACGGAATATGCTTCCGATGCAACACTGCAGGCGGCCAGATTTTCAGTCAGGGCTATGGCTTTCAACGTTACTGATCATTGTATGCTTTGGCTGAAACACTGGCATGCAGACGCCAGGTCCAAATGGCGCCTGTCAGCAGCCCCTTACCGGGGGGGGGGGGAAGCTGTTTGGGGAAGCTTTAGATTCTTACCTTACAGAGAATAAGGATAAGCGTAAGGTCCTCAATCACCTTATTAAATGTCCGGACAAAAGATCCAACACATACTCACGGAGGCAGTCCTTTCGTTCAGGGACTAGGTCCACTTATTCCTATCTGCCCCGCTCCTTTCCTGTTAGACAGGACAGACAGGACAGACAATCAGACAGAACGGGCTCTAAGCCCAGACAACAATTTCAGGGCAAACGACCCTTTCGTGGGAGCGGTCGGCCCTTCCATCGTTCCAGATGACTCTCCGATGGTCCCTCCCATAGATGGCAGACTTTCTCTCTTTGCCAGCCAGTGGGAGGTCACCACCACAGATGCATGGGTGTTTAACACGGTTCGTCATGGGCTCTCCCTAGAATTCCTCACCTACCCTCCAAATCACTTCCTCTCTTGTCCCCTATCAAGGAATCCCACAAAGAAAAGGTTGATGCAACAGGCCATTCAGCATCTCGTAAACATAAGGGCCATAGAACCGGTACCGTTGGATCAGAGAGGTCGGGGATTCTACTCCATCCTCTTTGTCGTTCCCAAGGCCTCAGGAGGATGGAGAGCAATCCTAGATCTAAAAAGACTGAACCGGCATCTTGTTTACAGAAAATGCAAGATGCAAACGCTCCAGTCAATTCTCGGAAGCATAAGAAGAGGAGACTTCCTGACGTCCGTAGACCTCATGGAAGCTTATTTTCACATCCCCATCTCTCTCAGCCACCGCCGGTTTCTATGGTTTGCTTACGGGGCAGACACTACCAATACAGGACATTACCTTTCGGTCTATCCTCGGCCCCGAGAGTTTTTACCAAAGTCCTCGCTGTATTAGCAGCTCACCTCCAGATGGTGCCTGTCAGGATCCAGTGTTACCTGGACAACATTCTGATTCAGTCATCAAGACAAGCCGCTCTGACGGATCTAGAAAGGGTGATCAACCTTCTCCAAAACCATGGGTTTTCAGTGAATTTTTCAAAGAGTCACTTGTTCGCTACCACAAGGCTATTACATCATAGACATGGTGGACTGCCGTGTCTTTCTATCCCAAGAACGTCGGGACAGCATACGTCAGTTGGTCCTACAACTTTGCGGGAGTGGCATGGCAACAATAGCAAGTCTCTCCCAATTATTGGGGAAATTGATATCAGCCATTGCCATCGTTCCTTGGGCCAGGCTTCATTCCAGGACACTTCCGTGGTTTCTGCTCCCTTTCCAGAGATGGAACCTCAGCTCATCAATTTGGAAAGTGCGAATTCCACTTAGAGTGTTGCACTCCCTCAGGTGGTGGCTCTCGTCGGCCATACTCAGAGGGTCCTCATTCAAGGAACCGGACCGAATTACTCTGACAACTGATGCCAGTCTATTCGGTTGGGGTGCGCACCTACAATCACAGTGGGCCCAAGGCCGTTCGTCCTGGTCTGACCTTCGACACAATATAAACTGGTTGGAGCTCAGGGTCATACATCTGGCCCTTTGACACTTTCGCAACTCGGTAGCAAAACGTCACGTACTGGTCCTCACGGACACCGTTGCGGCCAAGGCCCATGTGAATCGACAAGGGGGCACTCGATCCCGTGCCCTCCTTACCGAGGCTCTCCTTCTGGGTTCTTGGGCGGAGGCACATCTGGCATCCATCAAGGCAGATCACATTTCAGGGGAGGCAAACACGCAAGCGGATCTCCTCAGCAGAACGACGGTGAACCACTCAGAGTGGCGCCTGCACCCGAGGATTTTCAGGGAAATATCCCACAGATTCAGACTTCCGATTCTAGACCTCTTCGCCTCCCCGTCAAACACTCAGGTACCAAGGTTCTTCTCCCGTTTCCCATGCCCGCGGGCAGAGTGCAAGGACGCTCTACGGAATCCATGGCCGGAGGGTTTACTTTACGCCTTCCCTCCTCTCCCCCTTCTCCCGGCGGTCATACACAAGATCCTCAGGGAAAGGGCGGAAGTTCTCCTAGTGGCACCGTACTGGCCTCGGAGACCGTGGTTCGCCGACTTAGTGAACCTCTCATTAGCGGATCCATGGAGGATTCCTCCGGACAGGGTCTCGCTCAGTCAAGGGACACTACTTCATTCAGACCCACAATGGCTACAGTTAGCCATATGGCACTTGAGCACTCAGTTTTAGCTCAGGAGCACTGCTCGTCTGGAGTCATTTCTATAATCCAGACCTCCCGTTGGGCCTCTACCAATCAGATTTATGAGGCCACGTGGAGAAATTTCTGTTCATGGTGCTCAAAGCACCACCTGACATTGTCAGATCTGACAATTCCTCACATATTGGACTACCTCCTGGAGGGTCTGGAGAGGGATCTGGCTCCAAACACACTACGCAGACAGATTGCTGCTTTGTTCACCATCCTTACATGTGAATCTGCAACTTCCCTGGGTCACCATCCCTTGATCCGATCATTCATCAAGGGTGCTACCAACACCAAGCCTCCTGTAGTCCACAGATATCCCTCCTGGGAATTAATGAGGGCATTGCGGGCTCTTACCAATCCGCCCTTTGAACCCCTCAAAACATGTGAGTTGAGATTCTTATCACTCAAGGTAGCCTTTTTGGTGGCTATCACCTCCGCACGGCGGATTTCCGAACTAGCCGCTCTCTCCACTAGAGATGATTTGTGTATCTTTCACTGTGACCGAGTGGTCCTTCATCTTGATCCAACCTTTGTTCCAAAGGTAAATTCCTTATTTCACAGGACTGAAGAAATTGTGTTACCAGATTTCTGTCCTAATCCCTCACATGATCTGGAATGGCAGTGGCATCTGCTGGACATCCGCAGAGCACTTCGTTATTATATCTCACGGACAGCTGTCTTCCGCTCTGCTGAAGCCCTTTTGATTTCATATCATCCTCCTTCCAAGGGTAGGAAAGTGTCGTCCTCCACGGTTGGCAGGTGGATCAGGGCTTGTATTGCAGAGGCGTATAGGGTGGATTCAGTGCCAGTTCCAGGGTGCATCACGGCCCATTCCACCCATAGTGCGGCAACTTCTGCAGCCTGGGCTACTCAAGCGTCCACTGAAGACGTTTGCAGAGTGGCCACATGGTCCTCTCCATCACCCTTCATTAGGCATTACAAAATCAATAGGTTCGCCTCAGCGGAGGCGTCCTTTGGCAAGAGGGTTCTGCAACAGGTACTATCCCAAAGTGCCTTGCTGGGCAGGTCTGATTCCCTCCCTTAGGGACAATTTAGCTTTGGTATGTCCATTGGTGGATTCTCCATCTCCAGTGCTGGAGAAGGGGCGTTGTCTTACCTGAACGCCTTTTCTCAGCACGGAGATGGAGAATCCACTCCCACCCTAGCAGGTTATTGGGCCTAGCTTTACATTTATGAACCAACACATCTTGCTGTCAGTCATGGCTTCGCCTTCGTCAAGACTGGGACCTTCTGATCCAGGAGAGGCGTGGCAACTTTGGCTGACTTGATCTGATTGGGCAGGAACACAGCTTAAACCCATTGGTGGATTCTCCATCTCCGTGCTGAGAAAAGGCGTTCAGGTAAGACGACGCCCCATCTCATAATTACTGTTGTTGAGTCAGGTACCACTTATTCTGCACCTCTGTATTTGAGTTTTCTTACCTAAGTCTAAAACCTTAGTTTTCTTATCACCAAATTGCATTTTGTTGGATAGCGCCCACTGTTCAAGATCTTCCTGGATCTTGAGCTTATCTTCTAAAATGTTTTTCTATTCCCCCTTGTTTGGTGTTGTCTGCAAATTTTATGAGTTCTTCTATTCCCTCATTTAAATCAACTGTGAAGATGTTGAAGAGTATTAGGCCTAGGACAGAACCTTGGGGTACCTCACTGCATATTTTTCTCCATATAGATCTAGTTCCATTAAGTGCTACATGTTGAATACAGTTTGTCAGCCAGTTACATAACCATCTGGTAGCGATGCTGTCCACTCCACATTTTTCTATCTTCCCAAGATGTAGGTTGTGGTCTACTTTGTCAGATACCTTACTGAAGTCCAAGTATTATGTCCATAACATTTCACTGGTCCACTAATTTAGTCATTTTTTCTAAGAATGCAATAAAATCTGGGCATGATCTGTTTTGACAAAACCTATTGGTTTCTAGTAATAGTTTTGTTTGCTTCTAGATTTGTTGTTTGATATCTTTCCTAAGTTCTTTTCTAGTCCTCTGATACTTCTCCAATGTTCTATTAGTGGACCGCTGTTTCCTTGCCTGTTGAAAGAATTTTTAAAAATTATTTTTGACATTTGTTGCAAGTCTTAGCTCATTCTGAGCCTCAGCTTTTCTGATTTTACTTTTGCAGATTCAGGCCATATCCTGATATTCTGTCTTAGTTATGGGTCCCTCTTTCCATTTTTTTATACTTGTCCTTTTTGCCTTCCAGTTTAACAGAGAGTTCTTTATGCAACTATGTTAATTTCTTCTTGGATTTCTTATTTTTTTTTTCAGTGCTGTTTATGCTGGACTGGGTTTTATAATCTCATTTTTTTCTGAATTTCTCAAGCTTCTTGAGTTGTTTTTTTCCTTTAAGATTTTCATCCATGGAATTCTTCCCAAATTCTAAGTTGCTTGAAATCTGCTCTCTTAAAGTCTAAGATACTAGTTTGATTTTGTTCTATTGCTTGAGTTTATAATAATAATAATAAAATTGGAAGGGACCTTGGAGGTCATATAGTCCAACCCCCTACTCAGACAGGAAACCCTATACCATTTCAGACAAATGGCTGTCCAGTCTCTTCTTAAAAACTTCTGGAGGCAGGCTGTTCCACTGATTAATTGTTCTAACTGTCAGGAAACTTCTCCTTGGTTCTAGGTTGCTTCTCTCTTTGATTAGTTTCCATCTGTTCCTTCTTGTCCTGCCTTCAGGTGCTTTGGAGAATAGCTTGACTCCCTCTTCTTTGTGGCAACCCCTGAAATATTGGAACACTGCTATCATGTCACCCCTATTATATTATACTGAATTCCAAAATGACATGGTACTTTCCTCCAAAGTTCCCACAACTTCAATCTCTTCTATCTTTTCAACTGTTGGTAAGAATTAAGTCCAGTGTAGCTGATTTTCTAGTTCAGAGGTCACCAACCTTTGTCATTTGGCGGATCAGATGAAAAGGGAGGGGGAAGCATTTTATATGTGTGCATGCGGATGGGGCCGTAAGCACACGCGTGCCACAAATGGGGCGGGGCTAACGCTTGTATGATACTCACTAGCCATGCCCCGTTCTTGCGGGAAACAGCGCCTTGTTTCCACACCCCATGGTGCGTCGTCCATTTTTGCACCTTGAAGTGCATGTCAGACTGTTTTTGTACCCCACGGTGTGGCAGCGCCCTATTTTCGCACCCCGTGGTGCAGCGGCGACCCATTTTTGTGTCCCATAGCATGGCGTCCTGTTTTTGCGCTACACAGCCATGACGCTAGCCTAAGGGTTTGCGTGCACATGCGCACATACTGGCCAGCCTGCCCCGTGGCCCGGTGTCCAGGAGGCCACGGCCCACTATCGTCCCACAGCCCACAGATTGGGGACCCCTGCTCTAATTCCTTTCTCTACATTTTGGGAGACAAAGTTTTGTCTAGAATCTATTTGATCTCTAACTAGGGACAGTTTGCCTTCCAATTGATATTAGGAGAAAAATCGCCCAATATTATTAACTGACTGAGCAAAAAAGTTACCCTTATTAAAGTATTCTATCTTTGCATCTTTTTTAACGAAAACATATTAGCTCTTAATATTTGTTACTCAAAGGAAAAAGTTTATTTAATAATAATTTGCAACTTTCCAACTTAGCACAAAATAAACTATTTATTTAATATTTCCAAAACCATGTATTGACAGTTGCTGTTGATTGATGCATCATTACATGAAACTAAGTTCATTTTATAAGATTTATAAAAATATTTAAAAAGATCAAAATTAGAGTGCGTACACTTGCCGTAATAATAAAAAAGGGTGAGATATTACATTATGTATCTTTTTAAAGATAGAATTACAATTTTTGTATTTTCTTACTCTTCCTTTGAAACTATGGTTATTGGCAGATTCTGTATTGGTTAATAAAATGGAAGATAGTTATTAAATGAATGAAAGCAAATATATATGTTTCAGGATAATGTTGCAGGATCCAATCCAGGTTGATCGCCGGGACTAGATGTTTTTTTCTTCCGAGCTTTCCGACTCGTGCTGGAGCCCCTATCCTCTCAGGGGGCTTCTCTCTAGCCTGCATAATTATTAAACTTAGAAATGAATGTGTGCAGCACTGGATTGAAAGCAGGACAGAATACTTCATATCTGGCATGGATGCGCTCTGTACCTGTTGGTGCCAACAGATATAAAGAGACTGGCCGCCTCAAATTCAAAGCACTCTTGCCCACTTCAGATTAATTATTGTACACTTTAGTTAGAAATATACTCCATTAAAATGGGAAAACTATATAGATAATTTTTACTCTTGTTTATTACATTAAGTCAAAGCAATATCAGGATTTCTTAAATGGGAATTTCTTTCATGTTCCTTTTTGATAGGAATAGGTAATATTATATTTACCTATTTATATTTACAAGATCTTATTCAGATATAATATTTTTCTCCCACGGTGATGTAAAAATAATGCAGTATTGCTGAAATGAATAGCAGATATTGGTATGGGTTTGTGTCTTAATAATGATTTTGAGTAGTTCATAAGAATTTATATTTTCTATTTTTTCTCATTTTGTAGATGTCTTTGCTCTTGCATTGGCTATTAAAGAGATGTGCATAGCAACACGTAAAGCTCGTACTACACTGTGGTGTGCTCTTCAGATGACATTGCCTAAAACAACCTATACATCTGTACCGGCTGAAATGGAAAAGGTTCTACAAGAGCTTGTAACGTCTCAAGATAAATTGTATGATCAGATAAATAGTGGCAATCCTATGATTCAAAGGGGAGATACAAAAAAGCACTGAAAAGCAAAGGCAAAACACAAATATATATATATATATATATATATATATATATATATATATATATATATATATATATATATCAGTATACTAAAAATGGTAAATATATGTTTAAACATTCTGTCCAAATTAAAAATAAATACAAGAACTAATGTTGGCTTATGTGAATCCAGCAGCTGATAAGTATCAGTTAACATAAGCCATGATGTCTATGTTAAGAGCTGTAGGAATCAGTATATTAATGAGGCTGAACTACTGTATTAGGTTCAATAAATCAGTACATTTTAAACTAAATCCATTTTACAGTGTAAGTACACACAGTGAGAGTTTGGTTGTATAATAAAAATTCTTTTAGATTACAATATTACTTTCAAATAATGAACTGAATTACTGTCACATATTATCGTGTGCGCAGTCTAGTAAGACAAGCTTTGATTGTGAAAAGAAAAAATTTCATTTAGACAATGAGTACTTGGAAACAGAAAGAAAACAAAGCTAAACATACCCAGTATGAAAATTAAAAAATGAAAATATTTAAAGGAAGACATATTTATGAATTTGAAATCTTATTCTAAGCTTAAGTACCAAAATTAACCTGATTTTCTCAAATTAGTGATACTATCATAAAGTTATTATCCAACCATGCATGTTAGGGAACATAAAAATAAGTTCTGAAATCATTTGTACCTATTATTTTAATAATACCAATAAAACATTGCCTGTTTTAAAGTATTTAAATATAAGCAAAAATTACATTTATGTAATCTGTATCCTTACAGTTGTGCTGCAACTAAAATAATGAGTATTATTTTTAATACCCTTGGTTTATTTTAAGAAGGGTATCAAGAAGTTCTGAAATGCACTTTCTTTACAGTTACACTTTAGCCAGTTTGGTTTGAAATTGTTTAATGTATATTTTGTTTCCTTCGTTTGCTTCTGCATACTTTAGCACTGTTGAACAATTGCTTTTGTCTTAATATCTTTTAATATCTTTTTATTGAATGTGAGTAACTTATTAAATTAGCATGTTATTATGTGGCTCAGGAGATCTTGGGTTTTAACAATATAGCATGAACATAAACTGTATAATGTCTGGATAAAATTTATTAATCTGCCCTTCGCTAGGCACACAGATATTTTAAATATTTGTGTTCTTCCAGCGTTTAGAAATCTTGGTGTGCTAAAAAGTATAATCAAACCACATAAATTGCCTTTTAGATGATGAGAGGAATTGATTGAGATTGCAAGAGAAAATATAGGGAACAATTTTGATCATTGATATGACATTCCATGCTGCCAAAATAAACTGCAGATGGCAGCAAATTCATACCACTATGCTATAGTAGCCACTGCAAAAGATGGGTTGAGTTTTGACATTGAAATGTTTCATGTTACGAAAACAAATATTGTACTGATTTCTGTCTCTCAATTAATAAACTGGATTTTGTTGCAATAAATTTTTCTTATGTCTTTGCCTTGTCTTTCAGAGACAAGATAGTGGCAAATAGACTTTTATAAATTAAAAATGTTAGGCTCCCATGTTTCACTTTTCCAGATTTTTACAAGCTTTTAGCTGTACTTTCTAAACAGGTCTGAAAACTAGAGATGCCTTCTATTCAGTATAGGTGGGAGAGGCGTTTTGGACCCAGCATAATGTGTTTCCTGTATCTATGATTGGTTCCTTCAACAAACCATGAATGTCCTGGAACTGCAAGCCCAGGAAAAGGTAGCTTGAGCATATAAATATCAGATCCAATGCACTTTTCCCACTTTGCACATTCGTATGGCGAACTATAGTACTACTTGTTCAGTAAAAATGACAAAATTTGATCTGGCCAATATTTGGAAATAGCTTAACACAAAATGTAAACTTCCAGTTCTTATTGGATAGGTCAATACAACATTTAAGAGAGATTATTTCCTATTTAATGAATTGGGTAATCTACCTTTCCTTGAAAATAGATGTTTTGTTTATACCCCACCTTCATCAATGGTTTGGACGAGGGGATAGATGGGGAAATCATCAAATTTGCAGATGACACCAAGCTGGCAGGAATAGCCAACACTCCAGAAGACAGACTTAGGATACAGGAGGATCTGGATAAACTTGAACACTTCATCTAACAAAATGAAATTCAATGGTGAAAAAAGTAAGGTTCTACATTTAGGCAAGAAAAACCAAATGTACAGGTATAGTATAGGGGGTACCTTGCTCAATAGTAGTAACTGTGAGAGGAACCTCAGAGTCCTAGTGGACAATCACTTAAATATGAGCCAGCAGTGTGCTGCAGCTGCCAAAAAGGCCAACAGTGCTGGGCTGCATTAACAGAGGGATAGAATCAAGATCATGTGAAGTATTAATACCACTTTACAATGCCTTGGTAAGGCCACACTTGGAATACTGCATCCAGTTTTGGTCACCACAATGTAAAAAAGATGTTGAGACTCTAGAAAGAGTACAGAGAAGAGCAACAAAAATGATTAGGGGACTGGAGGCCAAAGCATATAAGGAAAGGCTGCTGGAATTAGGTATGTCTAGTTTAATGAAGAAAGAAGAGGGAGTCAAGCTATTTTCCAAGGCGCCTGAAGGCAGGACAAGAAGCAACGGATGGAAACTAAGGAGAGAAGCAACCTAGAACTAAGGAGAAACTTCCTGACAGTTAGAACAATTAACCAGTGGAACAACCTGCCTCCAGAAGTGGTGAATGCTCCAACACTGGAAGTTTTTACGAAGAGACTGGACAGCCATTTGTCTGAAATGGTATAGGGTTTCCTGCCTGAGCAGGGGGTTGGACTAGATGACCTCCAAGATCCCTTCCAACTTTATTATTATTATTATTATTATTAATTATTAATTATTATTATTATTATTATTATTATTATTATTATTATTATTATTATTATTATTATTATTATCTCAAGGTAATGAACACACCCAATATTCAATTCTCCTATTTTTCCCATATCAAAAACTGTGAAGTGAGTTGTGCTGAGAGAATGATTAGCAAATGTTAACAGTATTTTTAGATGCTGTGATCACTTCAAAATCACCTCTGTAATGGAACTACTGTTGTTCTTGCTTGATGTTGCTTGGAAATAAACACATAGTTGAATCTTTCCAATATCATAATTTTAAAGAACTAATCCTTGCTACACCCACTTCAGCATGGTTCCCATCTTTTTCCTCAGTCTCTTGATCACTGCAGCAACGAAAAGGGTTTTTTTCTACATTAAGATGCAGTGCTACCTTTTTTGTCTTTTAAGCTTGCTTTTTCAAATAATTGTAAACAGGACTTTTTTTTGGTTTGATGCTTCCATTGGCCTTTGCTTGCTATCCTGTAGAGCACATGTATTTATGCTATTTAGATCCTATTTCTGAAATGATGATGATGATAATAATAATAATAATAAAGTTGGAAGGGACCTTGGAGGTCATCTAGTCCAACCCCCATTTCAGACAAATGGTTGTCCAGTCTTTTCTTAAAAACTTCCAGTGTTGGAGCATTCATCACTTCTGGAGGCAGGTTGTTCCACTAGTTAATTGTTCTAACTGTCAGAAAGTTTCTTCTTAGTTCTAGGTTGCTTCTCTCCTTGATTAGTTTCCAATGTTTGGGTTGTTGCAACAAACTTCTGCCTCTGAGAGCCACTCAGTGTCTAATATTCCTGAATGAATCTTGTATCATTGGCAGTTGTAAAAAATGCCAATAGTTTATAAAAGAATGCTTAGTTTCAGATCCTTCTTTGAAAAAGACCCCTGAAGATTAAATTATCAACATTCTCTAGCGCCTTTTGAATTCATTACAATTAGTTTAAAACAATTTCCATCCAACAAACAAACATCTCACTCTACAAATTTTTGTTAGCTTCCAAGCATTAAGAAAAAAGCTAGAATCATCTAAGAACTTTGAAAAAAGATACCAAACTAGTCATCTCAGTTGCTATCTTGCAACTTTTTTTTCCTTGGGTATGGACTTTTGTTTCCTACATTGGTCATGTTCTTATCTGTCTATCAATTGGTATCAAGCCTAAACAGTTCAGCTGAGTCCAGCCAGAAAGCCAGTTTTCAATTCACAGAACTCTGCATTAGAGTGGAAGATCAGAGGATCAGTAATTAGTGATGAAGCCATGATTAATATATTAATCAATACAGCTGTACTCTCAGTTGTCATCATGGAACAGATTCTAGTTTTCAACAAACCTTAAATGGAAGAATTCTGGTTCCTCATAATAATATTATTATGCCTGGTATCCTCCTATTATACCCTCGGAAAACTGTCTCCCTGATCATCTTGTGGTCAGATTCTACAATGAAATTCTAGCTGCCAAAAAAAGACTCTTCCTCTAAATTTCCAGTAAAAATCCTTCAATTGTTTCCTGAGGATGCTTCACTGTCCATGTTATTGATTTCTCCTATATTGTATTATTGAATCTCCTGGAAGTCTTGCCATCAGTCTCATGTGTACTTCTCATATTAACATCAGTGTTATGCATTTTTTCATTTCTGATAGGGAGGATTCTAATTCTGATTTTTGTTTGCATCTAATGTCTGAACTTCGTAATCACTAGATCTACATTGCCAGAACTCTAGATTTGATGTTCAACAAAGCCAACTTAACAGTACTTAATTCCTTATGTCAGAGCAACCCAGTCTTATTGTGCTGAGGTAATCCAGGAGTAAATACAGTAAACAGTGGTTTGTATTAAATGGTTGTTTATATTATACTATCTACAATATACACTAGGAATAAAATACATACACGTGGTAATACAGCAAACTCCAACACACAGCAATAAACGAATAAGAAAGACTCCGGCAGAGCCTTCCCTTTTATATCCAGACTCTTAAAGGGATACACACACCTGCTGAGTCATTCTTATCATTGCATCATCCACCTTACATTACATTACATCATTACATAAGCTATTTAGCCTTTAAATCATTATCCTGACACTTTAGCTTCTGCTTTTCATTCTAATTAAACTCTAGTTGCCTATATTCAGTTTTGCTCAAAGGAGCTAATGATGCTTGGAATTGTCTGTCCACTTATTTCCTACTCCAGGAAATTGAAGTGCACATAGACTAAAAGATAAATGCAATTTCTTCTTCCAGCATCACTATCAACATTCCATAACAGCAAAACATAACCAGGAGCAAAATACACATTGTTCTGGTAATTAAAGAGAACAGAAAATTAAACTCAGCAAATTGCCAAACTTATTCAGCTGTTGCATTAGCTATATACAGTATGATATACTAACATTTCTTAAGGATAGCATTTCTCATTACTTGCTTTTAGTCAAGAAAAATCATCCAATACATTTCTGAGGTCTTTACAATGCTAAATACCAAAAAGCCATTCTTAAATATGATTTTTATTTCAGTCCCATACAACTGGTGGCGATCATCTAGCAGCATTGTTCATGACCGAGGTTAGTGAATTTATATAAAAGATTTCGACAAAGATTAGAAATCTTTTTGATGGCAATGAACTATGTAGCTGTACAACTCTCAACTCTGAACTTGGAATTCAAAAATTAAAGACCACAACCTGCTGCATAAGAATAGATCAAATATAATCCAACCTGTTCCTATTTCTAGGATTTTGGGCCTTGGCTAATTACCAGGGGACACTTTTTAAACAACTGGTATACCAATTGCTTTGATGCATCCAAGCCAACAAGCTGGCTATTAATCATACCACATTTCCTTGGAGTACATCAACCAAATTCTCTTATGTCAAATATCTAAGCTTCCTTATTTCAAACCTGTATGCTGTGTCACATACCATAAAGACCATAATCACAGATTCAAAGTGTGTTTGTTTGTCATTTTGTCCTGGAAATTCCCCTTTCAATAGAAACAGTAGTGGAGAGGTGTAGGAGGGAGGGGCCACCATCATTATTACATTACCTTTGATGCTGCAGCTCCTTACCCCATTCAACAGCATTGCCAGCACCATTGCCAGCCTCTCAGGTGCTTTTTTCCAAAAGGCAACTTTTTTCCTTGGTACCTCTCCTTGGTTGGGGAAGAGACATTGTAGTGATTGAAATAAAGGGACGGCTCTAACTCAATCCTGCTGCTGTGAAAATGATAGGTAAGATAGCAATGTGACTCTCCTTTTTAGCCACCTGCTCTCCACTACCTAAACTGTTAGAATTAGTTCTGTCAGTAAAAAAAAAAAATATTGTAACAGGAAATCTAGCAATTGCTAAAACAAGGGACAAATAAAAACCAGCCTTCCCACGCCAAAGGGAAGGCAGGATAGTCCATTGCAAAGAATGGGAAAGAGAGAGGCACAAACAGGTTTGAGTATCATTTCTATATAGATGGCTTGCTCTTGAAATACAGTAGTTACTTTAATTATTTCATTATAGTTTAATTTTCTTCAATAAAAATTATTTCTCCTAATTTTCTTTAGTAAAAATTATTTCTATGGAATTCTTGGATACTTGTCAGTGGGACCAATTAGTTCCAAGCTTGCCTCCTGGATAAAATCAGTGTGACATCAGCTGGGAAGTGGCTCGGAGCTTGAATTTTCTCATCAATGGGATACCCCTCCTGAGTGGTGTGTCTTGTGATTTCCAGTGTTCTATTTACATTCTGACAGAGTTCCTATTTTTACTGACTTCCTGAGGATATATTTTTCATCTCTCTCTCTCTCTCTCTCTCTCTCTCTCTCTCTCTCTCTCTCTCTCTCACACACACACACACACACACACACATCTTGAATCCCCAAGGACCTATGCAAGGGTCCTTTTTGAAGACTTTAGCAGGGCATTTAATATCATCATCCCAGAACTTCTGACTGACTCAGCTAGCTATACCTGTCCACTTATATGTGAATTATAAGCTTTCTGGCAGGTAAAGCCATAAAATCACATTGAATACCCATTCAATTAGCACAGGCGCCCCCTCTCCATATCAATGACCTTCTCCTAATGGTATCTTAAGATTATATTACTTTGTTTGTATGTACACCGAGAGCTTTTGCACTGGAGACAAATTCCTTCTTTGTCCATGAATGAAACATACTACATAAAACTCCAAGTTGACATTTGGAAAAGTTATGTGAAAGTTAATATAGCTACATTTAGTACAGTAATGGCACAGTTAACAAGTTGGAGAGAATATACGTATAAAGAATAAGTAATAGTGCCCTATGAGCATTGACAAGGAATTTATTTTTAAAATAAATTATTTAGTACTGCAAATGTGAAGAAAACATGATTTGATAGCAATGCCAACAGTATATATCACAACAGCGGTATCCTTAAAAAATCTCAAGACATGAAGTTATTGAAACACAGTATTAATCAAGTAAGAGATCAAGTAATGAGTTCTTTCAACAAAATGTTAGAAATATTTTCTTACTGTGATCAGATAGTTTTTATTTATGAGACTTATTTATGAGACTTATATACCGCTTTAAGTGCAAGCACTCTCTAAGCGGTGTACACCAGTAAGCAATGTATATATATATTTACATTGCCCCCAACAATCTGGGTCCTCATTTTACCTACCCCGGAAGGATGGAAGGCTGAGTCAACCTTGAGCCGGTGAGATTTGAACCGCTGACCTGCTGAACACGGTCAGCTAAAGTGGCCTGCAGTACTGCACTCTAACTGCTGCGCCACCTCGGCTCAAAGTTATTAGAATAACTTTATTGTCACTTTAAGTATGTCTTTGCTAATATCTCAAAATGATTAAATGTTGCAATTAATACTAAAATCTATTGTAATAAATAAAAAATGGGGCAAATTAATATAGCCTCCCTTTACTTGATGTTCTCCTGTTCTTGGCCTTTAACTTTCAATAAATCATCAGTTAATGTATCAGCGAGATGATAAACAGGAAGGTACAGCAATTACTCTAAAACATTTAAGAGAGTGACTGCATCAAACAAGGGTAGTATTAATTGTATCAAGTCTGGAATCAAGTAGCCAGAATCCTGGATGCTGAAATGTTGATGCTGTACTAGCACTATAAAACAATAATAGGGTAAGTAGCAGGATAAAAAAAAAGATGCTTTGGGAGCACCTATTATAATAAAGAGGAAAGCAAAGCAATAACTTTAGGCCCCATGTAATTAAGATGACCATGCTTCTGCATTATAGCAAAACTTAAGCAGAGACTTCACTGCTACAAACACAATGTGTACACATACAAATACAAAACATTGTATTTCTATGAAAGAAAAATTCTTCTTGTTCCAAAATACTTTCCCTCTAAAATGGAAGTCATCTGAGATTTGTTAAAATTATTATTTATAAACATTAAGGATCTTTGCAGAGAGATAGAAATCATATTGAATTTAGTAGTCTTTGTTTGGGATAAATATGGTAGATTACAAAGAATGCATGGAGCAGGCAAATAAGCATACTAGTTAAATTCACAGAACTTTACCTAAGGTAGGAACAATACAGCTTTGCTGAAGTCACACAAAAATTCATTAGGCCAATCCTCAACAAATGAAATACGTTGTCTCACATTTGATGTCAGATGTTTACTACATTGATCTAAATCCAATCTTATATGCTCATCATGGTGTATTATCTCTTCTTGACAAATACATGTAGCAAAACCAGATTTTTCCTCAACAATTCCACCACCTATAAGTAATCTTTGGGTAAACTGAATATTATAGAAGTTCCTTAACTTTACAGTTTACATGAAAATACTTATAAGAACAGAAAATGACAAGGAGTAAAAACAAAAAGTCACCAGTTCTTTGGTTATACATCTTGGCTATGACAATTCAGCCAAATGCTTGGACAGCAAAATTGCATACACAAAATTTTAAATCAAAGTTTTTATCATGAGAGAGAAACCATCCCCTCTCCCTGCAAATCTTGCCAAGTGCATGCTGCTGCTTTGGAAAAACAAAAACAAAATGTTCAAAAAGCTTCTGTCTGCTGATCACTCTGGCTGAACATGCATGCTGTGCCATCTTTTACATAATGGAGGGGAAGAAAGTCCAGCAGCTGTTCTTGGCTACCGCTTCCTCTCGCCTTTTTGTGTCCTCTTCTTCTCTTTCTCCTTGCGTTCTTGCTTGGTCAACTTGTCTTTCTCCCGCTGGAGTTTGTCCCGCTCTTTCTTTCGCTGGGATTCATCACGTAGATGTTCTCTTTCCAGCTTACGAGCATTCATAACATCTTCCAGGTTTGTATTTTTGAACAAAGCTAACAAGCACAGAGTTGAGGAGAACAAAGTTTCTGAGCATATAAAGACTTTGACTAAACATACTTGCAACATGCAACTTCTACTTAAGCCATAGAAACAGAGTATAACTTGGAAAACCAATTTCACGTGGTTCTTTGGAAAACTAAATTTAGCATTCAAATCTCAATTCAGACTTGCATTTCTCAGTGAGAAAAATATAACTATCCCTCAATCTACTAAGCTTATTCTGAAGAGAAATAAAGAAAAATAAGAGCATTTAACAAAGTAGAAGATGCAACAGAAATTATCAAGAAAATTGCTGCTGCTGCAGCATGATCTGCACCTAATCAATTAACCCATCAGGAAGACATTGAGGAAAACTGGAATATCTTACAAGAAAATATTTCCTATAATAATTGAAATAAAAGGAAATTCCATTCTTCTTTACCCAAGATTCTCCGCTAGGAACCGAACACTCTTTAAAATTTTATCCCAATATGCTTCCCCATTATTATTCCAAGAATGACTAAATTTAACTTCAAGAACTATCCTACAAAGGATACATTTGTTAGAAGCAATAGGCATTGCTGCTGCTCCCAAATCTTCATGTACATTTACTTCAGTGTACTGAGTTAAGGATAATAAAATATTTGGAATATGGAAAAATGGGCTAAATGCTTATGAAGAATAATGAAGAGACCAGAAATAATATTTCATCCTCCTACTGACATATTCAGAAATAGTTGCCTGTAGTTTTTCCTCCATCAAGGATGGCACTATAGATATCTTCAACCTCCACTTGTTCTTGGTATCTATTAACTACAGATTTCTTAGGAATACAGGAAATTCTATCCCAAACTACCATGGCTAAAATAAAGAACTTATCAACACGAGTGTGTTTAGTCCATGCTAAAGTCATTTAAATTATTTTGAAGTAGCTTACTACTTAATGGTGTACCTTCAATAGTACTTATCATATGGGTATACAACCCTTATTATTTTTGACATAATCATAAAGATAACATCTGTTAAATAGATGATAGATAGAATAATGAGATTCCATTCTTTTCTGATTAAACCACAGTTGGTTATTAGTTATCCTTGTCCAATCATTATGGAGTATCTTTGCTCTGACCCACATTTAAAATTCTTGCATACATTCTACTCTAAATTTATAGGTTATGACAAAAACCTAGCTAATCAAAGAATACAATTCACCCCAGCCCTGAGTCACTGAATCAGCCAGCTAAAGAATAGACACTTTCAGAACTTGAAGCACAGAAAAGATATTCCTCATCATCTGTCACTTCAGCATATTGTGCCAGGAGAGCAGCTTTCTGAAGTGTATCCTCCTTCAAGACCTCTTTAGGTTTCACGACAATCTGTGCCTGCTTTTCAATTATGTTCGTAATGGCTTGGATCTCATCTGGGGAGGAAAGCAAGAATAAGTAATTATCAAGTCCATCCAAGAAGTCTTTGTTTTCCTTACATGTGAACATGATGCTTTCCAGAAGTCAGTTATTTCCTCCAATTTGAATGTAATGTTTAAAAAGTCAGAATTATAACAATAAATTTATTTACAGCCTGAGGTGAAATACAGTAATTCCAGAAAGATAATACTATTCAGAAAAATAAAAACAATGAAAAATGAAATGAAATAGAATAAAAATAAAATAAGAGACTGCACAGTTGAGTACAGGAGCCAGTGTCATGAAATCAAAATAGTAAAAAAATTACAAAGGTGATAAAAAGTAATTTTCGCAATGAAAATCATGCAAAAGAATCTACATCCAAGCAACACCTTGAATACCATAGAGTGCCATTTAATACCTTCTTTCTTCTCACTGATTTCAACATCTTGGGCCTCTGACCACTTTTCGATTATTTCTTTACAAACTTCTTGTAATACATCTTCATCCTGATCAAGATCAGAGAAATTACTGTTGAATCAAAATCTTATCTAAAACAAAAATATAATTCTATATGTTCTGTAATCTGAAATCCATTAAAGATGCAAATCTATACCTTTTTATAATTATGTGTGTAATTATTATGTTATCAATGGTTGCAAGTGTGTCTTAATAGGGAAGGCCTTAATGCTAGTTGATGCCAAATTTATCACAGAGCCTAATCATTTAGTGAAGGAACAGCTCATAAACAGAATTATATTTTAGACTATGGACTAATTTATGGACTGCTTCCTAATAAAAACTGGATCGCTTGAATTGTAGCAAGAGAAAAATAGAACAAATAAATATATGATTACAGAATAAGAGAGAGGTAACTTAGAATTTTGTGACTCATAAGAAAGTATTTTGAAACAGTTACATAAAAGCAGATGATAGGCTATGAATGCAAGTACCACTTATTCAATGGTACTTTGATACAGGATTGCAGCATTGCCACAAACAGACTGGTATGTTATTAGGCTTTTTAAAAAAAATGGAAATCAAAAGAAAACATTCTTGAACTGTAGTCCTGAGACAGAAGAGACTCAAAATGTTTGAGGCAATCAAAAAGATTTTGAAAGTAAGATGGGTGGTTTCTAAATTTGATTGATAAATAAGTAACTTTCACACAGTTCCAATCTCAAAAAATTGAACTATTTTCTTGCAGATATGTTTCCAACTACCAGCAACCAAGTTGCTATTTTTGTTCTCTTATCCCTTAGAACTCAAAAAGAAATGCATACATTCTTAGCTGTAGGCTTGGCTTTATTTCTGTACCCTTTTTACATCTAATACTTCTTTTATTATTGTTACAATCTTAGTATTTTACTGCTACTGTAGTTTATGGCACACTATATGGTTTGATCTGTGGTTGCAACGATAAACTTACTTACATTAAGACTTTTCAAAACACTTAATACAATCTTGACGAAATCAAGGACAGAAGAATAGAACCTCCTATTTGTAATGTAAGGAATGAGGATGTTTGATAAGAAACCCAGACTCTTGCCTAAACCCATTCAGTAAACATTAGGAATAAACAAAATTTGAACCTAAATTTGAAAATATAACTTGTCACGTGAATAATAAGTAGAGATAAAAATTAAAACTACACTCGGTGCAATCCACCTAAATAATAGTTGTTCCTGGAATTCATCATGCGCACTTTGGATATATTTTACACATACGGATAAAATGTATCCCAAAAGACAGGAGAGATACGAAATCCATTTTGATAGTGTCATAGGAGAGGGAAGGAAGAAAAGGTGGGAGGGAGGGAGGAAGGAAAAAAAATAGCTACGGAAGCCGGTCAGGACCAATTAGCCGTCATTCTCACCTGTTCCCCCGCAGCCAAGGCCCCTGCTAGCCCTTCTAGCCGCTCTGCATCGCACTCCGCTTCCCGCAGTACGCCTCGTATATATCCACAATACACATCTCCATCTAATCCCAGGGCCTCGAGACGACTCTCAAGCCAATGCTCAAAAGCGCAGGGCGCCGCCATATTGGGTCATAACCTGCCCGAAGTAGCAGCCGCGAATTAATACACATGCGCAGTGCTCCGGCGGCGGAAGTTCGAACAAAGTGTTCGGATTGGAGAGTACGCTTCGGAAAAAATAAGATTTGTCGTTTGGTAACTCGACAGAAAATAGTATGAGTGCAAGCTTTTAATTTAGCGGTAATTGGGTCTGAAAAAGTCTTGTTTTCAAAGGAAGGAGCAACAAGCAGTAGGATTTACTGTTTTTTTCTAACTTGGGAGTGTTTTACTGTTGCATTCTTAGGGATTTTTTTTTTTAAAATTTCAATTTAACCTACTGTCAGGCTTTACACTTGGACTTAAAAATAAATCACGAATCGTAGCTCAAGTGTTTAGCTTGACTTGCAAACATAGTCACCAGTGTTCAGCTATATTGCATGTACATACATATACATACAGAATAGAGTTCGAAGGGACCTTAGAGGTCTTCTAGTCCAACCCCTTGCTCAAGCAGAAGGCCCTATACCATTTCAGACAGTGGCTGTCCAGTCTCTTAAAAATCTCTAGTAATGAAGTACCCACAATTTCTGAAGGCAAGCTGTTCCACTGGTTAATTGTTCTCACGGTTAGGAAATTTCTTCTTAGTTCTAGGTTGCATCTCTCCTTGATTAGTTTCCATCCATTGTTTGATTGCATTAGCTTTTTGGGTTGCTGCCGCACATTGGTGACTCATATTTAAGTGATCGTCCATTAGGACTCCAAAGTCCCTTCCTGTTTTTGAGCCAGGTTTCATCTAATCTGTAGTTGTACCTTGGGTTTTTCCTGCCTAAGTGTAAAACCTTTTCTCTACATTAAATTTTGTTGGATAGGGTCCTTTTTTCAAGTCTGTCAAGATCCTTTTGATCCTCAGCTTATCAGGATCCAAAAAACATATGAAGTTATACACATTAGTTTTATCCTCCCCAATATAAAGATGTCCGGAGCTTTTATATTTTCTAAAGAGTTTAAACTTGATGCTTCTTATAACTGGTGTGTCCTGTACAAATACAATACTAGCAAGTATTAAACAAATTAGATTGCTTAGATTTTTGAGACTGAATAGGAATTGGCACCTAATGGGAATCTAGAGTACATACATATTGAAAAAAACAATAGAATTACAGGCTCATTCAAATCAAAGGAATATAAGATATTGTGCGAAGTCAGCCCCCACCTCCCTGAGAAAGAAATATTTTGGGGAATATTAAAAGGCAGAATATTATATCTCCCCAAAGGATCTTAAAGGCAGACCCCCCCCCCAAGTCTTTCTGCACCAAACAGAAACCAGGTCTGCAGAAATGCAGATGTGATAATTTTGTCAGAAAGATTGGAGCCAGGAAGCTGGGAGTAGAAAGACAAAAGATCCCTAGAATCAACAATCCTTCACACACACACACCCCAAAAAACCCAACATAGGATATAGTCATCAGCCACAGCCCCAAGGAAGCAGTATATGACCTTTGGGACATAATGGGATTAACTGACCATCAGAATACCAGAAAGACCACTCAGACTCAGGTCAAACTTCATGCCACAGGAACAACTCCAAACAAAAGCTCAAGAAGGTATAAAAACCCACCACTCTTTATTACATGTGGTCAGCTTTCTCAGAGCCATGCTTTGCTCTTCAATAAATTACAACCTTCTTTCTAAAGCAGCCTCCATTTTGTTTATTCCCTGCTTGGACTGGACCCTGATGAAGATTTTTCAACAGTATGTAGTTCACTTCAGAATTTAAACTAGAAAGGAATCTGGTTAAAGGTCTTTTCCCAAAATGTGAGATCCAGATGTAGTCCATCTAGAACAGTGGTTCTCAACGTTTGTGTGACGGCGACCCCCATCACACAAACGTTCTGCGCATGCGCGGTGCTGCGCGCATGGGGGCGCCGCCGCCCCCATGCGCGGTGCACATGCGCGGCGCTGCCCCCTGAGGGGAGAAAATGGCAGATCGCCTTCTTTGGCGACCCCCGAAAAATGGTCGATTGACCCCAAATGGGGTCGCGACCCATAGGTTGAGAACCGCTGATCTAGAAGTATTTAAGTACTGTACTGTTATCAGATCTGAGCTGCAAAAGTCTGAACCATTAGATGGCAAAATATATCTTACTATGTCTCTTTGTTGCCATTTAGTATTCATCTGGATATTTGCAGGTCAGAATAAGTGCCTATATTAACCACTTTAAGCTTCATGGGAAGCAGAACCACAAAATACCCAATACATTTACTCTATGATATTGTATAAATTTAGTTTATATTGTTATTTTGTGGTTCAATGTGTTTTGTGAACTCAAACTCATTAAACTGGGTTTCTTAGTGAAACAATCATTAATCACTTTTCCCAGATGCAGTATGGTAAGGTGACCAACTTTTTTACAATGAAAAAGAGGACACAAATAAATTGAAGAAAAAAATATTGTAAATAAAAGAAACATTTTATTCATTGCAACAATAATACAGAATACACAACAATATGATAAATGCATAATAAAAAACATTTGTAAAAATAACATTTTATATTGTGATTATGCTTACATGCTGCACCCCCACCTGCAGCCGCCCTGCCAGCACTGCTGCTCCGCCGTGTAGAGCGGGCTCCGTGGCTCCTAAAGCACCAGCTGCACCAGCTCTGGCCCCGGGGGGGCAGCCTGCCATCAACACACCCCGCCTGCAGTCGCCCCGCCAGCAGCCGCCCCGCCAGCACCACCACCCACCTTGCACAGCCCCATGTAGAGCAGGCCCCGTGGCTCCCATAGCACAGGGGGCAGCCAGCCACCGTCGCCCCTCACACCCCCGCCCGCAGCAGCTCTGCCACCCCTGCCTCTTGTGCCCGCAGTCATTATTGCCCTAGCAGGGCCGAAGATCAAGAGAAAGTTACCATGGCGTCGCCACTCCAGTCTCATCCAGGTATCTTCGGGACTAACTAGGAGATGGGGTAGTTGGGTAGCAGGGGGGGGGTGCAAAGTTCCTGCCAATTCGCCTTCGCTGCAGACAACTTACAGATGCAAAGTTTGCCGGTTCGGTGTTTTGGCGCACTCAGTAGCAATTCCTATTGGCTTTCAAAAGCCAATAGGGGGAGTAGCACAGCTCATGCAAAAGTTGAAAAAAAAAAATCAAAAAAGATGCCGGAACGCCATTCTGAGCATTCTATGAGAAAAAAAAAGCCCTGCAGATTAGTCTTCAAATATCGAAAAGGAGGACATGTAGGAGGACACTTTTCGAGGGAGGACAGAACTCACAAAAGAAGGACTGTCCTCCCTAAAGGAGGACAGTTGGTCACCTTAAATATGGTAGTTATTTTCATAAACAATGCTATCTTTAGATATTTAGAAACTGTTTATACCATTTCAAATACTGTAGTTTAGGATTTTTAATTCCCAGAATTCATCACCAAACGTTTGGCTAAAAAATTTAATTCTCACAATCGAAACCATTTGGAATGCATCAGATTAGAAAAAGCTCTTCTAGGCACAAGTGTTTTGCTTTACAGCATGCTATCTTCCAATTTAACTTTTTAATATTTTTTTTTTAAATTAGGCAAGGACAATGATGTCTGGGGAAACAATAGGACCTGTTCTGTATTATTTACTCCTGATATGTGTGTTGGCTTATATCAGTGGTATTCAAACAGTATTCTAGGATTTAATGAAAATTATCCAGGCGTTCCACATCGTATTTTCTCTTTATATTGTAGGAAATGTATTATTACTTTGTAACAATAATAATTTTATTCAAATGAAATGCATTACATGAAAGATATTTATTAGATCCCAGTAGAGAATAAAAATAAACACAGGACAGAAAATAAAAGCTAATAAATAGGCAAATAATAAGGACAAGAGTGGAACATTAGAAATCAAGGAAGAATAGGATTAATAAAGAGGCAAATCTTAACAAGGCAAATCTTAATAAGGTAGGGAAGAATTGGAGCTCAAAAACTTAAAAAAAACAGGGAAGAAAAGGATAAATAAAACTAACATAATAGTAAGAAAATTAAATAAATAACAAGGTAAAAAAACAAGCACACACAGGCAGAAAAAAGGGTTAAAAGATATTGGACTGGGCTGAAATGGACAGACTTACATTGAGGATCAAAGAGAAAGAAGATACAGAATATTTTCAAAAATGGAATTTATTTTATCAATGGTTGGAAAAAAGGGGTAGAGACTAAGAATGTAACTTTTATTATTAAGCAAACAAATTAACCTAGACAACACAATGTTTATTAAGCACTAATCAAATTTAATAATAGAAAATTAATTAAAAAATTGAAAAAGAAAAAAAGATAACAAAAATAGGTGTAATTACCTAAACAGAGAAGGTAGAAACAAGACTAACAGCAAAGCACATCCACCAACCCAAAAAAGAGGGATTTTCAAACAACAAACTCATGGAACAAATGACTGATACTATTGTGGTATGCAATACATGTTCCATGTATGTGCTTATACCCAAAGAACACCCAAATTATACATGCATTAAATGTAAACTGTACGAACTATTAGAGGAAAAAGTAAGGGATTTAAAGGCAACTCTAGACAAACTCCATCCTACGCAAGAAAGCTATATCCATATTGAACCAAATAAAGAACAAATAACTCTCAGAGGTAAACCCTTGGGGTTAAAATAGAGGTATGTCACACATAGAATGAAACAAAATAATCAAAGAAAGAAGCAGCATACATCTAACAAACCCCTGTTGCCCAATCTAATCCAACCAGAAGCAGCCCCATTAAAACTGAGCAACTGATTTCTCCCCCTAGATGAAAATACACAGACCCACAATCTCCCCTTTAAAGAAAACATGCAAACACCTAGCAAAGAAACAACACCAAATATCCCTAAAAAAGTCACATCAATAAACACACTTGAGATAAACAGAAAAGCACCCCAGACTACACCTCCCAAAAAAGGAAGGTGAATGTTGGTAATAGGAGATTCTATTCTCAAAGAAACAGAATCAGCCATCAGCAGACCGGACAAACAATCGCTGGAGCAAAAATCAAAGATGTGGCCAGGAACCTAACCAAAATAATTAGGCCCACAGATTACTACCCTTTCCTCCTCCTTCACATTGGGACAAATGACACAACAAAAAACCTGAGTACAATATTGAGAGATTATAGGCAATAAAGTTAAGGAGTTAGGAGCACAAGTAGTGTTATCAGTACTTCCAACAAAAGGCCAATACCCATTGAGGGGGAAAAAGAATTCTAGAAATAAACCACTGACTAAAGAGTTGGTGTCACCAAGAAAAGGTTGGTTTCTTGGACCATGGTCTACATTTCCTATGCAAAAGACTCTTGGCAAGGGATGGGCTGCACCTCACGAAAACAGAGAAAAATGTACTTGGAAAAAGACTGGCCCAACTCATCAGGAGGGCTTTAAATTAAAATTGAGGGGGAAGAGTGACCAATCTTTAAAATCTCTAGAACACAAAACCAATCATAAATCCCAAGAAAACAAATCAAACAATGAAGTAGGGAGTGATGAGAAAAAAGAAAAACTCAAACAACAATCAGGAGATGCAGGAAATATATCCATGGACAGGCATAAATGTCTTAAATGCTTATATATAAATGCTCAAAGCTTGGGGAACAAACAGGGTGAACTAGAAGCAATAGTACATGAGGGGAGGTATGACATAGTTGGCATTATAGAAACCTGGTGGGACAAAACCTATGACTGTACTGATGGATGGATACAAAACTGTTCAAAAGAAACAGGTCTACAAAAAGAGGAGAGAGAGTTGTATTCTATGTAAGAGAACACCACATATCTACAGAAATGCACATAATCTAAGATAAAATCCCTCTAGAATATATATGGGTCAATATAACAGGGGAAAAAATGACATTGCCATAGGTGTGTATTTTTTTTTATTGAAAATTTTATAAACTTTTTACAATAAAATACCTCCCCCCTCCCACCCCTTAACCCTCCCCCCTCCTTCCCAGAGCTGAATACAGGGTTAAAAAAAACAAAAACAAAAAAAACATACAAATTAAATGAACATCAATCAACTGTATATACATCCATTATAAGTTTTTACATCAAAAATTGACTTTATTGGATTATAAATCTATTATTTTGATGGGGGATTGGAATGGAGTTTTGGATATACATAAAGATAAGAAAGGACTCTCTACTTTCTTCAATCAAGCTAAACTACCTAAGGCCTTTTTTGATTTGAAAGATGACTTGGAACTGAGAGATATTTGGCGGGAACGTAATACGGAAGAGTTTGATTTTACATTTTTTTCTGACAGGCACCAATCGTTTTCAAGAATTGATTTTTTTTATTACTATGGATTTATATTTTAGTGTTAAAAATGTAAAAATTTTCCCAAGGACATTGACTGATCATAGTCCTGTATGGTTGGAATTGCTGAGAAGGAGGAGAGAAGATCTTGGAGGTTGAATGAGAATTTATTTAGATATGAGGTGAATGTACAGAAACTTAGAGAATATTTAAAGGAATTTTTTATTTTAAATATGTCTAAGGGAACTTCAATGGCAATGGTTTGGGATGCCAGTAAGGCTTATATGCGTGGGGTTTTGATTCAAATGAATAATGTTTATAGGCGAAAACAAATGCAAAAACGTAAAGAATTGGAGGATGAGATTAAAATAAAAGAAAAAGCATTAATTATGAACCCTTTGGATAAGAATGTAAAGGCTTCCATAAATTTGCTTAAAACACAATTTAATATGTTAATGGCTGATCAGGTTGCAACTAATTTACGTTATATGAAACATAATACATTTTGTAATGCAAATAAACCGGGCAGGTGGTTGGCTTATCAATTAAGGAAGAAACAGAGGTTGAGAATTATAGATAAAATAAATTATAATGGTAAAGTGGTTTTTCAGAAAGAATTGATTAAAAAATCTTTTTTAGATTTTTACACAAAATTATATATGGGTCAGAAGGTACAGAGTTTGGATATAGATAAATATTTACAAGATGCTCATTTTCCTAAATTAACAAATGATCGAAGAGATGAGATCAATGGATTGATTACTTCACAGGAAATTATTATGGCAATTAAACAATTAAAAGTTGGTAAATCACCTGGTACTGATGGATTGACATCAATTTATTATAAAACTTTAAGTGAGGAGATGATAGAACCTTTAAAGGAACTTTTTAGTGGTATATTATTGGGTTTAGAGATACCTCCATCTTGGAGAAGGGCTTTTATATCCTTGATTCCAAAAGAGGATCAAGATCTTACTCTACCTAAAAATTATAGACCTATATCTCTTTTGAATATAGATTATAAAAATTTTTCAAAAATTTTAGCGAATAGACTTATGATTGTATTGAATCAAGTGATACATACTGATCAAACAGGTTTTATAACCGGGAGATATATGAAGAATAATGTTAGACAAATCATTAATTTAATAGAATATTTGGATAAAAATAATCAGATTCCTGCAGGTTTGATTTGTTTAGATGCTGAGAAAGCCTTTGATCAGTTAAATTGGCAATTTATGTTAAGGTTGGTTGAAGAGATGAATTTTGGGGATAAAATTTTGCAAGCTCTTAGAGGTATTTATCAAAAACAATTGGCACAACTTATAATTAATGGAGGTTTAGCTGAGGTTTTTCAAATCGGAAAGGGTACAAGACAGGGATGTCCATTGTCCCCTTTGTTGTTTGTTTTAACATTAGAAATTTTGTTGATTAAAATTCGTGAATCAGCTAAAATAAAGGGAATAATGATTAATAAGAAAGATTACAAATTAAAAGCTTTTGCTGATGATTTGGTTGTTACTTTGTCTCAACCAACCTATTCAGTATTGGAGTTGTTACAGATTATAAATCAGTATGGGCAAGTTTCTGGTTTTAAAGTTAATAATAATAAGACTAAAATATTATCTAAAAATATGTCTAATTCGGATATGGAGATTTTAGTTAATTTGACAGGTTTTGAAATTGTAAAAAAGGTAAAATACTTGGGGGTTTATAACTGCTTCTAATGTAAAACTGTATAAAAACAATTATGAAATGTTATGGCTTAAAATGCAGAAGGATTTGAATGACTGGAAAAAATTGCAATTATCTTTGTTAGGGAGAATTGCTGCAGTTAAAATGAATGTTCTACCAAAATTTCTTTTTTTGTTTCAAATGATACCTATCTTAAAGAAAGAGGTAAATTTAGAAGAATGGCAGAAGGGTATTAATAGATTCATTTGGGCTGGGAAAAAACCAAGAGTTAAGCTTAAAATTATACAAGATGTTCGAGAGAGAGGAGGACTCAAGGTGCCGAACCTGAAATTGTATTATGATGCGGTGGTCTTAACGTTGATTAGAGATTGGGTTAACTTAACAAATTCAAATACACTTTTTTTGGAGGGATGGGATTTATTATTTGGATGGCATGCGTATTTAATTTATAATAAAAAGGCCATAGGTGTGTATTAAAGGCCACCCAAGTAATCAGAAGAAATAGATGAACTCTTTGCCAACCAGTTAACAAATGTGCATAGAGACCATACCACAGTAGTAATGGGAGACTTCAACTATCCAGGTATCAACTGGGAGACAAACTGCAGTGAGTGGGAGATCAAACAGATTCCTAACCATCCTAGCCGACAACTTTGTCATCCAAAAGGTGGAGAAGGGAACTAGAAGTACAGCTATACTGAACCTAATTCTTAGTAATAGAGAAGAAATGATAGAGTTGAAGTTGCCGGAACCTGGGTGAAAGTGACCATGTCATACTGGAATTCAATGTAATGCAAATACAGGTAAAAGAAAATAATCCAACCAGTGTCTTAAACTTCAAAAGAGCTGATTTTAACAAACTCAGAGAGAACCTAGGAAAGATTCCATGGATGAAAATCCTAAAGGGGAAAATAACTCAAGAAGCATAGGAAACTCTGAAAAAGCCCAGTCTAGCACAATACCACTGAAAAAGAAAAACAAGAAATTCAAAAAGAAACCAGCATGGCTGCACAAAGATCTCTCTGACAAACTGAATGACAAAAAGGACAAGTACAAAAAATGGAAATTGGGACACATAACTAAGGCTGATTATCAGCAAAGAGCCAGAACATGCAAAGATGAGGTCAGGAAAGCAAAGGCTCAGAATGAACAAAGACTTGCAACAGAAATCAAGGACAATAAAAAAGTTTATTTCAACTTTTTGAAATGTAATAACAAGAAAAAAGTCCAATGAAGAGAGAAGATGGCAAGGAAATAACAGACAGTAGGGAGAAAGCAAAGCTGCTTACCTCATTCTTTGCATCAGTCTTCACACAAAATGAAATTATAGCCCAACATACCAAAAAAACCTACTGCAAAAGACAAACTAGAAACAAAAATTAAAATAAATAAGAAAATGGTAAGAGAACATCTATCCGACCTTGACAAATATAAATCACTGGGATTTGACAGATTATATCCCAGAGTTCTGAAGGAACTGGAAGATGTTATCTCAGAACCATTGCACCATATCTTTCAAAAACCCTGGAGCACTGGAGAAGTAGCTGAGGATTGGAAAAGGGCTGATGTGGTTCCCATCTTCAAGAAAGAGAAAAAAACAGACCCAGGAAACTATAGACCAGTGATGGCGAACTCTTTAGAGACCGAGTGCCCAAACTGCAATCCAAAACCCACTTATGTATCGTTGGGTGCCCCGTGGGCGTGGCCCATTGGGTGGGTGTGGCCCATTGGGTGGGCGTGGCTGTAGTGGTAACAGCAGACTGGGTAGGACTAAAAAGTTCAATCAATCAATTCCAACTTTGCAAGATCTTTTTTCCCCCGCGAGAAGTTGAAATTGATTGATTGATTGAACCTTTTTTTTTTGCACATGGTGGTGGAGGCCTAAAGCGAAAAGGATTTATAAAACCGAGCTGAAGCCCTAGGACTGGGGCGATGGCGCATGTGCCCACAGAGAGAGCTCTGCATGCCACCTGTGGCACACGTGCCATTGGTTCGCCACCACGGTTCTAGCCTTTCATTTTCTTCCATTATTGCCTCCATTTTTATCAGTTTCTTCTGATTTATCTTCTATTTTCTGAATTCTTTGTTCATTTTTAACAACCATTTGTTGATGGGCATCAAATTGTGTCTTTATGTCAAGCATTTGCTCATTTAGCTTCTATAGGTTGTTTTTTGTCTCTGAATTGTTTCTTGAATTAATTGTAATATAGCTTGCATTTTTTTCTTTTTTATAAAGTTTTATTGATTTATTTTTACAGAGTTCAGAAGTTCATAGCTTGCATTTCTTTTTGAAAGTTTTTTGTCTTTTCTCATTGTAACATTGTTTCAATGGATCCCTGGCTTGCTGGGCTAGATGTTCCAGAAGAGGGTACAGAAGAAGTCCCCTCCCCCATAATTTTAATATGGTTTGGAACACTCATTTTTTTCAATTAAGTAAGTTTTATAAATCCACAGGAAGAAAAGAAAAAAAGAAAAAAGGCCAACTGCTTTAGGCTACAATCCAATTTTGAAAAAGGTCAACTGCTTTAGGCTAACACAGATGTTCCAGTCAGTTCAAAAATATAAAAAGCCCTCTATCTCCAAACAGTTTCTAGAATAGTTATGTCCAGGGTCAGAAGATATAATTGTAGAAAGCCTTTTCTGGCTTAGAGTCACATAAAGTTCTTTTTATTTACAACAGGTATTAATCCAAGGTCAGCAATTTCTCTGATTCTTTTTGTATTATTGTAGTGTCTTCTTCTCACCACTAGATGTCCTCATTTAGCTAATGTCTGTATCCAGGTTTAAAAGTTTTTTAAAAATACTTTCTCACAAAAAATAAACAGAAATTTTCCTACATCATAAAGTTAGCAAAGTTTTCTTTAAATCAGTCCCAATTTCATTTTCTGTATATTCTTTTGTATTCCTTAATTTCATTCCCCCATTTAAGATTTTTTTTGCCGCTTTTAACTCCCTTCTTCCCAAGTCTTCCTGGGGTCTTTATTTTTGGAAATTGTCCAATCCAGGGATTTATATTTCTAAATCCATAGGGAAAAGGAAATAAAAAATAGTCTCACCCAGATCTCAACATGTTGTTAACAATCAGCTGTTCAGTGGCATGTCGCAGCTTGCCACATTCTTTGCTTTCTTTCCCAGTTGTCTATGACAGGGCTTTTCAACCAGTGGTACGTGTATACCACTTGTGGTACATTAACGAGTGGCAGGTGGTACACAGCCCTGCCTAGCCAAGTATAATAGGGGATGGAAAGAGCCATCATAGGAAAGGACTTACTGTGAGAGTCCTCTGGAGCTACAGAGTGGCTGGGGCGAGACAAAGGGTCCAGGCTCACTTCTGGCTCACCCTCCCCCATGAGAAAGGAGGAGGAGGGGGGCGGAGACAGGAGAGGCTATAAAAGGAGTCAGTTTGGGTGGGAGAGGGAGAGAGAAAAAAAGCAGCAGCCTTGGGAGGAGGTGGAGTCAGCTCTAGCTGCACCGAAGGGGAAGGAGGAGGAGGGTGGGGAGGAGAGGAGATCAAGCAGGCCGGCCATGAGCCGATCTACAACTTCTGTGGCAGTCACCTGTGCTGGCAGCAACAAACAGGCAAGAAATGCAGCAGGGGAGGGGTTGCCCTCCATGAGGAATGAAGAAAGATAGCATCAGCTGGAGGTAAGACACGGAGGGAGGGAGAGATGGAGAGTGGAAGGATTCTTATGTGCTTTTGTGACTTTGAAGTTCTGGGATTTGTGCAACGTGGGCTTTGTGTTCTTAAGGAGTGTTTGGCAATTTCTATTTGGCTAATGGCTGATGTCTCCTGTTAGCTTCTATTGTTCTGCTATTGTTAGCTGTAAGTTTTGCTGCAAGGGATTTTGAAGTATTTTTCTGCTGAATGGATTTTGCCTGTAGCATTCCTTTACTTATGAATGGAGCCATTTGGGGAGGCTGCCTTAGCCAGCAGCCAATACTTACTACATTTTTTTTCTTCTTTAAATGCCGGCTGAGCTCTTTAATTTTCCTTTCTAATCAGTAGCTAATTCTTAAAGGGGAATGTGCCTTTTTAAGCTAGTTCATTCAGCAGTTTATCTTTTCTGTCTCTGGAGACTTTTTCTTGTTTGAAGAATATATGGAAGAGAGAAAATATGGGGGGGGGGTCAAATTCTTCCTTCAGAAGGAGGTGGGCATGAGAAAGAGGGAGGCAGGAAAGAAGGAGGGAGGGAACTTGGCCACCAGCAGCCCTGCCATTGATTTTGTTTGTCAAAAGGTTGCAAAAGGGGATCACATGACCCTGGGACACTGTGACCATCATAAATATGAATCATTTGCCAAGCATCCAAATATAAATCATATGACCCTGGGCATGCTGCAATGGTCATAAGTGTGAAAAATGGTCATAAGTCATTTCAGTGCAATTGTAACTTTGAACAGGGTTTTTTTTTTTTTTTTTTTTGGTCATCAAGTTTTTGACACCTTACTAGGTGGTACTTGAATATGCCATATCCTAAAAGTGGTACAATTGGTGAAAAGGTTGAAAAGCCCTGGTCTATGACTTGGGCTGTCTGTACGTTTACCAGCAGCTTTTTTCCTGTCTCTTTGAAGAGTTTCCTCGGTTCGATCGGGCTGACCGCTGTCGGCTCCAAGCTCCCAAGGCTTCCCTTCCTCCTCGTCACCTCTCCAGGGCAACCTTCCAACCCTTTGGGGTATCTGGACGTAGCGAAATTGGAATAGGCAACCAGAACTCCGGTTTCTTTTGTCCGTGCCATCATGACACCAACAGGAAGGATACTCAGTATTAATGTTCCAGAACTTGGCTATAATAGTTTGGGAATTCTGGGACTTGCAGCATAGTATTTCTGGTATCTACCAAGTTGAGGAAGGTTAACTAGTTTGTCCTAAACTGATGAATCCAGTTAGTGGTATTGTTTGTGTGTTGGTTTTTCATGTAGTTTAACCTGTACATAAAACTCCAGAGATGTTTGGTGGCTCATAGTAATGATTATGATCATGAAAGATTTCATGTGGCTTAAATGATCATATCCCCAATATGAAGATAGTATAATAATCTCCCACTCATTTCTCTATGTAAATCTTAAATATAATGTGTAGTTATTGAATGGGAACTTGGAGACAATTTTTAATGAATGAGGGTAGACTTAAAAGTTAATCCAAACAAAATGGCGGAGGAGTGAATGTTTTTATCAGTTTAGGCAACAGCCTTGCTTTGGTTAGGCTTTGGTTACATGCGGATTCAACTATTGTATTGCAGTATTCCATCTACAGTTTTTGAAGGCAGGTTGTAAATCTCAATTGGTACAGCATGTAAAGGCATGGATATATTCACATAATATTATTCCAATTTTATATCAGAAGAATTGGTTCCTGATTTGTTTCTGGGATCAATTGAAAGTGGATGTATTGAGGATTAAGTTACATAAAGACCATTTTTATCTCTAGGATTGATCTCAAAGTTATAATTACCTTGAAGCAACTTCATCAAATTTGGTTAAAAGTGGCAGAGCCTTTTTAGGAATGGGCCAGATTTAAAGAACTCTCTGATAAAGAAAATATAATTGGCTCCTTCAATACTTGTTTTCATTAGATTTCAAAATATATTTTCCTCCATGTAATATATTATTAAGGTGACCAACTTTTTTACAATTAGAAGGACACAAATAAATTGAAGAAAAAAATATTGTAAATAAAAGAAACATTTTATTCATTGCAACAATAATACAGAATACACTATAATATGATAAACGCATAATAAAAAACATTTGTAACAATAACATTTTATATTGTAATTATGCTTACATGCCGCACCTCCACCCACAGCTGCCCCACCAGCATTGCTGCCCCACCGTGTAGAGCGGGCTCCGCAGCACCTAAAGCACCAGCTGCGCCAGCTCTGGCCCCGGGGGGCAGCCTGCCGTCAACACACCCCGCCTGCAGTCGCCCCGCCTGCAGCCGCCTCGCCAGCACCACCACCCACCCCGCACAGCCCCATGTAGAGGAGGCCCCATGGCTCCCATAGCACAGGGGGCAGCCAGCCACCGTCACTCCTCACACCCCCACCCGCAGCAGCTCTGCCGCCCCTGCCTCTTGCGCCTGTAGCCATTATTGCCCTAGCAGGGCCAAAGATCAAGAGAAAGTTACCATGGCATCGCCACTCCAGTCTCGTCTAGGTATCTTCGGGACTAACTAGGAGATGGTGTTGTTGGGTAGCAGGGAGGAGTGCAAAGTTCCTGCCAATTCGCCTTCGCTGCAGACAACTTACATGTGCAAAGTTTGCCGGTTGGGTGTTTTGGCGTGCTCAGCAGCAATTCTTATTGGCTTTTGAAAGCCAATAGGGGGAGTAGCACAGCTCATGCAAAAGTTGAAAAAAAAAAACCCATCAAAAAAGGTGCCGGAACGCCATTCTGAGCATTCTATGAGAAAAAAAGGCCCTGCAGATTAGTCGTTAAATATCGAGAAGGAGGACATGTAGGAGGACACTTTTCGAGGGAGGACAGAACTCACAAAAGGAGGACTGTCCTCCTTAAAGGAGGACGGTTGGTTACCTTAAATATTATTAATATTTTAATTTTTTAATGTCATAAAAAGCCTCTGCATTGATTCACTGAAATTCTTTTATACTGTTAGGATTAAAATACTGTTATTTTATGATAAACTTTGTCTTCAAATTTGGCATATTAATGTTTCAGTTTTTTTTTTCAAAGATAATTTTTATTAAATTTTTAAAATTTTACAAAATCAAAACAATCTTCCCCCCAACCTCCCCAAGCCTCCCATTCCCTCCCCCGGCCTTCCCAGAGCTGAATATAGGCTTAATTAAAATTTCACCAAAAAGTCTTAAAAAAGATATAAACCATAAATGAATCTAACATTAGTTAAAAATCTAAATACATTAATTAGAAAAATTATAAAATAATTAACAATAATATATATATATATAAAACATGAATACAAAAAATAAATGTTTAAAAAGGAAAAGAATAAAGAAAGAAAAAAAAGAAAAAAAGGAAAAAAGAACAAAAAAAGAAGAGAAAAACAACAACAAAATATTCCATTTTAAATATAAATTGTTAAAAAACTAAATAATATTTTTTTATATCCAACTTATGTTGTATAAAATCTATCCATTTTTTCCATACCGCAACATACTTCTCTTGCGATTGATCCTTCAAGAAAGCCGAAATCTTTGCCATTTTCGCCAAATAAGAAACTTTGAGAAACCACTCTTGCAAAGTAGGCAAAGATTCCTTCTTCCAACATTGCCCTACTAACAACCTTGCGGCTGTAATTAAATTTAACATCAATGTAATCTCCTTAGTATCACAATCAATAACGATACCTAACAAAAACAATTGTGCGGTAAATTTTACCCTCCTTCTAAAAATTCTTTGAATATTCCACCATATCTTAATCCAAAAGGCTTTTATATTTTTACACGAACACCAGATATGATAGTAAGTAGCATCCAAACATCCACATCTCCAACATTTAGGCTGTAAGTCAGGATACATACGAGACATTTTTTGTGGATCAAGGTGCCATCTATAAAACATTTTATAAAAATTCTCCCTTAAATTCTGGGCTTGTGTAAATTTAACATTTCTCACCCAGATAGTTTCCCAAGTATCTAATAAAACTGGTTCACCAAAATTTTGTGCCCATTTAATCATACATTCTTTAACTAATTCTGCTTCTGAATCCAATTCTACTACCACCCCATAAATTCTCTTAATGTGAGTTCGTCTTTGATCTTTTACTTGTTTAAAAAAATTCTCATCTTCTCTAAGCAAACCCACATTACAATCTACCTTCCATCTATCCACCATTTGTCTGTACTGAAACCATGAATATATAATATTTTCTTGTGCTAAATCTTCCAAAGATTTTAACTGCCAATTTTTACCATCCCATCTGAGTAATTGTGCATAAGAAATACTATCCATCTTAACTCCTCTCCTTATCCCCTCTATCGCCTGCCATGGTATGGCCCATAATGGAATTTTAGAATCAGTTCTATAATATTTCCTCCAGACCCGAAGTAAAGAAATCCTTATAATATGAGATTTAAAAACCCTGTCAACCTTTTTATTAAAAATTAAATAAGCATGCCATCCCAAAAGTAAATCCCAACCCTCCAAGAGGAGTATTTCTACATTTGTTAAGTTAATCCAATCACTAATTAATGTTAAAACCACAGCATCATAATACAATTTCAAGTTCGGTACCTTGAGTCCACCTCTCTCACGAGTATCTTGTATAATTTTAAGTTTTACTCTTGGTTTTTTCCCTGCCCAGATAAATTTGTTGATGCCTTTCTGCCATTCATTTAAATTAACCTCATTCTTTAAAATAGGTATCATTTGAAATAAAAAAAGAAACTTTGGCAGAACATTCATTTTAATCGCCACAATTCTTCCCAGAAGAGATAATTGCAACTTCTCCCAATTTTTCAACTCTTTTTGTATCTTGACCCACAGCTTTTCATAATTGTTTTTATACAGTTTTGCATTAGAGACAGATAAAATAACCCCCAAATATTTTACCTTATCAACGACCTCGAAATCTGTCAAGTTAACCAAAGTCTGCTTATCAAGATTGGTCATATTTTTGGGTAATATTTTAGTCTTATTATTGTTAATTTTAAAACCCGAAACCCGTCCATATTGATGTATCAATTGTAGTAACTCTACTACAGAATGAATAGGTTGTGATAAGGTAACCACCAAGTCATCTGCAAAGGCTCTTAATTTATATTCTTTTTATTGACTTCTATTCCTTTTATTTGCTGTGATTCTCGAATTTTAATCAGCAATATTTCCAAAGTTAAAACAAACAGCAGTGGTGACAATGGACATCCCTGTCTAGTCCCTTTTTCTATTGTAAAAACCTCTGACAAACCCCCATTAACTATAAGTTGTGCCGTTTGTTTTTGATAAATAACACCAAGAGCTTGTAAAATTTTTCCTCCAAATTCATTTTCTCAATTAATCTTAACATAAATTGCCAGTTCAATTGATCAAAAGCTTTTTCAGCATCTAAAAATATCAATCCTGTGGAAATTTGATTATTTTTATCTAAATATTCTAATAAATTAATGATTTGTCTGACATTATTCTTCATATACCTTCCAGTTATAAAACCTGTTTGGTCTGTGTGTATGACATAATGCAAAACCCTCATGAGCCTATTGGCTAAAATTTTCGCAAAAATCTTATAATCTACATTTAAAAGAGATATAGGTCTATAATTCTTTGGTAAAGTAAGGTCTTGATCTTCTTTTGGAATTAAAGATATAAAGGCTTTACCCCATGATGGGGGAATCTCTGAGCCCTGTAATATATTATTAAAAAGTTCTCTTAAAGGTTGAACCATCTCTTGTATCAAAGTTTTATAATAAATAGATGTCAGGCCATCTGTACCCGGTGCTTTACCTAATTTTAATTCTTTAATCACCATCTCAATTTCCTCATTAGTAATCAAACCATTAATTTCTTGTTTCTGATCTTCTGTTAATTTAGGGAAGTTGGCTTCATTTAAATAATTATCTATATCTAAAACCTGTACTTTAGTACTCATATAATTTTTGGTAATAATCTAAAAAAGATTTCTTAATCAACTCCTTCTGATATACCAATTTACCACTATAATTTATTTTATCTATAATTCTCTGTCTCTGTTTCTTTCTCAATTGATATGCCAACCATCTCCCTGGTTTGTTAGCATTACAAAATGTATTTTGTTTCATATACAATAAATTAGTTGCAGTTTGATCAGCCATCAACATATTAAATTGTGATTTAAGCAATTTTATAGATTCTTTAACCTTCTCATCTGTAGGATTTAAAATCAAAGTTTTTTCTTTTAATTTAATCTCATTTTCCAATTCCTTGCGTTTCTGAATCTGCTTCTGTCTGTGAGCATTATTCATTTGTATCAAAATCCCTCGCATGAAGGCTTTACCTGCATCCCATACCATAGACATTGAAGTTCCCTTATGCATATTTAAAACAAAATAATCCTTTAAATGCTCCTTTAATTTTTGGACATTCTTTTCTTGTCTAAATAAGTTTTCATTCATCCTCCACGATCTACTCTCCTCTTTTTCATCAACCAACTCCATCCAAACTGGACTATGATCCGTCAGTGTCCTAGGAAAAATTTTAACATTCTTTACCCTAAAATATAAGTCAGTTGTGATAAAAAAAAAGTCAATTCTTGAAAAAGATTGATGTCTATCTGAAAAGAAAGTGAAGTCTCTCTCCTATTAATGTTTCAGTTTTAATCATTTTTATAGATTATTTAAAATGGCTCTTGATTTGGATAATCTTGAAAAAGATTAGTTAGTAGTTCCATGAGAGTTTATCAGGAAATCCCAAGTGTAGTGGCTAAATTGGAAAGTTAACAAAATATCTTAGAAGCAGTGAGGGGCAGATCATTTTAGAGTGGATATAAAAAGTCTATGCACCTTTGTTAAAATGCCAGATTTTTTGAATATAGAAAAATCAGGCCATTACTTTATGATATACAATAAGTAGATAATTTTTCTCCTGTGTGAAAATAATGTAGTATTTTAATCTTACCAGGAGATGGCAGATCAGAACAATCAAGTATTTTCCAATATAATGGCTCTCTGGCTAAACTCATCCATATAGTACTAAAGTTCTTGTTCCTGTAACCTTTAATTGGTGAAAATGTCTCACAGGACAACAGTTTTTGAATCAAGATACCCCAAATGGGTTAACTTACAGATGTGTCCAAAATCTGGGACCCATGACCCCTGTGGAATTGAAATTTGCCAAACATTATAAAATATTTTACGATAAAAATTATCATAAAACATTTTCTGACAGAATACAAAATAGCATAAAACATTTCCTGTGATCAATTCTTGGTGTTTGATTGTGATTTATAGTTCAAGGTAGGCTGTTTCCAAGGTAGATACATCTCTGAATATCTCCCTGAATTTTTAAGAACTTTTGCAGTAAAGGCAGTACATTGAAAGCTCTGTCATTGTTGAAAACATTGAGGAATTTGTTAAGTAAATAATTCTTAAATGATAACTCAAGGTGATGGGTTGTACGGTATTTGATTATTGTTGACAAATATTTCACTGTCAGTAACAACTATGCCTTTAGCAGTGTCATGTGTATTGTAATCACTATTAGGTAATGGTAATCTTTGTTTGGAAAAGACTAAACAGTGGGGAAAGTTTGGCTTTTTGGGGGGGTGGGTGGATGGGTGGGAAGGTATCAAGATGCTGATAAAGACATAGAATATCTAATTTCTGCTCAGCTAGCAAATATAGCCTTAACTGGGCCACAAAGCAACTAAGCATCTAAAGGGATATCACAAATATTTTTTCTGTGATGGGCATTACAGAGTGTATACTATACGTTGTTGTTGTTGTTGTTGTTAATTGCGAAGTCATGTCCGACCCATCGCGACCCCATGGACAATGTTCCTCCAGGTCTTCCTGTCCTCTACCATCTTCTGGAGTCCATTTAAGTTCACACCTACTGCTTCAGTGACTCCATCCAGCCATCTCATTCTCTGTCGTCCCCTTCTTCTATTGCCCTCAATCTTTCCCAGCATTAGGCCCTTCTCCAGGAGTCCTTCCTTCTCATTAGGTGGCCAAAGTACTTGAGTTTCAACTTCAGGATCTGGCCTTCTAAAGAGCAGTCGGGGTTGATCTCTTCTAGGACTGACCGGTTTGAACGCCTTGCAGTCCAAGGGACTCGCAGGAGTCTTCTTCAGCACCATAGTTCAAAGGCCTCAATTCTTTGGCGCTAAGCCTTTCTTATGGTCCAACTTTCACAGCCATACATAGCAACTGGGAAAACCATGGCCTGGACTATACACACTTTTGTTGGCAGGGTGATGTCTCTGCTTTTTAGTATGCTGTCTAGATTTGCCATAGCTTTCCTCCCCAGGAGCAAGCGTCTTTTAATTTCTTGGCTGCAGTCCCCATCTGAGATGATCTTGGAGCCCAGAAAAATAAAATCTGTCACTACCTCCATTTCTTCCCCATTTATTTGCCAGGAATTGAGAGGGCCGGATGCCATGATTTTGGTTTTCTTAATGCTGAGTTTCAAGCCAACTTTTGCACTCTCCTTCTTCACCCGCATCAAGAGGCTCTTTAGTTCCTCTTCACTTTCTGCCATTAGAGTGGTATCATCTGCATATCTTAGGTTTTTGATATTTCTCCCGGCAATCTTAATTCCAACTTTTGATTCATCTAGCCCTGCCTTTCTCATGATGTGCTCTGCATATAAGTTAAATAGGCAGGGCGACAGTATACAGCCTTGTCGGACTCCTTTTCCAATTTTGAACCAATCAGTGGTTCCGTGTCCAGTTCTCACTGTTGCTTCTTGACCCGCATATAGGTTTCTCAAGAGACAAATGAGATGGTCTGGTACTCCCATCTCTTTAAGAACTTGCCACAATTTGTTGTGATCCACACAGTCAAAGGCTTTTGCATAGCCAATGAAGCAGAAGTAGATGTTTTTCTGGAACTCCCTAGCTTTCTCCATGATCCAGCGTATGTTAACCTTTTCCAATCCTGTGGCCACTGTTGAGTTTTCCAAATTTGTTGGCAAATTGAGTGTAGCACTTTTACTGCATTGTCTCTTAAGATTTTGAATAGCTCAGCTGGAATACTGTCACCTCCACTAGCTTTGTTGTTGCTCAGATTTTCTAAGGCCCATTTCACTTCACATTCTAGGATGTCTGGTTCGAGGTCAGTGACCATCTCATTGTGGTTACTGGGACATTAAGCTCATTCTTGTATAGTTCTTCTGTGTAGTTTTGCCATCTTTTCTTAATCTCTTCTGCCTCTGTTAGGTCCCTGCCATTTTGATCCTTTATCATGCCCATCTTTGCATGAAACGTTCCCTTCATATCTCCAATTTTCTTGAAGAGATCTCTGGTCCTCCCTATTCTGTTGTTTTCTTCTATTTCTTTGCACTGTTCATTTAAGAAGGCATTCTTATCTCTTCTAGCTACTCTCTGGAATTCTGCATTCAATTGGGTGTATCTTTCTCTTTCTCCTTTGCCTTTCGCTTCCCTTCTTTCCTCAGCTATTTGCAAAGCTTCCTCAGACAGCCATTTTGCTTTCTTGCATTTCTTTTTCTTTGGGATGGTTTTAGTTGCTACCTCTTGTACAATGTTGCGAACTTCCATCCATAGTTCTTCAGGCACTCTGTCTATCAGATCTAATTCCTTAAATCTATTTGTCACCTCTACTGTATATTCATCAGGAATATGATTTAGTTCATACCTGAGTGGCCTAGTGCTTTTCCTACTTTTTTCAATTTAAGCCTAAATTTTGCAACAAGAAGCTCATGATCTGAGCCACAGTCAGCTCCTGGTCTTGTTTTTACTGACTGTATAGAGCTTCTCCATCTTTGGCTGCAGAGCACATAGTCAATCTGATTTCTATGTTGACCATCTGGTGATGTCCATGTGTAGAGCCGTCTCTTGGGTTGTTGGAAAAGAGTGTTTGTTATGACCATCGTATTCTCTTGACAAAATTCTATCAGCCTGTGCCCTTCTTCATTTTGTACTCCAAGGCCAAACTTGCCTGTTATTTCGGTTATATACTATACGTACATGTAGGTAAAATACATTATACTATGCTTCATTATCCTATTCAGTCCTGGGAATTTAAATCCCTGCATCCTTGGTTGTCAAAGTTGAGAATCACTGGTATAGACCAATAATGTTAGACTCATACCACAAATAATTCTTGACTTATGTCTGCCTATTTAATGATGATCTGGAATTATGCAGCCTTAGAAAAGGTATTTTATAGCCTATAAAACACTTCCAGCTGTTCTAAAATATTGCACCACCATTCCTGTGGTCACATAATTGTGATCTGGGTGCTTGGTAACCTATTTGCATTTAGGACTGGTTGCCAAGTGCCCTGTGATCATGTGATTGCATTTGTAATCCGTGCCTACTTCCCCACAAAGACAGTGGGGAAATCAGCAGGAAATGATTGCAAACTGCTGCTGTCTGCTAAAAAGATTCCCCCTTCTCTCTGAGCACTAGTTGAAAGAGCTCTCTGCTGTGGGGACATCTTTGGTGGGGTGTAAAAATAGAGCATAAATCTTGAATGTTTAAGCTCTATCCCTGTCAGATAACAACAACAACAACAACAACAACAACAACAATAATAATAATAATAATAATAATAATAATAATAATGGCTAAGAGCAGGAAAATTGAAGAAAGAGACCGAGGGACTAATTCTCGCTGCACAAGATCAAGCCTTAAGGACAAATGCATACAAAGTCAAAATTGACAGTAAGTGCCGCCTATGCAAAGAAGCTGAAGAAACAGTGGACCACCTGGTTAGCTGTTGCAAGAAGATTGCACAGACTGACTACAAGCAGCGGCAAGACAAAGTAGCAACAATGGTGCATTGGAAGATCTGCAAAAAATATCATTTGTGGGATCATAAAATAGAGAAAGTCATAGAAAATGATAAAATTAAACTGCTCTGGGACTTCAGAATTCAAACAGACAAGCACCTGCAACATAACACCCCAGACTTAACAATTGTCAATAAGAAAGACAAAAAAGTCTGGATAGTGGACGTGGCAGTGCCTGGAGACAGCAGAATAGAAGAGAAAGAACTGGAGAAGATAACAAAATACAAAGACCTACAAATAGAAAATAGAAAGACTGTGGCAAAAGCAAGCAAGGGTAGTACCAATAGTCATAGGCTCCTTTGGTGCAATCCCAAAACAACTGGAGCACCACTTGAACACCATTGCCATTGACAAATTCGCTATTAGTAAATTGCAAAAGGCGGCCTTATTAGGAACTGCTTCCATCCTGCGACGATATCTGTAATACCATCAAACATCCACATCTGCCTATCCCAGGTCCTGGGTAAGGACTCGATAGGTAGACAAAATGCCAAATCCAGTCTGAACATCTGGCTGACTGTGTGATGATCCATAATAATAATAAAGTTGGAAGGGACTTTGGAGGTCATCAAGTCCAACCTCCTGTTCAGGCAGATAACCCTATACCATTTCGGACAAATGGCTGTCCAGTTTCTTCTTAAAAACTTCCAGTGTTGGAGCATTCACCGCTTCTGGAGGCAGGTTGTTCCACTGGTTAATTGTTCTAACTGTCAGAAAGTTTCTCCTTAGTTCTAGGTTGCTTCTCTCCTTGATTAGTTTCCATCCATTGCTTCTTGTCCTGCCTTCAGGCGCTTTGGAGAATAGCTTGACTCCCTCTTCTTTGTGGCAGCCCCTGAGATATTGGAACACTGCTATCATGTCCCCCCTTCATCCTTCTCTTCATTAAACTAGACATACCCAATTCCAGCAACCGTTCCTTATATGTTTTAGCCTCCAGTCCCCTAATCATCTTTGTTGCTCTTCTCTGTACTCTTTCTAGAGTCTCAACATCTTTTTTACATCGTGGTGACCAAAACTGGATGCAGTATTCAAAGTGTGGCCTTACCAAGGCATTGTAGAGTGGTATCAATACTTCACGTAATCTTGATTCTGTCCCTCTGTTAATGCAGCCTAGCACTGTGTTGGCCTTTTTGGCAGCTGCAGCACACTGCTGGCTCATATTTAAGTAATAGTCCACTAGGATTCCAAAATCCCTCTCATAGTTACTACTATTGAGCAAGGTACTCCCTATATTATACCTGTACATTCGTTTTTTCTTGCCTAAATGTAGAACCTTACTTTTTGCACCATTGAATTTTACTTTGTTAGATAGTGCCCAGTGTTCAAGTCTGTCCAGATCCTCCTGTATCCTAACCCTGTCTTCTGGAGTGTTGGCTATTCCTGCCAGCTTGGTGTCATCTGCAAATTTGATGAGTTCCCCATCTATCCCCTTGTCCAGATCGTTGATGAAGATGTTGAAGAGCACTGGGCCCAGAACAGAGCCCTGGGCACCGCACTACACTCTTCCCTCCATGTAGATGTGTTTCCATTGAGGACCACAAACTGAGTATGGCCGGTCAGCCAGCTACGGATCCATCTGGTGGTGATGCTATCTAACCCGCATTTTTCTATCTTATCAAGTAGTAAGTTGTGATCTACTTTGTCAAATGCCTTACTGAAGCCCAAGTAAATTATATCCACAGCATTCCTCTGGTCCACTAATTTTGTCACTTGGTCAAAGAATGCAATAAGATTTGTCTGGCATGATCTGTTTTTGACTTTTAGTAATAACTGTAGGTATTCGCTGATTCGTTGTTTGAGTATCTTTTCCAGGATCTTCCCAAGTATTGAGGTCAGGCTGATAGGTCTGTAATTTCCTGGGTCCATTTTGTTTTCCTTTTTTGAAGATGGGAACTACACCAGCTCTTTTCAAGTCCTCTGGTAGTTTCCCAGTGCTCCAAGATCTTTGAAAAATATAGTCCAGTGGTTCTGAGATCACATCTGCCAGTTCCTTGAGAACCTTGGGGTGTAATCCATCTGGTCCTGGTGATTTGAACTTGTCTAGGCTGGACAGGTGCTCACTTACCATTTTCTTGTCTATCTTAACTTGTGTTTCTATTCTGTTTTTTATGGCACTATTTTTGATAGGTTGGTCTTTTTTTCCCTTTGTGTAAAGACAGATGCGAAAAATGAGTTAAATAGTTCTGCTTTCTCCCTGTTGCTTGTCACCTTCTTGCCACTTTCACTCACTAATGGACCAATCATTTCCTTCACTTTTGTCTTGTTTTTTACATGTTGAAAGAAGGTTTTTTTTGTTATTTTTGACTTTGGTCGCAAGCCTTAGTTCATTTTGAGCCTTGGCTTTCTTCGCTTCATCTTTGCAGGCTCGGGCTATTTGCTGATATTGTGATTTAGTTATGTGTCCCTCTTTCCACTTTCTATACTTGTCCTTTTTATCTTTCAATTGATCAGAGAGTTCTTTATGCAGCCATACTGGTTTCTTTTGAAAGCTGTTATTTTTCCTCTTTGTTGGTATTGTGCTAGACTGGGCTTTTATTATCTCACTTTTCAAAATTTCCCAAGCTTCTTGACTTGTTTTCCCTTGGAGGATTCTCATCCATGGAATGCGTGAAGATGAGACTGTGACTGTGGGAGCACAGAAAGGGGGAGAGTGAAAAATCATTGTCTCCCTAGGGTTTTTTTTTCCTGTCCAACAAAGTTCTATGTCTCCTAGAACAGAGGTCCCCAACCCTTTGGGCACTAGGGACCGGTTCTGTGGAGAGGTTTTTCCACAGACCAAAGGGTACGTGGTTTTGTGTGCTGCCTGCATCTCGCGGATGGGGCTTTGCTTGTTTGTGCGGCCTGGTTGCTGGCATGCCGCGGCCTGATACCAGTCCATAGATCAGGGGTTGGGGATCCCTGTTCTAGAATACGAAAAGCCACCTGCTTTCTCTCCATATTTGCTGGAGAACTGAAATACTATGCCATATTTTTTTTTCCTTCTAACAAATCTACACAGCTGCTGGAAAGACGAAAAACACAATGGGATGAAGGTTACAGAGAAAAATATCAACCTTGAGGAATACCTTCCAGGAGGTTGATATTCTTCCTTCAAAAGTGTGTGTGTGTGTGTGTGTGTGTGTGTGTGTGTGTGTGTGTGAAGGGGGAGGGTAATTGCCAGGCAGATTCTGTTCTTTCCCAAAACAGCTGCCGAGGCATAGAACTCCATAACTGGATGGGAGCAGTTGCTCCAGGAGCAGGCCAAGTGGAACCAATCAGATTGCAATTCCTTGTCAGGCTCATCCTCCCTGCCAACCAGAATGTTTGTCTAGGCAGTTGTATTGTTTTTTCTGATGGAAAACATCACTTTTGCAGATCGTTTTGACCTATCACAGTAACTGGCTGGTAGTGAAATGTAACTGTACAGTGACAATGTGTCCCGAACAAACAGCAGTCTGCCTTGGCACCAGAGCAAAAAAGGTGGGTGGATGAAGTAAAAAACACCAATTCAGTTAAGGGATAATAACCAAAGAAGATTTGGTGACAACAAGCAGGAAAAATGATTGGATAATTTTTGTGAGAAAAAATGCCAAATAGATCTACCATAGTTGATTCACCTGAGACTTGTATGTTTTTAAGTCCTCTCTTAATGCCAGTGAGAATCTGGAATTTTTACTATTGGAAATTTTAGCTTAGGCTTTGCCTATTCAACTTCTCCTTACCATACTGGCTACCTCTTCTGGAAAAAGTTTAAGTGTTTCTTGATATCTGAATCTGCTGATGGATTTTCATTGTATGACTAACATCTCCTGTTTTCTGGAGATGTACTATCGTGGCTGCCAGCCCTGGACAGTGTCCCATTCACTAACAATGCTGTATTGGCATAGTGCTGGCACTATGCCTACTCATGAGGCAGACTGTTGTTTTAATATAATAATTGTCTTGTTGCACAGCGTTTAAGTAACAGTCACCTGCACTAGCTTGCTCAGCTGTTTCTTGCACAGTTGGCTGCTTTAGCAATAACCCCCAACCTGAGACAGCTCACTATTTAAATTTAAAGAAAAGTGGTAGAGCTCAGATTTTCTGATTTCCTCTAATCTTCTTTCAGTCTAAAACTGGAAATTGATATTTCTATTATTTGTTTCTATTATTTTGATAGCTGTCAAAAGTTGTTTCTTTCTCTTTATTCTATCTTTTATTTCTTGCAGCAAGGCTGAGACCACCATTTGCAAAAATTGAAGACTATAGCAGGTAAGGGGGAGCATAGTAGAATTTGATTTTCTGGCTTTTTAAAGTTGAATACATAAGGTTTTGGTGCACCCTAACACACAAGTTCATCCACCTTTAGGGAATGCTGTATCTAAAGTGATTCAGATGCAGCCTAAGATTTTCATCTGATTTTTTGAAAGTTCAAAGAGGCCTTTGCTCCTCTCTGGAACTTCATTTCTCATAGCTAATCCCCAGTCCATTTTTTGCAAGTCTATAAGGGCACAAAGCAAAGGGTGGTGAAAGGTTCTTTCCAGGTTTCAGCAGACTAGATAGGGACGATTAATAGGGCCATATCCGACTTATAGGCTGAAATTGTCCACTCCTTTCATCATCTGTTATTTTGAGATAATTATGATTATCTCCTAAAATTAAAAGCACAATTCTCTTTAATGACAATAACTCTGGAATTACAATTGGTTTTGTAATTTATGGACAAGTTATAGACATTTTTATCCTTCCTTTTATTTAGTCTAATAGACATTTGAAGAGATAGAAATCTTCTGGAAGATTTTTAAATGTCATCTTAAGAATTGGGGCAGAAACTGATGAAGGACCTTTAGTGCAAAAAACAACCCCTTGAAACAGAGAAGGAATAATTGAGTAGTGAAGCTTCAGTGAAACATGATCATAAAAATCCAAACCCTGTTACATGTAGTCATTCTGTTGCTATAGCTTTATTTAGCCATAGTTTTTAATTTTTTTTATCAAAGGCTATCCTACATATAATGCATTACATACGGTAATTTAAACTAGAGATTACAGGAAATTTATTTGTTTATTAAATTTTTATCCCACCTTTATTACTTTTATAAGTAATTTAAGGTGCTTAACATATATAAAATTCCCATCTCTTCCTCCTTTTCTCCATAACAAGAACCTTGTGAGATGGTTGAGAGAGAATGACTGGCCAAAGTTACCTAGCCTGCTTTCATGCTTAAGGTGAGACTAGAACTCACAATCTCCTATGAGTTTATAGGCCAGCACCTTAACCATTGCAAGCTGGCTATATAGTTAGTTTGGATTACTAAACCTAACATATATTTTCATAATGGATGTTCAACCAAAACAGAGTGGCCGTAGTCATTTGGATAGATATACCATCTTTTAAAGACACTCCAACTTGCCTAGAATGACCCCAAATATGCTTTTTCATGAGGCAACTGGACTTTCTTGTTTTTCTTTGAAGATGTTTCACTTCTCATCCAAGAAGCTTCTTCAGCTCTGACTGGATGGTGGAGAATGGAAGGATTTATATTCCTTGCAGACAACTGTTCATTTGCATTCTTTTAACAAGTCATTAAAGCTACCTGGAGGCTTATCTGTGTCTTCAGGGTCACCTGAAAAGGGATGTGGAGCCTTCTTGGAACTGTTGAAAGGACTGTGTTATAGACTGGAGATAGATGATATTGGATCCCACTCCCTCTGTTGAGAGAGGGCTGTTCAATTTTGACATAGATGGCCTCTTTGACCCCTCTTTCAAACTAGCAGTCTTCTCTGTCCAAAATGTAGACTTTGCTGTCTTTGAAAGAATGGCCTTTGTCTTTTAAATGCAGATGGATTGCTAAATCTTGTCCTGATGGGTTTGTTCTCCTATATTGTGCCATGAGTTTATGAAGTGATTGTTTCATTTTCCATTGTACAGATTTGCACATGTCTCACTGCATTGTATTGCATGTACCACATTGCTCAGTTTGTGTCTGGGTGTTTTATCCTTGGGGTGGACAAGCTTTTGCCTTAGTGTATTCTTAAGTTTGAAGTGTGCACGTATGTTGTGTTGGTTGAAGATCCTCCTGAGCTTTTCCAATATTCCTGCAACATATGGAATGACTGCATTGCTTTGTTTATTGTTTTCTTCATCTGTTACAGAGGAGCTCTGCTAGATCTTTTTTGAGATTTGATGAAGGCTACATGTTCTAAGGGCTTCCTTGATGTGTTTTATTTCTTTTTCTTTTCCTTCTTTGCTAGTAGGCAAGCCTTCAGTTCTGTGGCGTAGGGTTCTGATAATTCCCATTTTGTGCTCTAGTTGGTGGTGTGAATTAAAATATAAATATTGTACGGTTGCGGGACGGTAGACCTCCGCACCCCATGGCTAGTTTCGCCCTGCCAGGGGACCCTAAATGGGTCTAAGTCACCCTAGAGGGGTGGCGAAGAAAAGAAGGGTGCCCCAATGATTCTGGAATGATAGCAGTCATTCCGCCCAAGCTACTTGCAGCTGAAGTCCAAAGGTACTAATAGTACATCAGGGAACAGTGTATTTGAAACTGGGTGAGGAATTTGATCTGCTCTTTCCTATTTTATATCTGATTTCCTGGAAAAGTTCCACAAGAAGCAAAAAGCCTTCCAAAGTGAGAAGGGAGGGGATTACCTCACCCTTCTATAGACGGAAACAGCGAATTAAACCCTTATGTGGAATAAAAATATAAAATACTACAGTTTGGATAAATTTGAAAGCTAAGAAAATTGTTAAAACTTTATATATATATATATATCTTTGGTTATTCGGGTTTTCTCCCGTGTCAAATTGGAAGTGTTTTGGCGACGTTTTGACAAAGTCCCATTCGTCATCTTCAGGCTGGTGTTTTCGGCTTTGTGCTTCTAGGAACAATGTGTGATCGTAGCTGTTTCTTCCTTTTAACTGCCAGTGGGGGTATGAATTGATTGGATGGGAGCTTGGCTGTGTTCTGATTGGGTGGGGGACAATCCAATCAGAGCACAGAGCTCCCATCCAATCAGTTCATACCCCCACTGGCAGTTAAAAGGAAGAAACAGCTACAATCACACATTGTTCCTAGAAGCATGAAGCCGAAAACACCAGCCTAAAGATGACAAATGGGACTTCGTCAAAACGTCACCAAGACATTTCCAATTTGATGTGGGAGAAAACCCGAATAGCCAAAGACCTACATACAAACTCCCGCAAAAACCTCAGAAAACACACACACACACACACACACACACACACACACATATGAACAAAAATAACTCTGTTTTAAAAAATTCAAAAAACAGCTGTGAAAAATTTTCGCCTTTGGCTAATCTTCTAAAGGAGAAATTACTGGAAAACGTTTAGATGGTCAAATACTTTGGACTGGATCCTGACTGGTTGATAATTACAAGAACTTTGAAAAAAAAGAACTGTCACAAAATATTGTTTTCAGTGGTGCCTTGACAATTGGAAACGTATTGGATTATAAAAGGATTATAGAAAGATAAGAACTATATAAGATTTGGCTGTTTGGATTTTAAGATGGGTTGGCTTGATGAAGCTAATTAAAAAGATTATGACACTGATGAAAAACTACTTAGAGGGGAGAGATAAAATGGATATTATATACTTATCTAAAAGTGATAGAAAACCATACCCAATACCTTCTCCTGAAGACCCCAGTTTGGAGTTTCAAAGATCTGCAGGAACAATGACTCAAGACAAAACAAATACATTCCAGGAGAAAATATACAGAATGCTGCGACAGATTCAAACGATAATTGTTTCAAACCACGATGAGATTAGAAATAAGTTTGACAATATAAATGAACACATCTCTAACTTAAACCTACAACTAAATAACACTCAAAAAATGACAACAAAGAACAAACAAATCAGACAACAGAACATAAATTAAATGAAAGTTGTTGAGTCCTCGAGTCAACGGTGAAAAAAGAGCACACATTCTGCTAATTCCAAAAGCCTTTTATTCTCAGCAGCTCTCTCCGACACAACTCAGAGGCTCGCAGGCCTCTGTCTCCTTTAACAGAATCTCCGGGCAAAAAGGTAACAATCTGGTGCGCTTCCGCGCCTCGCGCATGTGCACAAGGCCGGCGCCATTCCGTCTGGTCCCGGGCAACTTGCAACAGCCCAGGACCATTGCAATGTCCCGAGCCTGCCTTTGCAGGCTCAGGACACAACAAAAGTGACTTAAATAGAAAAACTACAAATGAAGAAAACTACAATTTAATACAAAAAAAATCTGCGAAACCTCACTATAATAAAAAAGACAAAAAAGATGCTTTATCCTCCAGGACTTCAAAACAAATTTGAGGATAAAAAAGAAGAACTAGCAAAATGGATTAAAGAGAAAGATTATTAGATGGTGTATTATAGAATTAAATATTGTTGGAATATGGCCAAAAGAATAAATAAAGTTTGTAAAGGGACCCTATAGTAAGAGAAATAAGATATATAAGTAGTATAATATTTTTAGAATATATCAAATGTTAAAACATTGAGAGTGTCTATTTAAATGAAAAGTTTGGATATTTAAAGGTAATGAATTTTGAGAAAATTATGACTGATAAGAGTGGTCTGAATACTGAGGGGAAACTAAACTTCAATAAGAATCTTGAAAACAGGAGACATAATGATTTAATAAGATGACTTTTATAAATACAATGGAAACAAGCTGATTAAAAACATGTTATATGTTGATGTGATTATTATATGCATAAATACTAAAAATGTTTATATTCAACTTGGTTTATACTGAAACTATTAAAAATTATATTTGTTTAATGTAGACAAAAGAAGATATTACAGGAAGATGAGAGGATCAAGAAATATATTATCAACATATTGATTACTTGTAGAAATTAATTATCATTGACTATTTTAAATATATGAACCCAGACAACACACTGTTCACAAAGCACTAAAGATTGTTATTGTAAAAAATTAATAAAATATATTTAAAAAAAAACTAGATGTAAATATTGCTCCATGTGAATGGTTTTCTGTAAATTTCAATGTTAAGGCTTCTGTCTTCCTTAATGTATACAGGACTGTCCAGGAATGCTAGGCTATTTTCCTTAACATCTTCACGTGTGAATTTGATGTATCTGTCCACCGAGTTGATATGTTTGGTGAAGGCTTCCAATTCCTGTGTTTTGATCTTGACCCAAGTATCGTCCACATACCTATACCAGTGAGTGGGTGAAATTCCTGTGAAGGAGTTTAGGGCTTTGGTTTCTATCTCTTCCATGTAGAGATTGACCATAATGGGAGACACAGGTGAGCCCATGGCTCAGCCATGTTTTTGTCTGTAGAAACCTTCACTGCATTGAAAATAGGTAGTGGTCAGGCAAAGATCCAGCATGGCAGATATGTGGTCTGGGCTGAGGTTGATTCTATCACCTAGGGTGCTGTCTTGTAACTGTCTGCAAGGAATATAAATCTTTCCATTCCCCACCTTCCAGTCAGAGCTGAAGAAACTTCTTGGATGAGAAGTGAAACATTTTCAAAGAAAAACAAGGAAGTCCAGTTGCCTCGTGAAAAAGCATCTTTGGGATAGTTATGACCTGGATGATTGAGAATCTCCATAGACATTTTGCCTAGAGTGAGCCCCAGTCATTTTGACTTCATCCAGCTAATTCTGTAGTCAGAAACTAATTTAAACCCTTTACTGTCTCACCTAAATTAGCCAAAAAGTGAATTTGAGTTGGCTATGTCCTATATATTGATGTTTCCTTATTTTAGTTGATTTCATTCACTGGTTTGTACAAATCTTTATAAATATTTTTGGATTTATGTGAGGGAAAATGGAAGTTCTTATACATGACTCTTTCTGTCTCTGCAGAAACAGAAAAGTCACCCAGTAAACCATGAACTCTCTCTCCGTTGTGCCCAAAACACAGAAAGTGTTGTGGAGAAGATTTCACAGACTTACAGATGGTAAGAAAGCACCTTGTCACTATAATTGCCATAGATGTTTCTAGGCTTCATTGAGATGCCCTGTATCTGTCATTCCTGGATCAGATACGTAAAAACTGAATTTCATGTAGTTAAAAGTGTCACCACTAACAGCTATTAAGACTTATACATAGCAATATATTACAAATATCTATGCATAGAATTCCATTACAGAACATCATGAAATAAGTCAAATATAGTAGCTAAACTAAAATGTTGGATAAAATTATTCTTTTTCCTACCCAAATGTTCAATTAATTGGTGAAAAGCCATCAAAGGATGGCAGGGGACATGCCTGAGGTGGGGAGTTTTACTGGTCCCTTGCTCAATAGTACAGTTCTATCTGAGGTAGAACTAAATTGAGTGCTGTTGAGACTGGTGGGAGCCTATCTCTATGTTTATTGTTCCAGAAATTTTGAAATCTGGTAGTTTCCTTGGTATCTTTTCACTTCACATTCCTCAAGCAGAATGAGCTGCTGGATATCCTGTTAACAGAATGAAACCATGAAAACCAGATCCATTTTGAAATATTGTTTTGAATGAATGCCATTGGGTAATTTAAACCTAACTTGATTCAGCTCTTGCCTTTTTAAAAATAGCCTGTTTAATTATTTTGCTTTGTCGGAGCTAAGTTCCAGAGCTCAAGGCCTTCTACCTGTCTTTTCACAAGAGAATTTTCCTTTCTTTGCTGGGTGGTAGATCTAATGAGATAGAACAAGGTATTTTTTCATCTTTTGGTTTAGTATTCTTGTTTTCTTTTCCATCTACAAATTTTGCTCATTGTGTTAACTTTCTGATGGTATTCTTTTCACAGCATCTTCAAACATTAGGAATTTGTCCTGGATTTCAGCCACTATGCTCTCTTATATAGCATCATCTCCCAACTGAGCAATGACTTTGTGCCTTCCTGCACTCCACTGCTGAGTTATAAGTATGATCCACAGGAAGGAAAGAAGAGTATCAAACAAAGATACTGTTTCAAAGAATGAGAATTTCTGATTTCCTTTTGCTCATTGAAGATTCGGTTTACTCCTGCTTTCTTCAGCAAAACATGTAGATAGAGAGACAGACAAGAGTAGAACTTTAGTGAGAACTTATGTCCAAATTTTATCCTGGTTTTGAAAGCAAATTAAAGATTCTAATTCTTCAAATCAATGCAAGGTGCCCACACAAAGCCCAAACAAAGCCAAAATTCTGCATCTCTCTCTCATTCTCTCTCTCTCTTAGTAGACACAAGCTTGTATGGACAGAATTGTAAAACAGGACTAGAGGAATTTGATAATTGATTGAGCGATCAATTGATTATGTGCTGCTAAGTCATTTTTTATTCCTACTGACCACATTGCTAGGTTTTACTCCATGATAATGCTTTCACTTGACAGTAACATCCATGGAGATGACCAGATATTGGTACCATTTGCCTCTGACACCCGTGAAAAAGACAGAATGGCTGCAAACACTTGCAGACCCCGTTGAATGCAAATTTGGTGTTTCTCCTCAGAAGGGGAAGTTCCCAACACAAGCTGGCAGATTACCTAGCAAACGAAGCATCCTTATGGGCAATATGGACAGATGAAAAAAGGACAAACATTGATATTAGATAAAAGCCTGTCTGAAAAGAATTTGTTCTATAGACCAACAAGTTAAAACAACAGGACACTTATTTCCTAGTCAATTAAATTTGCCTGCAATTCCATCATACGCCCCCAGCTCTTATTGTGTTCCCCCACAGTTATCTCAGAAAGTCCTCCACTGTCAGTCTTGCAAGCCTGTTGCTATAGACACGAGCTATCTCAAAAATCCAATGCAACAGCTAGACCAGAAGGAGGTGGCTGCAATGTCTTCCTGTAAGGAATGGGAAATGCTCAATTCTTGCAACTTTTCCAGCATTAATAGTTCATTGAGCAGCCTATCTAGATTCTATGAGGACAAACAAGTAGCCACAAAACAGGTTCACTATGAGCTCAAGCACTGTTCACCTTACATGGATGTATCTGAGTTAGCACAGAATATGTTGCTATGGCAACCAGGTTCAGGGCCCAGCCCCTGCCTACCTTTCCTTTCTTACCCGCTGAATAGTCTTTCTGCAGAAGCAAAGGACTCTTCTTCCATGTCTGAACGAAATGAACCACTTCATCTGGCAGGTGCCTCCCATCTCTCTTTTGTGAGTCCGACTGATGCTACATTGCCCAGAATCTGTGTTAACTTGCAAGATAGTAACTACGGTAGGTTAAATGAGCAGAGCAACCTTCTGGGGATAGAAAGGACTTCCTTTACTAGAGTTGAGAATTACCTGAAAAATGACCCCTAGTTAGACTTTTCTCATCAACTTCTGGCTGCCTGTTTTTCTATACATATATAAAATTTCCATGTAAAATCCTGAGTTTCTATACCTTTGTTGCAGGAAGAAGCCATCTTCCATTTTGTGTGGGCTCATTTGATTGCATGCTGTATTTCTTCAAAGACTCCAAAATATCTTTGTGTGTAAGAGAGAGAGGTAGAAATGACATATTTGAGCCTTTTCAGAATTCAAGCAAGAATATTTATCTATGTAGGTGCCTCTGTTTGAATTGTTACAACAGTCCTACTGTAATTGGATGTCCTGATAGGAAAAAATGGAGTATTGCCTTGTTCACTTATTGGGGAGGGGGGGCAAAGTAATTACAGTGATATTCTTCCCTCTCCTCAGCTTTGACTTAACTTGATGTTAAGGAGGTCAAACTAGCACAAGAGCTTGTAAACAGCAGTAAAGGATAGCAAGCGTTGAGTGCTCGCTTTCACTAATCAACCAGGTTGGAATAGGGTACATTTATGTTCTCTCCTGTCCCTCTTTGCAGACAGCTATGTCTCCGGGCCTTTTAATAGAGGGAAGTGGGAGTAGGGAAGCTGCTAGTACATTTTGCAGTGATCTAATTTCAGTTGCCCATCCTTTTCAAGTCCTACAAGTTTTTTTGTGCCTGCGTATCAAAGTGTTTTTTAATTAATGATTTTCTTCTTCTTCAGCTTCTTTAAATGTAACTGAACATATTCTCTTTTATAAACTAAATTTATGTATATCGCTATACTTGATGTGTAGAGTTGAAGAGATTATTAGAATGTTTGTTTTTTGCTGCTTGCTCTGTGTATCCACTACAACCAGTCTAACATAAAAAGAAAATGTGTATGCACAGAAGACTAATACAAGTAATGTTGGTAATAAAGAACCTAACATTTTTTGGAAAAACACATCTCCTTGTAGTACAATTACATCAGTTATCAATGCTTAAAAATATTTCTTTTTCCTTTTTTTTAAGCTCCATTTTTTTCTTATGAGAGGTACAGAATTATAAATATACAGAATTGGCAGTTTGTATTCTGGAAACCTCTTCTGCTACTGAAGACTCAGGTTGCACTTGCTTCAACACAGAAGCTTTGGCATGGCAGAGGCATTGCTTTTTGACTCCCAGTTGTGTGAGAAATTTACATGGTAATTCCATGTTATATATAATGACTGGGTCCACACATCACTCTAAAATAATAACTTGGTTAAATGAAAGAAGCTAATTTCTTGCCCCCTCCCGTGTTTCTTTTTCAGCTTAATGATGACACCCCAAACCCTCTCTTCTCTGAAAGCATACATTTGAGATGCAGGACACTTCTGTTTTAGACCCTGGAAATATTCAGCAACTTTTACCAGAAGTTCCATTAGTTTCTGCTACTATTTGCATTCTAAATAATGCCATGGTCATTGACACGGTCTGTCTTTATTCATTTGTGTTCTTCACCGTAAAGACTTTTCTCCCACGAATATTAATTTTCTAATGAAATTGGTGGCATAAATAATAAAAATGACAAGAATGCAATAGTACTATTAATGAATGGAAGCAACTTTCACTCTTTTCCAAAGACCAGGAATGTACATAGTGAAAGATAATTAAATCTAGTTTCTATACTAAAACAACTACAGGGAAAAGATTCTAATTAAAACTAGGAGACTTGGACATTCTCTATAATTTCTTGATTCACCTTAAACAGGTTGATACAGCAACATACACATGGAGGAATTATCCTAAAAGGCTTTTTAAAATGGGGTGATGATACAGAAATCATTATAATCTAACAGATGGTCAGTGCTTGTGTCCTTTACAAACATTATGCTAATAAAAGAACAGACTAGTGTAGAAGCAACCATATTCTGGTTTTAACCAGAAGTGAGAGAAAAGTTATAAAGAACTTGAGAGTCATAACTTAAAAATATGTGACCTCTATCTTAATTATAGTAATCATAAAACAATCTAGTATGTTTGGGTACTAATATTGTATGATAAAAAGGCCTGGAGATGGTTATAGAGAGAATTTAGAAAGCCTAAGGGATAACCCATTAAAGAACAAAAAGGTGGTCCTCTTGGTATTTAGGCAATAAGTGATCTCAAAAAACTGTATCTTGCAAATGTAAATTTGCATCTCTAAGCATGATCAAAATCCTTGTTCTTAAATAAGAAGTCACTCATATAATTGAAAGGTAGGGCAGGGTATTTAAAAAAATGAACAAATTGCAACAATTATTTTATAGCTTGTCTCCTATTAAAAGGCTGGAGGACAGTTTGGGAACATAGCCATAGTTTCTCTTCTTCTTCTTGTGCCATATCCGTTATCGGACGTTGGCGATCATGTTGACGATCCTGTTTTTATCAGCAGCCGCATGAAAAAGTGCTGCTGAGTTTTGTCCAAACCAGTCCCTTAGATTTTGAAGCCACAATGTTCTTCTTCTGCCTGGACCTCGTTTGCCTTCAATCGTTCCCTGGAGGATTAAGTGGAGTATGCCATATTTTTCTGGGTGTCGCATCACATGTTCAAAATATTCTAACTTTCATTTTTTAATTGTTTTGATGATTTCCCTTGGCTTTCCCAGGTGGCTTATCACCTCCTCATAGCCATAGTTTGTCTATATCAATTGACTACTAAAATAAGTTTTATAAATACTGAATTATATCAGAAAAGTACTTAATACCATTTTGTAGCATGTTTTAAAATCTTGCCCCATCCCTGCAAAGCTCCATACATTCCCATCTTCCAAAATCTTGACCAGGGAATGTTACCTCTTGTAAATGGCAAATGCAGGTAGTTCTTAGGTTATGTTGGCAATTGGAACTGGGACTGCAGCCGCCAAGTAATGGAGTCTTAAAGTGTGTCTCACAGGGCCACACCATTTAGTGATGGCAATCCCAGGCAGTCCTGTTGCTACTGTAACCCAAAGATGTGAGGGCTGTTTAGCAGGAAGAGGTGGGAGTCCCAGATAAACCGCAAAGTTACTATGAGTGCTGGGAGAGGGCTGGCGCAAACCACATGCACATTTTGGGAAACTAGAAGGAGGGCTGGTGAGGGGGAGAGAGGGGGAGAGAGTTCTGAGATCAGGAAAAAAAAGCAGGAACAAGTTAACTGGAGCCGATTCACATCCTTGCTTGCCAGCTTCCTCATTGAGTTTGCTTATGAGAAACTGGAAGGGAAGAAATGGCAATCACATGACTATGGCTCTTTGCAACATACAATAATTAGGCGCTGGACATACAAATGCCCTGATAGTGATCATATGACCTGCGGGGATGCTACTACAGCTGTAACTTGGAGCATCAGTTTTATGTCCATTTTTTTTCAGTGATACCGTAACTTTGGTTGCTAAGCAAATGGTTGTAAACTGAGGGCTACCCGATAGTTGTTGGTGTGACTCACACTTGTTAATGGAAGTACATGTTTATTTTAGTGTTGGCTTCTGTATAGAAGTAATATCTGTACAAAATTCCACATTGCTGACTGACTTGGAATGACTTACTAAATAAGATTTAATTTCATGTAAATAGTTCAGGCGTACTCTTTTCGGCTGAGTAAAGGGGATGGAATTAAGCATAATCTACAAGCTCCCTGGTAATAGTGGGAAGCATTCTGAACCTTTTGGAAGCCGAAATCTTTGACATTAAACTCAAAAGCTTCAATAAAATCAAGAATCTGATCAATCTCCAAAGGTAGCAGCTCCTTATTATATAAATGATCAATGTTTGTGCCTATGGCTTACTAGTAAATTTTATTGTGACTTGATTGGTTGTCAACATAAAGGCCTGATTTACCTTTATGTGTGTATGCAGGAGGCTAATATATATGTATATGACACTGTTGTGTCCTGAGCCTGCAAAGGCAGGCTCGGGACGTTGCAATGGTCCCGGGCAGTTGCAAGCTGCCCGGGACCAGACTGGCTGGCTCCAGCACTTGCGCGCATGCGCGAGGCGCGCTGCGTGCCTAAATGTTGCTTTTTGGCCCGGGGATCATCTTTAAGAGAGGCTGAGAGGTTTGTTCTGCTCAGAGTTGTAACGGGGGCTACTGAAGACCAATAAAGAGTTCCTGAAACCACAGAATGTCTCGCGCCATCATTGCCATTAACCGAGGACTCAACACTGACGACGAAGGTGGGATTGCCTTACAATTACACAAAAGATTGTAAGCTTACCCTGGAGTCCTGAGACAGCGAGGAAACGGCGTTAAATTCAGCAACTGCCTGCCAATACAGCTTTGTTGGAGGTAAGCTGGCTGATAGACCCTTCCTGCTTTACTGAAGGGAAACTTTCTGAGTTTGATGTTACACATCCAGAAAGATGGGAATCTTATGTGGCCCGAGCAGAAAACTATTTCAGAGTAAATCAAGTGAGAGAATAGGGCTTAAAGGCTGCCACCCTGCTGTGTGTTTGTGGTCAAGATGCGTTTGAAATTGCTGAAAACTTAGTGGCCCCTGCACCTCTTGAATCTGTTACCTACACAGATTTAAAGAAATTATTAAAAGAGCATTTTCAGCCCAAGTTGTCTGTTATTGCATGGAAACATACTTTTGAACAGAGGGATCAATGGGCTGGTGAGTCAGCTAAAGAGTACATTGTTTTATTAAGAAGAGCAGCTAAACATTGTGAGTTTAAAGACTTAGAGGAAAGACTAAGAGACAGATTTGTATGTGGGCTGAGAAACAGAGATGTGCAGCAAAGACTTTTTGCTAAAGAGGATATATCGTTCCAAAATGCCTTGAGAGAGGTTACTGCAGAAGAGGCAGCAAGTGGGGCAATCAAGAATATGAGGCCTATCAGAAGTACTCCAGAAGCTGTTTTCGTGCACCACGAGGGAGTCCAAGGAAGCTCGGAAGAGGAACCTGATGAAGAAGTAGATCATCTCTACCCAACCAAAGAAGGGAAGCAGAGGGAAGTCAAAGAAAAGGCTTCACCTGTACCCAAGTGCTTCGGGTGTGGAGGTCGCCACAAGAGGACCGACTGCAAGTTCCGTTCTGCAATCTGTAGAGCATGTGGGAAGCAAGGCCACATAGCAGCTGTGTGTCTGGGCCGTCAGAAGGTACAACCCCGAGAAGAATTGCGCCCGAAAGGTATCAGGGTCCCCAGCCAAAACAGGGTGGGTTTCTGTGCTTCACGAAGAAGCATTTATAGGACAGGCACACACAAGCCACTCAAAAAGAAACTGTCACTTAAGGTGAAGTTGCAAGGGGTTCCATTGGTCATGGAACTAGACACTGGGTCTGCACTTTCAATCATCTCCATTCACACATTCAGAAAGATTTGTTCTGGTAGTGGTTTTCAGGACAAGCTTAGGCCCTCTAATATAGTGCTAACAGACTTTCAAAACTCCAAAGTGTGTGTTAAGGGGGAGGCCACCCTTAATGTGCAGTATAAGGATTTTGAAGGTCCATTAGATGTATTGATAGTGGGGGGTGAGCGCACGAGTCTCATAGGACTTGATTGGTTTGAGGCCTTGGGAATACAAGTTACAGGGCTCAATAGCATGCAAACAGTAGATTTACAGGAAGTCTGCAAAGAATTTGCAGATGTTTTCAGCCCACAGCTGGGCACATACAAAGAGCCCCCAGTCTCTTTGAAGTTGGACCCCACTGTCACTCCTATCAGAGTAAAGGCAAGAAGGGTACCTTTTGCTTTAAAAGGGAAAATTGATGCTGAATTGGACAAATTAATTCAGCAAGGAATCTTAGAACCTGTTGACTCCAGTCCTTGGGAAACTCCCATAGTCACGCCTCTTAAGGCTAATGGGGACATTCGCATCTGTGCAGATTACAAATGCACTCTCAATAAGGCATTGCAACAACATGGCTATCCTGTACCTGTAGTCAGCCATATTCTGGCCTCCCTCAAGGGGGGGGGGCGTGTTTTTGCAAAGCTTGACTTAGCACAGGCTTATCAACAGCTGCCTGTTGATGAAGCTGCTGCTGTAGCACAAACCATTGTAACTCATAGGGGGGCATTCAAAGTCAAGAGACTACAATTTGGAGTAAACGTGGCTCCTGGAATTTTCCAAAGTGTAATGGAAAATACTTTGAGGGGTATACCAGGGGTTTGCCCCTATTTTGATGATGTCTTAATTGCTGGAGACTCCACCCAAAATCTAGCTGAGAGATTGAGGGCTGTCCTGCTGCGGTTCCGGAAAACAGGACTCAAGCTTAAAAAGGACAAATGTAAAATTGGGGTGCCTTCTACAGATTTCCTGGGATTCAAAATTGATGCCAATGGGATTCATCCTGCTGAGTCCAAATTAAAAGCTATCATGCAAGCTCCTAGACCTAAGTCCAAAGCTGAACTGCAAGCTTTTCTGGGACTCTTGAATTTTTATAATTCATTCATTCCTAACAAGGCTAATGTAGCTGAACCACTTCATAGGGTTCTGGACAAACAGGCAGTGTGGCAGTGGTCACAGGCACATGAAGCAAGCTTCAATGAGGTTAAGGCCTTACTAACATCCAACAATGTGCTTGCACACTTCAATGAAACTCTTCCTGTGTGCATCGCTTGTGATGCTTCTCCTTATGGAGTAGGAGCAGTACTCAGTCACCTCAGACCAGATGGAACTCAGGTTCGTGTTGCATATTACTCCAGAACCTTGTCTTCTGCTGAAAGGAATTATGCCCAGATAGACAGGGAGGCCTTAGCTGTTGTTGCTGGAATTAAAAAATTCCATTATTTTTTATATGGCAGACATTTCACAGTCTACACTGATCATAAGCCTTTGTTGGGGTTGTTTACCACTAACAAACAGACCCCCCACATCATCTCCCCCAGGATGCTCAGATGGTCAATATTCCTGTCAGCCTATGACTTTTCTTTAATTCACAAACCTGGCAAAGAAATGGGTCATGCTGATGGCCTCAGTAGATTACCCTTACAAGTAGTAGAGGCTGATCCGGCCCCGGCAATCAACATCCTTTCAATTCAGGCACTGCCTGAATCACCTCTAAATGCCAGGGATGTGGCTGCTGAATCAGCCACAGATCTCACACTCTCTCGTGTCTTATCCTGGGTTTTGTCTGGATGGCCAGAGAGTTGTCCAGGCACTGAGTTTCAGAGTTTCTGGCTGAAAAGGAATGAGTTATCCACTTTCCAGGGTTGTCTGCTGTGGGGCAGCAGAGTTGTCATTCCTACCTCAATGAGGTCTAGGGTCTTAGGTTCCCTTCACGAGGGTCATCCTGGCATTGTACGAATGAAGGCGCTTGTGCGCAGCCATTTGTGATGGCCTGGGTTAGACAAGGAAATTGAGGCTAAGGTGCACGCTTGCCACCTTTGTCAGCGCTCACGCCCAGAAATGCCTCAGGCTCCTGTGCATAGATGGGAAGAAACACAGTCTCCATGGTCTAGGGTGCACATCGATTACGCTGGGCCCTTTCAGGATCAATTCTTCTTGGTCCTGGTTGATAGCTATTCAAAATGGCTTGAGGTTGTACCTGTCTCTTCCACCATCACTGCAAAGACTATTCAAGTACTGAGGGGGATTTTTGCTGCACATGGGCTTCCGGATGTTTTGGTGTCTGACAATGGCCCTCAATTCACTTCTTCCGAATTCCAAGCTTTCTTACAGGCCAACATGATTCGTCAAGCCACCTCTGCGCCCTTCCACCCTTCCACCAACGGGATGGCTGAACGGATGGTCCACATCACCAAGGATGCTTTAAAGAAACTGACCTATGGGGACTGGCATCACAGGTTGGCTGACTTCCTCCTTGCTTACCGCACTACACCTTCCACTTCTATGGGGAGAAGCCCAGCTGAACTTCGCTGGGAGCGCAAACTGACTACTAAACTTGACCGGTTGTACCCGGACAGATTGCCTCCTAGGGGTATACAACCCAGGGCACCGAGGCAATTACAAGTGGGTGCCCCAGTATGGACCCGTAACTACGGGCCAGGTCACTTGTGGGTTCCTGCTGTAGTTTGCAAGGTTACAGGTCCTTTGTCCTACGAGGTCTCCTTGGATGACGGTTGTATCCTGCGACGGCATATCGACCAGCTGCATACAAGACTGGACTTACCTTCAGAGATTCCTGGTTCCTTTCCAGAGGGGAGGGGGACCCCTATGGGCAAAGGGAGGAGTGTTGGCAGCAACCAGGCCCCAACAGAGAGGCCACAGACGGCCTATCACAAGATTCCGCGAGTGTTCCGAACAGGAATTCAGGGGAACCAGCTAGCACACAGGCTACAGTGCATACTCCAGCCAGGGAGTCACCCCGGGGCATAACCATTACACACTTACACCTTTCAGCACTCCAGTCAGGGAGAATAACCGAGAGCATCTTAATAACTCAAACATTGCAAGAGAGCTGGCACACAATCAATGCAATTGGCCCAACTTCGCCACCGTCCCCAGAAAAGGACACTTCCACAGGGAAGTGATAGAAGGGCCAAATCCAGATCCTGAACCCTTTGGTTCAACGGAGGGGGCAACTGAGTTTTGGGACAGTACTGAAATTAAAGACAGTCCTACTATGGAACTGGGGAGTGGAGGAAGGCAGCCTCATGCTAGGTCCAGTGTGGGCTCGAGAGGCTCTTCAGAGTTGCCCAACAGTGGCAGCCTTCTAGAGGGGCCAGAACGCCTGCAACTAGGCAGGTCAACCAGGTTAGAGAGAGAGCAAAGTCCTGGTCTGACGAGCCCGGTGGGCAAGCAAGCAGGCCAGGCAACGGAGCATGGTTCACGGGGGCCACCAGGGTCTGAGAAAGGGGGTGAACCTATAGCCTCCTCTGGACAAGGTGTACCTGGGAATTATCAGGGCCTATGGAGATCACAGAGAGATAAGAGGTCTCCCAAATATCTTGAAGATTTTATAACTCTGCTGGCAAAGCAGAAACAGTAAGAGGGTGTTTCTGTGGAAGCCGGAAAAGGGGACACTGGGAATTAATCCCCAGAACAATAGCATGGTACCATTGAGCAAGGGTGGGCACACCACGCTTGTGTTGAGATCGCGTGTAATTATTCATGTAGTCTTAGCTGGGGGGGAAGGGGTGTTGTGTCCTGAGCCTGCAAAGGCAGGCTCGGGACGTTGCAATGGTCCCGGGCAGTTGCAAGCTGCCCGGGACCAGACTGGCTGGCGCCAGCGCTTGCGCACCTAAATGTTGCTTTTTGGCCCGGGGATCGTCTTTAAGAGAGGCTGAGAGGTTTGTTCTGCTCAGAGTTGTAACGGGGGCTACTGAAGACCAATAAAGAGTTCCTGAAACCACAGAATGTCTCGCGCCGTCATTGCCATTAACCGAGGACTCAACAGACACCTTCCTCCTTTGTGAGTTTTACTGCCTTCTCTCAGGCTTGTCTATACACAAAGTCTGTGTATGGAGCTGGAGAGCAAGCGAGCACCAGACAGCTCTTCCATGCTAAAAAGGAAGGAGGAGGGATCTTTGTAGCTCACGTGTCCTTTTCTCCCTTGCTCCCCCCCCCCCCCGCTTCAATTCTCCACGGTTCTCCCTCACATCACGTTAGGCTCTTCTATCTATCTCTGCCTAATCAAGAGGAAGAAATTTTTGTCTTTCTCCTGCCCGTTTCCAACTATTCACTGGTTCTGATTTGCCTCTGCAAAAGATTCTCATTGCCTGCCCTGAACTGCTTTTCTTCCACTCCTCTTTTTCCACCCTTATCTTTCTCAGCAGTAATCCAGAAGGAAGAGCAAAGAGGAGAAGCAAGAAGAGGTAAGGCAAGGACCAGTAAGAACCTCAGACTTTCAATGCAAAGCAAAAGAAAACGAAGAAAGGGCACCACAATCTGCCTCCCTTGCATGCCAGACCAGCTGGTGCCGACTCTGGCTCTGATTATGAAGGCATTATGAGCTGCTTGCTCCAGAACTGGGTGTTGACAGCTTTCTGCTGCTTGCTGCTTTGTCATTCAGGTGAGGGAAAAAAACTCTTTGTTTTAGCCTCCCAACTTTCCCCCCCTCTTATCCCCCTCCCGCATTTTTCTTTGTATTGCTTTGGAGTAGTGAGTGCTACATGAGGTAGGAAGCTGGGTACAGGCACTGGACTACCAATCAAGCAGTCGGAGTTACATTGCATACATTTCTCAAAGTGACAGGGAGCACCATATTCCAATACTGCCTCCTTTCCCCCCCCCAACAATGGGTTTCACTACTCACCTTTTGGAATGGGGCACATGGGGAGGGGGATACAGCAATTTACTGATTGTAAATATATCTCTTATTTAAAATCCATCCCTTCTTTATAGACACATTTTTACATTCCATCAGTGCTAGGACTGCAGTCTTTTCTGCTGCATCAACACATTTTCTGCAGTTCCTTTCTGAGGTGGAGATGTTTAAGCAACAGCTGGGGAGGGTGGGTGTAATCTCCTGTCAGGTTTACCTGGGATTGGGGCAGGGGATGGAGGTTCTTCTGGCATTTGCCATTCAAGCTTATATGGGTGACACCTGTGCTCATAGATTTTTTTGATAAATATGAATGAATTGGATGAAAGAATCTGGGGAAATGAGAAAAAGACTGAAATGCTTGGGAATGGAGTAACCGAGGGTTCAGCCTAAGTATTTTAGATGCTGCTGGGGCCAGTCCAAAAATACATGTGATTATAACAAACAAAAGGAGAAACAGTCCTTGAGTACATGCAGAGTGCATTCACTTCATTGTTGTCCAGTGGCCTAGAGTATATCAAGGATTGAGAGGTAGTAGGTGTGGATTCCAGGAAAACTTTAACCTCAGCACCTGTCATTTTTAGAATGTAAAGTAGTGAGCATGCCCCCCAAAAAGTGAATCAGGCTTAAGGTTGTGTGAAAGGGCATGGAGATGGCCGTTTTGAATGTGGATTGGCTTTTCTTTACACTAGCTATGTTCAAATGTTACTGCCAAGCATTGACTTCTTTTAGTATACATCAAGGTTTGGCTTAGCTTGATTGAGAATGCATTGTTGATTTTGTTCTGTTTTTCTTCTTGGAGGTTTTGTGAAGGCAGATCCACAACCTGGTGATTTGCGGAGGTGGGTTCCAAATTCCAATTGGCGCAAAAGTTGGGGTATTTCAGAAATCATATATCCCACCAGGCTGATGAAACATAATTCTGGGGGAGAGATCCAGAGGTATCAGCTGGACACAAGAGTGAGAAAAGAGACTGGTGGCAGCAGAGGAGGCGACAGAAAAGGAGGAAGCCCTGTAAGTGATCCCAAGAAGCTTCTCCCCCATTTCATAAGCTGGTTTTCTTTTTCTTCTCTCAGCTTTATACTAAGATTCCTACCACTAAGGCACAGGTGGCTGTGGGAGGAGAGAGCAGACTCCAAGCTGTTCTGTGAAGCCAGATGGTATACACATGTACTGGCTGGGTGGCAAGAGTTACTTCCAACTTTTTAATTGGATACTAATATTCACTGGTGCAGCTGTTTACCCAGCCGTTTTAGACAATTCAAGCATTTTTCCAGGATAAGAAGTAAAATATCTCAGCCGGGATTCCATCTCCTGTCCCCTGTTGCTAAAGCCAATTCTTGCCAGCATTCTGAGTTAGATATGTCTATGAGAAGGGACCTTGGACAAGTTATCCTTGTTCAGCAAGCAAAAGATGTTTTCACCCCAAAACATCACCTATATTTATCTTTCCTATGGAATCAGTAGCAATAATGGCTAAGCTCATATATCTTGCTAAGCTATGATTTACTGAATCATAACTTATTAAATAAAGTACTATTGTTTGAATTTACATGGCAGAGTGTACTATAAACCAATGGCTTTCCTTTCTGCAGACCACTAAACTGTCATAAAAAATACTGAAACTACTACCGTGTTTCCCCGAAAGTTAGACCCAGCCCGATAGTAAGCCCTAGCTTGGTTTTTGGGGGTGGGACTAATATAAGCCCTACTCCAAAGCTAAGCCCTAATTTTGGGGTGAGGCGTATCCCTAAAAAGCAAGTTAGGGTAGGGGTAGGGGGGTGAAGCTGCCCCATGCACGTGCACCCACTTACCTCACCAGTGGGACCACCACAGCCAAGCTTCCCACACCCTGACATCTGTCGCACCGCTACTTGACTTCTGTGGCAGCTTGCCACCACTTGTGGCTGGACACCATGTGGCGCATTGCACTGTTGCCACTCCTCCTGGCAGGACGCCGCATAGCGCTTCGGGCCGCTTCTGCTGCTTGCACAATGCTTTGGAATGCTTCTGTTGCTCATGTGCTTTGGCCCAGTTCTGTTGCTTGTGGCAGGAGGCTACATGGCGCTTTGGGCCGTTTCCTCTGTGTAAATGGCCCAAAGAGCCACACAGTGTCCTGCCGTGAGCAGCAGAAATGTCACAAAGCACTATGCGGCATCCTGCCGGGAGGAGTGGCAATGGTGCAATGCGCCACATGGCACCCGGCCACAAGTGGTGGCAAGCAGCTGCAGAAGAAGTCAAGGAGTGGTGCGACAAGTGGTGGGGCATGGGAGGCCTGGCTGCTGTAGTCCCATGGTGAGACATTCTCCGAAATTAAGACCTAATGCCTCTTTTGGAGGCAAGAAAAATATACGACCGGGTCTTAATTTTGGGGAAACACAGTACATATGCCAAGGACTGGCAATATACTGACTTTGGGCTCTGTGGCATATACGTTCCCCAGATGGGATCCCTAGGAGCCCAAATTAAGTAAAATTAATCAAAGAACGAAGGGCCATTTCTGATGATATTTTGGTGTTCTCACCTAAAATACCATAAGAAATTTGCCAAAACTACCACACTCTTGATAATCTCTTGAGACTGATGGTGTATAACTATGCAAAAGATCATGGATGGGGGGTAAGTGATATACACTGCAATGTTCTGGCACAAATCCTGCTCCTTGTGTATTTTTAAGCAGTGCAATGTGTCATGATCTCACAACTCATATTTTGTCAATTTGATGTCATTGCTAGTTGCAGATGCTTTTGTGTATCTCTGTAGTTTATTAGTGGGACTGCAGCCAAGAAATTAAAAGACGCTTGCTCCTGGGGAGGAAAGCTATGGCAAATCTGGACAGCATACTAAAAAGCAGAGACATCACCCTGCCAACAAAAGTGCGTATAGTCCAGGCCATGGTTTTCCCAGTTGCAATGTATGGCTGTGAAAGTTGGACCATAAGAAAAGCTGAGCGCAAAAGAATTGAGGCCTTTAAACTATTGTGCTGGAGAAGACTCCTGCGAGTCCCTTGGACTGCAAGGCGTTCAAGCCGGTCAGTCCTAGAAGAGATCAACCCCAACTTCTCTTTAGAAGGCCAGATCCTGAAGTTGAAACTCAAATACTTTGGCCACCTAATGAGAAGGAAGGACTCACTGGAGAAGGGCCTAATGCTGGGAAAGATTGAGGGCAATAGAAGAAGGGGACAACAGTGAATGAGATGGCTGGATGGAATCACTGAAGCAGTAGGTGTGAACTTAAAGGGACTCCAGAAGATGGTAGAGGACAGGAAGACCTGGAGGAACGTTGTCCATGGGGTCGTGATGGGTCGGACATGACTTCGCAGTTAACAACAACAACAACTTATTCAGGAATTACTAATGGACCATAATTAATAAACATACTAAGACTTTCAATTACTATCTGCTTGGCTCACCTATGGCCCCAAATTATAGACTGATCCCTGACAATCAATTATGGTTTAAAAAGCATAATTGTTGTATTCACATGCAAATTCTAAATCCAAGCTAACAAAAATTTACTTGCAAGACTTGCATTGCTCTGTTAGAAGTTGCTCAACTGATTTGATTGTGCCTGGAAAAGCAGTCGATTGTCTCCCAGTTGGGTGAGGTCAAACAGGATGAAAGCTGGAAGCGTTGCTTTTCCATGGTAGAGACAGCCTTCAGGAAGACTTTTCCCACCCAACTTTTCCCACTTTGCAGAAGATGAAGATGGAACTCTTTTCAGAGGGCATTTAGAACATGAGCCCACTTGACAGTGGTCAGTAGATTTTTCAGTATTTTTTTTCTGTATTACTATATATTTGTGTTTTATTCCTCTTTGTAAGCTGCCATGTATCAGTTTAGATCAGTGTTTCTCAACCTTGATTATTTGAAGATGTGTGGACTTCAACTTCCAGAATTCCCCAGCCAGTATGGTTTAAATTGTGGTGGATAAAAAATAAATAAACGAACACAATTGCTATATTCCCATAACAAGCTGTATCTCCTCCAAAAAACTGAATCATGGCTGATGGCGATGACTATATTTCTGTAACCTGCTGAAGCACAAACTTGCCAATCTGTTTTAATCTAGTCTAATACGCTATGTGAACTTAACTGTTTAGTCATTATTACCTGGGATATAGGTCGTGCCCTATAGCTAAGGTCATCACCCCAAAAGAAAATAATATGGTCTGGATAATGGGATCCAGGATTTTTTCTCCACTCTTTGGGGTAGATGATAGATCAGTGATGGCGAACCTTTTAGAGACCGAGTGCCCAAAAACTGGCCCCACCCCCACTCCACCCCCTGCCCTGCCCCCACCCTGTCTGCCCGCAGGGCCACTCACCACCTCCAGGACCCGCCGGAGATCGCCCAGGCAGCCCAGCAGCACCATGGTGGCTACGCCCTCTGTCCACATCCTGCAGCATCAACTGTGCACAATGGGGTGTGAGGCCAGATTCTTGTCTACGCTGCCTGGCTGCCATGTTCTTGGCTGCGCTGCTCTGCATGGGCCATGCTCGGAGGCGACTCTCCTCCAGGGAGGCTGCTGGTGAGGAGGGGGTCATGGGGGGGAGGCAAGGCTGGGGCAATGGCACATGTGCCCACAGAGAGGGCTCTGAGTGCCGCCTCTGGCACCCATGCCATAGGTTCGCCATCACTGTGATAGATAGTGCTCTAGGATCCAATCTAAAGAATTCAAAGTTATGGAGGTCATGGAACAGTATAATATCTAAGGAAGCTAAAACTGCAACTCTCTCACCTTTCAAATAGCAAGTATCAGTAGCCTAGGATGATTTCCACTTTCCTGTTTTCTTTATTTTCCAATTTCATCTTTGTCAATGTTTCCTGAAGTAGTACTGTTTGTAATTAAAGATGAGCTTTACATACTGAGCCCAATATAAAAGCAAAATATTACACAGTTTGTTCTCAATTTGTGTCCATGATAAAAAGAAATGATAAAAGGCTAAAACTGCTAGAACATAGAAGAACTATTGTAATTGCAAGACGTCTCAGCCATCCATATTCCTTTCCAAAAACTCTTTAAATCTGAGTTTCTAGATAGCTGGATTCCCAGATTTACAGGCAGGTATTTTGAGGTCATCATTTATGAAGGAGCATATTAAGTGAATAAAATCTTGCTCAAAGCTGATCAGCTTTGCATATAGGAGCATTACAAACTTTACAGATGCATTTCTGACTTAGCATTCATGTAGACATTAGATCATTTAATGCTTAATATCAATACAGCCATCTTGATTGCTGGATGTGCTTGAGGCGCACTATCCAGTTAACTGAACCATAGTTTACTGAATTTGCCCAACTCTCTATGATTGCATTATGCATGGAACCAAAAGCTAGCCAAACATTTTTTAATGTGCAAATCCAATCTCTGGACTATAGAAAGAAAAACAGATAGAGCTCATAGAACATTTGCAGCAATGCAATAATACGTTGTGTTGCAGTCTTAAGTCTTTCTAGATTGTTCTCCCATTTTTGATGCTCACCTCTGAAATGAGAACTTTTTTAAAAAATGAAAAATTTCACACTCACATTTACCTTCACTCTCTTGCTCATACCTTTACTATCATTGTTGGATTACAACTCTTATCATACCTAGCTAATTGTATTGTGCCTCATATCTGAAAAGCATCAGGTTAGGAAAAATTAGTCTGAGTAGTCCAACTGAGTAGATATGTCATATACTTCCTGATGTCAGTTCATTTTTCATCCTTTTGTATTCTGCTGTCTCTCCTTTCTGTTCTTTTCTAAAAGGCTGTGTCCACATAGAACCCTGAGACCCCATCAGACCACATTTTAGCTTTGCATGTATACCCAGCCCAAGTGAACTCACATTGGGTTTACTAAGAAAAAAAGGAAGGTTGATAAATTGCAATTAATTGTGCCATACAAATTCAGCCAGTAAGAATAATGACTTTGCTGATTTTGGATTCAGAAAGGTGGGAGCGTAGATAAGATTGTAATATCTGTATTATGTTGCCATGATGCAAATGGTGTGACTTACATTCTTGCATCATGAATGTTTCATTTGTGTGTGGAGGTGATGATGCACAAGCCAATATTCTGATGCACGGAGCCAGATATGGACATGTATGGCTGTCATAGTTTCTTCAGAAAAGATACGCTTGACCTTTGTAAGGATACTTGCATAGCTATTTATAGTGTAATACAGTGGTAGATTTCTACAATGTCTCAAAACATAAAACATCATTAGTTAAATATTTGTGGGAAACTTGAGCATTCCTATTGGATCTCATCCGCTCATATTTTCATCTTTTTCTTGTTTTACTTACCTCAATATGCCAATTACATAGATAAAATTAAATATCTACCTTAAAGCAATTGAGGGAAGGCTTATTTGCAAAGCTGCCTTTGTTTTAAAAGTCCTGCCAAACATAAGAGGCCATGGGATGGATATTTTTGACAGTTTTTCTTCTCTTTAAAAATAAAAAATAAATTAATTATAAAATTCCAGATAATATCTACTTCAACTACAAAGTTAAGAAGGTTGCTGTACTCTTAATAATTTCAGAGGGGAGGCAAATTGTTATACACAGGGAATTGTTTTTTTAACTGAGCATTCACAGTTCAGTAAAGAAACAGAAGTTCTTCTTTGCCCACAGAGTAAAGATATGTTAATAGATAGGGTCTGCTTTAATGTATCTTGTTAGATATTCTAGGTAAATGAAAGCTGTTGTTGTTATTCTCCCTTAATTCTTTGCTAGCAATCCAAATAGTTTTAGAAATATTTGGATTGCTAGCAAAGAATTAAGGGAGAACTGGAATAGCTGTTTCGAACTCTTTAGTTCTTTTCAACCAGACATACCCTTCTGAGATTCGAACCTGGGCTGTCTGCATGTTAGGCAGTTGTATTAACCTCTAGGCCACAGGCATTGTCTCACTTTTGCCAGCTGTGTTAGGGAGGGAATATATATAGGCCTATCTCAGACATAGTATCGATTTGATTTCAGACCATTACAGTAAGGCAGATATCTCAACAGAGTCAGATAATTTTTTTTTGTTTTCAAGTGCTTATATAATTACTCCATACCGTACCCTACTGTACTATTAAGTGTGCAATAGCATTATGTCTGAAAATATACCTAACCTTAATTTAAAAATGCTTTATTGCTAAAAATGCTAATCATCTGAGCTTTAGCAAGTTGTAATCTTTTTTTGATGGAGGATCTTATAAAAAAATGCAGTATCTGTGAAATGCAATAAAGCGAAGCATAATATAATGACGAATGTCTGTATAACTCAAGAAAGTGAACAGACTTAATAGCTTGGCTCTGTTTTCCGTACAACAACAACAACCCTGTGAGGGCTGAGAGAAAGTGACTGCCCCCAAATTACCCAGTTGCCTTTCATGCTTAAGAAAGACTTAGAACTCACAGTCTCCTGGCTTTTTAAGCCAGCATCTTAACTATTACGCCAAAGTTAGGTGGACAGAAGAAATTCTCACTCAAATTCACACATTTAAGAAATTGACGCCTGGCCATTTTTAATCTCAAAAGATATATTTCCTATTTTGATTACTTCCTAGATTTAATTTGCAAAATATTATTTCTATGCTATTCTAGGATCTCAGTGTCTTTTATATCATGTCTTCTTCTATGGCAGCTGTTCCAAGATGATAGCTTTGTTAGATAGGGTATAGGATTGCTCTATTCCCCAAGTATAGGGTAGTTTTAGAGAATTTTTGTTACCTGGAATGGGTTTGGCTCTGCCTTCCTTAAGCAGGAAGAAATAGAATTAAAATCATTGGTCACACAGGTTATTTTGTTTTGTTGCATTTTACTTCTGGTTGTAACCACTGATAGGAATTAACGGCGGCATTCTGGGACTTTAATTTCAGAGAAGAATATTAGAGATGGGCAATGAAGTATTTTCTGGCAGGACTTGCAGAACTGGCTGAACTTCCCTATGCAAAAAGACCCACTTGCAAAATTAGAGTGCTTCCAGATGGACTGCTCAATGTGCTGCTAATCGAAAAGCATCACAGAGGTAGTCTATCAGTGGTAAAAATAAAAAAGAAAAGAAAAGGAGGGCTGTAATACAAGAGACAGGATGACTGTGCAGTGAAAGCTTTGTCAAGAAACACTTGTAAGGCTACTGAAGAGGTAGTCTCAGAGTGGAAAAGTTATTTCCTTCAAACCCATGAATGTAACTTGAGTCCGTCTTTAAAAGATAAAATAACATTTACCATGCTTCAGTATTAAATGCATCCTATTGAGTCCAGTTTCCAATTAATTCAGTGTGACAGACTTGCCACTGATTTCCTTGTAACATATATTTAGCTAAACTTAGTTTGTGAGCCAGTTTGAGAGCGTTGTTAAAGCACCAGGCTAAAATTAGGAGACCAGAGTTCTAGTCCTTCCTGAACACAAAGCCAGGTGGGTGATTTTAGGCCAGTCACTTTTCTCAGCCCTAGGGAGAAGGCAGTGACAAATCACTTGGAAAATTGCAGGAACTACACCATTCGCCAGGAGGCAACACTGACTAAAAGGCACAAAAACCCTACAATAAACAGTTATCTTAATTTGGACCCAACACTGTCAATGTAAAAAAGCAAGAACACCCAGGTTTTAGAACAATGGTCCCCAACTTTTCCAGCTTCATGGCACTGGTAGTTTGGGGGAGGAAGGGGATGGTTTCTCGCATGTGCCCACTGCTTGCGCAAATGGAGCTTTATGTACTCACCTGCTGCTTGTGCAGCTTGGTTCCCAACAGGCTGGAAATTGGGGACCCCTGTTTTAGAAGGTTCCTGTTGAGTCCGTGGCGGGAAAACAGACACGAGAAGCAGCTGGAGTTCTCAGTTTCATTTATTCAGTGTTCAGCTTACAGGAAGATGGCTTCAGCCTCGCCCAAACGCCTCGCAGCCTCTTATATAGGCAACTCCCGGGTAAATGGGTTACTTTTCCCGCGCCAGCACCCGCGCATGCGCACGGCGCTGGCGACAGCCTGTCTGGTCCCGGGCAGCTTTGCACCTGCCCGGGACTGCCTGCAAACGCCCGAGCCGTTTGCAAGGCTCGGGACATAACACCCCTTTCCCCCGGGCTAAAACTACTACCAACATACAACATTTATTTTATATGACATTTTGCTCCCCAGTGCTCCCACTGATTACTGGCTTTTGCCTTGCCAGCAATGTTATGTAATCTTCTAGATACTTAGGAGATTTCTTTGCTCTCTGTGACCTTCTTAGCTCTGGGTTACTGGCATAAGTCCCCTGACTGGAGGGAGGCGTGAGCCTGTTCTCTCTATTGTGCCCTGGTGTCTTCCAAGGACTGTGCCCTGATGCCTGGCCTGCTTGCTTGCCCACCGGGCTCGTCAGGCCAGGGCTTCTGTTGCTTTGTGACCTGGTTGACCTACCTAGCTGTAGACCCTCAGGCCCCTTGAAGTGATAGCCACTGCTGGGCGTCTCTGTAGAACCTCCTAGGTCAGTCCAAGACCTGTCAGGAGGCTGTCCATTCCCTGAACCCCATTCTGTGTTCGGGCTCGTGTGGGTTTCTGTACTTTCCCAAAACTCAGGTGTTCCCTGATTTGTGCTAGGGGTGTTGTAGTCGGGACTTGGTTCCTCGACTAGCTCTGTGTATGTTTGACCCCCTGTAGGATTTGGGGTAAGGTCAGGCCAACCTTGGGAATTGTGTGCCAGCTGTCTTGCGGGGAATGATTTGTTGGGATGCCCCCGGGTATCCTCCGTGACTGGAGTGCTGTGTGATGTGTGTGGAAAGTGAGTATGCCCCCGGGGTGACTCCCTGGCTGGAGTAGGCGTGAGTGCCTGTTGTGTGGGTAAGCTCCATGACTTTCTTTTCGGAGCAATTGCAGAACCTTGGGACGAGCCGTTTGTGGCTCTCTCAGTGGAGATGGGCAGTAGCTCTTGCCCTTCCCTTTGCTCCAAAGGGTCCCCCTCCCCCCTGGAAAAGACCCAGGAGTCTCAGCAGAAAAGTCTCGCCTAGAGCGAAGTTGGTCGATGTGCCGACGCAGGACACGACCGTTGTCCAGGGCAACCTCGTAGGAGAGAGGACCTGTGATCCTGGACACAGAAGCGGGGACCCATGTATGACCAGGCCCGTAATTGCGAGCCCAAACCGGGCACCCACAAGTAGTTGTCTAGGTGCCCTAGGATGTGAGGTAGATGAAGGCAGTCTGTCCGGATGCAACCGGTCAAGTCTAGTAGTAAGTTGGCGCCCCCAACGAAGTTCAGCTGGACTTCTCCCTGTAGAAGTGGACGGTGTGGTGCGATAAGAAAGGAGAAAGTCAGCCAACCTGTGATGCCAGTCCCCGTAGGTGAGTCTCTTCAAGGCGTCCTTTGCGATGCGCACCATGCGTTCAGCCATACCGTTGGTGGACGGTGAAAAGGCGCAGACGTGGCATGACGAATCAGGTTTGCCTGTAAGAAAGCTTGGAATTCGGAGGAGGTGAAATTGAGGGCCGTTGTCGACACAATGACATCTGGCAGCCCGTGTGCAGCAAAAATCCCCCTCAGTACCTGAATAGTCTTTGCAGTGGTGGTGATGAGACAGGCACAACCTCAAGCCATTTTGAATGGCTGTCAACAAGGACCAAGAGAACTGGCCCTGAAAGGGCCCAGCGTAGTCAATGTGCACCCTAGACCATGGGGACTGTGTTTCCTCCCATCTATGCACGGGAGCTTGGGGCATCTCTGGGCGAGATCGTTGGCACAGGTGGCATGCATGCACCTTAGCCTCAATATCCTTATCTAAAACAGGCCACACAAGTGGCTGCGTGCAAGAGCCTTCATACGAACAATGCCAGGATGACCCTCGTGGAGGGATTCTAAGACCCTAGTCCTCATTGAGGTGGGAATGACAACTCTGTTTCCCCAAAGCAGACAACCCTGAGAAAGGGACAGCTCGTTCCTTTTGGACCAGAAACTCTGAAACTCAGGAATAGGGCAGTGCTCAGGCCAACCAGACAAAACCCAGGAACGGACACGTGAAAGTGTGTGATCTGTACCTGTTTCAGCGGCAACATCCCTGGCACTAAGAGGGAGCCCGGGCAAGGCTTGGATCGATAGAATGTTGACAGCTGGCGCAGGGTCAGCTTCTACTACTGGCAGAGGCAATCTACTGAGGCCATCAGCATGGCCCCTTTCTTTCCCAGGCTTGTGGAGTAAAGAAAAATCATATGCAGACAAAAAAATAGACCACCTAAGCATTCTGGGGGAAATGATCTGGGGAATTCCCCCCCCCCCCCCCCCCCCACCCCCCACCCCCCCCCCCCCCCCCCCCCCCCCCCCTGCCTTACGTGTGGTAAACAGTCCCATCAGAGGCTTATGTCGTGAAGACCGTGAAATGCTGCCCATAATAGAAAATCGTGGAATTTTTAAATTCCCGCAACAACAGCCAAGCCTCCCTGTCTATCTGAGCGTAGTTTGCGCTCGCAGAGACGTGTTCTGGAGTAGTATGCATAAGGAACTGAGTTCCACTCAGACCTGAGGTGACTCAGGACAGCTCCAACCCCAGGGGGAAGACGCATCACAAGCGATGCACACAGGAGAGACTCGTTGAATGTGTGCAAGAACACTGTTAGAAAGCTGAGCAAGGCCTTGACTCTTTAAAGCAAGCCTCATGCGCTTTGTGACCACAGCCACACAGCCTGTTTGTCCTAGTAGCCTGTGAAGAGGCTCAGCTACACTAGCTTATGTGGAAGAAAAGAATTGTAGCAATTCAGGAGGCCTAGAAAGGCCTGAAGTTCGGCCTTAGACTTTGGCCTGGGTGCATCTAAAATAGCAGTTAGTTTGGATTCAGCAGGATGAATCCCCGCAGCATCAATTTTGAATCCCAGAAATTCAGTAGAAGGCACCCCAATCTGGCATTTGTCTTTTCTGAGCTTGAGGCCTGATTTCCTGAATCTTAACAGGACAGCCCTAAGCCTTTCAGCTAGAATGTGTGTGGAGTCTCCTGACATCGTCAAAGTAGGGGCAGACCCCTGGTATACCTCGTAGTGTGTTTTCCATTACGCTTTGGAAAATCCCAGGAGCGACATTCACTCCAAACTGTAGCCTTTTTACTTTAAAGGCTCCCCTGTGGGTCACAATGGTCTGAGCTATGGCAGCATCATCATCAACAGGCAGCTGTTGATATGCTTGAGCTAGGTCAAGCTTTGCAAAAACACGCCCCCCCTTGAGAGAGGCCAGGATGTGACTGACCACAGGAACAGGATAGGCATGTTGCTGCAATGCCTTATTGAGTGTGCATTTGTAATCAGCACAAATGCGAATGTCCCCATTTGCCTTTAGAGGCGTGACAATGGGGGTCTCCCAAGGACTGGAATCAACAGGTTCTAGGATTCCCTGTTGAATCAGTTTGTCTAGTCAGTGTCAATCTTACTTTTTAAAGCAAAAGGGACCCTTCTTGCTTTAATCCTAATGGGAGTGACAGTGGGGTCTAGCTTTAAGGACACAGGTGGTCCTTTGAATGTGCCCAGCTGGGGGCTGAAAACATCTGCAAATTCTTTGCAGACTTCCTGTAGGTCGAGTGTTTGTAAGCTGTTGAGTCCTGTGACGTGTATCCCCAGGGCCTCAAACCAATCGAGTCCTATGAGACTCGTTCGTTCACCCCCTACTACTAATAAGTCTAGTGGACCTTCAAAACTCTTGTATTGCACGTTAAGGGTGGCCTCCCCCTTAACACACACTCTTGAGTTCTGAAAATCTGTTAATACAATATCAGAAGGCCTTAACTTGGCCTTAGACCCACTTCTGGAACAAATCTTCCTAAATGTATGCAATGAAATGATGGACAGGGCAGACCCTGTGTCTAGTTCCATAGATAATGGAACCCCTTGTAGCTTCACGTTGAGTGACAGCTTTTTCTTCATGGGCTTGTGTGTGCCTGTTCTACAGATGCTTCTTCGCGAAGCGCAAAAACCTACCCTATTCTGGCTGGGGAATCTGGTACCCTTCAGGCGTTCTTCTTGGGGTTGTGCCTTTCGTCGGCCCAGGCACACAGCTGCAATGTGCCCTTGTTTACCGCATGCCCGGCAGGTAGCGGAGCGGAACTTGCAGTCGGTTCTCCTGTGGCGACCTCCACAGCCGATGCACTTGAGCGGAGCCGAAGAGCTTCCCTTCTGGTTCTCTTCCTTCGCGGGGTGTAGACGGTCGACTTCCTCGTCCGGATCCTCCTCGGAGTTTCGTCGGACGTCTTCCTGGTGCACGGACGCACCCTCTGCACTGTTTCTGATCGGCCGCATGTTTTTGACGGCGCCGCCTGCTGCTTCTTCTGCGGTGACTTCCCTTAAGGCGTCTTGGAAGGATAATTCTTCCTTTGCAAAAAGTCTCTTTTGTAGCTCTCGATGCCTTAACCCTCGAGGAACGAATCGGTCCCTCAGTCGTTCCTCGAGGTCCTTGAACTCGCAGGGCTTGGCGGCCTTCCGTAACGCGGCGATGTATTCCTGGCTGACTCACCGGACCGTTGATCCCTCTGTTCGAAGATGTGGCGCCATGAGATAACGGACACCTTGGGGTTGAAGTGCTCCTTCAGCAGCTTCTTCAGGTCTGCGTAGCTTACAGACTCTACTGGAACAGGTGCTGCAAGGTTTTCTGCGATTTCGAAGGCGTCTTGGCCGCAAACGCAAAGCAGGGTGGCCGCCTTCAAGCTATCTTCCCTCACTTGGTTTGCCTTGAAGTAGTTCTCCATTCTGGATACGTAGGACTCCCACCGCTCTGGATGTGAGACGTCGAATTCCGAAAGCCTTCCGATGTTCGCCATCTTCGGATCTTCAGGAGACGGGTCTATCAGCCAGCCTACCCCCGAATGCGCACCAGATTGGCGGGCAGCTGCCGAGTCGACGCCGTTCCTCTTTCGCCGCTCAGGACTCCTTGGGTAAGCTTACACTTCTTCCTTTCCAGGTAGTGCAAGGCATCCCACCTTCGTCGCCAGTGTTGAGTCCATGGCGGGAAAACAGACACGAGAAGCAGCTGGAGTTCTCAGTTTCATTATTCAGCGTTCAGCTTACAGGAAGATGGCTTCAGCCTCGCCCAAACGCCTCGCAGCCTTTATATAGGCAACTCCCGGGTAAATGGGTTACTTTTCCCGCGCCAGCACCCGCGCATGCGCACGGCGCTGGCGACAGCCTGTCTGGTCCCGGGCAGCTTTGCACCTGCCCGGGACTGCCTGCAAACGCCCGAGCCGTTTGCAAGGCTCGGGACATAACAGTTCCCATTCTATTTCATTCTGAAAATCTCATTCTGGAATTATTTTCTTATGGCAAAAAATATACCCTCCCCAAAATAAGCTTCCCTATCCAAAGCCTTAGTCAGGTACTGTTTTTTTGTATGAACATGGAGCTGATCAATTAATTTCTACAAAATAAATAAAATGAGATCAGTAATTAAAGTCTTCTTCATAGGAACAGAAACTGATCAATTAAGAAATAATTCAGTGCTCTGAATAAAAAAACAACTAAACAAAACAAAAAGTGAAGAGGTGGAAACTGAAGTAAACTACTAATTTCATCAATGTAAGGAAAAGAGCTTGTGGTTTAATAATCATTATAGAATAAACTTAGTTATGGAAAAATGGAATTGCAGGATTATGTAGCATTACATTAACTACTATATGGATCTACCATTTAATTCTAAATCAGTCAATGAAAAGCAGAGCTTTGGCTGTGATAAAAGACTGAAATGTGGAAGGAATAGTAGAATATCCATTCCAGATTATTTTTATAGCTTATGATAATAAACTATTATATTTCTGCAGGTAAATATGTTTTATTTTAAAGTGGAAATTTCAAGGTTTGTAATTTTATATCATTTTTCTTTTTCTATGTGAAGATCGAAGCAGAAACATAATAAAGATGAATATAGCAAACTAAATGCTATGTTCAGTACATATATATAAACATGACTTCCCCCTTCAAGTTTAAATAATTTTAATAACATCATCTCCTTCTAAAATGCAAGAAACCTTCCAGGTCACTTTCTTGGTTTATTATTTGTATATCCCTTTTTATTATTAAGACATCAGCCAGTTTCTTTTATGTGCCCTGTGTAACATCTTCTTTCATTTCATTCTTGTAGCGTTTTATTTCTGAATTCTCTTTCAATCAGTCTCAGCCTTCTCCAGTAAATTGTTCCTCTTTCATAATGTCTTTTAAACATAGTCTATCTACAGAGGCAGACATTCTTAAAATTAATTTATATGTCCATTGTTCAAAACTACCCTTCAATATGTCCAGTGTTAAAATATTTTGCACCGTTCTCTTTTAATAAACCTTTAGTTCCTTCTAGTGTCCAACCTTCAAAATCCCACCCTATCATGTTTTTCTTTAGGTAATTCAAACAACAACATTTACCCATGGAAGGATTATTATAATTAATTCCAAAATCGTATTTCAAATTTAACTGGACTCTTAGTCCATTTATAAGTTTTCAAAATCAAAGTTCTAATTACCATTTTGCTGTTTATTTCTTTCCCACCCCAAACACACATTTTTAAGTCCTTAAACTTGTACATGAAAACCTTTTTCTCTAAGAATTGAAGGAAACTCACCTAGTGTTTTCAGACTTATTGATCCAAAGATTCCTAATCACTGAAAAGAGGTTATTAAGCAATTCTTGAAAGTGCTTAGAAAAAGAAGTATGCAAAACCAATCTCCTTTTAAAGAAACCAAACACATTTTGAGCAAGATATCCTTTCAGAGCCTTAAACCCATTATAGATTGCTGTTTTGCAGTCTTCTCATGAGAAGCAACTATCTGGAGCACTTGTGGGCAGTTTTTGTCCAGAGATCCAGTACTTGCCAGGTCTTCAACCTGCCTTGGTTATCCATTTCTTCCCCAAGGGTTGAAAGATATCATTGTTTATAATGTATATTCAAAAATGTTGGTTAAAATATGCATGATGAATTTATTTCTAATATTCCTGCTGGACTATGTATAACCCCAGTATTAAACTCCTGAACTCAAGTGCTATTTTAACATTTATTTTTTTTAAGCTTCCCAGAATAATCCAAAAGTTCATGACATATCAGTTTGTGAAATCAAATGACAAATAATTCATTAGTAAGAGAACTGTCAATACCAATCCTTGAAATTCTTTTATGCTCCCAACTTACCTTTTTTTTTCTTTTTCTGAGCAGTAAAATCCTGGGCTATTTTATTTCATTATGTTTGTCTCATGTCTGTGGGATATGCAACAAACATAAAAAGTGGGGGAATAGGGCTTTGATTACATCTTGCAACTACAATATTAACATTTTCCACACCCCTCCCATGGATGTCCTATCAGTTGGTAATCTATGCTGTCGTCCTATGAGTACTGAGGCTTTTCATGAGCTTTGCATCAGACTTTCTCCAAATATTTTTTGAAAATATTGAATATACTTTAACCATCCAATTTGTTTATATGATTGTATATGCTTTGGAGAAAAAGAAAGGGAGACTGTTTCAAGTTCTTCTCCTACTGTAGTCTTTATATCAACTCCTTATCATGACTCAATAGCAAAAAGAGTCACTATGTAAATTGAAAGTTGGAGTGACCTTTTTCCTCTGTCTAAATATATTGTAAATACCAATCAAAAGGAAGTGTTAAATTTGTTCTTTCTCATTGCAATATATTCTGAACTTGTCTTATCCTTCTTTTGTGTTGAACCTTCTATAGAGTTTTCTTAGAAATCACGTTTTTCAGCCCTTGAAATATTCTCATCACTTCATGCTGCAATTATCCTGTCTTCTTCAGGAAAAGGAATGAGCAAACCACAAGTCAGAACTAACCCTCATATTTGAGTAACATTCTTTTTTTTAGTTCTTATTTTTAGCCTTAGCCCTTCTCTATTATAAAGCCAAACATTGCATTAGTTCAATATGCTGCAGCAGCATTTTAGCAGGATTAAATCCGACCTAAGATTCAGTCCCAGAAGCTTTTTGTCTGTTGTCTACATTTCTGCCATTGTTCCAATCGCTCTAATGAACCATTTGATTCCACATTCCATTACCAAACCTCCCTGCCCTTAGCATGCTGCTGCTCTGCTTGTTTATGGGCATTCTCTGATATCATTTCAAATCCCAATAGTAAAGAACTTGTCCTCAGAACGCATGCAATCAGTGCTAATATGGACTGAAGGGAAAAATAACATTGTTTGCTTATGGAACTCTTTGTCACAAGCTGTATTGATAACTGCTGACAGAATGCTTTAAAAGGGAGTGGACTCATTTATTGAGGATACTCTATCAGCAATCAGCTTCCAGCCATATTTGCAGGCTTTTATAAAGGAACTTTTAGCTTTATATCATCAAAGGAACTTTTAATTTTATGTTATTTTAAGATGAATGCTAATTTAAAAAGGTGAGGAGAGAGAAAGAAGAAATGAAGCTGCCTTCTGACATGGAAGGCTATACTCAGTGAGAAATGCAACAGAACATTAAAAGCTTAAAGTGGTATTCCAATTTATGATTTCATGAATTTTATATTGAGCTTTAGCATAGTGAAAACCTTTACACCACATATAATTGGAACTTTGGAATTTACTCCCACAACTACTATTGGCTATCATCTTGAATGGGTTCAAAACAGGGTTGGAACTGATTCACAGAAATCATAAGGCTCAATGGCCATTAGCATTAATGACCATCCATCTGGGAGACTAGTGGGCTTCCTTATATAGTTGGTTGCCTACCGGTTAGCCACTGGTTGGCAACTGTGAGAACAGACTGATGAACTAGATGGGCCATGGGTCCAATTCAGCAGGTCACTCATGTTCCTATATTTCTGAATTCAATTTTTGTGCAGTAGGAACATATGTGTGTTGTTGACTAAAAGTGCCACTGAATTCCTGCCAGTTTCCTTTTCCTGACCAGGCTGCTGTGAAACTATGATTATGAACACGAACATTTTCAGGGAACTGGGTGGGAAATATATACGCAAAAGTTTGGGGTATATACAGACTGTGGAAGAAACTTAAAAAAAAACCTAATAAAAGCTGGAAGGGAAGCAAACATCTCCTTTGGCTAGACCTGCTGTTCTAAATACTGTATATATTTGCAAAGTGCAGTTCCCTAAGCCATTACATTGCAGATCTTGCAGTTCTAGTACATTCCAATAAGCACATAAGATATTGATATTTGTCTTATTAATGTTCAAGCAAAAGTGAAATCAGAGTGCTAGAGTGCAAAATGGTGGAAAGATCCAGATGCTAAGTAGCTGTCCCTATAAATCAGTGTTTCAGCTGCACTACTGCATAGAATATAGTAAATACTGTATTCATCCTCTGATCTGACACCAGAACTCATACTGCAAAAATCTTTGGAAAAAAAAGCAATCATAATATTGATTGTGTCAACATTATTCTGAACCTGCTTTGGTTAGTCCTTGCAGGTGGTCAGCTGTAGCAACTTAGTTCAACTTCATTCATTGAGCTTTCTGTTTCCTAAAGATCCACATTTTGGGGTATCTGACAAATGATCTGTAGTTTCCTGCAGTTCCAGGGAAGGCATGAGCTACACTGGGCCTTTATATAAATTGGTTGTGGTATCCAGAAATCACCTTCTATGTCTATCATCCTTTAATTTTTAAAAGTTAATGAAATTCAGAGTTGTGCAGATGACATTTATTTATTTATTAAAATTTATAGACCGCCCTACTCCCGCAAACTCCAGGCGGTTAACAATAAAAACACAACATTACATAACAAAACAAACAATACAATAACATTCATCCAGGGGTCAGATTTTATAAACCCCAGGCCTGCCAGAAAAGCCAGGCCTTAAGCAGCTTGCGGAAAACCAACAGGGTGGGAGCGGTCCTAATCTCTGGGGGGAGCTGATTCCAAGACGTGGGCACCATCACAGAGAAAGCCCTCCCCCACGGCCCCGCCAAATGGCACTGCTTGGCCGACGGGACCTGAAGGAGGCCCAGCCTGTGGGATCTAACCGGACGAAGGGAACTATGAGGTAGTAGGCAGTCTCGCAAATAATCTGGCCCTGAGCCATATAGAGCTTTAAAGGTAATAACCAACACCTTGAATTGGACCCGGAGACCAATAGGCAGCCAGTGCAGCTCACGGAGATAGGTGTAACGTGGGTGTACTGAGGAGCACCCACTATCACTCGCGCGGCTGCATTCTGGACCAACTGTAGTCTCCAAATACTTTTCAAGGGTAGCCCCATGTAGAGCACGTTGCAGTTGTCCAGACGTGAAGTGACAAGGGCATGAGTGACTGTAAGGAGACCCTCCCGGTCCAGGTAGGGTCGTAACTGGTGCAACAGACGAACTTGTGCAAAGGTCCTCCCAGCCACAGCCATCAAATGATGTTCCAATTTCAGCTGTGGATCAAGGAGGACACCCAAGTTGCGAACCCGCTCCGAAGGGGGTATATTTTCCCCTGCTAGAGTCAACACTGGACAGTTAACATGATCCTTGGGAGGCAACATCCAAAGCCACTCAGTCTTGTCGGGATTGAGCCTGAGTCTGTTAACCCCCATCCAGACCCTCACGGCTTCAAGGCAACGGCCCATCACATCAGCCACTTCACTGAGAGAGCTCGGGGAAGAGATAAATAGCTGGGTATCATCAGCATACTGATGAAACCTCACCCCGTGCTGTCTGATGATCTCATCCAGCGGCTTCATGTAAATGTTAAATAGGAGGGGGGAGAGGACCGACCCCTGCAGCACCCCACATTCAAGGGGCCTCGGGGTTGACCTCTGCCCCCCCACCAGTACCGATTGCTACCGGCCAGAGAGGTAGGAGGAGAACCACCATAAAATGGTGCTTCCCACTCCCACCCCTCCAAGTCGTTGCAAAAGGATACCATGATCAATGGTATCAAAAGCTGCTGAGAGGTCAAGTAGCACCAAGACAGAGGAATAACTCCTGTCTCGGGCCCGCCAGAGATCATCCATCAGCGCGACCAAAGCAGTTTCTGTGCTGAAGCCGGGCCTGAAGCCAGATTGAAAAGGGTCTAGGTAATCCGCTTCATCCAGAGACCGTCAGAGCTGGAGCGCCACCACTCTCTCTACAACCTTCCCCCAAAAGGGGAGATTGGAGACTGGGCGGAAGTTATTTAAATCAGCCGGGTCCAGGCTAGGCTTCTTGAGAAGGGGCCTCACAACCGCTTCCTTCAAGGGTTGCGGGAAAGACCCCTCCCTCAACGAAGCATTGATCAACACCTGGAGCCAGCCTCGTGTCACCTCCTTGGCGGCCGAGACCAACCAGGAAGGACATGGGTCCAATAAACAAGTGGAGGTGCTCATCGCTCCCATCGCTCTGTCAACATCCTCAGCAGTCACAGACTCAAATTCATCCCATAAAACTGGGCTAAGACCTGCCCCGGTCATCTCAGAAGGCCCTGCCCAATCGGAGTCTAGGTCTGTCCGAATCCGAGCGATTTTGTCTGACAGAAACTGCACAAATTCTTCCGCCCTACCCTGTAAGGGCTCCCCGGCTCCCTGAATGTTAAGTATTTATGATAGTTTATGATAGTAACTATTTATGATAGTTGCAACATGATGTGGTCATGTGGATTGCAATTTGTGACCTTCCTTACCAGCTTCCCACAAACAAACGTGGTAGGGAAGCCAACAGAGAAGATCACAAGCTGCTCTGGTAAGTCTCCCCCACCTGGCACCCTCCTTGAGTCTCGTGCTTGTATCATGCCAAGCTGGTGACTTGTGCATCCTCTCCAGCTGCAGTCACTTACTGGCCTACTTGCAAGTCCTCTGGGACTTTGACTTTGGTTGTCAGAAGCTGGCAGGAAATAGCAAGGAAGTGCTTGCCTGATGACACACAGTCCTCATTTAACCACAGCAACAGAAATGCAGGGATTGCTGTTGCTACGCAATGCAGTCAAGGACATTGTGCTTTATGCCCCCATCATTTAGCAACGGAAATTCTGGTCCCATTTCCTGTAGTAATTCAAAAACTATCTGCATCTCTTTCTCTAGTCAAAAATTGCCAAATATTCACACTCTTATTCCCAGAATTTCATATCATTCTGTTTTTTTCCCCAATTTCCCCCAAATACAGTTAGTCCTCCTTAATGACTAAATTTGGGATCAGCAAATCTATCATTATTAAATGGGACATCATGCAACTTCAATGCCTTATGATCTATTTTTTTTCTGTGGTTGTTAGGTTATTAAGTTAAACAAATCACTGTGGTTATTAATCAAGAAATCAGATGAACACAACTTGCAATTTTACAGCTGGCTTCTCCATTGAGTCTACTTGTTGGAAGTCATCTCTGAAGTGTGCAAATAATAATCATGTGACTTTGGCACTCTACAATGGTTGTAAGCACCATCAGTTGCGAACTGCCCAGATCTTGGATGCACGAATGGTGCAATGGATGCTGCAAGGACCAGTTGTAAAGTTATTTTTCAGGACTTCAAATAATTGCTTCATAGGGCATTTGTTAAACAGAAACTATCTGTATACTATATTCATTTGAATTCTTATAAGATTCAAGGGGAAAAAAAACATGAGATTTATCAGGTGATGATGGGGAGGTGAAATCCTATTCTCATCTTTTAATATATCATAGGCAGTTGTGAGTTGACTCTTATCCAAGCTGATTGTAAAAGCAGGATTTGAAAGTTGAGTAGTGAACTCATTGGTTAACCAAGATGGTTGAATGAAACTTTCGTGCAAAAAGATGTGTACTGTACGAAGATCAGAGTCACACGCAATCTAAACTAGCTGAAGAAGCTATGCTTGGCTCCACTAAAATATTGAGTTGAGCTCTAAGCCAAATGCAGGGTTTGGCTATTTCTTTCTGCATTGTGGATAGAATTATTACTTACATCAGTAAGAGAGGCTTTTTGAAGGCGATCCCACTGCAAGATGTTTAGTTACCTGATACTCAAGAGAAAGTCTTATCCTGTTGAGCTCTCAGTTGTTGAATGCTTTCCTCAGGGAGGAGAGCTAGTCTTACCAAGTTTTTAACTGTGGCTTGATTTAATTGGATTGATTTCATTATGCTGTTTTAAAATTTGACTTTAATTTTTATTTTAAGCCAACTTGAATATTCCTATCAAGAGAAGGGAATAGCTTAACAAACAAACAAGTAACAAGCAAGACATTAATAATTTGTTCTGCTTGGCGTTGGGTATTGTATCCTGCAAATAGTAAGTCAGAATTAACTGGAACCTATTTAGCAGCATAGAATTCAGGCCCATCAGGACTAAAAGCTAGGGATTTTTTGGGGTGGGGGGAGGGACTGCTATACCCTAACTAGTAAGAAGGGAATATTTTCTCTCACTATTCTGCTATTACTATTTTATTCAGGCTTGTTTGGGATTCCAGAAGCAGGAAGGATGTACCTGAGAAATCAGAGCTGTGCATTTTGCTAATCTTTGGGGCTTTGAGGTCTCCAGATTTTTCCCACTCCAGAGGTAAAACAGGTGGAGACACCTTTTTTCCAGGCTCCTGAAGTTTGAAGAGCTTGGAGCTGTGTGCTCTTTTGACTCTCACTTATACTCCCTGAGCCTGTGAAACCAGGGCAATCTACAATTAATCAGGGCAACATGCAATTTCTGATTGTCCTCATGCCATCTTTGCCATAGGTTAAGGTGTGATTTTAACCAGGGCAAGATTCATTTTGCTTTGTTCCATCACGATCCATTTTCTCTACTGTACAGGCACACAGCATCGACTCTTGGGACTGCAGCTACCCCAGTGGTTCCTTGTTCCTAGTTCATCCTCAGGCTGGAGCATGACACAACTGAAAAACCATAATGAAAGGCATATCTGAGGAAAAGCTGCCCTATGGGATTCTTTCTCCTTCCCTCCCTTCAAAGTTTTTATATCACTCCCTCATATAGATTCTGGGCACTTGACAAAATAAAAACATTGAGCATGAAATGTACTCCAAACCACAGCTCTTAGCCCTCAGAACAAAACCACAGATGGTTCCCAATGACCCTCAGTAAACAAATCCTGCTGAGAATGCCATTCTTCAGTGCCTTTTCAATGCCAGGAGCAGTCACTTCTGGGGGCCACATATTGTACATCAGGGAGGCCACTGCTATAGAGACCATCTTCTTGCCCACATATCTCACAACAGAACAGGAGCCAAAGGAGTCTTTCTTTAGTTGACCTCACAGGACAGGCAGAATAATTTTGAGCAAGTAAGGTAGTTCCTAATAAGTATTAATTCAATATTCTTCTCTTTAATATCAGATGTTCTGGGTATTATGGTTGTGAATTTAAATTAAATGATGGGGCATTCTGTATTTTTATAAAGGCATTTGTGTCTTTTGTCCTATATATGTGATGATTGCAATAAATTAATTTCTCACTGTATGCACATGAAAGGATAGAAAGGAGAGGAGAATTAAGTTTAAGAGGAAATATGTGTGATCACAGTTGGTTGCATAAACAGTTACAGAACAACTCTGTCACACTTAGGGCGCAATGTGCTTATTTGATATCACTGCAAATGAAGGCAAAAGTCAAAGAAGGCTCTGCCTTAATTTGTTTTTGTCCTTTTAGGTTATCCATCTGGCCCAAGTGAGTTTCCTCATCCCTGCCTTTGGTTTAACCTTCACTTTGGACCTTGAACTGAACCAGTAAGTATTTACTGCCAAAATGATTGTTCTTGTGATTCAAATGTAAGATTCCATTTTGATTGGATGATAAAGGAAGGGGAAAGAGTGGTTGGTTGGAGCCTCTCTGATAATTGGAGACAAAAAATATATTCAGCAAAATTATATATAGAACTCTAAATCTTGAGGAAATAGAAAATTACAAAGAATAAATAAGGAAGTAGTAAAAGATGTCCACATTTTAAAAAGAAATAAATCTTGTCCATAGAAAGTTATTTCAATACTAAACTAGGATTCTTCTTTATGATAAACTGCTTTTTACAGTACAATAGAGAATATTTCAGTGTATATTTTCAACATACACCATAAAATGCTTTCATGTAAAAGGATTAAGAATATTGAACAGCAGAATTGTAAAAAACTTGAAATGTTAGAGATTTGCTATCAGAATATAATAAATAATGCTGGCTAGCTAGTATATGTTAGTTTATATGTGATAGCAGGACTTATAGTGGCCAGAGCCCCAGATTGCTTAGAGTCACATAGGAAATCTTGTCATTCTGTAAGGTGCATTTGTTCATTACCATAATGGTCTCAACATCTTTTTTTTTTTAAAAAAAAATGAATTCTGATCACAGAGAAAATAGACTCTTAGGAACTCTGTTATGGAAAACTGAGTAACTGGGTTAATACACCATGCTAAACCCTAAATATTTTGTTAGGGTCAGGTTTCAAATATAGGTGGTCCCAGCTGTTGTGATTTATAAATCATGGATTATAGCATAAGCCATTGTGGCATGTTTAGTAAATTGTTATCAAATTGTCCATTCCACATGTCCAGTGTAACAACCAATTAAGTAAGATAACAAAAAATATACTGTCAGCAATTTTCATCAAATTGAAATAGTAAACAATTATTGTAAAAGCTGCAGGTTATGTATGTTTTTATAGTTTAATCTGATCCATTTGTTTATTTTGCTGTGGGTTTTTTTTAATTCTGTAAGCCAAGGAGAATCACCTGTGAGATTCACTATATCTAATGTCTATTAAAAAGTGACAGCCAATTTATAATGGATAAGTTCATCAATGAGTCTTAGTTCTAATAGCAAAATATTCAGGAGAAGTATATCTCTGCTGGGGCAAATTCTGGGGCAAATTGCAAGAAATTCTTGTGAACCTGTCCTTCCCCAAATGTATAAACAGTAAATTGAATTAGCTGGATCTAATCATACAAAATATGTTTCATTCAAATAATTCTTCAGGCATATAAATAAGCAGAAATGGATAAATTAACCTCTTTGATTACCCAAAAAATACCTATATTAATGACTGTCTGGAAACCCCTTAGAGACTTTTTGCATGAAACAGAAAAAATGCATTCATGATTTGTGGTTTTGATGATTAGAAAGAACTGGATAATAGAAAAACATTAGCTTTTTTGGAATCATAGAGTAAGAGAATATTGTTACTATATTTATATCAGCTGCAGAGGAAATTGGATGCTTCTTTCTATTTCTTTTGGTTTTCTCTTTATGCACATTTTCCTCTTTTTAATTCTTTTTCTTTCTGCTTCTTTTACTCTTTATTAGTTTGTGTTAGCTTTTAAGTTCTTTGCAAAACTTTTAATGATAGATACATGATAGAGAAATGGACAGACAGACAGACAGATAGATATAGATAGATAGATAATGGAACAATAGTTATTTGGGTAATTTTTTGAATATTTTAATCCCATGATACCTTAAAGAGGAATTAATGTATTAAGGTATAAATTTTCATCAGCTGTGAGATATTATGTCAAGTAGCAGATTTACATATATAAGAGTAGACAAAATAATAGAAAAATGTAATCTCCTTTTCAGGCAGGAGATAGTCTGTAATTATCTACAAATATGTTAAATTATTACAGACTCTATCTCATAGTGACCATTTAGAGTGCAATAATTTGTTTTAATTTGTTAATAAACAATAATGAGATTGAATGACATTGTTATCTCAGTTCAAATATTTGTTTTAAAAAACTGCATATGGAAGAAGCAGTGTTAACTTAGATTATACATCATGTTCTTCTCTCCCAAAAAAAGAGACCAAGATCTCATGAATGGATTGCAGTATGGGAGATGTGAAATTTTCAACATGGGAGTTCTTGTATATATCAATCTCTCCCAATGTGGTGTCTTCCAGTGTGTAGATTTCCAACACTCTTAATTCTCAAATATCTTGTGGGCATATTGGGTGGGAGTTATTAGAACTGAAATTTAGGGCTACTCTATTGGCAAAAGCTAAGGTAGTAATAGGCAAATTCACAAGCATGTATGTGGGTGCGTACTTTTTCTTTACATATGGTTGTGACAGAGTGTGACAGGATAGGAGTTATAGTGTGTTGATTTTGTATTTCTGATGGCAAGCCAAAATATGTGCAGCAAATGTGTAAGGAGATGTGCTTGTCTTCCTGTTTGTTTATGTAGGTGGGTATGCCTATGTTTACGTGATAAGACTAAATGCTTGTTATGAGTGGAAAAGGCCACTGCAGTCATACCAGCTCTATCCCATCTGCTTTTATTAAACAATTATGAACATAGCTAAAAAAATGAAAATGGAGATTTTAGTTCCAGGCAATGTTCTATATGTATTGATTATGCTGGTCTATGGCTGTAATAGAGAATTGTTTTAATTTATATATATTGATAATTGTGCTAATTAAAATATTGAGATATGGAAGGGGCAACACTGAGTTTAATTTCTAAAAAGGAGTTTCGGTACTAAAGTATGTATCTCCTGCATATGCCTTGCTCTTTGTCTCTGATGAATTCAGAGACATTATAATTATATAACGATGAGAGAAAGTCACTCTGTACTTGCTTAGTGACATTACACTTATTATTTATAACTTCCAGAGCTGTCTTGTCAATGAAAAACAGTTTTATTGTTTATGCTGTAGTCAAATTTCAGTTCCCTCTATCTCAGAAACTATTTTACAGTATTCCATTAGTAATTGTCAGAGGTTTTTTTTAATATGTGGTTGCAGGTGCACACATGTGAAACAATGCAAGCAAATGATTGACTATGACACCATATTTGGCATAAATTTGCTCATTTTGGGCATGTGATTATAGTCATAATTAATTCCACTCAGTTCCCAGTGTTTGTACATTTATTATTACTAGTTTAAATTTACTAACTAACTTCAGGGGGCTCCTGAAAGTATGATTATGTGCATAATGTATATCAATATATGAGCTTCTATGTACATATTGCAAGTTTAAATAGAACATAAATAAGGTGTGGCTATGAGAAACCAGAGTTTTTTTTCACGCAGTGATTTATTATTATTATATGAATCATACAATATTGTAAAGATATTTGGCTTTTTTCATACTAGCTCCTAAATTATGTGTAAATATATATCTGGGGTGAATATAGTTTGAAGCACTATGTCTGAAAGGTATGATTAGGTGAGTGCCTTTGAATATTTAATAAGGCATCTGGAAACATTTCTGCTCTATCCTGAAAATAAATTAAGTTGAGGTTAGGCACTAGATCACTGTAAGATGAGGTTGCTGATGATGAGTTTTAGTCTGTAACTAGATATGATGTGGTAAATGAGCAGGTTAGGTAACTGAGTTTCACCCTTAGACTGTGCCTGCTTTTACCCAGGAGTCCAGATGTCCTGAAAAATGACCTGAGCAAAGCTCAGTGTTCATTTTCAGTGTTGGAATTTGCCTGGGTACCACAGAACTGAAGAGAAGTATGCAGAGGTATTTGCCAGGGACTAACAGCTGCTGGGTTACATTGAGCCTTTCCTCCCCTTTTCTAGGGAGTTTGAAGACCCTTTTTATGAGTGTACAGCTCTTCCAAATACAATAGTTAAAAAGCTTGAACAAGTCTAGGATAAATAATTATAGTGCATCTGGGAAGAATGTTTCTAGAATGCTGCGAATGGATGGATTTCAATCATGAGATCCACATATCTGTATTGAGGAAAGGCAAGCTTTGCTATTTCCCAATCTAGATTGACCAAGCAATGAATCCTGGTTGTTGGCATCCATTGCTTTTTCACCCAAGGAATCTTCTGTGGCAAGTCTTTGCAGAGAAGGTCTGTCTTCAGAAACTAAGCTACGAGATCCTAGAAGTAACACAATGTAGGAATCATTTGGACTAGTAGTTCTCAACCTTTTTAATGCCGCGACCCCCAACCGGTCGTAAGTCGAGGACTAAACAGGTCATAAGTCGAGGACTAAACTGGTCATAAGTCGAGGACTAACCAACTGGGAGTGCCGTGCATGTGTGGTGCCGCCCCCTGCGCCGGCTGAGGTGTAGCTGGCAAGCGGCAGAGACGGAGCAGGCCGACCACCGGCTGGGCCACCAGCTGACCCAGCCCAAGGGAGGTAAGGCACCCACCGGAAAAGGGGAAAAAAAATGGCAGACAGCCTTGCTTGGCGACCCCCATGAAATGGTCGATCGACCCCAAATGGGGTCGCGACCCATAGGTTGAGAACCGCTGATTTAGACCAACAGCAAGAGTTTGTTCATGCACATCCAGAGAGCTCACAATGTAGCACATTCTTTGTATGATAAAGCCCCCAACACAATAGTCATTCAAGAAATTTCTCATCACATGAACCCATACAACTGACATGACTGTCAACTAGAGGGTAGTTTAGAGCAGTCATACTAAGCAAAGGAGAGTGAGTAAACAGGGATAGGATCAGTCACACAGAAGAAATGACAAAGGTTTTGGTGTCCTCAATCCTGTTAATTTTATAAGAATGGATTAGGAAAACAGGAGAATATGAAGCAGATTTGATGTCAAACATGGATGAAAGTGTTTATATAACTTTCAATATTTTTTTTCTCCCATCAGCCATCTGCTGTCCTTAAATTATGTAGAACGTCATTTTGAACATGATGGAAATGCCAGCCACACCATGGTAAGGAAACTAAAGATCTATATCTATATTGTTTGACTTAATATTTAAATAAGTGTAGAGCGCATCAGGAGAGAGAGAGATTGAGAGATTGATTGAATGATTGAGAGAGAACCTTGTCACAAGACCTTGACCTGTATTTATTTCAGGCTAATTCTCTGATCTGTTAAACATGAAAAAACTAGCTGGGTGGGGCAGCGGGAAGATTGTGGATGGGAGGAATGCTGGTTGTATTTTGCAGCTGCCAGAGCAAAGATGTAGATTGGAGATGCTGAGTCTGAAAAAGAATGAATGGATGATCCAGAAATAGCCCTGTTCTCCCTACAAAAGGAAGCCTCATAAGTAGAGCATCAATAATACTAAGTGCTTGCTAAGTGGTTGGTCACACACAGCCTCCCAAGCAGCTGCAGCCAATCCTCGAGTCCATCCATTTTATTTCCCTGCTTTGCCAGGAGCGATGGCTTTCCCCATTCTTCTCTGAGCTAACCTGAACCATGCTGTTTTCTATAAATAGACACGAGAGGGAGGTGGCTGCTTGCTCATGCCTATCATTCTGCAACAACCTTGAACACAATAGGCAGTGCAGGGACACTTGTGAATTGTTTCACAGAAAGACATAAGCAGGCGAAAGAAGGTCAGCAGACAGGCATGCCTCTACACAGAGGGTATAGCTAGGTATTGATGTGCCAATGTCATTTCAAGTATTGTTTAGTGTTCGTTGCTGTTATTGTTCAAGTGCAGGATTATCCACACCGACTTTACATTTTAAATGCCATGCTTCTTTGAGCTGTACATTCCAAATCACCAAGTTATTCCTGAAAGATAACACTCGGCCCTCTGTCACTCTCCAACTATGTTGAACTATTGTTCCTATTAAAATTAAGTAATGCTGAGTATGATAGCAGTCATAGTCCAACATACCTGGAGGGTACTGAATGGTAGAAAGCTAGAACATCTGGAATCCATATTTGGAGAGTGGAAAGTGGTGGAAAGTCTTATGAGAGTCTGTCTGTGTGCATACATTCTGATTTATTCTCTGGTCATCTCTTGCCTTGGTTTCTTTAATTTTCTCCTTTCAGCTTTTTCACCATAATTTCAGAAGACTAGCTAATTTCCTTAGTCCTCTGCCTGAGGTCTGTGTAGTTTGTACCTCTACATATGATAATCCTTTCTTCTGTTATCTCCGCAAAAGCTGAAATATCAAGATCTGAATTATCCAGGACGGGGGAAAACAGTTCACATTCATTTGAGATGGTCATGCAATCCACACATATAGAGAACATGTGAAAATGTTTTCTTTAATGGATGTCAGGATCAGATTTTATGATACTTTAGAGGCCATGAACATAAGAAAGGTGTTCAAGGAATTTGAAGTGATCGTTCAACAGCATACCTGACTGAGCAGACATTATGATAACCTGATCATAGTTTTTTCTGCTATGATGAGAAGTAGTATGCTTTCAAGTTTGTATTAAATGTGCAAATTATCATATGCGAATTTTAGGCAACTTTGAAAATTTTGTTCTCTTTTTGGTTTTACAAAGATATGTAAGTATAACTGTGTAAAATACAACAAAGAAATCGAATTTCAAGACTCTTCTTCAACTTTACCTTGCTGTTTTGTTGTCACTTTTTCCATGCCTGTTTACTTTTTATATTAGAGCAGTAGTAGTATTTATTTATTTGGTTAATGATTAACTAATTTAAAATAGCAATTACAAAATGAAACAAATTAAATTTAATTTGAAGTTTATTTAGCATATACTAAAACAGGGCTTTTTAACCAGTGATACGGGTATCACCTGTGATACATTGGCACCTGGCAGGTGGTACATGACTATCCTAGAAAAGTGGTAGCGGGAGACGGGAATGAGCTGAACCGGTGGCAGCACTGCACAAGCCTGAGCGAGAGATGGCTGGAATTGCAGGGCTGTCAGGGCTCAGCAGAAACGCCAGGATCAGTGCCGCTTTCCAGCTGATTGGCACTTCTTCGGGGCTGTCAGGGCTCTGTGGAAGTGCCAGGATCAGCGCCAGGCTCCAGATGGAACTCAGCGCTGATCCTGGCACTTGTGCTGAAACCAGAAGAAGCGCCGATCAGCTGGAATGTTGCAGCATCTCCAGGGTCTTGTGATTTACATTCAGATGCTTGGCAACTGATTCATATTTATGATGGTTACAGTGTCCCAGGATCATGTGAAGTGATCAAAACCTGCTGCAACCATCCAGCAGACAGGGGGAATAAAAACCAAACACCCCCCACCCCACCCCCACTGCCAATCCTCAACAGAAATGCTCACAACAATGAAAACCTCGGACAGGAGGAAGAGCCGCGGCCAGGCGGGCAGGCAGGTGTCTTGCTTGGCTGTGGCTTGGGGGGCACTTTTTTCAGTGCCATTGTAACCTAGAACAGTCACTAAGCGAACTGTTGTAAGTCGAGGACTACCTGTACTTTATCACTTCCCCCCCCCTTTTTTTTTTGGTCATCAAGTTTTTGACACCTTGCTAGGCGACTGGTGGTACTCGGATGTTGCCATAGCCTAAAAGTGGTACAATGGGTGAAAAGGTTGAAAAGCCCTGTACTAAAAGACAAACCACACATTACATCTACACTTCTACTGCTGTAATAATGTTACATCCAAATAATGATAATTTAATTTTTTAAAAAACAATTTCTTTTAATTATGTTAGAGCAAGTTCTGAAAAAAAAGCTATCTAAAATAGTAGCATGCAAAAAAGCAAAGGGTGTGATCTTTTAAAAATAATTTTAAAAAACTAAACCTAATGCCAGAAAAATACAACTGAACACTCACACAACTCTGATATAACAAAATGTAAGTCAATACATTTGTTTACTTTATCCCCAGGAGGAGCCATTATCCAATAGCAAAGCGTACCCATTTGCATTTGGAAGGCCTCAAGTTCAGTTTATTGCTTATTTTCATAGTAATTTTATTAAAAATTATAGTAACAGAAAAACTGCAAACTAAAAAAGGAAAAAAAATTAGATACAAAAAAATAGAAAAACAGAAAAGAAAAAAATAAGAATATATTAAAGAAAAAAATATATAGAAGGGAATGACTTCCTTCTTTATCACAAGCATAAACAATTTTAATAACTTATTAAAGGTAAAGGTAAAGATTTCTCCTGTCCCAGTCAGATCTGATTATTGGGGGGGGGGCAGTGCTTATCTCTGTTTCTTAGCTGAGGGAACCAGTGTTATCTTAAAAGATTTCTGTGATCATGACTATATACTGAGGCGCACAGAACGCTGTTACCTTCCCAACAAAGTGGTATCTATTTATCTACTTGCATTTGCATGCTTTCAAACTGATAGATGGGCAGGAGCTGGGGCAAATAATGGGAGTCACCTGTCATGCAGGACTCAGGTCTCGAACCCAGGTCGTATACGTCTAGCACCCCCAATAACTTTTATTTCTATCTTTCTGATGTTTAGTCACTTCAAATAGTGCCCTAGAAGTTTATTTCTTTTCATTTTTTTCTTTGTTCTCTCTCATAAAATTTTTCAAACCTTCATAAAATATTTATCTTGCTTACTCTCTTGGTTTGTTATTTGTATATCCCTTTTAATTATGAAGACATCAACTAGTTTCTTTTATATGTCCATGTAACATCTTTTTTCCATTCATTCTTATAGCCTGTTATTTTTAAACCCACTTTCAAATTGATCTCAGTATTGTCTGATAAAACTTGTTCCTCTTCTATAACATCTTGTAAATAAAGTCTATTTATAGAGGCAGTCATTGTTAAATTAACTTCTGGGTCCATTGTTTAAAAATATCCTTCAAAATGTCCAATGTTAAAATATTTTGCTCTATTCTACTGTATTTGTAAGTCAAATTTAAGTATTCTTCTCCTTTAATTGTAATCTTATTTGCTTCTAGTTTGTTTAGTGCCTATTTTTTAAAATCTTACGTTTAAAAAATAAAATAAAAACAAAAATATTTTCCTAGGGGAATTTTTTTTAATAATTAATTCCAAACTCTTATTTCAAATTTATCTGGACTCTTAGTTCATTTGTAAGTTTCTAAATAATGCTTTGGCTCCTTGTTTCCTATAGTTTTTAAGTCCTTAAACTTGTAATTAAACTTCTTTCTTTATTTTTTCTCAAAAAAATGTTCCCATTTTTCCTGCTCTGTCGGATACTCTGTTTCTCTCATCCTCCAATAAACTGACTACACATACTTTCTTCTACCCATCTTTTGAATGAGTGATAATATCAACGACTATTTTCTACAGACTCCCTTCTTGTTTCTGGAGTAGCATAAAGAATCTGAATGATAGTGCTGTGGTAGGGAAGGTTTGATTTATCCTTGCTGGTTGATTGCTTATTTTTGCTTCTTGTATTGAAGAACAAGCCAATTTGCATTAGAAGAATTTAAGCAGATAAAAGAAAACATGATGTTTTTACATCTCTTTTAGGGAACAAGTGAGCACTGTTACTATCAAGGCAATCTCCGTGGAGAAGCAAACTCTTTTGTGGCTTTATCTACCTGCCATGGCCTACAGTGAGTAAGGAACTGTGAAATAGGAAAAGGAAACATGGCAAAGAAAGCCAGGTTTCCATCAAGGCAAAGTCACTGTGGTTGTGTTGTATTTTTTTTAATTGGCTGTGTCGATATCCTTTATAGATGAAGAATTAATTTAGACATTTAAAAATAATAATTCTGATCATAAATATTTTTAAAATAATAATTCTGATCAATCAGAAACTAGATTAAAGTTGCTACTCCATTGCTGAGTGGGTTTGGGGATGCTGTAACTGGTTTCTGTGACATTGAAGGCCAGTTTAGCACCTGGTAATCATATTTCCTAATAATTCTTAAGGGGTTGTAATCTGCACATAGACATTTCTTGGTCCATATTCTGTTTTATTTTCTTGAGTGAGAGTAAGAAATGTCTATTATGATTGCTTCATGGAAATGCTTAACATGCAACTGTTTAGAAACCTGTAACTTTGTCCTAAGGAAGTTACTGATGTCTGCCTGAATATTGTTTCTTAATTTTTTCCTCCTAATGTAAATATAGTTGCTTTAGTGTTTTATGTAACCTCTTCGTATTTCTTTGCACTTCTTCAGTGGTGTTTTCTCTGATGGAAAAGATGCGTACCTCCTGAAGCCTCATGATTCACTTGAACATCAAGCGGTAAGGAAAGCCTGGCCCGGGCTGTAATTCCATCACTGCCATGGAGATACCTCACTTGTGTTTCATCCCCAGAGGTGAAAGGAAGTTCGTATTGGCTTCCTTCCCTCCTGTAAACTTCTGTAGATATTGGGAGTCTGTTCTAAGACAGGATCAGTGTCAAAGTGAGGTGTCCGGGCAAAATTACTGGCACTGAATTGCAGAGGCCTGGATTCAAATTTCTCTTCAGCTAGAAAGCTCACTTGACCAACCAACATCACTAGGTTGTTCCTAGGATAAAAGATAACCATTACAAGATGCACAGTTGCTTTGATCAGTAGTGACATATAAGAATAATACACATACATTCTATTTAGGCTTTCTTGGCATGGTAACAGAAAGAAAGAAAAATGCCACCTTTAAAACTGCAAGGCCAGACCCATGCAGGGCTAATTAACTCCAACCTTTATCAAGAAATTGTCGTGTGTTTTATTTTTCTCAACACTTTTGTTGAGAAAAATACTATACTACAATCAATGTATTGATTTCAAAATGTGCCTTTCTTTCTCCCTAAGGGATAGGGAGGCTATTATGGCTGCAAATCTTCCAGAAATTGCTAAAGAAAATATCATATTCAGATTCTAAAAATTCTCCAATACAGAGCATATCATATCAGGTTCCAAAGAAATTGGGATCATTTTCTATGGTGCTAAATGGCTTAGGTAACTTCTAAATCTGCTTCTCCCCACAAGTTGGCCTAATGTATTTCCAGCATCCATTCTTTTGTAAAAGCCTGGATAAGGAGTTTCCCAGGGTGCTTCTTTTGAATGTTGTTACCATAGCAGCAAAGGAAAGAAGATTCCATGTTTTTTTTTCCCCCAGAGAAACTGCTTCCTCTACCTTTTTACTTCTTATCTGCCCCAATTTGCATAGATGTTTTACTATTGCTTTATTCCAAACAATCATTTTAGAGATTGCTAGATGAAAAACATGGTTGGGGAAACTTACAATATTTTGCTCAAAAAGTATTAGAGGAAAAAGAAATTGAGATAACATAAACATAAACTTCAGCTTAACATAGGAGGAAGAAACTGATTTTCAGCTTAGGATGTTTTAATATTGTAATAGATGAACCAATAAGAAAGAAACAATTTTTAAGCATGAACAGGGTGTTATTCAGTCTTGAATAACAGTAACACTTTGATGCACATGGCACATGGAGAATCTTTTCATCAGTCTAGAAACAGTTCAAAAACTGTGAGATCTCACAATATTGGCTAAGAGAGAACTGACTCATGCTTCTTTTGGCTTTATACCAGTTTATCCAAAATTGGGGCAAAGCTGATGTTTTCTTCTGCAAAGTTTCAGATATCTAGAACATGTAAATACTTTGATCTCTCATAATGGTATTTTTGCTTCCACCCTTTGATTATTCCTGCGCTATATGTGGATGCAATTAATTCACAGGTCCTTTAAGAGAGAAGATGGCTTAGTAGCTTTGTGGCTTTCATAACACATCACAGGGGTAGTTTTGCACATATTGAACATAAAACAAGAGCAAGAACATGAGTAGTGATGCTAACAGTTATTTCCTTTCTCCTTTGTGTGGAGTAGAGGTGAAAGGATTTTAAATGGATCAGTGGTAGTTCAGGATAAAGCCCTGATTGACTTCTAGGGGTGTTTTTGTTTGTCTCTACCCATACCCTTATAATTTTTGAAAGTTTTTTTTTATTATATAAGCTTTTCCAGATAATATAAAGAGAAATAACAAAAGAATAAAGAATACAAAAAGCAAAGTAGAAGATAAACATAAGCAAAAATATAACAACAACAACAACAACAACAAAAACAACTTTTAGTAATGCATTCCCTCATTCTTTTCCACTTATTTTCCAACTGCTAACCACTACCTAGATATTTTGCTATAAACTTGAACATAAAACGGTGGAGGTTATTATTAGTACCTAAGACATTTAAGTTACTATTTTAAATTTATCCTTTAACTCTTTTCCCAGAAAACATTCCACATGTCTGAATTTACCTTGGCTGTGATTTTTATAATGGAGCCATTCCTGCTTGAATTTATTTATTCAATTTATATAACTGCCCATCTAACATAGGTAACTCAAGGTAATAAAATACCTTTGCAATAAAATACATATGAAAAAATAAAAATGAAAAATGTCACATGTGTAGGGTCCTGGTCCTGGGCACAAAACTAAGTTTTCAAGTCCTTATGGAAGGGCACAAGGATGGAGGCCAATCTAATCTCAAGGGGAAAGGTATTTCAAAGGGCGAGACCCATAGTAGAAAAGGCTCTCCTTCTGAACCCCGTTAGGCAACATCCTAGCTGACAGTATCCAGAGCATGCCCCTCTTGCTGGATCAAACAGGATGGTAGAGACAATTGGGAAATGATAAGTAATCCAGTTCCTTGGTCTGAGGTTAGAAATGGTGCCATTTGGAATAAAAAATTCATCTTGGGATGCGTTTAGGATTCTGAGGTAGGCAGGCTGGCTTCAAGCCACTCGCCAATAAGGAATGTAGAAGGGAAGGGAATAGTAAATATTGTAACTGAGAGACATGACAGAGAAAGAAAAAAGAGCCAAAGAAAAATACAGATAGTCTTCAACAGTTCATTTAGTGACCATTAGAATTTACAACATCACTGAAAAAAAAGACCATTTTCACACTTACGACCATTGCAGCATTTTAATGGCCACATTATCAAAATCCAGACTTTTGGCAGCTCACCACATTCACTTAACAATCATGTTACTATCTTAGCAATTGCAGTGATTCACTTAACAACTGTGGCAAGAATAGTTGTAAAAAGTGGCAAAAATTATTTTACAAATGTCTCACGTAGCAACAGAAATGTTGGGCTCAATTATCGTCCTAAATCGAGGACTAACTATAAAGCTAGAAAAATTAGAGACTGGTGGATGGAAATGCATAGTTGAAAAAAAGACAAGAGAACAATCAAAGAGAGCTTTGTAGCAGAACATTTGCTTTATATGTGGATATTCCACGTTCTTTCCCTGTCACCCATGTTAAAAGATTTATGAATGATCAGGAAGATTTAAGACCTTGAAGAGCTGTCAGAATATGTGACAGTAGTTGTAATTTGATGCAGTTTGGATCTATGAGGTTCTGAAAAATAAAATAATGCTATGTAGTATAGATGTAATGGACTAGCGTGGCAGGCAGAGACCAATGTGGTGGGGGGGGGGAGGAAGAAATTAGCTAAGGGATGGAATACTGAAAATTGAAAAGTATGTCATACATAGAGGGGAAGTCCGAAAAATGGGATTGTAGAAAAATGAGGCAGTAGCAATCTTTCTTGTACACAGAGAAACATGAAAAGGGGGGGGAAAAAAAGCAGTTTTCCACTATGTGATTAAAAAAAACAAGTGCTGTCTAAAGTGGAGAAATTCAGAGAGCAGACTAAGAGGAGATGGCCAGAGAAAGAGGTGATTAATTGCTAATAGGGACCTTTCTACACCACCATGGATTCTATTCCCCAATCCTTCAAAAGCAGCCTGGAGCTGATTTGCAGTAATTTTCACTTCTACTGAATTCAAAATGCTGAACACAGCATGAGCCAATCAGTTCTTCCTACCAATTATCCTGTAGGTCAGGGCTTTTCAACCTTTTCACAGATTGTATCACTTTTAGGACATAACAATATTCAAGTACCACCAGTGCTTAGCAAGGTGTCAAAAATTTGATGACTAAAAAAAAAAAGGGGGGGGGATTTTGGGTTTTACTGATTGGATTCATTTGTTGTTATAGAAATGGCTAATTTATACTATTATGGAAAAGTAAAAAGTTGAGGTTCAATGTTAATGCTTCCTTCTACTGCAACAGAGGAAGTCGGAAGTCAATGCCTTTTCTTTTTCCCTTCTCCCCCTCACTTTCCCCCCCTTCTTTCTCCCTACTGTGTCCTACTATTTGCTTTTGTATTTTATTCCATAATCTAATAAAATGTTACAAACTGGAAAAAAAAGGAAAATACCGGTTTTAATTTCTTCAGTGGCGGTTCCTTTGCTCTCTGGCCATGTGGGGGACCCCTGGCGGTGCAGGCTGCCCAGAGCCCTGGGCAGTGGAGGGCAAGCGCCCAGCTCAGCCCAGCCTTCCCCAAGGGGGTGCCCGGCTGGGCTTACCTTCTCCTGAGGCTGTTGCTGCTTAACTTGCTCTCCTTGGCCAGGTTGCTCATGGTGTGTGCGGGAGGACAAAATGTGTGGATCAGAGGGAGGCCCACTCCTCTCCATGCTTTGTAACCAAAGCATCCTCAGCGATAGGATGGGAGACCACCAGGAGAGTCAGGAGGAGGGGACAAGAGGATGGCAAAACGGCAGCAGGGCTGGTTGTGGCCAAGTGCTAAATCAGGACTTCCCTCAGACCCCTCCCTCTCATTATAATCTCCTTCCTTCCTTCCTTCCTTCCTTCCTTCCTTCCTTCCTTCCTTCCTTCCTTCCTTCCTTCCACTTTTCTTCTTTTTCCTTTCTTCTTCATTCTCCTTTCCTTTTTCTTCCTTCCCCTCTTTCTTCCTTTTTCCTTCCTTGCTCTCTTCCCCTCTTCCCCTCTTTCCTTCTTTTTTCTTTGTCTTTCCTCTTTCCCTTTCTCCTTTCCTCTCCCTTCTTGGATGCTCAAATGCAAAAAGGGAAACATTTCTCAATGCCTCCTGCCTTGTGATTAAATGCCATTTTTGCTAGTAGTTTGGGGCTACTTAAAAGATTGAGAACAAACCAGGCTCAGTTTATCCATGCTTGCATTTAGTGGGGGCGTCCATAGACAACAGTACATCAAAACTGTCAAAATAGTGGCTATGATCGTTGATCAGAGCTCCTCCGTTTTTTATGTGCCACAGCATTAGCATTTAGGAACAGAGGTAGCTTAGTTGCTTTTCTATTAATACATAATTCTTAAAAGGGCTCTCTTGTAGGGATCCTGCCTTGGTCTAACTGAGACTGGAAATATAGCAAAGGAAAATGTTTCCCCCCACTCTGCTTTGTCCTATTTTCCCCACTGGAAATGGCTGTTAGCAACATGCAAGGAGGGGATACTTGAAGAGCTCACAATTCAAGAATACTAATGTTAATTTGGATTGCCAACAAAGTTCTGTCTGTGACAAAACAGAACACAAAATTGCGTTCTCCTTCGAACTGGGGCATTTCCAACCAAGTTGCCTCTCCTTCCTTCCTTCCTTCCTTCCTTCCTTCCTTCCTTCCTTCCTTCCTTCCTTCCTTCCTTCCTTCCTTCCTTCCTTCTTCCCCTGCTTTTTTTTTTAAATTGCCGGAGGCTCTGGGCAGAGGTGGCAGCAGGCAGGCAGTGGTGGGGAGAGGCTTCACATTTTGACCCCTTCCCCCTGTCATTGCCTCTGTATGGCTCTCAGCTCACCTTTCCCAGACCTGTGCATTTGTTTGTGTGTGTGTGTGTGTGTGTGTGTGTGTGTGTGTGTGTGTGTGCATGCGCATGGGCTGGAGGGGGTCCCCATGCCCTCAACAGAGACCTTCTGCGATGGCAGGGTGCAAACTAATGAAAGCTGGGTTTTTTTGGAGTACTTGTTTCTTTTTCTCAACGTGCCGCCGATTGCATCGTGCCCTGTGCCTCTCAGCTCCCACCTTGGGGGAAAAGGAAGCACTTCTCTTGCCTTTTTTCTTTCTCAGTGGTCAGCAGGGATGGTCAACATGGATGCCAGGTGCTCGCTGCCTTCTCTTCGCACACCCAGGGGGAGCAGTCCCTGGCTGGCCCTTTCCTGCCAAAACCTCTTTTTATATCCTCTCCTCTCTCCCCCCTCCTCCTCCTTTTCACTTCAGGGCACCTCCAGCTTCCAGAAGCACCGATCAGCTGGAGCCCAGCACTGACCCTGGGGCTTCTGCTGAGCCCCAACAGCTGCAACTCCATCTGTCTGTCCTTCAGGCTTGTGTGGCACTGCTGCCACTTCAGCTCATTCCTCTCCTCCCCGCTATCATTTCTCTAGAATGGTTGCATACCATCTGCCAGGTGCCAAAGTACCACCTGTGATATGCGCACCACTGATTGAAAAACCCTGCACTAGAAGGCTTGGGTTAATTGCATTCAATCAGTACAATACAAGCAGGTTGCACTCATAAGCTTGGTGATGTAAAGAAAAAAAATTGTTGCTATTAGAGTGGAGGATATAAAGCTCCTTTTACTCTATGAGAACCTCTGAGTGAAGCAGGGACAATTTGGTTTTTGCTCAGGACCTTAGAGTCAAGGTGAGGTACATTCTCACTGATGGAAAATGGCATGCCTATGAATTCTTCAGAGTTCTATCAGTGCAAATGAAAAAATTGCCTTTGACCAATTCTAGATAGGATAGCAATTGACCCAAAAATAAATCGGCTTAGCTGCTGCATACAGCATGAGAGTATACCTCTGGAGACATCTTCTGAAGCAAGCCAAAGATACTATGTGGAACACAGATTACAAAAAAAGTCTTTCATTGTTACCATGGCTATATGGGACACTAGAATTGACCCTCATGTTTGGCTTTTCAGCTCAACATTAGAGTACAATGAACATATCAGTGTAGAGATTGGTACTGTGGTAGCAATTTATGTTATCTTTCCAAACAACATAAATTTGAAGAATTAAAGGCACTTTAAAAACAAAGAATCCTTTGGTGTGATTTTAAATTCCTGTTTGTATGAATATATATTCAGTAGTATGAATATATTTACACGTAAGAATATTTTCTTTAGATAGACATATGTAAAGGAAGAAGCTTGCTATCATGATCCTTCCTATTCTGTGATTAATTTATTCTACCTTCACAGAATGTCTGAAAAATTATCTTAATATAGACCCAAGAATGAGGGGTCCTTGGTGCTCTCTGAACTTTCTTGTTTTCTTGCAGACATTTCATTACCCTAACTAGGTAACATCATTAATGCTAGTAAGGAGTGCTGTTTGCTGTCTGTTTATATTTTAATTCTATAGAATAGAAGCTGTGTAAGGACTTTATTTAAATGAGCCCAAACTCAATGCAGCAATCCAGAACAGCAGAAAAAGGAAATGGAGCATCTATACAACACATTCCAAAAAAATGGATACCTACACAACTTCATCAAAAAGTTCCTAACCACTCAACCCAATATAGCACAACCAACCCAAACTCTAAAAAGAATTACACTGCCATACATCAAGAATATCTCAGAAACCGCAAATAGACTATACAACCACATGGAATCATCATAGCACATAAGCCAACTAAAGCCCTTCAAAACGTCCTAAGTAAACCCAAAGATCCAGCAACCCCAGAAGGAAAACAAGAGTCATCAACAACATACAATGTAAGAACTGCAACAACCGCTATGTAGGACAAACAGGCAGAAGACTGGCAGAACGTATCCATGAACACCAACTGGCAGTCAAAAGGCATGACGAAAATTCTTTAATTTCACAACATATAGACAGATTTAACCATAATTTCAGCTGGGAAAATGTGACAATCCTAGGCCAGGCCAAATCCAAAAATGCCAGGGAATTTCTAGAAGACTGGCACTCTGACAAATCAGCCATCAATTGATACATAAACATTAGCAACATCTATAGACTATGCAAAAGAGACAATCAACTAGCCCAAAAGAGAAAAAGACTCCAGCACTTCTCCTCCAGTAATCAGCACTCAGATCAGCGCAGATTAACTCTAACTCTGTTGTTCAGATCAACAATCAAGTAAGCAATTTTCCAATCAAGAAACTGCTACAGAGGCATTAGTGAACAGCCTAATCAAAGAATCCCTAAGACTGCTCCCACCACCCAGACAGGCAAGAATATAAACAGACAACAAACAGCACTCCTTACTAGCACTGATGATGTTACCTAGTTAGGGTAATGAAATGTCTGCAAGAAAACAAGCAAGCTCAGAGAGCAACAAGAACCCTTCATTTCAGCTCCAAGCTACAAATATTCTCCTTCATTGAGACTCAAGAGTGAATAAAATTGCAATGACTGGGGTGGTGGCCTATTAGTAGAAACTTCTGCCTAGCATTCAGAAGGTTGAAAGTTCAGTCCTAGGTAGCAGCAGATGTTTCTCTCTAGGGTGCAAAGAAAAAAAGCTCAGCTTCATCCAGTCACCTAAACTCTAATTAAGGAATTATAGGGTTATGAAAAGGGAGTTTAGTGAATGAAATTGTACAATTATGACATAAGGATATAGGCAGTGGTGGGATTCAACTGGTTCGCACCACTTTGGCAGAACTGGTAGCTAATTTTTTTGTTGCCCAGGCCCAGAATGGACTTCCAGAAGCAGCAGCCACACAGAGAACCAGTTATTCACATATTTGAATCCCACCACTGGATATAGGCAGCCTTCCTATCCATTCGTACAAACATAAAGGACTTTATTTAAATAACAGGATACTATGAACAGATCATTTTAATTAAACTGAACTGAATTAAGTATTGCCTGATACAATGTGTGGAAATACATGTTTCTTGTGGCAATATTTTTCTTTTTTAAATCCCCTACAGCAGGAGCCACTTCCTCACCAAATCTACCAGACACCAGTACCTCGCATGTCCCGTGGTTGCACAGAACCAGGTAAACAGGCCTTTCAACCAAGAGATGTTGTATCTTGTAATTTGGGAATTGGAGGAAATGAGTTTCCAGCTTTTATCTCTGTATTCCTTTAATTTTTTTGGAATTCTGTTCTTAACTATAGTCTCAATAAATTATACCTATAATAATGCAAATCTGCGGGATTTAATTTCTGTTGAGTACTGAGATACCTCAATATTTCATTGCCAGTCTTTCCCCCTGGTTTATTTATTTGTTCCTTGGTGTGTTTTATTTTCACCTTCTTTTTTTCCTCTGGAGTGTACTTTAATTACTCCCTTGGTAATTAAAAAAACATAAAAAATCTAGATTAAACTTCCTAATAAAATAGATAGCATGATCATATAACAATTGAAAACCTGTTTAAGGAAATGATAAAATTTTCAAAAGAGTGTGTTTCATAGTCTGAAAGAAGGTCTTCTGCATTTAAAGTGGAGAATATATTTTATTTATTTTATTTTATTTTATTATTTATTTTTAATTTTATTCAATTTATGTAAACATCCATTTCACATTTGTGACTCTGTAGTGTTTCAGTAGCCAGAGTGCTTTGACCTTGACAATAAATAGATTTAGTCTGAAATGTCTTTGAGTGTACAGTGATAGAGATTTCTCTCTGGAATTTGGAAAACTTTAGGGACAGACTCTTCTAGAAGATTTCTGTTAATTGAAATGAAGCTCTGCTTTGCATACACTGAGGTTCCATGAAAGGAAATAGCTGATTATTTGTTGGCAGGATTTTTTCTTACCAAGGAAGGGAGATGGGTATAGACCTGATATAAATGATGGTGTAATATAAATTACAGCTCTGATGGTGAGCTGTAATTCTTAAGACGTGTTTTCTGAAAGGAAGATGACAACTATCTTGAGTTTTGAATAGAATGCAACAAAAATATTTCTTCCAATAGGTGGTGAGCATTCAGATGATTTCTTCTTTCAGGCATCTCAACTGATATGCATTGGAAGAAATCATATCATAGATTGATATCAGGTAGTTATGCTAGATATTTCAGTATAATTGTATCAAGATGGTAACATAAGATTATAAGTCAGTATATGTATATAGATTGCTATACTGTGCCTGATCACATCTTTTGTCCCAGTTTAAATAACTGAAAATATGATTACCTATTTTTTCATATATGATATCCTTCTCCATTATGTAATATGTATTTTTTTTCTTTCAGGGTGTTTATTTTCTGCACTGAACTACAACATTCCTCCTGGGCTTCCTAAACTGCGTCGACGAAGACAGGTAAATTTACTACATGCTAGTAATAATCAATTTTAAAAACAGAAGTCCAAAGAAGTCTTATAAATTTACTGTACCTGAAAAACAGAACACAATTTTTTTATGCATAAATTCCTAGCATCACCTATTATGTTGGAATAGTCCAGACCTTTCTCTACAATCTTTTTCTGCAATCAAGAATCAAGATCATGTGGTTAAAGACTGTATGATTAAATGGGCTCAGAATATCCAGGAACCGATCCCATTGGACTTATGGGAGACAATTTGGATTAGAAATGTTAAATTTACACAAACTCAAAATTTGAGAGGAAATTTTTATAAAATGTTTTACAGATGGCATTTAGATCCTAAAAAATTATCTTGTATGTATCCAAATTTAAAACCCAAATGTTGGAGATGTGGTAATATGGATGCAACATATTTTCATGTTTTTGTGGAATTGTAAAAAGGTAAAGGCTTTTTGGATTATGATTTGGTGGAACATTCAAAAGATTTTTAAAAGGAAGATAAAGTTCACCCCTCAATTATTCCTGTTGGGTATCTTTGTGGATTTAAATGACAAAGAAACTACTTTAATGTTGAATTTATTAACTGCAGCAAGGTTACTAGTAGGCTTATATTGGAAGAAAGATTCGTTGCCTACTTTAGAAGAATGGATATTTAAAGTTTCTAACTTTGCAGAAATGGCAAAAATTTCTGCTTATTTGAAGGATCATACACAAGAAAGATATATTATTGTATGGAGAAGACGGATAGATTATATTCAGAAAAAATATGGGACTATAAAGTTTCATTTACTTTATGAGTAAATTTTATAGTAACTGTTGTAGAGATTTGTTTATATGATTTAATTTAAGGGGAGTTAAAGGTTAAGTATGATGTTTTATTTCTTTTTTCTTCTTTTCTTTTTTTATTATTGTTAACTTTCTTATTAATAACTCTGTACTCTGGGAAGTGAGGGGGGGAGGGTTGAGGGTGGGTGGGTGGGTGAGTGGGTGGGTAATGATAATATAGTCGTGGTAAATGCTTGGGCATTTCCCCTATGCTGCGTTCATGTGTGTGAGAGGGATGAGAGGGGAGGAAGGAGCAGGGAGGAAGTAGGATGGTTAGAGGAGAAGGGGAGGGGAAGAGAGTAGGAGGGGAGGAGAGAAAGAGGAGGGAAGTAGGGAAGGATTAGAGAGGGTGAACGCGCCCTGAGGTGAATGGGCAGGCGGTACCAATGGTTAGGAATTTATTTTAATTGAATTGTATTTTGTATGAATAAATGGAAAATAAAAAACTTTTTATTAAAAAAAAAAGAATCAAGATCATGTGAAGTGTTAGTATCACTTTATAATGCCTTGGTAAGGCCACACTTGGAATACTGAGTCCAGTTTTGGTTGCCAAAACTGGAAGGAGTGCAGAGAAGAGCATCAAAGATGATTAGGGGGCTGAAGGCTAAAACTTATGAAGAATACTTTCAGGAATTGGGTCTGTCTAGTCTAATTAAAAGGACTAGAGGTGACATGAAAGCAAGTCTTTTAATATCTGAAGAGTTGTCACAAAGAAGAGGGGGTCAACCTATTCTCCAAAGTATCAGAAAGCAGGACAAGAAGCAATGGATGGAAACAAATCAAAGAGAGAAGCAACCTAGAACTAAGGAGAAATTTCCTGAAAGTTAGAACAATTAATCAATGCAACTATTTGCCTCCAGAAATTGTGGGTGTCCCATCACTAAGGTTTTAAGAAGAGATTGGACAGCCATTTGTCCAGAATGGTATAGGGTCTCCTGCTTGAGCAGAGGGTTGGTCTAAAATAGTGGTCCCCAACCTTTCCACTGGCATATGAGTGGCAGGCATACGTGCATGCACAACTTCATTGGTGTGAGCAGGGGGCACCTGCACCTTCCACTCGAGTGAATAGAGCTTTGCATGTGAGTGAGGGTGCTTGCGTTTGCACACGAAACTCCACTCATGCGTGTGGAAAGTGCTTGCATGCAAAGCTCCATTCCTGTGAATGGAGCTTTGCACACAAGTGCCCTCTGGTCATGCAAGTGGAGCTTCGTCCATAAGCATCAGCTCCCTTCAGTTGCACAAGTAGAGCTTCATGCATGAGTGCTTGTTCACCACTCACACCAATGGAGCTTTGTGTGCATGTTCTTGTCCATCACTCACGTGGCCCAGTTTGAAAGAGGCTGCAGCCTGGTAGTGGACCATGGCCTGGGGTTTGGGAACCCCTGGATTAGAAGTCTTCTAAGATTCCTTCCAATTCTGTTATTCTGTTATCTTCATGAATTTGCTTCCCATTCAATATAGATCAGACATAAGTAGCATTAATACTTTACATACATGTCAATTTAAACATTTCAGAGTCCCCCATATGCAATGAACTGTCATGACATTCTGGGAATTTTTCAAAATATAGGGAAGAAACCATTTTGTTCTCTTTCTCCCGTGGAGGCAATACTATGCTAAGCAGTCTATTAGTGGCCATATATGCATTTCAAAGAAAGAGGAAATGTTTCATAAGAATAGAAGTTGCTTATTTACCTTCAAGTTTTATAGGGACTGATAAATAATGCCTATCTAAACTAAGCACTGTTAATTGCAAAAGTCTTCAGTTGTCTAACTTAGCCCAGTTTACTTCATTTATCTATTCTTTTAAATGGATAGTCCAAAGCAGGTTATCTTCTCTTCCCCTACATTTTTGTATATTTTTAAGGGTGCTGGTCTAGAAACCAGGAATCTCTAAGTTCTAGCCCTGTTTTAGCCATGAAAAAACAGCTGGGTGATTGCTTTGAGTTACTTATAAAGTAACTGGCAGGAATAGCCAACACTCCAGAAGATAGGCTTAAGATACAGGAGGATCTGGACAGATTTGAACACTGGGCACTATGTAACAAAATGAAATTCAATGGTGAAAAAAGTAAGGTTCTACATTTAGGCAAGAAAAACCAAACGTACAGGTATAGTATAGGACAGGGGTGTCAAACTGCCGGCCCACAGGCCGGACGCATCATCCCAAAACCGCGCCCACCCGATTGCCGGCAATGGAGAAAAAGCTCCGATACATTGTGCGACATCATGTGACATCGCAAGTTTGACATGCCTAGTATAGGGGGTACCTTGTTCAATAGTTGTAACTGTGAGAGGGATCTCAGAGTCCTAGAGGACAATCACTTAAATATGAGCCAGCAGTGTGTTGCAGCTGCCAAAAAAGTCAACACAGTGCCAGGTTGCATTAACAGAGGGATAGAATCAAGATCACATGAAGTATTAATACCACTTTACAATGCCTTGGTAAGGCCACACTTGGAATACTGCATCCAGTTTTGGTCACCACGATGTAAAAAAGATGTTGAGACTCTTTCTAGAGTGCAGAGAAGATTAAGGGACTGGAGGCTAAAACATATAAGGAACGGTTGCTGGAATTGGGTATGAAGAGAAGGACGAGGGGGGACATGATAGCAATGTTCCAATATCTCAGGGGCTGCCACAAAGAAGAGTCAAGATATTCTCCAAAGCGCCTGAAGGCAGGACAAGAAGCAATGGGTGGAAACTAAATCAAGGAGAGAAGCAACCTAGAACTAAGGAGAAACTTCCTGACAGTTAGAACAATTAACCAGTGGAACAACCTGCCTCCAGAAGTGGTGAATGCTCCAACACTGGAAGTTTTTAAGAAGAGACTGGACAGCTATTTGTCTGAAATGGTATGGTTTCCTGCCTGAGCAGGGGGTTGTACTAGATGACCTCCACAGTCTCTTCCAACTTTATTACTATCAATCATCGCATAGTCAGCCAGATGTTCAGACTGGATTTGGCATTTTGTCTACCTATCGAGTCCTTACCAAGGACCTGGGATAGGCAGATGTGGATGTTTGATGGTATTACAGATATCATCGCAGGATGGAAGCAGTTCCTAGTAAGGCTGCCTTTTGCAATTGACTAATGGCGAGTTTGTCAATGCCAATGGTGTTCAAGTGGTGCTCCAGTTGTTTTGGGATTGCACCTAAGGCACCTATTACTATTGGTACTACCCTTGCTTGCTTTTGCCACAGTGTTTCTATTTCTATTTGTAGGTCTTTGTATCTTGTTATCTTCTCCAGTTCTTTCTCGTCTATTCTGCTGTCTCCAGGCACTGCCACATCCACTATCCAGACTTTTTTGTCTTTCTTATCGACAATTGTTAAGTCCGGGGTGTTATGTTGCAGGTGCTTGTCTGTTTGAATTCTGAAGTCCCAGAGCAGTTTAATTTTATCATTTTCTATGACTTTCTCTATTTTATGATCCCACCAGTTTTTGCTTACAGGCAAATGATATTTTTTGCAGATCTTCCAATGCACTATTGTTGCTACTTTGTCATGCCGCTGCTTGTAATCAGTTTGTGCAATCTTCTTGCAACAGCTTACCAAGTGGTCCACTGTTTCTTCAGCTTCTTTGCATAGGCGGCACTTACTGTCTGTTGCTGTCTTCTCAATTTTGACTTTATATGCATTTGTCCTTAAGGCTTGGTCTTGTGCAGCCAGAATTAATCCCTCAGTCTCTTTCTTCAATTTTCCTGCTCTTAACCATTGCCAGGTTTTATTATTATTTGCTTTCCTAGCTATTTTTTTTAATGTACAGCCATCTAGTGCTTTGTCTTCCCATGTCTCTATTCTGTTCTTTATTTGGTCTTTCTTGTAGGCCAGTTTGGTCTCAGTAATCAGTACTCAGTAGTCAGTAATCCTTCCTGATATACTAATTTCAGTGCATCTTCATCACTGTCCTTCAGATATTCTTCCAAAGCCATTTTTTTTCTTCAACCATCTGATGTACTTGCAACATTCCACACCCACCTATTTGCCTTGATAGATAAAGTCTGTCAATGTCACTGCGTGGATGAAGGGCATGATTCATTGTCATTATTTTTCTGGTCTTTCTATCCATTGCTTTTAGTTCTGCTTGAGTCCAGTCCACTATTCCAGCTGTGCATCTAATAACTGGAATTGCCCAGAAGTTGATTGCCTTTATGGTATTTCCTCCATTGAGTTTGGACTTTAAGATTTTCTTCGCTCTCTTGATGTATTCACCTCTAATCTTTTTCTTGACTTCAGTGTGCTTGATGTTGTCAGCTTGAAGGATACCCAAATATTTAAAGTAATTTCTTTATCCAGACTCTTAATGTTATTTTCGTGGGGCATCTTGATTCCTTCAGTTTTCACTATTTTTCCTTGTTTGATAGCAAGTGTGGCACACTTGTCCAAGCCAAACTCCATTGCAATATCTTGGCTATATATACGGACAGTGTTGAGCAGCGATTCTATTTCAGATGATGTTTTTCCATACAGCTTCAGATCATCCATTTAAAGGAGGTGGAATAGTCTGGCAGATGTTTTTGATGTTTGATAGTCATGTCTTGAGTTATTCAGTATTGTTGACAGAGGAAACAGTGGAATAACAAATAGTAATGGTGATAATGAATCTCCTTGAAATATTCTCTCTTGATGTTAACCTCTCCCAGTCTCTCACCATTGACTTGCAACTGTGTCTTCCATTGTGCATCAATCTTTCCACAAATTTTCTGATGTTTCTACTGACTCCTGTTATTTCTAGGCACTTGATTATCCAGTGATGTGGCAGAGAGTCAAATGCCTTTTTGTAGTCAATCCATGCCACATTGAGGTTAGTCTTCCTTTTCTTGCAGTTTTCCAAAATCATTTTGTCTATTAGGAGTTGATCTTTTGTTCCTCTGCTATTGGGACGGTTTCCTTTCTGCTCAGGTGGAAAGAGATTATTTTCAATTAGATGCTGTTGTACAACCACACCAGTTAGCAATTTGAATATTATTATTATTATTATGGCAAGATAAACATCTAATAAGATAAACAAATTAGATCTTTGTTTATTTCACTTGAAAACATTATTGAAAAAAAATCGCTTTACTACTTTGGGATTGTAGTTAAAATTTTATTTTAGAATAACAAATGGCAGCTAGATAAGTTCTCACATTCCAAGCAGCAAGGCTTGCAGGTGCACTATAGCTCCATGTTTACTGTGTTGGATTAAAATCTGGGTCAGTAGTGGCAAACCTATGGCACGGGTGCCAGAGGCGGCACTCAGAGCCCTCTCTGTGGGCACGTGCGCTGTCGCTGGGTTTTATAAAACCTTTTCGCTTTAGGCCTCTGCCACCATGTACAAAAAAAAAAAAAGGTTCAATCTATCAGTCAATTTCAACTTCTCGTACGGGAAAAAAAGATCTTGCAAAGTTGGAATTGATTGATTGAACTTTTTAGTCCCACCCAGTCTGCTGTTACCACCCAGTACCCAACGATACATAAGTGGGTTTTGGGTTGCAGTTTGGGCACTCGGTCTCTAAAAGGTTCGCCATCACTGATCTAGGTACAAATCCACTCTCAGGTCATTAAGTATATGAAGTTAGTCCCAGTTTAACTCAATCTGTCTCACAAGAGTTATTCTGTGGATAAAATGTATGCTTAAGTTCTTAGAGGAAAGATAGAACAGAAACAATGTAATAAAAATATTAATTACACTGGATATTGCATAATTGTTATTGAAAAGAAAGGTATGAAACTACTGTAAGATTAAAATCATGTTTGGGTTAGCTTTGACTGATTATATACAACGTCTTGAAGTTTTATAGCATTTCACAGCTTAGAAAGCTGCTTTTTGTATAATATATATCAATTTTTTCCAACTGCCCTTCTCTTAATTCTTAACAATTTGCAAGAATTAAGGAAGCTGTGCCTAACTAGCTCTAGGCTGTGGAAGATTGATGAATTCCAAACTTCTGATTGAGCTTCTGTACTATAAAATGTAAGGAGAAGGAATATGGAACTTACAGAGGCCTGTATATAAAATATGTTCCTGGGTATGAATGGGAAGGCCCTTCTTAGAGCAGGAGAGTTACCAGTGTAAATGTGTCTTCTTCTTTTTCCCATCCCAGGTTCACCGAGGTCATCGGACTGTCCACAGTGAGACCAAATTCATTGAATTGATAATTGTTAATGACCACCAACTGGTGAGTACTGATAATGGCCTAGAAAGACAAATATGGATGGGTTTGCTGTTGCAGCTCTTTTAAAAATTCTTTGTGGAGAGAAGCAAATGAATTGCCTGCCAAGACTGTTTCTTTGAGCAATTTGGCAAACAATGATCAGAGCATTTTTCCTTTCAGTCTCTTAAGTGTGATTTCTTTTCTTTTTTTTAAATTGGTCAGTGTATCCTCTGTCAAGATCTCTTCCACAATGCCTTTTTCAATTCAGATAAACTGTCCATCAACTGAGCTTGCTGGATCAATATAATTACATTGTCAATATAATGACCAGTGCAGATTGATAAAATACGCTCAAAGCTTTCCAAGCCTATTGTGTCTTGCATTGGTAATTTGTTTGTTTGTTTTGTTGCAGTTCTTACTCTTGTTTAGTGCTTTGCATTCAGAACAGAGTTACTAATGAATCCCTGGTAATTGCTCTTAAATAGACAATTCAAAATTGGGCTAGAGGTCTTTAATTTATGATTTAATTATTGTCTTTTCATTTTTAAAATGCAAAATGATGTTATACTTCCCTATCCTGTTCAAATAACAGTAATGAAATAACATGTATAATGAAAGGTTCTTTCTCAATATTTAACAGAGACTGACAAATTGAAGACTATTAAGAGATAATTCATCAATAATGTTATTAGTCTGAATTCTTAATGACTTTATGGATCCCCCATATAGACAACGATAAAATATTTATTTATTAAATATATATGCTTCGACGTCACTATCAAAGTGATTCAGTTCAAATGGTTTGACATTGCCTTCTTCCAAGTTATTATTATGACCACCCAATCTAGTCTAGCTTATCTTACTGAATTTATTAGTAATTAATTAAATAATTATACTACCAGAAAATACTTGAAAACTAAACTGAAAAATTTAAAAATATCTGAAAGAAAATATTTCTCTACCTTTGCCTTGAAAACAACATTGATATGTCCCCAAAATTATCAACATCCAAGCATGATTTGGTTTTTTATTAACATCAGTTGAACTTGACTCAAACAAACCTTTTTTATTTTGAGCAAGAAGTTTCTGCAAACCGCAAAACCAGTCTGAAACTTTGGATCAGTGCTTGAACACTTGCTCAGCTAAAGATGTGACCAAAGAGTACTGCTTTGTTAGAGAAGGTGATTTGGCTAGAAAATCTTGGAATTACTGAGTTAAAGGGAGTCAGTAACCTGATTCTCTACAGGGGGCTACCCTTGAAATATATTCAGAAGCTATAACTGATACTGAACAGAACGGCACAGACAGTTCTAGAAGTTCTTGGGTGGACCATCTAACACCACCATTTGCAAGCTGCACTGGTTGCAGTCTGCTTTTGAATCCAGTTCAAGGAGTTGGTTATCATTTTTAAAGCCCTTTATGTAAGGTGACCAACTTTTTTACAATGAAAAGGAGGGCACAAATAAATTGAAGAAAAAAATATCGTAAATAAAGGAAACATTTTATTCATTGCAACAATAATACAGAATATAATATGATAAATGCATAATAAAAACATTTGTAACAATAACATTTTATATTGTAATTATGCTTATATGCCATGCCCCTGCCCGCAGCCGTCCCACCAGCACTGCTGCCCCACCGTGTAGAGTGGGCCCCGCAGCTCCCAAAGCACCAGCTGCGCCGGCTCCGGCCTCAGGGGGCAGCCTGCTGTCAACACACCCCGCCTGCAGCCACCCTGCCAGCACCATCGCCCACCCTGCACAGCCTTGTGTAGAGCAGGCCCCGCAGCTCCCACAGCACGGGGGGCAGCCGGCCACTGCCACCCCTCACATCCCTGCCCGAAGCAGCCCCGCTGCCCCTGCCTCTTGCGCCCTCAGCCATTATTGCCCTAGCAGGGCCAAAGATCAAGAAAAAGTTACTGTGGCGTCGCCGCTCCAATCTCCTCCAGGTATCTTCGGGACTAACTAGGAGATGGTGTAGTTGGGTAGCAGGGAGGGGTGCAAAGTTCCTGCCAATTCGCCTTTGCTGCAGACAACTTACATGTGCCGGCCGGGTGTTTTGGGGCGCTCAGCAGCAATTCCTATTGGCTTTCGAAAGCCAATAGGGGGAGTAGCACAGCTCACGCAAAAGTTGAAAAAAAAAACATCAAAAAAAGGTGCCAGAACACCATTCTGAGCGTTCTATGAGAAAAAAAAGCCCTGCAGATTAGTCTCCAAATATCAAAAAGGAGGACATGTAGGAGGACACTTTTCGAGGGAGGACAGAACTTACAAAAGGAGGACTGTCCTCCCTAAAGGAGGACGGTTGGTCACCTTACTTTATGGCCTGGGTCTCTCCCAATGGGATTGGCCTATCCCACTTACTCCAGCAGAAGAAGCCTACTTCAGTCCCTACCTGCTAAAGAATTTACGGTTGATGGGATCCAGGAAAAAAGCCTTTTGTGATCTCTGTCCTTTGGAATATTCTCCTGCCAGAGTTGAAGTCGGCCTGATAGGAATGCCTGAAAATCTCCATTCCTGTGTTGCCTGTCCTTTTGATTTTTAACCTTCATTTATTTTTTCTTAATTTTAATCATTTAATATTATCTTTTTAACATTTTGTAAGTTTCCTAGAGTTGCAGTAGCAGTGAAATGGGTGGCATATGAATTTAATAAATAAATAATAAATTCAGTACATGTTTCAGGAAATATTATTTACATGGACTTATTTCTGTGCAAACCTGATAAAAGTTTATGGCTAAGAAGATAGGCATTTCAAAAATGTACTGATGTGTTAAAAGTGAAATTGACCTTATGGCAATTTTTTTAAGTTGGGAGAAGTCAAAGAGGCAGAGGAGGGGAAGTCCCTCACTAGACTGCTTCAGCCTCAGGTTTAATCAGATGATGAGTGAATTTCCTGAAACTATTTTTTTCTGTATCTATTCTGTTCCAGTTTGAGCAAATGCGCCGCTCAGTCAGCCTTACCAGCAACTTTGCAAAGTCTGTGGTAAATCTTGCTGATGTGGTGAGTGTGGAGTACATTGCAGTTTCCTGCAAACATTACATGCAAAAATAAGGTGAGGATGAAACAAGGGAAAATCTGGCCCTATGCAAAGGATTTCATGGTGGGTCCCTTCTACAGGCCATCATCAGATACAAATAAGTGACCCAGTCTATTGAGTTCTAGATCATTTTCACATATATTTGATCTTAAATCCTAGCTTCTCATTTCCACAGCACTCTGCAGGTAAATGTGTAAACACACATAAACATATTGTCTTTCAAGTATCCACAATTATTTTTAGATAATGTTTCCTGACAGATGTTTTCATACTAAGTACATGCCAATATATACTTGTGAAACATGGAAATGTACAACCAAGACGATTAAACAGTTAAATATTTCCCAATAATGCTGCTTGGGAAAAATTCTCCATGTCTTATATTGTGACCACATGTCTAATGAAGTAAACTACAAAGATTAGATTTAGAACATCTATTGAGAACTGTGAATGAACATTGAATGCAGCTTGTTGGTGACATCTTATGTATGCCTAAAGACCAGCATTCAAATATTGTACTATGTTGGATAATTCCTGGAGGAAAGAGAAAATGAGGCTGGCCTCAGAAAACTTAAAGAAGATCTTAAGATTTTTAAGGTCCCTAGAGAGATGCCAAAGAGGCTGTGAATGATTGAAAACCACTGGAAAACACAAGGTGTTTTGCACAGGACCTAATGATGATGATGATGACATGCTAAAGGACAACTGTCTTAATTTTCATAATTAGCTTAAGAAATGCAAATTTAATCAGTCCAATATATAGAGCAAAGTTTTTCACTTATTTTTATATTCTACACTCACTCATCTTTTTTTTAAAATTAGTGAACAGTTTAAAGAAAGAATTGTAGACAAGGAGAGACAAAACGCATTAAATGAGTCAAAGGATATGTAAGCAAAATAGTAAGATACAAATAAGTAAACAAGATCTAAATTGTCTTGGAGACTACAGTTCTTCCATAAAATATTAATTATTAAATTACAAAATTTTGTAATTACATTTTAAAGAAAAAATTAAGAATAACTTTTAAGCTTTAAGCTAACAATAATGGTACAGCATAAATCACTAATTAAAATTATAAGCTATAATAGGTTTAATCTAATTTCCCAAATATAAACACTCTGCATAGAAAAACCCACATTTTATATGCTTTTTGTTGGAAAAGATCTTTCCTTGTATGAAAGAATGGCTAGCCAAATTGCGAGAGTGTGCTTTGATGTCTAGAATAGCTTTGTATTAAAAAAAATATTAAAATTTATTTCTTAAAATTTAAATATTTAGACTTACTCTTAACAATGTTATTCAATATTTCTTCTTTCTCTGTTTCCAAAGAGAAGCATATAATTTCCTTGCAGCAGCTAACATATACAAAACTAATTTGGTATGCTTTGAAGGATTATATGATTTAGTAAAATTTAATACAAATGTCTCAAGTTGCAATAGGAATTCAACTTTTATAATTTGTGTAATTTTAATGGGAATTATTTTCCAAAAATGTTGAGTTTTCAGTATTACTGTCAAATATGAAACAATACTTCAACCTCATCTTATTTTCATCTTATTTTAATAACCAAGAGAGAAATAATATGTCAATAATAAAACAACAATTATAATGTTATAATATTCAGACTAATTTTAATCTTTTTCCACTAAAAGTACATATGAAAATAAATTGTGGGAAGGAAATAAACTATTTTAGTTTTCATTTGACTTAAAGGGTACATTTGGAAAACTGTGGTACTTTGGCAAATAGGAAGCATATCTCATGTATGGAAGGTGGAAGGCCCCCACCTTTATAAAAAATCTATGTTTGGTCACAGATTTTTAAGGAGCAGTTGAACACTCGTATTGTGTTGGTTGCCATGGAGACATGGGCATCGGGGGATAAGATCCAGACTGATGAAGAGTCCCTAGAGACATTGAGAGAGTTTATGAAATATCGCCAAGAGTCTCTTCCTGAATACAGTGATGCTGCTCATCTTTTCTCGTGAGTTTTAAATGGGAATGTGGTCACTTTTATGCTAGAAAGATGCAAAATTAACTATTATAGTTCTGATAGTAAGAATAGGCTGAAGTAGGGATGTTAGAGATGTTCATAAGGGATGTTAAGAAAATCTATATATGTAATGAAACTTTTATTTTACTGAACAAGTTGCCCAGGAGTCTGCTTTTCTGGTAAGCCTATTTAATAGATCTTCTGGTATTATAGCAAATGAAATACAGCTTTCTATTATATGTTCACTTCTATTTATATTTCTTTTTAGACATTTAGGATAACATAGAGACATTCTTTGCTGTTGAAGAATATTCACTAATATAGTAGAAATAAGATGTTGGCACAAAAAGAAAACTTTGCCAGATTTTGTTATTTAAGTAGTCTTCATTCAGTGACTGCTTTGTTTAGTAACTGTTCAAAGTTAACACTTAGCACTTAGACTTATATACTGCTTTATGATACTTTACAGCATTCCCTAAGTGGTTTACAGAGTCAGAATATTGCCCCCAACTATCTGGGCCCTCATTTTACTAATCTTGGAAGGATGGAAGAATGGTAATGAAAAAGGGACATTATGACCAATAATTTGCATTTGCAGCCTTTGCAGTTACATAAAGCAAAGGAAAGCACACAGGTGTGCTTTCACTTAACACTCACTTCACCTAATGACTGAGTTGCTGGTCCCGTTTGAGGTAAATAAGGACTACCTGTACTAGATAATAACTGTATTACCTGTTAAAATTACATAAGAGGCACCCTGATATATCTAATTAGTTTACCACTAAAGTTAATTCCAGTTCTAGCAAGCATGGTTTTCAAAATAACAGTTACTTTTGACTTGTGATTAAAATGTATAGATTCAACAACAAGTTTGAATTAATATAGGTACAGAATTAAGAATTAAGATACAATCACTTAAATATGGGTCAGCTGCAACTGCCAAAAAACCAACACAGTGCTAGGTTGCATTAACAGAGGGATAGAATCAAAATCATGTGAAGTATTAATACCACTTTAAAATGCCTTGATAAGGCCACATTTGGAACACTGCATCCAATTTTGGTCACCATGATGTAAAACAGTTGTTGAGACTTTAGAAAGAATACAGAGAAGAGCAACAAAGATGATCAGGGGCCTGAAGGCTAAACATATAAAGAACGGTTGCTGGAATTGGGTAGGTCTAGTTCAATGAAGAGAAGGACAAGGGGGGACATGATAGCAGTGTTCCAATATCTCAGGGATTGCCACAAAGAAGAGGGAGTCAAGCTATTTTCCAAAACACCTGATGGCAGGACAAGAAGCAATGGATGGAAAATAATCAAGGAGAGAAACAACCTAGAAGAAATTTCCTGACAGTTAGAACAATTAATGAGTGGAGCACCTTGCCTCCAGAAGTTATGAATGACTCAACCCGGAAGTTTTTAAGAAGAGATTGGACAACCATTTGCCTGAAATGATATAGGGTTTTCTGCCTGAGCAGGGGGTTGGACCAGAAAATCTCCAAGGTCCCTTCCGACTCTTCTGCTCCAGCTCCAGCTCCAGCTCCAGCTCCAGCTCCTATTCTATTCTATTCTATTCTATTCTATTCTATTCTATTCTATTCTATTCTATTCTATTCTATTCTAGCATATAAAATATGGCACAGCAATATCTATTTGGACTTAGTGCTAAAATCAGAGTTTCTAACTGAAATGGAAATAGCTTTGTCCTGGAATATTGCTAGGAATTCTTCATACATGAACATACCTCCTCTCTCCTCTGTAGTTAACTAGAATTAATGAGCACATATTTATCATAGTGAGGAACAAAGGTAACAGGCTGATGCAAAGAAATGAATTCCCTAACCAATCTATACTCTTGCCCTGTTTTGATAGTTTTCATTGTTCTAGGTTTAGTAAGTGAATGCCAAGAGGACAAAAACATCTAGTAGGTCAAGGCTATCTAGCTTTTCCTTCATCCGCATAGTGAATTTTCCTTCTTACTTTCCCAGAGGGCACACGTTTAGAAGCAGCCGCAGTGGTACAGCTTATGTTGGAGGGATCTGCTCAGTGGCTAGAGGCGGAGGTGTGAATGAGGTGAGTTGGATTATGATGACTGGGACTGGAGTTTAAAGATACAGAATTAAAGCCTGCATGCTCTTCCAACCCTATCAAATTTGTCTGTTTAAAGATCTCAAGCTCATTTAGATTTCTCTTCTCATCTTGCAACTCCTGAGGCTTTGAAGATCCATTTCCAAAGCTTGTGAGATACTACTCTTCTGCCCTTTAAAACCCTTTCAGAATATCTACTTTCAGTGAAGCCTTGAAGATCTCAGTCTCCATACCCTAACTGAACTAATACCTGTGATTTTTGTCACTACATTTGCTGACATATACCCCTTATGCTTTCTGCTTCCCCCTCTTTTTTGCCTTCAGTCAACTAAATTTATATTGTAAGATCCTTGGGTAGTACCTCTCTTGTTTCTTTACATGCTTCTACAAAGAAGCCGATGTACTAATAGGGCGCTTTACATGTCAGTCTTAGCCAGGATTTCATTGTTCTTTGCAGAGAGAGGAAGGGTGGGGTGGAGTAGTTACCATGGAGCCTGTGAATAATCTGGGAAAGATCTGCCCTCAAAAATTTTAACATTTTTATGATAGCTGATCACTTCATATTCAGCTTACCCAATAACTTGTTATCCTCCTTCCCAAAGTATGGTACTGTTGGAGCCATGGCAGTAACATTAGCCCAGACCTTGGGTCAAAACATTGGTATGATGTGGAACAAGCACCGTGCTTCTGCAGGTAAGTAACTGTGTGATGAGCCAAGTGGAGAAAGTGACCTGAATAACGAGAACCTGAAAAGTGCTTAGTCCAGTGGTTCTCAACCTTTTTTACATCACAAACCCACTTTAAATATGTTTTGTGGCTACGGACCATGGCCACAGACTTCCAAGACTTAATTCAAGATTTAAATCATAACATTTCTTCAAGCCTATGATGACATCACAGCCCCCCTAGTGGACCGTAGACCATAGATTGCGAACCACTGATTGAGCCAACAATAATTATGAGGCTATGGTTTGCCTAAAAGAATTTATTTTAAAGAGATCTGGAACCCAACAGGCATTTTTATTATACTAGATTGAAGAACTATTCCATTCTCAAGCTTTGTCTCCTGTTCTGGAGAAACTTGAAAAGATAATTTTTAGGTTTCCAGTTTAGTACTCCATTATCAATGTTGGCTCTGCTCCGTTGTCTATATTGGCTCTGCATGATATTTTTCATGCATCATGAACATTTTAGTGTAAGTTGAGATTGTTTCTTTAAGGGTAACAGTCTCAGATTAGGGATTACTTTGTTCTGGTTTCCAATTTGGCAATCTCTACTTTAAAAGGTTCTGAGTGGATAAGCTGAAACTGAAATTGGGGCCTGACTCTGGGTTCATTAGGCTGTGGTTTACATTGTCAGTCCTCCAGATCTAAATTTGCTTTTCTTCCACATCCTCTTTGCCAGTGTATTGGCTGCTTCTTAAGGTCATGATCATAATAGTAGAATGGGTGAGCCAAGCCAGTTCTTTTGAGGTTAATAAGATAGGAACCTGGCTAAAGAATAAAATGTTACTGCAAAAAAAATTGCAGATGAACTTCTTGGAGATTCCTAGTTCAAGTTTTTCAACTAATTAACAGGTTATGCAAATGTGTGTGATATATGACAGATTACAAGTATTACAAATATTACATTTTTGGAGACCTCCTGAAATTGACTGAAACATTCTCTGATCTGTCTGGTATGTAACCTTCATCTGCATATTGAACCTGCCTTCCTCCCCTCCTCATTTCAGTTTAAAACTACATTGGACTAACTATTAATAGATATTATTAAGTCATTTGCAGCATTTTCTTTACTGGACATTATAAGCTATTAATAATATTAGCTGGATATTTGAAGAAGTGTTATTTGCGAAATAATACATATAGACAACAGGTTACATCCTCAAGAGGAAAATGAAGGAGAACAATGTATTAAAAATAAATGTATTAGAATACAACATTACTAAAAAAAAAAAAAAGGAGAGCACTAATATTTGTACATCCAAAAAAAAAGCCTTTGACAAGTTGGAGTGGCCTTTTTATTTGGCTTTTTTAAAAAAAAATGAATCCAAGACAAGAATTTAAAAATTGGGTGAATAACATACCAACAACAAGCTGCAAAGATTACTGCAATTTTTCCACAAGTAAAGCCATTGGGTAAGCGTGTTTACTTTCTCGTTATTTAGAACTGCTTTAAAAATTTTGGGAGACAAAACTTGGCGAGAAAAACACTTGAAATAAAAATTCATCAAGTTGAAATGCTATCTAGGTTATGTAGTACCAACCATGATGCAATCATCAGAAGAGAGTTGTCAACCTTTGTTAGGAAAGATTGCTACCAGATTTTTCTTGATATTTTTTCCAACATTAACATTTCCAAAATTAACATGGTCATCTTCTAACAACATCTAGTTCAGATTTTATAGAAAAAAATGGTTTAAGGCTTAATCTTAGAATGGGATGTTTTATTACAGACAGGGAGAAAATAAATGGTACTTGATGATTTCAGCTTTAGGAATATACAGTTCTGAGTTATAATTTGAAATAATGGATTCAGACAAAAAATGTGAACCAGCAATAGAGAATGTATATTTCCCATAATTCTTTAAAAGATATCTCTATCTTTTTTGTTGTTCCTTTTCTCTATAGGGGATTGTCGCTGTCCTGACTTATGGCTGGGTTGTATTATGGAAGATACTGGGTAAGTTGTAGAAGAAGTGAAGATCACATAAGGGCAAGGTGTTGGATTAATATTTGAAATCAGGAACCAAGGATTTATTAAAGTATCCCCCAAACTGTTTAGACCTTAACTTTACATCTTGCTGGCATCATAAAACTCACTTTGATTGATTATTGTTAAGTTCATCTATTTCCCTTTCAAGCTGGCTTCAGAAGAAAGCAGGTAGCACTTTATGCACAGGAAAAAGAAAGATACATCTGTTCAATTTTCCTTTTTTAGTAATCTGACATCTGCTACATCTGGTTATCTTGTCAGTTTTTAAATTCAGTTCTCTTATCAGCCTTCCCCCTATCCACCCCTGCTCTCTTTCTCAAAGAAAGGAAAGGAAACTTGTGTCACTAATAGACCCTCGCATGGGCCAGAAAACATCCCACTTAAGCCTCTGGCATCAACTGAAAACAAATTCAAGATGCAAATGTACAGTTATATAAATGATCTTGCATCTAACTGAGCTTAGAAAACTTTTAAAATAATTTTTACTAGATATTACAACCATGCAGATAAAAACTAATAGAAACTACAAAAAATAAAAATAAAAAATAAAGAAAGTGTAAGAGAAAAGAAAAAAATATAGAGCAGAAAAAATATAAAATATAAATATAAAAATATAAAGTAAATAAAAATGTTTTTAACAAATCATCATCTTCTTTTAACTGTAAATAACTGTAAAAAGAAACTAGGATTCCTAGTGCACAACCACTGAAATATAAGCCAGCATTGCTGCAGCTTCTAAAAAAATCCAATGCAGTCCTAGACTGCATCAACAAATCAGGATCACATGAAATGTTAGTACTGTTTTATACTGCCTTGGTAAGACCACACTTGGAATAATGCCTCCTGTTTTAGTCATCACGAGGCAAAAAGGATGAGATTCTAGAAAAAGTGCAGAGAAGAGCAACAAAGATGATTAGGGGACTGGAAGCTAAATGTACGATGAATGGTTACAGGATCTAGATTTGTCTAATTTAACGAAGAGAAGGACTATGAATGAAGCAATAGCAGTCTTCCAATATTTGAAGGATTGTCACAGAGAAGAGGAGGTCAACCTATTTTCCAAAGCACCTGAAAGCAAGACAAGAAACAATGGATGAAACTAATCAAGGGGAGCAGCAACCTAGAACTAAGGAGTAATTTCCTAACTGTGAGAGCAATTAATCAGAATGGCTTGCCTCCAGAAGTTATGGGTACTCCACCACTTTTTAAAAGAGATTGAGCAGCCATTTATCCAGAATGGTATTACTTCATCTCTTCAAAATCTCTTCAAAAAATTTTTTTCTGATTCTGTTGAATTAAAAAATTATTTCACTATGGATTGAAGGGAACTCACCCTATGAATATCATGAAACTTGGTGTTCCAAGGGTTCTTAATATTTAAAAAATAGTAAAAAAAATAGTTCCAGAAATTATTAAGAGATGAGATCCTAATCAGCAAAAGTCTATTGAGAGTTACCCAAAATACCAGTATATCTGTTTTAAATTTAATCCAAAAACACACTTTATAATACCCGTTTTCCTTCTGTATCTCATGTTTTATCTATAAAGAAATCCCATAAACCTCATTATCCAATCATAATAAGTGAAAAATCTATTAGGTTTATTTTATCTTGTTAAGGTGACAAACATATAATATTTCTTCCTCATATTTTCCCGACAGCCACGTTGTGAGGTGAGTTGGGTTGAGAGAGAATAACTTACCCAAAATCACCCAGCCAGCTCTCATGCTTTTCCTGGATGCAGGAAAAGACCACATCTTTATATTAATATTACTTAAAATACATGTTATATTAATATTGCTTAAATTACATAAAATACAAAATAAATTATTTTTTCCATATCTCTTATCTGAAAATAGAACCTTAAAACCTCTAGTTAGCAAAAGTCAATTAATGATTTTCAGACAATGCATCTATTTTAACCATGATCAATAAACCTACTTCATATTTGTTCTGTTTCTGTTTGCAGACAGACACATGCAGGCAGTTGCTATGGAGATAAGCAGTTAATAGTTGACCAGATTGCAAATCAGGGTCTATGCAAAGAGAGCTTGCCTGAATAAATCACTCTGAAGTTCAAGCAGCAATAGAGTGATCCAAAATCATTCCAAGAATCAGAGTACTGAGTCAGGTAGATAGCCAGTCCAAAAGTCAAAGGTTCAAAAATAAGTTACAGGGGAATAATTATCACAAACTAAGAATCCAAATGGTTGTTTACAACAAAAATTAAAGGGAAAGTAGATACATAAATCTATCTGCAGTTGGCTGCAATTACTCAGTTTTTGTCCTTTATCTAGTGAAAAGCCTCATTCACTGGCTTTGGTCCACTGGCCATTGCTTATGTCAAGCCTTGGGGCTTGGGGGTCATGCCTCATCATCTGACTGCTCCAACTGATGAGGAGATTCATATGATTGCTCAGCCTCTTCAGTTGAATTTTGACTTGAAGATTTCTGAGGCTAACAATCCATAGACTCAGCTGGAGCAACGTTGTCAGAGTCTGAATCTGAATCCTGGCCCATGACAATATTCCTTCCCCTTATTTTGTACAATTTTAGTTTTTAATCCCCTCAAATAATGTCCTAGAACTTGGGGGGGGGGGTTTCATTATTTTTGTCTCTTCTTAGAAAACTTTGAAACTTTATTAGATCTCTTTCTTAACAGTTTGATTTTTTTCATTTTTGCTTTCTCTTTTATCACAGAATTTACTTTCATTTGTACATTTGTATTTTATCTCCTTCCCTATCATTGTTGTAATTTGTCATTTCCAGATTTATATTTAAATCAGTTTCAATCTTATCTAGTAAAACTCGTTCCTCTTCCACAATATCATTTACAATCTGTTTATCTATAATAGTCAATATTTTTAAAGTAATTTGAGTCCATTATTCCCAAATATCTTAGGGTAAATTAATCTGATGTTAAAATATTTTGTTCCATTCTTGGTGAGTAATTTAAATATTTCTCCTTTACATGCAATCTTTAATACCTTCTGATCCCTTTAATGTTCAAAGTTCAAAGTCCCATCTTACCATGTTTATATTAGAATCTTTTTTAAAAATCAGCAGTTTGTCGTGGAAAGGATTCATATAATTAACTAGACAATCTGTGACCTGTTGGATCATTCTTTCAGATATAATCATGAGTGCAGAGGGATTGATAGATATTGGGTAGGTATAGGAGACAAGATAGAGAGATTCCTTATTGGCTTTCTCTCTGCAAACTTCCCAGGAAGAAAGTTGCAAGACCAAATCTGCTGCCACATTTCTACCATCAGCCACAGTCACATGATCCTCTTTGACTTTCTCCTTGCAAACTTCCCAGCCTTCCCCATTGACTTGTGGGAAAGTGTCAGAGAATGTTACGAATGAGTATCGTGACTGTACAGCAGTACAGTGCCAATGTGCTGAAATTGCAAGAACTTGCCAAAATTTAATTCCCGTGGGAATAATATGTCCTGGCATTTTGTATGTTAGCTTTGTAAATAGGTTGAAAAAGTTTGGCCCTGTGATGCATCATTTTGCCCAATTAAAATTCACAGACACAAGAGTTTTAGTAGTGGATACATTTAGAGTCTTATTTCACCTTTATCTGGATCTTCAATATGTTTATAACTTTCCAAAATCAACGCTCTAATCACCCTTTTCCTATCTACTCCAAAAAGGAATTTTTCTGAGTCTTTAAATTCATATTTTAAAATTCTTTGGATTGAAAGAGACCACCAAATGAATTCCATGAAACCTCTGTGCCATTCCAATAGTTCTCAATATTTAAAAAACAGTAAAAAAAATCCAGAACAGATTAAAAAATGAAACTAGTCAAACTTAAAGTCCTTAAAGGCAATATTGTGAGCCTGATGAACTCCCTTGACTTCTAATTGCATAACACACAAGTGGCCACAGAAACATTTGTTCCTGCCGTCCATACACCAGTAACAGCTATCTGGAGTATGTAAGGGCAATCTCGCAATCTCTTCTTTCTCTGGAGAGTTTTCAGTAACTCAGATCCAGTTTTCAGCTGCCAATTCAGCTGTAATGTTATCCCCCTGTTCAGGAACATCCATTTTTCATTGGAAGTCTCCATACCAAGAAAATCTTTTACCTTCTTTGACATTTCATTGGGTTTTGATCTTCTATTGGCTCTCTTCCTAACAACACAGATACTACTTGCCACGGAAATTTTCACGCTGCAGTGTTGATGAATTCAATCAGTTTCTGGCTGAAGGAGGAGGAAGCTGTCTCTTTAACAAGCCTTTGAAGGTAATATTAAAACACTTTCACTTGATCACAATTGTAAATAAGAATTACTTCCAGACAACATTTTTCATATCTTCTTTCTTTGCACTTCCTGGAACTATAGTCAAACAAAATTCTTGTTTTGTGATCAGAATATAATAAGGTAGGACCATATCTAATTATGGAACTTTAATAGGTGATACTACTTCTCAGCAGACCTCGTGGAATTATTGAAAAGATCATTTTTTTAGAAAAAAGGCAACAATCAAATGATATTGCACTTCATAATTGTTTTCTTGACAACAATATGAAAGTAATTTGCAATTTGGAGTTTTTTTCACTTTCCCATACTGCTCTTCAGTTTTGTGATTTTTGGGGGGCAGTCTCCCATTTAAGCCTCATTTATTTTTTGAAGACTTGTCATCAACATGTGTTTCATAGGCTTCAGCCAATGCATTTTATACGTCTCTGCTGTAAGTAAGCTTGAGAGACTTTCATAAAAATACAGGGTTGACTTCCTTCCCAAACATAATCAAAATGTAACTCCAGTATTTTTTATTCCATAAAGATCTTTAAATTAGGGTAATAGTACTAAATATTAGGTCAGATTCATAATGAAGGTATGAGCTCTTTCTTAATTAATCAAAGTCCCCAGAATTCAAAGTCATTTCGACACCTTTTGCTGTTCCTGTTAGATGCAAATAGTTTGTACTGTTTCCTATATTTTCAATCAGGATAGAATAATCCCGTAGATTAAGATCAAGGTTGTAGCAAAACTAAATAGGTGAAATGTTGACAGTTTTATATTCCAAAGACCAAGATCCCCAACTTTTAAAACCTCATTGGTGCAATGGCTTTGCTTGAATGGTATTGTACCTACCTTGCCCTGAATAAGCCAATAAATTAATACATCTCTTGGAAGAGAACTATCCGGCGTATATAGATATTGAAGGAGAAGCCATTTATCTTAACTTCTGCTCCACTTCAGGAAGGATATAATAATTTTAGGCGTTTATGAAGTACTATAACAAATTGGTTCCCAAAGAATATATGGCACGTTAACTCCCAAAATTCCTTCGCCTTGCTATTATGTCATAATTCTGAATAGCATTTTATCATAAACAGTATAGTGTCATTCTGAGTTCAGTTTGCTTAAATTATGGTCCCATATCAGATGTCAATTGGTAAAACAACAGAGGAATTTTTCTTAAGAAATTGATGTTTACCTTTAAAAAAAAATTACTTTCACTTTCATTGTTGATTTCTCAAATCTACCCTGTCCCAAAATGGAAACATAAAAAGAAGAAATTACAAGAGAGCTTCTTCATCTCCATTTTCAACTGCAAATGAGTAGAAGAAAATGTTATTAAATGATGTCATGGAACCTTCTAATGATTCCATTTCCTTTAACAATATCTCATTAACACAGCTCCTTGACCCTCCTGAATGTGGTAATGGATTTGTTGAAACAGGAGAAGAATGTGACTGTGGGTCCTTTGCGGTAAGCAACAACTGGGGCTAAAAAAAGGTGCCATCTGACTCAAAGTAATATTACTACTAGTAACATTATTTTGAATTCTGCCAGGCTTTGAATTCTGAATTCTGTTTTATGCATGCTGGAGAATGTCTTTTATTTTATCAGAGATTGGAGTAGTTCAGAATCAGACAGCTCTCTTATCAAAGGGCAATTTTTCTTTTTCTTCAGAATGTCATGATCCATAAAAGTTGGGATAACCCCGACATTAATGCTGGATAGATTCAACCAGCATCTTTTTGTTTTGCTTTAGTGTTGTTCAAAATCCACAAGAACAAACATCATCTGTTCATGAGATATGTGTCCCAAAAGAAAATGTCAGTAAAAACTAGCAACCAACATTAGGGAAATTATAAACAATATAGCTATTTCAACTGGTAAAAGGAAAAAAGAGCTTTTTTGAGAATTGATTAAATCTGCATAATTTGCAAAATAAAGCAACATATGTTAAGAAAACTTGCAAATTCAAGTTTTCATATTGGAAACTTCATCTTCCTGCTGTATTCAAATGGTGGTGGTGAGTTTGAAAATAAAACCAAAATCTCTAAAACAATGTTAGTTAAGATATAAAAAAATTGAAGCTGTACTTTTCTTATTTCAACTTTGATCCGAAATTCCAAGCAATATTAAATCTATTGTTTTTCTTTTCTCAAAGGAGTGTTCCAAAGGTGGAGGAAACTGCTGCAAGAAATGTACCCTTACGCACGATGCCATGTGCAGTGATGGGTTGTGTTGTCGAGAGTGCAAGGTAAACAAGTTGGAATGGGACCTTTATCCCTTGATTCTGTGTCCATCTCTCACCAGTTTTAAGCAAAGCTTCCTTTCTTGGGAGTTATACAGCAGGGCATCATCTGTGCTTGCATGTCAATGCTCCCTACATAAAGCAAATTGTAATCAGGCTAGGCCACAATTTGATACTCGGTGTCAGTGCACATATTTTGAAATGGCTCAGATGTGCAAGATTTCCTACAAAATATTTCTGAACAGCTAAAAGCATTATAGTTTACATAAATCATGGGGGTGAGGGGGTAAATTGGGTTCAATCTCCCCCTTAACCAAATCTTCGCCTGCCTAATTTCAGCAGCCTCACAATGTCACATATTCCCAACTCATGGATGGAACCCTGTGCATGTATGTCTGCGCACATTTAATATTTAAAGCACAAATTTGTGGATGGATTTGGTAAAATGCTGAGACATGCTTTCTTTTCCCTTTTGTTGCAAGGAGAAAAATTAGGATTATGAAGAGCAGCAAACCCTGCTGCTCCTTCCATGGTGCTAGGGATAATTTGGTTCTCCTCTTTTCCTGCACTGAGAGTAGAAAAAAAGATAAAGTTAGAGAAAGACTTCACATGATGTATTGTTTTGTTTTTCCCTTGCCAACTAATATTAAACTCCATTTTTATTTTTCTCCCATTTTCTACCATGAAGTATGAGCCACGGGGTGTAACTTGCCGAGAAGCTGTGAATGAATGTGATATCCCAGAAACTTGTACTGGGGACTCCAGTCAGGTAAGTTGGGGAAATTATAAGGAATGTGATTTACAAGTAGATTGGGGGGGGGGAAGCATTTTAATCTACTAGTCAAGATACCCATGTTTTGCTGGTTTCTGTGCACAACATCTGATTGCATGTAGTCTTCATTATTGAAAATTTTTTTTATCTAGAATTTAAATTTCTAAAAAAGAAATGTGGATAATATTGGCTTGAAAGCATGTTCGTTTAAAATGGGTCCCTACCTTTTCTAGTCTTCCTAACTTGATGCTCTAAATATGTATCATGTTGACTGAGGATTATGGAATGATAGCTAGTACATCTGGAGAGTAGTAAGTTAGGGAAAAAAGCCTTTTACCTGTTTTCTTGAGTTGTATTTATCTATATTTTGTCCTTTCTGATATAATTCTCTTTTTTTCCCCTGTAGTGTCCACCTAATGTACACAAACAGGATGGCTACTTTTGTGACAATGAACAGGTATAGTTGGTATGTCAGTTTCATAACTAGAATTCCTGGAATTGCAGGAAGTATGGGAGGAAAGATTAATTGCAGTTGGACCCATCTGTCAATTCCAATAAAAGAAATACCCTTGGAAAAGTCTAATTAAATCAGACTGAACAAGGAGCAAGTTTCTCAATGGTTATTTAAACAAACAAATAAGTAAAGGTTAATGCAGAGTTTTAAAGACACATCTGAATTGTCAAGTCCCAATGGGTAATAAAACATGCAAGCTGAGTGGTTCTTGCATAAGCCTCTAACAAGTCCCATTTTCGGCTCCATAGGGCCGGTGTTATGGAGGCCGTTGTAAAACCAGGGACCGCCAGTGCAATGCATTGTGGGGGCGAGGTAAGTAGCTATTTACTCTTAGAAAATAATCATCATAACTGATTTGCAAAATGTAAGTAGCCAGTACACTGCAGAAAAGATTTTTTGAATCTCTTTGCAGCCATCTAATAGTAATGCAAACCTTAATAGACGAGACTATAAAATATAGTGGCACTTCAATATTCTGGAGACAGAATTGTCCTCAGGTTAAGGAAAATTTATTTATTCTGTTATTCCTTAACTGAGGTACAGTTTGATTCTCTTCTTTTATATATAGCAGTTTGCTAAGCAGACTGCTTGAACTCTGTTCTGGAGGCTTTTTGCTAGCAGCTTTCTTTGGAGATAGTTAATTGCTTGAATGAGTGAGGGGAACAGGAGATGCCCCTATAGCCATTTCTATGCTAATTGTAATCACCCATTACTAGCAGATCACTTATCAGAAAACACCAGCATTTTTGTTTGTTTTTCCATCACTGTTTGCACAGCACAAACTATTTAATCTAGAGAAAGAGAGGTAGGTTTGGGGTGAGATGAAATCCATTGTCTTCAAAATTCATCCATCCGTAGACCTAGTTTTCAGTAACACCAGGCAATTTCATTCTGAGTAGCTATGCTTGACTTTTACTCTTTCTTGTATCCATTTTCTGATTTTTCCAGTGCCAAATGAAGAAGCCAGAGGTGTGAAGTTTGCATTATTTCAAGGGATTAGAAAATCATAGTGTGGGAAGGGCCACTTAGGCCAACTCCCTACTCGGGGCAGGTATCCAAATTAAAACATCCCTACCATATGGCTCACTTTCATACTAGCAGATGGAATGAATGAGAACTCATCACCTCTCTGGATAATTGGCTTCACTATCAAACTGTTCCTTACTTTCCCCCTCCCCTAACATTTAATCAGCATCTGGTTTTAATTCATTATTTCATGTCCTGCATTCTGAAAGAACAGAGAACAAATTTCCCCCTTCTGCTGACATACTTTTAAATATTTGAAAGGAAATATCTTATGTTCTCCCATCTTCACTTTTCAGGATTAACCATGTACAGTTCCTTCAATTTCATTTCATAAGAGTTAATTTTAGTCCCCTTTTAATCCTCTCCCTGCTTTTATGAACCTGTTTCTGTTTATCTGAAGCCTTCTTAAAGTATGGTATCCAGAATCAAACATAACATTTAAGGTGGAGTTTGGCCAATGTTGCAGAATAAAGTGGAGCTTTGATTGTTATTACTTGGAAACTATACGTTAGTAAATGCAATCTAAAACTGCATTTAATTTTTTCTTTTTGGTGGGCGGCACTAACATTATACTGCATATTCATATTTGAATTACAATCAGCTATCACTCCAGTAAATACTAATATTCAACATTCTATAGCTATGCTTCCTAACTTAAAGAAGTTTTGTTTCCTAACTTAATATGCATTAAGTCTCGTATTCTTATTTTCAGCAATTTCTTTATGCTATCAAGATTATTTTGAATTTTATTTCTGTCTTCTATGGCAGTTTCCCAGTTTTGTGCAAATTTGATCAGCATCTCCTCTTCATCCCTTGATAAATAAAAATATAGTAAGGGCCCAAGACTGGTCTTACAACATACATCTTTCTATTTTCATGAGATATCATTGATGAGCACTCTTCTATGTACTTAATTGCCATGTCATCCATACTGTGGTTTACTAGATAGTTAATTAAATGCCATGGAGTATTTTGTCAAGTACTTTTCTGAAATAAAAATAAATTAATTCTGCAGCAGTCCCCAAAACACTTACGAATTTATCCAATAAAAGTGAGATTTACTGTATCTGGCAAGAAAAATAAGTAATTATCAGACTGTTTTAAAAGTGCTCACAAAATTCATTATTTTATTGTCTGCTTTAAACTCTCCTATATTAGTGTCCAAATAACTTTTATGTAATCTTTCCCCTCCTCCTTGGAGTAAAACATGCTCTTTTCCAGCCATACGGCACTTCACCTATTCTCCAAGATCTCTCAAAGATAATGCATTGGCCAGACCCTCAGTAAATTTCTTTAATATCCTAGGATACAATTCATCTGGTCCTGGAGATTTAATGCAAAGTAACAAATAATGCCAGACTGTGCTTTCATCAGTCTCATGCCTCAGTCCTGCCTCTTCATTCTGCTCTTCACAATTTTCTGGGTCAAAATGTACCTTCTTGGTGGAGAAGATGAAGTCAGATGGGCAACTCGTCTGTTAATTCTTTTTTCTTTTTTTTTATTGAAAATTTTTAAAGTTTTACAATAAAATACTCCCCCCTCTCACCCCCCCCATCACCCTTCCCCCTCCTTCCCAGAGCTGAATACAGGGTTAAAAAAAACATACAACTTAAATGAACATCAAACAATTATACATACATCCAAGAAACAAGATTTTAAATACATTAACTCCAATATATAAAAACAAAAATTCTAACCATCATATTTTTAGATAGTATTTTAGTTTTATTATTATTAACTTTAAAACCGGAAACTTGTCCAAATTGATTTATCAACTGTAACAACTCCAATACAGAATAAGTTGGTTGAGACAAGGTAACAACCAAATCATCTGCAAAAGCTTTTAATTTATAATCATTCTTATTAATCATTATTCCCTTTATTTTAGATGATTCACAAATTTTAATCAACAAAATTTCCAACATTAAAACAAACAACAAAGGAGACAATGGACAACCCTGCCTTGTGCCCTTTCCAATTTGAAAAACCTCAGATAAACCTCCATTAATTATAATTTGTGCCGATTGTTTTTGATAAATGCCTCGAAGAGCTTGCAAAATTTTATCTCCAAAATTCATCTCTTCAACCAACCTTAACATAAATTGCCAATTTAACTGATCAAAGGCTTTCTCAGCATCTAAAAAAATCAGTCCTGCAGAAATCTGATTATTTTTATCCAAATATTCTATTAAATTAATAATTTGTCTAACATTATTTTCATATATCTCCCAGATATAAAACCTGTTTGATCAGTATGTATCACTTGATTCAATACTATCATAAGTCTATTGGCTAGAATTTTTGAAAAAATTTTATAATCTACATTCAAAAGAGATATAGGTCTGTAATTTTTAGGTAAAGTAAAATCTTGATCCTCTTTTGGAATCAGAGATATAAAAGCCCTTCACCAAGATGGGGGAGTCTCTAAGCCCAATAATATATTATTAAAAAGTTCCTTTAAGGGCTCTATCATCTCATCACTTAAAGTCTTGTAATAAATTGATGTCAATCCATCAGTGCCAGGTGCTTTACCAGCTTTTAATTGTTTAATTGCCATAATAATTTCCTGTGAAGTAATCAATCCATTGATCTCATTTCTTTGATCATCTGATAACTTGGGAAAATGAGCATCTTGTAAATATTTATCTATATCTAAACTCTGTACCTTCTTACCCATATATAATTTTGTATAAAAATCTAAAAAAGATTTTTTAATCAATTCCTTCTGAAAAACCACTTTACCATTATAATTTATTTTATCTATAATTCTCGACCTCTGTTTCTTCCTTAATTGATAAGCCAACCACCTACCTGGCTTATTTGCATTACAAAATGTATTATGTTTCATATAAAGTAAATTAGTTGCAGCCTGATCAGCCATTAACATATTAAACTGTGTTTTAAGCAAATTTATAGAAGCCTTTACATTCTTATCCAAAGGATTCAAAATTAATACTTTTTCTTTTATTTTAATCTCATCTTCCAATTCCTTACGTTTTGCATCTGTTTTTGTCTATGAAGCCTTATTCATTTGAATCAGAACCCCACGCATATAAGCCTTACTAGCATCCCAAACCATTGCCATTGAGGTTCCCTTATGCATATTTAAAATAAAATATTCCTTTAAATACTCTCTAAGTTTCTGAACATTCGCCTCTTGTCTAAATAAATTTTCATTCAACCTCCAAGATCTTCTCTCCTCTTTCTCAGCAACCAATTCCATCCATACAGGACTATGATCTGTCAATGACCTTGGAAAAATCTTTACATTTTTAACCCTAAAATATAAATCCGTTGTAATCAGAAAAAAAATCAATTCTTGAAAACGATTGATGTCTGTCAGAAAAAAAAGTGAAGTCTCTCTCTTCCATATTATGTTCCCTCCAAATATCTCTCAGTTCCAAATCATCTTTCAAATCAAAAAAGGCCTTAGGTAGTTTAGCTTGCTTGAAAGAAGTAGAAAATCCTTTCTTATCTCTATGTGTATCCAAAACTCCATTCCAATCCCCCATCAAAATAACAGATCTATAATCCAATGAAATCAATTTTTGATGTAAAAATCTATGGAACTGTTCTTGTTGTTGATTAGGAGCATACAAACCCACTATAAGCAATTTCTTGCCATACATTCCCACTTCAATCATAACATATCTCCCTTGAGGATCAGGATCTATTAATACAGCTGACAATTTTTTCTTAACATAAATGACAACACCTCCTTTTTTCCCAGGAGCAGAAGATACAAAATGAGAACCCAATCGAGCATTAATCAAATATTTTTGATCCTTTAAAATAATATGGGTTTCCTGCAAACAAACAATGTCATTATTATATTGCTTCAAATAATGAAATATTTTCTTCCTTTTCTGTGGAGAATTAAGGCCATTAACATTCCAGGTCAGGAGCTTTACCATCTCCTCTATCCATTAGCCTGGAGAAGACTGCTTGAAGATCTACCATCGAAGATTGAACCAATGAAGATCTCTTAGGTCTTGCTCCTCCCACAGGCTCAGAAGCAGATTCTTGTGTAACTTCTTTAATTTCCTTCTTCTGTTGCTCCTTTTCTTTTCTTCTATAAGCTGCTCGGGTCATTCTCTGTTCTTTCATCTCAACAGACTGCTGTAACCACTCAGCCTGTAATTTTCCAGCTTTCATTGATACAGCATCTTCAGCCAACTGCTCTCCCTCCTTCACTTCCAAAGCTTTAAACATTGAAGGTGGTGATGAGCGTGCTCCCAGGACCGAAATATAAAATATCATAGCTAAAGAAACTTTTTTTTTATTCTCAGACTTCTTCATTCACCTCAGCATATTCTGAGTTTTAGCTTTCCTAACATACTTTCTTGGGTACCAGACTACTAGAATTGTTTGCAGTTATGTGTTGAATACATCCTTTTTAGGAACATATGTTCATTTGGTGCTTCTTTTCCCATTAATTTCCCTTACAGTGGAATTCCACATAATTTAATTGAGTGTATTAAAATCCATTTTGTTCTTTTGTATCTAGTGATAACAGGAAAAGATACTGACTGCTCAGACCAGAATAAGGAGGACAGTGTCAATGGAATAGGGATTTTGTGTGTTTGTGTGCATGCGCATATGTTGTATATGCATAGTTCTGAAGTGACCAAAAGGAGCTTCACTGATTCCACACCTAATTGTGAAGTGTGTCGTTTGTATATATGGCAAAAAAAGTATTAGGATATGATGGAAAGTACAGCTTAAATACCAGAAGTGTTAAAGAAAATTGAATGTTGCCTAGAATAGGGGCTGGGGATCAAATGAAGACCATAGCACGACTACAAAGCAATAAAAAGAGTTGTCAGAGCTTATTTATATTGCAGTTACATACAAGAGGAAAAGGTCCTAAATTTTCCTTGCTGCTTAATGAATCTTATGGAAGTAATTAAAGAAAAAGTCCATAACCATACCACAGCTATAGATATAATTTTAATGGACTTAATTTGAAGTTAACAATTTGGGTCCCTCAGTTTGGCTACTAATTGAAATTGGCACTGCTATGCATTGTTGCTTTATTCTGAATTAACACAGAAATTCCCAACTGAACTGTAATCTTGGAAGATCCTAGCCTTGTTCTTTGCGTGCACCAGAGATATTCACCATTACCTTTGCTTATTTCAACTTCTGCCAACCATTTTAACTACAAACAGAAACATAGCCAAACATAGCCAAGAAGACAAATGAATCTATTTGTGTATTTACCATATTTAACATCGTGTACGTATGTTGTGCTTTATAGAAAACTAGAATTTCTACGTATTCCAGCAATAATCTAATTTAAAACACCTATGCATATACAAAGAAAGGACTGAAATATGCAGGGGAAGAATATGTGATTATTTCAGTGACGTCTACTTTGCCTTGATAAGGCTTCTTCCAGAACCCAATAACTTCCAGATGAATTGGATACCAATTCCTACCATTTGTCAGGAGAGGACAGGAACTAGTTTTGATTTACAATATTTGGAGGGTCTCAGATTATGATAGATTGAATAAAATATAGCAATTAGAGAATCTGGAAATGTTGAAGATGGATTTAAACAGAAGAGGGTACATACCATGAACACAAAAACAGCAGAACAGAAGAATAGGAAGAAAAGGGGGGGGGGGACAGGAGACAAAATACATTCCATCCACATCAGCACCAATCCTTAGGGATTACTGGATAATCTGCCTTTTTATCCACCCAGATTGCCTCATGATTCTAGATAATCCAGCCTTTTCTCCTGGCTATAGCTATAGCTAAGATGATGTCTTCATAGCACCAATTAGCAGAAAAAGATAGGAACTTGATTTGGCACCATTTATCCATTATTTACCGAAGCAATTTTTATTCAGTTCTTCAAACTGAAAAGATTTGGGAAGTTTGAAATGCAATAAAAAACAAAATGTTTTCATCTTAGATAGCAAAATGAACCTTATAAATAATTCCAACTAACGAATCTGACTTTTCAATTCTGAAAGTTTAAACCCTTAAATGTTAACACAAAGCCCCATAGACCAGGTTTGCACAAGGCATAGCATGAATATTCTGGTTTTTTTTCTGGCATTGTTTGCACATTTCCCTTTTTAAGGATAGAAATCTTTTACTTGAAAATAGTGTTTTAAAAATCTTAAACACTTTTGGAATTGACCAATGTTATACATCAAAAAGCTAGGCAAGTAGAAAACATCCAGATGTATAATAAAGAAATTATTTAATTAACTAAGTTCCTTCCTAAGCTTCTCCATGCACCAGCATAATTGCTGATCTAGTGATAGAATTTATTCTTTCATTATCAAATATAGAATATTCTTCTGTATTCAATATGTGAAATCCATGGCTATTATGCTCTTTGGCTTGCTCTTATTCTCTTTCTCACTTTCCTTCCTGTAAATCAAGCTTCAGCTGAAAGGTTTTGCTATGAGAAGCTCAATGTTGAAGGCACTGAGCGTGGGAACTGTGGGCATGAGGGGAGCCGCTGGATGCCCTGTGTCAAGCAGTGAGTAATCTGAGATTTCTCCCTTTTCCATAATATCCTTTCCCATAGTATATTGAATCACACCACATGGGGAAGTTACTAGAAAGCCACAAACTATAAGCTGAGGCAGAAGCCAGTCTTTTTAAAAATATGTTATGGTTCTCTCCTCCCATTCCAATTAGGGATGTATTGTGTGGATATCTTCTCTGTGCCAATGCGACAGGATCTCCACGTATTGGTGAATTACTAGGCGAGATCACAACAATGACATTCTATCACCAGAAGAAATATATTGATTGCCGGTAAGTGGAGGGTCTTGCACTTTAAGACCCAGCTTCTTCATTCATGCCAACTTGCTGGAGAATTGGAGAGATGACAATAGGAATGTTCTGGGCTGCAGATTGATCCCCTCTCACCATAGAATAAGTTTCCAAATAATTTTGGGGAATGTCCTTCTGCCAATCACAATCCTGAAAGTATCAGGGATGTAAATATAAGGCAATAGAATGAAGGGGGCTATTTTAAAAAAGTGCCTGTTATCTTTTCTTCCTCAAATGTTTCACCAATGTAGGCATGAACAAAAAGATTTTAAAGGACATTGAAATATTTCTTCACTCAATGGAGCTTTTCTTCCTCCCCCCTCCAGGGGTGGCCATGTGCAACTAGTGGATGGCACAGATCTGAGCTACGTAGAAGATGGGACACCTTGTGGACCCAACATGTTGTGTCTTGATCACAAATGCCTTCCTGTCTCTGCCTTTAACTTCAGTATCTGCCCAGGCAGCTGGGGTGGCCAGATCTGCTTCGACCATGGGGTAAAAATTATAAATAAAGTTGTGTTTTCTGCTTCCATTTAATAATAATGCAAAAAAGAGAAAGAAATTTATCATTTAGCAACTAATTTGCCAAGTATGATCTATATAAATGCCAACTTTGTGCACTTGTGCACTTGTTTCTTGGCTTTATTTCCTTGTGGATTAAATATTAAAGAAAAAATAGGAATACTCAAAATAGGAGCATGTCTTTCTTAAATATTCCTGAAGTTTATTTATTTATTTGTTAGCCACCCATATTGCCAAAGTTGGCAAGTAATCAGGGGTCATAGAAAAAGCCAATTATGATTTAATGATTACATGCAGTTAACATTCATCTACAGTAATATGGGATGCCAACATAAAACAAAATGATTATTCCATTGCAAAACAGTCATTCTTCAGCATTATTAAATAATATTGAATTATTTTTGGTGCATTGTGGGAGTTTCTATTTTTCTCTTGAAAGCTTCATTTTTGTCATCTCATTGTGTAATAGTACTTATTGCAGAAAGTGAACACATAAAAGTTTCTGGAAAAAGATCACAGGAATGGGTTTGAGGAGCCCCACAAAAAGCCTCTTGCTTAATTACAGGTCTGCAGCAATGAGGGCCAGTGCATCTGCTATTCAGATTGGACAGGAAAAGACTGCAGTGTCTATGATCCTATCCCAGAGCCTAAGCCTACTGGGGAAACAGAAAAATACAAGGGTAAGTTTGTGGGAAGGAACTACTTTGCAGACAGCCAGAACACTCAACCAATTAAATAAGTAATCAAAAAGGTTTCTTGCAGAAACCTTATGTCTATCCAAAAGCCCTTCAGCCATTTTCCATTTTGGATCAACTCCTTTATCTGTCCTGGTATTTCCTGATTTTTCTGAGAAAAGGAGTGAAGAATTCAAGAATCTTCCAGGACTGGAGAAACTTGCAATATTTATTGCAAGATGAGTTTGATGTGGCAATATTCAAATAGCCTTCTTTTCTGCCTTCTTCTTCACTTCTTGGGAACTGTTCTAATATTCCCCTGTTCCTATTTTCCTATTTAAAAACAATCCCTTTTTTTGATTTCCAGAAGTTTTATATGTTTTCACTGTAATTATTAAATTAGGATAGTCCTGTTGTACAACTAGGTTCTGCCCATTATGCTGCATATCAAGAATACAAACCAATGTAACACAGTTTATTTTTTGTCCCCTCTTTCTCCACAGGTCCCAGTGGTACCAACATCATTATTGGCTCCATTGCTGGAGCCATCTTGGTGGCTGCTATTGTTCTTGGTGGCACCGGATGGGGATTTAAGTAAGCAGCATCAATATGCACATGTTGTGCTTCTCAAATCGCTGTGCCCTTGGGCTAATTTGTCTTGAGGACTTTCTCTCTGTTGCATGTATTCCAGGTGCCTTTTGCATTTTGGCACTTATTTGTGAAAAGGGGAATTGAGCCCAGATATAGTTTTGGGCTGAAGGGGAGGATCCTCTTCAGAGTGGAGTCATACGAGTATTCCACAGATAGTCCTTGACTTATAATTATTCACTTAATGACTATTTGAAGTTTCAATGAGCTTTCCAGGAGCTACTTATAACTCATTTTAAAATTTACAAAGCTACACTCATCCCCACAGTCATGTGATTGCAGTTTTGAGTGCATGACAACCAGTTCACCTTTGTGACTGTTTGCACCATCCCCCAGTCACATGACCATGATTTGTGACCTTTTTTTTCTGATTTCTGGCATTTACTTCTAGTTTCCAGCAAAAAAACACCCATTGGGGAAAATGGATTTGATTAGTGACAGCCACATTTGCTTAATGATCACAGTATTCACTTAATGACCAATGCAAAAAGAGTAAAACAACAACAACAACCAGATCTGATCAGATAATGCAATGACTTCTGGCTGAAATTCCAGGCTCAATTATAGTTGTAAATCAGGGACTACCTGTACTAAAGGTATCATGCAACAAAAATGGTATTGGCAAGCTTGTTTCCATGATGCAAAACTTTCTCATGATAGTACAGTAAAAGCATGGATATTCTTGAGCTATCTATGTCTGACTACATGCCTGGACTGAAAACAGGGAGCAGGCTTGGCTGATGGATTGAGTCTTTACTGCATTTTAATTTGAAATTAGTATTGAGAATCACCGGAAGGAACCATCAGTGGATAGAGAAGGATGGCAAAGGAAAGTATATGCAAATAAGGTGTTGATCAATAGTCTGAATCCACTTCAGAAAATAAGGATTGGCTGCTTTAGGATAATGTGATAAGCTGAGATATATATCTGAAAAAAGTGAAGAGAGACAGAAGGTATGTAGTATTTTGGAGACCCAAATTGATATTTAGTTGTATTTCTAGGCATGCATGGTGCTTGATACACAGACCAAAGCCACCCTCTTGTGGTGAGTGTCCGTATTTAACATATCTGAGGATAGAGGTGAGGAAAATACAAACATGGTATTTGCTTAAAGGTGGTAAATTCCAGTCCTTATCATGAGAAGTTATATTGGAACAAAAAGTTCAGAAGTGTGATATATTAAAACTGCATTGTAGTGTTTTTCCACTAATAAAAAGAAAATATGGTAAGTTTTAGGATATTTCTAGTGGGATTAGAGAGAGCAACAAGAAATTCAACTGGAAATATTTCATAGCAATCTACTTGCAAGGATTGGCTAGTATTGTTGCAATTTTGTCATATAATTTTTTCTCCTCTTAAGATGATTTTCCTAGTTTTCTGGTCCAACACAGGATTTCTCCTTCTCAGCTTGAACATATGATTGAGAAGTATAGCTGGAAGGGGACTACAAAGTGTTCTCGTTACTTCCCCCTCCCCACACCCACACACCAGTTTCCTAAATATTAATATTGCTGGTTTATTAAAGTTCAGCCAGAACCTTTTCTATTCTTGTCGTATTTATAATTGACATTGCTTTGAATTGGGCCACACATGTCCTCTTTCAAACTGTCAGTTTAATAAATGGACTGCCTTCAGTTTCATCTGTGTGATTTGGTTGCAGAATCACTGTGAAAGAAATGGGTCCAAGGATCTTGAGGGGTTTTTGTTTTTTTTTGGCCTTGGTAAAAGTGCTATTTAGTTTTTAGTTCATGAAGTTTGGTTAATACTCTTGGCTTAGTGAGAAGAAGAACTATTTGGCAGGAGAAGCAGTTCACCTTGGGAAAGAAAAGCAGAAATAGGAGAGAAATGGGGAGAGCTGCAGACTGACTGGGGGTGGCTATTTTTCCTCTCTGATCCACATCAGGCTTCCTATTATGTTTTGCATGGATTGACACTTGCATGAATGAAGGAGCGCCTGACCTGGGATTGCATGAATCAGATACTGATGGTGATGGGGACATTGGCATGGAGGTGGAGTGGGGAACAATAGTCCTTAAATATCTGTTCCATCCCCCAAAACAGCCTTGTAAAACTCAGTCTTAAACTATACTTCCACAATTCTCAGCTTATTGGTGGAAGATGATAGGAGTGTCATCCAATATATTTAATGCATAAGAAGTGGGAGAAGCTGCTTTGGGTACTCTGCTCATAACAAAAGTTTGAGGTAATCCTATAACGTTAACTATATCCCACTTGGACCCCCCACCCAAGATCTCTTGCTTCCTTGCAGGGTTTATTGCTGGTATGACATGTTGTATGGGTTGGTCTGTTGCACTGGGGGGGGGGTGGAATATAAATTCATCAGTATCACAGTTTGGGAGGCTGGAAGGAAGGAGACATTTGAGGAATGAAGATGAGGAAAACACCTTCAATTTTTGTCAAAGACAGAATAATCACTTTAGTTTCTTAGGTCTGTAACAGTTCTGGAATCACAAATAACTTTTCTTGCTTCCCCAATCACATGAGTGCCAGGCATTTGGAATGTTGTTTTGGTTGCAAAATTTGAGTTCTTTCGTCATTGGTTTATTTTTATCATCTGTTGAGAAAGGTGATACAAGGAATGAAAAAAGTAGCAGAGGGAACTTAATGGAAGGATAAGGAAAATGGAGGCCCTCTGCCCTGCAGAAAATCCCCTTTCCCTGGCAGCTTCTACATTCCCTCTAGTTCTACATGTGGTATTCTTGGTGTGCAGTAAACTTTCTTTAAAACAAGCAAACAACACTGACATGTAGTATTTCCAGAAGAAATGCAGGCTAACACAGACTAGGAACGTGAGGCCCACTTGCCTCGGAGAATGTGCTGCAAGGGAGAGTGAAATGAAGGTGCTCTTCTTTGTGATATTTCCAGCCTCCCTTTAAGTTCTGACAGGAGCTACATGATCTAATGGAGTTCTTCAACGATGATGGTAATTGGATCTCTGCACAAAAGTTGTCCCGGATGGTAAGAAGAAATTGCATGTTAAGCTAGTTTGCATTACCAACCATAGCATGTGGCACGAAGACTGAAGGCAGTCAGGCCAAGATGTACAGCTGAAGTTATCTGCTAACCCCTGCTCCTCCTCTCTCTTTCCTTTTCTCTCTTCGGCTTGCAAAGGAACATTCGCAGAGGAAGGTACGACCCAGCTCAGCAGAGCATGTAACAGCTTCCCTGAGCACATCTCTCCATCACCTACCGCCTTCATCCCATCCTCCTCACCGCCTTCTCCCCACTCTTGCTGCTTGCAATGATCATTGGTGCAGAAGGCCCAGAACTCTCGTGGAGGCCTGTCTCAACGGAGAGAATTTCCTCTGTGCCATCAGTTCTCTCCACACATCCATCAGTATCCACCTCATTCTCCATTTCTTCAGTTGCTATCGTGAGGAGATATCTAGTGAATAAGTAAATGGCAGCAGGTGTTCTATCCAGGCATCTAATGAACCTCTGGTTCTGCTCAGTGGATGATAGGGCTGGGAATTAATTTTTCTCCAGTTTAAGGCCCAAGTAACAATCCTTTATTTCATGTTATGGTAAAGTCAACACAGGATTTTACTATATCATTTTCACAGTGGGACGTTTTTTGCAGATGGAAACAGTTTGCAGTGAACTGTGTTGATTTTGAAATGCAAAAGACCTCAACACATCTCTGCAAGGACCTCTCCACCTACACATGTATACAATATAATATACACTTACATTGCCAAGGAGAGGGTATATTTTAATTGGGCCTACACACATTCTGTTACAGAAGAAGGTAGGCACAATGCTGAATAATAAGAATCAAGCTATATTATAAAACAGCTTTCTAAAACTTAAGGAGTGTATTCATTTTAACTCTTAGAATTCCCAGCCAGCTTTGGAATCTATAGTTCAAAGATACCTGGAGTTCACCATGTTGGGGAACCCTAAGAGTTGCTGCAGTTCTGAGGTATAATTAAGACTCCCAGGAATCTGAAAGGAATCTAAAAGAAGATACACTTGATTGAATCTGCTTCTAAGTTGAAATAGATGCACAAAGCCTGGTGTAAATGCTAAAACTTCTTGGAGTGCATACATAGACTCACAAATGTTTGGTTACATTTCCTGTGTTCTTTAAAGTTCCAAAATACATGTTTATATGGTGGCATTTAGAAATTAGGGATTCCCCACCGCTAATGAAGCACATGCTGTTCATTTGCAATTTTAAAAGGAAAAGTGGCCAGCAAAAAAAGAATTAAACAGCATAATTAATTCTATGATTATGAAAATAATAACAATAATGATACTTTTGCATAGTTTTAGTCTAAGTTCTGTAGAATAGAAAAGGCCCATTTAACAATTGTATGACACTAATAGGGTAGGGCTTTGGTTTATGAACATTCACTGGCTGCAGTTCACCCAGTTTATGAGGTGGGGACCAAAATATCCATATTCTTCATGTTGAAACAGTGCATATAAAAGCCTACTTAAGAAGAGAAAAATATCACTTGACTCATCAGAAGATTGACTAGAATCGTTTTGATGTGTCTACATGTAGGGTGATTATATCCTTATCATGCTAATGAATAAATGGAGATCGTGTATCTTGCCTTATGAAGATTCTCCTTTCTGAAGAACTTGGGGAAGATGGTCTGCCCCAGTATATGCTATACGACACACACCCATGCTTTTCTGCTGCTCTGTGTAATGTGCATTACTTTCTTGAATGTCATTTGGTTGTTTGCTTGCTTGGCATTGTTCCCATTCCATGGTGTCATTCTTCTTTGAAAGCTTAAAAGAGCCAGAATATTGGGGATGGCAAAAGAGATTGTCAACTACATTTAACTGATTTAAACATTAGTGACTTATATAATGAAAAGGTTTGTATTACTGGCATACTACCAAGTCAGTTTTCTGGAGGAAAAAACATCTAAAAAGCATTTCTTTTTCTATATTGGAATAATATAACTTCTGTTTCCATTGTTAGTCATGGATTGTATTGTACAGTAGATAAGTGCCTTTCAGTATGAACTAAATCTTCCCAACATAATAAAAGTATTCATGTATTAAAGGTAGATCTTCCAAGGGTTCTTTTTAGGAAACAAATAGATTTATTTTTAAAGAAGAAATAGTCATATGGCACATATTTGATTTTCCCCCAATATGTATTAAAAGGACACAGTCCTATGAAATACAGGACCTAAGACATTCAGATATTTAAATAAACCTTTTTAACTTTTGTGTTGGAAAAGATTAAACATTAATTATTCCTTTATTTTTTATAAGTTAACAAGTTTTCACTGTATAAGATCCTTCAACTTCTCCCAAAGTATATTTCAAATATTAATTCTATAATTGATATTACCAGTAACTCAAAATTCATTCTTCTGCCAGAAAGTAGTAAGATTCAATTATAAAGAGATTTATGTTAGTTATATTGGGAGATATGGAATCAATAAATAAAAATCTGGAACAAAGGCTTGGATAATTTTATATGAAGTATATTTAAATGTTAGTTTCAGAAAGTTTTTTTTTTTAAAAAAATGAGCCAATTCATTCCTAAATTTATCACCAGTGGTAACCGGGTGGTGGAACATCAACTTAGTAATGTCTGTGGAATAAAATAATAATAATGAAAAGTGTGATAACCATAAACTGAGTTCTTTATATCCTGAAAAATATTTGGATTTTTGAAGCAAATTTGAGTTAAAAATAATTGAATATTTCTATATTATTTACAACACACAGTAGCTTTTGTTAATCTGTATAAACAGAGCAAATAACCTGGTGCAAATTTGCTTTGTTTTTTCTGACATGGCTGCACTTAATCAGTGAAGATTTTGACGTAACAATCAGAAAGGCTCAGAAAAAAGAAAATAAAAATCAGGGATAAAACCAGTTAGGCATACCATCTGACAAGGAATTATACTTATTAAAATCCCCCCCTTTCAAATTGTGTGAGGCTGAATTCCAGCAAGGAAATGTTGTTAAAATTTGATGGTGCAGTAGAGATAGAGCCCCTAAAATCCAGGCGAGAGCAAAATGCAGCCTGTGTGCACCCTTGCTTTCGTTTAGAAATGGACATTCAACTCAAAAGATGTGAGAACAGATTACTACCTGGCCTTCATATTTTTTTTAAAAAATCTTACAGTTCATGGGGTTTCCATTACGTTTATTTATTTTTGAAACTTTACAGTTTCTAGAAACTTAAAGTTATGAAATGGCTGCTATATGTCTGACCTAATATCAGTGGTAGGAAGAGAAAACATGTTCTTTCAAAATATAAAACATGCAGTGTCTATTTTGCTCTTACATTGGGAAAACAGTATGTTAACTATCACTCACCACCTTGGTATTCATAATAAAAGACCACTTTCATTGGGTTGGGTTGTTATAAAGCAGTGGCATAATCTTGAGGAGGATAACAACCAAGCATCTAATGATGCCATACAACTGCCATGGGTACAATGTTCCAAAACACATTTTTTCATTATCTGTGGCTGTGCTTTTTTACCCTGGAAACTTTTAAGATGCATGGACTCCAATTTCCAGAATTCACTAGCCAATCATGTTAAAAAAAACACCAATTTACATCACCAATTCCAGGTTTTGCTTCTTCTGGATTTAGTGAGCTCACAAGATAATGAGAAATGAAGTATTCATCTGGCTCTTTTAACCACACTAGAGAATCATCACAACAACCTCATCCTCCCCCATCTCCCCTCCCACACCATCTTGTATTCCTCTTGGTACTCTGACCTTAAACAACCCCCTTGCTTCTGTGTTACAGGTCTGGAGGGGCATAGCCCCAAATCATAACTTGATCTTTGTGCTTCTGGGTCAGTATTCTCACCATAGGGTGGAAAAGAAGGTAAACAGCACCTTCTTCCTTTTTCTTTTCCTGGCCAGCAAATAACCAACACCCTAATCTACCAAGTCTTCCATTGCTTCCTGGATAGACAAGGGCAGGAATGAAGCCCTCCTTTGAAGGGGTACCACATTGCTCTGCTTCATTGTATGGGAAAAGATCTTCATGAAGGACCTCCAACTCTTTTATATCTTGCCAGATGCACTTTTTCCTCTCCTTCTAACATTGTCTGGAAAAAAGAGAGCCCCAAAACAGCATTTTTTCTACCTGTGCAGGTCTACATATGTGCCTCACTTTACTAATCCCACCAAGGACTGTACCATCTTGGAACCACCAAAATACTACATGCAGCTCAGGGGTATAACAACACTCTTCAACTTCTGGAAGATGCTACTTGGAAGACATACAAGCCTGTTCCTTTCCATGAAAGTAGTTTGAGCAAAAGTGGATATTTGGGATATTTAGATTCTGCTAAAATTGGTTCCAAATCAGGGAATTGTGTGTTCATAGTTAAGGCTTATAAAATTATTGGGATGAAGAAATGACATGTATTCATCAATTATATCCATGCCCTTTATTTCCATATTTTTGTTTGTAAAAGTTTGTGAGTTAAGCCTTTCTATCATGCTGACTGCTCTAGCCTAAATGCAAGAGCTTGCGCCATTCTAGATTTAAGGGAAAGTAACAGAGACAAGATGATAGCATGCTAAAGTAGCACTCTAAATAGACCAGACTTATTACCTTTGCCCTCTCCTCCTACTTCCAAAGGTTATATTTTCTGTTTTGAATGTAATGGCTAATAGTGCCACAGTGGCAAACCAATGTTGGAAATAGTGACAGCTCATAACAAAATGCAGCAAGTGGCTTCTTGGTCGGGGAGTGAGGGCAGATCTCATATCACAAGTTTCGTAAGTGTATCAGAGTCCTGTCAAAAGTGAGAATGGACACTTTTGATTTATTTATGGTTGATCTCACCCTTATTTTATTTCTTTCATTTGAAACTTTTTTTTCATCAGCACAAATGGAGGGGAATTAGGCCAGCTTCTAAGTTCCAAAACTGGAATAATAATACACCATCCTTAGAAGTGGAGTCACCAGTCAACCAGAAGCCAATCATTCATAAAACTGTGATTTTTAAAGACTCCTCCTCCTCCTCCTCCTCCTCCTCTCACATCCCTATTCTCTACGCCTGTAGCGTACTAGGAAATTTCTGTAGTTGAGCAAGTGCTTCTAAATTTATTTTCAGTCTTTCAGAACAATTAGATTTATATGGGAACTAATTCTATGCTGAACCAAACATGAAAGAATTCAGAGAGTGGCATAAGAAGAAAAGTTAATAGCAATGGGTAAATTTTAAAAAAGGAGTGGGAAGTGTTGTGTGTGATGAGATAAAATTTCTTCAATAATGTTTCAGTACAATAAGGAAATTGGCTAGGAGGCCATACTACAATAGCACAGCAGGTGTTTGCTGGCAGGTATTTTGTTTTAAAGAATTTGAGGGTCAAGGAAAACCAGATGGATTATAAGAATTTTGTTGTCCCTTTTTACCTTTGTGGTAGAAAGCCCGCCATATTAAATGGATGGTCCATTTCATGGACCAGCTAGTCAACATAAAACCAGCCCATCTCAGAAGGTGCTGAGTCTTTTTGAAGTAGAGATTTTAAACCAAAAATTTGAAGTCCCCTTTGGATCATAGTGGATCTCCTATAGTAGCAGAGGATTGAATGATATTTCATCTCTTGGATCAAAAGTTTTTCTCCCTAAATAAAAGCTATCCCACCATCATCATGGTAGGTTGCAGGAAAATTCTCAGTAAGCAGATTCTACAGAGAGAAGAGTTACATATCCACTTAGCTACACACAATAAACTAGGATTAAACTCAGATTATTTAACTTCAGAGAGAGAAGCTCTCAAGAGAGCAGTGCTCAAACTGTCACATCTATTTTGACCTTCAGCATTTCTAAAAACAACTATAGCTTGGATTCTTCCAGACACACACATACCCTCCCCCAGCACACTTCTATGTGGAATAGCTTCTAGAACTACACATTGCTGCTTTTTTGTGCCTTTTCAAAATGTTATGTTTGAAGTGACTGTGTTCTCTTTCCCCAGTGCAACCGCAGCAGAATTTCTAATTTCAATGAGTACTGTCAATTGTCTCCTTGAGTTTGCCTTCTTCCAGTGAAGACACATGTCCACATTGATAATTCAAACAGTAATACAAGAGGGGGGGATTCTTTGAAAATTTTATCCTTTAAGTTTCTCAAGAGTAGGTGAAAAGTTGCAATAAAGTGAGTCTCAGTTCTCAGAAAATTGGGAAATGTCTTAAAATTTTCTCAACATACCACTTGAATAGATGTAGGTACAGAACTGCTCACAGAGTAATTGATAAGCTCTTGGAAATTTGATTGATTATGACTATCATGCTTGGTCCAAAATGTTTCCTGAGGAAAATTGGAAAGTTTTATGCAAATTACCATTTGCAAGCATTGAGCTTCCCTGAAAATGTGGATTGGAGCCTTATTTAAGCATCTGATAATTCTCCAATCCAATTCTGCAGGGAAATTATCTGCAAGCTTCTCATTTGGCAGGATCCCTAATATGATAGCTATTTACTTATTTATTTAAAACATGTATATAGCTGCCCATCTTGAGTATATGAGGACAGGCAACTATTCTGTTCCCTACCATGGCAATATAAGAAGGCCAACTTATGCCATAGGCTATGCCAGATGAGAAGCTTGTAGTTTCTTTTCTTTTGCTGGGAACAGGGCAAGGGATTGTGTTTTGATAGGAAACTGAGGTCCTTCTTAATGATAATTGATTAAAGCAGGGGTCTTCAAACTTGGCCCTTTTATGACTTGTGGACTTCAACTCCCAGAATTCCTCAGCCACCGTGCCTGGCTGAGGAATTCTGGGAGTTGAAGTTCACAAGGCATAAAAGGGCCAAGTTTGAAGACTCCTGGACTAAAATGTATTACTTTATCAGTTGGCCAAGAAGGAATAATAACTGACAACGGTCTTCTTTAAACACTGCAAAGAACTGAAAGTGCCCAATATCATCATATCTTGGTATTCTAAAATGTTAGAATTTGTTAAGACCAGTTTTATATTAATTTGTGAGATCATATTATTTTGAATTAGCTGATATTGTTGATATTAAGTGTCTTTAATGTCTCCCAGATGTGTGAGATTATAATTCCTTACGCCAAAGGCATTTTGGGCAAGCAGGAAAATGTAAGCACAGCTGTGCCATGTAACACTTTTCCATGATTCCCCATTTATAAAACTAAAGAGAAAGTGGTAGGCTTAAATCTTCAGAGTGAAAATTACAGCCTTATTAAGTATAAATTAGTATCTTAGCATGGCTAATAATCAGTTGCAGAGGCTTCTCTGCAAACATCCCTCTCCAATATTTGCAGACAAAGTGCCAAACAGTTCTTCTACCACTCCCCCCCCCCTACTTTAAATCTTCTGGCTGCATATGAAAGTTTGTGTGTGGGGGTCTCAAATACACGAAACCATAAATCTTTTCTCTCCCAAGCTACAGCCAGAAAACCCAGTTCTCCTGTTTTTAATAAGGAAAGAAAAAATGGAGAAATAATGGCATATTAACATGCAATGTATAACATTTTTACTTTCCACTTGATAATAAAAAGTGAAATTCTAGGCTGGTCAAGGGGTAGGATTGGGGAATGGAATTCATTCACTTCAGATCTGCATCTCCCAACTCTGAATACAAAATGTTATGCAGTGATGCAACGAAATCTTGGGTGAAACAGGAAAAAAATCTCTAGCTATTAGAAATAAGAAGAACAAACAACAGCGGAAAAAATAGGAAGTGAATCAAATCAAAATTTCTCATCCTGACTATAATGTTCATTATATTATCTTAACTGTACCATTTCACATTACTGGTGGTTATTCATAGGAGTGAAAACTTTTCTAGAAATAATCTTTGTTAATGAGGAACTCACAGGTTCAAGATACAACTGTTCTACTCTTTGGTGTTGCCACTGTTCTGCTGTAATTCTTTAGAGTCTTGATTCATATGAATCCCTCTTAATATGATGCTGGAAAATTTGATAATAGACATGTTTTAGGGGAATTTTAAAAGCAGAGGAAAGGAATGGTGCAAATTCAAGAATTTGAGCAAGACAGTCTTTTTTGTTTTAAGTTGCTCTTTTAAAATGTTTTTCTGTGTAAAGAAATTTACAAGTCCCCATAAGTATTTGTATGTTTTTTGAGATGGGGCAACTATACATTTGGGAGACTCCGTACATTAGAATGGAGAAATATGGGAAAAATAAAATATCTCTTTATTCAATGATACTTTACAATTAGAATAAGGATCCCATGAAAATGTAGAAGTTTCAATGATTTCTTATGTTCTCAACTTGCTTGATTCCAAGAGGAGTTACCTTTTGTGTAGAAAACTATCTAATGTATTGCCTATCACGTTCTCCAGTCCTAGGCATATAAAGCCTTTATTGTTCAATCATGTGGTTTCATTACAGAGCATCTTGCCTTTGGCGTGATGAATTATAGCCATCCCTTATTTTTTCCTTTCCTTTTTGTTTTCCTTTCCTTTTTCCCTTCCCTTCCCCTTCCCTTTCTTGTCCTTTCCTTGCAATAGTATAGTGACAGTGCTAGTGTTTTCCACATGAGTATCATTTCATTATATGAAGAAGGTGGACATTAATTAATTAACTTTCTATCTTTTATTATTCTTACAAATAACTCAAGGTGAAGAACATATTCCTAAGGGAGACTAAAGTTCAAACCCTCAGTCTTAAATATATGATACAAGGTTCAATTAATAAGAAATAAGGAATTATAATTTAGTAATATATTTCTGTCAGCAAAACAGACACAATCATTTTCCTGTCTGAGAATAGCTGCCAGGGCTTCTCTGCAAATGGAAAGGGGATGGGAAACTCTCACTCAGTAGACAGAAATCCACTTGCACAATGTTGGATTCATTCATTCATTCATAGCCAATAGCTGGTCATAGTGAGCAGATTCTTTTAAACATTCTTTTCAGACAAAAAACAAAGCAATGTATTTCATTTCATGCTTTCTCAACCATTTGTCCGAACTGTTCTTTCCATTCCCCCTTCTTTTTATGTGAGCTCCATAGTATACTATTAAGTCTCCTGGTCAGGTAAGAACCAAATGGATTACACTGCAACCTTTCTTGCCTTCTTATTTTTGTTGCAAGTCTTTTCTTCCTCCCATATCCTTAAAGTTACAGCTAGAGAAATGATTTAGGGATTTGTAGTTTCCTTTGGCTACAGTGAGGACAGGCAGCTGGCAAACTGACATTTGAAACAGGTAAGGTGATTTTCTTATGGCACCAGAGATAGTTTATTTCAGAAAAAATCAAGTTTTAACATTATCCAGAAAGTTTGGTTACTTTAGCCCCATTTGAATGATGTAGCTTAAGGGTGACAGTAGCTGCCTTTGCAGTATGTGCACATACTGCTGTGAATGCAATTGTATGCCTGTGTTTGTTGTCAGTGTGAGTGAATGTGTACAAACCTCTGTGCTCTTAGTGCAATGGGCAACCAGAATCTTTTCTTTTTCTTTTAACATTCACACAGTAGCAAGGATCAAGGCTCCTAAGACTTCAAGGCAAATCAGAGAAGAGGAGCGAGGCAACATTGCAACAAAGAGCACAACTACAGAAGAAGCTTACCTTATAACATGCTCACTTTGGACTCAGCCATCTCCTAGTACTCCAGTTTGTGGGCACCTAGAACTCAGAATGCTATTGCTCATGGATTGTGTATATATATATAGGCTTGTCTATTTATTGTAACGTGTCCAAAGACTAATTCAAATGCCACTTCTGGGCATTCTTGTAGAAATATATTGTACTTTCACTGCACATGCTTCATGCTGAAGGCTGAGCAAGGGATGTGCCAATAAGGAACAATTCTTGGTCTTTGGTTTGGGCAAATGGCAATAGCTGAATGCTAGGCCTTCTTCTTTTGTGTTTCTTGCAAATCCGCACACCTACTTACCTACCAATATTTATTAAAATGAAAAGACTAATTTACATTTTCTCCTGACCCTGGAATCCTGGTAATCAGTACAATAAGGACCAATATTTTCAAATCTGAATTCCTACAAAATTCTGTAAATCCTAGTATATACTATAAGAAAAAAAAACAGTAAAACAAATCCAACTGCCATGTCTTGAGAATAAACAATAAAGATTCTTCTCCTTTGTTTGGGACTTATTGTCACTGTCTCACAACTGTTGTCTTGCAAGGCATAAAATACTTTATCCTACTCCATTGGTGAGTTGAAAGACTATCACTTGTCTTTCAGTACATGGTGTTTCTGTAAATGTTATTGTGCTTATTTGCCAATCCTATTTGGTTTCCATTGCTTCTGTTTTGGCTTACTGCCTAAAGATGATGTCCTGATTTTGCAATTGTAAGACATGTTAGAGAGCCAGAGTGCACTGGAATAGAAGCTGGGAGACCATAGGTTCTGGGCCTGACTTAGGGACAAGGCCAGCTTGGTGACCTAGGGCTAGTCAAATTTTACCACCCAAGCTACAAATATTTTCTATCATTCCAGTCAATCTCTCTCAGCCCTGGGAAAGAAAAGGGCAAACCATTTCTGAAATCTTGCCAAGAAAAATGTAGAGACTTGTCCAGGCAATTACCTGGAGTCAATACTGAATCAAAGACATGTGTGCACACACACACATAACCAAGCCCAAAGAAACATTTTATCTTGTAGAATCTCAATTTAAGTCTATTTTAGAGCCAGTTTGGTATAGAGCAGGGGTGTCAAACTCAATTTCATTGAGGGCTGCATCAGCATTGCGGTTGCCCTCAGGGGGCCGGGTGGGTGTGGCCAGGGTGGGTGCAGCCTACTGGGTAGATGTGGATGGAGTGGGTGTGGCCTACTGGGTGGTTGTGGCCAGCTCTATATCGTTCGCGTCAAGGGTGACTGTGGGGGCCTGGGTAGGAGTGTGATAGATCTGAGGGTCTCTGGTAAAAGGGGTGGGGCTGGGGCAAGTGCCAAGGCATGGTCCACTGGAGGAGCCTCACTGTCCCTCTGAGGCCATGCGGGGGGGGGAGCTTATGGAGCTAAGACTGAATGCGTTTCAGTATAGAGGGCCACCACAAAATTGTACATTGGCTCCCGGCCGGCTTGTGCCAGGGCCAAGGCAGAGGGGGCCGTTCCCTCACTGTTTCCAGGATGGCTTCATGGGCCACATGAAACCACTTCACAGGCTGCATCCGGCCCCCGGGCCTTGTGTTTGACATGTCTGGTGTAGAGGTTACAGCAGGGAATTTTAGTTCCGCCTTAGATATGAAATCAGTTGAGCCAGACTTTGGTCCAGTCATGCTCTCTCAGTCCTAGGAAGAAGAAAGTCTTCAAAGACTTAAAGACTTCTGTAGGGACTTGTCCAGGCTGTCTCCAGAAATCAACAATGACTCAAAGGTGCACATACAAACACACACAGATAAAAACAGATACATAGACTCACAAACTGGCTAAGGAAAGTTTAAACTCTCTAGCTTTGGTACATTCTCCTTTTCTAATCAAGTGATAAATAAGTAATAAAATACCCACCAGTCAGTACAATAATACAGGAATGGGTTTGGAAGATGGTGTTTTGACAGACAGCCCAGCCACATCTCTCGCTTTAGCATGCATGTCAAAGCAACATAACACACCTGTCAAAGCTCACCAGTTCCATGTGTTCACTGAACAGTTGTTCAGCAGAAATCAAAAGGGTAAATTTGGACAGGTGCCCATTTCTGTTTTATTACACATAGGTCCAGTTATCAACTTTACAAATCTGCTGGACAGCTGTTCAGGTGCTAGAATTTAGAATCTGCTTAGGTTCTGAAATGAAATAACTTAATTCTCAAAACTCAGCAAAGAATGCCAAGTTTCCATCTTTACCTGGCTGTTCTGTATGTTGAAGGACTAGAAGCAGCTATGCCCAGCTTGTTCTATCAGGAGAGTAAAAATGGTGTTAGAGGTAACATCATGAGAACTTAGCAGAAAAAGATCGCCATACACATTTGTTCTATGTTTAGATGCAAGGTTGTTTCACTCATGGGCTGGGGACCAAGGCAGCAGCATGCAAATAACTTAGCAGAAAAAGATCGCCATACACATTTGTTCTATGTTTAGATGCAAGACATTGGGGACCAAGGCAGCAGCATCAAATAGAACAACAACAAGAAGACATTGTCAGGGCATTTTGTGCCCTGATTAGATACATCTGGAAAAAGGCCTTTAGTCTCAGTATTTTCTTAGTTTCTGTTCCCCAATCCATCCAAATCATAAGGTTGGCTGTGTAATCACTTTCATTTTGCAGGTGTCAGAATACAGAGAACAGGCATGGAATATCTAAAGTCGTTCAGTGATTACATCCCAACTGAGAGGAAAATGCAAAAAACATGATTTAGATAGTAATCTGATCCAAACTTAGTGGATCTACCATCTCCATGCACAATGTTTTTTTTTTTAATGCTACTGTTCCTCCAATCCATGCAAAAAGTCCAAATGATTGTTGTAAAGTGTAACTGTGATACTAACAACTCACAGTTCCTATGTGGCATTTAAAAGTCTATTGCTAATTATGAAATGAAAAAAGCAACTTGCCAACATTTTTTGCAAGGTTTTCTCAGTAGCTGAAGACCTAGGTTGCATATTGCTGGAGAAAAAGAGGAGAGAAAAACAGTATAAGAATGCTTATAGGCCACCATCATGAGGTCTAAATAGTGCAAAATAGAGAGAGGTGCCCCTAGAGCTGAAACATACCCCTCCACCTGTGCACCTGTGCAAAAAGGAAATAAAAAAATCGTTACACTTCTCTTTCTATCCACAAGGCAAATCTTGAAATCATAATTTAAGCAATAACTTAATGTTTTGCAAAGAAAGAAGAAACAGAAGTTTTATCAGCTTCATTTCTACTCCATTTGCTCAAGCTACTTTACTAGAGAATAGTTTCAATACTGTACAAAAAGTCTGAACAGCCTACATAGATAGCTACCAGATATCTGAAAGGGGAAAGAAGAAGAAATGGGGAGAGAGGGGGAAGAGGAGAGGATACATTAACTGTTTAACATTCTTGGCATCCACAACAAAAATTACAGGGAGTAATTGCAAAAAAAAAAAAAGTAGAATATTTAAGCCTACTTATATATTAAATTACTTTTACAACATTGGTAAGATTGGTTTTTTTCAGATATTGGAATGTGCTAAAGCTGGTTAGGTTTGCCTTCCCTGTGTAATTGATAAGATTTTGTCAATTCCAGATAGCAGGATAAGCCAACCATTGTGACCTAATTAAGGTCACAGAGCTAAGCTTGTTAACTTGTAGTTAGCACTTATTAGGGAAGTGCTGTGGGGGTGTGGATTGTTCAGAAAGAGATGCAGTACTCAAAAAGCAAGCTGGGCAATATTTGATTTTAAGACTAGGCTTGCCAGACAGAAGACCAAAATGAGAATATGTCCTCCTTTTGCTGGATATCTGGTAGCCCTAAAACTACATCAATCCTAGCTGTTTTCATAAATTGAAATTACCAGCATGAATACATTTGTCAGATTCTTTGCAAGAAATGATGTTATCCATTCAGTTACGTCCAACTTTTGGTGATACTATGGGCCAGATCTCTTCACATCTTCCAGTATTGCACTACTTCTTTGAGTTTTTCTATGCTCTGACTGGTGTCAGCTTTGAGGGTGGTATGCAAGAAAATAAGGAACCAGTGCTGTGAATGCTGAGAAATCTGTGAACAATCAAGCTACTTGGCCTCCTTAAGGATTTTTTGCAAACATATTTCTAAGCAGATTATATTGAGGTGAGATATATATTGTGATGGGAAGATTATACTGAGTTAACCTAGGATGGGACAAGACAATCAATGCTGAGCTTCAATGTTGGAAACAAATACCCCCCCCCCTTTTTTTCCAATTTTATATATACCGCAAATGATTTGGCTCCTGAGTACAGATAATGTTGTAAAGATTCATAGTTTTGGAATTAATTCTGGAATAGTAAAAGAGTGTGTGATTGGAGTTTTTTTGCTTAGAGAAAAGGGGAAACATAATAAACATATGTCTGATAAAAGTTATGCCTGGTATAGAAACTATGGATAGAGAAAAATGTTTCCTCTTTTCACAAAGTGTTAGAATTTTGGATCATCCATTGTTTAGGGATATTCAGAACCTATAGAATGCATTCTTTGCATAATGCATTGTTAATTAACATTATACATTGTTATCAGATGTGGTGATGGCTATACATTTACAATAAGAAAACTGAACAAATCTGCGGAGAACAGAGATATAAATGGTTACTATACTTCATAACCACACATTGTCTCTTGAATTAAAGGCAATAATATCTTAAATATCAATTGCTCAGCTCAAGAATGGAAGAGGACTATCAAAAGCATGCAAATATGAGTAGCTATAGCTACCATTTCAGTGGGAAAGTAACAGTGTTCTGTGTACCTTGGCATATAGTCATGCTGGCCACATGATTACAGAAACATCTTTGGACAATGCTGGCTCCCTCGACTAAGAAAAAGTACCACCCCCTAGAGTCAGACACAATGGGACAGGAGAAAACTTTGCCTGTATCTTTATTATCTTCTTATGTAGTTGCAAGCTTCTGGATGTATCTAATTAGATATTACCGGCAACAATGCAGGGGCAGATTCCTCTCCCCTTCATTTGGTTTAAGTCTTGTAGCAACTGTGATGGATATCATTGTGCTTGTGGTAATCTCAGTCTTTATTCCCAGCTCCATCCTCTTCTTTTAATAAGATAACAAATTTGCCTGTTGAAGGGGAAACCACAAAAAATAACATATTTCATACAATATATTTTCCCTATAAAAATGAATTTCTATCTCTTACTACCAGATATTATGAAGTTATAAATGAGACTGGAATATAAAAATATGAAGACTCATTACTATCCCTGGTATTAAATCCCTGTGCATATCTTTTGTCCCCAGTTAATAATTATATTTCTCAGGAATATCACCTTAACATTTGTTCCTTTAACTTAAATTAGTAACAGGTTTATAATCTGTTCTCATACAAGAGAACTATTCTTTTTTTATTTGTCACTAGTGAATTATTAACTTTCTGTATTCCAGCACTATTTTTAAGATTATATGCCATCAAATTGATGTCAACTTCTTACAACCACATAGACAGAAATTCTCCAAGATGATGGGCCCTCACCCGGGCCATTCAGGTCTTCCAACTATATATACATCATTGCCACAATGAAGTTGATTTACCATGCCACTAGATATTTTTTTTTCCCTTCTATCCTGGATCTTGAACTGAGTTGCCTTCCAATTCAGACCCAGATAGATAATGCAACAAAATGGATTTAAACAAATATTTAATCCGGGAATCCTTAACAGAAACTTACATTCCTGAAGATGTGTCCATTATGTCGGTAAAGTCAATAATTCCTCCATATTCACTTTTGCCTGATTATGTCCATGCATGCTGCATGGTTGGTTTGCACAAAGACAATTAAACATGAGCTGGCACGTAGCCAGGATATCCTGTGATGAACTTTAGTGGCTCCTCCTACAGACTTGTTAACAATGGGATTCACTGAATAACTAAACTACATTACCCATAAGCCATCTCTTAAGGAGACAGCGCTTAACCCAATAAATGCCAAACATTCTAACATATAGATCTATCTAACTGATGGGTCCAGAACACTCCCTGCTTGGAAATATAAATTTCCACTACTAACTAACTGAAATACGCAAAAAACGTAGCATTAAAGCATGCAATTCTTATTGCTAACTAACTAGTGACTAAAATAGGCAAAACATAGCATCAAAACATGCATAACTATAAAGTAAATAGAAAACATGCACAATTATAACATAGATAAACAAGTGTTACATCAAACAATGCATAAACACAAATACATAGTTTGAGGTTCAATCTTCTAGTTTGATCTTCGTCAGCAACAGAACCAAATCGGTGATCAGCCTGATGCAAGAGTCTTTGTGCATCTGACTCATGTGGCTTCATGATCAGGACCTCAACTTGGCGAACTAGTTCATCAAAACTGGGTGGGGCCCAGTGCACAGGTCCCATGGGCCAATAGTTCTGGTATGCATTCTTGTTTCTCAGCAAGACAAGGTCTTCTTCCTGTTGAAGAAATCTGGAACAGAAAAACTGGAACCCAAAATTTCTCAGGAACAAAGGAACCTGGATTCACAGGATGCTCAGGAACCAAAGAACCTGGAACTACAGGAAACTCAGAAACAGCAGGAGCTGGAAAATCAGGAACAGCAGGAGCTGGAAAATCAGGAACAACAGGAGCTGGAAAATCAGGAACAACAGGAGCAGAACACTCAGGAACCAAAGGATCTGGAACCACCAGTGGAGCATTGAAGATGGCTGCTACTGTTGTCATGAGGGTAGTGAGGACTTCATGTGTGGGCATGGGTGTCTTTGTCGACATAGAGTCCATGATTTTGCAGGGTACACCAATCATGCGCTCTCACGCTTCGCCCATGAGAGATGCATGGGGAGGGTAATTTTTGGCCTTCGGGCATTTGTCTATCACTGGGTCATAACAAATACCTTCAATAGTCTGTAAGTCTTTGCGGGCTTCTACAAAGCTAGTTCTTGGGATGCTAAGATAAGTGATCAAGACGATCAGTACTATGCCCAATCTCAGGTGTCTCCGCTTAGAGGAGGGTTTGAATCTGATTGGTTGAAATTTACTGGGTGCCTGAGGTTGAATGTTGGCATGTTGATCTGGAACTGGAAGCATATAACGTTTTGGTCTCTGTGGCATCAGGCTATCTGGACAAGCCAAGAACTCAGGACCTTTTAGCCAGATCAATTCTGTTAACTGTGTGGTAAGGTTAACTTAACTTGGTTCACAAGGTTCTTATCTGTTTGGCATGTGTTGCCATTGTTCAGTGCTTAGAGATGTTTCTTGTATGCTTTGGAGACATCTTGGGAGTGCACTCCACGACTCCCAGTCTTGTTTCTGTTCTGGCAGACGTGGCTTATCCCAGTGTGTGGTGCTCAGGGAAAACGCGCGTAGCTGCAGACATTGTTTGTCTTCTATGGACAAAGCTAAGTTGTTGTAATTCTTACTGGTCTGGAACACTGTTGCTTCCAAAACAGGTTTGGTTGTCACAAACGTGAAGTGTTCTTGGCGTGATTTTAGGTGGGAATCTCTTCCATTACTGGGAATGGAGGTTGTTGAGATATTCACCTGGGTTGGAGTTTGCGGTTGATCAACACAAACCGTCCCTGGGATGACCCATTCAGGTTCTATCTTAAAGGCAATTGAGGAGCTTGTTGGGTCTCTGACCATTCTGTGGTAGGCAAAGGTGACAGGGGAGTCTACTTTCAATGGAGACAAGATTTTGGGTTCAGGATTTAGGAACCATAAGGCAATTGGGGGGAGCTGGTCGACACAGAACGTTCCTGAGATGACCCAGGATTTAGGGACTGTAAGTTCCCATCTAATGGCTGGATGTGTAGTCCAGTGGCTTTCTCCACCCCTGTGCTTTGTGGCACAGAGCACAATTCTTTGCTTGGGGGTTCATTGGGGAATGGTGGGCTGGTACACACTGATGTGCAGGTACACACTGATGTGCAGATGGCCTTGGCAGGCGCTTCTGGGCACTTTTCGGCGCCATACTGGGACTCCTTGGTTGAAGGAGGAGTAGACGCTGCTTGTTGTAGCTGTCTAGAGTCTGGATGCAGGGCTTCTGGGTGCTTGTCACTCTTGTTTGGGTGACACTTCCCCTTAGCTTCGCCAGCTCTGGCCGTGTCTTCCGGAGACTCACAGCATTTAAGGCCTACCTTGTATTCTCCTAAGTCTAATTTTCGTCTCCAGAGTGTTGGAGGATCCAATAGTGCTGTTCAGGGTTTGCCATCAGGCTGAGTTTGTACAGTGTTGAGATTATCTGGAGCACAATCAGTGGCTTTTTGTTGAACCTCATAAACATTGTTTCCAAGAGTAGGGAAACGTGGCATAGACAGCTGGTGTTTTTCTTCAGAAAACTCCTTGTTGGGATTAATTGCAAGTGGCACAGACGAGGAACCTTGAAGGTCTGGCCTGAATACTTCTGCCTTTACATTGAGCTGAGGAGGCTTGACTTCTTGTGTGCTTACTTGTTGGAGGGTTTCACATTGTTCAGGTGGTGCATTGCTGGCTCCCTGGTAGACTGGCACAGCTGGTGGTCGAGTGTCAGAATCCAATTATATTTCATCTTTAATTATCAAACATAGAAACTCCCAATTCTGCCTTCTCTGGATTCTGCCATAAGAGGGAGAAAAGGGGGAGAGCAAAGGGGCTTTATGGCCCTCACTTCCTTCAGCACACTTCAAAGGACTGAATGTGTGTTTATTGTGGCCTCTAAGCTTTAACAGATCAAAGAAGAGTAATTGCCTTTCATGTAGTTATCTGAAGTCTCCATCCAGACGGAAGAAGAAAGGGGATGGAATTGTGATACTTGAAACTATCACTGGAAGGGGGGTTGATTGGTTGATTGGGTGGGACTACTGTGGAACCCCTTAAAACCTTGAATGGGAGAGCTTGAACCCCAAGTCCTGTCTAGCATGCCTGCAACCATTTTCTCTTAATAAAGGATTCCTGTTGGAAGAGCTATTCCAAGAGTTCTGTCTTCTTAAGATTCAAAGTGGGGTGGGTCCTTACATTAGACAGGACTTGCAAAATTAATCCACCTGGAAGGTAGACCCTTGCCGGGGGATTTTGCAAAAATTTACCATGTCAGACAGCGAAGCAAGAGAGGGAGAAAACTCCCTGGAAAGAGAGCCGCTGACCCAGTTGGAACCTTGCCAGATGTTGGGATCCGAGAGGCCAGATTTCTCAGAAGAAGAAGTGGTGGAGACACAGGACCACCAGCCTCGCTGGTCGATGGGCGTTGGAAAGAAAAGCGAGTGGGGAAAGGAATCAAGAAAAGTGACCCTGAGACGGGGAACCAAGCAACCAGACTGGAAGCAGGAGATGGAGAAATCCCTGCACGCAAGTGAAGAGGGAGGAAGCTGTATGCCGTACTCAGACTGGATCCTAGAGAGAGCTATTGACCTGATGAAGATAACTCTCAGCTCCCTAGGAGAGGAGATTCCTGAGCCCTACGCCCGCCCCAGTTCCTGGAGCCACAAAGGGAGAGACACCGAGGGGGACGTGGAACCTGCAACCCCAGGGACATTTAATGATCCAGGAGCTCCCACCCCCTACCGGACCACAGATGGAAATCTGGACGGAAGACACTACCACCCACAATGGAGGCACCGATCCATTCCAAGACGTCCACCGTTGGAGGTGAACTTCAAAGGGGAGCCAACACGCTTGGGGTTTTTCCTAACCCAAGTCCTCAGCTACATGGAGGAATATGGGCAGGACATCCCCAGCGACAAAGCCCGCATCCGGATCGTGCAATCTGCCCTGGATTGACCAGCTGCAGATTGGGTGGTGAACCTGCATGACTCCAATGCCCCAGAACTCAGTAACTTCAACCGTTTCATGTCCTCGTTGAGAAGACGATTTGAAGACCCCCTGGCTGATCGCAAAGCCCGTGAAAGCATAACAACGATGAGGCAGGGCAAACGCCCAGTGGCTGAGTATACACAAGAATTCCGAGCCATTGCCAGCAAACTGAATTGGCCAGAAGACATCCTCCTTGCCCGTTTCAAAGACGGACTAAACTATGATCTATATGATGCTTGCCTGCCCCGAGGAGACCCACATCGACTTGAGGAATGGTACGTCTTGGCAGAGGAAGCAGAGATCGACATATTGAAGAGGCATCGCCGAGGAACACAATGGAGCCGCCCCCCGCCTGAGCTGACACACCAACCGGTGAAATCATCGGATACAGCCAAGAAGCAAATGGGGTGTTTCAAGTGCGGAAGAGAATGGCATCGAGCTGTAGAATGCCGCTCAAAGGCCCCCCAGCACAACCCAGACAGATCCCCAATCAACAAACCCCGAGGGTATTCAGCTAAGCCAAAAGAAACAGCCATGAAAATGATGGAAATTGCAGAAAACCCCACCTCTGCTCACCAAGGGGAAAGAACTCCAGCCTACACCACAGGGACGGTGGATGCCTCAGATGACAGCTCGGAGGGCGAACCCCTGGTAAGTGGATGCATCACACCCATCTTCAAAACAGTGACTATATTAATCCCCCCATGCCCGAAGCTGTGAAGGTGAAAGCCTTAATAGACTCTGGCTGCACCCGCTGCCTCATTAGCCCAACACTAGTGGGGAAGGGAATCTGGGCATCCCATCCAGGAGACTGGAACACCCAATCTCATTTGGCCAGCTAGATGGATCCATAGCAGGGGGGGTGCCAGCTACCCTAGCCACTTTGCCAATACATCTCTCCCTGGGCAACCAAGAAGAGGACTTAACGTTTGTGGTGACCCCAGGTATGGAATGCCCAATGATTCTAGGGATGGAATGGTTGAAAAAATGGAACCCCTGGGTAAAGTGGAGGACGACAGAAATCAAATTCCCGAAGGGGGACCCTATGGACTTAAAACCCCAAGAGAGGCTACCAGAATCAAGAATAGAAAAAGCATCCATAGGAGAGGAAAAAAGATTAACAGAAATACCAGAGGAATAAAGGGACCTTGCTGAAGTCTTCAGTGAGGAGAGGGCGAATGAGCTTCCCCCCCACCGACCCACAGACTGTACCATTGAATTCAAGCCTGGGGCAAAACTCCCGAAACCCAGATTATACTCCATGAGCCAAAAGGAGAAGGAGGAAATGGAAAGATTTATAAAAAAAAACCTGGAGAGAGGTTTCATTGAACCAGCTAAGCCTAAAGTGGCTGCCCCGGTCCTTTTTAGAGAGAAGAAGGATGGCTCTTTACGTTTATGCGTGGATTATAGGGCCCTGAACACAACCAGTGAAAGCAACCTATACCCGCTGCCCCTCATGAAAGACATGCTGTCACACTATCGACAAGGGACAAATTTTTTTAAAACTAGACTTAAGGGAAGCTTACTATCGCGTGAGAATCAAGGAAGGGGACGAATGGACAGACTGGCATTTAAAAACTGCACCATGGGGTGCTTCAATTCAAAGTCTTGCCATTTGGATTACAAGGGGGCCCTGCGTCTTATGCCAATTAATCAATGCGTCCTAAGGGAGCACCTGTTTAAGGGAGGTCCTTGTTTACTTGGTACGGACATTCTTATCTTTACCGAAACAAAAGAAGAACACGTCAAACTTGTCAGAGCGGTTTTAAAGAAGCTGCGAGCCGCTCACCTATATGCCAAACTCTCAAAATGCGAATTCCACCAGGAAAGGATAGACTACCTAGGCTATCGAATATCCCCACAGGGCATTGAAATGGACCCAGAGAAGGTCAGAGCAGTATTAGAATGGGCACCACCCCGCACAAGAAAGCAACTACAAAGTTTCCTGGGCTTTGCAAATTTTTACCGCCAATTCATCCCCTCATTTGCACAGATAGCCTTGCCCCTCACCAACTTACTAAAAACGAAGGGAAAATCCTCAGTAAAACCTAGCCAGCCACTAACATGGACAATGGAGTGCCAAGCAGCGTTTGAGAGACTAAAGAGACTTTTTTCTGCCGAACCAGTACTAAGGCACCCAGATATGGACAAGCCCTTAATAATACAGGCAGATGCAAGTGATGTGGCAGTGGGGGCTGTGCTATTACAAGAAAATGATGATGCAGTATTGCAACCCTGTGCATATACATCTAAGAAACTCACGGAAACAGAACAGCGCTGGCCCGTATGGGAGAAGGAGGCTTATGGGATACGTTTGGCATTACTCACGTGGCGACAGTTCCTGGAAGGCAACAAAATCCCCTTCCAGGTATGGACTGATCACAAAAATTTAGAAGCCCTGAAAACTTCCAGGAAACTCAATCCCAAACAAGCCCGCTGGTCCCAGCATTTTCACCAATTACAATTTAAGCTCAAACATTTACCAGGAAGAAAGAACTTCCTGGCAGATGCACTATCTCGCATGCCCCAATATAACAGCGCACGAACCACAGACTCTAGACCAATAATGGCAGAATCACAACTGGCAGCGCCAGTAACCAAAAGAACCCAAGCCAAAATAAAACCACAACTGGACAGCCAAACTGGGATTGAATTCAGAAAAAGTTTGGAAACAGATGATTGGTTCCAGAAAAACAAACATGGGTGCACAATGAGAGACGGATTGCCTTGGGTAGGGGAAAAGTTATATATACCAACAAATCAAAGACTAACTTTCATGCAACTTTGCCATGACACAAAATCAGCAGGGCATTTTGGATTTGTAAAAACTTTACACTTAATTAAACGGCAATTTTGGTGGCCATCAATAAAAAAGGACATAGAAAGTTATGTTGCCAGCTGACAAACCTGTGCATCAGCAAAGAGGTTGCAAGGGAAATCGCCAGGGCTGTTACAACCAGTGGCAAGTCCCTCAGCCCCCTGGAGGGAAATAGCCATGGATTTTATAGTGGAATTGCCTGAAAGCAATTGGAATACTGTTATCTGGACAGTCACGGACCTATTTTCCAAACAGGTGCACTTTATCCCTTGCCAAAAAATTCCCACTGCAAAGGCCTTAGCAAAACTTTTTATCCAGCACATTTACAGATTGCACGGGGCACCCCAACGCAGCATCTCTGATAGGGGAGTGCAATTTACGTCTACATTTTGGAAGGAATTTTTATCCCTCTTAGGGACCACTCAGGGACTGACATCTAGCCATCACCCTCAGACAGATGGACAAGCGGAACGCTGCCAGTCGGTACTTGAGCAATATTTGAGCTGTTTTTTAAATTTCCAACAGAGTGATTGGACGGACTTACTTCCTTTTGCAGAAGTTGCCTACAATAATGCAGTCCACTCCAGCACAGGCTACACTCCTTTTCAAATAGCCAACGGCCAAAGTTTCAACCCTATGACAGAGTTAACCCCAAAAGAACCAACGATCCCTTCACTGAAAGAATGGATGGAAAGCCTACAAAACACCTGGCCAATAGTCAGAAAATCACTAGATGAAGCTAGGTGGGCATACAAAGCACAAGCCGATAAAAAAAGGGTTGAGCCTACACCATTCATTATAGGAGAAATGGTGTATTTATCTACAAAATACCTAAAGTCCCTACAGCCCTGTAAAAAACTTGGACCAAAATATATAGGACCTTTTCCAATTAAAAGGATCATAAATCCAGTAACAGTAGAATTAGAATTACCCAAAAACATCAGGCAAATACACCCAATTTTTCATTGCAGCTTGCTGAAAAGAGAGCATCAGTCACCTCTACGGCCAAAAATCCCCCCCCCCACCACTTCCAATCATGGTGGAGGGGGAACAACACTTCGAAATAAAAGAGATCCTTGACTCTAGGAGATATCGTGGAACAACTCAGTACCTAGTTGCCTGGAAACACCTCCCTGCCTAACAAAATGAGTGGGTCCATAAACGTCACGTCAGAGCCCCGAAGCTATTGAAGAAGTTTCACACAGAGTATCCTAACAAGCCTAACTAAATTTTTTACTTGGGTTTTCTTTCAGGTGGATCTCTCTTATTGTTAAGAGGGGCCGGATGTCAGAATCCAATTATATTTCATCTTTAATTATCAAACATAGAAACTCCCAATTCTGCCTTCTCTGGATTATGCCATAAGAGGGAGAAAAGGGGGAGAGCAAAGGGGCTTTATGGCCCTCACTTCCTTCAGCACACTTCAAAGGACTGAATGTGAATGTGTGTTTAGGGTGCCTCTAAGCTTTAACATATCAAAGAAGAAGGTAATTGCCTTCATGTAGTATTATCTGACGTCTCCATCCAGACGGAAGAAAGAAAAAAGGGGGTGGAATTGTGATACTTGAAACTATCACTGGAAGGGGGGTTGATTGGGTGGGACTACTGGGGAACCCCTTAAAACCTTGAATGGGAGAGCTTGGACCCCAAGTCCTGTCTAGCATGCCTGCAACCATTTTCTCTTAATAAAGGATTCCTGTTGGAAGAGCTATTCCAAGAGTTCTGTCTTCTTAAGATGCAAAGTGGGGTGGGTCCTTACATTATTCTCCTCCGTGGTCAGGTCTGGTAGCGGTTCCTCAGGATGCCGTTTCCTGTTGACGTAGCAGGGACTCTAGTCTGGCTCAAGTTCTTGCAATCTCATCCCCTAGCGGCAGCTCTTCCTGCTGTGGGGTCATTGCCACTGCTGGTGGACCCATCCGGTTACCATCAGTGGTTTGGTTCGTTGGGTTCAATGGGGCAGCAATGGTGGGAAGATCTTGTGACCTAGATGTTGCGACGTCAACTCTCTGGCTGATCGGCACATCTAGCAGCTGAGATTCTTCTCTTCATCTACTCAGTCTTGGGGGGCTTATGGGTAGCTATTGACCTGTTCACATTGAAACATGCTCTGGTCATCAATGTAGGCTCACACACGGTTATGAGGGTTTCCCCTCCCTAGCCCTTCCCACCTGGGCGTAGGTGTAACGTCTTCCAGCTCTCTCTGCAGAGCTGCTGCTCTCACGACTGCCTCTTTTGCTTTCTGTTGGCACTGGGAAAGCTCAAAGTTGGCTTGAGCTTTGACCATGTCTTTCCTTTGCTGATGCTGTGTCTTTACCACGTGAAGGGCTGCTGCAGCTTGCACTTTGGCCACTTTTTCTCTCTGCTGTCACTTTGCCTCTGCTACATGTAGAGCTGCTGCAGTCTTCACTTTGGCCAATTCTTCTCTTTGCTACTTGTCTTCTGCTGCTGCTTGTGCAATGGCATCAGCTATTGTGACATTGATTTATGCTTGTGCGAATCGGGCAGTGAGGCTCTCTGCCCTTGAGGCTCGGGATGCTTGGCTCTGATGAGAAGATGCTTTTAAATGGTGGGAGGCGCCTGTAACGTGAGATTGTTGTGACACACTGGAATGCGCCTTGGACATATGGTGAAAGGATGAGGCTTTTCCAGAGGCATGAGATGGAGCCACATGTGATCGCTGGGATGGTGCATACGAATGGCGGGAAATTTCAGACTCTGCCCTCTCGACTAGTCAGCTCTCTAGAAACTTATTGCACTCCTTGTTTTTTAGTTTGAGGTTTTGCATCCTGCTATCGACTGTTGGGTCTCCCAGTTATGCCTGAATCTCTTCAAGGTGCCATTCGAAGTCCATCCATTGTGAGAGAGTGTCTTCTTTATCATGTTTTGATGAGCGTGCACGTTCGGGGGATAGCTCCTCCTCAGGCACTTGGTAGAGTTTGTGTAATTTCTCCCAGTGTCTTTCATGGCGCTTGTAGTTTGTCTCCCATCTTTCCATCAGATGTGAGTGCATGGCTTCTGTAGGCTTTCTTTGTTGCCTCAGGTCATAGGGACTCTGGGATGTCTTTGGCCTCACTGAGGCTTGAGCATCAGCTTCTGTGTACAGGTCAAGGTTGGCTGTTTGCAGCATTTCTCCTTGGCCAACTGGTTGGGGTGTCTCATCTAGGCTGGTTGGGTGAACCCCTTCTTCTAAATCTAGGAGACACTCTGCCATGGCTAGGACAGGTTCAGTAAACTTCCTAGCTATTTTGAAGCAAATTCGATGAACTTCTCTCTTTGACCACTAGGGGCTGCTACTTGCAGATCAACTACTGGAGTGCTGTCTGTGGGTGGAGGCACCACTGGGCGTGCTCTCCTGTGTGCATGGGTACTTCAGTGCAGGTCACCCTTTGACCACTAGGGGTCACTTCTTGCAGGTCAGTCACCAGGGTGCTCTTCTTTCGAGGTTCACCCTTTGTCCACTAGAGGGCTTTCTCTGTGCATGATTAAAGGCTTGCATATAGTTCCTCCTTTAGCCAAAATTCTTTCTTTACTATCATGCTGCCCTTAGTGGCCACCTGGGAAATTACTGAGCTCCACTAGCTCCCATAAATCCCACCGTGGTTATTAAGTTGCAAGCTGTGCTTAGGAAATTACTGAGCTCCAGTTGCTCCCATAAATCCGTTTGGCCATCAGCTTTGTGATAATAAGCAAGGTTAATTGCTGCCTTTTCTTCTCCTTAATTTGCCCTCAGCAAAGACACCACTAGGGGTGACTGCGTGAGTGATTACTTTGGGTGAAGTTCACTCTGTGCCCTCTAGGGGGTGTTGGTTACGTTGGATGAATTCAGGGTACTTGTTTTTTGACTATCAGGGGTTCACTGTTTCCCCTCTGGGGGTGCTCTTAACTTGGGTTGGTGCAAGCCTGCCACTTGCTAATCAGTTACCAAAGTGTGGGGGAGGGCTTTTCTTTCAGCAGGGCTAAGGGCTGAATATGCGTAGTGTGCAGATTAGCGACCAGGGGATGCTATTGCATTGCTAGTGGAGTTGGTTGAGCCTCTGAAATCCTTTACTTTCCATTGAAATTGCTGGAATTCCAAGGGGAGAGGTGAGTTAGTCTTCCTTCACCAATTGCTGGGAGGTGCTGAAGAGATTAATTACTTTATTGCTGGCTGGTAGGACTGGGGCCTTTTCTGGGTTGAATAATTCTAACCAACATGCAAACAAAGGAAATGGACTTCTGAAATCCTTTGGGCAGGGCATGGAACACATTCATATACAACATCAATTAGCTCTCAAACTGACTGTTATTTCTTTGTAGAATAAGCTTGCCTTTTTTTGTAAAAAAATTTTTATTTTCAATTTTACATTACATTCATAAAAAATACTTCAGATAAAGAGTAAAATAAATTTGTACACACAACTTTCGGTATTGCTCGCCCATTTCCCCCCAAACCGCATCCACCCTCTAACCTCTTCTCTCACTTCCCTTTTTCCCTCTTCTTCCTCACTCTCCCCCTCTCCTCCTTCTCCTCAACCTTCCTACTTACTTCTCCCCTTCCTCCTATCTTCTCACTCCAGATGCAGTCCAGGGGAAATGCCCGAGCAAGTCCTCTCTCCAAATTAAAACATCAATATTATATACAATAAAACTATTTCTACTTATCTGAGCTATTTAACCTCCAACCCATCCTCCCTCCCCCCCTCCCCCCTCCCACCTCCCCCCGACTTCCCAGAGCCAAGTACAGGGTTATACAAACATATTAAACATAATCTATTTAAGTTTACTAATTATACAATAACCAAAATAATACTAACCCAGTGGTTCTCAACCTGCGGGTCGGGGCCCCATTTGGGGTCAAACGACCATTTCACGGGAGTAGCCAAACAACGCAGTCCGCCATTTTTCCCCCTTTTCCTTGGCTATGCTGCTCCCTTTTATTCTATTGGCTTTTGAAAGCCAATAGAATAGACTCTCTTGAATAGAGTCTAATTCTATTGGCTTTCAAATGCCAATAGGAATAGTCCAGGCTGTCTCTGCCCTGCTGAGCCCACCAAAAGTCCCATTCTGCAAATGGTGCTGCAAGTTGTCTGCAGCGAAGGCGAGCTGTCTGGAAGTTTCCACCCCTCCCTGCTGAGCAACTACTAAAAATGTAAGTAAAAGAGGGCCAAGAGTGGGAGGTGGGAGGCTGGCGGGTGCAGGGAGGGTTGCTGGCACTCATGGGGCCTAGCGATTGCCTTACCTCCCTTGGGCTGGGCCAGCTGGTGGCCCAGCCGGTGGTCGGCCTGTGCCGTCTCTGCCGCTTGCCAGCTACGCCTCGGCCGGCGCAGGGGACGGCACCATGCATGTGCAGCGCTCCCGGGCAGAGAAAGTCCTCGACTTATAACCGGTTGGGTAGTCCTCAACTTACGACTGGTTGGGGTCGCGGCATTAAAAAGGTTGAGAACCACTGTACTAACCCTTAACTCTCTTCAAACTTTAACATCATAATTTTATAAACAAATCCATTACTCATAAAATAAATGAAACTTTGTAGTTCCATATTTCTTCTGAACATATTCTATCCATCTTCTCCATACAATAATGTATGGTCCTTTAAATAAGCAGAAATTTTAGCCATTTCTGCTAAATTAGAAACCTTAAATACCCATTCTTCTAAAGAAGGCAGAGAGTCTTTCTTCCAATATTGACCCACCAATAATCTTGCTGCTGTTATTAAATTCAACATTAAAATAGTTTCTTTAGCATCAAAATCCACAAAAATACCCAAAAGAAATAACTGGGGAGTAAACTTAATCTTCCTTTTAAAAACCTTTTGAATGTTCCACCAAATCATAATTCAAAAGGCTTTAATATTTTTACAAGTCCACCAAACATGAAAATAGGTTGCATCTAAGCAACCACATCTCCAACATTTAGGTTGCAGGTTCGGGTACATACAAGACAACTTTTTAGGATCCAGATGCCATCTATAAAACATTTTATAAAAACTTCCGGTGGCTGCGTTGGTGTTGATAGCAGCTGTTTTACAGCTGCCTCTCCCGGGAGATCGTAAAAGCCAGTTAAACAGCAATGATCAGCTGTTTTATGGCTTGAAACCTTCTTCCCAGGTGAAGGGAAGAAGGTGAGCTTTCTCCTGGATAGGAGTTGAACCTCACCAATCTCCCAGGGATTTTTTCTCGGGAGGTGAAATGTGAGAGATCCTCCAAAGTCTGGATGTTGCTCCGTTTCCTGGGATGCCTTTGTTCTCCGAGAATGAAGCCAGACGCCGCCTCCACTGCTGCTCTCCTAATGAAAACTGTAAGTGACTTTTAAAGGAGACAGAGCTCTCAGGAGAACAATGACTGGATTTTACTTCTAACTTAACTCGGGGAGAACTAACATCTTCTCCTGTTATTATCTGAACAAATTGCTGGAGCAAGAAATATGGCAAACGAATATTGTTTCTTTGTTACTCTTCTTGTTTGAACACTTTCATTTTCTACTTTTTATTGATCGAGCTTTATCAATGTAATGGACTTGATTTGTTTAAGAGAATTCTTTTTTTTAAGGAGTAAACTTTTTTTTTTTGCTGTTCTTGCTCTTTTTACTTTTACTAGTTTTTAATTCTTTTTTTAAAAAAAAAAAACTTTTTTTTTCTTTGTTAAAATGGCCTCAAAACGTCCTGGACCTGCTTCTCTTCCTAAAGTTGCAACTCCTTCTTCAGTAACTCAGACTGTACAACAACAACCTAGACCTAAACTTTCTCCACCCTCACCACCACCGCAGTCAATAACACTTAAAGATCTGCAAGATGCTTTGGAGAACATTTATGAGAAAACTATACAAAAGACAGCAGAACTTATTGAGAAAAAAATGATCAGATGAGAGTAGATATTATTTCTGCACTGAAGGGGCTTGCTGGACTTGTAGAAAAAATTGATGACAGGGTGGATGAAGTGGTGGGGAAGGTTGAAATACTACAGGATAGAGTTGATAAGATAGAAGATAATGCAGACAATGTTCAGAATGAGATTTTAATGTCACAATATAGAGAGATGAGTTCGCTTTGAGAATAAGGGGCTTGAAGGAGAATCTTCAGGAGAATTTGAAGGAAGAAATTGCAATTCAATTGGCTTCTATTTTGGAATGCAACCCTGAAGCAATGCTGAGAGATATAGAAAAGATTTTTAGAGTTAATCGCAAAACAGAGGAAGCTACCAAGGGATGTGGTGGTTTATTTTGCTAGAAGATCATTGCGGAATGAAATTATTCAGGCTTTTTATAAGCACAGATTTCAGATTGCAACTCAAGATGTGATAATCTTAAAAGAAATACCTTCAAATATCCTTAGGAGAAGGAGAGATTTTGTTTTTTTGGCGGATGAACTTAAGAAACAACAAATTCAATTCAGATGGGATATTCCTGTGGGGATAGTGGTGACTTATCTTGGTTTACGTTATCGTCTTAATACAATTTCTAAAGCAAAAGATTTTTATATGACTGTGTTAAAAGCAGAGTCACCACCATCTCCAAGATCAAAAAAAGATGAGAGCAAGGCAGAAACACAATCTGATGTAGGTTTAAAGCCACGCCCAGGAGAAGAGTTATTGGTTGAATCTATTCAATTAATTGATGACTCAAAACAACAGAGAATTACACGTGCTGCCTATAAACGTAGAGAAAGAGAACAACAACAGCAACAGCAACAAAAGGTTGATGATGGATTACACTTTACTTCGGAGCCAGTGGGAGGAGCAAGGCCAAAGAAATCATCGACTGCAAGTCTAGAGGTTTTGTTGCAAAGGCTTCAACCTGCCAAGAATGGCAAAGCTTCTAACCTGGAATGTTAACGGGCTAAACACTCCACAGAAAAGAAAGTTTTTTACTATTTGAAACAACATAGAAATGATATTATTTGTTTGCAAGAGACTCATATTATTTCCAAAGATCAAAAATACTTGTTTAACCCTCGGCTTGGGGTACATTTTATAGCTCCTGCATTGCAGAAAAAAGGAGGTGTAGTTATATATGTAAGAAAAGAGCTTTCACCAAAATTAATTGACTTGGACTTACAAGGCAGATATGTTATTATTGATCTTTTAATAAATGATAATAGAACTCTTCTTGTTGGATTATATGCTCCCAATCAACAACAAAAACATTTTTACAAGATGATTCATCAGAAACTAATTTCTTTGGATTATAAATCGGTTATTATGATGGGAGATTGGAATGGTGTTTTGGATCCAAGCAAAGATAAGAAGGGTTCTTTTAAAGTGTGTAACCAGGCTAGACTTCTGAAAACTTTTTTTGATTTAAAGGAAGATTTGGAACTCAGAGATATTTGGAGAGAACATAACCCTCAGGAAAAAGATTTCACCTTTTTTTCAGACAGGCATCAATCTTATTCTAGAATTGATTTTTTTCTAGTTACTAATGATTTTTCTTTCAGAGTGAAGAATACTAAGATATTTTCTAGAATTTTTTCAGATCATAGTCCTGTATGGTTGCAAATTTCTTTGGATATAGAAGGTCTTGGAGGTTAAATGAGAATTTATTTAGATATGAAGAGAATATACAAAAATGTAGAGGTTATTTAAAAGATTTTTTCTCTTGGAATATGAATAAGGGCACCTCGATGCCAATGGTTTGGGATTCCAGTAAAGCATACATGCGAGGGATTTTGATCTCTATGAATAATGCTCATAGACGTAAACAAACTGAGACGCGTAAAGAGTTGGAAGATGAGATTAAATGTAAGGAAAAGATTTTATTATCAAATCCAATGGATAATAATTTGAAAGCTTCTATAACTCTGCTTAAGGAACAATTTAATATGTTAATAGCGGATCAGATGGCAATTAATTTGAGGTACATAAAGTATAATGCATTTTGTAATGCAAATAAACCTGGTAGATGGTTGGCTTATCAATTACGTAAGAAGCAAAAATCAAGGATTATAAACAAAATATGTTATAAAGGCAAAGAGGTGTATCAACAAAATTTGATTTAAAAGGCTTTTTTAGATTTTTATTCTAAGTTATTTACTAGTGAAGCTATACAAATCTCAGATGTAGAAAATTATTTACAACAAGCTAATTTCCCCAGACTTACGACTGATCAGCGTGATGGAATTAATGCTGCAATTACTGCTGAAGAGATTACCTTTGCAATTAAACAATTAAAGGTTGGTAAGACGCCAGGTACTGATGGATTAACTGCAATTTATTACAAGATGCTATTGGAAGAAATGATAGAACCATTGAAGGAACTTTTTAATGACATTTTGCTGGGAGCAGAGTTACCTCCATCCTGGAAAAGGGCCTTCATATCATTGATTCCAAAGGATGATCAGGACTTATCCCAGCCTAGAAATTATAGGCCTATATCTTTGTTAAATACGGACTATAAGATTTTTGCAAAGATTTCGGCAAATAGATTAATGCAGGTTTTGAAACAACTGATTCATACTGATCAATCGGGATTTATAACGGGAAGATACATGAAAAATAATGTAAGACAATTGGTTAATATAATTGAATATTTGGATAAGAATAATCAAATTCCTGCTGCCTTAATATTTATAGATGCGGAGAAAGCTTTTGATCATTTAGATTGGAAATTTTTATTGAAAGTGGTAGAGGAAATGAATTTTGGAGATAAATTTTTGTGTGCTCTTAAAGCTGTATATCAGCAACAATCAGCACAAATTATAATTAATGGAGGATTAACAGAGCAATTTAAAACAGAAAAAGGTACTAGGCAAGGTTGTCCTTTATCCCCTTTGTTATTTGTATTAACTATGGAAATCTTACTTATTAAAATTCGAGAATCCTCTAGATTAAAGGGAATAAAAATAAATAAGATTGATTATAGGTTGAAAGCTTTTGCTGATGATTTGGTGGTGACGTTAATTTATCCAACAGATTCAGTTAATGAATTGGTTGAAATTTTAGTGCAGTATGGACAGGTTTCTGGTTTTAAGGTGAATAAGAATAAAACTAAAATTTTACTTAAAAATGTGTCTATGAAGGGAAAAGATACTATAGCTGAAGAAACAGGTTATGATGTAGTTAATAAGGTTAAGTATTTAGGAGTATATATCACAACATCTAATGGGAAATTGTATAAGAATAATTATGAACAATTGTGGATAAAGGTACAAAAAGACCTAAATGACTGGCAAAAACTACAATTATCTTTGTTGGGGAGAATTTCAGTAGTAAAGATGAATGTTCTACCAAAGTTTCTTTTTTTATTTCAGATGTTACCCATTTTGAAAAAGGATGCAAATTTGGAAGAGTGGCAGAAGGGTATCAATAAATTTATATGGGGTGGCAAGAAACCAAGGGTTAAGTTTAAGATTTTACAAGATGCTAGAGAAAGGGGTGGACTTAAAGCACCTAATCTGAAATTATATTATGATGCGGCCATTTTAATTTTAGTAAGTGATTGGCTCAATTTAACAAACCAAAATATTTTGGTTCTTGAAGGCTGGGATTTATTATTTGGTTGGCACGCATATTTAGTTTTTGATAAGAAAGTAGATTGGGTGTTTAAGTCACATATTTTAAGAAATGCCATACTCCGTGTCTGGAGGAAGTATTATTATAAATTGAACTATAAAATACCCATTTGGAGGATTCCTGGACAGGAATTCAAGGGGTTTCTAAAGGGGTGAATTTTGACAATATTTCCTATAAAGAGTTGCTCATTTGGTCAGGTATAGATTGGCAATTAAAGTCTTTTGATTTGTTAAGGCAAGAAAATATTTTACAATCATGGTTTCAATATTTACAAATAATGGAGAGATGGAGGGTAGATAAGAAGGTGGGAATTACTTTAACAGATGAAAACTTGATAATTCAGATTAAAGATCAGAAATTTGCTCATATCAAAAGAATTTATAATGAGTTGATAAAATTGGATTCAGAAACAGAGTTAGTAAAAGATTGTATGATCAAATGGGCCCAGAATATACAGGAACCAATCTTAATGGATTCTTGGGAGATAATCTGGGTTAGAAATGTTAAATTTATTCAAGCACAAAATTTGAGGGAAAATTTTTATAAAATGTTTTATAGATGGCATTTGGATCCTAAAAAGTTATCTTGTATGTATTCGAATTTGCAACCCAAATGTTGGAGATGTGGTTCCTTGGATGCAACTTATTTTCATGTTTGGTGAACTTGCAAAAATATTAAAGCCTTTTGGATTATGATTTGGTGGAACATTCAAAAGGTTTTTAAAAGGAAGATTAAGTTTACTCCCCAGTTATTTCTTTTGGGTATTTTTGTGGATTTTGATGCTAAAGAAACTATTTTAATGTTGAATTTAATAACAGCAGCAAGACTGTTGGTGAGTCATTATTGGAAAAAAGATTCTCTGCCTTCTTTGGAAGAATGGGTATTCAAGGTTTCTAATTTAGCAAAAATGGCTAAAATTTCTGCCTACTTAAAGGACCATTCACAAAAAAGATATGTTTCTGTATGGAGAAGATGGATAGAATATATTCAGAAGAAGTATGGAACAACAAAGTTTCATTTATTTTATGAATAATGGATTTTTATTAAATTATGAATTCAAGATTACAGAGAGTTAAGGGTTATTAGGATTCCGGTTATTGTATAAGTAGTAAATTTAAGTTGACTATGTTTAGTTTTCTTTTTTTTTCTTTTCTTCTTTTTTTTTTGTAATCCTGTATTGAGCTCTGGGAAGTTGGGGGGGGAAGGGGGTGGGGGGAGGGGAGAGTATGGGTAGTATGTTCAATAGTTCAGATTTTGGTGATAGAGGATTGCTCGGGCATTTTCCCTCAGACCGCATCCGATTGAGAAGAAGAGGAGAGGGATAAGTAAGTAGAAAGATGGAGGAGAGAGGGAGGGGAGGAGAGGAGGAGGTAGAAGGAAGGGGGAAGTGAAGAGATGAGAGGGGGATGTGCTCTGGGGGGAAATGGGTGAGCAATGTCAGAATTTGTGTGTTATATTTTAACTTCTTATGTATCTGAATTTTTTTTCTTATGATTGTAATGAAAATAAAATAATAATAATAAAAAATTCCCTCAAATTTTGAGCCTGCATAAATTTAACATTTCTAATCCAAATTACCTCCCATAAATCCAATGAAATCGGTTCCTGAATATTCTGGGCCCATTTAATCATACAATCTTTTACTAACTCTGTTTCCGAATCCAATTTTATTAACTCATTGTAAATTCTTTTAATATGAGCATATTTCTGATCTTTAATCTGAATTACCAAATTTTCATCTGCTAAAGTAATTCCCACTTTCTTATCTAAGGTCCACCACTATTTGCAAATATTGAAACCATGATTGTAAAATATTTTCTTGCCTTAGCACATCTGAAGACTTTAGTTGCCAATCAGTACCCAACCAAATAAGTAATTCTTTATACGAAATATTATCAAAATTCACTCCCTTAGAAACCCCCTGAATTGCTTGTCCAGGAATTCCCAAATAGGTATTTTATAATTTAACTTATAATAATACTTCTTCCAGACTCGAAGTAAAGCATTTCTTAAAATGTGTGACTTAAAAACCAGATCTACTTTCTTATCAAAAATTAAATATGCATGCCAACCATATAATAAATCCCAACCTTCAAGAGCAAGAATATTTTTATTTGTTAAATTAAGCCAGTCACTTACTAAAGTTAAAGTGGCCGCATCATAATATAATTTCAAATTAGGTGCTTTAAGTCCACCTCTTTCTCGAGCATCTTGTAAAATCTTAAACTTTACCCTTGATCTCTTCCCACCGCAGATAAATTTATTGATACCCTTCTGCCACTCATCCAAATTAGCATCCTTTTTTAAAATAGATATCATCTGAAACAAAAAAAGAAACTTTGGTAGAACATTCATCTTTACTACTGAAATTCTCCCCAGTAACGATAGTTGTAATTTTTGCCAATCATTTAAATCTTTTTGTACTTTTATCCATAAGCGTTCATAATTATTCTTATACAATTTTCCATTAGATATTGTAATATATATTCCTAATACTTAACCTTATTAACTACTTCATAACCTGTTGCTTCAACTATAATATCTTTTCCCTTCATAGACATATTTTTCAATAACCATCTACCAGGTTTATTTGCATTACAAAATGTATTGTGTTTCATATAATAAAATAGGAATAAGGGGGAAGAAAAAGCAATTTCCCCTTTAAAAAGAAGAATTTTCTTTAAATAAACCAAGTCTATTATGTTGTTGAAACTTTGTTGCCAGTTAAAAATAGTGAATGGAAAGTAGAAAGTGAAAGTTCTCAGACAAAGAAAGTAACAAAGAAGCAGGACTCCTCCGCCATATTTCTTCACTCCGATTAAAGTAATAACAGGAGAAGATGTTAATTCTCACTGAGTTAAGTTTAAAATAAAATCATCCAATTCTTGTCTTCCTGACCGCTCTGTCTGCTTTTAAATTAACTTACAGTTTCCATTTAAGCAGCAGCAGTGGAGGCAGCGTCTAGCTTCGTTCTCCTGCCGGAGAACAAAGGTGTCCAGGGAAATGGAGCACACCCAGACTCCGAAGGAGCTCTCACTCTTCGTCTCCCAGGAAAAAATCTCTGGGAGATTAGTGAGGCTCTACTTCTATCCAGGAGAAGGCTCACCTTCCTCCATTCACCCGGGAGGAAGGTTTCAAGCCGCAAAACAGCTGATCGGCGCTGTTTTGCCGGCTTTTACACTTTCCTGTGACGGATGGCTGTCAGAAAGCCGCCATCGTTATGGCGCAGCCACCGGAACGAATAAGCTTGCCTTTAAACAAGCGGATTTGGCTTGCCAAACACACACATTTGAGATGCAGGCAGAGAGGGGGGGGCTAGTTAAGAAGAGAAACAAATTCCTTTTGTAGTAACTTTCTTAGGCTCCTTGGCAACCTGATCACTTTCCTTAGCAACAAATTAGCCCATTCACAGATTCGCAAATGGGAAGGAAATCAGAGTTCTTGTGGCAAGCTGTTTGAACACAGACACCTTTCCATTGATTTTAGCAACACAGACAGTAATCTCTTGTCCTCTTTGCTTTAAATGTTGGCTAGTAAGCAGATCCAATAGCAATTTAGCAGAAATATCCAAACAAGACACAAAGCACTTTATAACTTTTACTTATAGCGAAGAGAGCAGGCAGATGAAACTTTAACAATGCAGACAGATGGAGACTTCTTGCAATTAGAGGAAAATTAGCCTTATTAATTCACTTTACTTCCTTTAAAGCTGAAGTTAATATGAAGATAATATATTGATTTTACTATTCTGGATCTTGAACTGAGTTGTCTTCCAATTCAGACCCAGATAGATAACGCAACAAAATGGATTTAAACAAATATTTAATCCGGGAATCCTTAACAGAAACTTACATTCCTGAAGATGCGTCCAGTAGTGAACATTTGTCCGTTATGTCAGTAAAATCAATAATTCCTCCATATTCACTTTTGCCTGATTACATTCAATGTCCATGTGTGCTGCATGGTTGGTTTGCACAAAGACAATTAACACGAGCTGGCACATAGCCAGGATATCCTGTGATAAACTTTAGTGGCTCCTCCTACAGACTTGTTAACACTGGGATTCATTGAATAACTAAATTACATTACCCATAAGCCATCTCTTAAGGAGACAGCGCTTAACCCAATAAATGCCAAACATTCTAATATACAGATCTATCTAACTGATGGGTCTAGAACACCTTCCATCTTTCCTTTATAGATCAAGGGAACTAAGTATTTGCACAGTATGTCCAAAATATAATAATTTGATGCTAGTCATTTCTGCTCCAAGTAAGAACTCTGGACAGATTTATTCCATGAATAATTTGTCCTATGATTTATTTGCATTTTCATTTTTAAGATAACTCTTAAACTGAATTGTTTAACCATGATAAAAATAATAGTTTGTACTATTGTAAACTAATATTTTGCAAAAATAAAAATGATCTTTAATTGATTTTAAAATTAACACTTTATTGAAATTAGTAAACCTATATTATCCTAATTTTCAAAAATACACAAACTAGTGTCCTATTGTTTTAATAATGGAAAGAACAGAATTAAAAGACATGCCTATATGATAAACCAGTTAAACTACTTTGGCTCCTGGTCTTTGTCCTCAACATTTCAGATATCCAACTTGATTAGGATACTATCATTTGATTTCTTACTTTTTCAAGTATGGTTGTTACTAGATTAGACTACATGGTAACAAGTTTGGAAAGAAGAAAAATGCAATATTTGGTATAGTTGGGAGATGCCTGAGGATTGCATTGTGATGTCATATCTCTTTATTGGCAGTGTCATTGGATACAGTACCAGAAAGCTAAACAAGAGAACTGAAGAAGTTCTTGGATGAGAGGCGAAACATTTTCAAAGGAAAAAAAAAACCAAGAAAGTCAAATGGTATTTTGGAAAAGCACTTTTTGGACAGCCATGACCTGGATGATTGAGAATCTCCATAGACAGAAAGCTAAACAGGACATTGCCCCTAAGAAACAACCAGCAGAAACTGAAAAATGTCTTTGCCTTTGCCTTATTTCAACAAATATGAAGGAGCCATATGTTATATGTTTAATATTTGAGAATGGCATGTTGACCAGAGGTTTAAGATCAAGGCTTTAGAAAGTTTGAAGCAATAAACAAACAGCACATGACTATCCATTATTCTTAGCCAAGGATGTTTTATACAATTAATCCAGTTTTCTGGCTTAATGGCGTACTGAACCATAAAGAAATTACATGTACTGGGTTCCAGCAATATAACAGGCTAAAGTATGGTTGGCTGTTTTTTTGATTCAATGTATGGGTGAAGGTAGCCAGTCTCTCTGAATACATCAGCTAGGAAAACAGCCATGCTACTCTTTGGTTAAGAGTACAGACACTGTATTGAGGTATGGTTGCAATTATAATGTTGAGGTATGCAAATATTTATGATGTCACAATTTCATTTATTGCATGGAATAAATAGGCATACCTTATTTTTCACTGAATAGAATCAAATATTTTGGCAATTGGACTTTGAAGAAGAAGAATAGGAAGTGTAGTGACGCTTGTGAGCTTTGGTATTGGAGAAGACTCCTGAGAATACAATGGACAGCCAGAAAATAAATTTCTGAATCATTGAACAAATCAAGCCAAAGTTCTCACTTGAGACACAAACTCAATTTATTCCATTTCAGAAACATTGCATAATTATCTGAAGAAGATGCTAATGCTGGAGAAGAGTGGAAGGAAAGAGAAGAAGAGGATGACCTCCAGCAAGGTAAATAGACTCAGTTACAGTGGCAATGAGTGCACAATTGGAAGAGTAGAAAGACCAGCTTAGGGTTAGATCATCATGGAGAAAATCTGTCTGTGTGGTTGCTAAGAGGCAACAGTGATTTGATGGCACACAACCAAACCCCTAATTATTCCATGCCCAAATCATTTCTAAATCTTCCTTAAAGCCAACCGAAATCTCCCCCGAAATTTGTTAGGGTTTTCTTATTTGTTGTGGATGTAATATTCCAAGCATCGTCTTAGCTAGGTACTATAAAATGGTACTAACACTTCATATGATCATGATTCTATCCTTCTGCTAATGCAGGCTAGGATTCCACTGGCTTTTTTGGCAGCTGCTGCTGCATACTATTGGTTCATAGTGTCTATCAGGACTCCTATATCCCATTTGCAGTTGTTGGTACTAAGCCAGGTTCCACCAAATATATCTGTACATTTGGTTTTTCTTGCCTAAGAATAAAATCTTACTTTTCTCACAGTTGAATTTCATTTTGTTAGATAGTGCCCAGTTTTCAAGTCTGTTGAGATCCTTCTGGATCTTGAGCCTATGTTCCAGGTGTTGGCTATTCCTGTCAGCTTGATGTCATCTCCAAATTTGATAAGTTCTCTTCTATTCCCTCATCTAAATTATTTATGAAGATATTGAAGAGTACTGAGCCAAAAATAGAACTATGGGGTATCCCACTACTTACTTCCCTCTGTGTTGATATAGTTCCATTAAGGACTACAAGTTGAGTGAGGTTTGTCAGCCAGTTATGAATTAATTTAGTGATGATGCTGATTATCCCATAGTTTTTTAATTTGCTAAGAAGTAGATTGTGGGGTACTTTGTCAAATGCCTTATTGAAATCCAAGTATACAATGTCCACTATACTATATTATCTATAGTATTATGTCCACTTTATTATCTATACTATAGATAAGGTTCTATACAGCCTACAGTAGATGGTGTCATTCCTAGATATCTTGCAGCCACATAATGATTCAAGGCTAATTTCCTGCTTAATTCCTCCTCCCTGCCTAGGAAACATCTCTTTTCCTTTAAAAGAGTTTCTACTTCACATGTATCTCAATACTTTAATAGGAAGAGAGAGAGAAAAATTGCGAAGTTGCTTCAGCTACAGTGAATAAAAAAATGGTCCACTGATAGGAAATAAAAGTTGAGTGAAGAAACACTGAAGAACAGCATGATTATGAGTAAAGAAAATACAGGTAGTCCTCGACTTACAACAGTTCATTTAGTGACCATTTGAAGTTACAATGGGACTGAAAAATGTATGACCATTTTCACACTTATGGCCATTGCAGCATCTCCATGGTCATATGATCAAAATTCAGACGCTTGACAACTGTTTCATATTTATGATGGTTGCAGTCTCCCAGAGTCACGTGATCACCTTTTACAACCTGTCAAGCAAAGTCAATGGGGAAGCCACACTCAGTAACTGTGTTACTAACTTAATAACTGCCGTGATTCACTTAACAGCTGTGGTGAGAAAAGTCATAAAATTCACTTAACTTTCTCACAAAGCAACACTTTGGTCTCAGTTGTTGTAAGTCAAAAACTACCTGTATACAAATATAAGAGTAATAGCTAGTCAAAGGGACTGGTTTTGACTTTGACAAGGATTTACTCCTGAAAAACATGTATCTTATCCACCAGGATGGATTTTGTAGAATAATTATATGAAATACAGAATTGGTTGTAACTATCCTGTTGTAAAATGGCACCACTTAAGCAGCAGTAAGAGATACAATGGGAAAGCACCTACTGAGATCAGAGCTACTAGAACAAACAAGACTGTCTTTCTCAATTGCCTCATTAGTTTTAAAAGAGCAAGTGGGAGTGGAGAGGGTAGGAAGCACTTGGTTTTAAAGGGAAACAAAATCCACCATCCCCAAGTATATTCTCCTTTTCGATGGGGTAGAGAAACATATTCCTTTTGGGAGCCTTCGTGGAAGGCTGTACCATCCAGGCACATTACAAAGTAGAGCAGCCGAGTTTTACAGCACTATCTGATACTTGACTGGCTGCCCAGAAGAGTGAGTGCCAAAGCTGAGAGAGAGGAGGATGCTACCTGAAGAAGCCTGAGGGCCTCAGGTTTCACCATGACCATTTGAAGGCAACAGCAGCTGTTCTGCCAACAGGCACAGCTCGTCTCCAAGCTCCCTCTCCCGAAGTCAGTTAGAAGGGAGAGAAAATTGGACCCTAAAAGGGTCTTTGGTGGGATATTGCTCACACCGTCAAACAGTAAGTAGGCAACAAAATCCCAGTTGCTGGCTGGCAGCTTTCACGCCTCACAAATCATCTTCTGCTCTTTTCTGTCCCTGGTACAGGATGAGTTCCTTAACTTCCATGTCTTCTTGCATGGCTGATTATTCATGCCTGGCTTTGACTGCCCTGGGGCAAATTATGTGTTGCTACTGTTGTTGCTGCTGCTATCACATCTTTGGCAGGAGGAATGCTTGGCTATGTGTGCCCCCCCCCAAAAAAAACCAAAGCAAAAAGCTACCTTCCTCCTTTAAATCCCTGGTGGTCATAACGGGTCAAAATGCTACAGTGTGGAAAAGAAAGGCATGAGGATGTGGGGGGGGGGAAGTGGGGAGAGGGCAAAATAGAAGAGAGTTTGGGAGGGGAAAGGGGGTGTCTCTGGGCCAACTGCATGTGCAAGAAGAGGCAAAGGACATGGCTGAGATGTCAAAGAAGCTGCTTACAAAGTGCTAAGACTCCATCCTCTTCATGCTTCACAGGATGACTTGAATCTTGGCTTTAAAAGCAGAAATACCCCAGCTCTGGGCGTCTTCTTCTATCACTCTAAATATAAACACAGACCACAGTGGGCTACAGGAAAAGAGGTATGTTATTTGCTAGGGCAGTATTTAGAAAGTAGGATATGTTCTGAATCTGGATTTCATCTGTGGAAGCATCAAGTAAGAATTCAAGTCTTCTGGTATCCTCTTGATCTGAAAGTCTCAGAAGTCAGCTAGGTCATCCAGTAGTTGCTACTCAAATAATGGCCAAAACAGACATCTCTCCACGTTCAGAGACACTCTTCTCTGTATTGTTTACTGTATGTTTGAAGGATTGAGGCCAAGATCAATTTGAAATCCTGGGGAAAGAGGGAAAGTAAATGAACTGTTCTTATATTGGGTGAATGTTATTTCTTGTCTGGATATTACTGATATTCCTTGTATGTGATTTGATATTGTTAGAACAAAAGTACAAGAACATTACTCAAATGTTGCAGTTCATGTGAGGGCTCACTAAAAAGCAAGATCTTTGTTCCCAGTTACGGCATGATTTGATTAACTTAAGTGCTTAATTTGAACTGTGGAGGGCATGACATGTTTCAACCCACCCCTTTGGCTTGTTGATGGGGGAAGGATACAGTTTCTGTATGTTTCCCAAGGAGTTCACGTCCATTCTGCATTGGAAGCTGAAATAGTCAAGCAAACTGCTCAAGTACCTCCCTCCCCCACACCCTGCCAAAGGGGGAGGGGAAGCAAGTCCCTTGATGGAGAATTTTGTGCTAGATGATTTACCATTTCCCCACATAGAATATCCAGAAAAGAAAAGAATTGTTTATTTGAGAGCCTTCTTAAATAAAAATTTTAATTCTTATTTTCCTGAAATAACAAGTGCTGGGGCTCAAGCCAGTGTGGAATTAGACAAGAAAGATATTCAGCATCAAATCAATGGTACTTTAAAATATGCACATTGTTCAGCTGAACTTGGCTCTTGTTGGAGTCTGCTAGCAAATCATTGTTTTAGTTAGGACTCATTCAAGTACCCTGAACTGTAAAAGCAGAGGAGGTGGGGAGACAATTTAGGAAGATTTTGACTTACGGCCACAATTAAGCCCAAAATTTATATTGCTAAGCAAGACAGTTAAGTGAATGTTGCTCCATTTTACAACCTTTCTTGCCACAGTTGTTAGATGAATCACTATCATTGTTAAGTAATATGATTATTAATTGATTCTCGCTTCTCCATTGACTTTGTTTGTCAAAAGATCACAAAAAGTGATCACATGACCCCAGGACACTCCAACTATCGTAAATTTGAGTCAATTTCCAAGCATCTGAATTTTGATCATGCGACTGTGGAGATGCTACAATGGTTGTGTGAACAATGGTCATAAATCATTTTTTTCAGTGCTGTTGTAACTTTGAACAGTCACTAAATAAACTGTTGTAACTCAAGGACTACCTGTATATTAATCTGTTCATTTAACTACTTCATGCTGGTATTTCATGTATCCTTTCAAAAAACTGAGAATTATTATATAGAGAAATGTTAAGAATCTATATACTACTAAAACTCTACAGTTTGTTTGTAACCTTCAATTATTACATCACAGGGCAACACCTTTTGAATCAATTGTACCTCAAATGAGTTATCCTAAAGAATCCATCAAAAATCTGGGAATCATTACTCCCATGGGATTGAAAAATTGGCAAAGTTGTCAGTGTGATCATCGTTTCAAATGCTCCTTGCCAGCTTCCCACAAGGAAAGTAAATGGGAAAGCTGGCAGGAATATTGGAAGTCACTCTTACAGTTTTTTTTTTTTTTTTTGCTTGCCCATGTCAGTTCTTAATTTAGTTAAGAAAATATCTTTCAAACAATGATCCAACAGATCACAGTTGTCTAGTTCTCTATTAAAGATCACCAGACCTTCAGATCCTGCATTCAAACAATATGCTAAAGTAGGCATAATTATATGCTAATTGTGAGAATCTAGCCATTTCTAAAAATGGGAACTAGTCAATCACATATTATATGTATACTATAACTGTTTGTTGCTAACCAATGTTTAAAGTTCAGCACACTGTATAAACTCAGCAGGAGTGCTATAATTCAGAAGGAGCTCTTCTTATAGTTCTGGGGTGCTTCTCAAGGTTTCCTTAAATTTTGCACACTACAAGTGCTGAGAAACAATTCACACAATTATTGGAGCAGGGATTTTGTAAACTGTTAAGTTATTATTATTTCCCCAAATTTAAATGTGATGAAGAGGTATGAATGCATTGTTTTGATATTTCTATATTTTAAGCTTTAAAGAAGTGTTTATGATGCTTCATTTTTGAGGCTACCATAGAGAAGAGAAAGATTTATGCATTACTGTTGTAATGTCAAGTTTTACATTAAATGAAAGCATATTCTTGCAGTTCCTAGAGACTCCTGTCTAAGAAGCAATCCCAAATCACACACGGTTAACTTTCTTATGAAAATTACCAAAACTGAGAAAACAGTTTATATGAAGAAAAGCTTCCCTTTTAGATGAACACTTATACATTACCAAAAATGAGGAAAGATTTAATATGAAACTTCTTTTTGATGAAATTTGGAAATCAATTTCAAAGTTTGATTAATTTGGAAGTGATTACTGTAATTTGACTATAAATATAGCACATTTTATCACAGCATAAATAAGTTCTTTGACTGTAGTCCTGGTCCTAACTGTTTATGGGCAACTTCAGAGTTCTTGTTCTCCCTATTCTAAGGTGACCAACTGTCCTCCTTTAGGGAGGACAGTCCTCCTTTTGTAAGTTCTGTCCTCCCTTGAAAAGTGTCCTCCTACATGTCCTCCTTTTCGATCTTTGAAGACTAATCTGCAGGGCTTTTTTTCTAATAGAATGCTCAGAATGGCGTTCCAGCACCTTTTTTGATGGTTTTGTTTTTCAATTTTTGCATGAGCTGTGCTACTCCCCCTATTGGTTTTCAAAAGCCAATAGGAACTGCTACTGAGCACTCCAAAACACCTGGCCGGCAAACTTTGCACATGTAAGTTGTCTTCAGTGAAGGTGAATTGGCAGAAACTTTGCACCCCTTCCTGCTACCCAACTACACCATCTCCTAGTTAGTCCCGAAGATACCTGGAGGAGACTAGAGCGGCGACGCCACAGTAACTTTCTCTTGATCTTTGGCCCTGCTAGGGCAATAATGGCTGCGGGAGCAAGACGCAGGGGCAGCGGGGCTGCTGCGGGCAGGGGGGGTGAGGGGCGGTGGTGGCCGGCTGCCCCCATGCTGTGGGAGCCGTGGGGCCTGCTCTACATGGGGCTGCGCAGTATGGGCGGTGGTGCTGGCGGGGCGGCTGCAGGCAGGGTGTGTCGATGGCAGGCTGCCCCCTGGGGCCAGAGCCGGAGCCGGCGCACCTGGTGCTTTGGGAGCCATGGAGCCTGCTCTACACAGCGGGGCAGCAGTGCTGACGGGGCAGCTGCGGGCGGGGGCGCAGCATGTAAGCATAATTACAATATAAAATGTTATTGTTACAAATGTTTTTATTATGCATTTATCATATTATAGTGTATTCTGTATTATTGTTGCAATGAATAAAATGTTTCTTTTATTTACGATATTTTTTTCTTCAATTTATTTGTGTCCTCCTTTTCATTGTAAAAAAGTTGGTCACCTTACCTATTTAGACTTGGGCTGGACATCTGTATGACCTCTGTGGTGGACAGATGGCCTTTCAATGTAAGCTTTTATCCTGACTATTTAGCACTTTATAAAAACAATTTCCAGATCAAGTCTGGAAACCTTAAACAGAATATGAGCCATCAATTCTAAATTAGACCATATGATACAAAGCTTTTTGTGTGCACAGAGCAAACAAACTGAGAAGCTACAAAGATTCAAAATGGGTTTATAAATAGAGGGCCCTTTTGGAAACAATTAGTTTTTGATTTGAGTGTAATATATTACTTCTGAACATGGCTTCTTGCTTTGCTTACCTGCTTTCCAAAAGGGGGAGAAAGTGGAAGACTTTTGTTGTATAGAAAACCACATGCAGCATCTCTAGTATTCCAGAATTTATAAGAATTAGGTAGATGCAAACTTAAAAATTGATTTTATAATAATAAAATATATTCAGTGAATTATAATAACTTGCAAAAACAGCAAATAACAGATGAACTTAAAACGTTTTTTTTAATGGCAGAAGAATTGGTAGATATAAGGATGGGATACATGGACCAATGATTTAACTATTGTGAGAATCAGCTTCATTGTATTTTTCATTCCACCCTCACACCTACTAGGGGTTTAGTTTCTGTCCTAACAGGAAAGTGAGGCTTATACTCCTGATATGGTTGTTTTTAAAAACATTCCCTTCTTCCACTCTGGTGAATGCAGAGTGTTCCATTTTGGGGAACTATGATTTGCAATGTGTTTATTTCAATTTTCCCTAAAAGTTCAAGGACAACAAACTATAATTAAATATTACACCAAATAAAATCAGTTAGAAAGGTTACTAGATAAAAAATCAGCAGATGAAATCCTTGCTTCTAAGAGAGGAACTATTAAGATTACCATAGGAGTCAAATATTTGAGTACATTTTCAGAAACATGGATTCACCATCAGACCCATTTATTTTCATAGTCTACAAATGGGTCGGACACGACTTCGCAATTAACAACAACAAATGTCTAGGGAGAGCTGGTAATTTTTTCTATTGCATGGTAAAATAGCAATCCTTTTAAGACAAGCTTCATGAACTTGGCATGCTGGTGATGTATTGGGTTTTGTTTTCAATAACCACTCTAAGTAAACACTTCTGAAACAAACATATGTTAGCATGTTCTTTCTAAAAGACTCATAGGTCTTGATTGCCCTCATAGTTTTCAGTTGTTATGATAATTCCTATGTAGCACATGTTTTCAGAATCAGAAGCAAAAATGATAGTTTATAGCATTCTAAACAAACCTTATTGCATTCTTAGACAAAGTAATAAAATTAGCAAATTAGAGGAATGCTGTGGATATAACGTACTTGGACTTAACTAAGGCATTTGGTAAAAGTAGACCACAACCTACTACTTGATAATAAGGTGACCAACTTTTTAACAATGAAAAGGAGGACACAAATAAATTGAAGAAAAAAATATCTTAAATAAAAGAAACATTTTATTCATTGCAACAATAATACAGACAACTTGCATGTGCAAAGTTTGCCAGCCGGGTGTTTTGGCGTGCTCAGCAGCAATTCCTATTGGCTTTCGAAAGCCAATAGTGGGAGTAGCACAGCTCATGCAAAAGTTGAAAAAAAAAATCAAAAAAAGGTGCCGGAATGCCATTCTGAGCATTTTATGAGGGAAAAAAAGCCCTGCAGATTAGTCTTCAAATATCGAAAAGGAGGACATGAAGGAGGACACTTTTTGAGGAAGAACTTACAAAAGGAGGACTGTCCTCCCTAAAGGAGGATGGTTGGTCACCTTATTGATAAGATAGAAAAATGTGTGATATACAGTATCACAACCAAAAGGATATGTAACTGGCTGATCAACCACACTCAATGTGTAGTCCTTAATGGAACCACATTTACATGGAGGGAAGTATGCAGTGGGGTACCTCAAGACTCTGTTTTAGGCCCAGTATTCTTTAATATCTTCATAAGATTATGTAGACAATAGAAAAGGAATTCATCAAATTTGCAGAAGACACCAAGCTGGCAGGAATAGCCAACACTCCAGAAGAGAGGTTCAACATACAGACTTGAACACTGGGTGCTATCTAACAAAATGAAATTCAATGGTGAAAAAAGTAAGGTTCTACATTTAAGCAAGAAAAGCCAAATGGACAGGTATAGAATAGGGGGTACCTGGTTCAATAGTAGTAACAGTGAGAAAAATCTAGGACTTCTAGAGGACAATCATTTAAATATGAGCCAGCAGTGTGCTGCAGCTGCCAAAAAAGCCAATGAAATCCTAGACTGCATTAGTAGATATATAGAATCAAGATCAATTGACCTGTTAATACCACTTTATAATGCCTTGGTAAGACCATGCTTAGAATAGTGCATCCAGTTTTGGTCATCATGATATAAAAAAGATACTGAGACTCTAGAAAAGAGTACAGAGAAGAGCAACAAAGATGATTAGGGAATTGGAGGTTAAAACATATGAAGAATGGTTATAAGAATTGGGTATGTCTAGTTTAATGAAGAGAAGGACTTGGGGTGACATGATAGCAGTGCTCCAATAAGATAGGGATGTCAAACTGCTGGCCCGCAGGCCGGATGCATCTTGCAGAAGCTGCACCTACCCCATTGCTGGCAATGGCAAAACCGTCCCGATATGTTGTGCAACGTCACTTGACATCATGATTTCGGCATGTCTGATCTAAGGGGCTGCCACAAAAAGAGGGAATCAACCTATTCTCCAAAGCATCCAAAGATAAGACAAGAAGCAACGTATGGAAACTAACTGAGCACCAACCTAGAACTAAGGAGAAATTTCCTGACAATTAGAACAATTAATCAGTGGAATGATTAATGGGTGCACCAACACTGGAGATATTTAAAAACCGATTGGACAACCATTTGTCTGAAATGGTAATTTTCCTGGTTGTGCAGGGGGTTGGACTAGAAAACCTCCAAGGTCCCTTTCAACTCTATTATTCTGTTAGATTCTGTTCTGTCATTTGCAGTCAAAAGACATTGCACAGATATGCTGTTTTTCTCTTGATAGAAGGTGGGATCATGCTGCCACAATTCGAGGAGCTGAGTCACTATGGAGGAAAGGCCTAGCAAGCACTTGGTCAGAACGGTGTTCCACCCCCCTCTCTCTATCCTGCCAGTACAGAAACACTGGAGGAGAATGCTTCCAAGGATCCACCCTGGAAGTCCCATGGAAGCCTGCGCAGCATGAGGCATTGAAAAGGCCGCGAAAAACTAACCATGGCGAAGATCGGAAAACTCTCCAAATTTGATGTCGCTCATCCAGAGAGGTGGAGCTCCTATATCGCAAGAGTTGAAAACTAACCAAGTTTGAGATGACGGATTGAAGGCCACGATGCTGCTGTGTGTTTGTGGTCAAGCAACATTTGACATTGCAGAGAACTTGGTTGCACCAGTGCTGCTTGAGTCCATTGCATACTCAGAACTTAAGAAGATGCTCAAAGAACATTTTGAGCCCAAGCTTTTGGTCATTGCTTGGCAGCACACCTTCGAACAGCGAGACCAGTGTCCCAGTGAGTCCGCCGTTGACTTCATAGCCACTCTTCACCAAGCAGCACAGCAATGTGAATTCAAAAATCTTGAAGAAAAACTGTGGGACCGTTAAGTTTGTGGTCTAAGGAGCCGAGAACTGCAACAGAAGACCTTTGCTAAAGAGACTATATCATTTCAAGATGTGTTGAGGGAGATAACGACCGAAGAAGCAGCAGGTGAAGCTGTTAAGGCCTTGTGGCTCTCCAAGAACCCTCCTTGCATGGAGGCCATCCACCAAGAGGATGCTGAGAGAGTTGAAGACTCCGAATCGGACCATGAAGTCTATCAGTTACAGCAACCTCCGGAAAGAAAGCCTCAACAGAGAATTCAAGTGACAGGGTTAAATAGCTTGCGAACGTCGAGCCTTTCGGTGGTGTGTAAAGAGTTTGCTGATGTCTTCAGCTCAGAGTTAGGGCATACAAAGGGCCTCCAATTGCACTATGGTTAGATCGTTCAATAGCACCAATAAGAATTAAGTCTCATTGGGTGCCTTTTGCCCTAAAGCAGAGAATCAATGCAGAGCTGGACAAACTGTTGCTACAAGGCATCTTAGAGCACTGGTGGACAGTAGTCCATGGGAAACTCCCATTGTCACACCACTTAAGGCCAATGGAGAAGTCCGCATTTGTGCCAATTATAAATGCACTTTATAGTCCACATTTGCACCGACTATAAATGCACGTTAAACAAAGCTCTCCAGCAGCACTCCTATCTGGTGCCTGTAGTCAGCCACATTTTGGCATCTGTACAGAGAGGTCGCATTTTTGCCAAATTAGATTTGGCCCAGGCCTATCAGCAGCTGCCAGTGGACGATGCCACGGCTGAGGCCCAAACCATAGTAACCCACAGGGGAGCATTCAAGGTGCGATGGTTACAGTTCAGGGTTAATGTGGCCCCGGGCATTTTTCAGAGTGTAATGGAGTGCACGCTCCACAACATTTTGGGTGTATGCCCATATTTCGATGATGTCCTCATAGCTGGGGAATCAGTCGAAACCCTCACTGACAGGCTCCGGGCTGTCTTGCAGTGTTTCCACGAAGCAGGGCTGAAGCTCAAACAGGAGAAATGCAAAATTGGAGTCACTTCCACAGAATTCCTAGGGTTTCGTCTAGATGCTGAAGGCATTCATCCTGCTGAATCCAAGCTCAAAGCAATTAAGCAGGCACCTAGTCCCAAGATGAAGGGAGAGCTTTAGGCATTCCTGGGACTCCTTAATTTATATCATGCTTTCTTCCCCCACAAGGCCACAGTGGCAGAGCCGTTACACCAGCTCTTGGACAAGAAGGCCACATGGAAGTGGATGAGTGTCCACGAGAGGAGTTTTGCAGCAGTTAAAGCGTTGTTGTCATCAAATGTGGTGTTGGCTCATTTTAATGAGCAGTTGCCAGTCAGCATTGCGTGTGATGCATCCCCATACGGGATCGGAGCTGTGTTAAGTCATCTCAGTGCTGATGGAACACAAATCCCTATAGCCTATTATTCCAGGACTCTTTCTGCTGCAGAACACAATTACGCACAAATAGATAGGGAAGCATTGGCCATTGTGGCGGGCATTAAAAAGTTTCATGACTTTTCATACGGCCGCCATTTCACAGTCTTCACTGACCACAAGCCACTCCTGGGATTGTTCACTATGAACAAGCAGACACCCCAGATTATCTCTCCTAGAACGTTGAGGTGGTCAATATTCTTATCTGCTTATGATTATTGTCTGGTTCACAAACCGTGTAAAGAAATGGGCCTTAGTAGGTTGCCTCTACAGCTATTAGAGTCAGATCCTGCTCCAGCTAACCACATCCTGGCTATCTAGGATTTGCCGGAGTCTCCCCTTAACTCAGGGGAGGTTGCTGCTGAAACAGTTTCAGACAACACGCTGAGCTGCAAGTTGAACTGTGTGCTCACAGGATGGCCGGAAACCTGTCCTGGCCCTAACTTTCAGAGTTACTGGAGAAGGAAGTATGAGTTATCCACTTATAAGGGTTGCATCTTGTGGGGCAGCAGGGTAGTAATCCCGCCCTCACTGAGGGCGAGAATCCTTGATTCTCTGCATGAGAGACACCCGGGAATAGTCCGGATGAAGGCACTCACGTGCAGCTATCTTTGGTGGCCTGAGCTTGATAAAGATATTGAGGCCCAGGTCCACAGGTGTGCCAGCAGTCAAGGCCAGAAATGCCACATGCTCCTGTACATAGATGGGAGACCACACAAGCCCCTTGGTCAAGGATTCATATTGATTTTGCTGACCCCTTTCAGGGGCAACTTTTCCTCATTGTTGTGGACAGTCACTCCAAGTGGCTAGAGGTCATTCCAGTGTCCACTATGACTACTGCCAGGACCATCCAGTTCTGCGCAGCATCTTTGCAACACATAGGCTCCCAGATGTCATAGTCTCAGACAATGGCTCAATTTACTTCTGCAGAGTTTCAGTCCTTCTTAAGGGCAAATATGATTAGGCATGTCACTTTGGCTCCTTTTCACCCGGCCTCTAACGGCCAAGTGGAACGTATGGTTAGAACAACCAAGGAATCCTTGAGGAGGATCACAAATGGAAATTGGCATCACAGGTTGGCAGATTTCCTACTCTGCCAACGCACTACACCCTGCACTTCTACGGGCAAGAGCCCAGCTGAATTAAGATGGGGGCGCCATTTGATCACAAAGCTGGATCACTTACATCCAGACAGGATTGCTTCACAAGTGCAGCAGCCTAAGGCACCAAGGTATTTGCAAGTGGGTGACCCAGTGTGGGCACACAACTATGGACAAGGGGCACTGTGGGTGGTAGCTGTGGTTTGCAAGGTGTCAGGGCCACTCTCATATGAAGTGGTCCTGGAAGACAGTCGTGTGCTTTGCAGGCACATTGACCAGCTGTGATGGAGGTTACCAAGCCACTCTTCCGCTCCTCACTCTGCTCTCGGGGGGGGGGGGGAGGAACACAATTACAATCGTACATCTGAGTCTCTCAGTGAAAGCGGGACCTTGTGATTGCCAAATGGGGTTTTTTGCCAATGAGGCTGCTTCTAACTCAGGCACTGCATTCATGGGACATTGCTCTCAATTGGTTTTTCATGCCGATCCAGTGGATTCTACTCCACCGCGGAACTCTGGCTCAGGCCTACCGGAACAGGCCAGCCACAGGGAAATGGACAAAGGCTCGGGTCTATCAGAACAGGCCAGCCTTCATGAATCGGCTCTACTCATGTTAGACGGGTCACACAGCCCCAGTCTGCTGAGCCTGGTGGGTGAGCTTGCAGATCAGGAGCTAGCAGCGGCTCCGAGACGTTCGGAGCAAGCGAAAGGCCCACCACACTATTTAAAAGACTACGTAAGATTTTTGTCATTGCAAACTTAAAATGTTTATGTATTTTTCTTCAAACTTAAATGTTATGTATTTTCCCTTAAAATTTTGAATGCTTATATATTTTCTTACAAAGTGAAATGCTTAAGTATTCTTGATACTGAACAGTGTAATGTCATGCTTATGTACTAGTGGATGTCATTATGCCTTTTGAATGTGTGTAATCTTTGAACAACAAACAATGCTTTGTAAGTGTCAAAGATCCAGGGGGAAGGGGTGTAATGTATTGAGTTAAATTTATGAAACAGGTTGCTGAGATCTGTGAAGGAAGATTAGCAGACCACGTGGCCTGCCAGCCAGACTTTCTGTCTACAGACTACTTAGAATGCATTTAAGCGGGAGAATATGTGTTCCCATTGGCTGACGCCGCCCAAAACTGAATGTATAAATAGGAGTGGAGCAATGCTTGTTAGTTTCTGTTTTGACCTTCAACAAAGAAGTACTTGTTTTCTACTGCTGCCTCTTCAATGCTGAACCAAGCAGAAAACAGAACAATGGCCCTGACTCTATTGGCCTTTTGTAAGGCCATGAAGACCTGGTTGTGTGACTGGACTCTGAAAAGTATGCGAAAAGTTTCTTTGTTGTAAGTCCTCCATTCTTAGAGAGTGATTACTGCTGAGAACTGATAATAGAAGACCTACTTTTTCTTCTCTTCTTATAACCAGAATATCAGAACAACAGACTTGGAAGGGACCTTGTAGGTTTTCTAGTCTACCCCCTGCTCAGGCAAAAAACCCTATACCATTGGAGACAAATGGTTGTCCAATCTCTTTTTAAAAATTTCCATTGTTGGAACAGCCCAACTTCTGGAGGCAAGTTCCACAGATTAATTGTTCTGTCAGGAAATTTCTCTTTAGTTTTAGGTTGCTTTTCTCCTTGATTAGTTTCCATCCATTGCTTCTTGTCTTGCCTTTTAGTGCTTTGGTAAATAAGTTGACCCCTTTTTCTTTGTGGCAGCCCCTGAGATGCTGGAAAACTGCTATCATGTCCCCCCTCATCCTTCTCTTCATTAAACTAGACATATCCAATTCCAGCAACCGTTCCTTATATGTTTTAGCCTCCAATTCCCTAATCATCTTTGTTGCTCTTATCTGCACTCTTTCTAGAGCAGCGGTTCTCAACCTGTGGGTCGCGACCCTTTTGGGGGTCAAACAACGCTTTCACAGGGGTCGTTAGAAACCGAGACACCACTCCTCTATCCGGCCGCCTCTCTCCTCCTCCTCCTCTGCCGGCTCTTCCGCCTCCAGGGCGCCCTTCTCTTCCGACAGTGCCTGCTCCTGCCACCACAGCGCCATCACACGTGCCCCCGCCCTGGGCTGGCTCAGCAGCTGGGCCAAACCAAGCCGGGTCTTGGTTGCTGCTGGTGCTGCCGCTGGGCTGCTCTGCCGCTGCCGCCGCTGCCGCCACTGCTGGCTATGCTGAGCTGCAGCACCGAGCCAGTCTCCATGCCTCCTAGTTGCCTGGCCGCGCTCCACCCCTGGCTGCCATCCACGCCACGCGGGAGCATCCCTCGGGCCGCCCGGCCAACCTTCCTCACCGTCAGAGGACGCCTCAGCCCTCTGGCACCCGGCACAGCCATGGGGCTGCCAGGCAAGAGAAGCTCCTTCCCAGCTCGCCAGGATCCGGGCCTCGGAAGCAGCCAGGGGGCAAGGAAGAGGGCGAGGCGGTGGCAATGCCAGCATGTGTGTCGGAGGCCAGCCGGCCGGGCCGGGAGGGGAGAAGTGGCACCTTCCAAGCAGGAGCTCACACTCCGGCTGCGCCCCTTTTGCGTATGATGAGCTGCGCAGTGTGGAAAGGGGCTCCCGCGACCCCGCTGCTGAGATGGCGGTCAGGAGGCTGGAGGGGTGGGCAGGTCCTAGGGGGGCGGCTGGGAGAGGGCAAGAGGTGCCGGGATGAGGATGGGGGGCTCCAGGTTGGTGGGTGTGAGAGGGCAGCCAGCAGCTCTGAGGCACGCAGATCCTCCATGCAGCTTCCAAGGCCCTGAATGTGCCACCGCTTGGCTCTCCACCAGGCTCCCCCCCCCAGGCAATTTTGCAGAGCTGCTTGTGTGTCCTTGGCAGCACCTCCCCCCTTCAATCTCCTTCCTTTTCCATCTCCTTCCTTTCCTCTTCAATCTTCCTTCCTTCCTTCCATCTCCAACTCCATCCCTTCCCCTTCAATCTCCCTCTTCTTCCTTCCTTCCTTCCTTCCTTCCTTCCTTCCTTCCTTCCTTCCTTCCTTCCTTCCTTCCCCCTTCAATCTCCTTCCTTCTCCATCTCCTTCCTTTCCCCTTCAATCTTCCTTCCATCACCTTCCTTTCCCCTTCAATCTTCCTTTCTTCCTTCCTTCCTTCCATCTCCATCTCCATCCCTTGGTGGGTGTGAGAGGGCAGCTGGTGGCTCCGTGGCGCGTGGATCCTCCTTGCAGCTTCCGAGGCCCCAGATGTGCCACTGCTTGGCTCTCCACCAGGCTCTCCGCCAGAGCCTCCTCCCCTCCCTGGGCAATTGTGCAGAGCTGCTTATGCGTCCTTGACAGTGCCTCCCCCCTTCAATCTCTTTCCTTCTCCATCTCCTTCCTTTCCCCTTCAATCTTCCTTGCTTCCTTCCTTCCATCTCCAGCTCCATCCCTTCCCCTTCAATCTCCCTCTCTTTCCTTCCTTCCTTCCTTCCTTCCTTCCTTCCTTCCTTCCTTCCTTCCTTCCACCTTCAATCTCCTTCCTTTCCCCTTCAATCTTCCTTCCTTCTCCATTTCCTTCCTTTCCCCTTCAATCTTCCTTCCTTTCATCCATCTCCAACTCCATCCCTTCCCCTTCAATCTCCCCTTCCTTCCTTCCTTCCTTCCTTCCTTCCTTCCTTCCTTCCTTCCTTCCTTCCTTCCTTCCTTCCTTCCTTCCCCCTTCAATCTCCTTCCTTCTCCATCTCCTTCCTTTTCCCTTCAATCTTCCTTCCTTCCATCCATCTCCAACTCCATCCCTTCCCCTTCAATCTCCCTCTCCTTCCTTCCTTCCTTCCTTCCTTCCTTCCTTCCTTCCTTCCTTCCTTCCTTCCTTCCTTCCTTCCTTCTCCCTTCAATCTTCCTTCCTTCTCCATCTCCTTCCTTTCCCCTTCAATCTTCCTTCCTTCCTTCCTTCCTTCCTTCCTTCCTTCCTTCCTTCCATCTCCATCCCTTCCCCTTCAATCTCTCTCCTTCCTTCCTCCTTCAATCTCCTTCCTTTCCCCTTCAATCTTCCTTCCTTCCTTCCATCTCCATCTCCATCTCCATCCCTTCCCCTTCAATCTCTTTCTCCTTCCTTCCTTTCTTCCTTCCTTCTTCCCTTCCTTCCTTCCTTCCCCTTCAATCTTCTTTCCTTCCTTTCTTTCTTCCTTCCTTCCTTCCTTCCTTCCTTCCTTCCTTCCTTCCTTCCTTCCTTCCTTCCTTCCTTCCTTCCTTCCTTTCCCCTTCAATCTCCTTCCTTTCCCCTTCAATCTTCCTTCCTTCCTTCCATCTCCATCTCCATCCCTTCCACTTCAATCTCTTTCTCCTTCTTTCCTTCCTTTCCCCTTCAATCTCCTTCCTTCTCCATCTCCTTCCTTTCCCCTTCAATCTTCTTTCCTTCCTTCCCCTTCCCTCCCTCCCAACATTTTTGAGCAAGGAAGAGTAAGCTTCTCCAGCGAGCATTGCTATATTGTTTTTGTGATTAATCACTATGCTTTAATTATGTTCAATTCGTAACAATGAAAATACACCCTGCATATCAGATATTTACATTACGATTCAAAACAGTAGCAAAATTACAGTTATGAACTAGCAACGAAAATAATTTTATGGTTGGGGGTCACCACAACATGAGTAACTGTATTAAAGGGTCACGGCATTAGGAAGGTTGAGAACCACTGTTCTAGAGTCTCAACATCTTTTTTACACCATGGCAACCAAAACTGTAGTCTTACCAAGGCATTAAAAAATAAAGTGTATTAACACTTTATATGATCTTGATTCTATCCCTCTGTTAATGCAGCCTAGAACTGTGTTGGCTTTTTTGGCAGCTGCAGCACACTGTTGGCTCATATTTAAGTGATTGTTCACTAGGACTCCAAGATTCCTCTCGCAGTTACTATTCTTGAGCCAGGTACCACCTATTCTATAACTGTGATTTGGTTTTTCTTGCCTAAATGTAGAATCTTACGTTTTTCAACAATTGAAAAATTTCATTTTGTTAGACAGAGCCCAATGTTCAAGTCTGTCAAGATCTTTCTGTATCTTTAACCTATCTTCTGAAAAACAATGGAGAAGGAAGGAAGACTGAAAGCTTTCCCCTTTCACATTTGATCACCTACTAGAGTAAAAAATATTTATATATGGCAATTTGATTTTTACTGATGAAATTGAATTCTCAGAATTTACCAGAAAACACTGCATTGGCCTATGCTGGAGAAAAATTGAGATAGGGCAAGATTTGCGCACATCTTATATAAAGTTGATATTCACTCACATGATCTGAGCACACTGTGTCTCTCTATGAGGTACGTCTTTAAATACAAAGATCTTTCACTGTTACAAAGGTCCTTATCTTCTCATCATATTGCCCACCATAACGCTCAGTGTTACATTAATAGCTGTGAACAGACTGTCTTCTCTAGCAAGAGTGTTGCTGCTGTAATCAATTATCAGAACTTTTTGTTTTCAAATTACTGGTAATTTCCAGGAAATTTAATTTCTGATCATTTGCACTAATCTTTTACATAACTGCAGTGATTGTTTTGCAAAGATGCTAAGATGTTATGGAAAAATGGAATAGATATAGAAATAAGATATAGAAATTCTGACTTTGTTAAATGCCTGCTCCTATCAAAATATTCATTGATAGTATCTGCTTCTTAATTAAGCATCCTTGGTGCTGTGTCTTTAACATTCTTTTCTCATGTATTTATCTCAGTACAATTTCTTCTGCAATGCGAAGCTTGTAAGATCAGTCAGGTTATGTCCTGGTGTTACTTTTTAAACTGTTCTCCGGAAGGGTATTTTAATACTGTCTCTTGTATCACCTCTAAGTATAAGATTCTCATCCGTTAGGAGTTAAGTTAACTTCCTTCAAGGCATCATATAATCTCAGAAAGTAAAAGAACATTCTTTGTGCAAGTTTCAGAGCAGGAAATTTAATGTCTGTCATCAGAACCATAGCAGGAAATAGACATAGCCAACTCACATTGTGTTACAGGGACCATTTTAGGTTTGATGGAAGTCTGCTTTTTAAGAGTTGCCGTTCAACCCAATACTTGAACTTATTTGGAAACTTGCTTTCTTCCTTACTGAATGATTTCCTTACTGATCATTCTGTGATTGTTCCCAGATGTGTGATCTGGTTATACTGTACTTTTACTGTATTATACAAATTATACAAGAAACTCATATGCTGTTCACAATGAAAGATATTTCCAAGGTTGCTTGATTAAAGCCAACAATGGTTGTTGCCCAATCTGCTCAACACTACTTTTTTCCAATCAGCTAGAAACAGAATTTAATACAGGTGGTCCTCAACTTATGACCATAATTAAAATTAGAATTCCCACTGCCAAGAGAGGTGAGTCACACCTGGTTTTATGACATTTTTTGCCATAGTTGTCAAACAAATCATTGCAATTGTTAAGGAAGTCACACAGTCATTAAACAAATCTGGCTTTCCTCACTGATTTTGCTTGTCAGGAGGTGGCTGGGAAAGTCACCCATTGTGATTACATGATCCCAGGCTACTGCAAACATTGTAAATACATGCTGGTTACCAAGCTCCCAAATTTTGATCAAGTATCTGTGTGGATGCTGTGATGGTCATAAGTGCAAGGACTGATTGTAAGTCACTTTCAGTACCATTATAACTTCATACAGTCACTAAACAAATGGCGGAAGTTGAGGAGTGCCTGTAAAGATTTCATGTAACAATACAATGCCATGCTATTTTGCAATGTCCAACTCATGATCAAGATCTATCCAAAAGATTTTCAGAATTTCAACTCAGAGAGCCGCAATACTACTTAGTAGCTATCTACTTATAGCCTTTCTTTCTATTAGGTGAATAATTCCTGATTAATTAGCAAATGACAGTTTTAGAATGACAATTTAAACTTGGTTATCTCTTTACTCCTATTTTCAAAGCTGCCCAAAACATAGTATATATTATGTTAAGAATATATATATAAAGAGATATAGCTGAAGGACCTGACCTCCCTTATAATATCTGCAGAACTTTGAATAGGTTGAGAGTTGGAGTGCCTAAGTGTAAAACCAAGAAAAAAAACTCTTTGAAAAAGATATGATCAAAAGATGTTTTAGCTAGTGAGATATATTGTATTTATCACCTCATTTTGAGTATGTGTGTTGATATGAATTCGAGGGTGTAATCAGTGGCCTTGGAAAGAGAAAATAGGGAGGAATAACATAATATGGATGTGAAAAGTCAAATGGTTAGCATGTATGAAAGGTTAAAAAGATTAGAGTATATACATCATTGGGATCTGGATATCGTGTTTATTATTACTTCTACATCAAATGACTATAAAATGAGATGGCAAATCTATGATTTAAAAGCAATTTTAAAAGCAATCTTTAAAAGGAAATTCTTGCTTGTATAGGCAAATAGTTGCCTATTTTTGTTCCTGAGATGGCTGCAGGGCTGTTCTGTTCCAGATCTTAGTTACTGTGACCAAAGTTGAATGTTTGTGTGGCAACAAGGGCTTAAATCCTGTTCCTGCTGAAGTCACTGAATTGACATTCTTTTTCCTAGGGATGGTCTTGCTTTCTGTCTGAATCTCTGCAGCAAGGAAATTTTCATAGTGATATTATTTTGGCTTCCAACTGCATATGGACCCCTGCTACTAAGACACTGCCCATAACTTGGTGGGTGTCCTTGAGCCTCCATTTGTACAATATTGCCCAATATTCATAGCATCTACTTGCTTAGCAATTGTTTATCCTCCACTATTTTAAAAAGGAAGCTGTCCTTTTTAACTAAGGAAGATTTGAAAGGACACAATTAGCTAATAGGCTACTATGGCATTCAATAGCTATGGTTTGTGAACAGAGGCACTTACATATGATATGGAAAGACCACAGGCAGCTGGGTAAAGCAGGATATGAGTAAAAGGGAGAGAGGGAAAGCAGCCTAGGTAATGGACCACAGGTGGGGCTGTCAAATGGCAGGATAGCCTAGCCTTGTTTTCCTCCTGCTTCTGTCCTTTCCTTCTCTTCCTTGGGAGGAATGACCTGAGTCATCTTGTTGCTGAAACCCAACACTACCTATGATGGCTCACAACAGCTGGAGAAACAGCAAAGTGCAAAACTCTCTCCAAGGCTGACTGCCTAGAGAAGGCAAGACACATACCACCACCTCCCCTCCCCCACAGAGTTCACTTTGTCATGTCTAAAGGAGGGAGAATTCCCTCTGCTACTAGAGGCCCTGTCTCTCTTCCAAACTGCCCTACATAGGCCTGGTTCATAAATTTAGCATCAATACAACATAATATTCACAAATATACAGTTGTTTACATCTTCAACGAACTTTATGGCCTTTACTGACTTCACACACAATTTTCTTATGTGATAAGTCACTGTTACTCTGATTTCTTAGGTGATGAATAGCCTTTTTCTTCCTACATAATGCCTTGCTACTTGTTTCCTGTCTGTTGTACCAAAATTCAACTTTTTCTCTTGTTTCTCATTAATCTTCTTTCCATTGTTTTCTGACTTTGCATAGAATTGATCCAAGAGCAGAATGCAAAGATGGCATCCATGCCCCACATCCCAGGTCCAGACTGCCTCCGCCCTTTTACCCGTGAGTCCCTTAAGGCTATAGAGAAACGGATTGCAGAACGGGAAGCTGAGAAATTGAAGAACCAACATGAGGAGGATGAAGAAAAGCAGCCAAAACCCCGCAGTGACTTGGAACAAGGAAAAAGCCTCCCGCTTATTTACGGAGACCCTCCTCCAGAACTCATTGGAGTTCCTCTGGAAGACTTGGATACATTTTACAGAGATCAGAAAGTAAGTAAGAAATGTTAAAGGGAAAGATAGAATTCAGTAGTAACAATGTGAAGTGGTATTATGAAAGTTTTTTCTTGTCAGCTTCCCAAGTAGATCAGACAGGAAACATGAACATAATTAAAGTATAGAGTATAAAGTAAAGAATTAATTCTACTTTATTGTAAAGCTGCATTAACAGAATCTTACAAGTGTCAAAATACAAATTTACCACTGTCTGTTTTTACTGCTTGATACATTAGGATGGATCTTTCTTTTCTCTGCCCATTACTCAGTTGGGGGCTCTTCCTGCTTTTTATCTGATCATTCCTGAGGTGGCATCTCTTTTCCTCATTTTTTAGAGTCATTTATTATATCCCCAGATGCACACTTTCTATATATATATATATATATATATATATATATATATATATATATATATATATATATATATATATATATATATATTGGAATACAGCTGTCATCATCTCAAGACATGAAATCATACACATTTGGAAAGCAGAAGCTTGGGAAGGGCTGTAGTATGGTAGTATGGCCCTATCACAATAATGAAGAAAAATACAACAAAGTATATGCCTCAGTCTCTGCTTTGTGACTATTTATCCCTGAGATCAGTTCTTCAGGAAACCATAGAGTCCAATGTAACTTTTATTATAAAGATATAGTAACAGAATAGTGAATGCCCTCCCTCCCTCCCTTTTATCTTCATTAGAATCTTGTCTCAGGTTATAGTTCTTCCTTGGTCTCAGGTTTCTTTCAGCTGCCTGTTTTCTTGGTAGCTGTGGTAAAACATGGGCCATCCTAGGGGACCCAAGAACTGCCCGTGCTGCCACACTCTGCACCAGCTAAAGCTTCTGAATGCTCATCAAGGATAGCCCCATGTAAAGTACACTGCAGTTGTCCAGACACGAATGACCAGGGCTTGAATGACAGAGTGCAGGAATTCCCATCCAGGAAAGACTGCAACTGGCGCACAACACAAAGTAGTAGCCTGGTTGGGAAGGACAGACTGGGAAAATGGTGAAGGTTAATATATGTAGTTCAATAGCATTGCCACGTTGCAATTAAGAAATTCTCATGATTTTTACATAGATTTAAATTTATATAAATATTTTAAATTTAAAATGTTTGAAGATCCAAAATTTCATGTTAATCATATCACATTTGTCAAGCTCAGTATTACCCCTACAATATTGAACAATTGCCTGGACCGTAAAATTAAATAAAAAGGATCCAGTAGCCAGAACAGAAGCATTGGGCCAAGCAGTCCCAGCCCCTAATAGGTTTATGTCCTCTCCACAGATAGTATTGATTTGCCATTTCTCAATCTAGTTTTTCGCAAATCATTAAACCTCGACCACATAGCATAATTCTAACCAATCTTTCCATTACAGGTAATCCTATAAACCATTGGTTTAGTCACTATTTGAAGTTACGAAGGCACTGAAAAAAGTAACTTATGACCATTTTTCACACTTGTAATATTGCGGCATCTCTATGATCACATGATCAAAATTTGGATGCTTGGCAATTGTCACATTTATGACAGTTGCAGTGTCACGGAGTCATGCAAACAGCTTTTGCAGCCTTCTGACAAATAAGGTCAATGGAGAAACCAGATTCACTTGACAACCATGTTACAACTTAAAAACTGCAGTGATTCACTTAACAACTGTGACAAGAAAGATTATAAAATGAGTCGAAACTCACTTAGCAACGGTCTTGCTTAGCAACAGAAATTTTGGACTCAATTGTTGTAAGACGAGGACTACCTGTATATTATTGCAATTACTTTATAAAGCCAAAATGAACAAAAATCAGCAATCCAAGATTGTACATCTGGGGTTGCACTATCTTGCACATAATCAAGAGTACCCTCTTTTTGATGTTCTCAAATTATAAACTGCATTGATATTTCAAAGCATTTAAATCAAAATAAGCAAGAGTGGAACTAGTTCAGATCATATGAGTAAATGTCTCCTCACCATTTTGCATTCAAACAAAATTAAGTTGACAATTATTTTTTTTAAACATTCTTTGGTATATTTTTGTCAAATTAGTCTTTTAAGATCATAAGAAAACTGACAGAAGTATAAAACTCTGGGAAAATGCCTAGATCAGATTACAAAATCAAGAAATATTTTAATTGAATGTACTGATTGAAATTCTTCTTGTAATAACTCAAATGATTTAAAAAGTTGATTTGGCAATCAACTGACTTAAATGATTAATACCCTACTTGTTCAGGATTCAAAATTAAAAACAAAGGATTTATCTTTATTTCAGACAGATATTATCCAGAATGAAAATTTATTATATGATTTTAGAATTAAATGATACTGCCATCTCAATATCTCCCAGTTGTGCCTCGTAGTTTTTAATACAGCAATAGAGATATGGCTAAAAATGGAGCCAAACTGATACTATCACATAAATATAAATTTCTACCAGGGCCCATATGGTAGTGTTTCTTTTTAAATGTTCCACAAAGGTATTGAATTCAAAATATATGTCCTCTAATAAAGCTGAATGACAGGAAGGGCCCAAGTTCAGAAGAGGGTGATAGAGTTGATATAGGGACTTAAGGATAGTAAGAAGGAAGTAAAGATATTTATTTTGGAGTAAAGGAAATTGAAGGAAGGCATGATATCATTGTTCAAGCACATCAAAGATTGCTATACAGGGAAAAAAGTCAGGAGCAACTTTCTATTGCCACAGTAACCAGGACCAAAAAAACAGGTGCAGGTTGCAGATATTTAGATTTCACTTAAATATAAGAACACACTGCAGATAAAATAGGGGAACAGTCTAACTATGATACTTGTGGATTTTCCCTCTTTGGAGAAGCAGGACAGCCACTTTGTCAATGCTGCAAATACTGTATATTCTTGCTTTGACAATATGCAAAACTGTCTGGTATTTACTGGGTTAATACATAGCTTAGAGTGGGGGGGGGGAAAAGCCCGGGAAAGAAAGAGGAAGTAAACTTTTGACCTTCACACTAATTGGATAATGTGACTTGTGACTGCAAGATAAGGGAGGGGTTTAGCAAGAAAAGATTGATGCCAGCGAGAGGAAGTCAGATTCTGGCATCACAACGTCCATGATGGTGACCGGCAATTTGTAGCTCTGTAATAAAGACTTTAGGAAACATGCCTGAAAGTTCTTTGAAGTGCTTCATTAGTCAGAACCTTTGACACACTTCTTGAGAATAAGTTTGATTTTCCTCCATAGTACAGAAAGTTAGACAAAACAGTTCGACAGTTCTGCAATTCTATCCCCCCCCCAGATTTTTTAAATAACATGTTTATATCTACAAATGATAAAGTATTTCAAGTTAATTATTTTCAGGTATTTAAAAGAATTCAAGCAAGAGTTAAAAAACAATTGAATGCAAATTTCCAAAGAAACATTACACATATGAACCTTTAGGATGTTTATAAGTTTATAAATTAATTAAATAACCTGATAACTTTCCATGTTACTATTATTTTTATATTGTCACTAATAATAGGTTTATTTGTTACCAATATTTTTATACCACTTTACTTCAAATGGTTCTGTTTCAAAAGGCTTTGAACAGTCTGCAGTTTTATCTCATTTGGGGGTATGAATGTATTTCTAACTTACTACTCTAATATGCCACTGCGAATACATGTTTCAGACTACATGCTTCCATTTACAATGGCTAAATACTGGTGGCATACTTTGATCATATCAGTAATATTTTTCTGTATTTTACTATCCTATATCCTGCTAATGTTACTGCTAATTATTCATGGCTGTTTATTAGATAAGATTCTACATCTAATTATTATTTCTTAGATGTTCCACCATCTATAATCTAGTAGATGCATTTAGCAGTGTTAAACCTCAGACCAGTACATTACCAAAATGTTGCACAATATTAATAGATGTTCATACACAATATACATAATTATCAATAAGGGATATCATTAATATATAAAAGCAATTTCTATAGATAATGAGAACATTTCATTTGTAATATACATAGTTTCAGAAATTTCCACTGCAGCATATTAAAGACATTTCATTACAAAACGAATCATCATGATTTAATTTTTCTGAATGTATAATATCCAGTGTTGTCATCTGCTTGGTGATCTCTTATAAAATTTAATTTTGTAGGAAAGGTGATTGAAAATGATATTGTGCTGGAGTCAATGTCAATATTATGGGTCATCATTTAACAAGAAAATCAGCTGACAATCTGCACAACCAGCAAGAACCTTTTCAGCCCTCTAAATCAAACTTGTTATTTTTTTGTTCAGCTACAGATGATTTGATATTATATAATTAAGAGCAATAATTGTTTATTATTATTGCTCTTCTGAGCTGAATCACTTTAATAGTAGAGATAATGTCACTTTGCCCCGATTAATATTTTTCTTTTTTTCTTCAGACATACATCATCCTCAACAAAGGAAAAACCATATTCCGGTTTACTGCCACTCCAGCTCTCTACATGTTGGATCCATTCCACCTTATCCGGAATTGTGCTATCAAAGTGCTTATACATTCATATCCTACACAATGCTTGAGCTGGATATGGAGTGGTTCCACACTGGGTGGCGGTTTTGGGGACTTCTGGTCAGTAAAATATGGGATATCTGTGACCAACCTTAACTACTGACGAAGCTGGCTAGATTTGTTGGAAGTTGTAGTTTGGATCTGTTCTCTGCTGTGGTAGGTTCAAGTACCTAATTGAAGGAAAGCAGTTGCCAAGGTTATGAGGTTTTTTTTTAGGAAAAGTAGATGACTCAACAGATAATCATAAGAATGTACACAAAAAGGGGGAAAATAAGGTACCCATAAAGTGGCATATATATGACCTGTATATAAGATATAAAAAGGGAAAGCAGAGGAAGGTATATGTGCGTGGGATAGTGGTGTTATAACAGATTTTGCAGAACATGCTGCTGAATAAAATGTCACATGGTAAACAAGTGAAGTATAACTTGCAAGCCCAATGATTCAATCCTGGATGAGGAGGAAAACCTGGGAGTACATATTGGAGCAGTTTGTCAACACATGAAGAGATCAAGAGATCAGAGTATGTCCTAGTTAAGGAATTTTAAATATCTGACAGTAAGTCTTATGAGTTAAAGGCTTAAAGGTTTTGTTTTGTAGTTTGACATCCAGGAGAACCCACAGATATTCCATTATGAGCTATTGAGATAAAAAAGTAAAAAAAAAAAGCCAAAATAAGCACAAAACAAAGTAAGGAAGAATTGAGAAATTGAGAATTAAGAAGTATGAACACATATGCGCATGCACATACACTCCTCCCCACACATTTAATATACCTACTACATTTGATAAATATATTTTCTCTTGTATATTTAGCTCAAGCTATTACATTTTTGTAGGTATCCTAGTAGTTAGAATAAATTCCCTCTATTTATTTAAGACAGAGTTGGAGAACTATGGCCCTTTTATGACTTGTGGATTTCAATCCCAACCAGCATGGCTGGTTCAGGAATTCTAGGAGTTGAAGTCCACAAGTCATTAAGGGGCCATAGTTCCCCACCCTGGTTTTAAGTATTGTCTGTGTTTATATCTATATGAGCTCCTATCCTGACCCTCCCTCTGACATCTCTCTGTATATAGAACAGGCTGTCAATACATTTTATGTCTATAAATGACAAGGATTTATTTTAATATTCACTTTGTCATGTCATTTCCTTATCCAACATTGAATACCAGCTTAATCCCCCACCATTTTAATCTCATATTCCTATACCATTTCTCCCAATTTGTTGGCTCACATTTTACAAGGTAGTTATATTTTTAGGGTTACTAATAACTTAACAGTTGCCCCCATCATCCTCTATAACATTACAAAAGACAGTTGTATTTTGGGATTCTGCTATGTCCAGCTATCAGGGAAAGCAAGATGGGAATTCAAATAACATGCTAAAGTTTTTTTTTCATTGAACATAGCCTTGAACTATATTTCTAAACAACTTTTCTTTAATTTGAAAAGCTGATTACTATCAGAAATGTTCAATTTTTTTAAAAAGCACATGCCCAAAGCTTTGTTTATAGCTTTAGTTTAATTAGTTGAACTGTGACTTTTTGGACTCTGACGAAACTGCTACTACTGTGTGTGTAGTTCTTAAGATATAAGTATTTTGTGGGGAAGGGGTATTTTCAGTAGAGGTTTGAGGCATTTCCTTGACTTTGTATTCAAATTATTCAGTATGTTTATCATGATAACCATCTTAGCCAATTGTGTCTTCATGACTATGAGTGACCCTCCAATATGGGCCAAGGATGTGGAGTAAGTATTCTCTTTTTTCCTTTCCATCTTTAATGATTTAATGCCTAGTCCTTACTGCTTAGAATGGGTGAAGAAGAATACTAATCCAGAAGGGCAAGAATTCACAAGAGAAAGTAAAACCCATGTGATTTGAATTCTAATCACCTTAACTTTTACCAACATTTACCCATATTTCAGATACCCAGTATCTGAACACAGTTTGCATATGAGAGAAAAGACGATAAGGCAGATTTTCTTTCAAGCCTAGAATATCTTTCTATCTTTATGAAAGATTAATCTTGACAGAGTGTTGGAAAAAGGGCCATGTTCTTGGAAAGGATGCAAATACAATCTTTTGTAAAGGCTCTCAGTGTATTTTTAATGATAAACTAAACTATCTTGATGAAATGTGTGTGCTATACAATTGAATGCAGATTTCAGCATCAGATTCACTACTTTTTCAATGCTTCAAGTGGCTCTCCAGTTTTCTATATTTTATCTATTAATTCAACATCTTATTAATATTTTAAAATATATTATCAATATAATTAAAATAGTGTTGCAAAGGAGAGTGTACATATGTAGCATCAGTTTCTCAGTGTTTGTGCAACGTGTTTCTGATGCACTTTCTGATAGCAGGGGAGGTAGGATAAATATTTTTGGCCCTCTATAGGCCTTTTTTGGGGTGGATAGTTCAGTAAGCTAAATGTATGAAGAAAGCCTAAGGCATCTATTTTGCTGATTATCTCTATTTTAACCAGTTCAAAAAAAATGCCCCAACACTGGAGACTGGACAGCCATTTGTCCGAAATGGTATAGGGTTTCCTGCCTGAGCAGCGGGTTGGATTAGATCAGGGCTTCTCAACCAGTGGTGCGGGTACCATTTGTGGTACATTGGCACCTGGCAGGTGGTACGCGACCATCCTAGAAAAGTGGTAGCGGGGGAGGGGAATGAGCTGAACCGGTGGCAGCACCGCACAAGCCTGAATGAGAGATGGCTGGAGCTGCAGGGCTGTCAGGGCTCAGCGGAAGCGCCAGGATCAGCACTTCGGGATTGTAAGGGCTCAGTGGAAGCACCAGGATAGTGGCAGGCTCCAGCTGGAGCTTAGCGCTGATCCTGGTCCTTGTGCTGAGCCCAGAAGAAGTGCCGATCAGCTGGAATGTTGCAGCATCTCCAGGGTCTTGTGATTTACATTCAGATGCTTGGCAACTGATTCATATTTATGATGGTCACAGTGTCCCATGGTCATGTGAAGTGACCAAAACCTGCTGCAGCCACTCAGCAGACGAGGGGAATAAAAACCAAACACCCCCACTCCACCCCCGCTGCCAATCCTCAACAGAAATGCTCACAACAATGAAAACCTCATACTTTACTGTACTTTATCACTTTTTTCCTTTTTTTTGGTTATCAAGTTTTTGACACCTTGCTAGGCGACTGGTGGTACTCGGATATTGCCATATCCTAAAAGTGGTACAATGGGTGAAAAGGTTGAAAAGCCCTGGACTAGATGACATACAAGGTCCCTTCCAACAACTACTACTACTACTTCTTCTTCTTCTTCTTCTTCTTCTTCTTCTTCTTCTTCTTCTTCTTCTTCTTCTTCTTCTTCTTCTTCTTCTTCTTCTTCTTCTTCTTCTTCTTCTTCTTCTTCTTCTTCTTCTTCTTCTTCTTCTTCTTCTTCTTCTTCTTCTTCTTGTTATTATTATTATTATTATATTATATTATTATTATTATTATTATTATTGATCATCGCACAATATTATTATTATTATTTACCTCTAAATTTCTGCTGTCTCTATTGCTTGTAGAAAAGTGTATAGCAGAAAGTCATGAAGTCCTACTTTGTCCATTTTTTATAGAAATTCTTTAGGTTTGATAGTTGAATAGTTACAAGTTAGAAGGCTTTCAAAACTGAAATTTTAACTGTGAAGTGGAATTACATCTAGGAAATAAATATCAACCAACTTTCTTCTGCTGTAAATTATTTGTAATTTTATCCTATTTTTGCTGCTTTTATTAAAGCTGGAATTTTATTTTGTCACCTTAAAAAAATCAATGCTTGCTTGTTCACAGATATACCTTTACTGGCATTTATACTTTTGAAGCTATGATCAAGGTACTTGCTCGGGGATTCTGTATTGACAGCTTTACATTCCTGCGAGATCCTTGGAATTGGCTGGATTTCAGTGTCATCGTCATGGCGTATGTTGCATTCTGCAAGTGTATTATGAAAATCAGCTATGGGAAATTGAATGGAAAAAATAATTCCTTGTTATACTGTAGGGAGATAGCAATCCATGAAACCACAACACTTAACTCCATCCCCAAAGTGTATTTTTTCAAGGAAGTATATCCTATTTCTCTGAGTTCAAGCAGAATTGACTAAGATAACTTTATTTAGCTTAATTCATGCCATTTTTTAATAGTCCCTGATTTTATAGTATTTTGCTTTTATAACTTTGAAACTTGTTTGTTCCCTTAGAGTTTTTAATTACAAAGGAAATTTTTATTAATTTTCAAATTGAACCTAAATAGGTCAGTGGTGGTGAACCTATGGCATGGGTGCCAGAGGCGGCACTCAGAGTCCCTTCTGTGGGCACACATGCCATTGCCCCAGCCTTGCCTCGCCCTGCGACCCCCTCCTCTCCAGCAGCCCCCCTGAAGGAGAGTCACCCTCGAGTGTGGCCCACACGGAGCAGTGCAGCCAAGGACATGGCAGCTAGGCAGTGTAGACTAGACTCTGCCCTCACATCCCATTCTGCAGTTGATGCTGCAGGGCGCGGGCAGAGGTTGTGGCTGCCATAGCACTACTGGGCTGCCTGGGTGATGTGGCAGGCCTTGGAGGCGGTGAGTGGTCCTGTGGGCAGGCGGGGCAGGGGATGGGGGGCAGAGCAGAGGTGGGGCAGGGGGTGGAGTGGGGGCAGGGCCAGTTTTTGGGCACTCGGTCTCTAAAAGTTTCACCATCACTGGAATAGGTGAATTCTGAAATTCTTCCAACCAGCAACCAAACCTAAAATAAATGATTCAAGAGTGTATGAAATTAAACCTACATTTCCACTCGCAATTATAAAATGATACAAAGTCCAAATGTAATTTAAATTTGAATATGTCATTCCAGTATATATATAGGTCTTTGGTTGTTTGGGTTTTCTCCCGCGTAAAATTGGAAGTGTCTTGGCGACGTTTCGACGAAGTCCCATTCGTCATCTTCAGGCTGGTGTTTTCAGCTTCGTGCTGAAGCTGAAAACACCAAAGCTGACGGACTTCGGCAAAACGTTGCCAAGACATATATATATATATATATATATATATATATATATATATATATATATATATATATATATATATATATATATATATATGTTTATATGAAGAATACTATACTATAAGAATACTAAAAATAAAAAGGTGATTCCTGGATAAACTCATGTTTAGCTAGCAATAAATGCAAGAACACCAGGAAATTATAAAACTATAAAAAAGTTTTAATAAATTTAAAACACCAAGCTTTCGATGGCAACTGCCGGCATTTGTCAGGGTGGTTTCCAGTCAATGGGAGAGGCTATTTATGGCTGTGGTGTTCTTTGCGCCCGGTTCATGGATCTCGTCACGGGCCCCAGCCAATCCATCTGCACTTTGATCCTAGTTTCCGTGTTACTGATCGTTGTTTTCTTGCTTTCCTTTGTACCAACATTCTCATCCTTTTTCTCCTCATCTGGTCACGGGTTGGGGGAGCTTGCACGTTTTCGTTGTTTGTTTTCCTTATTCTCCTTCCCGTTACTCTCCATTCTCCTCCCACCTTCCCTCTTTCCATAGTCTTTGTTTGCAATTATCACCTCATTGCTTTTTCCTATATAACCAGCTTCCATTGTAATTGTCTTATCGTGACTCCCATTCTCTGATGTTACTTCACTAACTTTCATTTTCTTGTCAATGGGGGCATTTCCAATGATACCGTCAGAGTTTGTAACATTCTTAGCCTGGCTGTCACTCCCCCCTTTGCACAAAATCCTCGGTGTGGGGGTCATCCCCTCTCCATGGTTCATACTCCTCTCCATTCCCTGAGGGTGAGTGATTGTCTTCAGGGGAAGGGAAGGGTGCGGGTTTTCCAGTTCCTGGCTTCTCACTCCCTGCCTATTACCAGGGGGAATCCCCCTTCTGAGATGTTTCCTGGGGCGTGCAGGAGCTGCAATGTTGGGAGCAATCTCCTCTTCACCCTCCCATGGTTCGCTTGCATTATCGAGGTGAGACCACGTTGTTAAGATGACATCATGGATGGGGTTAATCACGGAGCCGCTGGCGGGGGTGGGAGCGATTACAGCCCTTCCATTTTTGATTGTCTCGCGTCTGGGTGCTGGTACGGGACCGCGTCATTACACAATTATTCATATGGCATGGGGAGACCTCAGATTCACCGGCAGTAGGCTCATAGCTCCCACTTGTTGGGAGTCAGCACATGCCTCCGCACTCGGAGAGTTGCTCAATAGTAAGCTGTTCTCTATCCGGGCATTTCCAGGGCTCTTTCTCTCCACCAACTCTCCTCCCAGAAGGCACGTTGTAGTATTAGACTTTTTCTTTCCGGGGGACTGGCTGTTTCTGGCCCAGGCTCTTAACGCTATGTGTGCAGGACATAAGTCTATATGCCAGTTGATGGACTCATTGTTTGAAAGCCAAGGTTCCTTAAGGAGTTGGCCCCCTTTCGTGTTGTCATTAGCCATCACCTGGGCATTATCAAAGTCAAACCTATGTCCTGACTCTAGCATGTGTGCCCCGATTTGGGAGTATTGATCGCCTCTCCTCACAGCCAATTTGTGCTCATGAATCCTAGTTCTAACGGATTTGGATGTCTCTCCCATAAAATTCACGGGCAATCTTTACAGTTGATTTTATAAATGATGCCGGACCTCTCTGTGATAGGAAGTGGGTCTTTTGATCTCATTACCTTGGATCGTAACATCTGATTTTGGTTATGTGCCACCCTCACATTATAGAGTGCCAATAATCTAGCTGTTGCCTCTGAGACATTACTAATATAAGGAAGAGTAACCCGGGTAATTTGTGGTGTTGGCGCTTCCATTTGAAACCTAGCAGGGGATCTAAGTGGCAGGCTATGGCGGCTGATGAATTTCATGGGATATCCGTTGCGTCTGCATACCTTGAGAAGATGTTTCCTCTTCTCTATCCTAGCCTTAGCCTTAGCCCACTGCAGTGATTAACCCCATCCATGATGGCATCTTAACAACGTGATCTCACCTTGATAATGCGAGCGAACCATGGGAGGGTGAAGAGGAGATCGCTCCCAACGTTGCAGCTCCTGCATGTCTCAGGAAACATCTCAGAAGGGGGATTCCCCCTGGTAATAGGCAGGGAATGAGAAGCCGGGAACTGGAAAACCCGCACCCTTCCCTTCCCCTGAAGACAATCACTCACCCTCAGGGAATGGAGAGGAGTATGAGCCACGGAGAGGGGATGACCCCCACATTGAGAATTTTGTGCGAAGGGGGGAGTGACAGCCAGGCTAAGAATGTTACAAACCCTGACGGTATCATTGGAAATGCCCCCATTGACAAGAAAATGAAAGTTAGTGAAGTAACATCAGAGAATGGGAGTCACGATAAGACAACTACAATGGAAGCTGGTTATGTAGGAGAAAGCAATGAGGTGATAATTGCAAACAAAGACTATGGAAAGAGGGAAGGTGGGAGGAGAATGGGGAGTAACAGGAAGGAGGATAAGGAAAACAAACAACGAAAACGTGCAAGCTCCCCCAACCCACGACCAGATGAGGAGAAAAAGGATGAGAATGTTGGTACAAAGGAAAGCAAGAAAACAACGATCTGTAACACGGAAACTAGGATCAAAGTGCAGATGGATTGACTGGGGCCCGTGACGAGATCCATGAGCCGGGCGCAAAGAACGCCACAGCCATAAATAGCCTCTCCCATCGACTGGAAACCACCCTGACGATGCCGGCAATTGCCGGCGAAAGCTTGGTGTTTTAAATTTATTAAAACTTTTTTATAGTTTTATAATTTCCTGGTGTTCTTGCATTTATTGCTATATATATATAAAATATTTCAAAAACTTTCATATAATGAAAAATCCAAATAGGTTGGATTTTGCTTAATTAAGACAATTATGTAATGTAATATTATCAAAATATGCATTTATAAGTAAACAGCAAATAAATGTTTAAAGAGATATTCACATGTTTAGTTACCCTTAGCCTGTAATTGTAGTAAGCAAGAAGGCATCCTTGAATTGTTTTACATTTGTTGAATAGTTATACTTAAGGCAGGTCTATATGATTTCTTCAAAATAAATGATTAATGTAGAGTACTGTCCTTACTTTTTAAAATTTTATACTTTCTGATATATACCCAACTGAATCTAATAGAAGCAGACCTATTTGCCTCATTAAAGTCTGCCTGTTTTATTTTAATAACAGGAATTACAAATAATATTTTCTAAGTAAAAGTTGTCTTTTTGCCTTTCTATTTCCAGTTCTATCTCTCTAGCTTGTTGATATTCCCTCTGTAAATTGTCTTTATATTAACAGCTTTCTGCCCTTTTTTTCCTAGTTATGTCACAGAGTTCGTAGACTTGGGCAATGTCTCTGCTCTACGGACATTCCGTGTTCTTCGAGCGCTTAAAACTATCACAGTCATTCCAGGTATATAACAGAGATGACAAGGCTAAAAATGATTTAGGAATTTTACTTTTTCATACAGATCAGTTAGACTAGTAGGAGAGTGAGGTAGACATACCTCTTTACTGGACCGGGAAGTCTGTAATTAATATTATAGTAAAAAGAAGAATTTTGGTTGCCTTTTTTTAAAAAAAATAATATAATTATGGTACTGAAGGCAAAGTGAATTCATTCTGTATAGTCATCATCTGGAATTATGCAAATTAAATTAATTTAAAGCACAGCAAAAATGACTTGACATAGCTTATGTAACTATCCTTTCTATTATTTTAAAAATGTCTCTTCTTGAAATATTTTTGCTAACAAATATAATTCATAAAATAATATTTTTTTTTAAAAAAATGAAATTGATAGAAAATCTATTTTAAACAAAATGGAAATTTCTGTTCTCTCTCTTCTCTGACTCTGCCCCCCAAAAGGTCTAAAAACAATTGTGGGAGCTTTGATCCAATCTGTGAAGAAGCTCTCTGATGTGATGATCCTCACTGTGTTCTGTTTGGCGGTCTTTGCCCTCATTGGCCTGCAACTGTTCATGGGGAACTTGCGACACAAGTGTGTTCGATGGCCACCTTTTTCCAATGACTCCCTTCAGGAGGTCTTATGGAGGGATCCATTTGATAACAGCACTCTGAATGACAATTTTACTCTCACTGGGAATGATACCTTTGACTGGGATGAGTACATTAACAATGAAGGTAAGACTATTTTATTCAAGAAATGTACAATTTTAATGAATAAAAAAAGTGAAATAAATTCAGTTATCAAAGATAAAAATGAAAAACCAAAATAGTGAGGAAAAGAGAGCGGAGAGAAAAAACAAAAGCAAACTGTGTGTGTGTGTGTGTGTGTGTGTGTGTGAGAGAGAGAGAGAGAGAGAGAGGAGGGGAGGGAGGGAGGGAGGGAGGGAGAGAGGAAGCACATACAGACATATATATGAATACATATTTTAAGGTTTATTTAACTGTTCTGAAAAGTAAACATAACTAAGTAATAAAGACCAAATCTGCATAATTTGCTAATAATTTAGCTAATGCTAAAAATACATTAATATAATTTGTTCACCAGTTTTTTTTACAAGAGCAAATTTGGCAACTGACAACAAAAATTAAATTATTTCCCATACTGAGCAAATTTGCAAATTTTGTGAAATATGGACAATATTTCAAAACAAGTCATTAAGTATTATTAAGTTGTTAAGTTATTCATTTATTTATAAATCTAATTTATAAGTGGGCCTAATCATAACAACCCTTTCTGACTTTTCTTCAATACAACATTTGGTCAAAATGACTATATGAACATTGTCATAAGGATGGTAATGGTATGATCAATTTCAATTAATGCTGCCTGGGACAATCTTAAACAGTTATAACTAATACAAGGTAATTGTGGAGGCCTGTAGTACAATTTATGGGCTTTTATAAGTCACTTTTTGATGACTGTAAGAAAGGTTTATGAATTTGTTCAGCTCTGCCATCTCAAAAAATTCCAATATGCATTTAATCCCTATGTGAATTAGATTCATTTTCTAAAGAACATGAACTTAATAAAATCCTGGAATATCCCTAATTATTAAACACAAATTTAATTCCCTTGCAAACACAGACAGTAAAACATCCCTATGTTGTCAATGATCTGCTCTGCCTCTAATGCCAATTTCAGAATGGGAGAAGAGATGTACAGTTCTTTTATTTAGTATTTCACTCCCACTCCTACCTCCATCCTTTCAATGTTAGCGTTTAAGATGGCAAATCAAACTTTGACCACTGTGTGAAATATCAGGATCAGAATTTTCATGGAAATTCTTCACATTAAGCCCTAAATCAAACAGAAATCAAGTGAAAGTTTTCTCTTAAGACTAATTGTTGTTTTTCCTTCTCCTTTGCTATTGTATGTACCCACAAATTCTCATATTTCCTAATATATGAATCACTAAATTACTTTAGATTTTCATATTCAGTTTTGATTTTATTCAATTCTTTTGCACTCGATTTCTAATCTTTCTCCAAGGAAGTTAGATTGCCATGACCAAATCACTCTCCATTTTAAAAGAATCCTATGAAACAGATAAAACTGTTGTGTCCTGAGCCTGCAAAAGCAGGTTCAGGACATTGCATTGGTCCCGGGCATTCCAAAAGCTGCCTGGGACCAGAATGGGCGGCACCGGCCTTGTGCGCATGCGCAAGGCGTGAAAATGCTTTGTTACTTTGTTTGCCATTGTCCGGGTCTCTGGACACTTAAAGAGGCCTGTGTGCCTTTTGCCGTTGGTTCGGGTGTTGTTGGAAGAACAATAAACTGCTGTTTAACTTCGCCATGAGTATTCATCATTCGCACGCGAACAAAGTACTTAACACTGGCGATGAAGGTGGGATCCTTTGCAAACTGAAGAGAAAGTTTTAAGGACTTACCCAGGAAGTCCTGAAGAGGGAAGACGGCATCTGAATCAGCGTCCCAGCCTGCCAGTATAGCGTCGCTGGAGGGTGAGCTCGGCTAAAGGACTCTTTCCCCAAACAGAAGTTTGCAGAGGAGCGAGTGGTGAAGGTAGTAGAAGTATGATGGCGAAGATTGGCCGTTTGTCTGATTTTGATGTCTCACATCCAGAGAAATGGAATTCCTACATTGCAAGAGTGGAGAATTACTTCAGAGTAAATCAAATTAGAGAAAATAGCTTGAAGGCTGCAACTCTTTTGTGTGTCTGTGGACAGGAAGCTTTTGAAATTGCAGAGAAACTGGTGGCCCCTGCACCTCTGGAGTCAGTAACATATACTGATTTGAATAAAATGTTAAAGGAACACTTCCAGCCAAAGTTATCTGTTATTGCTTGGAGGCACGCATTCGAGCAGAGAGACCAGAGGGCGGGTGAATCTGCTACGGATTTTATTGTGGTCTTAAGGCGAACAGCCAGACCTTGTGAGTTCAAGGATCTGGAAGAAAGGCTGCAAGATTGCTTCATATATGATTTAAGGAACAGAGACTTACAGCAGAAGATTTTTGCAAAAGAAGATGTCTCTTTCCAAGATGCGCTACTAGAGGTGACAGCTGAGGAAGCAGCAGGTGGGGCAGTGAAGACCCTACGGTCCACCAGGAGCCCTCCAGAGACAGCTACCGTCCATCAAGAAGACGCTCGAGAAGGATCGGAAGTGGATCCTGAAGAAGAGGTGGAAAGACTTCACTAGCCAGCTGAAAGGATGCAGAAGGAACGTCCAGACAAGGCCCCAGCATCTCTTCAATGTTTTGGGTGCGGAGGACACCACCAGCAAGCTGACTGCAGGTTCCACTCTACCATTTTCAGAGAGTGTGGCAGGCAAGGCCACATCGCATCCATCTGTTTGGGTCGCCAGAAGGTCCAACCTCATGAAGAATTGCATCTGAAAGATACCAGGGTTCCCAGCCAACATAGGGTGGGTTTCTGTGCATCGCGCAGGAGTATTTTAAAGACAGGGACACATAAGCCCCTTAAGAAGAAGCTTTCCATTAACTTAAGGCTGCAAGGGGTTCTCTTGAGTTAAACTCAGGCCATCCAATCTAATACTTACAGATTTTCAGAATTCTACGGTGTGTGTTAAGGGGGAGGCCACCCTTAGAGTACAGCATAAGGATTTTGAAGGTCCCCTAGATGTGGTTGTTGGGGATGAACGTACAAGTCTTATTGGACTCGATTGGTTTGAGGCTCTGGGAATCCAGGTAACTGGGCTGCACCATTTGCAAACGCTGAGCCTTGCAGAAGTCTGCAAGGAGTTTGTAGATGTGTTTAGTTCAGAGCTAGGATCCTACAAGGGGCCTCCAATTTCATAATGGTTAGATCCAACCATCACGCCCATCAGGGTTAAGCCTAGGAGGGTACCTTTTGCCCTCAAAGGCAAGATTGATGCTGAGCTGGACAAATTGCTCCAGCAGGGCATTCTAGAACCTGTGGATTCAAGTCCATGGGAAACCCCCATAGTAATGCCTCTAAAGACTAATGGGGACATATGTATATGTGCAGACTACAAGTGCACACTGAATAAGGCGCTGCAACAGCATGCTTATCCAGTGCCTGTGGCAAGTCATATTCTGGCCTCCCTAAAGGGGGGGCGCATTTTTGCAAAGCTTGACCTGGCACAGGCCTATCAACAGCTACTTGTTGATGAGGCATTCGCAGAGGCCCAGACTATTGTAACTCACAGGGGGGCCTTCAAGGTCAAGAGACTGCAATTTGGGGTAAATGTAGCCCCTGGCATATTCCAAAGTGTCATGGAGAGCACAGTAGGGTCTGTCCCTACTTTGATGATGTCCTCATTGCTGGGGAGTCATCTCAAAATTTAGCAGAGAGATTAAGGGCTGTCTTGCTTCGTTTTCGAAAAGCAGGCCTTAAACTAAAGAAGGCTAAATGTAAGATAGCAGCCACTTCTACTGACTTTTTAGGATTCAGGATTGATGCTCAAGGCATTCACCTGCTGAAACTAAATCGCAAGCTATCCAGCAGGCCTCAAGCCCTAAGTCTAGGAGTGAGCTGCAAGCTTTCTTGGGGCTATTAAATTTTTACCATGCTTTTCTCCCACATAAAGCTGCAGTGACAGAGCCATTACACAGGCTCTTAGACAAGCAGACTCCTTGGCAGTGGAGTAAAGTCCATGACAAGAGTTTCAATGAGGTTAAGGCCTTGCTCACTTCTAATGCTGTTTTAACGCATTTCAATGAGCAACTGTCTGTTTGCATCGCATGTGATGCATCCCCTTATGGGGTTGGAGCTGTACTCAGTCATCTGAAGGCTGATGGGACACAGGTCCCTGTGGCCTGTTATTCAAGGACTCTGTCTTCTGCAGAGAGAAATTATGCTCCAATTAACAGAGAAGCCTTGGCCATAGTGGCTGGCATTAAGAAATTTCATGATTTCTTATATGGCCGCCATTTCACAGACTATACTGACCATAAGCCTCTGCTGGGTTTGCTTACCACTAGCATTTCTCCTTGTATGCTGAGATGGTCCATTTTCCTGTTAGAATATGACTATACATTAGTTCACAAACCAGGAAAAGAAGTGGGTCATGCCGATAGCCTGAGCAGATTACCCCTGAATCAAGTGGAGCTAGATCTTGCTCCAGCCATTAATATTCTGTCCATTCAGGAGTTGTCTGAGTCTCCTCTCAATGTTAGGGATGTGGCTGCAGAAACTGCCACTGATCACACGCTTACACGTGTGCTGACATGGGTGTTGTCAGGAGGGCCTGACAAATGCCCAGATACTGAGTTCCAAAGCTTCTGGCTCAAGAAGCATGAATTTTCCACTTTCAAGGGTTGCCTGTTATGAGGTAGCAGGGTAGTGATCCCAGCCTCATTGAGGTCTAGAATCTTGATCTCTCTGCATGAGGGACATCCTGGTATAGTCAGGATGAAAGTGCTTGCGCGCAGCCATCTTTGGTGGCCTGGACTTGATAAAGCCATCGAGGCCCAGGTGCATGGGTGCCAAGTATGCCAACAGACTCAGCCTGAAATGCCTCAGGCCCCAGTTCATAGGTGGGAGGAAACTCAAACCCCATGGTCTAAGGTGCATATAGATTACACTGGGCCCTTTCAGGGGCAATTCTTCCTGGTTGTTGTTGATAGCCATTCCAAGTGGCTAGAGGTTGTTCCTGTTTCCTCACTACTACTGCCAGGACCATCCAGGTGTTGAGAGGAATTTTTGCATCACACGGTCTTCCAGATATTCTGGTTTCAGATAATGGCTCTCAATTTACCTCTTCTGAGTTCCAGGCTTTTCTTCAGGGCAACCTGATCCACCATGCAACTTCGGCTCCCTTCCATCCATCCTCCAACGGAATGGCAGAGAGGATGGTGCGAACTACCAAAGATGCTCTCAAGAAACTGACTTATGGTAACTGGCATCACAGGTTAGCAGATTTCCTTCTTGCACACCACACTATGCACTGCCACAGGGTAGAGCCCTGTTGAACTCCGCTGGGGTAGCCGCCTCATCACTAAACTGGACAGGTTGCACCCTGACCGGGTGGCCTCACAAGTGTCACAACCGCGGGCATCTAGGAGACTCCAAATGGCCGATCTGGTCTGGGCATGAAACTATGGGCCTGGTCATCTCTGGGTCACAGCTGTGGTCTGCAAGGTCTCTGGGCTGTTGTCATAGGAAGTTGCCTTGGGAGACGGCTGCGTTCTTCGCAGACACATAGACCAACTGCGTTGGAGACTGGACTTTTATCCTTCCGCTTCTGGCTCTGCTCTGGGGGGGGGGAGGACCATAACATGCATTCTGAGGCTCAGTTTCACAGGCTTAACAGGCCATCACTAGCTGCTACTGAGGCTATTTGGGATTCATCCCAAGGTTCCACAAGTGCTTCTAACAGGAATTCACCGGATAGGGGATCATCCCACACATCCATAATTACTCCAGACAGGGAGTCACACTGGGGGTATCCACAGTATTCATATATGTCAGATGATGCTTCAGACAGGGAGACTGACCAGGGGTATCCACACAAATCACAAGCAGCAAGAGAAAAAGAATTCCAGCAGGGGTGCTTGCCAAATTCTGTAATTGCTCCCAAAAGGAGGTCACCAGCAAGGGGGGTTGCCATGGAGGCGACTCCTGACACTGGCACCTTGGGCATGTGCTTGGGGGCTACAGAGTACTGGGGCACTTCCGCTACCCAGCACTCTCCATCTGCTGGTCTTGGGTTCGAGGAACAGTGTTCCCAAGAAGAGTCCATTGTGGACCTGGGGACTTCCACCCCTCCAAGGTATGCTTGCTTGGACTTAGAGGGTCCAGCCAGCCAGCAGATGGGTGGGTCAACTGGGTATTTGGGGCAGCAAAGCCCTGGCCTGCCTAGCCTGGTAGGCGAGCAGGTAGGCCAGGCACCCTCACCGGGATCGCCTGGAGATTTAAGGCAGCAACAACCTGGCCTGCCTCACCTAGTAGGCAAGCAGGTGGGCCAGGCAATCTCTCCTGGCCTTAGAAGGTCGCAGCGGGCCAAGTGTCCACCCAAACATCTTAGAGAATTTGTGAAGTTGCTGTCAAGTCACAAGGGTTCTGTTCATGAGGCCCCTAAATAATGAGTAGATTATTTGTATTATTATTTTTTATTTCGGATACATTTATTGCATGAACAAAGTTGAAGGGGTTTTGCCTGAGGGCAGACTCGAGTATTCCACATTCCTTGCATTTGATTAATGAAACTATATAAAATTCTTCCAATGTCTGATGTACATGTGTGTGCACAGGTATGTTCCATCTAGGGGGGAGGGATGTTGTGTCCTGAGCCTGCAAAAGCAGGCTCAGGGCGTTGCATTGGTCCTGGGCATTCCAAAAGCTACCCGGGACCAGACTGAGCGGCGCCGGCCTTGTGCGCATGCGCAAGGTGCGAAAACACTCTGGTTACTTTGTTTGCCATTGTTAAGTGTCTCTGGACACTTAAAGAGGCCTGCGTGCCTTTTGCCATTGGTTCGGGTGTTGTTGGAAGAACAACAAAGAGCTGTTTAACTTCGCCATGAGTATTCATCATTCGCACGCAAACGAAGTACTTAAGAAAAACAAAAACAAAAAAAGATAATTTACTCAAAATAATGACTTTCATGATTATGGAAGAAAGGAAATATGATTGGTTCTTTATCACACAGATTCCCGTTAAGTATCTTATTGTAGATGCAGCTATATGAGATCTAAGAGAATTTTCATTTGAGTGAAATTTTATTTTACTTTTAGTTAAAGCAGCTATAGGGAGGGGATTCATTTGTGATAGTATAGTAGATATATGTTTAATCTCAAGGCTAAAATAAATATATACTCTCATTTTTCAATGTCATGGCCATGGTTCAACTTGATTAATTCCTATTCATAGCATCTGCAAAAATGTTTTGCTTTCTGCTTACAAGTCTGGCTCATAATTCATAATTTCTTTGGGTATTCCTCTGACATTTTTTAAATGAAGGTGAAATTGCTCCAAAGTCAATTTTCATTCCTGCTTTTTTAAATGTTATTTTATTTTTATTTTATTTTGTGTTTGCTCATGAAGACAATTTCTATTTCCTCGATGGTGCACTTGATGCTTTGCTCTGTGGGAACAGCTCTGATGCTGGGTGAGTAAGGTGTCTCACAATGATTGAATCTTTTATGGAATGAGGAGAGGGCTTCATGTCTAAGAAAAGAATATGAGATCCAGTTTGATGCAGGGAAAAGGTGCTGGCCTAGCAACCAGGAGACTCTGAGTTCTAGGTCTCACTTAGGCATGAAAGCCAGATGAGTGACTTTGCACCAGTCATTCTCTGTCAGCCCAACCTTCCTTATAGGATTGTTGCTGTGAGAAAAAGAGAAGGCAGGAACATTAGGAATGTTCACCACCCTGAGTTATATATTAAAAGGTAGAATAAAAACTAGTACTAATAATGGCTCCTAGCAACTCTCTAATTTCTGATCCTCTTGAATATATATATTTCCAGTTTCCCAAAGAATCCATAAAACTGACAAGAACATATTGTAAAAATAATTTCAAACAATTGAGTTTTGGAATTAATTGCTAGGAAAAGCTATATACAATATGATAATTGCCAGGTCATTGTACAATACTAGAAGGCAGAAATGTATAATAATGAGTCTAATCTATAACTAGGGCAAGAATGGTTATGGTAACTATCTAGATTATGCCTTAGATTTAGGAAGAAAATACTTCTCTTATAATATGATAATATTATATTGGATTTTTTTGTATAATCCATCGTAGACAATGTCCGGAAGGATTTTTGTGCATGAAAGCTGGCCGAAACCCAAATTATGGCTATACAAGCTATGACACATTCAGCTGGGCATTCCTTTCACTCTTTCGCCTCATGACTCAGGACTATTGGGAGAATCTCTTCCAGTTGGTAAGTTTATATAATATTATTGTTGCAGGAACTTCCTTTTATTTGTTCCCCAGCATTTTTGCCAATGTTTATGAAAGCTTTTGATCATATGATGGGATTGCTTTTATTTTACCAGATGAAATAAACTCCAACTAGAGAAGACACTGAAGACATTGGTCCAGATATTCTGTCTTTTAAACTTTTCTAAACATGTATGGAATACATGCAGGTGTAAGGGTGGAAAGACTTAGTTTTCCCATGATATTTTTCCAGTTAAAATTTCTCCCACATGGACGTATGTGGACCCCTCTTAATTTTTCTTAATAGGAGAAATAATGGGAACCAGATAAGGAAAACAGAGTGCAGGGACTTGGCACCAGTTCAGATTCCTCTCCTTTGATTGTTTTACAAAAAGATGGAGAAGTGGGAGCTCCACTGAGAAGATATGAATGTAAGGATCTAATTGGGTCAATTCAAAGTCTGTTTCTGTATCTGTTTCTTTTCCATAATGACCACCAACCCTCACTTTATTTAGTTTGATCCTAAGTCTCAGAATTCAATTTCAAAATGCCAAGCAATATGTGAAGTATAACACAGAGGCTTTGAATATGTTCAAAGTACATTGCTTAGACCAATGGTAGTCAACCTGGTCCCTACCGCCCACTAGTGGGCGTTCCAGCTTTTTTGGTGGGCGGTAGGGGTTCAATCGAGCCGTTTAAATTTTTGGATCCATTGAGCCCCCCGATCGGCTCACAGAGCTTTCCAGTGGGCACGGGGTGTTAGCCTCAGCTGTGCGACCCCCCACAGAGCTCTCGGAGGCCAGAGAGCCTCGCTGAAGCGCGCCATCATCGCGAGGCTCCCGTCAACTTTCTCGACAATCCAGATTGCAGCAGAGGCTGTGCAACGAGATAAAACTGCAAGTGCCTCATTTTCGGCTTCGGGGGGGTGGAAATTAAAGGCACAACGAACAACAAGCTTCCTCTTAGAGCCCCTCATGGCTGGGAAGGCCCAGCCGAAATACAAGCGGCCGCTAATTTTGGTGCGGCTGCCATTTTGAGAGCCGCACAGAGCCCTCAGTCATAGAGGTTTCAGGCATCTCTGATAAAAACCAGGCTCTCTCTTCATCCTGCTGTGACAGGCATGGATCAGGGGCAAACCAGACTCCACTGGGCATTCCCTCAATACCAAGGTAGAGGCCATAAAGGCTTTCTCTTCATTCCTGCTTGCCCAGGACTTAAATTGGACATGGAAAAACAATTTGAAGATATTTTGAAATTGAAGGTGTATGACTGGATGAAAAATCCTTTTACCGCAAATATTGAAGAGGCTGATATAACTTGCCAAGAAGAACTATTAGAAATTAGATATGATGAAGAAAGTAAACATAAATTTGAAAGTGGTGGATATGAAAACCTATGGCAAAGTAAAAAAAATGCCTGCCTTATATCCAAATATGTGGAAAATGATATTCAGTTTATTGATACCTTTCCCAACCTCATATCTTGTGGAATCAGGCTTTAGTGCTGTTAATCATATTATGACCAAAGAAAGAAACCGCCTGAATATTTCCGAAAGAGGAGACCTTCGTTTGTTCCTTACAAAAATTGAGCCAGATATCCAGTATTTAGTTTCGCAGCATCAGCCTCAGGGATCTTATTAATAATTTAATTAATTAAATGTAATTTCATCAGACTTCCTGTTTCTACAGTGGGGCAAAAAAGTATTTAGTCAGCTACCAATTGTGCAAGTTCTCCCACTTAAAAAGATGAGAGAGGCCTGTAATTGTCATCATAGGTAGACCTCAACTATGAGAGACAAAACGAGAAAACAAATCCAGACAATCACATTGTCTGATTTGGAAAGAATTTATTTGCAAATTATGGTGGAAAATAAGTATGTGGTCACCTGCAAACAAGCAAGATTTCTGGCTCTCACAGACCTGTAACTTCTTCTTTAAGAGGCTCCTCTGTCCTCCACTCATTACCTGTATTAATGGCACCTGTTTGAACTTGTTATCAGTATAAAAGACACCTGTCCACAACCTCAGTCACACTCCAAACTCCACTATGGTGAAGACCAAAGAGCTGTCAAAGGACACCAGAAACAAAATTGTAGACCTGCACCAGGCTGGGAAGACTGAATCTGCAATAGGCAAGCATCTTGGTGTGAAGAAATCAACTGTGGGAGCAATAATTAGAAAATGGAAGACATACAAGACCACTGATAATCTCCCTCAATCTGAGGCTCCATGCAAGATCTCACCCCGTGGGGTCAACATGATCACAAGAACGGTGAGAAAAAATCCCAGAACCACACAGGGGGACCTAGTGAATGACCTGCAGAGAGCTGGGACCAACGTAACAAAGGCAACCATCAGTAACACACTACGCTGCCAGGGACTCAGATCCTGCAGTGCCAGAAGTGTCCCCCTGCTTAAGCCAGTACATGTCCGGGCCCGTCTGAAGTTTGCTAGAGAGCATTTGGATGATCCAGAAGAGGATTGGGAGAATGTCATATGGTCAGATGAAACCAAAGTAGAACTGTTTGGTAGAAACACAACTCGTCGTGTTTGGTAAGTAATTATTATTATATGCTTTAACTTGCTATAACTCTGCTTTATAAATTTTATAAAGTAAAGTTATTTCCCTACTTTATAAATCACCATTATTGTGGAACTGGTGGGCGGTTAGAAAATTTTACTACTAACAGAGATACAAAAGTGGGCGGTAGGTATAAAAAGGTTGACTACCCCTGGCTTAGACTAATAAGCAACTTTTTTTACTGTGGGCACACTGGGTTAACAAGATTAATACTGTATGGAACAAAACTGTGATTGAATCTGGATGTTCTCTTTTGGATATCATGAAGCCTCTTCCCAGAAGGTAACAAGGAAAACAGGTTGTGAAGAGGAAGTATTGTGTCCCAGACAATCCTGCGGACCCTGCTTAAGCATCGTTTATATACATGTCCTGGATAGAAGGGAGTGAACTGCCAATAATCTTTCCTGCCATTCTCACCACTCTCTGCACCGCCTTCCTGTCTGAAGCAGTAACGCTTCCAAACCAGGCAGTAATACAATATGACAGGATGCTCTCAATCGTCCCTCTGTAGAAAGTGGTGCAAGGACAGGTTAAAGAAGATGTACTTTTCTTTTTCTTTTTTTATAGAGTTTTATTGAGTTTTATAAAGTTAGGGAAGGGGTGGGATCAGTATGGGAATTGGGGTTCGGGTAGAGTCAGGGTTGGGGTTGGAACAGGGATAGGAACAACAATGGGGTTACTCCCCATTAACATTTTCAAGCTTTAGCAAACAGACTATTGTCCGGGTACATATGTTCAATAGCAGTAATTAATATAATAGTGAATAGCTATAGTAAATATGAGAAACAATAACCATAAACAGTATCAGTTAATCAATACATATCCTTGATCTTATTAAAATATATCAATCATTTCTCACTAGTTCGTTTTGCTAACCATAGGTAAAAGTTATCCAATATTTTAAAGTAAACTGAGTCTTCTTTCTCTTTAATCTCTAAGGTTAATCTGTCCATTTCTGCACATTCTAAAATTTTCTTAATTATAATATCTTTAGATGGTAGAATTTCATTTTTCCAATATTGGGCAAATAATATTCTTGCTGCTGTCAATATATGCAATATTAAATAATCATTCTCCTTCTCATACTTGGCTCCTAGTATTCCTAACAGAAACAATTCTGGTTTAAGTTCTATCTGTATTTTAGTCATCTTTCCCAATCATGTATGAATCTTAAGCCAAAAAATTTTCGCACCAGGGCATACCCACGAGATATGATAGTAAGTACCTGGCTTTTGTTTGCATTTCCAACAGTTGTTCGAAACGTTTTTAAACATTTTTGCTAATCTTACTGGTGTCATGTGCTATCTATAAAACATTTTATACAAATTTTCTTTATATGAAGCTGTTTTAGTCAGTTTAATGTTTCTATCCCATAACTTTTGCCAATCTTCTAAGTCTATAGAATATCCAAAGTTTTTTGCCCATATTATCATCATTTCTTTTAAGTATTGGGGTTCGTGGCATTGAAGCAACAAACAAGTTGTTAACCAAGTTCTTCCTTTATTCGTTCCACTGTACCACTCAGCAAACAAACAGGCGTGCAGGCTTTTTATAGTCTCCCAAACCCATCCAATCACAAACACCCTTTTTCATGCCTTGCGCATGCATGCAAGACCAGCGCCAACCAGTCTGGTCCTGGGCAGCTTTTAGATTGCCCAGGACCATTTGCAACATTTCTGGGCCTGCTGAATTGCCTCAGCAGGCCCAGGACACAACATCCCTACCCCCTGGATAAAGCACACATAACTATAAACATAATACATTTGTTCCAGGGCCAGAAATAGTTGAATTACTCTGGCCTGCACATAGGCAGAGTACTTTTATAAAATAACGGGTTTAACTTAAACAAATGCTCCCCAAAATCATAATTGGTATATATTAGGCTATACTGAGTGTTAGTCAACATCATCCTTTTACAGACTAGCAAGTTTCCCTCTGCAATGACAGAAACCTCACATAGTCTCCCAGATGCTTGGAAGGGCCCTTAGCCCTTTGTGACCTTCGCAACGTCAGGGAGGGTGCTTGGTCTGCCAGCTCACTGCTAGACTAGGCAGACCAGGACTTCTACTTAATGGTGCCTGGCCTACCTGCCTGTCTGATGGGCTAGATAGACTAGGACTTTGATGCCTCAACATTCTAGGTGACTCACCCCACTGCTGGCTGGCTGGATCCTCTGAATTCCAACCAGTTCCCCTCAAAGGGGTGGAGATCCCTGAGCCCCATAGTGGAGTGGAATTCTCCCAGTCTACAATGGACTCTTCTTGGGAACACTGTCCCTCAAGCCCGCGATCAGCAACGGATGTGGCCTGCGATGCAGAAGTGCCCCAGTTCCCCGTAGAAGGGCCCAAGGTGCCAGAGTCAGGAGCCGCTTCCATGGCAAACCCCCTGTCTCGTGAATTCCTGATTGGCACACTTGCTGATGTGCAGGCTGCCCCCCGGGGAAACTCCCTGTTCACAGCAGTAGCTGAACCTTGAGGATGCCCTTGCTCATCCACTGGGACATGAACAGCAGCCTGCGAAAATCCACTGGCACTGAAAGATTGTTTCCCAGGATTTTGACCTGAAGTGTGAGCTTGTTCATGGTCCCCCTCCCCCCCCTGAGAGCAGAGCCAGGAGTGAAGACATGGTTGGACAGCCACCAACGCAGTTGGTCAATGTGGCGCCGAAGGATGCGGCCATGTCCCAAAGTCACTTTGTATGATAGTGGCCCCAAGACCTTGCAGACAACAGCAGTGACCCAAAGATGACCCGGGCCGTAGTTTCTTGCCCAGACTGGATCGCCCACCTGAAGCCTCCTAGGTGCCCGAGGCTGTGACACCTGTGAAGCCACCCGGTCTGGGTGCAGTCTGTCCAACTTTGTGATGAGGCGGCGACCCCAGCGAAGTTCCACTGGGCTCTTCCCTGTGGCAGTGCATGGTGTGGTGTGGTGTGCAAGAAGAAAATCAGCTAACCTGTGATGTCAGCTACCATGTGTGAGTCTTTTGAGTGCGTCCTTCGTTGTGTGTACCATCCTTTCTGCTTGCCCATTGGTGGAAGGGTGGAAGGGTGCTGACGTTGCATGCCTGATCAAGTTGGCCTGTAAGAAAGCCTGGAACTAAAGAGAAGTGAATTGAGGCCCATTGTCAGATACGAGGACATCAAGAAGTCCATAGCGAAAATTCCTCTCAACACCTGGATGGTCCAAGCAGTAGTAGTGGAGGAGACAGGGACAACCTCTAGCCACTTAGAGAGGCTATCAACCAGGATAAGGAAGAATTGCCCCTGAAAGGGCCCAGCATATTCTAAATGTACCCTTGACCAAGGGATTTGTGTCTCCTCCCACCTGTGTACAGGGGCCTGAGGCATTTCAGGCCATGACTGTTGGCACACCTGACACCAGTACACTTGGGCCTCAATAGCTTTATCAAGCCCAGGCCACCAAACATGGCTGCGTGCAATGTGTGCTTTCATGCACACAATGCCCGGATGTCCCTCATGCAGAGAGGACAAGACTCTGGACCTCAGAGTCTGGGATAACTACTCTACCACCCCACAACAGGCACCCCTTAAACGTAGACAGTTCGTGCCTTCTTTGCCAGAAGCTTTGAAATGCAGCATCTGGATACATGTCAGGCCATCCTGACAACACCCATGTCAGCACATGTGTAAGCGTGTGATCAGTGGCAGTTTCTGCAGCCACGTCCCTAGCATTGAGGGGAGATTCAGGCAGCTCCTGAATAGAGAGAATATTAACATCAGGAGCAGGATCTGCCTCTATTTGTGTGAGAGGTAGCCTACTGGGGCCATCTGCATGGCCCATTTCTTTCCCAGGTTTGTGAATAACCGTGTAGTCATATGCTGACAGGAAAATGGACCATCTCAGCATATGTGGGGAAATGATGTGTGGGGTTTGTTTGTTAGTAGTAAACAAACCCAGCAGTGGCTTATGGTCTGTATAGACTGTGAAGTGGTGGCCATATAAGAAATCATGAAATTTATTTATACCAGCCACTATGGCCAAGGCCTCTCTGTCAATCTGAGCGTAATTATGCAATGCATATGACAAAGTCCTTGAATAGTAGACTATAGGGACTTGTGTCCCGTCAGCCTTCAGGTGACTAAGTACTGCTCCCACCCCATAAGGGGATGCATCACATGCGATGCACACAGGCAGTTGCTCATTAAAATGCACTAATACGGCATTTGATGAGAGCAAGGCCTTGACCTCATTAAAACTCTTGTCATGGACTTTAGTCCACTGCCATGGAGCTTGCTTATCTAAGAGCCGGTGTAATGGCTCAGCCACTGCAGCCTTGTGGGGAAGAAATGCATGATAGAAATTGAGGAGTCGCAGGAAAGCCTGAAGCTCATTTTTAGACTTGGGACTTGGGGCCTCCTGAATGGCCTTTGGTTTGGATTCTGCAGGGTGGATGCGTTGGGCATCTATTCTAAATCCTAAAAATTCTGTGGAAGTGACTCCAATCTTTTTTCAATTTGAGGCCCGCTTGGTGGAACCTCAACAATACAGCCCTTAACCTCTCTGCGAAATTTTGTGATGAATCCCCTGCAATGAGGACGTCATCAAAGTAGGGGCAAACCCCAGGTATTCCCCTGAGTGTGCGCTCCATGATGCTCTGAAATATATCAGGAGCAACATCCACCCCAAATTGTAACCTCTTTACCTTAAAAGCGCCCCTATGGGTCACTATTGTTTGGGCCTCTGCAGTTGTTTTGTCAACAGGTAACTGATGATAGGCCTGTACTAAATCAAGCTTTGCAAACAGCTTTCCCCCTTTGAGGGAGGCCAGAATATGACTCACTACTGGTACAGGATATACATGTTGTTGCAAAGCTGTATTCAGGGTACATTTGTAGTCTGCGCAAATTCGGACTTCCGCGTTAGCTTTTAAAGGCGTCACAATGGAGGTTTCCCCGGACTTGAATCCACCGGTGCCAAGATGCCCTGCTGGAGCAGCTTGTCCAGCTCTGCATCAATCTTGCCCTTTAAGGCGAATGGCACCCTCCTGGGCTTGATCCTAACAGGTGTGATGGCTGGGTTTAATCGCAAGGAAATGGAAGGCCACTTGTAGGACCCAAGGTCTGAGCTAAACACATCTGCAAACTCATTGCAGACTTCTGCAAGGCCTGTAGTTTGCAGACTATTTATGCCAGTTACTTGGATTCCTAAGGTCTCGAACCACACAAGTCCAATTAGACTCGTACGCTCACCCCCAATAACCACCACATCTAATAGACTCTGGAAAGCCTTACACTGCACTTTAAGCATAGCTTCTCCAAGTACTTTGACCCTTGAATTTTGAAAATCCGTGAGGATTAAATTCAATGGCCTGAGTTTGACTCTAAGGCCACTACTTCTGCAAATCCTTTTAAAGGTATTGTGTGAAATGATCGATAGAACGGACCCAGTGTTCAGCTCCATCGACAAGAGAACCCTTTGTAGTTTCACAACAATGTGAAGCTTTTTCTTAAGGGGCTTGTGTGTCCCTGTCCGCAAAATGCTTCTGCGCAATGTGCAGAAACCCACCCTGTGCTGGCTGGGGATCCTGGTACCTTTCTGAAGGAATTCTTCCCGAGGTTGCACCTGCTGGTGACCCAAACAGACAATGGCAATGTGGTCTTGCTTACCACATGCCCAACAAATGACAGAGTGGAACCGGCAGTCTGAGCACTTGTGGCGTCCTCAGCACCCGAGACACTGAAAGTCTGTCCGGGTGTTGACTGGCTTCTCTCATGGCCTTTGTATGGCAGGCTGGTGAAGTCTGTCCACCTCTTCTTCTGGATCCAGGTCTTGCACTTCTTGAGCGACCTCTTGATGGATGGACGCAACTGCTGTAGTGCTAATGGCAAGTCACAAGGCCTTCACAGCGCCTCCTGCTGCTTCTTCAGCTGCAACTTCGCGTAAGACATCTTGGAACATGACTTCAGCTTTAGCAAAGATTTTTTGTTGTAGCTCTCTACTTCTAAGGCCGCAGACAAAATGGTCTCATAAGTGTTCTTCCAGGTCCTTGAACTCACAAGGCCTGGCAGCTTGTCTCAAGGCAGCAATGAATTCCACAGCAGACTCACCAGGCTTCTGGTCCCTCTGCTCAAAAGCATGCCTCCACGCAATTACAGATAGCTTCGGATGGAAATGGTCCTTCAGCATATTCTTCAAGTCTGTGTATGTTACAGACTCAAGCGGCACAGGAGCTACTAAATTTTCAGCCACATCGTCCTGCACACAGACACACAGCAGGGTTGCTGCCTTCAAACAATCTTCTTGAACCTAGTTAACTTGAAGGTAGTTTTCCACTTGGGCCACGTAAGAGTAAGCGCTCTGGGTGAGACACATCGAATTCTGACAACCAGCTGATCCTCGACATTGCTAGCTTCTCTTCGCCTCGCTGCAACTCAGGCTGGGAAGAAGCCCGTTTGCCAAGCCCACCTCCAGCGTTTACGTACTGGCAGGTGAGTGCAGATCTGGGCACTGACTTCCCAGCTTCCAGTTCTTTTTGTAGAGGCTAGGTTCTTCGAGATGTCTTCTTTGCAGCGATCCCACCTTTGTCGCCACTTTTAAGTATTGGTGTTCATGGCATTGAAGCGACACACAAGTTGTTAACCAAGTTCTTTCTTTATTTGTTCCACTGTACCACTCAACAAACAAACAGGCGCACAGGCCTTTTATAGTCTCCCAAACCCATCTAATCACAAACACCCTTTTTCGCACCTTGTGCATGCACGCAAGACCAGCACCAACCAGTCTGGTCCCAGGCAGCTTTTAGGCTGCCCAGGACCATTTGCAATATTTCTGGGCCTGCTGAATTGCCTCAGCAGGCCCAGGACACAACAGTTTCTTTTACTTGTTCTTCTTCCATCTTCCAATTTAGAAGAAATCTGTAAAGTTTCTTAATCAAGTTTTCATCTGTTTTTAAGAGTATTTGATCAAATTCTATCTGTTCTTTATAAAATCTCATTGTCTTTACATCTTTTTCATATCTTGTTTGAATTTACAAATAAGGCCACCATGCTAAGTCAATACCTTGTTGTTGTACGTCTTGCCTATCTTTCAGTTTTCCGTCCTTGTCCAAAATATCTTTGTAAGTGATGACTTTGTCGTAGTTAATTAAATTTGGGTAAGCAAAAGCTTCCATTGTTGAAAGCCACTCAGGTAGTTTAATATAAATTTTTTGTTTTATTCTTTCCCATTCTAAAAATAAGTGTATTCCTTATAGCCTAGTTTTGGAAATATCTGTGTTTTATTTTTCCCGTACCATAGAAAGGCATGCCAACCCGTTTGTAGGTCATGCCCCTCTAGGTATAGTAACCTTTTATTTCTCAGCGTTATCCATTCTTTAAGCCATGGTAAAATAGCTGCTTGATAATATAGTCTCCAGTCCGGGAGGCCAAATCCTCCACTGTCTTTAACTTCTTGTAACATTTTCACTTTAATTCATGCTTTCTTCCCTTGCCAAATAAATCTCAATATTATTGCATTTAGGTCATCAAAAAAGACCTTTCCTAATTTTACAGGAATTGTTTGGAATAAGAAGAGTAGTTTCAGCAGGACACTCATTTTCACTGTGGCTATCCAAGTCTAGTTTTATTTGTTTCAACAGTCTTTCATAGTTGTCTTCTTTTAATGTTGTACATCTTGCTATTAAGTAAATTCCTAAATATTTAACTTTTTTGACTATTTGCAGATTTGTCTTTTTTGTGAATTGGGTTTTCTGTTTGTCTGTTAGATTTTTTTGTTAATACCTTAGTCTTTTCTCTATTTATTTTCAAACCAGCCACTTCTCCAAACTTTTCTATTTTCGCCAACAATTTAGTGGCTGTTTCTAGTGGCTCCTCCAGAATGAAGACCAAATCATCTGCCAAAGCTTGTAATTCATATTTTTGCTCTTTTATCTCCAGTCCTTTAATTTCCATGTCCTGCCTAATATTTCTAGCCAATACTTCCAATGTTAGTATAAATAGCAGTGGGGATAATAGACATCCCTGTCTTGTGCCTTTTTTGATGTCAAAGCTTTTTGTATAATCTCCATTTAACATTATTCTGGCCATTTGTTTATGGTAAATTGCTTGCATTTATAAAGTTTTTTCCATGCAACGCAGAAAATACAGGTGCTGCCATGCCTGTTTCATCAGTGTCTCACTGTTGAGCAACCAAGCCAGCCTACTCATTAGCTGCACATCCAGAAATTTGATGCTGCTAACCAGCTCCACAGGTGAATCATTAATATATAGAGGAGGTGGCTGTGCCTGCCTTGTCTGAAATTGACAATGATCTTTTTAGTTTTTCCAATATTTAAAACTAAGCTGTTTTTCTTACACCAGTTCACCAAACCCTCTACCTCCTTGTGGTAAGCACCCTCATTGTCATCTTGAATAAGACCCACTTCTGTTGTATCATCCACACACTTCACAATATGGTTGGTGGCAAACCTTACACAACAGTCATAGGTCAACAGGGTGAACAGCAGTGGACTTAGGATGCAATCCTGAGGAGAACCTGTGCTCAAGAAAATGGTGTTAGAAATATTAGTCCCAACTCACAAATACTGAGGCCTATCAATAAGAAAATCAAGAATCCAGTTTCACAAAGGAGTATTAAAGCCTAAAAAGCCCAGTTTGTCTACTAGATGCTGAGGAACAATTGTATTAAATGCCGAACTAAAGTCGACAAACAGCATTCGCACATGAGTATTTCTTTCCTCTAAGTGCTCCAAGCTCAGGTGGAGAACAGAAGAAATAGCATCCTCTGTAGAACGATTTGGAAGGTAAGCAACTGAAGTGAGTCAAATGCTGGTGGAAGGCTAGATACAATAATGTCTTTTATCAGCCTCTCAAAGCATTTCATAATGATGGATGTAAATACAACCGGATGGTAATCATTGAGACTAATCATTGAGACCCATCTCAATGACTATCTAGAAAGATTATATATGAGAATGGAATTCTGGACTACCAGGTATCAAGAAGGATGAATTTTTTTCTCTTTTTCTCTAGACCTTGCGAGCAGCTGGGAAAACATACATGATTTTTTTTGTGGTGATCATATTCTTGGGCTCTTTCTATCTCATCAACTTAATCCTGGCTGTGGTGGCAATGGCCTATGCAGAGCAGAATGAAGCCACCTTACAGGAAGAAAAAGAAAAAGAAGCAGAGTTCCAGCAGATGGTGGAACAGCTGAAAAAGCATCAGGAGGAGCAACAAAGACTGGTCAGAACCTTTTTTATTTATGTCGGTTTGATTTATCTAGTTTCAGAAGGTTTAAGTATATACAATTCTCATTCCTCAAGGGATTCAAGGCAACTTTGATAGTTCAATTTCATTTTGGATGTCAGGGAGAGGACACTTCCACATAAACGGTTTGCAGCAGCTCTGGAATCAGCTTAGGACTCACACAATATTACCTACTTTGGGGATTTGGCAATAGTGCAGTGATGCAGTGCCAACTTATAAGAAACCATAGCAAAGCTTTTTTTTTCTTTTTGAATCACTGAGCCTCTGCAGTTGTAGAAGAAGAGGTGATAAACTTATTTTCCCACAGTTTTCAGCAACTACTTCATTTTGAAAATCTCCTTCGACACAGATTTGTGGCAATTGCAGGAATGCAGTTAACTTGCCTGGTTATGTAGATAGCAGTTCCAGAGGAGGTGGACTAACTCAGTCTGCTTACCTCCAAAATCTAACATGGTTACTTACTTTTTAAAGAAAACCTCAGCAGCAAATTGGAGCCCCTTTTAGCCCCTAGCTCTACCTGCAAATAATCCCATTCCTGAAAATAGCAACTTCAGGAATTTATTTCTATCAGAATCCTATCAGAGACTAGTTTGAAAAACTTCTCTTTAGCCTCATATTGATCCCTGAGAAGGGTCATCCCACTAAAACTGGCAGGTCAAGCTACTGTGTATAAATAGGCAGCGAATCCCATACTCACTTGTGCTGATGATAGTTGGGTAATAAAATATCTGCAGGCAAAGAACCAAGCTCAGACAGTACCAAGAATTCTACAGGGTTTACTAGTATTTCTAACCAAATTCTAATCTGACCAATGATTAGTTGAATACTCCATTTTTAAAAGTGATTTAATCATTTCTATTGGCTTGAAAAAAATTGTCTGTGTGTGTGTGTGTGTGTGTAATTTTATTGAACTATTATTTGGTATAAAATGGATAGATTAATTTAGAAAAAGAAGGGGCGGTGCTGCTGGAATTCTTAATTTTCTTTTTACATTATTATTTGGCTTGCTGATTATTTCAAGTCATTATGGTTGGTTGCAAAGTCAATCAGATATTTATACTGGATCTGGCATTTTTATCCACATATCAAGTCCTTCCAAGGACCTGGAATAGGCAGATGTGCTGTTTGATGGTGTTATAGGTATTGTCACAGGACGTAACTGTTCCAAGTAAACATGCCTTTAGCAATTGACTGATAGTGATTTTGTCAATGCCAGTAGTGTTCAAGGTCTGCTCCAGATGTTTTGGGATTGCATCCAAGGTGCCTATCACTATTGGTACTATTCTTGCTTTATTTTTTGCCATAGTCGTTCTATTTCTATTTGCAAATCTTTGTATTTTGTTATTTTCTCCAGTTCTTTGAAGAGCCCTAATGGCACAATGGTTAGAATGCTGTATTGCAGGCTAACTCTGCCCATAGTTTGGTGTTTGATCATGACAGGCTTGAGGTTGACTCAGGCTTCGATCCTTCCCAGGTTGGTAAAATAAGGACCCGGATTGTTGGGGGCAACATGTTGATGTTGTAAACTGCTCCAATAGTGCTGTAAAGCACCGTGGAGCGGTATATAAGACTAAGTGCTATTTCTATTGCTTTCTATACTATTCTGTTGTCTCCAGGTACTGCCATGTCCATTTTCAGACTTTTTTTTTGTCTTTCTTATTAATAGTTGTTAAGTCTTGGATGTTACACAGTAAGTGCTTGTCTGTCTGAATTCTACAGTCCCAGAGCACTTCATTTTCTATAACTTTGACTATTTTGTGGTCCCACCAGTTCTTGCTTGCAAGAAAATAGCATTCCTTGCAGATATCCCAATGCACCATTGTTGCAACTTTGTTGTGCCATTTTTGGGGGTATTATTATTATTTTAGTACAAAATCTGTGAGAAATTGATATTTGTATCACACACACACATCCTTAAGATTGCACACTCCCTCCTCCACCCATTGCTACCTTAGAATTTTAAACATCAACTGTAAGCCAGCAATTTGCTTGCTATTTCATTCCTGAGCAGTGACATAGCCTCTCAGACTCCTTGCCAGATTTACTGCTGGAGCTGCTTAAATAGAACACATGTAGGTAATATTTTTTATCCCTTCAACAAATTTCTTGGATAAATATTCAACATACTATTCTAAAGAACATAGAATGGAGTGCTGGTAATCCTCATTTAGCGACTGCCTTGCACATCAACTGTTCACAATTACAATTACTGATGACCAGTCCTTGCATTTACAACTTTCACAAAAACCATAAAGCAAAGGAAAACTTAAGATAAGCTCAGTCATGATTTTACTTGCAGCTGCTTTGCTTAACAACCAAGTTGCTGGTCCCAATAATCACAGACTATCAGCCATTCTCTGATATCTATGACAACAAAGCACTGCAATCTCAGCTCAATCTATCAACAATATAACTCATGCCAAACTATCAACAACATCAGACATTGCTGCTTATCTTCAGGCAGTGTTCACTTTCTGTTGACAGGCCCCTGCAGCCTGCCCAAGGCATCTCCATGTTGCACGAGGCCTTTGTTCTTGAAACAGGTTTGGAGAATATTCTTCTATAGCTTTCACAATCTCCAAAACCTCATGAAAGTACATCCCATTTTTGCATGATTTTCAGAGACTCTGGAGACTATGCAAGAGCTCAGCTTTCTCATTAATTTCCAGAGGCTCCAGAGACATAGAAAGCATACTCCATTTTTGCATGGCCTCTGAAAAGTGTCCTTTTTTTGAATAGTTGTTGTCGAGTTTTGGTGACTGCTGGCATGTCAGCTTTGATAATGTGTCATAGGTTTACCATCATTACCTTAGAGTATAGAAGGGGCATTGTCTTACCTGAACGCCTTTTCTCAGCACGGAGATGGAGAATTCACCAATGGGTTTGCTCTGTCTTCCTGCTCTTGAGACCAAGTCAGCCAAACTTGCCACACCCCCTGTTGCTAGGAGAACCCAGTCTTGATGAGGGCGAAAGCAGCTGATGACAGTCCGTGGTGTTGGCTCTCAGATCCCTAACTCTGGCCAAACTGACTCTAAGGGTAGGAGTGGATTCTCCATCTCTGTGCTGAGAAAAGGCGTTCAGGTAATGCAACGCCCCTTCTCCAGCACAGGAGATGGAGAATCCACCAATGGGACATACCAAAGCCTCACTGTCCCAATGGGCAGGAAACAGATAAGGCCGGGCCCGTACCCCCAGACACCACTTGCTGAAGGACCCTCCGACCAAAGGAGGAGTCCGCAGAAGCAAAGCAGTCAATCTTGTAATGACGAACAAATGGGGAGGGTGAAGACCATGTCACAGCCCTGCAAATCTCCTCGATGGACGCCTGAGTGGCCCATGCTGCAGATGTTGCAGCACTGCGAGTGGAATGAGCTGTGATACAACTTGGAGTCGGCAGGGAAAACAACTGGTACACCTCTGCAATACAAATCCTGATCCACCTCCCTATAATGGAGGCAGAGACCTTCTGTCCCAGAGAGGTAGGGTGGAAGGAAATGAAGAGGGCCTCGGACTTGCGAAAGGATGCCGTTCGCTTGATGTATCGGCATAGTGCCCTATGTGTGTGCCAATGCCGCTCCAAGTCATGGGAAGGATAAGGACAAAAATCTGGCAAAACAATCTCCTGGGTCCTATGAAAAAAGGAGTTGATCTTGGGCATGAAAGTGGGATCCAATTGAAAGACCACCCGGTCCTGGTGGAAGATACAGAGGTCGTCCCTGACCGACAGTGCCGCAAGCACAGAAATGCGCCTGGCTGACGTGATAGCAATCAGGAAGGCAACCTTGTGGGACAAGGACTGTAGAGCACAAGTTGTGATAGGCCCAAACGGTGGTCTGGTGAGAGTCCATATGACCTCAGGCAATTCCCAAGAGGAGTACCTATGTACCATGGGTGGTTTTGTGTTAATAGCGCCCTTGAGAAAAGCACATATCCTAGGATGCTGGGCCAAAGGGACCGAATCGGCACAGGTAAGCAAAGTTGATAGGGCCACAACCTGCCTTCAGATGGCATTAGCAAGTCTGTCAAGGAGGTATCCTTCCGCACCAATGGCAAAAATTCCTCCATGTGGAGTCATAGATGCGATTGGTCACCGGCCTTCGAGAGGCCTGGATCATGGAAATCACTCTTGCTGAGAACGATTCCTGGGTCATGATCCAGCGTTCAAGTGCCAAGCGGCTAACTGTAGCCACTGGGGTTCCGATATCGTAGAACCCCCTGGTGGAGAGATATGCGATCCAGCGGGATTTTCTATGGGGGAGAGCAGGAAAGGGTCACCAGTTCAGCGAACCAGGGTCTCCAAGGCCAGTACAGGGCCACAAAGATTACCTCCACTCGTTCCTGCAGCAGTTTGCGAATGACTGCCGGAATTAGTGAGAGAGGGGGAAATGCATAGAGCAAACCCTTTGGCCATGGGACTTGAAGGGCATCTGCCCTCTCCGCCCCCGGGAATGGAAACTGGGAAAAGAATCTTGGGAGCTGGGCGTTCGCTGGCAAAGCGAACAAATCAAGGACTGGTTGGCCGAACCTTTGTGACATCTCTGCGAAGAGACCCAGATGCAAACGCCATTCTGAGTGATCCACGGTCAACCTGCTCAGGAAGTCCGCTCGCCAGTTCGCCTCCCCTGAAATGTGCTCGGCCCTGAGGGAGGAAAGGTTGCACTCTGCCCAGGAGCCCAGTAACTGGGCCTTGGCCATGAGGGACCTGGACCAGGTACTTCTTTGCTGGTTCACATGGGCCTTTGCTGCCACGTTGTCCGTAAGGACTAGCACGTGCTGTTTTGCAACTGTGTTGTGAAAGTGGCAGAGAGCCAGGTGTATGGCTCTGAGTTCCAACCAGTTGATGTTGTGGCTCAGGCCTGTTCGGGGCCATCGGCCGTGAGCAAACTGAGACCAAAGGTGAGCTCCCCAACCGAACAGACTGGCGTCCGTCGTAAGTGTGAGACGGACGGGTTCCTTGAAGGTGACCCTCTGGCTGCCACTGGCGAGAACCACCAATGGAGGGATGTTAGGGTTTGGGTAGGAACCCTCACCTGTTGGTTGGATGAACCGGTTCCCAACCTCTGGAAGGGGAGCAAAAACCATTGGAGACTCCTGGAATGGAGTCTGGCCCAAGGGACTATGGCTATGCAAGAAACCAACTTTTCCAGGAGTTGGGAAAGTATGGCCAGCGACACTACATGTTCCCTGCATACCTTGAGTGCCAGGTCCCGAATATTGTCCCGATGCTCCTGTGATAGATAGACCAGGCAATCAACTGTGTCTATAACAGCGCCCAGGTGTGAGAGTCAGGTCGAGGGAACCATCTGACTCTTCTGGAAGTCCACCGAGAATCCGTGCTGTTGAAGGACCTGGATTGACAAACTCAGGTCTGACTGGGCCGCCATAAGGGAGGACGACTGGATGAGAATGTCTCCAGGTAGCATTGAATGCATACCAGCACCAGTCTTAGGGACGCTGCAATAACCTCTAGGATCTTGGTGAACACCCTGGGAGCCGAGGAAAGTCCGAACGGCAGGGCCCTGTACTGATAGTGGTGTCCCATATAACAGAACTGGAGAAACCGTCAGTGGTCGGGAAGAATAGGAATATGGAGATATACTTCCGTGAGGTCTATGAACATCAGGAAGTCTCCTTTTCTGATGCTGCCTAAGATGGACTAGAGTGTTTGCATTTTGAACTTCTGGTATGCAATGTGGGAATTCAGACCCTTGAGGTCTAGAATCGCTTGCCATCCCCCCGAGGCCTTGGGAACCACAAAGAGAATGGAATCCCTCTCCCTTCTGACCAGCCAGTATCGGCTCTATGGCCCTTATGTCCAGAAGATGATGAATGGCTCTTGCATGAGGGCCCGTTTAGTTAAATTTTGTGACTGGGGGCAAGAGATGAAGTGCCCAGTGGGCTGGATATGAAGTCCAGGGACAGGCCGAATTGGATGGTCTGTAGAACCTAGGATTCTGTGGTGGTGAGCTCCCACTGATGGAAAAAGAGGGATAGCCTGCCACCTATGGGGGGAACAGCCCAAAAGTCACTTGGCCCTCCTGAAGGGACGACCTCCTCCACAAAAGGCCCAGGTACTGCTGCCTGGGTCTAAAACCAGGTCTATCGGCTGGATGATCCTGTCTGCCCGTGAAGGGACGGGGAGGCTGTGAGACTCCAGAGCCCATTCCTGACCAAAAGGATTGTCTGTGGGGTTAAGCGTGCCTGTCGGTCTGCCTGTTGAGGTGTGTCATGACCTTACGCTTATCCTTATTCTCGGTCAAATAAGGATTCAGGGCCTCTCTGAACAAATGCCCTCCCTGATAAAGGGCTGCAGCCAGGCGCCACTTGGATTTGGCATCGGCTTGCCAGTGCTTAAGCCACAGCATCCGACGTGCTGAGACATTGGACGCAATGGACTTGGAGGAATATCTGGCTGCCTGCATACTCTGTCACTGCGACCAGCTTACTCAGGTTCTGGTGAGTGCGTATTTCTTCTGGGAGAATCCTGGCTTGAAGTTGATGAAGCCAGAAGAGAGAGGTTCTGGTAAATAAGGAAGCGCAAGTGGCCATTCTTGCTGCCCATGCCGCTGCCTGGTGGGTCCTGCGGAAGGCTAATTCCCATCTCCTGTCCTCCGCCTTCAGTGCCTCTGCCAAATCTCCCAACACTGTGGACGAGGACACAAGAGGGGCCAAGGGTTCATTGATCCTTGGTCTCCAGGATGTCAGTTAAATCTGGCACTGAGCTGAATTTTTTGTCTGATCCTCCTAGAGGGGGAAAGGTACCCAGTGAGGCCCATTGCTTCCTAACAGCTCTGAAGAAGAGGGGTGGACAAGGGACATGGTGTTCGGTCGCAACAGTCTCAAAGAACATAGGATCTGGCTCTGAAGTGGGAGGGATGGGTCCCTCCTTTGGTTGAGGTGCACGGGCAGATCCTATGTTGGCCATTGTGGTGGCTTTATACAGCAGTGGTAAAAATAGGACCGGATTGAAAAGACCCCCAGGTGGAGGGGGGTCCGAGGAGGGATCCTCCACCTCCAACCACGGAATGTCTGGCTGGTCGTCCACTGGAGAAAAAGCTCCGCTATATGAAGAGCGGGAAGGTAAGGAGCGGCCATGGTACCCAGGAGTCCCTGACAGGAAAATAAGATGGAGCCCCTGATGCCATTGACTCCGTCCCGGGTAAATGGTAAGACCATGCAGCGAGTGCCCAGTCAACCGCCTGAGCGATCAGAGCTTTGAGCTGATCCTCAGGAGGGGCACATTCTGGGTCGACCCCCCCTGAGCCTGGTGGCTGTAGGGGTAAAGGTGGCTTCTGGAGCCATATGTGTTGCCCGTGGGATGGACGAAGCTGGGCGCATGGCAGGGTCGTGACCCGCCCTGGCAGGAGGGGTGTGTGCCAAATAATCAGACGGCTGTGACCATACCCCCTGGGTAGAGGTAGAGGGTCCCAGTGGAAAGTCAAAGTCTGGGACCCCTTGTTCCACTCTGCCCTGGCCTGCTCTGGGCTCTGGAGAACTCTTTTTCCAGGGCCTGGTGTATCCTGCTCGCCTGTTTCTCCGCCGTTTTTGAGGGCTTCCTGGAAATGGCCTTTGCTTTGGCCTTGATCCTTCCTGCTGTCTCCTGCTTGGAGGATTTGTGCCTTTCCTGGCCAGAAGATGGGGAGGTGGTGACTGTGAGTTGGGGCACTGTTGAATTCTCCATCCTGAAGGGAGTTATCTCAGATAGAACTGAGAGGGAGCTCCGGCAGGGGATCAGTTAGCGGGTTGGCTGAGGCAGATGGAGCAGGAAAATGTGAGCTGCTCCCCTGGCCACCTGACCGGTATGGAGTGTCCCCAAGAACTCAGTAATTAAATCTGTGGCAGAGGCCTGACAGCCAACTGGAGCGCAGCCCGCTGAACTCCTTCGCTGGCCAGGTCAAATAAATGCACCAGAATGTCCCTTGTTGGAGCGCAAGGCGACTGAGGTAATGGCCTGAAGTTGGATTTTACTATGGCCTAATGCAAAATGGCAGCTGCACAAAGAGATCCTGTGAGCAGTCCAGGCCTGTGTGCTAAAATGGCCACCATACGGTGAAATTGGGCTTAATGAACTGACATGCATGACTGGTCAGGAAGGAAAGGAAAGACAAGGCCAGGCCAGAAGAGGTCAATTATTGTTGCCTGTAGGGGTAGCCTGGATGCCAGTAGGATAAAGAATAGCTTCTTTTCCTTCAGAGCCAGAGGATCGGGCGTGGCCAAAATGGTGGCCGCCCCAATCGCAACTAGTCCTGCCCAAACAGCCCGAAAAACAGGCTCTGCAGCCAATTCTGGCCCTCGCCCAGAAGCAGCTGAAGGCAAATTTGAGTAGAGGGTGTCCTGCAGTGAGCCTTCTCACCCTCCGGAGGCCTTAACAGCTGCAGCGCTCATTCGCAGCAACCAAAATGGCAGCCACGACAAAGAAGGGCAGAGTTTTGTTTTCTTTTTTTGAAGGCCAAGGAGCCTTGCAGGCCTCCCTGGAGTTGAGGGAAAGTCCGAAGAGAAGCAGAATCAAGGACGTTGAAGAAGAAAACAATGTTCTCCGATGCTTCCCAACCTTCCCAAGGCTCTTAAGGTTGCAGCGGTCGATCGCGGCAGCCAAAATGGCAGCTGCGACGAAGAAAAAGAGCGAATGCTCCAGAGGCCAAAGAGTCTTTAAGACCTCCCTGGCCCAAAGTGCAGTGCTGAGCCCAGCACTGAAGTGGGGAGGGTGGAAGGACAGGAGGCAGAAGCCTCAGCTATAATCCCCAGAGCCCTGGGGAAGGAGAAGGGGAAAGGAATGCCCCCCTCTCAATTTCCATAGGTATTTCAAAGCACCGCTGATCCCAGCGCTGCTGAGAGGTTGTGGGTGCTAGGAAGGGAAGGATCCACTAATGGGAATTTCTACCTGCTAAATTTCCCTGAGAGCCAAACTTGTCATGTCTCAAAGAGCTGGAGACCAAGTCGAGACTGAGTTCTCCTAGCAACAGGGGGCGAGGCAAATTTGGTTGACTTAGTCTCAAGAGCAGGATGATAGAGCAAACCCATTGGTGGACTCTCCATCTCCTGTGCTGGAGAAGGCCTTTAAGCAACTCCATTTGGTTTGCCAGTTGTACCCTTTCCTAGAGTGGAAGGCCCTTCAGACAATCACTCATGCTGTAATCACCTCACTCTAAATGGGCTGTCCTTGAAGATCACCCAGAAAGTTCAACTGGTCTAAATGAGGTGATATGAACAATAATCAGTATGCTTTGGTATGCCTGTCTATCTGCATTTATTTATGTAATATGCTTTTGTGTATGTAACATTTCTGCTTCATAAGCTGCACTAGTCGATTTGGCAACTGGATGCTTGTTGTTATCAATAAAGTCCCACATGGCATAGGGTCTCATTATTTGAGGGTCTGCTTATCTCCCATATCATCTCCCTATCTGATTTGATCTGTTGGGTTGGCATGTCCAGGTTCTTTTGAACAATTTCATCTAAAGGGACCCTGAAAGTGGGCATTCTCTATAACAGCTGACCCACTAGAACAAGATTCCCCCATAAGATATGGATCACCCCACTCTGCTGCTGTTGTTGACAAGTGATGAAGATATGAGTCTCTATCCCGACTTTTGGTGAGGGAGAATGAGACCCCATACATCATTCTATCTTGTTTGTCATGCTTGCAATCTTTTATCTTTATCTTTTATGTTTAATTGATTTTATTGTAATTTCTTTGATTACTATGAGCCATTGAGATTTGAGCAACTTACAAGTTTAATAAATTATTATTACTTATTATTTTATGCTATTTAATGCATCAACAATTATACCTGAACAGTGAAAAAATTGGTCTATTCTGCAGAAAAAAAATAATATATAGAATAGATAACTATTAAAGGGCAAACATTCTAGACTTGTTGGAATTATGTGTATTGACAAGCAAATATACAAAAGTATATTGAAAAATATCTTGTTTTATCATTAGAAATCAAATAATTTAAGCTACTAGTAATATATGTTACAATTTTTATAAATATTATTGAGTTGATATTTACATAATTCTTTGGATACTTTAGAATGCTTTACTGTATGAATTTCTAGCATCATATTTGTTACTTCAAGTCATCTTCTCCAACAATAATTTTCATAGAAATAGACATTTCTACCTCTCTGTCTGGGATCACTACTTCTATCAGTCTTACCCGTGTTTTCCTAAAAATAAGACCAGGTCTTATTTTGGGGGAGATCTTTTATACTCACCTCTGGCACCAATAGTCCCACCCAGCTGGGCCACTTCTTCTGCGGCCAAAGAAGCAGCTTCATTCTGCAGCTGAGACTGGAGCTCCAGCCTGCATTTTGCAGTCAGGTCTTTCCAGAAGGCCTTTGCTGCCAAGAACCGAGCTATGGATTTCTCGGCTGCAGAGGCCTTCTGGAAAGGCCTCTGACTGCGAAATGCAGGCCTGGGGATGCTGCAGAAGAAGTGGGTAGATGAGGAGAGGCCTGACTGCAGTTCCACCCCCCACCCCGCCCTAGCTTGTAGGTGTGTGCCTCACCCCAAAACTAGAGCTTATTTGGGGGTTAAGGCTTATATTAGGCCAACCCTCCCTCCAAAATCAAGGTAGGGCTAGGCCTTACTTTCAGGGAAAAACAGTAGTAACTTGGCTGTCCTGTTGGCTGGGGACAAATGGAAATTGCTGACCAACATAACTGAAGGGCACCAAATAGTAGAAGATTCTAAAGAAGTATCATAAGTAAGATAAAACTATTGTCTCCAAAACTGGGCCTTAGCTTGGTGTTGAAGCCAATTGACCACCAAACACAAGGTGTAAAACAAAAAGATATAAGGACCCTGGCTTTGAAAGCTACCAAGGCCTTGATCACAGTTTTACAGTTTTTTTTATAATCAAAGGTGAATCACATACACCCCTTTGCCCTCCCCCAATAATACATGCATAACATATAACATTGATTGGTTACCTGGATTGCAGCCCCCTAAAGCTTTCTCACTTGCTATGCAAAATAGCTAAATGTCACGCCACCTGTTGCCCACCTCAGGTCATGGGTATCTTGCAAAGTTTCTAGTTTCCTGTTCCAGCTATGTGGTTTTGGGTTTTCTTGTAAGTGAGCTATTTATGTACCCAACATTCTGGCTAAGTGATTTCTAACAGGTGATTCTGTCTCACTTCATTGCCCCTGCAGCTCCCCCTTCCCACCGCAGCCCCCCTTGCAATGCTATCAAGTATGTCAACTGTTAGCAAGCTTGTATTGCAAATCCCCTAGTAAGCAGAAAGAAAAAGTTGTTTAAGAGTAAATGTTTCTCTCAGAATTCATCTTCCTCACTCTCATGTTCATCACACCCGCACCTGGGTCCTATCTCCACATATGATCCTTCTTCTGATCCCCAGGGCCCCATCTGTATGTATATTCTATTATCTGATTCTTAATTCCCCATCTGTATATATATTCTTTTATCTGATCCTTCAAATACATACCATATAAGTTCAAAATTCAAGAGAAAAGTTAGCAAATCACCATTTCAATAATATAACAGCCTTTTCCTGATTTTCTTATGCTAAATCTCTTATATTTTTGTAGCTTCAAGCACAAGCAGCAAATAACAGCTCTGCAGAAAGCATTATAGTGGAAAAAAAGAAAAAAGGAGAATCAGATGAAAGGGCTCAGAGTGATCAAGAGGAACCAAATGATTGCAATGGTCAGGTCATCCCACGTTTGGTGTTGGAGAGAACAGTTACAATAGATGAGGTAGGTTCTTCATCGACCAGGAACCAAAGATAAAAACATAAACTACACTGCGTGCTGTCCGTTCAATAGTTATAGAAATTCTCATTAGAACTGTATTGTTACAAGCTGATGTGTGGATGCTTCTAGAAAAAATTAGCTATAGACTGTAAGTGGCCAACTTCATGGTTTTCACAAGAGGCCCAGGCAGCAAATGTTTATGACATTGCTGGACTAAAAATGAAGGCTGTGTTCTGAATTACAGTTAGCCCATATTGCTGATCCCAAAAAATAGACAACTCTCATAGTTACAGATTTCCACATGTGTTTGAAAGAACTAAAATCTTGGCCCATTGGACCTTTCCTCTCTCCTCCCTTCATATTTTTGCATGTCTGATGCTAGAGAACATTATATGAACAGATTAGTCCAACATATGAAGAGTTTTAGCCAATTGTCCAAATATGAGAGGAGTCCATCAAACAGGAATGTAAGGTTACAATCCCTGTTTCATTTTCTGTATTTCTATCCCAGTGTAACTAAAAATCACCAAGAAACGCTGATTAATGAACATAGTTGTGAAAGTAGAAGGGTGTTGGTAGGAGAGAAAAGTTTGTAGTAAAGATAGCTTTTCTGCTGAGTCTGAGAGCAGTAAGTATTACCCCATCCAAGTCTGGTTTCATATTTTCAGAAGTCAGCTGAATTGTTTTGGTGCTTGAAGCAGAAATTGTCTTTGCATCTGGCACTGAAAATATAGCAATAATAAATTTAATAATTTAAATAATTTATTAAATAATAAATTTAATAATTGATAATTAACTAACTGAATGTATAGCCACTTGATATGGCTTAGTCCTAGCAAACCCTGACAGTGAAATTGTCAGAATTCAAGGAGTATCAAGAATATTTTTTTACTGGTACAAAGTGACTTCCTTGGTTATAGTTATTTTTCAACTTTAACCTCACCCTCACTCTTTCTTTAACTAGAGTCATATCATAGCAAACAGCTTGAATTCCTTCCTCATTACATCTCTAGTTCAAGTGCCACTTCAGATTCTAATGCTACTGGACATAGAGGCTTTTTTATTGGCACTGTTTTTTTTAATCTTGGATCTCATTTTTTATTACAGTCAAGTCCAAGGGAAGAACATGAGAAATCTGATCAAAACCATTTGTGTGTAGATGGTGTTGAGGGAAAGGGCTTGGAGAAGCGAGTAGGGAGTGCAGTCAGTGTGGTCTCCAGTACTCTTGAAGGTAAATGCCTTGACTTTAGAAGAAACTAGATTACTTTTGAATTTAAAAAACAGCTATTTTTATAATATTTCCATATTTAGTGTGTTGAAGATTGCTCTGAAATATAGTATAAGAGTTGAAGAACATTATTTGATAAAAACTATAATGTTTAGCAGAAATCATAGAAATTGAGGACCTGCTATTTTATCTAGTAAGCAGTGAAAAAGTAGCTTCAGAAACATTTAACATGCTGATGAAAGAGTGTTTTGAAAGAGAATAGCTCTCTATCATAAGTCTTATGCCTTTTACAATAATCTTCTATAATAGAAGAATGTGTCTCTCTTATATATTACACAATTTCCACACATTAAAAAAAATGGTTGTAGTTCTATTGGTTCTTTTGTGCAACAATCCCACAACCCCAGCCCAGCATAATGAGGAGATTAAAAAATTACATTCCAGCAGAGTTGATAAGCAAATTCCAATAATTTCCACACCAAGATGAGTGAAGATTACAGTACAGAAGTTGTAACCTGATACTGTTTTAAGAGCCATTTTGAAGAACAATGCATTAATCAATCTCACTGATTAGTTGGCTAAAGTTAGCAGTAATTCATGATTTATCTCTAGCAGAAGTGATTTTGTTGTAGATATCCCTTTTGATTTTTGTTTTTAGAACTGGAAGAGGCACACCAGAAATGCCCACCATGGTGGTATAAGTTTGCTCACACTGTATTAATATGGAACTGTTGCCCACCTTGGGTGAAGCTGAAGCACATTGTTAAGCTCTTTGTCATGGATCCTTTTGTTGATTTGGGGATCACCATCTGCATTGTCCTCAATACTGTCTTCATGGCCATGGAACACTACCCAATGACCGAAGAGTTCAACAGTGTATTGAATGTGGGCAATCTGGTAGGAGAACTGCTTTTCATTCTTTGATTTGGTAGTGTGACAACTCTGAGATGCTTGCAAGAGAGAAATGACCACTAATCCCACAATAATCTAACATTTGGCAAGATGGAACAAACAGGTGATACTTCTATTATATCAGATATCTCTGATATATATTTTTGATGCCTAAAACAATTGGTACACCTGTATCCTCCATGATGCTTGTTCGTCAGCCTTACTTTGATCATTTTCATATTGTTTGAGAATGAATAGCAAATTTCATAGACATCTTCTTAAAAATTGTTTTCTTTTGTCTTAATTTTGATCTTAATTAACTGGTTGACAATGAGAGGGAGTAAGAAGTTTCATTATATTAATTACATTTTATTGATCTACATGAAGCACTATTTTCTTGGATCCCAACTCTATCTTAAAGTTGCCAAGTTTGAGAAACACTGGTGTACAACCTTCCCCAGACAAAAACAAATGTACAGTATTTTGGGGAGATTTATCTAACAAAAATGATTCAGAATAACATTTGGGAAATCTGCATTTTAAAACATTGTTCATATATATGTCACATGTGTGTGTGTGTGTGTGTGTGTGTGTACACAGGTGACACAGGAGATGGATCAAATAGGGAGAGAATTATATGCTGGGAATTAAGGGAAAGCAATGAAATCTCATGGGTAAAGGTATAGCAGGTATAGAAGGTATAGCAGGAACAGTGGGCAGGCTACTCTTGAGGAATGAAGTCTTAGTGTTTAGTACCAATTTGGTGCTTCTCCTGCCTGAACAATTGGCCAGGTCATTGGGCCTTAGGTGTGCAGCTGCTGCTATTTAATTCTGGTTGCCTACCTGCCTCATTTGTGGATGAAAGATCTTAGTATATATTGTTGAGACCTGGCAGGACATAGGGGAAGTGCCTCTCTAGGAAATATGGCTATTCATATTCACAATCTGAGCCATGATCTAAGGACAGAGGTGCAGGAGTGGCTTTAATTATCTAAGTGACTCTCTGCAGATAACCAGATGCAAGTCCCTATATCAGTGATGGCGAAGCTTTTAGAGTCCGAATGCCCAAACTGCAACACAAAACCCACTTATGCATTGTTGGGTGCAGGGTGGATGTGGCCCATTGGCTGGGTGTGGCTGCAGTGGTAATGGCACATTGGGTGGGACTAAAATGTTCAATCAATCAATTCCAACTTTGCAAGATCATTTTTTTCCCCACGAGAAGTTGAAATTGATTGATTGAACCTTTTTTTTTTTTTTGCACACGGCGGCGGAGGCCTAAAGCTAAAAGGTTTTATAAAACTCAGCTAAAGGCCTAGGACTGGGCGAAGGCATGCATGCCCACAGAAAGGGCTCTGAGTACCACCTCTGACACCCGTGCTATCGGTTAGCCACCACTGCCCTATATTCTGAAGTTGGATCTAAGGATGAGATGGAATTGTTGTAACTTTGTCAACCTCCCTGCAGTATAACTAACTTCTTACCCTGAGGTAGATGCCTTAGTTAGGTTGTTGGTGGAGTTTGCCAGGCTTACAAACTTGGGAGACTTTAAGCTGTCTTCTTTGGGCATGGAAACAAAAGTGGCTCAGGAGTTCATAGCCACCATAGCAGCCATAGCCCTGATCAAGGTCACTGAGGTCCTGGCATACATAGAAAGAGGAGGGGTCAAAACCAGTTTTGGAATTGGTGGACATGAATATTTTCTCTTATCATAGACGGATCACTTTGTATTAGTCTTGGAATTTTACTTGCCTATCCTCTGCTGTAATGGTATGTGGGAATGATCCTGGGAAACAAGGGAAAGAGATGCTGCCTAGAGAAAAATCAAATAAAAGTTGAGGGGCACCCACAGCTGAATAACAGGCAGAGAAAGCAACTTAGAAAGAAATCATCTAACTTATCAGATGGTAAAAAGAGATGGTGGGAGATCTGTATTTTCAGTTTGCAAGTTTTTATTAATGTAGCCCTACAATAAAACAGAATTAAACTTCTTGTTGAATTTCCTGTTTGATCTATCTGGGAAGCTGACATCTGCTTCAAGATGCTAGGATATGTTTAATGGATCCAACCCAGGCACCTGATGGACCCAGATAGGATTCAGAGGGAGCTTGTGGTTATACCTATAATTGATATCCTGGTCCATAATTTGGGCAGAGGGAAAACCTCTGCAGTGACCTCTGGTAACTCCCTCTCTGGAAAACTGTTTTTCGCTGAAAATATATAAACTGCCTACTCTTGTTAATCGTAGTGTACAGAAAGTAATTTAGGACTATATTTTGAATTTAATATTTTTCACTGGAATGCTTTCCTCTCTTCCCATTTTTAGCAGTCAGGTTTATATATTCCTTTTTTTCTGCAGGTATTCACAGGTATATTCACAGCTGAGATGGTGCTTAAACTGATTGCTCTAGATCCTTATGAATACTTCCAGCAAGGATGGAACATCTTTGACAGCATAATTGTTACTCTCAGCTTAGTTGAGCTTGGTCTTGCCAACGTTCAAGGTCTGTCTGTACTACGATCCTTTCGTCTGGTAAGTGACCTTATGGAAAGTTTTCTGCAGTTTCAACATTTGATATTTGAGAGCAAAAACCCTTCTTGGCATGGGACCAGATCATCTAAAACAAGGCTTTTCAACCAGTGGTACGGGTACCACCTATGGTACATTGGCACCTGGCAGGTGGTACGCAACCATCCTAGAAAAGTGGTAGCGGGGGAGGGGAATGAATTGAACCAGTGGCAGCGCCGCACAAGCCTGAGCGAGAGATGTCTGGAGCTGCAGGGCTGTCAGGGCTCAGCAGAAGCGCCAGGATCAGAGCTTCTTCACAGCTGTCAGGGCTCAGTGGAAGCGCCAGGATCAACGCCAGGCTCTAGCTGGAGCTCGGCACTGATCCTGGTCCTTGTGCTGAGCCCAGAAGAAGCACTGATCAGCTGGAATGTTGCAGCATCTCCAGGGTCTTGTGATTTACATTCAGATGCTTGGCAACTGATTCATATTTATGACGGTCACAGTGTCCCAGGGTCATGTGAAGTGACCAAAACCTGCTGCAACTACCCAGCAGATGGGAGGAATAAAAACCAAACACCCCCCACCCTATCCCCGCTGCCAATCCTCAACAGAAATGCTCACAACAATGAAAACCTCGGACAGAAGGAAGAGCGCCATTGGGTGGGCAGGCAGGTGTCTTGCTTGGCTGTGGCTTGGGGGGCACTTTTTCAGTGCCATTGTAACTTCGAACAGTCACTAAGCGAACTGTTGTAAGTTGAGGACTACCTGTACTTTATCACTTTTTTCCTTTTGGGGGGGTCATCAAGTTTTTGACACCTTGCTAGGCGACTGGTGGTACTTGGCTATTGCCATATCCTAAAAGTGGTACAATGGGTGAAAAGGTTGAAATGCCCTGATCTAAAAGACCACCTCTCCTGGTGGGTACCATAAGTCAAGGACCTTTATTTGATGGGTCCCAGGAGATGTGCCTTCTCTTCTCTGATACCCACTTTATGCAACATTCTTCCCTTCACGCCTTTTGGTATTCAGAAAAGCGTTCAGGTGTTGGCCATGTTGTGGGGCTTGAGGCTCTCAGGTGACAAGGTACCTGCTCAGAGGGGTTCCATTATTAAGGCAGACATTTTTATCCTCCCTCTCCTGTGGTTTGTATTTTCACTTTTATGATATTTATTAATAAGGTTTTATATATTGTACATTTTTGTTGTTTTATTTATTGTTCCTATTGATTAGTGAGATAGGCAGCTATATAAATTTGATTGATGATAAAATAAAATAAAACTTTTTTCCCCTCCCTTTAGTAGATTAGACAGGGTTATGATGTTTGCTGCAAATCGGGAAGCAATATCTTCAGACCTGTTTAACAGTGCAGAAAATTAAATTGTTAGTGTGAAAATTGGGAAATGCTTACCTGATGATAATCCCTTGGCTTGCATTATACTAATTGCATGACTGTTGTTACTGGCGCACTGCTGGAAATTGCAGACCATCTGCCATTACAGTAATAATGGCTTAACAACAGTTCTCCAAACATGGTCTGGGAATCCTTGCCAAAGGGTTATAATAAATATATTAAAATTTCTCGGTTCTAAATTCTAATACAGTAAATATAGTATCAATAGATCCAATCCACACAAACCAAAACTCTTTGGATTCTTGGTTCTTTTTAAATATGTAAAATAGGAGGGAGCTAAGACCAAAATATTTGAGAATTGTTAGCTTAACTACCATACAGATTTAGCCTTCTAAATTTCTTGAATACATTTTTTTCATAAGAAAACAATTTCTAGCCCTTGTGGAGCTAGCAGAGCGTATATATGCATACATACACAAGCATGTAAAAAAAATGAGCAACACAAATAAATATGCATCATGTTCTTTTAACTCTTCCTTCTTCATAGTAATGCAGTTTACATCACTGCAATTTTTGCTGCCATTTTATCAAAAACAGCTTACAACTTCTTCTCAGCTTTTTCAAGATATAGTGACTTGGGAAGGAATGCTTCTCCATGAAAAGCCACCTAGGAAGCCTATAAGGATTACATGCAAAACATGTAGAAATGGCCCTTCTGTGTTGTATATGGAAACAAGAAAAAAAAATAGCAAAAAGTTGTTATGAGTGGAAACAACTCAAGTCTAAAATGGAAGCAGAAGCTTGTGATTTCAAAATATGTAACTTTAATGAACTAGAGATGCCTGTATTACTTTGGCTAAAAGCACTATTCCATAAATTAATCATGATCCATCTTTCTTTTTCAGATGAGAGTTTTCAAGCTTGCCAAATCTTGGCCAACCCTCAATATGCTAATCAAAATCATTGGCAACTCAGTAGGTGCCTTGGGAAACCTCACTCTAGTCCTCGCCATCATAGTTTTCATCTTCGCTGTGGTGGGCATGCAGCTATTTGGGAAGAGCTACAAAGAATGTGTCTGTAAAATTTCCAGCGACTGTGAGCTGCCACGCTGGCACATGCATGACTTCTTTCATGCCTTTCTTATTGTTTTCCGAGTCCTCTGTGGAGAATGGATTGAGACAATGTGGGATTGCATGGAAGTGGCTGGACAGCCCATGTGTCTCATTGTTTTTCTGATGGTCATGGTCATTGGGAACTTAGTGGTGAGTAACAGGAATATAAGACTGAGGAAATGCAATAGAGCATGGGTGATGAATGTTTTTTTTACTTTTAATTTTGTGAAAGTCACAGAGGTATGTGACAAAGACTCACTAATGTTACTTAGAAGGGATTCAGTTGTGTGTGTGTTTGTTAAAAGACTTGGAATGTTACTTAAAGGCAGAAAGGTGTGCCTTAAAATGTTTATTTTGTCCTTACACTTCCTATTTTAGAAAAGACAAAATAATGCTGCTGAAAATTAGTTATTTGATATTGGATTTCAGTGTTATGCTCTCCTTGATGGAAACCTCAAGAGACTGCAAAAATAGGCCACAAGTTGCTAATTGCTGCACCTTTAAAAAAAATTCATCACATCTTTTTTTCAGTTTTGTTTGTAAAATACAGTATTTCTTTAAACTCCTTTTTAGAATGTATGTATGTATGTATGTATGTATGTATGTATGTATGTATATTTGTTTTCATAGATTTTCACTGGTATAGTTATGCAGGTCTTGGTGTATTCGGTTCTTTTCCTGTGTAAGATTGAGAGTATCTTGACGACGTTTCGACAAGGTCCCACTCGTCATCTTCAGGCTCGGGTCTTCGGCTTCGTGCTTGTGCATCCTCCTCTCCAGCAATCCACCTAGAAGCAATGCATGGCTGGAGGTGGAAGACGCACCGGGCTGCTCGGCTCCTGGCAACGGAGCGAGTGGGCGAGCTGCTGCCCGGCACGTCTTCCACCTCCAGCCATGCGTTGCTTCTAGGTGGATTGCTGGAGAGAAGGACGCACAAGTACGAAGCCAAAGACCCCAGCCTGAAGATGACGAGTGGGACCTCATCGAAACGTCGCCAAGATACTCTCAATCTTACACGGGAAAAGACCCGAATACACCAAGACCTGCACACACACACACACACACACACACACACACACACATTGTACATCTTGGCACTAACGATATGTCCAAAAAGATGTACTCTCTGTGCAGAATGATTTCCAGAGCTTGGGGCAGGAACTTAGCAGAATAGGCTGTAGGCTTACATTTTCAGACATTTTACCAGTGTTTAAGGAGCAAAATGGAAAAGGCCAGCATATAGCAGAATTCAATATGTGGCTAAAGGAGTGGTGTAAAGGGGAAGGCTTTGGATATATTAATCACGATGTCTGTAGCTGGTCCAATGAAAAGATGTACAAAAGAGATGGTTTGCATCCATCAAAGAAAGGGACTGAGTTACTCAGCTATAAATTCACAGATTTTCTGGAGGAAAATTTAAAATAAACAGCGGGGACAGTGAGTTAATTGATACAGAACATCTCTGTCCCCAGCAATCTAAAATTATAGGACTATCAGTGCATGTAACATACATTTGTGTGTGGACAAGAATATCAACCTTGCTGTCAAGCAAAATCAAGCTTCTAATAGCGAGTGCCACACAAAGTGCACTAACCAAATAGGTGGTAAAACAATAGGGGAACTCAGGCACCACACAGGATATGTAGAAAGTAAATACAGAATCAGTCATAAAGGACTCAAATGTCTATACACCAATGTATAGAGTATGAACAACAAACGGTGAACTAGAAATTCAGGTTAATGAGGGCAGATGTGATATTGTAGCCATTACGGAAACATGATGGGATGAAACCCACAAATGGAACACACAGCTAGAGGGATTTAAATTATTTAAAAGAAATAGACCAAATAAAAGAGGAGGTGGAGTTGCTCTCTATATAAGAAATAACTACATCTCTACAGAAATAGAGCACAACAATGATGAAAACTGTCTTGAATGCATTTGGGTCAATATAAAAGGGGGGAAATGACATTGCCATAGGTGTATAATATAGGCCACCCAACCAAACAAAGGAAGTAGATGAACTTTTTACGTCAGTTAACTAAGGTATGTAGGAAGCATATCACAATAGTAATGGGGGACTCTAACTATCCTGACATCACCTTGGAGAAACTCTGCACCAAGTGGAAGATCAAACAGATTCCTGACAAACCTAGTAGACAACTTTGTCTCCCAAAAAGTAGAGAAGGGAACTAGAGGATTAGCCATTTTGGATCTAATTCTCACTAACAGAGATGCAATGATAGAAGGTGTTGAAGCCACAGGAACCTTGGGTGGAAGTGATCATGCAATATTGGAATTCAACATTATGGAAGCACAAACAGTAGAATACAGTCAAACTAGAGTCTTAGACTTTAAGAGAGCTAATTTCAATAAACTTAGAGAGGGCTTGGGAAGGATTCCATGGATGAGAATCCTCAAGGGGAAAACAACTCAAGAAGCTTGGGAAATTTTGAAAAGTGAGATAATAAAAGCCCAGTCTGGCACAATATCAACAAAGACGAAAAATAACAGCTCTTAAAAGAAACCAGCATGGCTACATAAAACACTCTCTGATAAATTGAAAGATAAAAAGGACAAGTATAGAAAGTGGAAAGAGGGGCACATAACTAAGACAGAATATCAGCAAATAGCTTGAGCCTGTAAAGATGAAGCGAGGAAAGCTAAGGCTCAAAATGAACTAAGGCTTGCAACCAAAGTCAAAAATAGCAAAAAAAAAAAAAAAGCTTCTTTCAACATGTAAAAAACAAGAAAAAAGTGAAGGAAATGATTGCATTCTTTGACCAAGTGACAAAATTAGTGGATCAGAGGAATGCTGTGGATATAATTTACTTGGACTTCAGTAAGGCATTTGATAAAGTAGATCACAACCTACTACTTGAAAGATAGAAAAATGTGGGTTAGACAGCATCACCACCAGATGGATTTGTAGCTGGCTGACCAGCCATACTCAGCATGTGGTCCTCAATGGAATTGCATCTACATGGAGGGAAGTGTGTAGGGGGGTGCCCCAGGGCTCTGTTCTGGGCCCAGTGCTCTTCAACATCTTCATAAATGATTTGGACAAGGAGATAGATGAGGAACTCATCAAATTTGCAAACAACACCAAGATGGCAGGAATAGCCAACACTCCAGAAGACAGGCTTAAGATACAGGAGGATATGACAGATTTGAACACTGGGCATTATTCTAACAAAATGAAATTCAATGGTGAAAAAAGTAAGGTTCTACATTTAGGCAAGAAAAACCAAATGTACAGGTATAGTATAGGGGGTACCTTGCTCAATAGTAGTAACTGTGAGAGGGATCTCGGAGTCCTAAATATGAGCCAGTAGTGTGCTACAGCTGCCAAAAAAGCCAACATAGTGCTAGGCTGCATTAACAGAGGGATAGAATCAAGATCACTACCACTTTACAATGCCTTGGTAAGGCCACACTTAGAATACTGCATCCAGTTTTGGTCACCACGATGTAAAAAAGATGTTGAGACTCTAGAAAGAGTACAGAGAAGAGCAACAAAGATGATTAGGGGACCGGAGGCTAAAACATATAAGGAACAGCTGCTGGAATTGGGTATGTCTAGTTTAACGAAGAGAAGGACGAAGGGGGACATGATAGCAGTGTTCCAATATCTCAGGGGCTGCCACAAAGAAGAGGGGGTCAAGCTATTTTCCAAAGTGCCTGAGGGCAGGACAAGAAGCAACGGATGGAAACTAATCAAGGAGAGAAGCAACCTAGAACTAAGGAGAAACTTCCTGACAGTTAGAACAATTAACCAGTGGAACAACTTGCCTCCAGAAGCAGTGAATGCCCCAACACTGGAAGTTTTTAAGAATAGACTGGACAGCCATTTGTCCGAAATGGTATAGGGTTTCCTGCCTGAGCAGGGGGTTGGACTAGATGTCCTCCAACGTACCTTCCAACTTTATTATTTTGTGTATATATATATATATATATATATATATATATATATATATATATATATATATATATATATATATACACACACGCACAATATACACATACATTTTTTATATATAAAAATCTTCTTTATTATTGTGTTTTTGAAAATTTACTAAATGAAAATGGCTGGATAATGGCCTTTGAATTAGGAGACCAGATTCAAATCCCAGCTAATATCTATTTACCAATAGGGGTCCTTGGGCGAAGACCCCCTAACACTTCACCTGGCTACCTCAAAATATGAGAGTGACATGAACTAGGAAAGTCATGCTAGCTGGGAAGTCACCCGGATTAATAAGGTCCATGATAGATGTTGAAGAACCAGGACAATCTAATGATAAGTGGGCTACTGGAACAAGCCATACATGGATAAGACCAGAGAACCTGGAACTGATGGAATGCTACCACAACACACCTACCCAGAAGGGATATATGAAGCGTATGAGGGAACCATGGATAGAAAGAAGATCTATATCCACACTGAGAAACATTAGTTACCCAATCCTTCAACATAGTGAAGAAAAATTGCTATCACAACTGGAGACAGACTAACTACACATTACATCCCATACTCAAGAAGATCTGGAAAAACAAGTGGATATGCAGCCAGCACCTGAAGCTGGAACATCATTATCACTCTCTCCATTATAGAGTAATAACCTAGTAACATCAAAAGCACCAACAGCAAAAATTGAACAATAATAAAAGGAAATATGGATAGCACTGGCTACCAGGCTAAAGAGATACACTCAAGAAGCAGAGGCCAAGATTATAAATGGCCTGTTCTCCAAATAACCATCCAACTACAATGCAGTGCAACAGCAGAGTTACCAAAAGCATAAAGTAAACATATGAGAGAAAGAGAAGACACCTAACACCAGTGAAAAATGGCTACAGGACCTGAGAACAGACCACAGCAATATTCCAGAATGGGGCCAGTCATCAGTACAGTAGCAGACATCCACAGCAGGTTAAGAGCTGGACAGCACCAAACCCAGATATGATCCATATGTACTAGCTAAAGAAACTCACAACAATGCATGAACCTCTAGCAGCACACATGAATCAGCTATCAGTAGCAGGCTTCCACCAGATTGGCTACCACAAGGAAGGACAGTATTGATCATGAAAGATCCACACTAGGGAACAGCACCATTCAACTACCAGCTGATATTTGCCTTATTGCAACATGGAAAGTCCTATCAGATATCAGAGCTGTCAAGATAAAGAACCATGGTTGGCCAGTACATGACCACAGCATCAGGAACTACACCAGAGGTTCAAAACATAAATTGCTCATAGATAGAGCAGTCACCCAAGACTTAAGGTCTAGACAGATTTGAGCATAGCCTGGATTGACTAGTCTATGACTGAATGCCACACACATGGTCTGTGAATACCTGACACTATACAAAATCAACAGGACTATAAGGACGTACCTCAGCTAAGCCACCCAAGAAAGCAGAACTCTTGAAACAGGCATTGTCTCAAAAGGAACTTTTATTAGGAGCTAGTGACAGCAGGGAATCAAGGCGAGATCTGAGAGAAAAACCCGTGAAGTAATACATTAAAAGCAACATTCAATACTCCTCGCCCCAAGGTCCCAGTGTTCATTTGAATCCCAGCTAATCCACAGGTGGCTTCGTGTTTTGGTAACCAGTCTTTTTGGTGGGCTCCTCAAGGTCTTTCTCACTTTCAATTTCTTCTGGCTCCAAGTGCAAACCATCTCTTAGATAAGGGTGAGACATTCCATCCCCTGGGGAAAAGCATCTCAGCATACAGTGCAAAGCATTCCCAAGGACTCCCCCTTCCCAACGGGGGAAATGGGATGACACAAAGAAAATAGCAAATGGATATACTTATAAAATATATTTCTTTGGGCCTGACATACGGACCCCCTAGAAAAATGGATAATCCAACTGTAAAACAGAAAAAGGGAAAGGGAGAAAAACAAATAGAACAACCACATTAATCCGACTTATCAGGATACTTTTCATGAAAATGTTTAAGTAGTTTAGGAGTTCTAACATGTTTTTTTATATACCCATTCATTTTGAGCAGAGGGAAGGTTTTTCCAAGCTTCTAAATATTGAGTGGAACCATGGTGTTTGTGAGAATAGAAGATGTAGCGTATTTCAGTGTTGCTCCCCTTCCACCCATACCGGTATAGACATGGGAGGGGTCAGAGGCCTAAGGGTAGACATAATCTCAGGTTTAAGTAAACTACAATGAAAGACAGGATGGATCTGTCTTAGGCTCTTAGGAAGTCTAGTTCTACAGTCACTGGGTTAATAATGCATTTAATGGGAAAAAGTCCTACAAATTTAGGCCCTAGCTTTTTTGAAGGCTGCAAGGTTTGCAAATATTTTGTAGAGAGATAAACTTTATCTCTAATCTTAAAAGGTTTCTGCTCTGCCCTCCTTTTATCAGCTTGGGTCTTATAGGAATTTCTGGCTTCATCAAATGCTTTGCACACTACTTGCCAGGTGTTTTGTAATTGTTTGATCCATTCCTTTAAAGAGGGGATGTCAGGTTCTTTTGAGGACAATTCTGCAATGGGGACAAATGTCTGCCCATTGGCAACCTGGAAAGGGGTATAACCAGTGCTCGAATGCACAGCATTATTATATGCCACTTCTGCAAAAGGCAACAGATCAATCCAATTATCTTCCTGATAGTTGATAAAGCACCTAAGATATTGTTCTAGAACTGAGTTCAGTCTCTCTGTCCCCCCATTCATTTGAGGATGATGACTAGATGATAGCCATTGACTAGAACCCAAGAGGTCCAGAAAAGCTTTCCAGAACTTAGAAGTGAACTGACACCCCCCCCCCCCCGTCTGAAATGATGCATTGTGGACCCTCATTGAATTGGGAGATACGTTACACAAACAGTTTAGCCAGTATTTTGGCTGTAGGGATCTTTGAGCAAGGGATGAAGTGGGCTTGTCTAGAGAACAAATCTGTAACCACCCAAATAACTGTACTCCCAGAACTTTCAGGAGCTCACAATAAAATCCATAGAGATCTCTCTCCAGGGTGCTGAAGGGCTGGTCACCAGTTGTAATAGTCCCGGTATGTTCTCTTGTCTCTGCTTAGCTGCAGCACATGTGGGGCTGCTCACCACATAACTTTCTATGTCCGTTTTCAAGGATGGCCACCAAAATTGCCTTTTTAGGAGGTGTAAGGTTTTTACGAATCCAAAATGTCCCACAATCTTTGAATTATGCCCAGCTTGCATTATTCTCAGTCTTAAGGTTGCTGGCATGTATCGTTTTTCCCCAACCCAGGCTAGGTCATTTTTGATTAAGCATAGGTTCTTATGACTCTGAAACCACTCATCAGTTTCTAGTGCTTTTTTGAAATCTTGGCATATGGTTCAGTCTATTGGCATCATGGCCTTGCTTTGTGTTCGGGTAGTGACTGGCACTGCAAATTGTTTAGGAGGCATAAACAGTTCAACTACTTCTGATTTAACACTATTATATTGTGGCAATCTAGATAAGACATCTGCTAGGAAGTTCCTCCCCCCAGAGAGTAATGGATTGTAATGTTAAATCAGTGGAAGTGTCAGCACCACCATGCCTGTTTAGGGGACAACTTCCTAGGGGGTTTCATCGCCTCCAGGTTCTTATGATCAGTCCACACTTGGAACGGTATTTTGCTCCCCTCTAGGAAATGTCTCCAGCTCTGAAGTGCCCATTGCACAGCATAGGCTTCCTTCTCCCAGGCTGCCCATCACTGCTCAGTCTCAGAGAGCTTTTTTAAATGTATAAGCACAGGATTGCAGTTGGCCTTCCTCATTCCTCTGGAGCAGGACTGCTCCTACGGCTATATCACTAGCATCGGCTTGAATGACAAAAGCTTTTGATTTCTTTTGGCTCCAAGCACAAACCCCATCTCTTAGATAACGGAGAGACATTCCATCCCCCGGGGGAAGGACATCTCAGCATACAGTGCAAAGCATTCCCAAGGGCTCCCCCCTCCCAATAGAATGGCAGGACACAAAGAAAATAGCAAATGGGTATACTTATAAAATATATTTCTTTGGGACCTGACAAGGACACTAAGGACCTTCCTCAAGAACTTAATGGGACTGTGGAAAAACAACACTAGAAATTGGAGCTGCCAATGTGAAGACCCAGAAGCTCCTCACAAAGTATGAAGGTTTCCACTGCAAGTCCAACACCTAGAGCAAGGGTAGGGAACCTTGGCTCTTTTATGACTTGTGGACTTCAACTTCCAGAATTTCTGAGTCAGCATGGCTGGTTCAGGAATTCTGGGTATTGAAGTCCACAAATCATAAAAGAGCCAAGGTTCCCTACCCCTCAGCTAGAGACTATACACCATACAGAAAGAGGATAGTCAGGGTTTGGTGAGTATCAAAACTGCTGTCGTGGATGAAACCAGAACTACTTCAGTAAGAGGGCATCCAAAGATGAGCAACTTAGAGAGGGTCTGAGGCAGCAGCAGATGTGAGAGAAAGATCAAGTAGAGCAGGGGTGTCAAACTGCCGGCCCATGGGCCAAATGCGTCATCCAGAAGCCCCGCCCACCCCATTGCCAGCAATGGCAAAACTGACCCGATACATTGCGCAATGTCACGTGACATCGCGAGTTTGACATGTCTGAAGTAGAGGAAGTGCAATGACAAAACAAGCCCCTGCATGGGGTGTACCACTGACAGATCACTGGGGTAACCGACATTGGGAAATTCTGCTTGTAGCTAGAAAGGGCTGCACTGAAAGACAGCACAGAGGCACTGATCATAGCAGTACAAGAACAGGCACTAAACACCAGATCCATAGAAGCAGGTTTCTACCATACTAGACAAGACCCAAAGTGCAGATTATGTAGTGATGTGTGTGTGTTTGTGTGCACGCACATGTGCAGGTGCACATGTATGCACACCACACACGTTTGAATACATTTTTGACCCCTGGCAACTGCCTAGTTTTCTTGGCAAGATTTCAAAAGTGATTTGTCATTGCCTCCTTCCTAGGGCTGAGAGAGAGGGAGTTGCCCAAGATCTAACAGTTAACTTCAGGTGTATGACAGGATTAGAACTCAAAGTCTCCCAGTTTCTGTCTTGATGCCTTAACCACTTTGCAAAATTGCTTCTAATAATGCTGCATGTTAAAGTATAGTGTGTTGTATTGATTGAAAATTTTAAAATCAAGCAAATGTGGAATAGTAGCTACAATAAACAGTATAATATGAATTATAGTAAAGCCTTGTGTTAAGAGAAACCCAAACTTTGGATGAGATACAAGCTCATGTGTTATCATCATTATTATTATGCATGGATGGTTTCCAACTTGAATTTTGTATTGGATTTGTGTTTCAAATATGAAGCTATTTTTGATAGTATTTGCATATCCCATTAATTCCCACTGCTGCATCTAACGGATACTTCTGACTTTAAATCAGAAGTATTAAATTTGCAAAGAATTAAACAAATTCCACTGGTTTGCCACTTGGTCTTCCCATCTTATTGGAAACAGGAAGGCAAAGATATATTTTCAATCCTGAATTACCTCTCAGTTTGCAAAAGAAGGATGTGATTTTTGCCAGCTTTTCAATCTACCTGCATGCACTTTCTTATAATAAAAAACATTCACTTCCAGTTTTAGGAGCATGCTTATTTGCTTGCAAATGTTTTATTACCCAATTAGGTAATATCATCAGTGTTAATCAGAATGGGGTCTACTCTCTATTTATATATGGTAGCTTGCATTGCCAATGTTAGTGGTCTTGTGGTTTTCTCCTTGGTAGTTCTTGATTGGGGTTTTGTCTTTTGCTTGATTATTTGTCTGGAGCTCCCTGCTTATCTGGATGTTGGCAACAATATCCCACTCCCAGATTCTTTACCATGAGCATGGCTTTTAATACACCAGTGGGTACAATTCTGAGCAAACTATTTTATTAGAGGAGCCTCTGCTTTTAGTTTCTACCAATGCTTATAGCAGGGGTCTTCAATCTTGACCCTTTTATAACTTGTGGACATCAGCTCCCAAAATTCCTCAGCCAGGCATGCTGACTGAGGAATTCTGAGAGTTGAAGTCCACAAGTCATAAAAGGGCCAAATTTGAAGACCCCTGGCTTATAGAGTTTAGGAGCAGCCTAGAGGCAGTATTGTGAGGGAAGCTAATCCTAGAGGATGATGCTTTGCTTTGTAGCATAATAACTTTCTATTTAGCTTTAATAAAAAGGATCTCAAAAAATGAAAGAGACAGGCATATACCAATGGAGGCATTTATACACATAAGCAAATATAGAAACAAACATTTCAGAAATAAATATAAAAAACTTTCCCTAAAAGTAATTACAGCAAAATCTTGAATTACCTGTTCTAGATATTGGCCTTATTAATGTTGCATCAGTCCTTTGTGATGCATGAAACAGCCCCTGGGAAGACTGTGAAAAGAAGTGAAGATTACTCAAAACAAATTCCCAAAGATAGATTCAGCTGCAGTACATACCATGAACTCAATGTGTGAATGAGAAGTATTTACCTAAAAAAATAAAAAAAATAAAGATCTGTGATCTGCATGTACTCACTGACAAAGCAGAAAGGTCTATGGCTCTGTTATAAATCCTCTTTCATTCTCTTTTCTTTCCTGAAAAAAAGAAAATATACCCTACAATCCCCCTAATTTTAATGTTAGAAGTGTAAGCAATCAGGTATCAATGTTGTTGCTCAACACCCTACAATTGCTAGGTTCTGGTTCTTTTTCTGCCAAGAGTTTCCCCCCACACACACACCAAGTTATTACTAGATTCAAATATGGTTGATTCATTTTAAATCGAAACACATTTTCTCTATGGGAAAATAAGCAAATGGAAATGTAATTTAGGCAAAGAAGTTAACAAAGAGAAAGCCTCTCCACAATACCAAATAATTCCATTTGCATGCATGTGACTTCCAGTCTCCAATTCTGTTATCTCTCATCTCAAGCCAAGTATTTTTCATATTAAGAATGTTGTAGATTGACCTAAGAAACTTAGTATATTTTGGAGTCTCTAAAACTAGCTATCTTTTTCTACCTATGCAAGTTTCAGTACCTACATCATGATTTATGAGATTTATAAGAGTGAAAGCCCCAATGTTACAGTTATTAATGATAACCAGCTATAAGTAGTATTTAAAAGAAGCCTCTGAGCTTAAAGGAAACCAAAAGAGTTTATATAAAGGTCCTAGTTAAGTCATGAGGCATAAGACATGTGTAAATAGCCATGACCTTGAATATCAGCAAAATCCCTTCTCATATGTATTTCTGGCAAGATAGAAGCACAAACATCAACAGCTGTGAGTGGGCAGGAAGCAGGCTTTTCACAGCAAGCACATTCCACTTTTTTTGCTGATGTTACTGTACCGGCATACCAGTCTTAAGGGTATTTATGATAAGAAAATTGTGGAAATGTACAGAAGAGGGTTTTATTTTTGGTAAAATATGGCAGACCAAAAGCAAGATCGCAAATTCAAAAGAACTTTTTTTTTTTTACTGGAGCAAACAGATTCAGCATCCTGTTTCCAACAGAAGTCAGACCAATGACCACAAGAAATCCCAAAGTAGATCATGCAAACTCCCCTTAAGGGCTGTTTGACCTTAAGAATTGGTATTCGTGGAACATGGCTTGTGAATATTGGAGGATCTGCTTATTTGTCATGGCTAAAAGAAGCTGAATCACTAGAAATTTGTCTAATCGGATTATGAACCCATATATGATCATGACTATCATCTTTTGGCAATAATTCTTGTAAATTAATGATATATTGTATGATGAAAAGCTTCCATTTTTCCTGATATGAACTGTTGCTATACCACAATCACTAAATCCTGAAGTCCAAAACTGGCTATTGCTGATCAGATTTATTTCATGAGAGAAGAACTTTCTCTCCTTTCCCTACTTTTTTCTTTGGCCTCTCCCAGATCATCAAGGTTGCCATCATTCTAAACATTTTAGGAACCCATAAGCCGTCACAGGTTTCTCTCCAGATGACCAATTTCAACATGCAAAATAGTGCAAATAATAACTCTTTCACATGTATAGGTCTTGTGTGTCATTGTGATTTAGCAATCACTACATTGCGTTATCTCATAATATTATTTGCCAAACTGAGCAAGTGCTTTTCCATCATTTTTTCAAAGATGAACAAATATTTTAATATGTTTTTTGTTTATTGCATGTAATAATCTTGATCAAGCAAGAGTAAATCAAGTTAGATTTTATATTCTTACCATTATACAAAACTGAAGAAAATATTGGTTTCTTTAAGGCAGGGGTGTCAAATTCAATTTTACTGAGGACCACATCAGCATTATGGTTGCCGTCAAAGGGCCAGTTGCTGTTCCCTTTTTCCCCTCAGGCTTGCCCCACCGACATCTCTCCTTCCTATTATATTCTCTTCCCTCCACCTCATTCCTCCTCTTTCCTGCCAAAACCCTCCTTTTATATCCTCTCCTCTCTCCCCCAGGCATTCACTCACTGCCCGGCTGGCCTTTTCACACAGCACTCATCAGCTGCATGTGCTGATTCAGGCATCCCCAGCATCCCCACAGCTCCAACTGACTCTCTGCCCGAAGACTACTTGTGGCTGTCGACTATCCCCAGGTCACCAGAAGCCCCAATCAGTTGGAGCCACGCGGGACCTCAGCAGAGCCCCAGCAACACTGCAGCTCCAGCTGGCTCTCCCCTGAGCCTCTCTGGCACTGCTGCCACTTCAGCTCCCCCCCCACCCCTACATACTCAATCATTTCCCCCTACTAGTCCACTTGGAGCAAGATCTAAAGATATCACGAGCTGGATCTGGCCTGCAGGCCTTGACATGTCTGCTTTAAGGTTTTTAATTTGGGGAGACATTTATTTATTTTATTTCTAAAATTTATATGCCGCCCAATCCCAAGGGACTCAGGGCGGCGTACAAAATTTAAAACAATAATATGACAATAAAACAGTAAAATAAATACATTCATACAGCGTGTCCGATCATATCCCGCCCCCCCCCCGGGGACATCAGCCCCAGGCCTGCCGGAACAGGAGAGTTTTAATGGCTTTCTTAAAGGCCGGCAGGGTGGGAGTAGTTCGAATCTCGGGGGGAACTTGATTCCACCAGGTCGGAGCCACCACAGAAAAGGCCCTTCCCCGAGGGCCCGCCGGCCAACATTGTCTGGCCGACGGGATCTGAAGGAGGTCCAATCTGTGGGACCTCACTGGTCTCTGGGAACTGTGTGGCAGTATGCGGTCCTGTAAGTAACCTGGTCCTATGCCATGAAGGGCTTTAAAGGTTATAACCAACACCTTGAATTGTGTCCGGAGACCCACAGGAAGCCAGTGCAGCTCGCGGAGGATAGGTGACACGTGGGCGTACCTTGGCGCGCCCACAATCACTCTCGCGGCTGCATTCTGAACCAACTGCAGCCTCCCAACGCTCTTCAAGGGTAGCCCCATGTAGAGCGTGTTACAGTAATCCAGTCTTGAGGTGACAAGGGCATGAGTGACTGTGAGTAAAGCCTCCCGGTCCAAATAAGGCCGCAACTGGTGCACCAGGCGAACCTGGGCAAAGGTCCCCCTGGCCACAGCCGATAGATGTTGTTCCAAATTTAGCTGTGAGTCCAGGAGGACACCCAAGTTGCGTGCCTGCACTGAGGGAGGTAAATTTACCCCCCCCCCAGGACTAATGATGGACCATCGTTGATCTTTGGGAGGCAAGACCCAGAGCCACTCGGTCTTGTCAGGGTTGAGTCTAAGCCTGTTCACCCCCATCCAGACCCTCACATCTTCCAGGCACTGGCACATTACGTCGACTGCTTCACCAAAAGGACACGGGGTGGAGATATACAATTGGGTATCATCCGCGTACTGATGATACCTCACCCCGTGTCGTCGAATGATCTCACCCAGCGGTTTCATGTAGATGTTAAAAAGGAGGGGGGACAGGACCGAGCCCTGAGGCACCCCATGATTGAGGCGCCTATTTGCTATAGTTTTCTTTCCATCTTCCTCTGGACACTGTTTAAGAAGCAGATCATTAGGAAGGGATTATTTTATTTATTTTAAATATCCATATCCATAACTTATCTGTTTCACTGGCTTTTACTGTACTGCATGTTTTTCACAATTATCAGAAAGTAGGCCATATAGAACTGTTTACACTATTGATGTAACAGTGTAATACAAATAGGTTATGCCTCAAGACCTAGATGTGTTTGAATGTAACCAACCTGCCACAAAGTTCCTGGCTGACAAATTGATAAATAAAATAAGGATCAAACTTTGGCCTTATATGCAAAGAATAACATCCTGTTAAAATTTCAGGAAATGCTTGGATAAACTAGAGGTTTGAAGTAACAACAGCATCTTTGGAAACAAAACAAACTGTTGTAATACACCATATACTTATTTTGATGATTATTTAAAATTTGGATTTTCTTAAATGAGAACATGGTTTACTTGGCAACATAAGATATATATTTTTTTTACATTTCTTCCCATTATCTTTATTTTTCTTAAACATTGTGAATTGGCTGGCAGAACCTGTCCTTGATTATTTCCTTGTCTTGTGGTCAAACCATCAGAACTGGGGACAAAAGTACCCACTTCAGAGCGTGTGAAAGCCTTCTGAATAAATTTTAAGTGATATTTGCTTTTGTCTTTTTAGGTACTCAACCTATTTTTAGCTTTACTGCTTAGCTCCTTCAGTGCTGATAGCCTGGCAGGATCTGATGATGATAACGAGATGAACAATTTGCAAATTGCAATTGGCAGAATCACCCGAGGGATTGATTTTGTAAAGAAACATGTCCTCCTGCTGCTTCACAGAGAACTGAAAGAGAAAGCAGAGCTATCATCTGAGGAACCAGATGACAGTAAAAAGGAGAACTTTGTTCTCAACCACATGGACACCCTCAACCATGTAGACACAGGCCAGGATTTCAAGTCTGAATACATGGATGGAATAGTAAAAAAAGAGCAACTCATTGATGAACTGGACCAAATGAACTTCATTAATAATCCCAACCTGACCATAAATGTACCTATAGCATCTGAGGAGTCTGATCTTTATGATGAAACTGATACAGGTGAAGAAACTGCTGATGACACCAAGGTGAGCTCTTTTCCAAAGAGGTTAGTGCAGAGATGCAGCTGGTTGGAACTGTTCGAAACATATCCACATTCAGGATCTTTTGATGAGACTATTCTCAGAACTGTTTGTCCAAAAGGTAGGTTGTCTGTCATTACCAATTGCATTATGCATTGGAGACAATTCTAAAACAATTTCTGTTCACAAGGTATGTAATTTTATGGAGGGAGTGAAACTGGGTAGAAGAAAAATTGAATGAGTAATACTTGAGAGAAAAAATTAAAGGAGATTATGTCAAGCTACTTCTCTACAGTGGCAACATTTCCAAACATACAGTACATTTCAGTAATGCCATTTTTTACATAACTCCTTTTACAGTTTAAAAAATATCTGCTGTTTTTCAAATGCATCATGTGATGATGATTATCAACTTCATATATCAGTATGCTGCTTACATGGAGAAAATCTATTTAGGAAGTCACTAGGACTCAAAAATGGCTACATAATCACATTATTGGTACCTCTTGGTTGGTGGGTTATATGCAACAGTATGATGATTTACAAGAGAACCTCTAGTTGAGAAATTATTCTTTGGTTATAATTTATATATATAAATAATATTTTATTAATTTTCTACATTTATAATTGATAAGTGCTTAGTAAACAACATGTTGTCTGGGTCCATTTATTTTACTTAATAATACACATTAAATTCTTAATCTTTATCCCGTTTTTCCAGCCATTGATAAAATACATACCATATTTGAAAATATTCTGTGTCTTCTTTTTCTTTAATCTTCAGTGTTAATCTATCCATTTCTGAACAGTCCAATGTTTTCTTGATTAACTCTTTTTCAGATGGTGTTTCTTCATTTTTCTAATACTGAACAAATACAATCCTTGCTGCTGTTAATACATGCAACATTAAATATATACTTTCTTTAGCATATTTTTCTGATAATATACCTAATAAAAATAGTTTAAAATCTATATGTTTTCTTAAAATCTTTTCTAGCCAGAAATATATTTTTGTCCAAATTTTTTTTGCTTTAGGGCACGTCCACCAAAGATGATAGTACATGCCTGGTTTTTATTACACTTCCAACAGTTACTAGACATGTTTTTAAACATTTTTGCTAATCTTGCAGGTAGTAAGTGCCATCTATAAAACATTTTATATACATTTTCTTTATAAGCAGTTACCATTGTCAATTTATAATTTCTTTCCCATTTTTCTAATTCTATATTGTGTCCAAAATCTTTTGCCTATGTTATCATTATTTCTTTCACTTGTTCATCTTCACTTGTTCATCTTTTTAAATGTAATAGAAAATTATACAATTTCTTTTTTTTTTTTATCTTTTTTTTTTTTTAAATTGAAAATTTTTAAATTTCTACAAAAACAAATCTTCCCATACCCCCCCCCCAACCCTACCTCACCCCCCTCCTCCCCAACCTCCCAAACCCTCCCCTAGACTTCCCAGAGCTGAGTACAGGCTTAATTGAGAAAAAAACTTAAAACACTTTTAAAACCTAAACAAATTTAAATACAATCATCATTCTATATAAACTCCCTCCAAAAACGCAAATTTAAACATTACTTTCTTTGAATATCTATAGCTATAATGTAAAATCTAATTTCTCCCTCTTTCTTTATCCTAATACAAAAAAATAAACATATAAACCTTTGTTGTACCATTAAAACTAAATACTCTTAGAAAACTTAAAGTAAATACATATTTCCTTCAATCTTCATAATCTTCTCACCTATCCAAAAAAAAAAAAAAAAAAAAAAAAACCTTAAAAATCCTAAACAAATCTAGACACATTTAGTTAAACAAATTATTTTCTCTTAAAAATATTAATAATAATATTTAAAAGCTTGAAACACTTTTAAATCCTAAACAAATCTAAATACAATCATCATTCTATATAAACTTTCTCCAAAAACACAGATTTAAGCATTACTTTCTTTCCTAAACAAATCTAGACATTTAATTAAACAAATTATTTTCTCTTAGAAATATTAATAATAATATTTAAAAACCAAATTTAAGCATTACTTGAAACTTAAACAAATTATACTCCCTTCGAAACACAAATTTATTAGAATCCCCTCACTGAAATAAACAAATTATAATCCCTTCAAAACACAGGTTTAAACAATATTATCATTAAAGGTTTAAAACTTAAAACTGAAATATATTATTATCCCAAAACACATATTTAGACATTACATAAGACATTTTCCAAAAACGATATAAGTTTTACTTCTCCCACAATCTCAATAGTAAACTTCTTGTCTAAAGTTCTCATTCAATGTCCATAATTTTCTGTCCAATAACCAGTTGCACCCACTATAAACACAAACTTCTTATCTAAAATTTTCATTCAATATCCATAATCTTCTGTCTAATAGCCAGTTGCATCTACTATAAGCACAATCCATATCGGTCTCTCTTGCCCGCAAGCATCGAAAAAAATGCTTGGAATTCTGCCCTTGAAGATCGCTCCAAAGAGTTTGTAAGTCCTGGTTGACCCACCAGCTCAGGAATCAGTACCTGTGAAACTTCCTCAACCTCCTTCTTCTGTTGGTCTTTCTCTTTACATTTATATGTTACTTTTTCTTTACATTTATATGTTGCACAAGTCTCAGGGACCGATACCTGTAAAACTTCCTCAGTGAATTCCTCCTTGTGTTGATCTTCACAGTTGTAAGTTGTACAAGTTATCCTCTGCCCGTTCCTCTCTTGTTGGTGCCCCTCAAGCTGAAATTTCCCAATTTCGATTTCAGGCAGCAATTCCACCCTTGAAGATTGCTCCAAAGACTTTGTAGGTCTAACTTCTCCCAGAGCCACCCTTGAAGATTGCTCCAAAGACTTTGTAGGTCCAACATCTCCCAGAGATTCAGAGACCGCTGAATATGAAACTTCCTTAACCTTCTTCTGTTGCTGCTTTTCTTTGGAGTTATGTGCTACACAAGTTGTCTTCTGCTCCTCAATCTGGACTTGTTGAGACCTAATAGATGGCGATGCACATACCCCCAGGACCGAAGTATAAAAATCTTTTGCTTGAGAAACAGTATTAAGTCTATGACATGTCCCCAGGTAGTTCACCACCATTCCAGTCGGAATATCCCATCTGAATAGAATTTTTCTCTTTTTAAGTTCATTTACTAGAAAAGCAAACTCCTTTCTTCTTCTTAAAATTTTAGATGGGATCTCCTTAAAAATTATGACATCTTGTGAAGCAATTTGAAATCTCTTCTTATAATAGGCTTGCAGAATTTGATTGCGTAAGGATCTTTTACCAAAGTAAATTACCACATCTCTTGGCAGATTCTTCTGTGCTGCCACCACAGAGTTAACCCTAAATAATTTTTCAATTTCACTAAGTATTCCCTCTTTTTCTTTATTCAAAATCAATGCAAAGTCCTTTGCAACCATTTCTTTCAAATCTTCTTGCAAAGACTCTTCCAGGCCTCTGATTCTTAAGGCATATTCCATTTGTCCATATTGAAGCATAAGAATCTCATTTTCCATTTCTTTTTCCATACTTTCAATTTTCCCCTCCATTATGTCCACTTTTTCAGCTACCTCTTCCACATGGGAGTTCACCTTTTCAAGAACAGAAGCAACTCCTTCTAAAGCCAAAACAAAATCTTGTCTCAAGATCTTATTATTTTCCTCTAAAATCTTTTTCATTTCTGCCCTAATTTGAATTATAACATCTCCCATCATGTTTTGCAAATCCTTCATAGTTATTAGCTGACCCCCAGAAGAGGGTGAAACTGTTGATTTAGAAGCTGTAGAAATCCCTGGACGCTTTGGAGCCATCTTAAAGAAAAACCTTTAGCCCTTCTTAAAAAATTATAAAAATTCCTTCAAAAATCATAACTCCCTCCAAAGAAGGTCATTATAATAAAAAGAAAAAAGGGAAAAGAAAAAAAAAAGGAAGAGAAAAAGAATTAAAAAAAGCTTTACTCCTTCTTAAAAATTGCAAAAAATTAAACAGAAAAAAGTCCTTCAAAAAAGAGTCATTACAATAAAAAGAAGGGAGAAGAAAAAAAAAATAATAATAATTAAATAGAAAAAGTCCGTTCCAAAAAAAAAATACTTAGAGATACCAAAAACAACCATTCCAATCATAAGAAAATAAAAAGGGAAAGGGAAAGGAAAGAAAAAGAAACACCAAAAAGCCTGCCGGTCAGCATTCTAACTTCAAAAAAAAAAAAACACCGAGAGATTTGCCGATCGCCATTTTACTTTCCCTTTCAACAAAGAAAAAAAAAATAAAAAGAGAGAATAAAAATAGAAGCAAGTCTTAAAACTTAAAATCCAAATAAATCAAAGAAAGCAAAAACTAAATCCTCTACTCAGCTCTGTCCGTTTATAAAAAAAACTCACCAGTTCTCTTTAAGCACGGAGGTGTTTGCAGCGGCTCGTTTTGTCCCTGAGGACAAAAACAGCTGGGAAGCGGAGACAAGTCTGAACTCCGTGGGAGCACTCCTTTCACCCCCCCAAAAAAAACTTGGGGGGTGCAAAAGAGGCTCTACCACTATTCAGACACTCTCTACCCCCCCCCTTTGCCCGGGAGGGGGATTTTGAACCGCTGAACAGCTGGTGTCTGCTGTTCATAGCGGTTCTTACACTTACCCAGGAGAGACGGCTACAAAGTAGCCGCCATCGCGCGCGCAAAATCCACCGGAAGTCAAAAATTATACAATTTCTTAATCAGCTTTTCTTCTGAAGTCAACAGCATTTGATCAAACATTGTCTGGTCTTTATAAAAACCACGTATTTTAGCATCATTCTCATATCTCAATTGTATTTGCAATTGAGGCCACCATGATAAATCAATACCCTGATCTTCCAACTCTTGTTTAGATTTTAATTTCCCTTCAGTATTCAGAATATCTTTATAGGTTTCAATTTTCTCAAAATTAGTTAAGTTTGGGTAAACAAAAGCTTCCATTGTTGAAAGCCATCCTGGTATTTTCATATAAATTTTAGCTTTTATTTTTTCCCATACTAGGCATATAAGACGACCCCCAACTTTTGAGAAGATTTTCAGGGTTTAGAAAGTCATCTTATACGCCAGAAAATACAGTACAATATTGAATTTCTGTTTATAGATGAGCACAATAAGAGCTCCTGTACTGCTAGAAAGCTTTGTCTTGTTAGTGCTTATTTCTGTAAAAAAAATAGGGCTGGCCACTAGGGGGCAGATTGGTTTTAAATTCAGAGAACAGCTACCCATATATTCCTGCGTATAAGATGACCCCTGACTTTTGAGAAGATTTTCAGGGATTAGAAAGTCGTCTTATATACCGGAAAATACGGTAATGTATTTCTAACATAGTGATTTTGGAAGAATCTATGAATTTTATTCTTCCCATACCATAGAAAGGCATGCCATCCTAATTGTAAATCATGTCCTTCTAAGTATAATAATCTTTTATGTCTAAGGGTTATCCATTCTTTTAGACATGTTAAAGCACATGTTTGATGGTATAAGACCCAATCCGGTAAACCAAATCCTCCATTTTCTTTAGATTCTTGTAGCACTTTCAATCTAATTCTGGCTTTCTTCCCTTACCAAATAAATTTCAAAATCAGTGTGTTTAGATTGTCGAAATTTTTTTTCTCTATTTTTATGAGTACTCTTTGAAATAGGAAAAGCAGTTCTGGTAAGATATTCATTTTTACAGTAGCAATTGAGATATATTTTTCAAAGTGGGCCAAAATCTCATTTGTATTGCACCCTTGAACTTAGCATGAAATGCTGAACATAATGTGGGTGTTGTTAAAGTAACCTAATATGCTTTTTTTTCTCCTGCAAAACGTGTTATGTAAATGTCATGATTAAATAATATAATAATGAGCAGCAAAAGTCAATATAGAGGAGCCTATTTAATTATGATATAAAATAGATTGAGAACATAAGAGAGGAGTATAGGAAAGAGCATGAATTAAATGAAATGGAAGAAAAATTGGTATACTTTGTGTTTGTGAAGCTAAGAGAAAGGTGAATAGGTAATTGATCTTGAACAATGAGGTTGATGGATACATGATGGAAGTGAAGGTGAAGCTTTAATTATGAATGAAGGGATTAAAGGGTTCATTTTTTAAAAAAAAAACCTATATATTGATTATTATCTAGTTGCAGTGAGTACAAACAAATTCTTAGATTTACGATAGCTATACCATTTCGGACAGCCATTTGTCCGAAATGGTATAGGGTTACCTGCCAGAGCAGGGGGGTTGGACTTGATGACCTCCAAGGTCCCTTCCAACTATTATTATTGTTATCGATCATCGCACAGTCAGCCAGATGTTCAGACTGGATTTGGCATTTTGTCTACCTATCGAGTCCTTACCCAGGACCTGGGATAGGCAGATGTGGATGTTTGATGGTATTACAGATATCGTCGCAGGATGGAAGCAGTTCCTAGTAAGGCCGCCTTTTGCAATTGACTAATAGCGAATTTGTCAATGCCAATGGTGTTCAAGTGGTGCTCCAGTTGTTTTGGGATTGCACCCAAGGAGCCTATGACTATTGGTACTACCCTTGCTTGCTTTTGCCACAGTCTTTCTATTTCTATTTGTAGGTCTTTGTATTTTGTTATCTTCTCCAGTTCTTTCTCTTCTATTCTGCTATCTCCAGGCACTGCCACGTCCACTATCCAGACTTTTTTGTCTTTCTTATCGACAATTGTTAAGTCTGGGGTGTTATGTTGCAGGTGTTTGTCTGTTTGAATTCTGAAGTCCCAGAGCAGTTTAATTTTATCATTTTCTATGACTTTCTCTATTTTATGATCCCACCAGTTTTTGCTTACAGGCAAATGATATTTTTTGCAGATCTTCCAATGCACCATTGTTGCTACTTTGTCATGCCGCTGCTTGTAATCAGTAGCTCATGAGCTCTCCTAGCAATTTCATGTAAATATTAAATAACATGTAGGAGTTTTGAAGCAAGAATGGCCAAGTACTCAATTTCTTGTATCCTTCTCAGTTGGACTTGCCCACTTAAGAAGGAGCAGAATCAATGTAATGTGATGACTCCAGATTTGTCTCATTTGTCCTATATAGAATCCAGAGGGGTATTGCTGGCAGATTACAGCATATATCACATTAGAGGAAAAGTATGTGAAGGTATTTCAAACCTCATTTGTGTCCCCCTAGTGCAGGGGTGTCAAACTCAATTTCATTGAGGGCTGCATCAGCATTGCAGTTGCCCTTGGGGGGGGGGTGTGGCCAGAGTGGGTGTGGTCTACTGGGTGGGCATGGAATGGAGTGGGTGTGGCCTACTGGGTTGGTGTGGCCAGCTCTACATCATATGCATCAAGGGTACCTATGGGGGCCTGGGCAGAAGTGGGACAGATCTGAGGGTCTCTGGCAGAAGCGGGTGGGACCAGGGCAAATGCCAAGGCATGGTCCACTGGAGGAGCCTCACTGTTCCTCTCAGACCATGCAGGGGGGCTCAATGGTGGTGCGGGCTGCCGGGAGCCCTGGACAGCAGAGGTCAAATGCCCAGCCTGGCCCTCAAGCACCTGCGGCATCAAGGGGGTGCCCAACTGCACTTACCTCCTTCTCAAGGCTGCTGCTGCTGTGCTTGCTCTCCTTAGCCAGGTTACTCATGATGGGTACAAGGGCAAAGTCAGAGGGAGGCCCATTCCCTCTCCATGGGAGGAAACCCGGCTTTGTATCCAAAGCTTCTTTAGCAATAGGATGGGAGACCTCCAGGATAGGCCAGGAGGAGGGGGCAAGGGGATGGTGAAAGGGCAGCAGGGCAGGACTAAGGCAGGACTTCCCTCAGACCCTCTCTCTCCTTCTTTCCTTCTTTCCTTCCTTCCTCCCTAAGTATAGAGTGGGAAAATATTTGAGATGAGGGAGGTAGAAAAACAGGCAAGAAATGCAGCTGGGGAAGTGTCACCCTTCGTGAGGAATGAAGAAATGCACCATCACCTGGAAGTGGCCAGCACATCGCCCTCACCTACTTCACATATCTGGCTTGGTGGGCTCTGGCAGAGGGGATGCCATGAGCAGCGTGAGAGTCAACGTTACCTGTGCAATGCCGTCCAGCCCCCAGCCTGCCTGGTTTCAGCAGGCAGCAAGGCACTCTCTCATAGTGCTGAGAGGCTGAGCCAGGTGACGCAAAGCTCGCCAGCTTTGCACCTTGCTGCCTGCTGAAACTGGGCAGGCTGGGAGCTAGGCAGCGTTGCGCTTCTCATCAGATTCATGCCACCCAGCTCAGTTCTTGGTGCTGTGAGGAGAACGCCCCGCTGCCTGCTGAAACCGGGCAGGCTGGGAGCTGGGTGGCCTCGCGTTTCTTTTGGGATTTGAGCCGCCCAGCTCAGCCTCTCAGCACTATGAGGAGAGCGCCCTGCTGCCTGCTGAAACCCCTCCCCCAGAGCCCATCAAGCCAGATATGTGAAATAGGCGAGCGCCATTTGCTGGCCACTTCCAGGCAATGGTGCATTTCTTCATTCCTCACAAAGGGTGACACCTCCCCAGCATGTGCCCAGGGGGTGGGGCCGACATGGCAGGGGCTGGTTCCTCGCTATTTCCAGACGGCCGTGTGGAGCTAAGACTGAATGCGTTTCAGCATAGATGGCCACCACAAAATTGTACATTGGTTCCAGCCGGCCATTCCCTCACTGTTTCCAGGATGGCTTCGCGGGCCACATGAAACCACTTCGCAGGCCGCATCCAGCCCCCAGGCCTTGTGTTTGACATGTCTGCCCTAGTGCTTTTCTTGTAGATGTTGGAGCAAGATAGATACCTGGATCTATTACTAGACTGGTTTCTATAATTTCATCAGATTTTCCAAATTGGCTATTCCTATTTCTAGTCAGCGGAGCTGTCTCTATATCCATTTCTGATATCCTAGACCTCCTTCCTCCCCACGTCTTCTTTAACCTGCACCTAACTTCTACCTTTAACCTGCACCTATCCAAACAAACTAGTCTTCTAACTAGCATATATTCCCATTACATTTTTACACTTTCATACCAATATCCATTCCTTAACTTTTTCCCTGTTTTCACTCTTACTTGGCTGATGAAAGCAGGAATCTTCCTCTCCTGCCCTCCAGGAGGTCTTCCTTCTTAAGTCTGAGTTTCAGCCAGACTACCCTGATCCTGGGTGATGGTGCTCTCAGTGACAATCCGACCAATTAGTTTTTAACTACCAGTGAGTCAATATATTTCTGTGCCACCTAGCTTAGAAGTTAATAAATCACATTTTTCTTCCTTCCTGACAGTTTATTACTTCCTTTTTCTTTCTCACAATTTACATGTTTACTTTTTGTCTGCTTTTCTCTCTGGTCCAAACCTCTTTAATCCAGCTTTGCCCTCTCCTTAGTTTTCTTGCTATGCTACAACTCTATAAACTCTTCAGTAATTCCAAAATTCCTATCAACAACAGCCCTCCAACCACCTTCTATCATCATCTCTTTCTTCTAACTATTATATTTTCCTAGTTGTTTTTTAACAGTCAACTGACTGCTTCCAGCCTGCTTCACTGTCATTTTTTGCCCACTGTATGGTATATTAATATGAACACTTGCCAGCTTTAGTGGAAAGTCATAATGTTTAGAACTCCCTTCTTTTTTAGTAACTGATTTTTCTCTTATCTCCCAGGAACTAGGACATAATACATTTCTCAGTTACCATTAGTTCACACAAAGAGACTCACAAAATTGGTAGGAGATGGAGGGCTAGCTACTCTTCTTGATACTCCATTCACTCAAAGCAAGGTAGGAGCCAAAGGAAAATTGTAGTGGGCTTCTGAGCAGTGACATATTTTAGGCTTCCATAACAGTAGATGGCATATTAAGGATGTTTTCTAGGTTCTAGTGCAGTGGTTCTCAACCTATGGGTCGCGACCCCATTTGGGGTTGATCAACCATTTTTCGGGGGTCGCCAAAGGTGGCGATCCGCCATTTTCTCCCCTCGGGGGCGGCGCCACGCCGCGCATGCGCATAGCGTTTGTGTGACGGGGGTCGCCGTCACACAAACGTTGAGAACTGCTGTTCTAGTGTAAGATTCTAATTGGATAGCAATGAAATTGGCACCGAAAGAGACTGAAGAGTCTCAAACTCTGCAAATAAGGAAACAATCATACAATTAAGGAGGTAAGAAGAACGAATAAGAAAGTGTTACATATCAAGGCAACACGAATCCTTGAGCCAAATAGGAGTAGTAAAGAAAAAGAATTATTTTCTGATAGAAATAAAAAAAAAATCATATTTCTTGGATGTCAGGCTATAACAGCAAGCCTTTATGTCTGCTTTTATCATAACCAGAATAGATTATCATCAGGACCATAGAAATAACACGATTCAGAGAATTTGGATCCAAAGCATAAACAAACATTCAAAAATAAAATAATTGAACTGTAGAATTGAAGAAGGGATACTTGTTGAGAAGATTATAGCTTAAAAAAGGAAGTAAAATCCTGGAAGGAATATAAAAGTAGTGAAGAAGCATAGCATGGAATACTTCGATGATGATGAGAATCTAGATGGTATAATCAATGTCCATTCAAGTAGAGGGGAAATCGGGGTTGCAACAACAAAGAGAAAAATAAACTTTATAGATTCCAGCCATAGTCACTTCACAATTTTTCCTAGGGTATCAATTCAGTCTTAAAATACCAAAAATATTTGCTTAGAAAGCCCACCACCCAAGGCTTATAATCATATGGTCAGAGATGATCTCCTATGTAATCTTAACACTGGATTACATTAAAGTGGATTCAGCAAGTTTCTTTAATTCATAGGTTCCTCTGTTTTTCCTCTTTTCCCAGTCACTTACAATTTAAACTTGAAAAAGTATGCATACTCATGAATTTGCATCATCATCATCCAGGCAAGCTTTTATTTTATTATCCTGTTCTCCAGGATGTCTTTGAAGTATGGAAGTATGTAGACTTAGGTACTTCCATACACAGTGTCAGTGCAGATTTTAAAATGATGATTGTAAAAACACAATTATTAAACTATTTTGCAAATAGGGGTATAATATTTCAGAAGCTGGTGGGACAAATCTCTTTCTCAGAATTGTTTTTCTTTAGTGCCTTTGAGGGAATGGGAAATCTGCATTTAACTCCTGAAAAAGAGAGACACTGAGAATTGGGATAGCTATCGGCAATTTGTGAAAACCATCTTCTGCACATGCATACATTTCTATTAATATTCTTCTCCTATCATATGTGCCTCTTTTTTTCCTCCTCTTTCTTTCCCTGACTTACTTGATGACTGCTCTTGTAGTAGAAGAGCAAGTGAGATGAGCAGAATTTAGAATATTCAGATACTTTGCATTGTTAATAGACCTGTTTTCCCAAATGATATCAAGATAGGAGAACTTATGCAGACTAATTTTGTTGGCCAAACATTAATATATAGACAATGGATATTTGTAAGACCAGTAGGGCATAAATGTTTTAGCCAGGATGATTCCAGAAACTTCAAGTACAGCAAATTCTGAACTAAATATAAAAACTACTTCACACCATAGACAGCCATGTGAGGCTCTTCCATAGCTTACAGTTTTATTTGGCTACTAATTGTCAGGCACAAAGAATTAGGACCAATCATAAGGTTGCAACATAGAAGATTTATTCAAGCCTATATACAAAAATCAGGTCAACTAAACTTTGACATTAAATTGGTGCTAATGAAATTCAGGAAGGGTTAGAGTTGGAGTTCATGTGGGAATGCAATGGCTCTAAGCTGATGACCCATTTAACTCTGCCCCTTCCAGCTCTGCCTACTCTTCTCTTACATCAATATAAAACTGTATTGAAAAATTTGAGATAGTTATATAGAAAACAATCTCTTGCAACCAGAGGTGAAATCCAGTTCTAGTACCAATGTGATTGTGAACGCTTTAGCTATGGATTCCCATAAAATACTATTAATTCCCTATCACATCTATGCTTGTGAAATTTCCAAGCATATATGGCTGACTTCTATGAGAAAAAGAGTGCCAAAATAGATAGGCAGTTAACCTAATAAGTTGAGATCAGTGCCTCTGTATATGTCTAATACATTCATCTTTTTGGTAAAGATTTTCCTCCTACTTTGGCATATATTCTGATATATGCATATATACTCTTGAAGCCAATGGACACACAGATAAATTCACATATCACACATGGATGTTATTTCTTTTTTCTAATATTTTTATGGTAAATTATTTTTTTTATTAAAATCCATATGCTCAATTTGATTTCACAAATAGACAAATATATTTGAAACTGAGATCCTTAAGTTATCTTTAAACTATAAAGGGAACTCTTAGCTAGTTATGTTGGGAGTACTAGAAGTTGAAGTTGAACAAAATATGGAAAATTTTAAGTTCTCTGTCCATTCTATTTTCTAAGCATAGTGCAATTTATCCAAAGTTGGTTTTGGTTTTACAAATATATGTGCTGGTTCACTTTCTTTGCATAAAAGCTAGAGGATTTGGGAGCACTGATTCTGATATATAGAGATACTGTATTATTTTTAAAGTTCTTGACTGAATAATTCTTGGTTCTGAATGTTTACAAATGTGGTTGGGATGTATTGAAATAGTCTTTATTACATCAGCTACATATTTCATAATGGTCCGTCGAATTGTTTTGACCATTGACATACATTGGGTCAATATGTTGCTATTTTCAACTGGGCTGATGGGTGATGCTGAGTTAGGAAATGTAGTTAATGTTTTCAGAACTTTGGTAGTAAAAGGACCATAGTTCAAACAACATAGACAATGATAGGATCTAAAATTAATTAAATAGGTACCTAAAGATTTTATCTCTTAAAATGTTGTAAACCCCCAAATTCTGGAGCAGGTTGGCTCAGGGTAACCATAATATTAGTATTGCTGGATGTTGTGAATTTTGGATGCCAGCAATTAAAAGTAGAATATATAGAGAAGAATCCTTTTCAGCACATGTAAATTATAAGCCAGCTGTCAGATATAAATGCCCTCCCAACATCTGGAGCATTTAAATAGAAATGATGGGAATTTTAGGAGATACCAAGTTGAAGACGCTGCAGTGTGGTTAATATGTGTCTTTGTTTTCAATGTTATTGTTTACAGTAAATGATGATAAATAAAACAAAGTCATGAACATTTATAGACTGTTTTTTCCTGAGCTACTAAGAGCCTACGATCAGTTTCCTGCACATGTAGGCATCAGTGCTTGAAATTTAGGAGATAGGAATTCCAAATCAGACACTCCAGCGTATCCTGAAGCCTCGGTATTCTCTGAATTTAGAAATAAAGCTCAGTTTGGGAGCTTTTTTCCTAATGCCAAGGCTTAGGAGTAGAAGAACAAACTTCCTAAATATAAAGAGAAGCTAAAAGCTTTTTAAGAAGCACATTATCAATGATGCAGCTGATAGCAGATTTCCCCTAGAGTAATGGGAATAGGACTGTATTAAAGCGACACCTAGCGGCAGATTTTAAATAAACAACAACAAATAAGACTTGTATGTACAATTATTTATAGTTTATCTCACATATATCCTCCTCTCCTTAAAACATGTATACTTAAACATTAGTATCAATTATACAATTGAAGCTCTGTAATTAAAATGACACCTTTCCTAACATTCTACCATGTTATTTGCTCCAAGAATTTCATTTATTGTAAACTAAAAAGGTCAGGTTCAGTAAGTATATAATTTGATAGACTATGAATCAACTAAAAAAGAGATATAAATTTAGCAGAACATTAGTAAGTAGCGGCATTGTAATGAACTTGAGCCATCATACTCCTTGTAGTCTTATTTGTGCCTGCCAAAATGTATTTCCTTCCTCCCTCCCTCCCTCCCTCCCTGGATATTTATTTGTTTTATAGGTACAGATTTTTATCTTGCCACAATTTTTTTTCATTTTATTGCATGCTGATTATAGTTTCACAATAAATATGATAGAATTAAAACAATATGCAAGCAAAAAAAAATAAAGGAAAGAAAAATAATAAGAACAACAAGACTTTCAAATTGTAGGTATATGAAGGTTCTTTTAAAAAGTTTCTTTTTTAATAGCTCACCAAAAATTCCAGGGAGGGGGCCATGCTGATTTCAGTGAGAAAACCATACTGCTACAGAGAAGCAACACCTGTATTATCTAATACATTTGGTTGCATATGATTGGAGGACATAATCCTATGGGTATCCAGGTCCCAAGTCATTAAAGACTTTTACAGTGTAGGTTAACATTTAAAATTGAACTTGGAACAGTACTGGTAATCTATTTCGGCCTTACAATATAAGTGTAATATTCTCCCAATGCCAGGGACCAGTTGACATGGGCCACCATACTCTGAACTAATGATAATTTCCAAGTAATTTTAGAAGCAGCCCAGGCAAAGCACAGTGTAGTAATTTAAGTGGTGAATCATGTTGCTAGGTCCTCTTGTAGCAGGTAAGGATGCAATTGGTACATCAAAGAGAACCCCATGTACAAAGAATAAGTCCATCCTGTTTGCATTCAGTTTGAGTCTATTCAAATGGGTTCCAATCATTATCCATTCATCAGAGTAGAATATCAACAGCATTTCCCCACAGCTTAGGCTAGCACTGTAGATTATACTCAATGTAGCACAGTCTCAAAAGCCACTGAGAGTCAAAAAGACAAAGACAGATGTACTACCAGTATTCTGTTCAAACACAGATCACCCAGGAGAACAATTAATGCCATCTCAGATTCACATCCAAAAATTGAATCCAGACTGAAAAGTTTCAAGATATTTGGAAAATATCACTGAAGGAAGGAGAAATCATCAATAGTTAGCTATTTCTCATGGGTACAATTCAGAAAATATTGTTTTGCAATCTGCTTCTGAGTTAAATGGCTGGGAGTTAAGGGATACCATCAAGTTCACATTCATAATGCAGCCTTTTAAGAGCATAAAGTTCAACCAATTTATTTCTTAGGCTTATATGTTAAATAACTAGTTTGGGGGATTTTTTTTTACTATATTGGAAATATTAAGACCTGTTAGAATCCTCATTTTGTAATTCTCTGTGCTTTAGTTGTCGGGTTCTGCCATTGTCCCAGGGGGGGAGGAAGGGGGAAAAGGGGCTTGTAGTATTTGTAGTGCATGCTTCCTCTATCTGCTTTGATGTACCCTCTTTGGGGTGTGAATGGAATGCCTCAGGGCCATCTGCCTTATTTCGGTGTGGAGGGAGGAAACTGAGGTGCTTTATCGGCTTATTTCCCACAGCTCATTGTCACCTATGGATTGGCCTGTGTGAGCTGACTGGATAGACAGTTGGAATGGGAGGCTGAAGAAACCCATTTCCTTTGGCCAATTAGATGGGTCCATTTCAGGAGGAGTTCCAGGCACCCAGCCAATTGAACTCACAATGGGGGAATAATACAGAGATTCTGATGTTTATTGTAGCCACTGGCATGGAATGGCCTCTGGTTTTGGGGATGATGTGGTTGAGAACTTGGAATCCAAGAGTAAGTTGGAGAATGGGAGAACTGAGGTTCCTGAAAAGGAAGGCTGTGGCACAGGGCAGGGAGCCGAAGCCAAAAGGGGAAACAAGCTCCAAGGTGGTGGCAGCAATGAGTGATAGGGTGTTAGAAGGCATAGCTAAAAAATACCGAGATCTGGCCAAAGTTTTCAGTGAGGAGAGGTCCAACGAACTACTTCCTCACCAACCTACTGACTGTGCCATCAAAATCCTGCCAGAAGTTAAGCTGCCCAAACCCAAGCTCTATTCAATGACTCCTAGAGAGCTTGAGCAGCTGCAGAAGTTCATTGAAAAGAATTTGGCATGGGGATTTATTCAGCCAGCACAGTTGAAGACAGCCGCCTCTGTGTTATTCTGGGAGAAAAAAAGACAGGTCTCTTCACCTATGTGTGGACTCTGAACACTGTTTGTGAGAACAATGTCTACCCCTTGCCATTAATGAAGGACATGCTAACCCATCTTTCCAAGGGGACAATATTCTCCAAATTGGATCTAAGAGAAGCATATTATCGAGTTAGGATAAAAGAAAGAGATGAGTGGAAAACAGTGTTCAGTTGCCCCTTGGGGTGCTTCCAGTTCCGAGTACTGCCTTTGAGGCTGCAAGGAGCATCCGCAGTATTCTTGCAGCTGATAAATGAGGTCCTCCAGGAGCACCTGTATAAGAGGGTTTTGGTGTACTTGGATGATATCCTAATATTTACAGAAACAAAGGAGGAGCATGTTAAACTGGTCAGAGCAGTCCTAAACAAGCTCCTTGCAGCCCACCTCTATGCCAATCTTTCAAAGTGCGAATTCTGCAATGAAAAAAAATGATTACCTGGGCCAAAGGATTTTCCATCAGGGAATAGAGATGGACCTAGAGAAGGTATGGGCAGTGTTAGAGTGGGTGCCCCTCCGCACAAGGAAGCAGCTGCAAAGCTTCCGTGGATTCGTGAACTTCTACAGGCAATGTATTCCCTCTTTCACTCAGATTGCCCTCCCCATCACCAATCCACTAAAAACAAAGAGGGTGGACAAGCCAAAACCCAGTCAACCATTGAAGTGGACTATGGATTGCCAAACAGCTTTTGAGAAACTCAAGAGGCTTTTTTCTGCCGAGCCAGTGTTAAAATACCTAGACCCAGAGAAGCCATTTGTTATCCAGGCCAACACTAGTGATATGGCGGTGGGGGCAGTACTGCTCCAAGAGAATCAGAAAGGGCAATTACAACCTTGCACATACACCTCCAAAAAGCTTACTGAAACTAAACAGAGGTGGGCAGTGTGGGAGAAGGAAGCGTACGCAGTACGCTGGAACCTTCTCGCTTGGAGGCATTTCCTGAAAGGGAGAAAAATCCAGGTGTGGATTGATCACAAAAACCTCAAGGCATTAAAAACCCCAAGAAAGTTATCCCCAAAGCAAGCTCGGTGGTCCCAACATTTCCCAACAATTCTGGTGGCCTTCTATAAAAAAAGGACACTGAAAGCTATGTGGCTAGCTGCCCTGCAGCAAAGCAGAGACAGAGAAAAACGCCAGGATTATTACAATCAGTTGCTAGTCCTTCAGCACCCTGGAGAGAGATTTCTATGGATTTTATAGTAGAGCTGCCAGAAAGTGTGGGAAACACTGTCATTTGGGTAGTGACACATTTATTCTTCAAAAAAGTCCATTTCATGCCTGCTAGAAAATTCCTGTTCATACAGCATATCTACCAACTGCATGGGGCCCCACAATGCATTATTTCAGATAGGGAAATAATAGGATCCAATTCACTTCAGAGTTCTGGAAAGTCTTTTTGGATTTGCTTGCTATCAGTCAGGGCCTGTCATCTAGTCATCATCTGCAAACAAATGATGGGACAGAACGTTCAAACTCAGTACTAGAACAATACCTGAGGTGCTTCATAAATTTCCAACAAGACAATTGGACTGAGCTATTACTCTTTGCGGAAGTGGCTTACAACAACACAGTGCATTCGAGTACTGGTTACACCCCATTCCAGGTGGTGACAGGATAAAGCTTCAATCCAATGCCTGAGTTATCTGTCAATGAACCCACCATCCCTTCCCTAAAGGAGTGGATTAAATAACTACAAAACACTTGGCCTGTGGTTAGAAAAGCTTTGGATGAGGTGAGACAGGCTTATAAGGCACAGGCAGATAAAAAACAAATGGAATCGAAACCATTCAGAGTGGGGGGGGGAGTATATCTCTCAACCAAGTTCCCAAAATCTTTACAGCCCTCGAAAAAGCTGGGCCCAAAGCTGGGCATGCCTCCTCTATCTGCTTTGATGTACCCTCTTCGGGGTATGAATTGAATGCCTCGGGCCATCTGCCTTATCTCGGTATGGAGGGAGGAAACTGCAAAGACCTGAGAACCTTGAGAGAGGCACCTTATCGGCTCATTTCCCGCAATTCATTGTCACCTATGGATTGGCCTGTTTGAACTGACCAGATGGACAGTTGGGGTGGGGTTTCTATTTCATGGTTTTACCTATTGATTTGGCGGGAGGCCCTCAGATCCTGCCTAGATTTCCTGCTATCTGTACCTGCCAATAAAAGTTCTTTTTGAAATGATGCAAGTTTCAAGAGTTCTGCTTTCTTGGTAGGGAAACGGAGGCAGGTCCATTCAAAATCTTTGAATGGGCAAGGTTTTACTGTAGTCGTTGTGTGACTTCCTTCTTTGCTTTGGAAAATATTTTTTGAATTAAACAACAAAAGATTGCTTAGAATATGAATTTGGGAAAGCTAATAATAGATTAAGGGTCCGGAGGTTTTTTTTTTAATTAAAAGTTTTACAAATTTAATACAATATAACCAAACCCCTCCCACCCCTTCCCCCCTCCCCCAGAGCTGATTACAGGGTAACAAATAAACAATCATAATCTAACAAACATTACCAGACTATACTATCAATCAATCCATAACATACTTTAACTCCTTTTCAAAACAAATATTAACTAATTAAAAACAAAAATAATAATATAATTAAACCATAACACTAAAAATAATATAAATTGAACCATATTAAACTATTAATAATAATCTAAAATCTACTCATAAGCAAGATAATACTTTTCAGTCTCATATTTCTTTTGAATGTAATCAATCCATCTTCTCCAGACTGAAATATATTTTTCTTGGGAATGGTCCTTCAAATAGGCAGAGATTTTTGCCATTTCTGCTAAATTAGACACCTTAAGTATCCATTCTTCCATATTAGGCAAAGAATTTTTCTTCCAATATTGCCCCACCAATAATCTTGCAGCTGTTATAAGATTCAGCATCAAATTAATTTCTTTGACATCAAAATCTACCATAATACCCAACAAAAATAATTGTGGAGTAAACTTTACCTTTCTCTTAAAAATCTTTTGAATATTCCACCAAATCTTAATCCAAAAAGCTTTTATATCTCTACAGGTCCACCAAATATGAAAATAGGTTGCGTCTAAACTTCCACATCTCCAACATTTGGGCTGTAAATTAAGATACATGCGGGACAACTTTTGGGGATCCAAATGCCATCTATAAAACATTTTATAAAAATTTTCTCTTAAATTTTGTGCTTGAGTAAATTTTACATTTCTAACCCAAATTGTCTCCCATGTATCCAATAAAATCGGCTCTTGAATATTTTGAGCCCATTTAACCATACAATCTTTAACTAACTCCATTTCAGAATCCAATTCTATTAAAGCATTATAAATTCTCTTTATATGGGCTCGAGTTTGATCTTTAATCTGTTTTACCAAATTCACATCCTCTAAAGTAATACCAACCTTTTGATCTAAACTCCACCTCACTAACAATTGATTATACTGAAACCAAAAGTGTACAATATTTTCTTGCTTCAGCTCAGTTAAAGCCTTCAGTTGCCTTTCTTGTGTATGATCCTTTAAATAAGCAGAAATTTTTGCCATTTCTGCAAAACTAGATACTTTAAATACTCATTTTTCTAAAGTAGGCAAAGAATCTTTCTTCCAGTATAAACCTATTAATAACCTTGCAGCAGTTAATAAATTCAACATCAAAATAGTTTATCATTTAAGTCCACAAAGATACCCAATAAAAATAGTTGAGGAGTAAACTTTATCTTCCTTCTAAAAATCTTTTGAATGTTCCACCAAATCATAATCCAAAATGCCTTTACCTTTTTACAATTCCACCAAATATGAAAATATGTCGCATCTTTATTACCACATCTCCAACATTTGGGCTGTATATTAGGATACATACAAGATATTTTTTTAGGATCTATAAAACATCTATAAAACATTTTATAAAAATTTTCTCTCAAATTTTGAGCTTGTGTAAATTTAACATTTCTAATCCAAATTGTCTCCCATAAATCCAATGAAATTGGTTCCTGTATATTTTGAGCCCATTTAATCATACAGTCTTTAACCAATTCTGTTTCCGAGTCTAACTCTAGTAGAACATTATAAATTCTTTTTATATGGTCCTGACTCTGATTTTTAATCTGAATAACCAATTGTTTATCTTCTAATGTTATTCCCTCTTTCTTATCTACAGTCCATCTATCCACTATTTGTAAATATTGAAACCATGACTGTAGAATATTTTCTTGCCTTAATACATCTAGGGATTTCAAATGCCAATTCGAATGCCAATATTACTGTATGGAGAAGATGGATAGATTATATTCAGAAAAAATATGGAACTAAAAAGTTTCATTTATTTTATGAATGAATATTATAGTAAATATTATAGAGAATTGTCTTATAGGTTATTGGAGTTAAAGGTTAAGTATGATATTTTCTTTTTTTCCCCTTTTTCTTTTTTCTTTTTCTTTTCTTTTTTCTTATTATTACAAATTTTCTTATTATTAACCCTGTATTCTGCTCTGGGAAGTGAAGGGAGGGGGGTTGGGGGTGGGAGGGAGGAAATGTGGGGGGGCAAGTGTAATATAGATAATGGTTGCTTATAGGGGTGCAGCCTGTGCACTCCCCTTATGCTGCGTTCATGGGTTTGATAGAGATGAGAGGTGAGAAAGTGTAGAGAGGAAGTAGGACAGTGAGAGGAGAGGGGGAGGGGAAGAGAGTAGGATGGGAGGTGAGAAAGAGGAGGGAAGTAGGGAATGTTTTAAGAGAGGGTGCACGCGGCCTGGGGGGAGTGGGCAGGTCGTATGAATGGTTATTTTATTTCAAAATTGTATTGTACCTTTTTTATATAATGTTTATATGGAAAAAATAAAAAACTTTTAATAAATAAAAAAAAGACTTCAGTTGCCAATCCTTCCCTACCAAACTAAGTAATTCCTTATAAGAAATCCTATCCAAATTCACTCCCCTAGATATTCCCTCTATTGCATGTCCAGGAATCCCCCAAATTGGAATCTTATAATTTAACCTATAATAATACTTCTTCCAGACATGCAACAAAGCACTTCTCAAAATATGGGATTTAAAAACCTGATCCACTTTTTTGTCATAAATTAAATATGCATGCCCTCCATATAATAAATCTCATCCCTCAAGAGAAAGGATATTTTTATTTGTTAAGTTGAGCCAATCACTAATCAGCGTTAAAGCCACCGCATCATAATACAATTTAAATTAGGCACCTTAAGTCCTCCTCTTTTCCGTGCATCTTGTATAATCTTAAACTTAACTCTTGATTTTTTCCCTGTCCAAATAAACTTATTAATCCCCTTCTGCCATTCCTCCAAATTAACATATTTTTTCAAAATAGGTATCATTTGAAACAAGAAAAGAAACTTTGGAAGAATATTCATTTTAACTGCTGAGATTCTCCCCAGCAAGGATAACTGTAATTTTTTCCAATCATTTAAATCCTTTTGCACTTTAACCCATAATGTCTCATAATTATTTTTATACAATTTAACATTAGAAGTTGTAATATATACCGTATTTTCTGGCGTATAAGACAACTTTCTAAACCCTGAAAATCTTCTCAAAAGTCCGGGGTCGTCTTATACGCCGGGTAGCTGTTCTCTGAATTTAAAACCAATCTACCCCCTAGTGGCCAGCCCTATTTTTTTTACAGAAATAAGCACTAATACAGTGTTTCTCAACCTTGACAATTTTAAGGCATGTGGACTTCAACTCCCAGAATTCCACAGCCAGCAGGACAAAGCATTCAAAAATCCCATTTTTCTACATCGCCCATCACTTTATTCTTTTTCAGGAAAAGCAATAAAGTAGTAGAAAACAGTAAGCTATATAAATTAAGGACATTACATCTACAAAAAAAAAAAAGAAACAATTGATTTACTTCTTATACCTATAGCAGCAATCATGGATATGTGGAAAAAATTTTGATTCAGCAAATCAATTGATTAAGAAATCAATTTTTGATTTCTTCCTGGTCAAAGGAAAAAGACCAAAGTGAAAATTAAGAAAATAGATGATGGGATCTACCAGAGAGAATATTTTAAAAAGAAACATTTATTTGAATATGGTTAAAGAAACAGAAAAGATTCTGAATACATATGTCATTCTAAGAGAGATGAATTCCTTAAATAATACTGTATGCTTTCCCCTCCTTTTATTTTATTTCTTGATATAAGTAATATAATACTGCTGAAATGGCCTTGATGAAGTAAATGTTTTAGATAATTAAATGTGTCTAATTTAGGGAAATTATAATGTATAAAAAGAAGAAAATGTTTTGAATAAGACCTAAAGGATTAGATGACTAGGCACATTAAATGGAATATTTATATTTTATCAAAATAATAACTATATTATTTCAAGGTTTGCAAAGAAGACATTATGGGGAAAGGGAGAAATCAACTAAATGTACTATGTGGATTATAGATTATAGAAACAAATTGTTAATGATTTTTCTTTACAAATGTAAACCCAGCAAATACACTGTTTACCAACTATTAAGTGATTTATGTTTTAAAAAATCAATAAAATATATGGGGAAAAAAATACCAGCTGAGTTCAGGAAGCATTAGGGAAGTAGTGGTAAGCAACACTTGCTTTCTAGCAACAAAGGAATGGAGCTCCTATTGTGCTCATCTATAAATAGAAATTCAATATTGTACCATATTTTCCAGCGTATAAGATGACTTTCTAAACCCTGAAAATCTTCTCAAAAGTTGGGAGTTGTCTTATATGCCCAGTCGTCTTATACGCCGGAATATACGGTACTCCTAAATATTTAACCTTTCTCACTATTTCAAAACCTGTTAATTTAGCCAAGATATCCTTTTCCTTCATAGACATATTTTTCGATAATATTTTAGTCTTATTATTATTTACCTTAAATCCAGAGACCTTCCCATACTGAGTTAAAATTTCAACCAGATCCCTAACCGAGTCTGTCAGTTGAGATAATGTCACAACCAAATCATCAGCAAAAGCTCTCAACTTATAATCATTCTTATTTATTTTTATTCCCTTTATTCTGGATGATTCTCAAATTTTAATAAGTAAAATCTCCATTGTTAAAACAAATAACAACGGGGATAAAGAACATCCCTGTCTAGTACTCTTTTCAATGTTAAATGCTTCTGTTTAATCCCCCATTAATTATAATTTGTGCAGATTGTTGTTGATATATAGCCTTAAGAGCATACAAAAATTTATCCCCAAAATTCATTTTCTCTACTACTCTCAATAAAAATTGCCAATCTAATTGATCAAAAGCTTTTTCAGCATCCAAAAATATCAAAGCTGCAGGGATTTGATTGTTCTTGTCCAAGTACTCAATTAGATTAACAATTTGTCTACATTATATTTCATATATCTTCCGGTTATAAATCCAGATTGATCACTATGAATCAATTGCTTCAAAATTTGCATTAATCTGTTTGCCAATATTTTTGAAAAAATCTTGTAATCTGTATTCAAAAGAGATATAGGTCTATAATTTTTAGGCTAAGTCAAATCTTGATCCTCCTTTGGGATCAATGATATAAATGCCCTTTTCCAAGATGGAGGTACCTCTGCTCCTAACAGAATATTATTAAAAAGTTCCTTCAGTGGTTCTATCATTTCTTTAGATAACATTTTATAATAAATTGCTGTTAATCCATCTGTACCTGGAGCCTTACCAATTTAATTGCTTAATTGCCCAAATGATCTCTTCAGAAGTAATTAAACCATTCATCTTATCTCGTTGATCATTTGGAAGTCTAGGAAAATGTGCATCCTGAAAATACTTTTCTATATCTAAAACTTGTATACTTTCACTAGCATATAACTTTGAATAAAAGTCTAAAAAACTCTTTTTAATCAAATTTTGTTGATATACTTCTTTATCTTTATAATTTATTTTCTCTATAATCCTTGATTTCTGTTTCTTTCGTAGTTGGTAAGCCAACCACCTGCCAGGTGTATTTGCATTACAAAATGTATTATGTTTCATATACCGCAAATTAATTGCAATCTGATCAGCTATTAACATATTAAATTGCTCCTTAAGCATAGTTATTCAAACCTTTAAACTATTGTCCATTGGATTTAAAACAAGAGCCTTCTCTTTACATTTAATATCTTCTTCCAACTCTTTACGTTTCTGCATCTGTTTGCGCCTATCTGCATTGTTCATATGAATCAAAACCCCTCTCATATATGCTTTACTAGCATCCCATACCATTGGCATCGAAGTACCCTTATTCATATTCAAAAGAAAAAATTCCTTTAAGTAATCTCTACATTTCTGTAAGTTCCCCTCATGTCTAAATAAATTTTAATTCAATCTCCAAGTCCTTCTATTCCCATCTTCACTAGATAACTCCAACCATACAGGACTATGGTCTGACAATATTCTAGGGAATATCTTGGTATTCTTCACCCTAGAAAAAAGATCATTAGTAATTTTAAAAAAGTCAATTCTGGAATACGATTGATGCCTGTCTGAAAAAAAAGTGAAGTCTCTTTCTTCAGTATTCCATTCTCGCCAAATGTCTCTAAGTTCTAAATCATCCTTCAAATAAAAAAAAAAAAACTTTAGGTAATTTTGCATGATTAGGAGATCTGAAAGAACCCTTCTTGTCTTTACTTGAATCTAAAACACCATTCCAATAATCCATCATAATAACTGATTTATAATCCAATTGAGTTAGTTTCTGATGTATCATCTTATAAAAATATTTTTGTTGTTAATTAGGAGCATATAATCCAATGATAAGACATCTCTTATCATTGAACAGAGTAAATCTGAAAGCAGAGAGGAAATGAAGGACCTTCTTAAACAGATTAAATCTGAAACTAAGGAGGAGATGAGAGACCTCCTTAAGCAGAATAAAACTGAAAGTAAAGAGGAGATGAAGCAGCTGTTAGAAGATAATAACACCATTTTGAGACAAGATATAGTAACAGCTTTGTCAGGCCTGGCTTCAGTGGTCGTGAAATTGGATTCCAGAGTGGAGGAGGTCGCTGATAAAGTTGATTTTATTGAAGATAAATTTCAGGATATGGAAAGAAAGGTGGAAACTTCACAAGAGGATATTCTCATGTCCCAGTACAGGGAAATGGAGTATGCCTTGAGAATCAGGGGCTTGAAAGAAGATTTGAATCAAGACCTGACACAGATGGTGCTTAATGATCTAGCTCTTGTTTTGAATATGGATAAAGATGAATTACACAGAGAAGTGGAAAAAGTCTACAGAGTCAATTCTTGGATTGCGAAACAAAAGAATTTGCCAAGAGATGTGGTGATCTATTTTTCTAAGAGGTCTCTGCGTAATGAAATCTTACAAGCTTATTACAATAAGAGATTTCAGATTGCCGCCCAAGATGTCATTATCTTAAAGGAAATTCCATCCAAAATTTTAAGAAACAGGAAAGACTTTGCTTTTTTAGCTAATGAACTCAAAGCAATATCGATGTCATTCAGATGGGAGATTCCTATGGGTATTGTTTTGAGCCATGCGGGGATGCGTTATAGGCTTAACACGGTTGTCAAAGCTAAGGAGTTTTATAATACGGTCCTGGGAGCAGGCTCATCTTTACCTATGATTCAGAAATCTTTGGGTGGCAAAGCGGTGGAACAGCAATCTGGAGGGCTAGGTCTGATTCCTGCTGGGAAGTCACAAGTGGAATGGCAATGTCAAACAGAGGTTAAAGAGCAAAGGATGACCCATGCAGCACATAGACGTAAAGAGAAGGAACAACAGAAGAAAGAAGTTAAAGAATCTACTTATGAAAGTGCTTCATTGCCGGTGGGAGGAGCAAGACCCAAGAGTTCTGCAACACATTCATCAATGGCAGACCTTCAGGCAGTCTTCTCCAGGCTCCTGGTCAAGGGAGATGGCAAAGTTCCTGACCTGGAATGTTAACGGCCTTAACTCCCCTCAGAAAAGAAAGAAAATCTCTCACTACTTAAAACAACATAACAATGATATCATTTGTTTGCAAGAAACTCATATTTTACTTAAAGATCAAAAATATTTAGTTAATGGTCGTTTGGGCTCACACTTTGTATCTCCTGCCCCTGGGAAAAAAGGGAGAGTGGTTATTTACGTTAAGCAAAATTTACCAGTTTGTCTGGTAGAATCAGATCCCCAAGGAAGATATGTAATGGTTGAACTTGGTTTATATGGTAAGAAAATACTTCTTGTGGGACTGTATGCACCAAACCAGCAACAAGAACAATTTTATAAACTGTTACATCAGAAAATAATTTCGCTGGACTATAGATCCGTTATATTAATGGGGGACTGGAATGGTGTTTTAGACACACAAAGGGACAAAAAAGGTTCTTCTACCCTTTTTAAACAGGCTAAATTACCTAAAGCTTTTTTTGATCTGAAAGAGGACTGGGAATTGAGAGATTACTGGCGTGAACGTAATCAAGAGGAGAGAGACTTTACCTTTTTTTCAGATAGACATCAATCTCTTTCAAGAATTGATTTTTTTTTATTACAACTGACTTATATAATAGGGTAAAGAACATAAAAAATTTTTCTAGGACATTGACGGATCATAGTCCGGTTTGGATGGAGTTGATTCATGAAAAAGAGGAGAGGAGATCCTGGAGGGTGAATGAGAACTTATTTAGACAAGAAAAGAATGTTCAAAAGTTAAAGGACTGTTTAAAGGATTATTTTGTTTTGAATATGCATAAGGGGACATCAACATCAATGGTATGGGATGCAGGTAAAGCTTTTATGCGTGGAATTTTGATAAAAATGAATAACGTTCATAGACAAAAGCAGATTCAGAAGCGTAAGGAATTGGAAGAGGAGATTAAATTAAAAGAAAAGTTTTTGATTTCAAATCCTTCAGATGAAAAGATTAAGGAATCTATAAAGCTTTTAAGAGCACAATTTAATATGTTGATGGCTGATCAATCTGCAACTAATCTTTTGTTTATGAAACAAAATACATTTTGTAATGCCAATAAACCAGGGAGATGGTTGGCTTATCAATTAAGAAAGAAACAGAGACAGAGAATAATAGATAAAATAAATTATAATGGTAAATTAGTGTATCAGAAGGAACTGATTAAGAAATCTTTTCTAGACTACTATCAAAAATTATATAAGACTACTAATGTACAAATTTCAGACATAAATAAATATTTAAGTGAGGCTAACTTTCCTAAATTGACAGAAGATCAGAAGCAAGAAATTAATGGTCCAATTACCAATGAGGAGATTGTGACGGTTATTAAGCAATTAAAATTAGGTAAAGCGCCAGGTACGGATGGCTTGACATCTATTTATAAAACTTTAGTTGAAGAGATGACTCAACCTTTAGTTGAGCTTTTTAATAATATATTGCAGGGTGCAGAGATCCCTCCATCATGGCGCAGTGCTTTTATATCCTTGATTCCAAAAGAGGATCAAGATCTTACTTTACCAAGGAATTATAGACTCTTTTAAATGTAGATTATAAGATTTTTGCAAAAATTTTAGCTAATAGGCTTATGAAGGTTGTCCATCAGCTTATACATAAGGATCAATCGGGTTTTATAACTGGCAGGTACATGAAAAATAATGCTAGACAAATTATCAACATATTAGAATATTTAGATAAGAACAACCAAGTCCCTGCAGGGCTGATATTTTTAGATGCTGAAAAAGCTTTTGATCAATTGAACTGGCATTTTATGTTAAGAGCAATTGAGGAGATGAATTTTGGAGGGAAAATATTACAAGCTTTTACTGCTATATATCAAAAGCAAATGGCACAACTTATTGTTAATGGGGGTTTGTCAGAGGTTTTTATAATAGAAAAAGGTACTAGACAGGGATGTCCTCTGTCACCTTTGCTGTTTGTTTTAACATTGGAAATTTTGTTGATTAAAATCCGAGAATCGCAGGAAATAAGAGGAATAGAAGTTAATAAAAAAGAGTACAAGTTAAGAGCTTTTGCAGATGACTTGGTGGTTACTTTATCTCAACCTACCTATTCTGTAGTTAACTTATTACAGCTGATTCGTCAATATGGACTTGTTTCGGGCTTTAAAATTAATAATAATAAGACTAAAATATTAGCTAAAAATATGACTATTCAGGACAAACAGACTTTGGCTGAGTTGACTGGTTTTGAAATTGTTGATAAGACAAAATATTTGGGGGTCACTTTATCTGTTTCTAATGAAAAATTGTTTAAGAATAATTATGAAAGGCTGTGGGCCAATGTACAGAAGGACTTGAGGAATTGGGAGAAGTTACAATTATCTCTCATGGGACGAATTGCAGTGATTAAAATGAATGTCCTGCCCAAATTTCTCTTTTTGTTTCAAATGTTACCTATTTTAAAGAACGAGGTTAATTTGAATGAATGGCAGAAAGGTATTAACAAATTTATTTGGGCAGGGAAAAAACCAAGGGTAAAGTTTAAAATTATGCAGGACTTCCGTGAGAGAGGTGGACTCAAGGTACCGAATTTGAAATTATATTATGATGCAGTGGTTTTTACGTTAATTAGTGATTGGGTAAACTTAACAAATTCAGAGATACTCCATTTGGAGGGATGGGATTTACTTTTTGGTTGGCATGCCTATTTAATATTTAATAAAAAAAGTGGATCGGGCTTTTAAATCTCATATTTTAAGGATTTCTCTACTTAGAGTCTGGAGGAAATATTATAAAAGTGATTTTAAAATACCATTATGGGCTATACCTTGGCATGCGATAGAGGGGATAAAGAGAGGTGTTAAAATGGATACGGTGTCTTATACACAATTACTTAGATGGGATGGTCTAAATTGGCAGTTAAAATCTTTGGAAGATTTGTTACATGAAAATATTACCTATTCTTGGTTTCAATATAGACAACTATTAGATAGATGGAAGATGGATCGTAATTTAGGTTTGCTTAGAGAAGATCAAAATCTTTTCAAGCAAGTAAAGGATCAAAGACAAACTCATATTAAAAGAATTTATGGGGTGCTAGTGGAACTGGATTCAGAATCAGAATTAATTAAAGATTGTATGATTAAATGGGCGCAGAATTTTGGTGAACCAGTTCTACTGGATACCTGGGAAACTATCTGGGTGAGAAATGTTAAGTTTACACAAGCCCAGAATTTAAGGGAGAATTTTTATAAAATGTTTTATAGATGGCACCTTGATCCACAAAAGATGTCTCTCATGTATCCTGACTTACAGCCTAAATGTTGGAGATGTGGCTGTTTGGATGCCACTTATTATCATATTTGGTGGTCGTGTAAAAATATAAAAGCTTTTTGGATTAAGATATGGTGGAACATTCAGAGAATTTTTAGAAAGAGGGTAAAATTTACTCCACAATTGTTTTTGCTTGGTATTGTTACTGATTGTGATGCTAAGGAGGTTATATTGATGTTGAATTTGATTACAGCCGCAAGGCTGCTAGTAGGTCAATATTGGAAGAAGGAATCTTTGCCTACTTTGCAAGAGTGGTTTTTTAAAGTATCTTATTTGGCGGAAATGGCAAAGATTTCGGCTTTCTTAAAAGAGCAAATGCAAGAGAAATTTTTTGCTGTATGGGAAAAATGGATAAATTTTATACAATTTAAATTGGATATGAAAAAATACCATTTAGCTTTTTTATAACTTGTATAAAAACTCTACTTTTTTTTCTTTGCTTTTTTTAAAAAAAAATATTTTTTTCTTTTTAAGGTTTATAATTCTTTATTCATATATATTTTATTCTTAATTATCTTATAATTTTGTTAATTTCTTTTAATTAAGCCTATATTCTGCTCTGGGAAGCTCGGGGGGAGGGAGGGGGTGATTTGGGAGGGGTTGGGGGAGGGTTGTATTGTTTTTTTTTGTCTTATTGTAGTTGTTATTGTTTTTTTCTGTCTTTGTAAAAGTTTTTAAAAAAATTTTCAATAAAGACATCTCTTACCATTTAATAATAAATCAATAATAACATATCTTCCTTGTGGGTCAGAATCAATTAACTTCGGCGATAAATCTTTCCTCACATAAATAACTACTCCTCCTTTTTTCTGCGGAGCAGAGGCTGAAAAATGTACTCCCAGCCGGGAGTTAATCAAATACTTTTGATCCTTTAAAGCAATATGAGTCTCTTGCAAACATATAACATCATTCTTATGTTGTTTCAAATAATGAAATACTTTCTTTCTTTTCTGTGGTGAATTCAAACCATTAACATTCCATGTCAGGAACTTTGCCATCTTTAGTGACCTGAAGCCTTCGGAACACTGCATGTAAATCTGCAGTCGATGACCTCTTCAGTCTTGTTCCTCCCACTGGCTCTGAGGTAACCGCTTGTGTCATAGCTCCAACATCTACCTTTTGTTGTTCTTTTTCTTTACGTTTATAGGCTGCATGAGTCATTCTCTGTTCCTTTGGGTCTACTTTTATCTCCAAACACTGCTGCATAGATTCAACCAACAATTCTTCTCCTACTAATGACATTGCTCCTACAGCCTACTGTCCTTCAGACTTGCCTTCATTTCTTTTAGATCGTGGAGATGGTGGTGTACCTGCCTTTAGAACAGAAACATAAAAATCTTTTGCTTTTAAAATTGTGTTAAGTCTGTAACATGTCCCAACATAATTCACCACTATTCCAACAAGTACATCCCATCTGAACTGAATCTGTTGTTTCTTAAGCTCCTCAGCCAAAAAAGCAAAGTCCTTTCTTTTTCTAAGAATTTTTGGAGGTATTTCTTTTAAAATTATGACATCTTGAGCTGCAATTTGAAATCTCTGATTATAAAAAGCCTGTTTAATTTCATTACAAAGTGATCTTCTGGAAAAATAAATAACCACATCTCTTGGTAAATTTCTCTGCCTCGCAATCCATGAGCTAACTCTAAAAAAAATTTCTATCTCTTTCAACATTTCTTCAGGTTCACATCCCAAAATGGAGGCTAATTCTGCTGCAATTTCTTCTTTCAGATTCTCTTGCACATTCTCCTTCAACCCTCTTATTCGCAAAGCATATTCCATATCTCTGTATTGTGACATAATAATTTCATTCTGTGCTGCATCAACATTATTTTCAACTTTTTCAACTCTGTCCTCTAATCTTTCAACACTTCCCACCACCTCATCCACACACTCATCAAGACGTTCTATAGGAGCTGCAAGTCCCTGGAGAGCCAGCACTATATCTTCTCTCATCTCATTATTTTTCTGCTCCAAAAGCTCTGCTGTCTCATGTTTAATCTGTTGTGCAGTTTTCTCCAAAGCATCCTGTAAAGCATCCTGTAAATCTTTAAGTGTGAGTGCCTGAGATGGGGGGGAGGGGGGAGGAGACTTAGGTTTAGATTGCTGTATAGTCCATATTACTGGAGAAGAAATTGAACCTTTAGGAAGAAAAGAATTCCAGGGCGTTTTGAAGCCATTTTCCAACTTTAAAAAAAACCCACTTCTCATAGCAAAATGAAATAAGGGGATAATAAAAACAAATCCCCCAAACATAAGAAAAAAGAAGCTGACTCTTTAAATAAACAAAGTCCGTTACATTGTTTAAACTTTGTTGCCAAATGAAAGTGAAAGTCTTTCTTAACAATGTCCTTTCAGACAAAGAAACGGGATTCCTCCGCCATTTTTTCCTCCCTCCTTTTGTTAAAATAATAAGTGGAGAAGATATTAATTCTTTCTTGAGTTAAAGTCCAAATCATCACAATTCTGATCCTCCTGAACAGCTCCATCTGCTTTTGATTTTACTCACAATTCTCTTTAAACAGCAGATGTGGAAGCAATGTCTAGCTTCGTTCCGAAGAACAAAGGCGTCCTGGGATGCGGAGATAATCCAGACTCCGAGGGAGTTCTCACCCTTCATCTCCCAAAAGAAAATTTTTGGGAGACTAGAGGAACTCGGCCTCTATCTGGAAAAACTCACCTTCTTCCCTTCACCCAGGAAGAAAGGTTCCAAGCCGCAAAACAGCTGATGATCGCTGTCTTTGCCGGCTTTAACGCATTCCCGAAACGGACAGTTAAGAAAAAGCCGCCATCAGCGCGGCGATCGCCACCAGAAGTTCGGGTCCAGAGGTTTTGAATTAATTAGAAGAATGTTTCCCAGGGAAACTGACAATTGTTTTTTTAAAGAAGAAATATAATAATGGGTTCTTGAAGATTTGACACTAGAGGGAACTAGAGGATAATTAATTAGTTTTGTTAACAACAACAAAGAACAGAGCAAAAAAAATCCTTAGTGGGTGTTTTTGAATATTAGTCTTCAAAATAACTTGACCACTAATGGATGAAATAACAACCTCAGGAAATTAATCAGTTCTTCTGGGGTGCCAAACTAAGGGTCCTTAAGACAATAGCTTTAACTCTTTGTCACTTGGAAATCACCACATGCTGGAAAACTAGACGTTGCTCTGAATGAAGGTAGCAAAATTATTACCAGTTCAACTGGCATTGTCCAACCTGCTGTTCGCAGAGCAGCAGCAGCATACAGAGAGGGGCATAAATAATCAATATTTAGACCACACACTCTCGATAGTTTACAACCAATTTATCAAAGATTAAAATCTAGGAAAAGTTTCCTTAGGGCGATGGAATATTTCAAAGAATTTGAATACAGAATGGATGTATGGAAAGCTACAACACTGGATAGAACCAGTAAAGGAGCTGACACCTGGGTCTGACAAAAGCTGGAAGTACGGAAACTGTTGAAGAGACTGCGCACAGATATAACAAGATCCAAAGACACTCTGAACAAATGGGGCTATCCAGTGGCTTCTGTTCTTTGTGATTGTGGTGACATACAGAAAACAACATATATGTATACCTGCCCTTTGTGTCCTGATCAGTGTACACTTGAGGACCTCATGGCAGTCGGACAGAATGCAATTAATGTTGCTAATTTCTGAGCAAGATCTGTTTAACATGTACATAATTTAATCATATTTTATATTTTAACTTTTATGTTGTGTAATATGCCTTATTTTTATTGTGATGCTTCTGATACAAATAAACAAACCACTAAATCAAACTGGCTCTATTTTATAATATAAATATTTTATGATATAAATTTGGATAACCTCCTTTCTAAATTTACTAAAGAGATCTGTTAAAGTCTTGGAGGACTTTATGAGAAGTGAAAAAAAGGGTTTATATTAGTTTTTAATCTAGTTCCTCTGGGATGCTGTGTAGCTGAACCATCACCATCTCAATCATCTTCTCCGAAAAAAGATTGGAGACCAGATGATAAATCCAGGACCACAGCCTCTTCAGCAAGGAGTACATTGTGGTTTGATGTAATGATTTAACTCTAAATACAAGGAAATGATCTGAATTTGTGAGCAAATTGCTGTTAGATGATTTTTTTCAGCTAGGTTGTTCTGAATCATGGGGATATTTTCATGGGAAAATATTGCCAGGGTTTTCTACTTCAGAATTTATTAAATTAAACAAAATGTAGAAATAAGAGCTCATTAAAATACCCTCAAGCCATCTTTGATTACCCAACTACGTCATGGTAGAAAATAGCCAGTTTTATAATATTTATGTCAATTGTTGTCAAAAGACAGAAATTATTGCTGCTGCTAGACATATATGATAAAAATTTGCTACATAATGTTTTGTTTTTAGGGAGCGGGAACTATGCCCTGCCATCTTAGACCTCTCTGACTTTGTCTTTTGTTTTACTCTTTGTGAACAGTTTATATTGTTGTATATAATTACCATCCATTAAATAATCTCTTTTGTATTATGTATCTGAAAAATACCTGAAGCAGTAAAAGAGGAAGCAAAGAAGATCTGAAAAATACAAAAAACATCTTTTGAAAATTTAATCTGTTAATTATACATCTAAATTTTAATTATATATTCAGTATATTTGGTTCACTTCTATTTTAATGCATATTCTTGCATTATGTTATAGACTCATGTCTCCATCCTATGCTAGCAACAAAGGTAATTCTAGCATTATTATAAGCTATTCTTTGACAAACTACCACATAAAGAAACCATTGCGGTTTTGCTGTTAAACACATCAGTACTTTCACAAGGTTTTGCTAGCAAACCAGTGGTAGATAACATGTAAGCCATCCAGAACTGTGAAGGGGCAGCAATAAATTTAATAAGAAAACAAACAAACTAGAAACCTCATTAAATACTGGTAATGCTTGTAAAATCAGATTTAACACCCCTTCCCATGTTTCATGTGTAGATTAACTGTGGTTTTCTTTATGTTTTTGTATACTGGGTTTTTATAAAATGAAATAGTCTTCCAGTAAGTGGATCTCCATCATCCAAAAATTTAAGAATTGCAACCACTATCAATCTTTATGACTGGCAAGAACCAACAAGGGATTAGTACTGTCTGTGTAATATATAAATGTCTTTTGCACTGAGCATTGGTGTTTTCTAGGAAAAATGGAATATGTGCTGTCTACTTATGAGAAACTATTTAAAAGCATGACATCATTGACCTACAAGATCATTCCATGCAATTCTAAATCTTGGTCCTACTCAAAAATCAATAACTATTGCTGCCAATGCTTATCTTGTTGACTATTATTCTAGACAATTTGTGCCTGGATCAATATAATAAGCATAAGGCACAGTATCTGGCAGGGCAGATATTGGAAGCAAATTCCAAAATGGAGTTTTGGCAGAATCAGTTCAAATTACAACTGTTTTATTTAATGATGTAACTTTAAGAAATGTTTAAATCAACCTAATCACCTCCTTGCAGAGGATCTAGACAGAAAAGCCTGTAAAATTCCTACAAATATTTAACTATTATATATATATATATATATATATATATATATATATATATATATATATATATATATATATATATATACACACATACATACATACATACATACATATAAAATACGAACACCAGGAGAGTATAAATATAAAAATTTATGCAAATTTTCCATATAAAAATATATGCATATTTTCCATAAAAACTCATTGGGTTGACTTTTGGCTAATAATTCTCTCTCAATCTGAGCTAATACAAAGAGAAGTTATTTTGCGGAAAAATAGGAAGGAGCCTGGGAGGTCCTGTCTTGGGCCATGAATAAAAGGTGGGATGTAAAACCTTCTTATTCTTATTCTGGTTTGTTGCACAGTCAACCAGATGTTTAGACTGGCTTTAGCATTGTCAGGTCCCCAAAGAAATGTATTTTAACCCTATGCCTATTTTCTACTTTTCTGTAACCTTTCTTTGTGGCCTGCCATTCAGTTGGGAGGGGGGAGTCCTTGGGAATGCTTTGCACTGTCTGCAGAGATTCTGAATCGAATCTCTTTCCCTTATCTGAGAGATGGTTTGCGCTTGGAACCAGAAAAAATCGAAAGTGAGAAAGACCTTGAAGAGCCCACCGAAAAGACCAGCTACCAAAACACCATGCCACCTGTGGATTGGCTGGGATTCAAATGAACACTCTGGGGGGGAGGAGTATTGAATGTTACTTTTAGTATACTGCTTCGTGGGTTTTTCTCTCAGACCTCGCCTTAATTCCCTGCTGTCAGTAGCCCCTAATAAAAGTTCCTTTTGAGACAATGCCTGTTTCAAGAGTTCTGCTTTCTTGGGTGGCTTAGCTGAGATAGGTCCTTACAGACATTTTTGTCCACCTACTGAGTCCTACAGATATGGATATTTAATGGTTTTAAAGGTATTGTCACAGGATGCAAGCTGTTTCAAGCAAAGCTGTCTTTTGCAATTGACTGGTGGTAATTTTGTTAATGCCTATGGGTGTTCAAGTGGTGCTTTAGTTATTTTGGGATTGCACCCAAGGCACCTACTACTATCAGTACTAACTTTGCTTTCTTTTGCTACCGCTGTCCTATTTCTATTTGCAGGTTTTTGTATTTTGTTATCTTCTCCAGTTGTTTCTTTTCTATTCTGCTATCTCCAGATCCTGCCACATCCACTATCCAGACTTTTTTGTCTTTTTTATCAACAGTTGCTACATCTGGGGTGTTATGTGACAGGTGCCTGTCTATTTGAATTCTAAAATCTCAGAGCACTTTAGCTTCTTCATTTTCTATTACTTTCTCTATTTTATGATCTTACCAGTTCTTGCTTGCAGGAAAATAGTATTTCTTCTGTGTGATCTTATTCCAGCAGCTAATCAGGTGATCCACTGTTTCTTCAACTTCTTTGCAGTGGTAGCACTTGCTACTTGTTGATGTCTTCTTAATTCAGGATTTGTACGCATTTGTTTTTATAACTTGGTCTTGTGCATTCACCTATTTTTCTTGGTAAGCAGAGTCTGTCAACCTCACTGCATGGATGAAGGGCATAGTTCATTGTCATTATTTTTCTTTTCCTATCCAGGGCTTTTAGTTCTGCTTGAATCCAGTCACTATTCCAGCTGTGTATCTAATGGCTGGAATTGCCCAGGAATTAATTGCCTTGATGGTATTGCCTCCATTGAGTTTGGATTTTAAGATCTTCTCTCTCTTGATGTATTCATTTCTAATCTTGTTCTTGACTTGAGTGTGTTTGACGTTATCAGCTGTTGAAGGATGCCCATGTATTTGTAGTGATTGTCTTCATCCAGACTCTTGATGTTATTTTTATAGGTCATCTTGTTTCATTCAGTTTAACTATTTTTCCCCATTTGATGGTGAACGTGGCACATTTGTTCACTTCAAACACAATATCTTGGCTGTATATATGGACAGTGTTGAGGAGGAAACTACAGCCCAATCAGCCTGATATCAACACTTGGGAAGATCCTGGAAAAGATAATCAAGCAACAGATCTGTGAATACCTAATAGAATAGAATAACAGAATAATAGAGTTGGAAGGGACCACCTGCTCAGACAAATAGTTGTCCAATCTCTTCTTAAAAACTTCCAATGTTAGAGCATCCACATCTTCTGGAGGCAAGTCGTTCCACTGATTAATTGTTCTAACTGTCAGGAAATTTCTCCTTAATTCTAGGTTGCTTCCCTCCTTGACTAGTTTCCATCCATCACTTTTTGTCCTGCCTTCAGATGCTTTGGAGAATAGGTTGACTCTCTCTTTTTTTTCTTTTCATTAAACTAAACTTACCCAATTCTTGTAACCATTCTTTATATGTTTAACTTCCAGTCCCCTGATCATCTATGTTGCTCTTCTTTTACTCTTTCTAGAAGAAAAGTTACAATCAAAAGCCAACATGGATTTGTCAAAAACAGATCATGCCAAACAAATCTTATTTCATTCTTGGCAAAGTGACTAAATTAGTGGACAAGCAAACTGCTGTAGTCATAGTATAGTTGGCTTTCAGTAAGGCATTTGATAAAGTAGACCACAACATACTTCTTGGTATGCAATAACAGATCTGTAATAATAGATTATTATTTCTTTATTTTCAATCACTGTATATTTGCAATGAGTAAATAACTCTCTTTCCAGTACCTCTGTAGCCACTGGCCCTAGTTGTTCAGTCCTGAGCCTTATAGCCCATTTTTCACCAGATGTCCAGGAATTCTAACATCTAGCACAGTCCTTGCTGACCTGTTTGATGATTGAGCAAGTCTGGGTTTCTATAATTTATGTCTCACCATATTATTTATGGGAGAGACACTGTTTGATTGATTTCTCCGATGAGAACTGTCCATTATGTTTGAACTTCTGGCATAGCTCTCATCTTCTTCAGATTACACAAGCCCCATAACCACATCCAGGTAGTGCCTCAGGGAGTTTCTTATACTTATTGCAAGACTTCATTTCATTTTAAGCTACAAAGATTTTTTTTGGTTTTGGCTTATATATTGTATGAATGCAGGTATGCCACTTATAGACATTCTTAGCACAGTATATGAATTCAACTCACTATACCTTTGTTCAACAAATCATAATGAAAACAAATGATGTGTTCATTCGATATGGAAATTCGGCCAGGGAATGAATATATGAACACACAATTTGCTGGGGAATGTTTCTACCTATGAAATATATGTCTGAATCTAAATATGTTATGTTTCCTTTAGACAATAGATAGTTGAATAATCCCATTGGATCATTTTCCGTGTTTTATTTTGTAGAGTCTCAAAGTTTATTTGACTTTTAAATCATAGGTCCTGAAGTTATCATTATTTCATATTATATGGAACAATTGTAAAGCAGATAGCAAAAAGATATAGATTACTGAGTTGTAAATGGTAGACTAGCTTTTCTGTAGGTAGTGCTTTTCAAGCATGTTTAATCATAGTAATCATATTGGTTTGGTTAATGGCTGTAGGACTGCAGTAGTAATACTTTAGTAGTAATACTTTAATGTAGACAGCACCCATTTGGAAAAGGTTGGTCTACTGTCACCCTAGTGTTCTGAACTAGGATCAACTTTTGACTCATACACATAAACCAAGACAGATGTTCGAGGAAACCAAGCTCAATTGTATTAAGTATAACCTTAGTTGTTTGTCATAGCCAATAATAAGTTAAATGAGAAAACAGCAAAGATTTTGAAATTTAGTAGAACAAAGTAGAATATGGAAGAAGTCTAAAATATTAGTGTAGGATTTACAAAAGATAAAATCACATGTGGCCTGTGAAGCGACTTGTAGGGAATCTAGTTTAAAATGCTTCACAATACTTTAGTTAAATTAGATAGATTCTAGATTTTAATCAGGAGCTATTCCACACTGTAGTTTAAGGTGTTTCTCTCTGATATTCTCCTGGCTGTTTTTTAAGACAGCTTCAGAAAGTCCAGCCCATATTGTATGGACTGTATGACAATGGAACTGGGCTGGGCTCATTTTGGATTATAGTTACTACAAGACTTGATTCTTGTGCCCCTGCTTTTTGCAACTTTTGTGCAGGCTAATCTACCCATATTTCCTTTTTCCTATTCCTTTCACAAACTTCAGGAAATAAAAAGCAATAATCTATGATGTGCTTGCTCAAGCATTTCTTAGCATCCTATCACCTTTCCTGCAATGTAAAGCTGTTTCTAAAATCCAAAGATATAAACTCTTGGATGTGTATAATTAGTTTGCAAATCCTTTCTTTTATTAGAATTAAACAGGAGCATTAATTATGTTGACAATCTCACAAGCTGTTATTGCTTCTTAGCTTTAGACCATATGGGCCAAGTAGACACATTCTAGGCCACAATATTCCCTATCTTCATTCTTCAGTGGTCTTCCCAAATTCAGGAATGCTTCCATGGTCTTATCCTGGATCACTTTAGAAGAAACAACTCTTTAAGAGCTAAATGTGTCTAACATCCATTCTGGTTCACCAGCTATTCAAATTTAACACCAAGCAAACTTCCTGCCAGCACATTAGCCCCATTTATGCATTCTTTCTCCCCATGAAAGCTTCTATGCAAGTACAATTATTTATCTCTTTAACTGAACATTTTTCCTAGGTCAAAATAACATGGGCCAATTTTGTGCCCTCAGAGTGATAAAAACATAACATAATTTCCAGTCCAATCTGAAAGATAATCTCTTGCCCTCAGAAGTACCTATGTAAGCCACTGGATCCTTGTAAAATTAAACGAGTGTCCTCCTCTCAGATAGGTCATTGTTTATTGATGTTCATTATGACAGTCCATTTTCTACACACACACACACACACACACACACACACACACACACACACACACCATCTCAGATATTCAGGATATCCTGAATTATCTTTTCATTAGTCTCCCAACAGTGATTCAGCACAACCATTCTTAAATTTGGGGTAAATGCTTTGGACAGATTTATTCTTGCTTCCAGAGATGAACCAAAGGTTTCATCTGCTATTCTCTTACTGTCCTCAGAAGCCACTGTCGGATGGAACAGATACATCCATATGCAGCACTGTGGATTACAAGCATCCAGATCCTTTGGAGGACAAAGCAGAAGTTGAAGAAAATGTGGAGAATGATGATCCACAGGAATGCTTCACTGAAGGTATCATGGTCAGAAAACAAGCTCTACTCATCAAATTTGCAGATGACACCAATTTTTTTGGGGGGGGGAATAGCTAATACTTTTTTAAAATATATTTTATTATTTTTTTATAATAATCTTTAGTACTTAGTGAACAATATGTTGTCTGGGTTCATATATTTAAAAACAATCAATAGTAATTATTTTCTATAGTTGATCAATATGTTAGTTGATAATATATTTCCTTGATCCTCTCTTCTTCCAGCAATATTCTCCTTTTGTCTACATTAAAGAAATATAATTCTTAATACTTTCAATATATATAAAGTTGGGTATAAACATTTTTCTAGTATTTATACATATAACAATAACATCAACATATAACATTTTTTCTAATCAGCTTATGTTTCAATTGTCTTTATAGAAGTCATCTTAAGTTATTATATGTCCTGTTTTCAAGATTCTTATTTAAGCTTTATTTCCCCTCAGTACTGAAACCACTCTTATCAGTCAAAATTTTCCCAAAATTCATTACTTTGAATATCCAAACTTTTCATTCAAATACACCATCTCAATATTTTTACATTTCATATATTATAAATATATTATACTGCTTATATATCTTATCCCTCTTACTATAGGGCCCCTTTTTGCCCAAACTTTATCTATTCTTTTGACCATGTTCAAACAAGTATTTAATCATATAATACACCATCTAGCAATCTTACTATAGGGCCTCTTTATATCCATACTTTAATCTTATTCAAACAGATGTTTAGTCATATAGTATTCCATCTGGTACATTGAATCACATCTCTTAAATCTAATTCTAGTCTTCTTCTTTTGCCAGGTTGTTTTCCAAATCAGTAGGTTTAGCTTGCCAGGTTGTATTTTTGTAGATATTGTTGGGGATAAAAAAGACAAATTGAGTATTCATTTTTTGTCTCCCACACTTTAATGATTCTCCTGACAACTCTTTAGTCCATTTTATTAAATCTTCTTTTTTGTCCTCAAGTTTGTTTTGAAGTCCTGGTAGATAAAACATCATTTTTATTTCCTTTATTGTAGCAAAAGTTTGTGGATTTTCTTTTGTTTGTATTAACTTATAGTTCTCTTCATTTATAGCTTTCATATTTAAGTCATTTTCCTTTGATTTGTTTTCTATTGTCTGACTTATTTGTTCATTCTTTATCGTCATTTTTTGAGCATTGTTTAATTGTGAGTTTAGGTTAGAGATATGTTCATTTATGTTATCAAAGTTGTTTTTAATCTCATCATGATTTAGACAATTGTCGTTTGAATCTGTCACAGCATTGCATATATTTTCTCCTGGAATATATTTGCTTTATCTTGAGTCATTATTCCTGCAGATCTCTGATGTCCCACACTAGGGTCTTCAGGAGGAGGTGTTTTGTGTAGTTTTCTGTCACTTTTAGATAAATATATAACATCCATTTTATCTCCCTCCAATAGGTAGTCTTTCAACGGTGCCATAATCTCTTTAATTAGTTTTATCAAACCAGCCCATCTTAAAATCTAAACAACCAAATCTTGTGTACTTATCTTTATATATAGTTTTTGTAATCCAATGCATTCCAATTATCAAAACACCACTGAAAACAGTATTTTGTAATAGTTCTTTTTTTCAAGGATCTTATGATTATCAGCTAGCCAAGATTTCAGTCCAAAGTGTTTAACCACCTGAAAACTTTCCAATGACTTCTCCTTTAGAAGATTAGCCAAAGGCCAAAGTTTTTCTTTCTCTGCAAACATTTCTTAAAAATATAGCTCAATGTGTTTATAATCCCAGAAAGTCAACAAGTTTCTAAACATATATAGTTTCACTCTGTATTAGATAGCCCAATGCTTTGTTCCCAGCTGTTTTTTGCTATTTCTGGGCATCTTGCCAAATTCTGAGTCAATGCAGCTATAGTTTTCTCTAGTCCTCCACTAGGTGTCAGTAGCTGTTCATTTCCCAACTTTTAAAGCAAAGAGTTTTCTTAGTTTTCAAATTTGTCCAGACTGTAGTATTTTAAACCTCATTTCAATATATTTTTGTTCCCCATAAGAGTTTATTTCTCCACTTCCATCTATGGGAGGGTGGGGGTGTAGTTCCCTCCCTTCTCACTTTGGGAGGATTTTTGCTTCTTGGAGATCTTTTTCAGGAAATCAGATACAAAATAGGAGAGAGAAGATTGAATTCCTCACCCAGTTTCAAGCACGCTGTTCACCATTGTTCTGGTTGGTGCCTTTGGTTGGTTGCAAGTTGGTCTGATCACCGAGGTGTGGCCAGCCTTTCTCCTGTTGGGTTAGAGGGCTTCCCTCAGATTGAGTGAGATGACTGCCATTGTTCTGCGATCATCGGGGTGCCCCTCTTTCTTTGTCACTTCTCTGGAACAACTTTAGACCCATTTAGGGTCCCCTGGCAGGGCAAAATTAGCCATGGGATGTGGAGCTCCGCAATCCCTCAACTGTGCACTATGGCACAAAACTGGAAGTTCATCGGGAAATAGCTAATACTTTAGATAATAGACTCAAGACTCAAAAAGGACCATGGTAGACTTGAACACTGGACCTTATTCAACAAAATACAATTGAGTAATGAGAAAAGTAAGGACCTACCCTTAGACAAGAAAAAACAAATTCATAGATATAGAATAGGTGGTACCTGGCTTAATAGTAGCAGTGGTAAGAGATGACTAGGTGTCCTGGTAGACCACTATTTTTATGAGCCAACAGTGTGCTGCAACTCCCACAAAAACAAATGCAGTTCTAGGTTTCATCAACAGAGAGATAGTTTCAAGATCACATGAAGTGGTAGTCTGCTTTATGCTGCACTGGTGAGACCACACTGTAAATACTTTTCCAGTTCAGTTCACCATGGTACAAAAAAGATATTGAGATCCTAGAAAGAGTGCAGAGAAGAGCAACAAAGATAATAAGTGATCTGGAGGCTAAATCATATGATGAATGATCAAGGAACTAGGTACCTCTAGTTTAATGAAGAAAGGTATTAGAGATGATATGATAGCAATCTTCCAGTAATTGAGAGGCTGTCATAGAGAAGAAAAAGAGTCAACTTATTCTCCAAAGCATAAGGGCAGGACAAGAAGCAATAGATGGGAGATTATCAGAGATCCAACCTAGAACTAAGGAGAAATTTCCTTCAAGGTCACGTCCAACCCTATTATTCTGATTTATTTATTTGTTTGTTTGTTTAATTTATATTACATTTGTTTGTCACCCATCTTGCAGCAAGGCAACTCTATCTTCTATGCTTTTCAAGTATTCTCTTCCAGTGCATGTGAAAAAGAGTGCTCCAACATAATGCTAATTATGTAAGAATTATTATTGCATAATTTTATTAATTTATGTATAAATACATAATTAATGTATAACTAATTAATCAATTGTGTATTAAGGATAATTACTATGATCCTTCTCATCTTTTTACTATCTTCTCCAATTGGTATGTTAGGATTATATTACTTTGTTGTTTGTCTGTGCACTAAGTGTTTCTGCACCGGAGAGAAATTCCATGTGTGTCCAATTACACTTGGCCAATAAAATATTCCATTCCATTCCTGTCAGGATTAGGGAGTCCCAAATTGTGTGGTCAGCATTAAAAGCATATGAGAAAATAACAAAATGTCTGTGTAATTTGCAGTGAATGAACATTGCAAATACATGGCATAGATTTAAAACAAGGTAGAGCACCTGCAGTGTTAATTGACTCTTTCTTCCCTTGCAGCCTGTATTCAAAGGTGTCCTTGCCTCTACGTTGATATCAAAACAGAAAAGGGAGCGAAGTGGTGGAATCTTCGGAGAACATGTTTCAAAATTGTGGAGCATAATTGGTTTGAGACTTTCATTATCTTTATGATTCTCCTCAGTAGTGGTGCCCTGGTGAGTGTTTCTCTTTTGCAGTGAGTTTTCCCCCTACAATAATACAAATTAGAATGAGAGTGATTTTAAATTGCTCTAATAATAAGTTTTTTCTTTAAGAATATAGGCTCCTTGATGAGTGTAGCACCAGGTAACTGCAAATAATATCCAACAAGATTTACCTTGATGATTTAGATTTCTTATAGGAATAAACTATTATGGTTAGCTAAGTGGATAATAAAGCAGTTGGCTAGAATTTTATCAGCCCAACCAGTAGCATTTTAAGAAATCAAGAAGGGATAACATCAGGACTTCAAATGATAATTTTCAAGTTCCTTGTGGCTATTTGCAACAAGCATCTGTTCACTTCTGGATCAGCTGTAGCACGGTGTGGAGTCAAAGTCTAATGGGCATGATAGATCTCTGGATGCAGAAAAAACTATTTATCTGAGGAGCAGTTGTTCCTCAGTCCATAAACAAATTATTTCAAGTTCACTAAAATGATCATTTAGTTTTATAATTTGCTAAATTATCTTTAAGTGGTAGAATATGTTTTATTGGAAATATGGCTATGGGAAATAGGAAGTAAACAAGTTGTTAAATGGCAAGTAGAAAAAGTTACATATAGGTTCTTAAAATATTTTATATAGTTCTTATGCTTATTTAATATAGTGCTCATTTAAATTTTACAAGCCTATAAACATGTTGTGTTAATTAAAAGAGTAATAAGAAGATATATCAAAGCAAGAATAAACTCACATGTCTAATATCATTATACAAGAGAAAAACAATGTTTTTTTTAAAATAGAAAAATAGCACTCAGCACTTCTGCTAAACTTCTATCCTTTCAAAAGAATGATGTACATAAAAAAACTCAAGGTAATGATATGGTTAAGATATCATCTAGATCAGTGGTTCTCAACCTTCCTAATGCCGCGACCCTTTAATACAGTTCCTCACGTTGTGGTGACCCCCAAACATAAAATTATTTTTGTTGCTACTTCATAACTGTAATTTTGCTACTGTTATGAATAGTAATGTAAATATCTGATATGCTGGATGTATTTTCATTGTTACAAATTGAACATAATTAAAGCATAGTGATTAATCACAAAAACAATATAGCAATGCTCGCTGGAGAAGCTTACTGTTCCTTGCTCAAAAATGTTGGGAGGAAGGGAAGGGGAAGGAAGGAAAGAAGATTGAAGGGGAAAGGAAGGAAATGGAAAAGGAAGGAGATTGAAGGGGAAAGGAAGGAAGGAGAAAGATTGAAGTGGAAGGGATGGAGATGGAGATGGAAGGAAGGAAGGAAGGAAGATTGAAGGGGAAAGGAAGGAGATGGAGAAGGAAGGAGATGGAAGGAAGGAAGGAGAGATTGAAGGGGAAAGAAAGGAGATGGAGAAGGAAGGAGATTGAGGGGGAAAGGAAGGAAGGAAGGAAGGAAGGAAGGAAGGAAGGAAGGAAGGAAGGAAGGAAGGAAGGAAGGAGAGATTGAAGGGAAGGGGAAGGGAAGGAGATGGATGGATGGATGGACAGATGGAAGGAAGGAAGGAAGGAAGGATTGATCTTTGGAGAGTCATGTTTTTCCAGATGGTGATGAACTGCAACTCCCAGCATTCCCCACTCTTCCACAGTGCTTTTTAGGGCTGCTGGGGATGGTAGTCCAGTAAGGTCTGGAGACACACATAGATGCCCTCCGATGGTGAGGGAGGCGGGCCGGATGGCGCAGGGGAGGCTCCGGCACGGCACGGAGGGTGGCCAGGGCAGAGCGCGGCCGGGCAACCAGGAAGCGTGGGGACCGACTCGACACTGCAGCTCAGCTCAGCCAGCAGCAGCAGTAGCGCATTGCCAGAGCAGGGTGGGAAAAGAGGGGGTGGTGGTGGCAAGTCATGAAAGCAGCATCCACACGTTCAGGATGCAAATGCCTTGGATGGTTTGGCTCCCCCACCCCTTTATTTACTGATCTGCCACAAGCTCGGGCAAACAAGCCTCAAGGAGTTCTGAACAAGCAGTTGTTTTTTTAAAAAAAAAAGCTTTAAGCAACGAGGCAGAAAGGGGAACTCGCTCACGGCTCTCTTTTTTCCCCCTTTCTTGGCTACTGGGAAGGCAGCAGCCAGAGATGCCGCTGCACAAAGGGAGACAGAGAGAGGGGCGAAGGGGAAAACCTCACTCAACTTTCGCCCTTATCAGACCGGTTCCCTTCTGGTCGAACCCCACCCACCCACCTGCCCCCTTCACCTCCTGCTACAGATTGATGCTACCCCTCGGGAGTATTTCACCAGGCTTTTTTTTTTTACATTGGCCCTGCACTTCTCCCAGACAGAAGCCAGGCAAGAGGACCTGAAAGACGCCAAGCAGGAGATTCATAGCCGTAGTGACATGGCAGTAACTGCTCTGTGATGGCTAGCGCAGCCCCGCCATGCTGCTGAGGCGGCTGCTTTCCTGTCTGCCCGAGCTGGCTGGTCAAGCCAGCATTGAGCAGAAATTCACACTAGTGTCGGTTCCTAAGACCATCAGAAATATGTGTTTTCTGATGGTCTTAGGTGACCCCTGTGAAAGCGTCGTTCGACCCCCAAAAAGGTCGCGACCCACAGGTTGAGAACCACTGATCTAGATCAAAATTTGATGTTAGGCTTATAATACTGTTGTTTTTTGCTGAAACCCTGAAATCCTTCTACTAGCAACCTAAATAATGGTGTAGGAAAGTGAACATAACATCATGGAGCAACAAGTCTCTGAGCACAGGCTTAGCAGAGATGAACTGAATGTATCCCCATGTTCTTCCTTCTGGCATCTAGAAACATTGCTTAGGTCCATCTTGGTTTCTACTTATTCACTTTAGAAGCATTCATTGCAGATTTAAGTATTAGACATTGAATATGGGATTCCCAGGAATTTTCTACATATTTCCATACCTATCTTTACAATGTCCAAATTGTTGTGTATAGTATAACTCCTGTTCAGTAATACAAAGGTATGCCCAGAAAGGTAAAGGCATGCTGTGGCTGCTTTTGCTACTTTTATGTATTGTCAAGAGGTCTCATATACTGCTCTGCTTTAATTCCCCTTTCAGGCTTTTGAAGACATCTATATAGAACGCAGACATATAATTCGCACCATCTTGGAGTATGCTGATAAGATCTTCACATATGTTTTCATTCTTGAGATGCTGCTCAAATGGATAGCCTATGGGTTCAAGGTCTATTTCACCAATGCTTGGTGCTGGCTGGACTTCCTTATTGTTGATGTAAGTTGCAGTTCTCTTTAAGTGAGCATTCTGGGAAAGATTGCCAAAGATTCCTTTGGCCTTGCATTAAATCTGATTAATCATGTGATTCTGTTAGTTTCCATTTCAAATTTTAGCCCCCTTGATTCCTTCTGATCAGGACACCATCTGTAGAACAGAATAACCAGTAGAATGCTAAACAATATATAGTTTCTTTGGTTTTGCATAGAACTGAAAAATTTTGGTTCAATACTGCTTTTCTCCCCAGCTGTTAAGGGAGGCAACAGAAAAATTGCAGACATAGCTAACATGGAAGGGAAGCGATGTGTATGGATGAATCTAAGCTAGTCAGTAATCATCCTTCTGAAAGAACCTATTCCTCATCACTGACTCTCCATCTATTAGTGTAATGAATGGCAAACTGTATATGTACACAGTCTGGATGTTGTCTGCTTAAAGAGGTACAATATTTTAACACTGGTACAGCTAAGGATAACTGTCTCACTCATGGGCTGGGCACAAGATGAAAGCAACATTATAGGGAAATGGTAGAAAATATATTGCCAATATATGTTTGAATCATGCTTATATTCAAGCAGAAAAAAGCTCAGGGGATATAGGAAATCTGACCTAAATGCCTCCAGTGTGCAAGATATAGAAGTATTCCTTTTTCTGTAATTTCTGTCATTTGTTACTACTAACATTTCATTTTTCTTTTTAACCAGGTCTCTTTAATTAGCCTAACAGCAAACTGGCTAGGCTATTCAGAGCTGGGAGCTATCAAATCCCTGAGGACACTCCGAGCATTGAGACCGCTTCGGGCATTATCCAGATTTGAAGGCATGAGAGTAAGTGTGGTATGACAGTCCATGATTTTATTTCTCCAATTTCCTTCCATGCAGTGAGCATTTTTGAGGATCCGAATATAATTCCTATAGAAAATAGCAGTAAAACTCAAGCCTGTATTTAAAGAATTTACAGTATAGGTTACCATTTTTTTCTCCATTGTATTTACATTTTGCTTTCTTTAAATGAAGCTACTATAATAAACTTGGGATAGTTCCATTTTGTTCTGAGAGATGATCACAAGCCCAAGACTATTCTAAACGTTATAAATAGATGGAGATAAAAGTTGGAGCCATTTCCTCCAGGGAATGATGATGACGATGAAGATAATGATGATTTCCAATTCTCAATGATTCTAAACAACTCACAACATTAAACCAAGAAGTTACAAAAAAAAACCCAAAAGAAAAATAAAGAAAAAACCATGGCAAGTGACCAGGGTGAAGAGTGACATTTGTCCCTTCCCTTGCCTTTACTTTCCAGAGAACAAGGAAGGGTCCCTCCTGAAACACTTCCTCCACCCTTATTCCTTCTGTGGCTAATGTAATTCTTCTCTGCCTGTTGCCCTGGTTGCATCTCTTCCTCCTGTCTCCCATTCTCATAGCCTATTACGCCCCCAAGCAGTGGGACAGATCCTTAAGAGTTTCACTTGTTTTTTTAAAATTATTATAACATTATTTTTAAATTGTATTATAAAAAATTATGCAATTATTTATTTATTATGATATGATGTTTTAGGAATCATTTCCCTTGATTATTGCTTTACATAAATATATAGACTACTGGTATCTTTGAATTATCTAGAGCAAGTGAATTCGCAGATTGCCAATAACTGTGAAATATCTATGGACAGGTTAATGTTCTATCTTACTGCCTTTTCTGCACTAATATAAATTTAACTTGAATTCTGTTCTCTAACATGTCTGTAGATATAAGCCAAAAACAATATTTTAAAAGGGCCGTATTCTGAATTTGTAAAATATTGAAATTGATTTACTTTTATTAAATCCTGAGTAGATTCTTTCTCTTGATACTAGGTGGTTGTAAATGCTCTTTTGGGGGCCATCCCCTCCATCATGAATGTCCTCTTGGTATGCCTGATCTTCTGGCTCATCTTCAGCATTATGGGGGTGAACCTCTTTGCAGGGAAGTACTATCACTGTGTTAATACCACCACAGGTGAACTCTTTGAAATCCAACATGTAAACAACAAAAGTGACTGCATCGATCTTATCAATGTTGAAAATGCCACTGATGTCCGTTGGGTCAATGTCAAGGTCAATTTTGACAATGTGGGCTTAGGCTATCTCTCCCTTTTACAAGTGGTAAGTAAGCATGCTTTTCCTTAGGAAATATTCTATTTTGCCTGGAACCTGACTTTCTTATATAGAGGTGCATATGAGAATCTGCCAACTAAAGAACTAGCTAAAACTACCCTCCTCAGCTGGTCCTTTGACCTATTCAATCCTAGCCAATAAGTTGATTTCTTCCTGGAAGAAATAGCTTTGAACCCAAATTATTGTGACCAGTTTTTAGTCCAGTCCAGTGTTTTAAACATCTGAACCTAAGAGAGGCACTCTAGAGAATAAAAAGTTGACCTGGATATGTAGAGAGAGGGAACCAAAAACCTCTTATTGTTGTAATGACAGCATCCATTTTAGTACATCTTTCTTAATATATCAAATTTCTAATGTCTCCTTTTTCCCATACTAACATTAAAAGATTTCTTTAATTAGCCCTACTCAATTCTTGTTTTGGGGGTGGGTTTGAAAGAAAAATCACCTTTGTCTGAGACAGTTTTTGTAAGTTTTGATATGTTTTGTATGCTGTATTTTTAGTCAGCCCTGGCATTCCAAATTAATAGTGTCCCTACTAACATTCAGCTTGACTTATCTGCTCAGAATGCCTTATTTTTGTCAGCAGACTGGTCTGTAGAACTATCTAGGACACTCACCAACTGTTTTGTTATGATCAGTGTGAGGATGCTTTGAGATTAATTTTGGTGATGTCTGTGGCTGTCTCTCCCTAGTTTGTAATTTTTTCTATTAATTTCCTATGTTTTCTCCTGATTTAAACTAATTTCCCCTGATTTCCCCTGAACCAAACCAAACTTTCTTTGCTTGTGTGATCAGGAGAAAACCCAGCTTTCAAAATATGCTTTTATTTCTAGAATGTCTCGTATTCCTTCAGAATGAATTCTATTTCCCCCTCTAAAATAGGAGTGATGATGCTTACCCTTTACCCTCACTGAAGCTACTACTATTCAAAACACTTTGGATCATATAACCCCCTCCACAGGTTCACATTCAGAAATGTGTTCCTGCCAGTTACATTGTACAGGAAAATAATTTCAATTCATGGGAGATAGGTTTCTACTTTTATTTGTTTTTATGAAGACATTCCCTGCTGATGTAAGCATATACTATTCTATTTCCTCTTCTCCATTTGTTCTTTAAAAACTAAGCCAAATTATTCAAAACAAACATATTTGTTCTTCCTGTATCTGCTCATTCAATATAGTAAGGTGACCAACTTTTTTACAATGAAAAGGAGGACACAAATAAATTGAAGAAAAAAATATCGTAAATAAAAGAAACATTTTATTCATTGCAACAATAATACAGACAACTTGCATGTGCAAAGTTTGCCAGCCAGGTGTTTTGGCGTGCTCAGCAGCAATTCCTATTGGCTTTCAAAAGCCAACAGTGGGAGTAGCACAGCTCATGCAAAAGTTGGAAAAAAAAACCATCAAAAAAAGGTGCCAGAATGCCGTTCTGAGCGTTCTATGAGGGGAAAAAAGCCCTGCAGATTAGACTTCAAATATCGAAAAGAAGGACATGAAGGAGGACACTTTTTGAGGGAGGACAGAACTTACAAAAGGAGGACTGTCCTCCCTAAAGGAGGACGGTTGGTCACTTTAAATATAGATTAACAGATGGTTCTAATTTTCATTAAAAAGAACATGCTAATAAGATAATATAATTTCCTTTCTCTCCCTGTTGTAACAAAGTCAGTTGTGTGATTAAATAAACACGGCTGTCCTCATCCTTTCTTATTCTCCCTTCATGAAGAAATTCTGTTTTTTATTCTTTTTTTCCTAAAAAGTTTAGAAAATGAGAATGAAAGATGTAACTTCCAACTTGAGTTGCCTCCTCTGGGCTCTGAGTTTATATATGGTTTTACAAATTCAGTGTCCTCTATTTCTGGGGTCCCCAGCCCCCAGTCTGTGGACCAGTATCAGAGCCCGGCATGCCAGCAACTGGTCTGCATAAACAAACAAAAGCCCCATCCGTGGGATGCAGGCAGCACACAAAACCATACACTCTCCAGTCTGTGGAAAAACCTTTCTTCATGGAACTGGTCCCTGGTGCCCCACAAGGTTGGGGACCTCTGCTCTATTCTCAATCAAAATAAATATGTCCTGCATTGTTCTACTTTGTAGGCCACTTTCAAGGGTTGGATGGACATCATGTATGCAGCTGTTGATTCCCGTGAGGTAACTTGAAAAGACAAATTTGCTTTCCCTCTTCTGAAGCTTTAATGGAGGATTTAACATGAGATTCATTGCTTCCTTTGCTTTTCCAGCAGGAGGAACAGCCTCAGTATGAAGTGAATCTCTACATGTATATATATTTTGTCATCTTTATTATCTTTGGGGCATTCTTTACTCTCAATCTCTTTATTGGCGTAATCATTGACAATTTCAACCAGCAAAAGAAAAAGATAAGTGTTTTTAATTTTTTTAAAGCATACGCTCTGTCAAATAAGTAGTTCTGTAGATGTTTTTATCAGCAGTACAGAAAATTAAATTACCCAAATTGCAAGCTCCCTGCAACTATTGAATGGAGCCAGACTATTTTCCTTTTGGCTATTCTTATGCAAAAAAGAGTACAGTGCAGGGGTTCAGAGTCTTTACCAATGGCAGAGTTTTGGAATTTTATGACAAATGTTGGTCTGGTTTTCCATAAAGTTTGCTATCTACTTTCCAAGCATTTGAATTACATATACTGGAACTGATCAAGGCAGAAGCATGAGATAATCTTATAAACATTACTTAGAACTGATTCACAGATTGCTATGAATAATCGGTGAGCCTTTAACTACAGATTGAATAACTGAATTATAGTTAAGTTTTGCTGCATGTCCTGTACTACAGCCTTGGGATCAGAGTTTCTAGAGCCCAGGAATCTATCCTAAAAAACAAGGCTGTTGTATAGGACATGCAGCAAAATAATCAATGAGCATGTAAAGAACGGAAAGTTAATTTGAGTGAGAGCTCATTCCTTCCTGAAAAGCACATTTAACTTACAAGGAAGAAAAATAAAATCTTTTTATTAAAGCATTCCAACAAATTTGGGGGGAGACAGACAAATACATATTACCAATAGTGACATGCTTTGGGACTTTGATGCATGGTCTCTGCTAATAATAACCTTATTTATATTATTATTGTTGTTGTTGTTGTTGTTGTTGTTATTCATTGCACAGTCAGCCAGATGTTCAGACTGGATTTGGCATTTTTGTCTACCTATTGAGTCCTTACCAAGGACCTGGGATAGGCAGATCTGGATGTTTGATGGTGTTACATATATCGTTGCAGGATGAAAACTGTTCCCAATAAAGTTGTCTTTTGCAATTGACTGATGGTGAATTTGTCAATGCCATTGTTGCTACTTTCTCATGCCACTGCTTGTAGTCAGTCTGTGTGATCTTCTTGCAGCAGCTTAGCAAATGCTCCACTGTTTCTTCAGCTTCTTTGCATAGGCAGCACTTACTGTCTGTTGCTGTCTTCTCAATTCTGGCTTTGTAGGCATTTGTCCTTCAGGCTTGCACTTGTGCAGCCAGAATTAGTCCCTCAGTCTCTTTCTTCAACTTTCCTGCTCTTAGCCATTACCAGGTCTTGTTATTATCTGCTTTTCCAGCTAAGTTTTTAATGTATTGGCCATGTAGTGCTTTATCTTCCCATGCTTCCATTCTGTTCCTCGTTTGGTCTTTCTTGTAGGCCAGTTTGTTCTCTCCAGTAGTCAATAAGCCTTCCTGGTATACTAACTTCAGTGCATCATCATCATCATTATCAATAATCATCATCATGATCATCATCAATTCAATTCACAATCTTAACAGTTCATGTCCTAACCAAGGACCTAAGAGCTGTTAAGGCAATGTCTGAGAATATAAGCAGTTCTGAGTAAGGTAGGGGTTTTTTTTTGCAAACTCAGAATATTCAGGTCTAGTAAGTTCAAAAATTCCATGTATCTAGGCAACCCTTTGAGTATTGCTCCAAGGGTTCCTATTACTATTAGTACAACATTGATTTCTTCCTCCACAATAGCTCAACTTCTATTTGCAGATCATGGCATTTCATTATTTTTTCTAGTTATTTCTCTTCAATTCATGCATCGCCTGGTATTTCAATATCAATGAACCAGACTTTTTTCTTTTCCACAATATGATATCAGGTGTGTTGTGGCCAGATGTCTGTCTGTTTGGATTCAAAAGTCCCATAAGACTTTCATTTTCAATAACTTTGTCAATTTAGTATTCCCAGTAATTATTGCTGCATTCGAGCCCAAACTTCTGACAAAGCTTCAGTGTATGGTTTTGGCAACTCAACATGATGTTGTAAATAATCAGACTATGAGATTTTGCTGCAGCCACTGAGAAAGGGATCCACTGTTTCATCTTTCTTGTTGCATAAGCAACATTTGCTGTTGTTGCTGACATGTTGAATTTTTGCTTTCATGGAATTAGTCTCTAAGGCTTGTTCTTGAGCAACCAAAATGAAGCCTTCAGTTTCTTTCTTTAGCACTTATGATCTCAACCAGCTCCATGTTAGCTTTGTATTTACCTTTCTTTCAATGTCCTTCAGGTATTGACTGTGCAAAGGCTTCTTTTTTCAGTTAGAAACTCAATACTCAATTGTTTCCTTTTGATATTCTGCTTTCAATCTTGTTGTTTTCAAGAGGTTTCCCTTGTTCACCTCCTTTAGCAGAGGCTCTTTTTTTAATGTAGTTATTTAAGCCGTGTTTGTTACAGATAAAACAAAAACTCTTCCACAGTTTGTTTTATCTGTAACAGTCCTCTGCCATCCTGAGATCTAACCAAATACAATTGATCAATATCACTTTTTGGGTGCAAAGTATGGTTCATTGTCATTAGTTTTCTTGTCTTTTAATCAGAATAGAGCTGGAAGGGACCTTGAAGTTCTTTTAGTCCAATCCTCTGTTCAAGCAGGAGAACCTATACCCTTTCAGACAAGTGACTGTCCAGTCTCTTCTTTAAAACCTCCAGTGATAGAGCACCCACAACTTCTGATGACAAGCTGTTCCACTGGTTAATTGTCCTCACTGTTAAGAAGTTTCTCCTTAATTCCAGGTTGCTTCTCTCCTGGATTAGTTTCCATCCATTGTTTCTTGTCCTACCCTCTGGTGCTTTGGAAAAGAGATTGACCCCCCCCCCTTCTAGGTGGCAGCCCCTCAAATACTGGAATATTGCTATTGTGTCTCCCCCCCCATCCTTCTTTTCTCCAGACAGTGTTTAAGAAGAGACTGGACAGCCATCTGTCCAAAATGGTGTAGGGTTTCCTGCCTGAGCAGGGGGTTGGACTTGATGACCTCCAAGGTCCCTTCCAATTTTATTATTATTATTACATTAGTCTCCAGGCCTTTAATCATCTTAGTTGCTCTTCTTTGCACTTTTTCCAAAATCTCAATGTAGTTGGAAGTCTGGATATGAGTCTGAATGTAGCTAACTGAATTCATAGCTGTCACTAAGCTATGATGTGGTGGCATTGGGCTGGATTTAGTGTGACCCCAACCAATGGAGGCCAACAACAAAGCCATGACTTAAGAGCAGGGATCTCCAAACTTGGCCACTTTAAGACCCATGGACTTCAACTCCCAGAACTCCCCAGCTAGCTGGATGGGGAATTCTGGGAGTTGAAATCCAAAGGTTTCAAAAGTGGCCAAGTTTGGAGACTCTTGACTTTGAATACAATGCATGCCTAACATCCAGATTTTGATTCAAGTTATCAAGTTCTAGTTGAGTCCAATCACTTATACCAGTCAATATTATATTACAGGCACTGCCCAAGTGTTAATTGCCTTTATGATATTTCCTCCACTCAGCTTTGATCTCAAGATTTTCCACATTCACTTTATGTATCTTGTTGAAGTAGCTCCCTTGACTTGGTTTTGCAACAGGTCCAAAACTCCTAAGTATTTGAATCCTTCTTCTGGTGTTACTGCTTTTATCAGCTCTTCATTATCAAGTTTGAATCCATCATTTTCAACAATTTTTCAGCAATTATTGCACATTTGTCAATGCCAAATTGCATTTCAATGTCTCTGCTAAACTCCTCAGTACTTTTCAGCAGTGAGCCCAATTATTTTTCCAATAATTTTAAATCATCCATGTACAGCAAATGGAAAATTTTCAAGCCTTTTTTAGCCAGTTTGTTTTGTTCAAAATGCTTGTACAAACAATAGAGGTGACAATGATTCCTTATTTGATTTCAACTTCACCAAGTTCATTACCACAGGCCATCAACTTAGCTTGCCATAGCTTCATGGAAGTCTTCAGGAATTTGTGGATGTTGCTCCTAATTCCAAAAATGTCTAAGCATTTCTCAATCCCTCTCTGTATAACAGAATCAAATGCTTTCTTATAATCATTCCAGTGCCTTGAAATAACAGGAGTCATTAGAAACATCAGAGAGTTTGTGCAAAGATCAATGGCACAATGGAAGACATAGATGCAGAGAGATTGGGAGAGGTTAATATCAAGAGAGGAATATTTCAAGAGAATTCACTATCACTACTACTATTTGTCATTGCACTGTTTCATCTGTCATCAATATTGAATAACTCAGGCCATGGCTATCAAATATCAAAAACATCTGCCAGACTATCCTACCTCCTTTACATGGACGATCTGAAGCTGTATAGGAAAAACACTATCTGAAATAGAATCACTGCTCAACACTGTCCATATATATAGCCAAGATATTGAAATGGAGTTTGGATTGGACAAATGTGCCATACCTATTATCAATCCAGGAAAAATAGTGAAAACTGAAGGAATCAAAATGCCCTACAAAAATAACATTAAGAGTCTGGATGAAGATGATTACTACAAATACCTGTGTATCCTTCAAGCTAATAACATCAAGCACACTGAAGTCAAGAAAAAGATTAGAGGTGAATACATCAAGAGAGTGAAGAAGATCTTAAATTCAATGGAGGAATTACCATTAAGGCAATCAACACCTGGGCAATTCCAGTCATTAGATACACAGCAGGAATAGTGGATTGGACTCAAGCAGAACTAAAAGCAATGGATAGGAAGACCAGAAAAATAATGACAATGAATCATGCCCTTCATCCTCGCAGCAGCCTTAAGAGACTCTACCTACCAAGGCAAATAGGTGGACATGGAATGCTGCAAGTACATCAGATGGTTGAAGAAGAAAAAATGGCTTTGGAAGAATATCTGAAGGACAATGAAGAAGATGCACAGAAGTTAGTTTGCCAGGAAGGTTTATCGACTACTGGAGAGATCAAACTGGCCTACAAGACAAAATGAAGAACAGAATGGAGGCATGGTAAAACAAAGCACTATATGGCCAATACATTAAAAAAAATCAGGGAAAGCAGATAATAACAAGACCTGGAAATGGCTAAGAGCAAGAAAGGTGAAGAAAAAGACCAAGGGACTAATTCTGGCTGCACAAATCCAAGCCTTAAGGACAAATGTCTACAAAGCCAGAATTGAGAAGACAGCAACAGACAGTATGTGCTGCCTAGGCAAAGAAGTGAAGAAACACTGAACCTTCTGCTAAGCTGCTGCAAAAATATCGCACAGACTGACTACAAGCAGCAGCATGATAAAATAGCCATAATAGTGCATTGGAAGATCTGCAAGAAATATTATTTGCCTGCAAGCAAGAACTGGTGGGACCATAAAATAGAGAAAGTCATAGTAAATGAAAAAGTTAAATTGCTCTGGGACTTTAGAATTCAAACAGACAAGAACCTGCCACATAATACTCTGGACTTAACAATTTCGATAAGAAATATGAAAAAAGTCTGGATAATGGACGTGGCAATGCCTGGAGATAGCAGAATAGAAGAAAAAGAACTAGAGAAGATAACAAAATACAAAGACCTACAAATAGAAATAGAATAACTGTGCCAAAGGCAAATAAGGGTAGTACCAATAGTAATAGATGCCTTGGGTACAATTCCAAAACAACTGGAGTACCACTTGAACACCATTGGCATTGACAAATTCACCATCAGTCAATTGCAAAATATGGCCTTACTGGGAACAGCTTCTATCATGCGACAATAACTTTAACACCATCAAACATCCAGATTTCTTGATAAGGACTTGATAGGTAGACAAAAATGCCAGATCCAGTCTGAACTGGACTGACTGTGCAATGAATAATAACAACAACAATAGCAATAATACATGATTTCACACTATGTCTAATGACATTGATTCTTTTTTTTACTTTGGAGGGAAAGATATCTTTATGACAGAGGAACAAAAAAAATACTACAATGCTATGAAGAAACTAGGTTCAAAAAAACCAGTGAAGCCCATCCCAAGGCCCCAGGTATGCCATTCTCAAGATCCAAGTCTATGGTCAGTGTCCATAGGAAAAAATTTCTCAGACCTCGCCCTCACTTGAATTTAGATATAAAAGCTAATTTAACTATTCAGAATATTAGTTTTGTCTCACTAAATGATAGTACTATATTATTTCCACAATTTAGTAACTTTTCTTGGCTATAAAGAAACAAACAGAATAAAAGTTGTATGCAGAATTAAGTTAGTTTGCAAAGGTCAGTCATTTTTTTTCAGATACATACATGTAAACCAAATATTCTTCCTTTGAGCCAAAAAGAAATAAAAGAGCATAGTCAATCTTTGATTCAATGGACTTTGGCAGGGCAGATTTCAGACACAACCGGCAAAAACTCTTATACAATGTGTTTCTGCACATGCATAAAATCCCATTTGGATTTAATGGAGATTTTGCTTTAACAGGCATTTTTTCCTTCTCCCTTTAGTATGGTAAATTGAGAATTTACTATACAAGACTCTCGGGGTCATAAAAATAAAGAATTGCTATGTTATGACAATTGCTATAAAGTCTATTTTACAGAAGGTAAACATGAAGAAAAAAATTGAGGTTCCTAACAACTTTTCATATACCCTTAATCTTTTTCTACCAACATTTTCTATGTCTTTCTTTCCTTTGCATCCAAGTTTCTTTTTCCTGGATTCCAAGTCCTACATTTCCTACTGTTTTCTAATACCAACATCTTTACAGCAGTTGTGAAATTGAATATTGTATACTAATGGTCCCTACAGAGGCAAACTGATATTATTAAGTGATTCCTGGTAATTCCTTAGATCATTATCTCTCTCCAAGGCCTCATGGATCAGGTGTTAAGAGGATAGTGATGTCACCACAAATGGTGAGATTAAAATATTTCAATTTACTTTATAGAAGTTAGTAAATATTAAGGGTGACATTGGATGAATTAGACTTTACGGGAAGTATCACACCCCAACATTAGGCATTTCCTCACTAAAGTTCAACAGCACTATCTCAGTAAATTCTAAAGTCTACCAAATGGACTGTGAATCACCAATTCCTCTCTTAGGAAAGCTCACAAGTCACAGAGTCAGATATCTTAGCAGAATATGAGATTCTAGGGCAATACAGTGATCTTGTTTTTTCTTAAAAACATAAGGAATCTTTAACTTTTTTAAAAAAAATAAAAATAATAATTCAAAGTCAAGAGACTTGTTTCTTCTTTTAAAAAGTGAGGTTTGCTACTTTTGGTGTCTTCAACCACTTCAAGGCAATAAAAATTGGAAAATTTTATTTTTGGGTGGCACACTGGATGACTTAGATTTAGTCCTTCACCAACTTTTTTCTTTGAGTTTTTCTCCATTTTTCTTCCCTTTCTTTCGTTTTCATGTTTGTCATTGTCCATGTGTCTTGCACCCTTCCTGTCTTTCTGTCATACACGCATGCATACCTTCCAAATTATCGAAGAACAAGTATCAAGGGATGATCTTTGACTTTGTGACTCAGCAAGCTTTTGATATAGTCATCATGATCCTCATTTGTCTTAACATGGTAACAATGATGGTGGAAACAGATGACCAAAGCGAAACCAAGATAAATATCCTTGCTCAGATCAACTTGATCTTCATTGTCATCTTCACATCTGAATGCTTTCTCAAGATGATTGCCCTGAGGCACTACTTTTTCACTAACGGCTGGAACGTCTTTGACTTTGTTGTGGTCATTCTTTCCATTGTAGGTAAGAAAAAAATATAAGCATGATTGATCTGTTTCTAAATACTTCAATCAATGGTGTGTGCAATGGAAATAATAGGGCAGGAACAAAGGTGGTATAGAATAATTACAATTATCTAAAAGCTATTATGTAACCAACATACTTAAATCCAACTCCAGGAGCAGATCTGTGCATATAAATAATCATGTAATCAAAGCTTTTTTCTTTTTTTTATTGAAAAATTTTATACAATTTTTTTAATACAATACAATATCCCCCCCCACCTCCCCCAACCCTAAACCTCCCCCCCTCACTTCCCGGAGCTGATTACAGGATTAAAAAAAAAAAAGCAAACAAATTCTAGCTAAGCTAGAATGACTCAAATTCAAAAGAAAAATTTCAAGCAAAAACATAAATAACAATATAAATAATTCCCACTTTAAGCTTTAAATTATTCAAAAACTAAATAATACTTTCTAATCCCATATTTATTCTGTACAAAATTTATCCATCACTAATAATAGTATTAACTAATAGTAAGGTAAGTTAATGCTATTAATGTTACTATGTACTGTGTGGCTTTAAATTACAAGAAGGCATTTTATTAATCTTTTGGGACATCAACCACTGGCATACTCATTTAGTTTAATGAGTGGAAATGTCATCTTTCTATGTGGAATGAAATTGGCCCAATAAAACAAAATTTGATTGCTTGTAAAAGATTGAATTATTTTTAAGAAGTTGTCAAACAAGGTGTAAAAATTTACATTTAGAGTTTAATATGGATATTGATTTGAAACAAATTAAAATTGAAACTTTGTCAGTGAACAGATTACTTTAAGTTAAACCCAATTTAATAAATAGATCTGATTAAACCTCATATAGTAGGTCTACCTTTACATCTGACCAATACATAATATATATTATTATTAATATTAATACCTCCAAATCACAAGACATTGGCTTTATTCTTATTCTTCCCCTCTGCAGTTTGAATATAAAGTATAAAAGACTAAAAAGAGATTTTCGTAAACATCCCAGACTTTGAACTACCCAAGGAACCAAAACAGCAAAGTTTCGCTGTCAGGCAAGCTTCCACACCAGCCGCCTTTCTTCCCTCTCACTTTGCCTCTTTTTAACCTCACACCCCACCTACTGTACGGGAAGGCAAAAGGCTCGCTCACCCTCTCATGAAAGATGGCCTCCATGTTTATGTGTTTCCCACCGCCACCATCCACACCACATGGTCCGACCCAGCCAATCAAGCCACGCTCTGACTCTGGTGCTCCTGTGTCCTGTCTCCTCTTGCACTGTACAGCCAGTGGGGCATTTTTAAAAGCATTTTCGAAAATCCATCGAAAAAAGGTGTCAGAACTCTGTTACAATGTGTTCTATAACAAAAAAAGCCCTGGGAATTTTTAAAAACGTTTTCCACAAAATCTTGGTAATCATTAATATCAATTTGATAATTAAAAATGGCGTTAAATACGAGCAATTGTTCTTCAGCTGATTTCCATGGAACTAATACTTCTTTAATATTTCAGTAATCTGGCTCCAAAAAATTGAGAAATTGTAATTTATTCTTATCTTGAAATTGGCTACAACTTGCTTTTAAATGTTCACTATCCATTAGTTTTTTTCAAATTTGTTATGACTTTTTCTAAAAGTCTTTCCTGAGGAAGGCCAACAAATCGATGATTTTCTACAAATTTTATATTTTTGAAGGTTTCTGAAGTAATTAATTCATCAACTTTTTTTTTTGCATGGACCCTTTTCCTTTCCAAGCATTTGAAATGCTTTAATAGATCTTATCATGAGTTTTTCAGCCTTTATTATGTGTATATTTTTTGCTTGCGATGCATTTGAAAGAAGAGAAATTTCATTTAAAATATCAATCATCAATGCCAAATCAATAATAAAATATATATTTTCAAGACGGGCAGCCATACCTAAGTACTTTTCATTTGAATAAAAATAGTGATGTAGCGCTGAATAAGTGCGCCACACAGCTAGGGTTGACCTTAAACTACAGGCAGCCCATCTTGGTCCCAAAACTCTACCAATCTTTATAATTTCAATTCCAAGTTGTTCGGATATTTTGTTAAATTCAATCTCGTTCTTATTGGATTGATAAAAAATAGTATATATCTTATCAATAAGTATCTGAAAATGATTTACTTGCTTCATTTCTTTTATCAAATCATCTAAAACAAGATGGAGGCGATGGTTTAAACAGTGCCGTATTATTATCTTTGGAAACACTTTTGCTATCCTAGTACTCACTCCAGATTTTCTCCCAAGCATAATGCTGGCACCATTGGAGCAAAATCCTATTAATTTTTTTTCTAGGTAGTTTTTAGTAAGCCTAACACTATTTAAACTTTCCATAACTGAAGAACATATTGTCTCTGCATCTGTTTTTCCAATTCAACTAGCTCATTGTTGATGGTGATGTAACTGAATCTTCAACTTTTTAAGAAAAGTATAACTGGTTTGCAAGATATCATTGAGACTTTGTCAATAATCAAACATATTTTCAGATTATTTTCAATAATTTTAGTAAATATTTCTTTTTAAATTTCCTTTGCAATAAAATTAGCTACTTTCACAGCAGTTTTACATGAATGTAATCCTATTTCCATATCTAATCTATTTTTAATTTGCACTTCTATCTCATCTTCTATGTTTGAAAATAGTTTACATCTTTTTGCCAGGCTGTAAACTGTATTAAATACTCTACAAGTAGTACATAGATATTTTTCATTCATCGTATCTATTGCTTTTTTTATTGAATTCTGCTCACATTGTTTTAAATTCTCTTTACAAATGTTATGAGATTTTGATGAAAAATGTTTTCCTTTTTTTCCTTAGAGAAGCTTGTTATACCTCTTTATTTTTCCCTGAAGCCTCAATCTGTAAAACATTTCCATTCTTTTAACACATGAACACTTTTCTCTTTTATTTTGCACAATACTCATAACCTAATTTTTTTATTAAAAATTACCAGCCCAGTCATATTTTTCCTTAAAATTGTTATATTGTTGCACTGTCCAACATTCCAGAAGACTATTTTTAATTTTGGAGTTTTTATCATTTTTTATTTCAATAATTGACACGCTGCTTTCTTCAAGTTGGAGTGGTTGTACTTATGATTATTTTGTACTATCTAAGGCCAGTTCTGATACAACTGATTCCGATTTTGGTTTTTTATTAAAGAAATCTGTCAAACTCTGTTGCCTTTTCATCCTTTTAAGAGGTACTGCAAAAAAATTAAAAAATGTTTTATTTTAATTTATTATTATTATTATTATTATTATTATTATTATTATTATTATTATTTACAGACATTAATACCCTTTATCAAAGATTACAAGATATTGTACAAAAACTTATTGAAAAGTGTATGCATCAATAATCAAGCAAGGGCATGTAATAAAGAATGCAAAGTTTTATAACATATTATTACAATCACGGGAGAAAATTATAGAATAAAGAGTAGGCAATAATTAGAATTGAAAGAAAAAGGAAAAAATGTAAAAGATAAGCCAATAGCTGGGAAAAGACAAAAATATCACAAACATAAGCTGATATTGCTCAAGTAGAAAAAATATCATTATTCAAACAATGTGTATAAACTACATTAGTATCAGTATTTAGAAATAAGGTATTTCAAGAATAAAGGATAAATATATAAGGGAACAAAAGAATATATAATCACAGAGAATGGGGGGGAAAAGAAAAAATATAAAGTACCAACAATGGAAGTTACATAGCAACACATCACAAATATGAAAAAATGGTCATAAGTTACTTTTTTCAATGCCGGTCACTAAATGAACTGTTGTAACTTGAGGACTGCCTGTTTAGAAGTTATCTCTGACTAAATCAGTGTTTAGTGTATGCAATTATATATCTCTGGGCTAAAACCAATGTTTCTGGAATAACAGTTCATGAAATCTCTGCTACTTATAACAGTTTATTCCATAAAATGACAAAATTGCTTAACTAAATAAGCATTTGCTATATGAAATCACAGGTTGCTGCCAGTGAACCACTATTTGCTGTCTGAAATAGCACCTGCCACTTAAACAGTGCTTATTATATTAAAACACTAAACTAAGTTTTGATATATATGAAATTGAAATTCTGCTATTTAAATTTAAATCATAGGTCATGGTATAAAATAGGAAAGCCCATTCTGCTACAAAGAACTACATTAGAGTTTAATGCATGAAATCACAGAACCTTTTAAGAGCTTTCCTGCTTATCATTAGTTGCGCTCTGAATAGCTAGATAGGAAAAAGTTCCAGAGCCACAATCCCAGCAAATACTTGGTGGCCCCGCCCCCTTTCCCATATCCACCAATCGGGAAATTAGAAACATCATCATCATCATCATCATGCTAAGAGCAGGAAAATTGAAGAAAGAGACCGAGGGACTAATTCTGGCTGCACAAGACCAAGCCTTAAGGACAAATGCATATAAAGTCAAAATTGAGAAGACAGCAACAGACAGTAAGTGCCGCCTATGCAAAGAAGCTGAAGAAACAGTGGACCACTTGGTAAGCTGTTGCAAGAAGATTGCACAGACTGATTACAAGCAGCGGCATGACAAAGTAGCAACAATGGTGCATTGGAAGATCTACAAAAAATATCATTTGCCTGTAAGCAAAAACTGGTGGGATCATAAAATAGAGAAAGTCATAGAAAATGATAAAATTAAACTGCTCTGGGACTTCAGAATTCAAACAGACAAGCACCTGCAACATAACACCCCAGACTTAACAATTGTCGATAAGAAAGACAAAAAAGTCTGGATAGTGGACGTGGCAGTGCCTGGAGATAGCAGAATAGAAGAGAAAGAACTGGAGAAGATAACAAAATACAAAGACCTACAAATAGAAATAGAAAGACTGTGGCAAAAGCAAGCAAGGGTAGTACCAATAGTCATAGGCTCCTTGGGTGCAATCCCAAAACAACTGGAGCACCACTTGAACACCATTGGCATTGACAAATTCGCTATTAGTCAATTGCAAAAGGCGGCCTTACTAGGAACTGCTTCCATCCTGCGACGATATCTGTAATACCATCAAACATCCACATCTGCCTATCCCAGGTCCTGGGTAAGGACTCGATAGGTAGACAAAATGCCAAATCCAGTCTGAACATCTGGCTGACTGTGCGATGATCCATAATAATAATAAGTTGGAAGGGACCTTGGAGGTCATCTAGTCCAACCCCCTGCTCAGGTAGGAAACCCTATACCATTTCAGACAAATGGCTGTCCAGTCTCTTCTTAAAAACTTCCAGTATTGGAACATTCACCGCTTCTGGAGGCAGGTTGTTCCACTGGTTAATTGTTCTAATTGTCAGGAAGTTTCTCCTTAGTTCTAGATTGCTTCTCTCTTTGGTTAGTTTCCACCCGTTGCTTCTTGTCCTGCCTTCAGGTGCCTTGGAAAATAGCTTGACACCCTCTTCTTTGTGGCAGCCCCTGAGATGTTGGAACACTGCTATCATGTTCCCCCTTGTCCTTCTCTTCATTAAACTAGACATACCCAATTCCAGCAACCGTTCCTTATATGCTTTATAGACATGAAGCGTCTATTCCTGAAATTATTCTGAGTAGCACCACCTAGTTTTCACCTCAGTGACATGATCAAAGATGTGGTGTCTCCGTTTGGTTTTGTCGCTCCCCTCTTGGACTTTTGGGGAGGAGTTTTTTTTTTTCCTTCCTGGAAGGAAGTTGAGCAAAAACCAGACGTGTTCCGGAAAACACAGATTTGTCATAACTGGTTTGCCGAACTCAACAAACAATTAGATATCGGTTCTGCCGAACCAGTGCGAATCGTCTGAATCCCACCACTGCTTAATGGCATGGTATGTCCATCTACAAAGCAAACTGCAATTGAAGCTGAACTGACAAATTGTTCCAAATAACAATTGTGATCATTATTGCTAAAGTGGTATACCAACTTTCTCCTTAACAAATCTTGAACCCTGAAGTATCTATGGAGGTTGTGATAAAATATCCCTGTTCTACAAAACAAGCAAAATCATCTTTGAAAATTATTCCAGAGTTTATCTGTTGCCTTCATTACTTAACAGGGAAATTTCCCATGCCTTTGGAACATTATCCATCCTCTGGAAGAAAACCCATTTGATGGCATTTCTAGGAATATTGCCAAATCTCCGCAATTATTAAAAGAACTGAATTTTCTTTGCTGTTCATAGGCAATCCATATTTGTGATAATGAAACTAGAAAACTTCTTAACTATAAGTGAGATCTGCAATTCAAGCTACATTCTGCCTCCATCCTTTAAAAAGGGATGTTTTTGACCATTCTTTCTACCTCTTGCTATTTATTTAGTGTCTGTGCAAACTATTCCTTACCTGTTCCTAAAGAAATAATCATTTCTTCTTGTCATATCTTCATAATGTTGCCTTCATCGCATCCCCAATGCAGAATTGATCACTTAAAATTGTCTTTAGCAGTTCTAGTTTTAAACCACAATTACCGAGTGGGAAGGGATTTTGGAGGTCTTCTTGTCCAACCACCTGCTTAAGCAGGATACCCTATATTATACTGGAAAAATGGCCATCCAAACTCTTCTTAGAACCTCCAGTGATACAGCACTCACCTCTTCTGGAGGCATGCCATTCCACTGATTCATTGTTCTCACTGACAGGAAATTTATCATCTTTATTGATCTCTGCACTCTTTCTAGAGTCTCAATTTCTTTTTTGTATTGTGGAAACCAAAACTGGATACTGTATTCCAAGTGCGATCTTACCATTTCAGTACAAGAGGTACTAATGCTTCATGTAATCTTTATACTGTCCCTCTGTTAATGCAACCTAAGATTGCACTGGCCTTTTTTGACTGCTGTCTCACAAGCAGTCACGGTCATATTTAACTGGTTATCTGCCAGGTCTCCTGGTATCAGGTCCCACCTATTCTGTATCTGTGCATTTGGTTTTTCTTGCCTAAATATAAAAACTTATTTTTCTCATCACTGAATTGTATTTTGTTGGATATGGCCCAGTGTTCAAATCTCTCAAGATTCTTCTAGATCTTTAACCTATCTTCTAAAGTGTTGGCTGTTCTCCCAAACTTGATGTCATCCGCAAATTTGATGAGTTCCTGTTCTATCCCTTCATTTAATTATTTACAAAATGTTGAAGAATATTGGACTTAGACAGAACCTTGAGGTACTCCACTACATACTTCCTTTTATATAGAAATAGTTCTATTAAAAACTACACAATGAGTGTGGTTGGCCAGCCAGTTACATATCCATCTGGTGGTGATGTTGTCTATTCTAGGGGTCCCCAACCCCTGGTCCATGGACCAGTACTGGGCTGCACCATGCCAGCAACTGGGCCGCACAAACAAGGAAAGCCCCATCTGCTGGATGTAGGCAGCACACAAAACCACACCTCCTCGGGTCTGCAGAAAAACCTCTCTCCACGTAACCAGTCCCTGATGCCCAAAAGGTTATCTGGTCTATTCCATATTTTTCTATCTTATGAAGAGGTAGGCTATGGTCTGTTCTATCAAATACCTTACTGAAGTCCAAATATACTATGCTCACCTCATTTCACAGGTCCACTAATTTAGTCACTTTGTCAAAGAATGCAATAATGTCTGAGATGACCTGTTTTGGACAAACCCATGATGGCTTCTAGTAATAGCTTTGCTTGTTTCTAGATCAGTGGTTCTCAACCTGTGGGTCGGGACCCCATTTGGGGTCGAACGACCATTTCATGGGGGTCGCCAAACAACGCAGTCCGCCATTTTTTTCCACTTTTCCTTAGCTGTGCTAATCCCTTTTATTCTATTGGCTTTTGAAAGCCAATAGAATAGACTCTCTTGAATAGAGTCTAATTCTATTGGCTTTCAAAAGCCAATAGAAATTGTCCAGGCTGTCTCTGCCCTGCTGAGCCCACCAAAAGTCCCATTCTGCAAACTGTGCTGCATCAGTTGAGTACTCCTCGACTTACGACCGGTTGAGTAGTCCTCGACTTACAACCGGTTGGGGGTCGCGGCATTAAAAAGGTTGAGAACCACTGTTCTAGATGTTCACAAATCCACTGCTTATTTTTTCCAGGATCTTCCCTGGTATTGTCGGACTGATAGATCTGTAATTTTCTGGGTTCATTTTATTTCTTTTTAGAAGATTGGAACTACATTAGCTCTTTTTCAGTACTTCCCCAGTGCTCCAAGATTTTTGAAAGATACAGTTCAGTGGTTCAGAGATCACATTTGCCAGCTCCTTCAGAACCCTGGGAAATAATCCAACTGGTCCTAGTGACTTGAATTCATACTCAAGTGGATAGATGTTGTATTATCATTTTCTTTCCTATTGCGACTTGTATTCCTAATCTGTCTTTTACAGTACTGCTTTTATTTGGTTGGTCTGTTTCTTCCTTTTGTAAAGACAGAAGCAATGAATTAAGCAGTTCCACTTTCTCCCTGAAGCCTGTAGCTTCCTTGCCATCTTCTCCCAATAGTAGACCAATCATTTCCTTGACTTTTTCTTGTTTTTTATATGTTGAAATAAATTTTATTATTATTATTTTTAACATTTATTTCAAGTCTTAGTTCATTCTGGACCTTAGTTTTCCTGACTTCATATTTGCAGATATAGATAGATGATAGGTGATAGATGGATGGACGGATGGACAGATGGATAGACGGACACAGACAGATAGATAAATACATTCTGCCACCTTTATAGGATTTCCATTGCATCTGCTGACAAGGATTTTCATACTTTTTACTGCTTATTTCATGGACGAAGAGCTGTGCTATTCTGTCTATTCCATCTGGGTTTGGGAACAATGGTACCCAAAAAAATGGAACTGGACTCCTTGGACTTTTGCTATCAGCATTGCCATTTTCTTGCAGCTGACTCTTAGCACTGCCTCCTGCTTCATTCCATGAAAGAGACTTAATCTTTAGGCAGGCTATTTTTTAAACACAGATTTATGGGTATTCCAGAAAATTAGATCTGATTTCAGAAATAGCTCAATTCACGGGTCATAGGCATGGAGAAGGCAGAAAGGGATGATCACAGCTGCTAGGCTGATGTGGATGGGTGGTGCAGCTTGGTGGGTGCAGAGGAGTGCTGCTTACTTGGTGCAGACAGAGGGGCAGGGACAAGTGGGCATGACCAAATGGATGCAGCTAGTTGGGCACAGATGAGTGGGCATGGCTGGGTCAGCATAGAACCAGATAACTGGACAACTTGGTGCCCCACCAGCTCTTTGCCTCCCCCAACTGCTGGCAGCCAAGCATGCTGGGAAAATCTGTGCTGGGAAGCTGCCAATTGTGTCCCAGCTTGGGGAGAAGGACCTCTCTTTTGGTGTGCTGGGTGCTTCCCACACATGCACATGCGTACCATTCTGAATTTGAGGACTTTTATCTGGATCTGTGCTGGGAAGCTGCCAATCGTGCCCGGGCTTGGGGAGAAAGACCTCTCCTTTGGCATGCTGGGTGCTCAAGTGCACGCACACACACACACACACACACACACACACACACACACACACTTGGGGACTTGCCTCATTCTGGCGTCATGTTGGCACTAAGATGCAGATCATGGATCAGCAGGGATAGCTGAGAGCCATCATAAGACACTTCAAGTTTGATCTGGAGGAAGCTTGCAAAAGGAGGTACTGCAAACACAATACTAAAGGGGAAATGAAGTCCCTAAATGTCTGCATTTGCAGAATTGAAAATTTGTGCTTCAAAGGGAGCCTCCAGCTTGCTAATCAAGGGGAAGAAAAACAGCTTATAAAAATCCCCAAATTTCAAATGGCAGCATGCCAAAGAAGAAGTCCTTCTCTCCAAACCCAGACACCATTGGCAGTTTCTTGGAACAGATGTGATAAAAAATCCCCAAATGCAGAAGTGTGTGTGTGTGTGCGTGCGTGCGTGCACGCTTGGCTGCCAACAGTTGGGGAAGGAAGGAATTGGTGGGGTGCTGAGTTGTCCCCAAATCCAGTTACCTGGTGCGACTTGTTCTAAAATAACTACAAACGAAACAAAAACTACACATACTTCTAATCTACCTATGTTTTTGCTTTGATAATTTGATTCCTGAGAATTTTTTTTATCATGTTTTTCAGTTTTTATGATAACATGGGTAGTCCTCACTTAGCAATAATAATTGGAACCAGAATTTCTCTTATCAAGCAATGTGGATATAAAACACAGTGACACATGATTGCATCCCTTAGCAATGGCAGTTCCAGTTAACATTGTTAAGCAAATCCAGTGATGGGATTCAAATATGTGAACAACTGGTTCTCTGGGTGGATACCTCTTCCAGAAGTCCATTCTGGGCCTGGGCAACAAAAAATTAGCTACCGGTTCTGCCGAAGTGGTGTGAACTGGCTGAATCCCACCACTGAGCAAATCCCATAAGGCCATTAAGTGTGACATTGCGTGGTCACCATGTGGGTCTCCCTGATGGTTTCCCCAGTACTTTGCTTGTAGGAAGCCAGAAATGAAGAATTACATGATCATGTGACTGTAGGTCCTTCAATATCATGATTACAAGCCAGTTACTAAGCACCCAGATCATGAGCATGTGACTGCAGGATGCAACCATTGCCACATTTACAAGGACCAGTCATAAATGCCATTTGTTTAACACAGTTGAACAGTCACTGAATGAATGGTTGTTAGGAAGCAAGAAACACCTGTAATATATTTATTATCTTGATTGTTTCTTCTTTATAAATATGTAAGATTCATGTAAGAAAGTTTGCCACAATTCATCTTTTTTCATAGTCATGAACATAGATGGCCATTCCAAATTATCAAAGGCTTTTTTATATCTAAAAATATCATGGCCATTTTCTTACTTTTCTAATTTAATTATCAATAGCATTCAAAATATATCTAATATTATCTCTCAAATATCTCTTCAAAACAAATTCAGCCTGATGTGGGCATATCACTTCGGTTAAAGGCCATTTTCTTTCTTTGCAATTATTGTTATAAAAATATATAATTTATAATTGTGTAATTAAATATAACTCAAGACATAAACCTCTATATAACTCAAGTCATTTCCCTCTTTATAAATCAAAGAAATTAAAGCTTTCTTTCAAGAACAAGGAATTACTTGACGTTATCAAATTTCATTCATTTCCTGAGTTAATGATTTAATCAAAATTTTCTGGAAGATCTTATAGTGCAATATCTGTTTGGTTCTGGAGATTTTTCAGTTTCATTTTTGAATTATGTTTTTGTTTCCTCCTTAGTAACTGACTTATTAAAAGTTTCCTTTTCTTGTTGAATCAGTTTTGTAAGTTATATTGTGTCTAAATACTCTTCAATCTGTTTTAATATGTGTTTGCTATACAATAATTTAATCTGATTTCATGTCATTTTCTTTTACATATTATGCACCTTTTTGTATCCTTTCTGCATCTAAAGTTTTTCAAAAATATTTAGAAGCCATTCTTACTTTTAGGTGGCCTGTTTTAGTTTCAGACTGATAGGCACTCAATAGTTGAATATGATATTGGGGGGAATTTTGTATGTACAATGTTTATGGCATTAAATGAATTATTAATAATGCTTTTTGAAAATTGATGTGGTATTTTGTGGTTTGCTGAGAAAAATGTTTTCCTATCTTTCAGGACTTGTCCTCTCAGACATTATAGAAAAATACTTTGTATCACCCACTCTCTTCAGGGTCATCCGGTTGGCCAGAATTGGGCGTGTTCTTCGGCTGATCAGGGGAGCAAAAGGCATCCGAACACTGCTCTTTGCTTTGATGATGTCTCTGCCAGCACTATTCAACATTGGTCTCCTCCTATTTCTGGTTATGTTCATTTATTCCATTTTTGGAATGTCAAACTTTGCTTATGTAAAGAAGGAATCTGGCATTGATGACATTTTCAACTTTGAGACATTTGGCAACAGCATCATCTGTCTTTTTCAAATCACCACATCAGCTGGTTGGGATGGCTTATTGAATCCTATCCTGAACAGTGGTCCCCCAGATTGTGATCCTCATCTAGAGAACCCTGGTAGTCATGTGAAAGGTGATTGTGGCAACCCCTCCATGGGCATCTGCTTTTTTTGTAGTTATATCATTGTCTCTTTCTTGATTGTGGTTAACATGTACATTGCCATCATTTTGGAGAATTTTAATGTAGCCACAGAGGAGAGCAGTGAGCCTCTCTGTGAAGATGACTTTGAAATGTTCTATGAAACATGGGAGAAGTTTGACCCTGACGCCACACAATTTATAACTTACAGCACACTTTCTGATTTTGTGGATACCCTGCAAGAGCCATTGCGAATTGCTAAACCCAATAAAATCAAACTGATCACTATGGACTTGCCTATGGTTCCTGGAGATAAAATACATTGCTTGGACATTCTCTTTGCCCTGACAAAAGAAGTTTTGGGAGACTCTGGAGAAATGGATGCCCTGAAGGAATCAATGGAGGAGAAATTTATGGCTGCAAATCCCTCCAAAGTATCTTATGAGCCCATTACCACAACACTAAAAAGAAAGCAGGAGGAAGTCTGTGCCATCAAAATCCAAAGAGCATTCCGTCGATATCTGTTAAAACGGTCAGTGAAACAAGCTTCATATCTGTACAGGCAGAGTCAAGATATAGAAACACCGAAAGAAGACGCCCCAGAGAAAGAAGGAATGATTGCAGAGAAAATGAATGCAATGTATGGCTCACAAGTAGAAGTGGAAAAGTCCCCAGAAACAGCTCCATCTCTCGTACTTGAGCCAATAAGTAGTCCAGAGATTAAGAAGGATTCTGGTAAAAAGAAAGAGCAGGACAATAATGGCAAGAAGGAAAATGACTCTGGAAAAACTAAAAAAAGTGAGAATGCCAAACGTGGTGTAAAAGAATCATCTGTATAATGAACACACATTTGGACAACAAATGTTGGTGTATGGTTCCAAATGACCTTTTTCACAAAATCCTTTTGGCATCTTCTATTTTAATACACAAACAAGATTATTTTGTCAGATTTCAGGTACTTCACACCACAGTTCAACATTGAAAGCAGAACTCCATCTGGCTTCTGGCTTGTTTGCTTCTTTTTAAAATTCACCACAATGTGCAAAGTGCTTTTTGTCTTCTTTTCTCATAATGCAAATGTCAATTATCTCCTTTTCTGGTGAAAAGACATCCTAGTTTCATGTTAATGCTTCAGAATCGGTTCTGATGATTCTAAATACCGAATTATATCAAATGAGTTGAGAATCAACTCTTTATTAGTAGAATGATTAAGCAGTGCTAGATATAAAGCACTGCTAAAAATAAAGGGGAAAATAAAGCAGAGCTAGAAATAAAGGGGAAAAGAAGGAAGTTCATTCAAGCTTTGAGTGAAAACAGATCATTTCTGGAGAATTTCACCAGAATCTCTTACGCTCCATTTGCTAAAAAAATGTGCCAAGAATAACCGTTATTTACTTATTGCTCTGATCAATTATGCAATTTTTCAGAAGGCTGTATATTTTACTAATTTATTCTGCTAATGCTGGGGAGATGTAATTGGGCATGGAAGCCTTGAATCCCTGAACAATATGTAGGTATATATGTCTGAGAATTCATTTACTTGTTAATATTCTTTCAATTCTTATTCAGCCACAAGAACTAGAAATATGCTTGCTTTTTCAGTTAAACTTGAAGTTTCCAGTTGGCTGAAATTAATGCCCATTGCCAAATTCTGCCCCTATGCAGACACTGGATATGACAGTGGAAAGTACAATATGGAAAGCCTGACCCTAGTGACTAGTGCTTCTTAAATCCAGTTTGAAATGGTGGGAAAATACTCATCTTTAGCAATTTCCTCTCTTCTTTGTATGTCTTTCTTGAAGGTGCTGGGAGTGAAAGTTAGGATCTGTACTGGTCCTCAAGCATTAGCAACTCTGATTTCTTTAAAAATAATAGACATAAATTTGGGCTTAGGATTCTTTCCAGCAGGAGTGGGTGTAAAGTGAACAGCATGGAGTAACAGCTGAGATAACAACACAGTTTAGGAACACAAAATTGCAATGTCTTAAATGGGTTCAATTTTTTTATTTAAATAATTTGAGCAGACTTAAAAAAACTTTTTGTTAGAAGTGGCTGAAAGTCCAATTAAGTCTTAATTATGTATATGCTTTGTTTCTTTTAAACAAAAAAAAATCAAATGTGATGTGCTAATCTGTTCTAAAGGTTTATTGCCAAATTAGTAACTTTTCTAAATTAATTCTCAACTTTACAGATAATAATCTTGGAATGTAAGCTGCATTTTTTATTTGCCAATCCACTGTTTTCTTCTTTAAAGAGCTCTGCTTTAGAATGTGGCATGCATGACATTCCGATGACAGTCCAAATTGCAATTTGCCTCTTCCCCTTCTCTCCTCCATTAACTAGTCAGGAGGAGCAGAATTCTCATGCACCGAGAGGAAAGGGTGTCCCAGAGGAAAAGATACATTTTCCAAGGGATGATTTGTGCAAAGGAAATCTGATAGCTAAGTAGGCTATCAAAAATGTACTAATAAATTCTGCTTAGAGTATATAGTATCTGTTAAGCATAGTAGTGCAGTTTTGTGAATGTTTTATTTATTTTTAAAGCATTTACACAAGAAGAATTTTTCAGCAATTTGTATCTTTATCAGTGTGGAATCAGTGCAAGAAAAATAAAACAGGAGAGAGATTATTTCTTAACTTTATTCTTCTGCCTGTCCCTTAATCAAACAAAATTCCTTTTTACTTGTCCCATTATTCAAAATCTGCTTTAATGGCAGCCATTGTGGCCTTCAATCAACAATTAAATTAGCCATAATGTCATGCCTTATAAATAAATAACCTGTGGTACATCCAAATGGAAAAATGTAGTGGTTGCAGAATCTCTGCTACAGATATATGTACTATGAAAATAATAAAGATGTAAATAAAGAAAATAAAGCTGTATCTTTAGATGTATGTTTGCTGTATCTATAGTCTGCTGTTGTTCACCCTGATGACCATGACTGTTGTGCAAGGTTTGCTTCAAACCATATTGCGAAATATGTAGATGATACAATAGTATGGACTTTATTCAGGTTGATAATGAAGTTGCTTACCAGGAGGAGGTGGAGGGTTTGGTGAGGGTTTGGTCTGGTGGATATAAAAACAGCTTGGTTTTAAAAGTAGGAAAAACAAAAGACATCACTATTGATTTCAGAAAAGGCATGCTGAGCCATACATCTCTATACAAAAGATTCAACTATGGAGATGGTTAATTTCTGGGTGTGCAGTTGACAAGCAGGTTAACTCAACAGTGGGACACTGGTGAAGCAGGTATAGAAGCACCTGCATTTTTTGTATCATATCTTCCCCTATCCTTACTACTTTCTATAGAAGGACGATTGAAAGCATCCTGTCATATTGCATTACTGTGTGGTTTAGAAGTATTACTGTTTCAGATAGGATAGTTATATAGAGAGTGGTGAGGACAGCAGAAAAAAATATTGGATGTTTCCTTCCTTCTATTCAGGACACGGCATATAAGCGCTATTTGACCAACTCCACAGTATTGTCACATCCTCTCCATGACTGGTTTTCTTTGTTACCTTCTGGGAGGAGGCTTCATGCTATCCAAAGCAGAATAACTATATTCTGTAATAGCTTTGCACAATATAGTATCAATCTTGTTAACTCTCAAGATTCTTTTTTCAACTATGTGTTCAAAATGGATATCCATATACATGGATAAGTGGCACAAGAAGAAAAAGATCACCAGAGCACAATTTACTCAATTAGGTCCAGTAATGAGATTGAGGAGCCGGGCGCAGATCTTAGCTGACCTATAAAAGAACTTCCTCACTTCCTAGCATTTTAAGCCCTGTTGATGCCGGCAGAAGCCGGCGAAAGCTTGGCATTTTTTAATTAAACTTTTTACAGTTTTAACTTCCCTGGTGCTCACTTTTATTTTATGTATATGTATATGTATATACATACATACATATATAGGTCTTCGGTTATTCGGGTTTTCTCCCGCATAAAATTGGAAGTGTCTTGGCGACGTTTCGACGAACTCCCATCATGGGTAAGGGAGCATATGGGTAAGGGAGCATCATGGGTAAGGGAGCATATCACAAGAGTGGCTAATCACAAATAAGAAGGGAGGGGAAATTCATGTGAGATGCCAAATGCCCAGAAAGTGTAAACATTGAAGAAAGTATATGATAGGTCAATACTTACACCACTGTTACCTAATGGGAACTTTAGGCATGGACCTTTGGCCATGCCTCCTTTGTCTCCTGCTTCAGCCCATTTACAGCCAGCTTTCCTTTCCTCCTAGGCCAGGGGTAGGCAACCTAAAACACTCAAAGAGCCCGGGGATGGCCCAGGAAGTGATGCCTCCACCGGGACTGCCACCTAGTACAGGTAAGCCTGGGGGCATGCCACCTGCCCCATGGCCGCTTCGCAGTGGCGCTCTGCGGACTCGGAGCCCTCTCCCTCCCCCCGCCACTGACTGTCCGTCTCCAGCTCTGCTGCTGCTTGGCCAACGGTCGCGCTAGCTGGGCATCACAGGGGCTGCTCTCCCTTGGGGCTGCGGCTTGCGGGAGGGCTGGCCCGCTTAGCAGAGGCTCCAGCAGGCTGCTCCCAGCGGGGATCCCAGAGCTTCCCCGCATGGCTCCCCAGTCACATGTGCCTCGGATGGGGCCAGCCCAGGAAAGGGACTTCCTGGCCTCCCTTCTCCCAAGAGGTGGGGCACCCAGGCGCAGGGCCAATCAGGAGCCCTGTGAGGGGGCAAGTCCACATGAGAGAGAGACAGAGAGGGGAAGCACTAGTGCCTCTCTCTGTCTCTCTCTGCAAATGGCAGAGGAGGCTCTGGAGCTGCAGGAGATGGCTCAAAGAACTGCATGTGGCTCCGGAGCTGCAGTTTGCCAACCCGTGTCCTAGGCAGATGCATCGTTGGTGCCTAAGACTCTTTTGCACTGGCTCTGAATGTGATGTAGCCAGGTTTGTGACTCACTTTTATCTTGTATCATTTAAATTAAACCTTTCCCAAAGTGAAACTCAGCTATTCACTTGACTTTCCTTCCAGTGTTAAGTTCATTTCTCACATGGAAGGAAACGTAAATTTCTTGCTTAGTTAAAGGATATTGTTTAATCTATAATCTGGTTCTTATGTTTTAGAATAACATGAAAGAAAAAAGACAATCCTATAGGACTCAATATTACATCCTGGAAAGAAAAAGTCTACTGATAAGGCAGTTAAGAAAACGTTTGCTCTTCTATTAAGAGTGTTCTTTCTTTCCATTCAGCCTCATGTTAGCCTTCATTAGGCAAAAGTCTGACTGGCCAAGATAAAAAGCATCTGAAGGGCATCAGATTGGAAAAGGCTTCTTTAAGAAGACACTGATCCAGGTCAACTGTTTTATCCTCAGATCCAGAAATGTGCTTCAGATCTAACTTTATCTTTTGGGGAGAGATGCTTGGAATGAAAGCCTAACATCCTGGATGCCCCACTGGAAGCAGGTCCCATCCAAGCAACTGTTTGTTACTCTCCATAAATTAATGATAGTCAGATGCTGGGACAGAAACTGGTCTGGAAAAAATGATTGATCAAAGGGCAATTAATCAGCATCAGTTTTCTGACAGTGTTTAATTAGATACAATACAAGCAGCAAAAGCACACAGGAAACTCAATTAACTACACACACACACACACACACACACAAATATATATATATACATATATTAAACCATTTCTTAGATATGAGAAAGGGCATTATGGTGTATTATCTCTGATTTCATTAAAAAATCATGATAATACCATGTCAGCAGGAAGACAAAGCTGTCTTGGTGAACAGAGCATATGCAGGTAAAACATTTAAGTTCCCCATCTCCAAAGGTAACTTAGATGGGAGCTGCATTACTTTTAAAACAAGCAGTATCAGGTCTCTTTCCATGACCATTCAGTGATGTCCTTTGTTTTCTATTTTCAATTCTTTTGCTAATATATCAATGATGTAATGTTTTTCTTATCTGTGGGAACGGTGTGTCCCTGTTGAACATTAATTCTGAATGTCCAAGAAATGTCCCTTAGAACAAAGAATGCAGGCAACAAATATTTATTGTTAAAAGAAAAATTTAGAAAATTAGAGACAGAATTACAACAAAACCCACAGAAAAAGACTTTGAAAAGAGAAATGGAAATAATAAAACATAAGCTGAATTTGTTGTACTTAGAAAAATTGGCGGAACAAATAAAGGAAGCAAAACAAAATTTCTTCGAAAATGCTAATAAGTCAGGAAGATGGCTAGCTTATAAACTTAAAAAACAGAAAGAGAAGAAAATAATACATAATTTAGTAAATGGTAAAGGTTGTTTACAATTTCAAAAGGAAGAAATAAAAAAGATAATTAAGGAATATTATAAGGAATTGTATGGTAAAGAGGAGGCTGCAAGAAAGAGAATTGCTCAATACCTAGAAGAAAGTAAATTGCCAAAAATTCCAGAGACATTCAAAACTATGTTAGAGGAAAGAATAACAATGATGGAGATATTAGAGGCTATAAAATGACAAAAAAATGGGAAAACACCAGGCCCAGATGGGCTACCTGTGGAACTTTATAAAAATCTACAAGATACATTAAGCGAACCACTGAAAGATGTTTGTAATGGACTATTGTTAGAGGCCAAACTTCCAAATACACGAATAGAAGCAAATATTACTTTGATACCAAAAGAAGATTCAGACTTGATATATATTAAGAACTATAGACCAATTTCATTACTCACTGTGGATTACAAAAATTTTAGTTCAATAATGGCAGAGAGATTGAAAAAATACTTAATTGAATTTATACATCCAGATCAAAACGGCTTTTTACCAAAGAGACAAATTAAAAACAATTTAAGGGTGATAATGGATGTATTAGAATACTATGAATTACATCCAGGGAAACAACTAGCATTAGTGTTTTTAGATGCCCAAAAGGCGTTTGATAATGTTTTCAGGCAATTTATGGTTCAGCAATTGCAAATAATGGATTTTGGAAAGAATTTTATAAATATGATAAAAATATATAGCAACCAGACAGCAAAAGTGATAGTGAATGGAGATTATATTGAGAGTTTTGAGATAAGAAAAGATATGAGACAAGGATGTCCACTATCTCCAGTATTATTTATCTTTACTTTAGAAGTGTTAAATAGAAGGATAAGACAGGACACAGAAATTAAAGGATTGAAAGTAAAAGATGAAACATATAAGTTACAAGCATTTGCTGATGATTTAGTGTTTATGTTGGAAGAACCTTTAGAGATGATTCCTAAACTATGGGAAAAGTTAGAAGAGTATGGAGAAATGGCAGTAAAGAAAAAACTAAAATAATAGTTAAGAACCTCACAGATAAACAAAAAAAGGCAAATACTAGAGAAAACAGAGGTACAAATAGTGAAAAAAGTTAAATATTTAGATATTCATCTTTTGGCTAAGTGTTCGTCAATAAAAGAAGACAATTATACAAAATTATTGAAGCAAATAAAGCTAGACTTGGAAAGATGGAAAAATCTGCAGCTGTCAATATTAGGAAGAATTGCTACAGTAAAAAAATGAATGTGTTGCCGAAGATTTTATTTCTATTTCAAACGATTCCAATAAAACTTGAGAGAAAATTCTTTCAAGATTTAAATTCATTAATTTTGAACTTTATTTGGCAGGGGAAGAAAGCTAGAATTAAGATGAAAACATTACAAGATGCTAAGGAAAATGGAGGTTTTGGGTTGCCGGAATGGACGTTGTATTACCAAGCATCTTTGTTAACATGGGTGAAAGAGTGGATAACACTTAGAAATAAAAGGTTGTTGTATCTAGAGGGACATGATTTATAATTGGGGTACCATGCTTTCTTATGGTATGGGAAAAGCAGAGTCCATAAGTACTTTCAAAATCATTTTATAAGAATGCCTTGTCAACAGTATGGGAAAAATTAAAGCTAAAATATTCCAGGGTGGTTATCAATGATGGAGGTATTTATACATCCGAACTTGGTAGACTTTGAAAAAATATGGACATATAAAGATATTCTAAATATTGATGGGAAATTAAAATCTAAACAAGAACTGGAAAATCAGGAAACTAACCTGTCCTGGTGGACACATTTACAGGTACAAAGTAGATATGAAAAAGATGTAAAAATGTATGAATTTTATAAGGATCAAACTGTGTTTGATAAGATTTTGTTAACCTCAGATGAGAAATTAATTAAGAAAATGTGTAACTTTTTGTTAATTTTGGATATGGAAAATGAACAAGTGAAAGAAACAATGATAAGATGGGTGAAAAACTCCATCTTAGCAAACTCCAGACAACTTGTTGACTGGAAAAATTAACATATGTTTATGAAAAAAACCCAATAAAATCTATATATATATATATATATATATATATATATATATATATATATATATGTAATTTTAAACCATTTCTTAGATATGAGAAAGGGCATTGTGGTGTATTATCTCTGATTTCATTCAAAAAAAATCATGATAATACCATGTCAGCAGGAAGATAAAGCAGTCTTGGTGAACAGAGCATATGCAGGTAAAACATTTAAGGTCCCCATCTCCAAAGGTAACTTAGATGGGAACTGCATTACTTTTAAAACAAGCAGTATCAGGTCTCTTTCCATGACCATTCGATGATGTCCTTTGTTTTCTATTTTCAATTCTTTTGCTAATATATCCATGATGTAATGTTTTCCTTATCTGTGGGAACGGTGTGTCCCTGTTGAACATTAATTCTGAATGTCCAAGAAATGTCCCTTAGAACAAAGAGTGCAGGCAACAAAGTAAGAGGTTGGGTCCATACAGTATATCATCTGATACAATACCTGTTTTTACTGGTACCAGGAAGTTAACATGAAACCTGATTTGATGATGAACAGGAATGGAGGATGAAGGAGCTGATAAATTTAAAGATACATTCTAGCTGTGTGGGCAGCTGTGCGTGCATGTCAAACTGACCCTTCAGCAAGCAGCCCTGATTAGCATCAGGTATGGATAAGAGTTGTCTTGCAGGGACCAGTTTACTTCTCCCTAGTTAAATGTAGAGGCACAGCTACTACTATGGGATGGCTATAGGAACAGCCAGAAGACAGGAAAATTCCCACTCTGTGAATTTTATGCAGGAAGAAGCCACCAATCTGAAGCTTATAGAAAGAAAAAAAAATGGAATCTTTTCAATCCATCTACCACAACATCCATGACAACTCTCTTTTACTGAAACAACTTCATAAATGCTAGCTGCATTCACAAAGAATAGCCAAACCTTGAATTGGAGCATCCTGTTAGATGCACATTTTGCCCTCCTCTCCATTTCAGGAGTTTTCAGAAATATTTCTGGCTCCTTCTGGCACCCAGAGAATGAGTTAGGCAGCACCCACTCTCTGATTCAAGAGGTTTGTTTTTATGTTCATGAGTCCATCCAGTGGACGGCTGCCAGGATCTGTCTAGCTGGCTGAATGCATTCACTACCACATTCAGTGGTCAGCATGAATTCAGTTCAGCAAATGTAGATTTGCTCCTGGAGGGAAAAGCCTTTAAATGACCGAAAAGGTCGCTATTGGCTAGCCATAATAAATCATTTTCAATATTGTACTCAATTGCTGTTCTCGTTTTTACTGTTGGTTATTGTTCTTAGTTGTGATTTTCTTCTGTGTACTGTTCTGGAGTCTTTGGAAAGGAACAGCATTGGTTTGTCACCAACAAGAGAAATGGTGGTGAACCGGAATAACTTCCTCCACTTTCCATGTGAGACCCAGTCACTAAGTGTAGCTCTTGCCAATCAAACTGCTCAGCACCCCTGTCATATGACCGGCTGCACCCTGTTCAAAGCTCTGCCTTGCCCACAGGTCACCCAAGGGACTGCCCCTCGCCCGCTGAATCTACATGGGCAGGAAACAAGAGTTCAGCCCAGGAGCCTCAGCCTTTGTCAAAAGAAAGAAGAAACTGAGGGCTGAAGGTGTTTTTCGCAAGGCTCTGACTGAGTCCAATCCTAGACACATTCTTTCCATCTCAGCTTTCGCTCAGCTATGGCAGCTTCTTCCTTCTGGATTTGCAGGGACTTTGGGGCCACCCTGGGGCAGTGGTGGAATTCAGCCAGTTCGCACCAGTCCGGAAGAACCAGTAGCTAATTTTTTGTTGCCTAGGCCCAGAATGGACTTCTGCAAGTGGCATCCATACCCACCACTGGTCACAGGTATGGCTTCTTCCATCTCCTTGGTCAAATCCATTGATTAAGATGCTTTAGGCAACTTAATGACGCTAGTTGCCTCTCATGAGCCTAATTTGGGCAAATAATGCCAATATACTTTTCTAGCAGCTCAAGGGCTGGAGGGAAGCATGTTGACATGGCTGCCTATTTATCTTTCTTGGGGTATGCACTGAGTCTTCTTGTTATATTCTGCCAAACACCAATTTCTATCCACTCTAGCAGCCTTTGTCAAATTGCAGTGAACGCTGGTTGGAATTACTGAAACTTGGATGTAACATTCAAAAATATCCAGCTTCACCAATCATTTAAACATCCAAAGACTACTGAAAGCATATCCAGCATCAAAATTTATAGAAGTGAATTTGGGAGAGGGAAATGTTGCTTGATTTTTTCTCTCCATTTGTTTAGATCATTCTGCTTGAAGGCACATAAGACAGAAAGAAAATCAAACAGCCTCCATTTCAATTTTAGTTGAATGGATAAATTGGCTCTTTTTCAGACCATTTTTCCTTTTTCCCCAGGTATGACAATCACCAGAGCTTCTAGTGAAAGAAATGACATTTCTCAAAAACAAGGTATATGTGTACTTTCAAGATAATATTGTCTTCCAGTACCTGTTTTTGAAATTCCCTTGCAACATCTTTTCCCCCAAGGCTGTGTTACTTGTCATTTGTAAGCCGATTGCCTGATTTTGAGCATAACGAGAGCTGTATGGCTGCCATTTTTTTTGAACAATTTAGGGTCTGTAAAGGAATCCAGTGTTCATATTTATGTCAAGTCACTGAGTGCCTTATGGACCTTTAGCTCTTTGTCCATGGACCAAACCAAGGATTGTGTTTCACCTGAATTGTGTTTGATTAAGAAGCCCTGCCAATACTCTTCTCTCTCTTCCAAAGACACTTGAACTCTGTAAGAGGATGAGGCCTTCAAATCCAGCCTGAACTGAGAAAGGATCAACCAGTGCCTGACCCTATGCAGTTCCCTGCTCCATCTGTCAGTCTCACCCCAAGAGTGAAGACAAAGCAAAATAGGTTAGAAGTCCCAATCTATTGTGCTCTGTAGATGAATAAAGATACGAACCAAATATGTATGCCAATCAAAACTAGGTTTCCCCACCCTGGAACTCTCCAAGGGTGTTGGGAAGTCTTCACCTAATTGCATAACTGTTTGTCATGAAGCTTCCAAGGATACAAGGACCATCCTAGAAAAGAACAACTCCACACCTCCAGTGAAGAAGAATTGACAAACTCATTCCTCTAGTCAGGAATTAGCTAGAAGTTGATATATGCTTCAATACCTTATTTAACATGTAAGAAAGACAATACTTACTGTATCTTCCTTAGACTTTGTATGATCCAAATACTGGCTTTATATAATGAGCCCAGTAATGCAACATTTCTAGAGAGAACCTAGATGGAGAAGATTGGTAGAAAGTCCAGTAAAGATATTTACCCTTCTTTTCCATCCTGTCCTCCACCTTTCCCTTTTTACTGTAAGTTTTCTTCTTCTACACAGATACAACCACTTTCATGAATGTGATAAATAGCAATAGCACTTAGACTTAGACTTATATACCACTTAACAGGGCTTTACAGCCCTCTCTAAATGGTTTACAGAATTAGCATATTTATACAAAAGGAGAAAACAGTCTAGCCTATCAAAAACAGTACTATAAAAAACAGAATTGAAATACAAGTTAAAATAGGCAAGAAAATGGTAAGAGAGCACCTGTCCACCCTAGACAAGTTCAAATCACCAGGACCAAATGGATTATAGCCCCAAGGTTCTAAAGGAACTGGCAGATGTGCTCACAGAACCATTGAAGTATATTTTTCAAAGATCCTGGAGCACCAGGGGACTATCAGGGGACTGGAAAAGAGTTGATATGATTCCCATCTTCAAAAGGGGGAAAAATAGATCCAAGAAACTACAGACCTATCAGCCTTACATAAATACCTGGGAAGATTTTGGAAAAGATAATGAAGCAATGAATCTGTGAATACCCAGAGGCAAACAAAATCATAACCAAAAGCCAACATGGGTTTGTCAAAAACAGATCATGCCAGACAAATTTTATTGCATTCTCTTCGATATCTTCATCAATGATTTACATGAGGGGATAGATGGGGAAATCATCAAATTTTCAGACAACATCAAACTGTGAGGAATTACCAACACTCCAGAAGACAGGTTTAAGATACAGAGTTAAATTTTGGGCCTTGTCTAACAAAATGAAATTCAAAATGAAATTCAATAGTGAAAAAAGTAAGATTCTACATTTAGGCAAGAAAAATCAAATGCACAGCTACAGACTAGGTGGTACCAGGCTCAAGAGTAGTAATTATGAGAGGGATCTTGGAGTCTTAGTGGACACATAAATATGAGCCAGAAGTGTTCTGCAGCTGCCAAAAAAGCTAACATGGTTCTAAACTGCATTAACACAGAGATAGAATCAAGATTATATGAAGTGTTAATATCACTTTATAAAGCCTTGGTAAGACCACACTTGCATCCAATTTTGGCTTCCACAATGTAAAAAAGATGTTGAGACTCTAGGAAGAGTGCAGAGAAGAGCCACAAAGATGATCAGGGGGCTGGAGGCTAAAGCATATAAAGAATTGGGTATGTATAGTTTAATGAAGAGAAGGACTACGGGTGATGTGATAGCAGTGTTCCAATAACTCAGGGGTTGCCACAAAGAAGAGGGAGTCAAACTATTCTCCAAAGCACCTGAAGGCAGGACAAGAAGCAATGTGTTGTGTCCTGAGCCTGCAAAAGCAGGCTCGGGATGTTGTATTGGTCCTGGGCATTCCAAAAGCTGCCCGGGACCAGACAGAGTGGCGCCAGCCTTGTGTGCATGCGCAAGGCGCAAAAACGTTCTGTTCCTATTGGTTGATATTGTCTGGGTTTCTGGCCATATAAAAAGGCCTGCGTGCCTTTTGCTTTTGCTTGGTTGTTGTAGAAGGTGAATAAAGCGTTTGTTCAGCATCGCCATGTCTCTTCATCATTCGCACACGAACGAAGTACACAACACAATGGATGGAAACTAATCAAGGAGAGAAGCAACCTAGAACTAAGAAGACATTTCCTGACAGTTAGAACAATTAATCAGTGGAACAATCTGCCTCCAGAAGTTGTGAATGCTCCAACACTGGAAATTTTTAAGATTGGGCAACCATTTGTTTGAAATGGTATAGGGCTTCCTGCCTGAGTAGGGGGTTGGACTAGAAGACCTCCAAGGTTCCTTCCAATTCTGTTATTCTGTTAAAGTTCCAGCTTTGGAGCTTGTTTCTGAGGCATGGATTCCTCCCACTTCACCCATGCCTATGGATGGCATAGCCTGATCAGGCCATCCTCCAGATTTATTGGACTAAGTTCCCATCATGAACAGACACTGAAATCACAATAGAAGTTGAGGTAATGGGCTGAGGTAAGGTCAAGTTCTATGAAAAATATGAACACAAGGACTAAGCAGGAAGGTAGGGTAACAGGATCTTACAAAGAAGATGGTGAACAGAGTGTTTTCTTGATTTTGCCCCTAATGAAATGGATTTCAGAAACAATCTCAAATATTTCAAAATCAGACGTGACCATAAAGTGAGTAGAGACCAAGAAGTAACCTCTCTTTCAAATCGTCACATTTCATCCAAAAGGATCTTCTCCAATTAGTTAGCCTTTTCTGTTGTCCGTTGATAAAATTTTCTAAATATAGCACTTTTAATAAAACATTAAGAATACTGGATAAATAAGCTCTGCAAAAATAAAAAAAAAGGGATTAGGAATACTTAACCAATGGGCCTTAAGTGGCTATCAGAAGAAATATCAAGCTAATTGAAGTTTGATTATATATCCCTATACCACTTTAGGGTGACAGAAAAGATGCCTCTGGGAAGGAACATACTTATGAGATAAGCAACAGAGTGAAAGCTTCTTGGTCTTAACCACATAAAAATATTTGCATTTCTCTTCATATTCTATGCTGGCCTATGGTCTTCAGGCCAGAGAATGTAGCCAGCCCTGGAGAAGTCTCTTATTTATATGCAGAAATGTTCAGTTTTCACCTCTTCTCCAAGTTGAGCTTAGGACAAAATCTATGTGGAATTCTGGGGAGCCACTGCCAGTTAAAACAAATAATTTTGTCTTGAATGGATTATGGATCTAGCTCAATTCTATACAAGTCAGCTTCTTTCATTTTTGACTTCGGGCTGAACAGCCTGCCAGTCAAGAACATGACTAGAAGGGCCTTTTGTGTCATTAAGGAGGATTCCTTTTATGTCCCCTTAGGACATCTCTTTTACTGGCATGCAGAAAGAACAAAATTAAGTTGGTCAGCATGTTTCTACTCCCCTCCCCAAATAAAGCACTTTATTGTCTTGGCTGACACACTTTCTATTCATAGGCTGATTCCATTTTTGTTTTTCAACAGGGACTGACAGTTGAACTAGCTGATACGTATGAAGACATTGATGCTTACCAACACAAACCAGATAAGTGGGATTTGGGGGAACATCCATGTGAAGAATGAAAAGGCTAGCAGCTTGGTCGGCCACAGCTGACTTAACCAAAGGGGCACCAAGTCCTGGGGCAACCAGAATCCAGTGTAAAAATTCCACTCTAGAGAAGATTTAAAAATGTGCTTATCTCTTGTTTTCAATTGATCTGCTAGAAACTATTAAAAAGCAGATTTCCTGGGACTGTTGAGTCAAAGACATATGGATGGGGAGAAGGGAGGCAAACACAATTTGAGGCACACCATAAAAATGAAAGCAAAAAGAGCTGAGAAGACAAATGGATTTGTGAGTAGATAGGCTTTCTGGCTTGAGTTTGCTCCACATTCCACAATGGCATCTTCTTAATGCAATGGATTTCTGCTCTCACTCCTAACTGGCTAGGCAACAAAGGACTGAATATAATAAACTAATATATAACATCATATTACTTCAGCGTCTGTAATCCAGGATCCTCCAGATAATCTGGGACTACTACTTCCAGGATTCCTTACCAAGATAGCTATGATGAAAAAATCTGTAATATATTAGCTATAGGACACTACTGATGATTACTACTGAGATTTATAGTTTTGCAGTTAGGATGTTTCTAGCATTTTATGAAAGAATTTCAAATTTATATGCTGAACTTTTCAAAATAATAAAAAGTTTAATATTTAAGTTTTTTTTCAAATTTTGAATTAGCATATTCTTTATTTCAGGAGCATGAAAAAATGTATGCAAGCACTCATTGTGTGTTTTCAAAGTACTACATTACAGAAATGTAAAGATGTAACATTTTTAGCTTAATCTGCATAACCAGCTTCTTAGAAATAAACTTTTCCATCTGGGCAAATAATTATGTCTTTGGTCTATGAAGCTCCAGGTGCCCTCCAGCTGGGCTGATTTTAAACAATCAGCATGGTCAATTGCCAAAGCTGGGTGAAGATCACAAGAGTTTAATTCAAACACATCTGGAAGGCACCAGGTTGGAAGAATGATATATGGTAAGGGATGCAGAGGTTTTTATTCCTAGGTGAACACATCTGTCAATGGGAAGACCTTCAGAGGTTTCATTTTGAAAACAAAAATATTGGCAGAACGGATGCAGGAAGATGGGGCTCCGTCTTTTGCATTCAATTTCACCCCACTGGGGACCCTGGAAAGGGTTGAAAGTTGCCCCACAGAGGTGAACAGCAAGGAGGGGACTCTCGTTGATCATGAGAGGGTGGCGGCTCTTCTGTTTGATTTGAGGAAGCCCTCCAAACCAGCAGGGGAAAGACTGGCTACAGTCAGAAGCTGCTGAAAACGGAAGACAATAAGCACTAACAAGCAAACTTTCAGCAAGGTGGATGAAACTGGGTGAGACCCTAACCTCTCTTTATGACTCTAAGACCTCTTCCTGGAAAAAAAACTGCCCAAAGTACCCTCCCTGATGAGAGAGGGAAGGGGAATTTCCACCCCATTCCCCCAGGAAAAAAAGCAGCGAACTAATTACCGGGGAAACAGAGAAAATTACAAGATTAATTTGGAATTAATACACATATATGGCTTTGAAATTTGGGTACTAAAAGTGCTTTTGAGACTTTTTTTTTAAAAAAAGAGAAAAGCTTATAATATAAGTTGGGATTTAAAAAGCTGGAAAACAGCACTAATGACATCTAGTGGCAAACTACGGCACTATAATTTGTTATGCCTAAAGGAAACTTCACTTGAAGCCCAAATTTAGATAAGACTCTTGCTGACCTTGGAAGCCTTCACTTTTGAAGACTACAGCTGGGAAAAGGGGAAAAAAACTTTTAGGCTGCTTATCGGTGTGGCAGAGATGATGAATTATTTTGAAACTGGATTGCCTGAACTACGAATATAAATATTAACTGACTTTCAGAGCTGTGTTGTGGAACCATTTCCCTGCAGGAGAAATACACTTCATTGCTTGAGATGATGGAATATTTTGATTATAAATCTTTGATTGATGAACAATTTTTATTATAAAGACCACCTACAAAAAATGAAATGGAAGTCCCATACTCATCTTTAAATGGTAAAAAACCATCTCTAACACCTGCCCCAAAGTCTTCAGTTTGACGTACTATCAAAAAATGAAGATGGATGAAGAACAGAAAGAAATTCTCTCCATATTAAAATCAATACAAGAGACTATTGCTTTAACTCATGATCAGATTAGAAATAAGACAAAGGAGATAAAAGAACAATTTTCTAATCTAAAGTTACAAACCCAGAACATGACTACAAAGAAGGAACTAGCAACCCATAAAATAGAAAGAAAATTAGAAGAGCAGATCCAAAGATTGAGGACCTAAAGGAAGGAATTAATTGACAGATTCAGACCACTGAAGTACTAGAAGATGGAGCAATAATATCGGAAATGGAAAAGACATCTTACCAATTAAAAATTCAGAACATATTTGAGGAAAAGGAAGAAGAACTGATTGAATGGAAGATAGAGCTGTTAGGAGAACTGTGGGGATTTGGAGAAGGAGGGAGGCTGTTTAATGAATATCAATGGGTTCGTTCTTCCAAAAATACTTTAACCAAATAGTCTTTCTTATTCCAAACAATGTACACAAAAACAGAGGAAAAATTACTTGATGATTCAAATGCATTGACTTGGAAAGTTAGTTGGCAAAGGAAGAAAGCTAGAGTAAGACAGAAGAAAATAGAGGTCTTGATTCATTAGATGGGATATTATATTACTAACTAGATGTTTGAATATGGTGGAGAATAGATAATTGCTAGAAATAGAAGTACTATCATAACTAGAAAGGTGAGATTTGTAATTAGAATATTAGATTTTGGTATGAGAAGGGAAACAGGAAAATGCTAAAAAGTTTGAATAAGGGAAGCTTTTGGTTACCCAAATATAATTTACTTTGAAATTATAAACAACAGAGACATTTTGAACACTGGTTCCAGCGATGACGAATGGCGGCGTTTTACAAAGCCGCCCGTTCCTGGTGCGTGTAAAAGCCGCGGGACTTTGACAATCAGCTGTCCCGCAGCTTGAATCTCCTCCCTGGGAAAAAGGGAGGAGGAGAGCTCTCAGGTAGAGGTAAGAGCTCCCCTGGATTCCTGTTATTTTGGGGATCGGAGGGTAGAGCTCCCTCGGAGCCTGAGCAACTCCGCGTTCCAGGGAGACTTCATTCCGAAGTTTTTGGGATGAAGCAAGTTGCCGCTTCCACATCTGCTTTTTTTTCCAGCTGCTTGTGAGTATTTGAAAGCAGACGGAGCAGACCAGGAGAGACTGTGCTTAAGTTTGATGGTGCCTTTAACTTCAGCAAGTTTCCTCTTCCTTTTCTTTTGTTCACTTTCCCTTTAGAAGAAAGGGAAAGTGAAAACTAAAATGGCGATCGTCTTTCTTGCCTGATTTGCATTACAGAGTAAAACCTGGATACAGATTAACTCTTTAAATACAGAAGTAAGAATTTGGCTTTTATTCTTTCCTCTTTTTTTCTCTATTTTTTTTCTCTTTTTTTTAAGAACACTTAAAAGAACTGTGCCCTTTTTTTTTTTTTCAATAAGAATCTTTCTTCTTGGAACTTAAGAAAATGGCTTCAAAACGTCTGCCTCCCGCCCCTAAGGTTCCTATTTCTTCTCCAATGCCTCAGCCTGCATCTCAGAAACCAAAATCACCTCCACCTTCTCCTCCTCCTCCTGCAATTTCTCTTAATGATTTACAAGATGCTTTAAAACAGCATGCCTTGGATATTAAGGAGGAGGTAAAAGATCTTATAATTGCAGAGAGGGCTAATACAGAAGAATTATTGGAGAAAAAGAATAAACAAGTAAGAGACCATATCCTTCTGGCCTTTCAGGGCCTAGCCCTGCACATAGAAAGGATTGATGACCAGATGGAAAAGATTACTGAAAATGCATCAAGGATGGAATTTAGAATGCAGGAGGTAGAGAACAAGATAGAAATTACACAGGATGAACAAATCATTTCACAATATAGGGAGATGGAACACGCATTGCGTATCAGAGGCCTGAGGGAGAACCCTCAGGAAGACTTAAAGATGCTTATTGTGAAAGATATTGCTCCTAATATTGGTTGGCGGCCTGAAATAATTGAGAATGAGATAGAAAAAATTTTTAGAGTTAATTCACGGGTTGCTAGACAGAGAAATCTACCAAGAGATGTGGTTATTTATTTTTCTAGAAGATCTATCCGTAATGAAATTATACAGGCTTTTTACAAACAAAAGTTTCAAATTGCTGATCAAGACGTGATAATTTTAAAAGAGATACCTCCAAAAATTTTAAGAGCCAGAAAAGATTTTACTTTCTTGTCTGATGAGTTGAAACATCGTCAAATTCAGTTCAGATGGGAGATTCCAAGAGGAATAATAGTAAATTATGAAGGGATACGTCACAGATTAACTACTGTTTCCAAAGCAAGAGATTTTTATCAGTCTATCTTAAAAGCAAGATTGTCACCACCTCCACAAATAAGGATGACGGAAGAGTCTCTTATGGCAGGAGCCTCATCAATGATGGTTATGGAACAAGCTGCACCGAATTCTGACATAAAAGAGCAAAGGATGACACGAGCTGCCCATAAACGTAAAGAAAAAGAGCAGTTGCAGAAGAGTGGTGAAAGTTTGGTTGTTACAGAGCCTGTGGGAGGGGCAAGACCAAAAAGATCTTCGACAGCAGATCTGCAGGCCATGCTCCAGAGGCTCCAGGCCGGTGGAGATGGTCAGGTTCCTGACCTGGAATGTTAATGGCTTAAACGTGCCCCAGAAACGAAGAAAGATTTTCCATTATTTGAAACAACATAATAATGATTTGATATGTTTGCAGGAGACTCATATAACTTTAAAGGATTCTAAATTTTTGATGAATTCCCGTCTGGGCACACATTTTACTGCTCCAGCCCCTGGGAAAAAAGGGGGAGTGGTAATTTATGTGAAGAAAACTTTTTCAGCTAAACTAATTGAGGCTGATTCTGAAGGAAGATATCTTTTTGTGGAATTATTATTACAAGGCCGAAAGGTTCTTATTGTTGGACTATATGCTCCCAATCAACAACAGAAACAATTTTATAAGTTGCTGCATGGCAAGATATCTCAGTTGGATTATAAATCGGTAATTTTGATGGGTGACTGGAATGGGGTTTTAGACCCAACTATAGACAAAAGAAGTTCCTCTAAAACTTTTATTCAAACTAAATTACCTATGACTTTCTTTGATTTGAAGGAAGAATTGGAGCTTATTGATATTTGGCGAGAAAGGAATACAAGTGATAGAGACTTTACCTTTTATTCTGATAGACACCAGTCATTTTCAAGGATTGATTTTTTTTTGATTACTAGTGACTTCCTCCCTAGAGTGAGGAAGGTGAAAATTTTTCCTAGAACATTGTCAGATCATAGTCCGGTGTGGATGGAGTTATATTCGGAAGACGGGAATAGAAGATCCTGGAGATTGAATGAGAACTTATTTAATCGGGAGGAGTTCGTACAAAAGTGTAAAGAACATTTAAAGGACTTTTTTACTATAAATATGAATAAGGGAACATCGATGTCTATGGTGTGGGACGCTAGTAAAGCATATATGAGGGGAATTTTGATTCAATTGAATAAAGTTTTTAGGGAAAAAGGGTCACAAAGACGTAGAGAAATAGAAGAAGAGATCAAATCAAAAGAACAAGAGTTGGTTCTTAACCCTACTGATAATAATTTAAAGGTATCTATAAAGATGCTTAAGGAACAATTTAACATGTTGATGGCAGATCAGGTGGCTACCAATCTGTCGTATATGAGACATAATACTTTTTGCAATGCGAATAAGCCTGGGAGGTGGTTGGCTTATCAGTTACGAAAGAAACAGAAAGCTAGAATTATAGAGAAAGTAAAATATAAAGGTACTGAGGTTTTTCAGCAAGATTTGATTAAAAAAAGCTTTTTGGACTTTTACACAAAATTATATTCAAGTGATAAAGGGGTTTGGATATAGATAAATATTTACAATCAGTACATTTTCCTAGACTTTCAGAGGAACAACAAAATGGGATGAATAGTTTAATTACTGTGGAGGAAATTGGCTTAGCTATTAAGCAGTTAAAGGTTGGAAAGTCTCCTGGAACAGATGGACTGACTTCTAGGTATTATAAGATTTTATCTGAAGAAATGATAGAGCCACTAAAGGAACTCTTTAATAGTATTTTGTTGGGTATGCAAGTTCCTCCTTCTTGGAAAAGAGCTTTTATATCACTGATTCCGAAGGAAGATCAGGATCTTACAGAGCCTAAGAATTATAGGCCAATTTCATTATTGAATGTTGATTATAAGATCTTTACAAAAATTTTGGCAAATAGATTAATGCAGGTTATGAAAGACTTGATTCATAGTGATTAAGCAGGATTTATAACAGGGAGATATATGAAACATAAGGTTAGACAAATTATTAACTTAATTGAGTACTTGGATAAGAATAATCAGATTCCTGTGGCTTTTATCTTTTTGGACGCTGAAAAAGCTTTTGATCAATTGGACTGGCAATTTTTATTTTCTTTGGTAGAGAAAATGAATTTTGGGGATAATTTTTTACATGCACTTAAAGCTATATATCAGCAGCAATCTGCACAAATTGTTGTAAATGGGGGATTGACTGAGAATTTCAATATTCAAAAAGGGACAAGACAAGGATGTCCATTATCCCCATTGTTATTTGTTTTAACATTGGAAATTTTATTGATTCAGATTCGGGAATCGAAGTTAGTTAAGGGTGTAAAGATAAGGAAGAATGAGTATAAATTGCGGGCATTTGCGGATGATTTGGTTTTAATTTTGGAACAGCCGAATCAGGCGATTGATGGTTTATTAGAACTTATAACACAGTATGGGAATGTTTCTGGTTTTAAAGTTAATAATTATAAGACTAAGATATTATCTAAGAATATGTCAGTTAAAGAAAGGGAAAGTTTGATTAAAGCCACAGGTTTTCAGATGGTAAAAAAGGTTAAATACTTGGGAGTATATCTAACTGCTTCAAATGGAAAATTGTACAAGAACAATTATGAACCACTATGGGCAAAAGTCCAAAAGGATTTAATAGATTGGAAAAAATTGCAATTGTCATTGTTGGGGAGAATTTCAGCTGTAAAAATGAATGTTCTACCAAAGTTTCTTTTTTTGTTTCAGATGATACCTATTCTTAAAAAAGAGGCAAATTTGGAGGAATGGCAAAAGGGTATCAATAATTTTATATGGGCCGGGAAGAAACCAAGGGTTAAATTTAAGATATTACAGGATGCTCGAGAAAGAGGGGGACTTAAGGCACCCAATTTGAAATTATATTATGATGCAGCCGCCCTAACTTGGTTAAGTGATTGGCTTAATTTAACAAATATGGATATTCTTTTTTTGGAAGGTTGGGATTTAATATATGGTTGGCATGCATATTTAATTTTTAATAAGAAAGTTGATCGGACTTTTAAATCACATATTTTGAGGAATGCCTTACTTCGTGTTTGGAAGAAGTATTATTATAGATTAAATTATAAAATACCTATCTGGGGGATTCCCAGACATGCAATTGAGGGAACCTCTAAGGGGACAAATTTTGATAAAATTTCATATAAAGAATTGTTAATTTGTTCTGGTTCGAATTGGCATTTGAAATCCCTAGATGTATTAAGGCAGCAAAATATTCTACAGTCATGGTTTCAATATTTACAAATAATGGATAGATGGACTGTAGACAAGAAAGAGGGAATAACACTAGAAGATAGACAATTGGTTATTCAGATTAAAAACCAAGGTCCGGCTCATATAAAAAGAATATATAATGTTTTATTAGAGTTAGATTCGGAAACAGAATTGGTTAAAGATTGTATGATTAAATGGGCTCAGAATATACAGGAGCCGATCTCATTGGATTTATGGGAGATAATTTGGATAAGAAATGTTAAATTTACACAAGCTCAAAATTTGAGAGAAAATTTTTATAAAATGTTTTATAGATGGCATTTAGATCCTAAAAAATTATCTTGTATGTATTCCAACATACAGCCCAAATGTTGGAGATGTGGCAATAATGATGCGACATACTTTCATATTTGGTGGAATTGTAAAAAAGTAAAGGCTTTTTGGATTATGATTTGGTGGAACATTCAAAAGATTTTTAGAAAGAAGATAAAGTTTACTCCTCAACTATTTTTACTTGGTATTTTTGTTGACTTAAATGAAAAAGAAACTACTTTGATGTTGAATTTATTAACTGCAGCAAGGTTACTAGTAGGTCTATATTGGAAGAAAGATTCTTTGCCTACTTTAGAAGAATGGATATTTAAAGTATCTAGTTTTGCAGAAATGGCAAAAATTTCTGCTTATTTAAAGGATCATACACAAGAAAGATATATTACTGTATGGGGAAGGTGGATAGATTATATTCAGAAAAAATATGGAATTAAAAAGTTTTATTTATTTTATGAATGAATATCAAATATTATAGAGAATTGTTTTATAAGTTATGGAGTTAAAGGTTAATTATGATATTTTTTTTTTTCTCTCTTTTTTTTTCTTTTTTTAATTATTATAATTTTCTTTTTCTTTTTTTTTCTTAACCCTGTATTCTGCTCTGGGAAGTGAAGGGAGGGGGGGTGGGGGTGGGAGGGAGGGTAAGGGGGGGTTCTCTATTTTAAAATTTTATTGTATTTTTATAAATGATTGTATGTTTTAAAAAATAAAAATTTTCAATAAAAAAAAGAAATTAAAATTTTAAAAAAGTGAAAACAGGATACTGATTGACATATGGATATTAAATGCAAATGCAACTAAGATATGTTTTGATGAGAAAAGTTATCTCAAACTGACATTATTGATATTATGAGAAAAAATGTAACAAAGATGTTGATATTCAACTGTATATTTACTAATAACAATAAGAATTGTATTTGCCTAGTGTGAGAAAACAGGTACTACCGGAAGAAGAGAGGAAACATTTGATGGTGTAATATTGAATCTAGATTGAAGAAGTTAATAATAATAATAATAATAATAATAATAATAATAATAATAATAATAATAATAATAAAGTTGCAAGGGACCTTGGAGGTCATCTAGTCCAACCCCCTGCTCAGGCAGGAAACCCTATACCATTTCGGACAAACGGCTTCCAGTTTCTTCTTAAAAACTTCCAGTGTTGGCACATTCACTGCTTCTGGAGGCAGGTTGTTGCACTGCTTAATTGTTCTAACTGTCAGGAAGTTTCTCCTTAGTTCTAGGTTGCTTCTCTCTTTGGTTAGTTTCCACCCATTGCTCCTTGTCCTGCCTTCAGGCGCTTTGAAAAATAGCTTGACTCCCTCTTCTTTGTGGCAGTCCCTGAGATATTGGATTACTGCTATCATGTCCCCCCTCATCCTTCTCTTCATTAAATTAGACATACCCAATTCCAGCAACCGTTCCTTAATATATACCACTGAATTACTAATGGACCCAGACAACACATTGTCTATTAAGTATTTGATTTTAAAACTAGAAAATTAATAAAATGTTTATTAAAAAAAGAAGGAAAAAACAAAAATATTAAAAAAAACTTTTTGAAGTAGAGACCTAGTCTAAACACAATGTCTAATGTTGCACAGATGAATATCCAAGGGTAAGAGCTTGTGTTGCGATGATTTGCAAATTTAACCCTTCCTCCGAAACACCTACGTGTCTCTTGTTCCCTCATACAGATCATGTGTTTCCAGTGAATGCTTGAGGCAAAAAATACTGCAAGCCATTTTTCCATTGCTTGACCAGAAAAAGTCCATAAAAAAAACAATAACTAAGTCTGTATTATCCTTTCATACTTGTTAAGGTTACCCTCCCACTAAACACTCTTCATATCAAGAAAGTGGCAATTTGAAGCCACATTCCACATATAAAACACAAATACAGTTATTATCGAGACACTGCCCCAACAGTCTTTTAACTGCAGATTGCTGACTGGAACCATTTACTTCCTGTTTTTTCACAAAGCATAGCTTAATACCTTCTCTTCTCAGAGAAGGAAAATGGATGTGGGAAGTGGTGGACTGGGGGAAGCATCCTTGTGCACAGACAGAACCAGAGAGACAAAAAGTTAATTTTCATAATTCAGTTTCAGTTCTGCCTACTGTGCCTTTTCTACTCTGCTTCTACCTCTGTGTATTTTTCAATTTATAATGAATCTCAAAGCTGGGGTTCAAATTCAGCTGCATTTAAAAGTCCCACTTTTTCTTTCCAATACGTAAGAACTTAAGTTGTCCTGAGACAGCTGGACCTAGAGCCTGTTTTATGCCAACTGAAAGATAGATAAGGGAGCACAAAGCTATCCATGACCATCAGTCATAACAGTTACTGCAGAGACTGGATTTGACATTTTCGTCTACCTATTGAGTCCTTACTAATGCTTACTAATGCTAGGCTGCATTAACAGAGGGATAGAATCACGATCACGTGAAGTGTTAGTACCACTTTACAATGCCTTGGTAAGGCCACACTTGGAATACTGCATCCAGTTTTGGTCACCGCGATGTAAAAAAGATGTTGAGATTCTAGAAAGAGTACAGAGAAAAGCAACAAAGATGATTAGGGGACTGGAGGCTAAAGTATATAAGGAACGGTTGCTGGAATTGGGTATGTCTAGTTGAATGAAGAGAAGGACAAGGGGGGACATTATAGCAGTGTTCCAATATCTCAGGGGCTGCCATAAAGAAGAGAGTGTCAAGCTATTTTCCAAGGCGCCTGAAGGCAGGACAAGAAGCAACGGTTGGAAACTAAGCAAGGAGAGAAGCAACCTAGAACTAAGGAGAAACTTCCTGACAGTTAGAACAATTAACCAGTGGAACAACCTGCCTCCAGAAGCAGTGAATGCTCCAACACTGGAGGTTTTTAAGAAGAGACTGGACAGCCATTTGCCCGAAATGCTATAGGGTTTCCTGCCTGAGCAGGGGGTTGGACTAGATGACCTCCAAGGTCCCTTCCAACTTTACTATTATTATTATTACTTGATCTGGGATAGGCAGATCTGGAGGGTTGACGGTATTACACTTATATCACTCAGGATGAAAGCTGTTCCCAGTAAAGCTGCCTTTAGTAATTGACAGAGGATGATTTTGTCAATTCAAGTGCTCCAGTTGTTTTGGGATTGCCTATTACTATTCGTACTACTCTTGCTTGCCTTTGCCACAGTCATTCTATTTCTATTTGTAGGTTTTGTATTTTGTTATCTTCTCCAGTTCTTTTTCTTCTATTCTGCTGTCTCCAGGCACTGCCACATCTAACCCTTTGCACTATTTTGTGGTGTGCCACATAGCTCAGTACTCTCTCCACTCCTTTTATTTATTTATTTATTTATGAGACTTATATACCGCTTTAAGTGCAAGCACTCTCTAAGCGGTGTACACCAGTAAGCAATGTATATATATATTTACATTGTCCCCAACAATCTGGGTCCTCATTTTACCTACCTCGGAAGGATGGAAGGCTGAGTCAACCTTGAGCCGGTGAGATTTGAACCGCTGACCTGCTGAACGCAGTCAGCTAAAGTGGCCTGCAGTACTGCACTCTAACTGCTGCGCCACCTCGGCTTTCAACATCTATATGAAACTGCTGGGTGAGATCATCCATCACCACATGCTGAGATATCTACAATATGCTGATGACAACCAACTCTATGTTTCCACTATTGGTGATTCAAGTGATGCTGTGGCTGCGCTCTCATGGTGCTTAGAAGCTGTGGAGGCCTGGATGGGGGACAACAGGCTTTGACTGAACTCTGACCTTATAGCAATGGTGTTTGGAAGCAACAGGGCAGGAAGTGATGCCGCAGAGATAGCGAGGGACTGGCCTCTCCCAGCCTGGCAGCCCCCAAGGCATATGCACAGGAGGCGGTGAGCACACAGGGGCTGACAGCATCTGGCAGCAGAGGCTGCATAGCCTGCTGTGAATACCAGGCCGGCAGCACCGGCAGCACAGGGAGTTGGGGGAGCACGTCCATCCTGTTTCTTTTTTGTTGGAAAGCTGGTCGCCACTGGTCATTTCCTCAGCCCTCTCGAGGATCTTGCCCTTGGCCCACAGGTAGAATGCATTCCCCTCATGCATCTCGGTACCTACTGCGGCCACCAGCCACTCGTGCAGGTCCATTAGGTCGCTGCCCAGAGCTGCAGGCCTGCCCAGCACAAAGGAGGTGAAGCAGTCGACTAGGAAGCCCCACGTAGAGGTGGTAGAGCATGCCCAGGGCCAGCAGGCAAAAGGCCATCCTGAGCAGGGAAAGCCAGATCCCCATGGGCATCATGGCTGCCCAGGCCAAGCAGAGATGGGGGGAGGCACACAATACCACCTCTACTCGAACTCCTTTGTGCTGGGGAGGCCAGGCATTCCGGGCAGCGGCAGAAGCCTAATGGAGCTATGTAAGCTGCTGATGGTGGCAGCCTGAGGCAGGGCCAAGGTGCGCAGGTGCATGAGGGGAACAGGCTCCATGCATGGGCCAAGGGCAAGATCTGCAAGAGGGCTGAGGAGATGACCAGTAGTGACCTGCTCTCCAACCGCAAGCAAAAACAGATGGGACAGAGTAGGTGTGTCCGGCAGTCTGCATCACATGCTTCCCCCCTCCCTATTCTGCTTGCTGCTGGAGGGCTGGTCCGGTATTGGCAGCAGGCTGTGGAGCCCCAGAATGCACCAGTTGAGGGGCTGGCAGGCTATGGCTGCTGACGGACACTGTCAACCCCCATGTGCTCGCTGGCCTCTGTGTGCGGGGGCCGATGGTGTCAGGCAGCAGCATCCCCAGCCCCTACCTCACCTTGCCTTGTCCCACAGCAATGGCACCCGACCCTACTCCCTACCTCATCTTACTCCGCAGGATGAGCCACCTGCACACCACCCCACCCACCAGAAACCATCTGGATCTCCCCAACCCTACCCGGCCCCCACAGGCATCCCCCCCAAGAGCAACATTGAGGTGGCCACACCCAGCCTGGTCATACCCACCCAGTCTGCCATGAACACTACAGCCACACCCACCCAATGGGCCATGTCCCCTCCCCCGAGGGTACCGTAATGCTGATGCAGCCCTGGTACTTTGCAATAAATAAGTAGGTTTTCGGTTGCAGTTTGGGCACTCGGTCTCTAAAAGGTTCGCCATCACTGCCCTATAGCCACAGATATGAAGGGATGTGGTAGGAATCAATCCTCTTTCTTTTGCCATTTAATATTTCTATGAAGCTGCTAGAAGAGGTTATTCAAAGGTTCCAAATGAACTGATATCATACAGAATGTTCAATTATATATCATCCACCTAAATGATGATGATAATAATAGTAATAGTAATAGTAATAATAATAATAATAATAATAATAATAATAATAGTAGTAGTAGTAGTAGTAGTAGTAGTAGTAGTAGTAGTAGTAATAGTAATAGAATTGGAAGGAACCTTGCAACCCCCTGCTTAGGCAGGAAACCCTACACCATTTCAGACAAATGGCTGTCCAGTCTCTTCTTAAAAACTTCCAGTGTTGGAGCTTTCACCTCTTCTGGAAGCAGGTTGTTCCATTGGTTAATTGTCAGGAAGTTTCTCCTTAGTTCTAGGTTGCTTTTCTCCTTGATTAGTTTCCATCCGTTGCTTCTTGTCCTGCCTTCAGGTGCAGGAAAATAGCTTGACTCCCTCTTCTTTCTGGCAGCCCCTGAGACATTGGAACACTGCTATCATGTCCCCCCTCATCCTTCTCTTCATTAAACTAGACATACCCAATTCCAGCAATTGTTCCTTATATGTTTTAGCCTCCAATCCTCCAATCAGCTTTGTTGCTCTTCTCTGTGCTCTTTCTAGAATCTTAACTTTTTTTACATCGTGGTGATCAAAACTGGGTGCAGTATTCCAAGTGTGGTCTTACCAAGGCATTGTAAAGTGGTATTAACACTTCACATGATCTTGATTCTATCCCTCTGTTAATGCAGCCTAGCACTGTGTTGGCTTTTTTGGCAGCTGCAGAACACTGCTAGCTCATATTTAAGTGATTGTCCACTAGGACTCTGAGATCCCTCTCACAGTTATCATTATTGAGCAAGGTACCACCTATACTGTACCTGTGCATTTGGTTTTTCTTACCTAAATGTAGAACTTTACTTTTTTCACCATTGAATTTTATTTTGTTAGATAGCGCCCAATGTTCAAGTCTGACAAGATCCTTCTGTATCTTAAGCCTGTCTTCTGGAGTGTTGGCTATTCCTACCAGTTTGATGTCATCTGCAAATTTGATGAGTTCCCCATCTATCCCCTCATCCAAATCATTGATGAAGATGTTAAGAGCATGGGGCCCGAACAGAGTGCTGGGGCACCCCACTACACACTTCCCTCCATGTAGATGCAGTTCCATTAAGGACCACATGCTGAGTATGACCGGTCAGCCAGCTATGAATCCATCTGGTGGTGATTCTTTCTAACCCACATTTTTCTATCTTATCAAGTAGTAGGCTGTGGTCTACTTTATCAAATGCCTTACTGAAGTCCAAGTAAATTATATCCACATCATTCCTCTGGTTCACTAATTTTGTCACTTGGTCAAAGAATGTGATAAGATTTGTCTGGCATGATCTGTTTTTGATAAACCCATGATAATTTTTGGTAATGACTTTGTTTGCCTCTAGGTGTTCGCTGATCCATTGCTTGATTATCTTTTCCAGAATCTTCCCAGGTAATGAGGTCAGGCTGATAGGTGTGTAGTTTCCTGGATCCATTTTTTTTCTTTTTTTGAAGATGGGAACTACACCAGCTCTTTTCCAATCCTCTGGTAGTTCCCCAGTGCACCAGGATCTTTGAAAGATATAATGGTTTCACTTGGTATTTGGAGGCTGTCTAGAGCAGAAATCAGGCAACCCAGGCAGTTCAAATGTTTATTGCAAGCCCCAATTCCCTACAAGAGTGGTCAAAGCAAATTGGTGATAGATAAGAGTCAATGGAATTCAAGGAGGGCTGGAGTTAGATCTCTTGTGGGTGCAAAGAGACTTGAGGCTCATGACATGTTTCACTCCTCCCTCAGGCTCAGCCTGGTCATCTCCTACGGAGACCATGAATATCAAGGCTATTTTAAGTGATCTAAGAATCCTGAATTATGATGGCATACAAACAAAACAAAACATCATAACAAAAATATGACAAATAACCATTCCAATTATATGTTTGTAGATAAAAAAAACAAGGCAATTTATACTGCTGCCAAGAATATTGTAAATTAGAAGTTATACAGGGCAGTCCAAAACTGGGCATGGGAAACTATTGAAAAAGTTTTCTTTAATAATCTTGGAGCAGAGCCTCAGCAGAACATCCTAATATAAGGGCAAGCTGGCATTGGGAGGGCTATTCTTTATTTTATTCCCAAGGATATTTATTGCTTTAACAGTAAGAGAAACATCACTTTGAATTATCCCAAAAGCAAACCCATCAGAAATACAATTGAGGGGTATTTGAACTGACGGTGTTTGATGAGGAAGAATTCTATCACTTGAAAAGAGAGTACAGATTCCCGTTCAATGTCCCTACGTAAATTTAGACGTGCAGATGCACATTCAGTAATTGTTTCCACAGAACCTCTGAATTAAACTTTTCCAGCAAAATCTGGAAGTCACCTGATGAACTGGGTTGATTCACAAAAGCTTAAGTAAGATTAAACGAATTAGTTTCTATTTTTAGTTATTCATTTATTTTGGTGACTTTTGACTCCGGGAGACTGCCTGGATGAATCCCACAGTTTTCGTGGCAAGATTTCTGAAGTGGTTTGCCAATTTGGTGTCTAAGTTTGACATTGTCTCTTTCTTAAGGCTGAAAGAGAGTGACTGGCCCAGAGTCACCTAGTTGACTTTGTCAGGACTAGAACTCACAGGCTCCTCATTTCTAGACTGTGTCTTAGCAACTACACCTAACTGGCTCTATTAGTCTTTAAATTGATCACAAAACTATAGAAACAATAATTATATTGAAATATGCCAAATTCTACCCAGCAGCACTCAAAATTGATTGTGCTATAAACTAGACTTAAAGAGCACTAGTTTACGCATTAGAGAGCGTTAGAGAGCTTTGTAATTTCATACAGTCTTCCACATATTTTCCACATACTATCCTATATCTACCTAATTTTAAATCATATATCTTTTATATCTTCTGGCTTTTCAATTTTTTATGATTTAGATTTTTGCCCTTCGTGCTTTTTTAATAACTGTACTCCACCTTCTTTATGATGGTCTTGATTGTAATAAAGATTTAATTTAATTTGGTACTTAATGCATCTTACCACACTATAGTGTCTGTACAATTTGCTGACCAAAGGCTGAGTGCCAATGAAGGTCTCTGAAGCAATTTTCCTACCCATTTGATGCTGTTAGTTGTCTAAGAGATTCCTTTTCTGTCATTGATAATTGCCTAAGCCACACTGTCTTCCACACCCCAGTCCTCTCTTTGGTTAAGTACAACTTCCACCATCCCAATGAGCAAGCCTCATAGTTCAATATATTCGAGGCTGCCAAGCTAAGAAACATGTCTTCAAAGAAAATGTGCTCCATTTTGTCTTTTGTGTAGTCTCCAGCAATGATGCAACCTCACAAAGGGCAAGTGCCCAGAATTTTATAAAGTATTCAAAGTATGGTCATTATCTAAAGCCAGCTCTGAGGGAAAGGAATTAAAAAAAAAAACACTCCCAGGTGTTTCTGCCTCCTCAGTTACTAGACATCAAAGATGTAACTTTCCCTCCCACAATGGCTTTCCTAGGAGATGACCTTTATATGATGTTATCATCATACTCATATGAGGGGTTTCTGAGAAGAGGCCCACAACTCATCTCCTAAATCTGTGTTTATTAATGGAGTGACATCAAACCTTGTCTCCAAATGCCACAAACTGGGAGATCCCTGGCTGGCTTGCATAAGCCCCTGTGGGCGTGTTACCAACTTCGCGATTGATGAGCAGGCAATGCACTTGCTATGTAAAGATTAACACTCTCAGCATCCTGACCTAGATAACAGAACTTTACTCTCAATTACTAAATCCTCCATGGTTTGGCATTTGAAAAAAAAAAGTTTTTAATCCTCAATGCAACTAAAGCCTAAAAGTTTCATTTAAGCATACAAAGAGATAAATCAATGCCATAATTGTGCCAAATGAGACATTATACAAATGGCAGCAGTTGTTACCATTTTTTAGAATCCAAAAGGGATTTTTAAGGAATGGATAAGAACTCTGTTTTCTCTTCCACAATGACAATTATTAGCAACTTTTAAATGATGCAAAAAGTGTTTTAAAGTTGGTATGTATTTGAACAGTTTATATAGCTACCTAATCAGGAAGTGATTTAGGGCAGCACACACAAATGGAAATCACATATAATGACTGCAGGAGACGGTGCAGCCAGAACTGGGTGGGCAGAGCTAAATAGCCTAGAGTCGTTATGGTCCCATAAACGGTCTAAGACCAACCCCTCTTGAATTCCATTGACCCTTATTTGGTGCCAATTTAGTGCTGAACTTCTAATTTACTAGATTCTTGTGTATAGGCTTGAAAAATAAATCTTCTGAACTTCAGCTTAATGTATCCTCCAGGTGCTTTGCATCTGACAATGACCAAGCGTATATTAAAAGTAATAATGCATATCATGACCAACTTCATCCAATCAAGAACAATGCAGATGGGCACAAAATCTCCAGACTTAGTGCCTAGGGAAAATTCAGGTTTTAAATGCCCCCTGAAAGACAGCAGAATCAGGGCCATCCACATTTCAAATTGTTCCATAAGGCAGACACGGCAATAGAGAAACATGTCTCTTGCATCCTACTAGATAAAATTGTTTAAGTGATGAGTTCTGGAGAGAGAGATATAGCATAATAGGCAGCATAAAAATATCATAAAGAAATGATTTTCAGGAAATTTTCACTTTTCTGATATGCTTGCTTTAAAGAACATTTTACAAAATGTTTTAAATATTTAAACAATGCTTTTATGTACAGGTAATTGCACAGTTGTTCTTCTAAAAGTGTTTTTTATACTGTTAGGGTGTGAAGCTAACAAACCTATAGACCTGTTTTAGCATTAATTTAAGTTAGTATAAAAAGCAGCACAATAAAAATGGGGCCTTTTCACCCACCTATAATAAACCAGAGGACAGAAACACGTACATACCTGTTCTTTCCCCTGCACACCTTTTGAAAGTATTTTTTTTTCCTTTGGTACAGGTTTAAGTCCTCAGTGTGAACTTTGGCAGTGTGAACTCCTGACTTTTAAAGTGTCTTCTTGATGACGGCCACACTTTTCTGCCCCAAAGGAGAAAAAAGCATGTAGGCAGCTGGGATGAGCTAGAAAACCTATAGAAGGCAGCATAAAAGAATAGAATTATACAATATCCAACTACAATTTACCTCAAAATGCTGGGGGAACAAAATTAAAGTTCCCCATCTTGAATCTTTATGAAGACTTCTGTCCTGGTGTTGCTGCTTATCTCTTCCCCAGAATCCTGGTTGATTAGCTAGATCAGAGTCAGGCAGTTTGTGCCCCACCCCCTCAATTTCAAGAACCATTTTTTCCAATCCAAATCCCCTCCCAAGGTGGAAATTGGTGGACCTTTTAAAGATTTGTGAGAGGGAGATAGAAAGCCAAAAGAAAGCCTATTCCACTTTTTAATAACTACAGTATTTCATAACCACCACCACAATAATCAGAAAAGGAAGTTTATTTTTCTCAGTTTGGAAGAAGGTCTATATGTCATCCTTTAAGTCCTCTCAAAGAAGTTTGACCTGCTAGCTACACTCAGTCCAATGGTGCCATGATTCCTGGGGTTCCAGGCAGAATATAAAGGCAAAGCATAGCATCCCAGGGCAGAAACAGCTACCCATTCTTAAAGTAGGATTTGGGAAGTGGGTGAGGCTCTCCAGGCTCAGCAAGAAACACAAAGGGCTGCTTGGCCAAGGGCCACATGTTCCCAGAGGTCTAAGCATTTCCTATGACTGATCCTTTGCAATGGAGATGCCAAGGTTTGGCCGTGGAACCTGTTGCTGATATGTCACTCTCAGCCTAGACCAGTAGCCTAAGGCTCCATAGCACTGCTTGAATGTCCAAGAGCATCTCCATAAATTCAGGCAGGGAGACTGCTGGGTAGGAAAATGGTTTCATATGGGAAAAATAGGAGGGGGAGCTATGTCCTTCACCTCGACCTCCAGAATGAATGGTGAGCTACTAATACAATCAATCAATCTATACTTCCCCACACAGTATTAAACAAACCATTTGGCTGAGAAAACTTTGTTCAGCAGGAAAGCAGACACATTAATAGTGCAAAGCATAGAACATAGAATAACAGAGTTGGAAGGGACCTTGGAGGTCTTTTAGTCCAACCCCATACTCAAGCAGGAGACCCTATAACAGTGATGGTGAACCTTTTAGAGACCGAGTGCCCAAATTGCAACCCAAAACCCACTTATGTATCGCCGGGTGCCGGGTGGGCATGGACCGCCGGGTGGGCATGGACAGCGTGGGTGTTGCTACAGTGGTCATGGCAGTTGGGTGGGCGTGGCCAGGGTGGGCATGGCCAGCTCATTGTTGCTCCTTGGGAGGGACGCCTGTGGGGGTCGGGCAGGGCTGGGGGAGATCCTGAGGGGTCTCTGGCTGGTGGGTGGTGGACAGGAGGCTCGTCCTGCGGGGGAGGCGAGGCAAAGTGAGGCAGGGTGGGGGTGCCATTGTCGCAGGGCAAGGCGAGGCAGGGGCCGGGGCGGCTGCTGCCTGACATCATTGGCCCCCGCATACAGAGGCCAGTGAGCGCATGGGTACTGAGATGCATCAGGCCACGTGGGACCTCAGCGAGTTAGCAGGCAGCTGGTTGAAGAGTACAGTTGCCATCTCCAGGCATGGCGCGCATACCCACAGAGAAGGCTCTGAGTGCCGCCTCTGGCACCCGCGCCATAGGTTCGCCACCACTGCCCTATACCATTTCAGACAAATAGTTCTCCAGTCTCTTCTTAAAAGCCTCCTTCTTAAAAGCAATCTGCTTGAGGCAGAATCCATGACAAGGAGACGGTTAGGGTGAAACTGGTGTAATCTATTCTTTTTTGCACATTTGAAGTCTGCTTTAGTTATGAAATGTCTTGGACCTGTGCTGAAAAGAACCAAGAAGTCTTCAACAAAGAGCAGTAAATGTATTCTAATATCAGAGGAGAGTCAGACAGGACCATTAGACCCAAGTTCTAATGCAAGTCTTTGCTGGGATGGTTCTACAAAAATGATTATGCCAGTTCTTGCTGCAGTTACTGTTGGTCTGGTCAGTTTCTGAACACAATTCAATTCAAAGGATCCATCAATCCTTCCCCCATTTCCCCCCCAAAAAAACGGTTTTGTGAAGGACTTCGTGAGGATTAGCTCCCGAGATCTTGTTCCTGGACTAGCATCTGAAACCGCATGGTTGAAACAGGAGCCATGATCTTTGCTACGATGGTGCCTCTCTCTAAAATTCTTTTTTCCATGGAATATGATAGCAATGCTCTTGGGCTTAATTTCAGCATCAGATGATTTTCTTCTAATTGGCACTTTTTAAGGAGATGATTTAGGTTGCCAGATTATTTTATTGCTCAACTATGGAATATTTGTTTATAATGTGATAATTGTAATTTATTACCAATATGCCATTCCATGATTACAATCCTGTGGTGGTGCTGCCACCAAAAGCCCAGGGGGCCACAGCTGAGACCATTTCCCCATCAGTCCCTACGAGTGATACAATCCAGGTTTCAGCATGCCTGCTTCACCCATTCACATGGTTTACCCCTTCGTATATGCCTCAGTGCATGTTGATGAGCTTCCAGAAATCAATAAACATATGATTGTGTATATATGTATTATATTCGTGTATAAAAACAGCTGAGAACAGAGCATCAACAGCATCAGCAAGAAAAGTGTGAAACACCTCTGTGATTTCCTAATAGGACATGGCTTCAGGTAAGCTTCTGAGCATCAATAGGGAAGTTACTACTTTTTAAGGGATGGAGAGCTGGAATCTTTAATACCTATAAGGCATCCATTCAGTGGGTGCAGCTTTTACATTGAAAAAAGTGATTGTTTACTCATTTTCCATGTGATATATATCTATCAAGCAAAATATAGGCAGCAATCCTGGTTGTTATTAAATTTGGGAGCTAGAAGAGGTATTTATTTTTATTTCATTTATTGATATTTTACGATTTTATACTGGTGAGTTTCATGGAGACTGAAGCAACAGTTAGACCCAATTCTCCCAAGGGAGAAACAAAAAACAAACAGAGAATGCCACTAATTGTACCCAAAGATGCTTTTTCTTGAGGCAACTGAACTTTCTTGTTTTTCTTTGAAGATATTTTACTTCTCATCCAAGAAGCTTCCTCAGCTTTGACTGGATGGTGGGGAATGGAGAGAATTACACTCCTGCAGACAGCTGTTCATTTGCATTCTTTTAGCAAGTAGTTAAAGCTACCTGAAGGCTTATCTGTGAACAGCCCTCTCTCAACAAAGGGGGAGGGATCCGACATCATCTATCTCCAGTCTACAACCCAATCCTTTCAACAGTTCCAAGAAGGTTCCACACCCATTTGCACAACTCAGGGGACCCTGAAGACACAGATAAGCCTCCAGGTAGCTTTAACGACTTGCTAAAAGAATGCAAATGAACAGCTGTCTGCAGGAGTATAAATCTTTCCATTCCCCACCATCCAATCAGAGCTGAAGAAGCTTCTTGGATGAGAAGTAAAATATTTTCAAAGAAAAATAAGAAAGTCCAGTTGCCTCGTGAAAAAGCATCTTTGGGACAACTATGACCTGGATGACTGAGAATCTCTATAGCCACTAATTGTGGTTTATTCATCACATCCAGGTATCTGAAAAAATGCTCACTTAACATGGAGAAAACAGGAATTGCATATATGAAAAGTGTGTGACACTGCTGCAAAGGCAACTTGTAAAGCCTCCTATTTATTAACTCATCTAGAAGCATTAGGATGGTCAATTTTAAGAGAAACAGGGGGTGTATGCACAAATCATGCATTCTGTGTGGTTGTCTATAGCAGTGCTTCTGTTTTACATGGGTTCCTATTTGCTTCTGCCACCCAGAAACTCAACTGATGCTCTGCTCAACTGAAGCATCAGCAAGGTGGACTCTTTGTGCATGTGCGTCTTTTGCACATATGTAAGTTTCCAGTCATGAAAAGAACTTGGGGTTAGTGCTTGATTATGCTTTAGAGTGGAGAACTTACCAATATTTTATTTAAGAAGTCAACCTCCTTCACCTTCTTCTGCAGGAACCAGTAGACCTTCCTCTTTGCTTACCATTGGCTTGTTTATCTTGGCTCTGCAATGGGCAGACGGAGGAGCCTTCCCCACAATACCACTCTCCAGTCTGTTTACCAATGCTGTGCTAAGAGCACAGCATCTCCATCAGCTTGCAACAAATACCTACAAGGAATTTGTGAGTAGCGGTCCATGGTTTAGGTCAGCTAAACATTTAGGTCACATCATAATTCCTGGTAAAAGCAAGCTAGAATGTTTAGCAGTTTGGAAGCAGAACATCTAAAAGTAAGATTCATCTAAAAGTAACATGGGGAATTCCCTAGGCTCTCGGGATATATTAAAACTTTTAAAAAGAGGTATCCAAAGCATGACAAGTAGCACTTTAATTGTGATTTCTCCCTTACATTTTTTATATCTTCTCAAATCTTCCGTTACCATATCAACTAAGAGTTGCCGCAAATCAGAACAATTTTTAGATAAGGCTGTCTTTTGAAACATTTACTATCTGTTTGCTCTCCCAAGTAATATTACAACTTCATTGCTTCTGATTTTAATGTTTTTGCTCAGTTAGTGAATTTTCAGATAATGTTATTCAAAGCTCTGCACACTCTCATCTCTCCTACTTCTTTGTAAATGGTGGCATTTTATGGAACTTATATAGGAGCGTTCCTATATCCCAGAAGAGCAGCGATACTCCAACAAGAATTCTCAGACTGTATATTGTTACTCTGAAGCTATCCCTTCACCCACGAGGAAAGAGGAAACTCAACAAAAAACAGTAAGCAGACTCCCATCATGTTTTATTCCATGGAAGAATTATTTTGGTGCCCCAGATATATAGCCTTGTGTTGCCTATGTAAAAACTTCCCACTTTCACTAAGTTCTCAAGAAATGTTCAACAAGGAGCAATAAGTGGATAAGTCAATGGAAATGGACAGTAGATAAGGATAGAAGGAATTCAAAGTGGGCTGGACTTAGATCTTTTGTGGGCATGAAGGAACTCATGACTGATGACACCTTTTTTTAAAATATATTTTATTGGGTTTTTTTATTTTAACAAAGAGTACTTTAGACACACCGTGGTGTTTGGGTAAACAAACAATTCAAGGTGAAAAACATACATAAACAGCTCAACTTAATACATTCACTATCATCTCTCTATTTCTCACAAATAACATAAGAGATTTAATATATTCCATTTCTAGCTTAAATTTCTGTTACTACTCCACCTGTTTTAAAGCTTTATCAATTTAAAATTACCATAATCAAATATTGTTTTACATCAACAAATTATCACTTCAAGTATCTCTACCGTGTATATTAAAGTTTTTAATCTCTCTCAGCCCTTTTCTTATCACCAATCTCATTCATTTCTTCTTCCAGTGATAACTAACTTAATTTAAAAAAACAATAATGTTGAACCTTAGTTCCTTTCAATTCATTACTCAAAGTTCAGATATCCAATTAGTTATTGTTGAGTCCTCGGCTTAATGGCGAATGAGCACAGAACATCTCGTAATGTCAAGAAGTCTTTATTGTAGTCTCTTCTGCTCCGTTACATCTCTGAGGCTCGCAGGCCTCTCTGCTTCCCTTAATAACGTTTCCCCGGGCAGAATGGCAACAATTAGGCATGCTCCGCGCCTCGCGCATGTGCGCAAAGCCTGCGCCAGCCAGTCTGGTCCCGGGCAGCTTGCAACTGCCCGGGACCATTGCAACGTCCCGAGCTTGCCTTTGCAGGCTCAGGACACAACACCCCTTCCCCCCCCCCGGCTAAGACTATATGAATAGTTACACACGACCTCAACACGAGCGTGGTGTGCCAACCCATGCTCCAAATGGTACCGGGCTATTGTTCTGGGATTAATACCCAATGCCCGTATTTCCAACGCTCCCAACAACAGACACCCTCTCACTGTTTCTGCTTTGCCAGCAGAGTTACAAAGTCCTCAAGATACTTAGGAGATCTCTTGACTCTCTGTGACCTCCTTAGAACCTGAGAATCCCCACTTTCTTTTTGCACAGAGGATGACATGAAGCTGCCCCCTCTTTCAGACCCTGGTGGTCCCCATGGACCGTGCCCCGTTGCCTGGTCTGCTTGCTTGCCCACCGGGCTTGTCAGACCAGGACTTTGTTCTCCCAATAACCTGGTTGACCTGCCTAGTTGCAGGCTCTCTGGCCCCTCTATAAAACTGTCACTGTTAGGCAACTCTGTAGAGCCTCCCAGGCCCACACTGGACCTATCAAGGGACTGCATCCCTTCGCTCCCCGCCCCGTAACGGGACTGTCTGGGGTTTCAGTATTTCCCCAAAACTCAGTTGCCCCCCCATCTGTGCCGGAGGTGTCAGAATTGGGATTTGCCTCTCCGATCACCTCCCTGTGTGACTGCCTCTTTCTGGAAACAGTAGCAGTATTGGGGCAACTAGACTGTTTGTGTGCCAGCTCTCTTGCAATGTTTGAGTTATTAGGATGCTCCCGGTTATTCTCCCTGACTAGAGTGCTGAATAGTATTGGTGAATGATGAGTATGCCCCCTGGGTGACTCCCTGGCTGGAGTAGGCACTGGTGCCTGTGTGCTTCCTAGTTCCCATGGATTCCTGTTTGGAACACTTGCGGAATCTTGGAATAGGCCATCTGTGGCCTCTCTGTTGGGGCCCGGCTGCTGCCAACACCCATCCCTTTGCCCATAATGTCCCCCTACCCCCCTGGAAAAGGCCCAGGAGTTTCCGAGGGTAAGTCCAGTCATGTACACAGCTGGTCGATATGCCGCCAAAGGACACGACCGTCATCCAGCGAGACCTCTTATGACAAAGGGCCAGTAACCTTGCATATTACAGCAGGAACCCATAAGTGACCAGGCCCATAATTACGGGTCCATACCGGGGCACCAACTTGCAGATACCTTGGTGCCCTGGATTGTGCAGCCTTAGGAGGCAATCTGTCCGGGTACAACCTGTCAAGTTTGGTGATCAGTTTGCGTCCCCAGCGAAGTTCAGCTGGGCTTTTCCCAGTAGAAGTTGAAGGTTGGTGCAGTACGCAAGAAGAAAGTCTGCCAACCTGTGGTGCCAGTCCCCATATGTCAGTTTCTTTAAAGCATCCTTGGTGATGCGGACCATTCGTTCAGCCATACCGTTGGTGGAAGGGTGGAATGGTGCAGAGGTGGCATGACGAATCATGTTGGCCTGTAAGAAAACTTGAAATTTGGAAGAGGTGAATTGAGGGCCATTGTCAGACACCAAAACATCCGGAAGCCCATGTGCAGCAAAAATCCCCCTCAGTACTTGAATGGTCTTGGCAGCGGTGGTTGAGGAGACAGGTACAACCTCAAGCCACTTTGAATAGCTATCAACAAGGACCAAGAAGAATTGACCCTGAAAGGGCCCAGCATAATCAATGTGCACCCTAGACCAAGGTGACTATGTTTCCTCCCATCTATGCCTTGGGCATTTCTGGGCGTGAGCGCTGACACAGGTGGCATGCATGCACCTTAGCCTCAATTTCCTTGTCTAACCCAGGCCACCACAAATGGCTGCGCCCAAGCGCCTTCATTCTTACAATGCCAGGATGGCCCTCATGAAGGGAAGCCAAGACCCTAGATCTCATTGAGGTAGGAATAACAACTCTGCTGCCCCACAGGAGACAACCCTGAAAAGTGGATAACTCATGTTTCTTAAACCAGAAACTCTGAAACTCAGTACCTGAACAACTCTCTGGCCAGCCAGACAAAACCCAGGATAAGACACGAGAATGTGTGAGATCTGTGGCTGATTCAGCAGCCACATCCCTGGCATTTAAAGGTGACTGGCAGCGCCTGAATGGAAAGGATGTTGATAGCAGGGGCGAGGTCAGCCTCTATCACTTGTAAGGGTAATCTACTGAGGCCATCAGCATGGCCCATTTCTTTGCCAAGTTTGTGAACTAAAGAAAAATCATAGGCTGACAGAAATATGGACCATCTCAGCATCCTGGGGGAGATGATATGGGGGGTTTGTTTGTTTGTAGTAAACAACCCCAACAAAGGCTTATGGTCAGTGTAGACCTTGAAATGTCTGCCATATAAAAAAATCATGGAATTTTTTTAATCCCACCAACAACAGCTAAGGCCTCCCTGTCTATCTGGGCGTAGTTTCGCTCAGCAGAAAACAAGGTTCTGGAGTAATAAGCAACAGGAACCTGAGTTCCATCAGGTCTTAGATGGCTAAGTACTCATAAGGGGAGGCATCACAAGCGATGCACACAGGAAGAGTTTCATTAAAATGTGCAAGCACATTATTGGATGTAAGTAAGGCCTTAACCTCATTGAAGCTTGCTTCATGTGCTTGTGACCACTTCCACACTGCCTGTTTGTCCAGAAGCCTATGAAGTTGTTCAGCTACATTAGCTTTGTTAGGAATGAATGCATTATAGAAATTCAAGAGGCCCAGAAAAGCTTGTAGTTCAGCTTTGGACTTAGGCCTAGGAGCTTGCATAATAGCCTTTAATTTGGACTCAGCAGGATGAATGCCATTGGCATCTATTTTGAATCCCAGAAAATCTGTAGAAGGCACCCCAATTTTACATTTATCTTTTTTAAGCTTGAGGTCTGTTTTCCGGAACCGCAGCAGGACAGCCCTCAATCTCTCAGCTAATTTTTGAGTGGAGTCTCCAGCTATTAAGACATCATCAAAATAGGGGCAAACCCGTGGTATACCCCTCAAGATATTTTCCATTACGCTTTGGAAAATTCCAGGAGCCACATTTACTCCAAATTGTAGTCTTTTGACTTTGAATGCCCCCCTTTTTGTGTTACAATGGTTTGTGCTACAGCAGCAGCTTCATCAACAGGTAACTGTTGATAAGCCTGTACTAAATCTAGCTTTGCAAAAACACACCCCCCCTTGAGGGAGGCCAGAATATGACTGACTACAGGTACAGGATATGCATGTTGTTGCAATGCCTTGTTTAGAGTGCATTTGTAATCTGCACAGATGCGAATGTCCCCATTAGCCTTAAGAGGCATGACTATGGGAGTTTCCCAAGGACTTGAGTCAACAGGTTCTAAGACACCTTGCTGAATCAATTTGTCCAATTCAGCATCAATTTTTCCTTTTAAAGCAAAAGGTACTCTCCTTGCTTTTACTCTGATAGGAGTGACAGTGGGGTCCAGCTTTAAGGAAACTGGGGGTCCTTTGTATGTACCCAGCTGAGGGCTGAAGACATCTGCAAATTCTTTGCAGACTTCTTGTAGACCTAATGTTTACGAACTGTTAAGCCCTATAACTTGTATTCCCAAGGCCTCAAACCAATCAAGTCCTATGAGACTCGTGCGTTCACCCCCAACTACCAATACGTCTAATGGACCTTCAAAATCCTTGTATTGTACATTAAGGGTGGCCTCCCCCTTAACACACACTTTGGAGTTTTGAAAGTCTGTTAGAACTATATTGGATGGCCTAAGCTTGGGCTGTAACCCACTGCTAGAGCAAATCTTTCTGAATGTGTGAATGGAAATAATTGAAAGTGCAGACCCAGTGTCTAGTTCCATAACCAATGGAACTCCTTGCAACTTCACCTTAAGTGACAGTTTCTTTTTAAGTGGCTTGTGTCTTTCCTATGGCTGGGGACCCTGGTACCTTTCAGGCGCAATTCTTCTCAGGATTGTACTTTCTGACGGCCCAGACACACAGCTGCTATGTGGCCTTGCTTCCCACATGCTCTACAGATTGCACAATGGAACCTGCAGTCGGTCCTCTTGTGGCAACCTCCACACCTGAAACACTTGGGTACAGCTGAAGACTTTTCTTTGCCTTCCTTCTGCTTCCTTTCTTTGGCTGAGTAAAGATGATCCACCTCGTCTTCAGGATCCTCTTCCGAGCTCTCCTGGACTCCCTCATGGTGCACGGAAACAGCTTCTGGAATGCTCCTGATAGGCCTCATGTTCTTGATTGCCCGACCTGCTGCCTCTTCTGCAGTAACCTCTCTCAAGGCATCTTGGAACGATATGTCTTCTTTTGCAAAAAGTCTCTGCTGCAAGTCTCTGTTCCTAAGCCCACAAACAAATCTGTCTCTCAACCTTTCTTCTAAGTCTTTAAACTCACAAGGCTTAGCTGCTCTTCTCAAAGCTGCAATGTATTCTTTAGCTGATTCACCAGCTCGTTGATCTCTCTGTTCAAAAGTATGTCTCCATGCAATAACAGACAACTTGGGCTGAAAATGTTCTTTTAGTAATTTTTTTAAATCTGTGTAGGTGACGGATTCAAGAGGCGCAGGGGCTGCTAAATTTTCAGCAATTTCAAATGCATCTTGACCACAGACACACAGCAAAGTAGTGGCCTTTAAGCCATCTTCTCTTACTTGGTTTACTCTAAAATAGTTTTCTACTCTGGCCACATAAGACTCCCATCTTTCTGGGTGCGTGACATCAAATTCAGACAGTCTCCCTATCTTCGCCATTTTCTCCTTTGTAAGGAAGGGGTCAATCAGCCAGCTTACCTCCAGCGATGCTGTACTGGCAGGCAGGTGCTGAATTTAACGCCGTCTTCCTAGCTGCTCTCAGGACTCCTGGGTAAGCTTACAATTCTTCTTAATTAATTGTAAGGCATCCCACCTTCATCGCCAGTGTTGAGTCCTCGGCTTAATGGTGAATGAGCACAGAATATCTCATAGTGTCAAGAAGTCTTTATTGTAGTCTCTTCTGCTCCGTTACAGTTCTGAGGTTCGCAGGCCTCTCTGCTTCCCTTAATAATGTTTCCCCGAGCAGAATGGCAACAATTAGGCGCGTTCCGCACCTTGCGCATGTGCGCGAAGCCGGCGCCAGCCAGTCTGGTCCCGGGCAGCTTGCAACTGTCCGAGACCATTGCAACGTCCTGAGCCTGCCTTTGCAGGCTCAGGACACAACAGTTATCATACCTTATCAGATCATATTATTATAGGCAAAAATCACCTAATCAATTTAAACACTTCAAAATTACATTCTCATGACTGAACATTTTTTTTAACTGCAGAACATATATATTTTTATCCTTAATACAATCCATAGAGCCAAGGTTCTTTTATCCAAACCATTCCATACAACAAAAAAAGCATCTAACTAATTTAAACTCATATGTACATAGTTATAACTGGCTTAATTAAGAGAAAAGAAAAAAGAAAAAATAATAATAACGTTAAACCTTAATTCATTTCAATTCATTACACAAACTTCAAATTCCATCCAATTAATTATCATACCTTATCAGATCATATTATTATACACAAAAATCACCTAATCAATTTAAGCACTTACTAATTTAAACACACATGTATATAATTACATTTTTCTTAGTTCTGGCTCTAGATCATTATCCTTAAAACAATCCATAAAATCAACATTGCCTTTTACTCCATTAAACATTTTTAAATTTCTTTTTCAATGACTGATGACACATTTGACCCCTCCCTCCCTCAGTTCAGACTGGTCATCTCCTACACAAATCAGGATTTATTGACCACAGAGACATCTTAACTATTCCTGACAGTTAGAATAATTAATCAGTGGAACGGCCTGTCTCCTGAGGTTTTGGATGCTCTAGCACTGGAGATTTTTGAGGGGAGATTGGATGGCCATTTGTCTGGGGTGGTGTGGGGTTTCCTGTCTGAGCAGGGGGTTGAACTAGAGGACCTCCAGGGTCCCTTCCAACTCTATTATTAGTGTTATTGTTATTATCTACTGCCCTTTCTGTTGACCATTTAGTAGTTCAGATTCTTGTAGAGAGCTGAAGCTTGCAATAAATCTTTATACTCATTTGAAAAACAAAACAAATAGCAGTAAGTGTATTCTAAACATAGGAGAAGAATCAGAGAGCTAATCAGATACCCAGGTAAAAATGAAAGGGACTAGATAATATAGTCAACCATCTGTAGGGCTGCCAATTCCTCATTTCTATGTTGCAGGATCTGATTTCTTAAGGACAGAGCTTTAGAAACTCTACACTATATCACATTTACAAATTTCAAATATCTTTGACCAAGATTCAGGCAAGGATCTGGACATAGGCTGTATCTCTCTTGCATGCCCTGGCAATAACTTTTTTTCCTCTGATGTTTCCTTATGATGGTACCTTTATCTTGATCACAACCCATGAGTAAGACATACTTAAGCTGTCTTTTATCTCTGCATACTTCCCAAGCTGTACAGGTCAGTTTTCCATATCTCAATAGCCATAAAATGTGTAAAATCTGTTATGCTTCATCACCCATGCATCAGAGGTATAGTCAGGGGACCAACAGTCGGTGGGATTAGAAAGATGCTTATCGACTGCTCCAGAATGATGCAGGCATGCCCCTCTCCCTAGTCTGCTCCAATTCCTCTGTTGATATTCCATGTTTGTCCCCACCTAAAGAATATGATTCAGCAGCACTTGGTAGTGGTCTATCACAATTGCACGATGGTACCAAACTGCTTAAATAGCAGTATTGTATGTAGCATTAGTCATGGGACCAACTCTTTCCATACCTCCACCGTTTCCAGCACTAAAGTATCTGGAAGTTTCTAATATAAAAAAGAATGTGGCAAGGGAGAAGAATGCTAAACAAAAGTTTTGTTTCTCATTTAGTTCCTTTCATGACTCCAATCTTCTTTATTCAGTTTGGAAAGGCAGCACAAAAGGGACCCTAGTGATACAACAGTTCTGAAATTATATCTTTCCTCTTCTAACTGGAGTGCTATGAGTACATCAGTGCTTCAGAGAACAGGGTAAGAGGGTGACATTACAGCCCCACGCCTTACCTACATTCCTTGTGACATTGCACACACAGGAGGACCTTGTGAGGCAATAGTGTGAATCTGCTCCATAAATAATAGGTGTTTTTCCAATCAACTAGTGATGTGAAGAAGGAAGGCACCAAAGCCACAAGACTAAACTGCTATCATTTTGTTTCGTGAGCTATATTCATAATCAGAGTAACATCATTAAATAGTGAGTCAGAATGAGGATCAGCACTAGAGGCAATACATTTTCTGCAAACAAACTGTACTTTTCTGTCAATGCAGGGATCTTCTGGATAGCATTTGAACTCAACACTGAGAAAGACCAAAAGCTAAAGTCACCTACTTTACTAAGCTGAAATCATGCTTTACAAATCACAAGTCTGGATTCATACAGCACATGGTTAAAGGCAAACATAGATTATGGTTTTCTATGGTGAACTCAGTCATATTATGCCAATCCATCACAGAACATGCTACTCTGCTAATGGTATCTCTGCAAATTTTCTCATTGCTTCTTTCGATTAACCAATATCAGCAAGAACGCTGTTTGTTTTTGGCTTAATTAAATATATAAAAACCCATCCACTGTGGCTTATAAGCAACTATTTCCTATATAGAGAAGCTTCCACATTAAGCCAAAAAGAAATCAGATCGTATTATGGATTAGTTTTACGTGTCATGCTTTCATAGAAACAAGGAGACATATTCTATCTATAAAAATCTAAAAGCCACCCAGGAAGCATTTTTATCTATTACTGTCACATGTCCTCTCCAATAATGGAAAGTGTATCACTGCTGTTTAGCAAGAAGCTAAGTTTAAAGCAGGTTCAAGGAACTGATCAGAAAATAGACAATTTGCCCTGGCTGCAATTTTTCTTGCCTGTTGAACTTCTATTGCCATCTGTCTTAAGACAGACAACAGAAGGCTACTGTCCTTGCTCTCTTCCTTTGAGCTCTAAGAGGTCAGGATAGAAATCAGAAGTTTTAAAGCTGCTTTTAAAACTATTTTATCTATTGTATCTATTTTTCTAGGACATGGAACTGCTGAGGTTTTCACTGATTCTCATTCAGTCCTGGCTAAATCCTATACGGTTTCTAAGCAGGATGTTTACAAACAGTCTTGTGTTTGGGACCTCAGACAGAGTTTACGAAAAACTCCAGGACTTGGAACAAGGCATCCAAGTTCTTATGAGGGTAAGCAATCCCTCCCAAGGAGAGCTTTTTACCTACTATCACAGATTGTGCTGTCCCATCTGGCTAATGTTATGAAATTAGAGAAGACAGACACCTCTACGCATAAAATCAGAACAATCACAGCCCTCAAGATTATTACTTTCCATTGAGAAAGCCTTGCTATTATGATTTATCAACACTAGAAAAATATAGAAATAGAGAAAAATATAAGTAGTCTTTGACTTATGGCCAGTCATTTATTGACCATTTGAGGGTACAATGTATCAACAAAAAGATTCTCATGATCCAGATTCAAAGTTCCAATGGCTGCTCGCTCCTTGGTCACATGACCACATTTTGGGCTCTTGACAAACGGTCCTCATTTACAGCCTTTCAGCACTCAGTTGTCAGATCTCTGCAATTTATGATGTTTCTTGTGGGAATTAGCATTTACTTCCAGGTTCCAGCAAGGAAAAAAAAACGACTGCTTTTTGTGGGGGGGGGAAGAGGTGGATTGCTTGCACAATGGGCTTGCTTTTTGTGTTTGCTTAACTGCCATTAAAAAAAAGTAAAATCAGATTGGTCACATGATGACCCACCTAATAACCAGCATGACTTACAATCATAATTCTGGACTCAATTACAGTCATAAGTTGAAGACTACCTGTATAAAACTGTGACATGAATGGGGCTATTAATAAAGGATAAAGAAAATTACCCGATTTTGAGATTATAACTGATAGTATATGGATTTGCAGTATTCTTTAAAGCAAAAAAAAACAAAACCCAAAAATGTGTTCAATGATCATGGAATCTGCAGAATGAGATTAGACCTTCATAATTATTATTATAGTTATTCAACTCAGTGTCTTCCAGACATCTTTAACTCTCCCATTAATCTGCAACCAGCACAGCCCTTGATCTCCTAGTCCAGAACTCAAAAGTTGCTAAACAATATGGAGCTCATACTATATTCAGATGCTTCCCTGAGATTGGGAAAAGTGGGAATTTTGTCACCCACCCATGGTTGTGCACCCACCCATGGACTATGGTGGAATGGAGTTCAGAGGGTCACAATGATGCAGCTACAGGCTAACTATTCCTTTTATGTTCATAAAACAGGAAGTACACAAAATCATAAAAACACAGTATGTCCTAATCCTTGGACTTAGTACTTAGTATATTACAAATTACATTATTATAAATTATTATTATAAATTATATTGGATAAAATTTATATTTTATTATAACTATTTAGCAGTCATTACATTAAATATATCAGAAATTATACATTATGATAAATTATCTTAATTTCCTAGTAAATCTGAGTTGAGGATGTATTTGTGTGTTGTATGTGATTTTTTTTGAAGCAGAATGAGATGCTTAATGCTTTTGTACACTTACAACATCTACTTCCAGGAGGTGGAGGATGGTACTTCTCAGGGCCTTCAGCTGCTTAGACCCAGCTATGAAAAGTTTGAATTCAATCTCCAGAGTGAAGCTGCTTTGCTGAAAAACTACAATCTCTTGTCCTGCTTCAGGAAAGACCTGCACAAAGTGGAGACCTTCCTGCGAGTGATGAAATGCCGTCGTTTTAGAGAAATCAGTTGTGTCCCCTAAACGCAGAAAAGACCCGCCACTCCATTCCACTTTTCCTGCGCAGTTTCCTAGAACCTGGAAAAGTGAATGTGCTGTTGCTGTGCCAACTGCCTACATACCTGAGTCAAGTCTAGAGCAACCAATTGCATTTCAAAGCCCTGCTGTTTGTGAAATCCCTCAATGCTCCTTAATATCTGTGCAAAAATAAATGCAATTTTGCTGCTGAAGAATGAGTGGTATAAGCTGACTGGCTCCGTTAGATCTGTCTCTTAAATGATAAAGAACACAATCTTAAAGGCATTGACCTCATTTTACACAGGATCACTATATTGCTGTCAGACAGCTATTCTGCTCAAAACAAGGTATTTGTAAACCTATTTATAAATGTAATTTTCCTTCACTTTAATTCCTAGAAAATTAAGACAAACAAATCCAAATAAAAGACTACACGAAGAAACCCTAAAAGATCACCACTCAGATAATCTTATTAACTTGTAGTTTAATTTTTTTTCATACTAACAATAGCACGTAGACTTATATTGCACTTCATACTGCTTTACAGCCCCTTGTTGCATATTACCCGCAACAATCTGAGTCCTCATTTTACTGACCTCGGAAGGATGTGTAAGGTTTGTTGGTGAATAAAATCTGAGATCCTCACAAGCCCAAAGAGAAACTCAGATGGAGGCTTCAGGAGCAGGAAAACAGCTCTTTATTCAGCCGAGTGAAGAAGCTGGGTGGACAACCTCCCGGTACACGGGCAACAGCGTGCTATGGAAGAGCCACACCTGGAGGGGGGGGAAGCTTCATTTTTATACAGTGTCTTGCCTAGTCGCAATTGCACACAGCAGCAAAGAAACAATTGTTAGGTGTTTCCTGCACAAGCGTAGTGTACAAAAGTTGCTTCATTCCCCACCCCCTTTTTTTAAAAAAATTGGCAATATGCTTACTGCTATCTGGTAGAAACTAGGGACATAGTTGGGTAGTTAGGTTATATTGGTCCATTCCACTAGGTGGAGTTAGTATTGTTAGCCACAACCATACTTTCACATGTAGACACTCTGACTTTTAAGGAAAAGGTCTCAGACTCTTCTCTTGAGAAGCAGAGCTGACCAATGATGGACATTTGAGTTATTCATCATGGAGGGTGGTCAAGAGCAGTCCACATTAGGTTCAAACAATCTACACTAGATATGTTAAGCTCCCAGCTTCCCATGGCCACTGTTCTCCATGTTGGTCCCCCCGCAAACATAATAGTTGGTGACATTTAAAGAACCAGCAATTTGTTCTGCTAAAAGTTTCTTGGTAACAGAAGGAATTTCAATTTTGTTTTCTAATTCATCATAAAAAGAAAGGAACAGTCTCTTTTCTATTGGGGTCAGATTAATTTTAGTTATAGTGATGGTGATCCAGGTAATTGGGTCCCATCCTGTACTCTCAATTCCCATTCCGTGTTCTTGGGATCCTTCTTCGAGTCCACAAAATGCAAGCATACAGGGGTACAATGTCTTCTGAGCAATCAGATTTTCCAATAACATTGGTTAGATTAAACCAACTGTTCTGCCCTGGCCACATCCTGGAGGGGGGGCTATCATTTGTATACCAATGGGTCTGGGAGGTACCGTTGTTGCTGTAAGCTGAAAACATATATTCTTTGTATGATATAGCTTTATTGCCAGCTTAGGTCCCAACAGGTGGCCCAAGGACTGAACTTTAAGGCATAGCAGGCATCAAAGCAGATCTGGCTTTTGGGACTAGTGGAGGTGCTGTTATTTTGTCCTAATAGAAGTCCCCGACTCTTCCCATTTTGGAATGCTAGAACCTGGATGGTTTTCTGGTATTTTACACTAGAGGGATCAATTCATGTTGCTTTTCCCGTATCATTACAAAGGGAAAATTGGGTAGTATTATGGACACATGTCCCAATAACCTTTTTGCAGTTCATCTGAGTATGGTATATCAGGGTCACTGTAAGCTTGTTCCCTGATGTGGTAATAATCTGGTACAAGCAGAACAATCAACTGGGGATTTGGTAGATCCTACTATCTTGAGAGTAAAAACATTAAGACAAGCAGTATGGCCATGCCAAAGATCAGATCCATCCTTCCCTCTTTCAGAGAAGGTATGGGGGAAGTAAGTAATAACAACACAAGACAACTGAGCCTGAAAGGCACAATGAAACAAAACAGATTATTTCAAGTGGAATCCAATGCATGATTCGGGTGGTTGTCTAGCTCGTCAGAGAGTGAGAACAAGTCAGTAGGTGATGACGGAATTTTAAGGAGTTTCAATTTGAGTTCGTCTAGCTTTGAGCTTGCCACTGAAAAGATGGAGATGATACCATCTTTATCCTCGATCCATGGGCCCACACCTTTAACCCTTCAACCTTTACTGCAGTAGAGATGCTGAGCAGCACTTGTTAGGCTTGGACCACTTTGGATCGACCAATGGAGGTGACAGTTCTTTGACTCACACCCACTCTCCAGGTTCAGCAAGCAGTGGTTTGTCTAGTGGCAGCGCAGCTTGAGGCTGTTTAGAGATAGACAACAACACTTGTGCCAGATTATACAAATATTTAGTCATATTCTTTTCCCCAACATCACAGCTCATCTGGAAGGTGGTAACAAATGGTCGTATTTTGAAAGGGGAAAGGGTGAGTTTCCCTGAGAGTAGGGCTCTTATGCAAGTGAGAGCAACAGGTAAAATCTTGGGCCAAGGTAGGCTAGTTTTTTTGGCAGAGTTTGGCTACATGGTTTTTGAGAGTTCTATTCATATGTTCAACCTTAGCTAAAGCTTGAGGCCGGTAAACGAAATGAAGATGCTATGGGATGTTGAGCAACTTAATGACATCTTGGTTATTTGAGAGGTGAAGTGCCAGCCATTATCAGATTCTAGGCCTTTGGGCACTCCAAACCTGGGTATTATAATTTCAGCCAACCCTTGCACTACTTCTCGGGCCTTTTGGGTAGCTGTTGGGATGGCTTCTGGCCATCCTGTGTAGAGATCCACAAAAACAAGCAAATTGGGCTTGGGTATCTCAGTAAAATCAATCTGCCAGGCTTCTCCTGGGTATCTGACAATCCGAATATGGCCTGGGGGAATGGCTTTTTCCCCTCTGGGATTGTTTCTTTGACAGACCTTACATTGACGCACAACTGTATTACATGCCTGTCTGATGCCTGAGTTACAGTAACGACTATTTAGTTATAAGCCCAAGAGGCAGGGTCCTGAATGGAAGGTTTGGTGGCTTCTTTTGGCCACTTTCCAAAACAGAGTGCGGGGAAGTTGCACCAGACATTCACAACCCACCATCCATTCTCCCACTTTCCCCCTGGAAGCAACTTATCCCATTGGTCATATAGGGGAGGCATGTTTTAGACAGGGTCAATGAGAACAAGGGGCAAAATATTGTTTGCCAGCTCGTTATCCTAGCAAAGCTGTTTGTTTGGCCAAATGATCGGCTGCACGGTTTCCTCAGGCAACTTCACTGGCATCTGATTGGTGACTTTTGCAATGAATTATGACCAGTTCCTTGGGTCCCCTGACAGCAGCAATAAGCTCTTCCAGGAGGGGCTTCATTTTCAAGGTCTTTCCATCTGCCCTGGGAAGTCACAGGCTTTCCATAGTACAGTGTGAGTGTCAGCAGTGAAGAAAGCGTAGCGGCTGTCTGTATAGATGTTAACACGCTGTCCTTCAGTTAGTCAGCAGGCCTCGATGAGGGCCCTTAATTCTGCAGCCTGAGCCAAATAGTAAGAAGGGAGCTGCCGCATAAGCAGAGGGCCATCCTCTGTCACAACTGCCAGGTCCGTATGTCTTTTCCCATTCCTCATGAACGATAAACCATCTGTCCAAAGCTGGCTATGTGGGTGTTGCAGGGGCTCGATTTTCAGATCAGCTCGGATTTCACCAACTTCTTCTAGGACTCCGAGACAATCATGTGGCTCCCAGTTGGGGTCAGGAGTGAGCGGCAGTAAAGTGGCAGAATTCAACCGCTTGCAGCGATATAGTTGCACATTTTCTTGTTCCAATATAAGACTAATATAATAGGAAACTTGGTTCGAGGTGGTCCATGTGAGAAATTTTTGTTCCAACAAGGTCTGTACTGGATGAGGGGTATAGATGTTTAGGGGAGCTCCAAGGATGATTTTTTGAGTTTCCTGGACCAAAACAGCCATAGTAGCAATGACATGCAGACATATGGGCCATCCTTTCACCATGTTGTCCAGTCCTTTTGATAGATAGGCAACTGGGACCTTTTCAGGGCCTAATTTCTGAAGGAGAACACCCAAGGCACACCCTTTTTGTTCAGTCAAGAATAATTTAAACCCACAGTTTTGATCAGGTAGGGCCAGGTTGGAGGCCATGGCTAGAGATTACTTCAGAGTCTCCCAGGCCCATTGGTGTTCACTGGTCCAGTCCCAAGCCCATTGGTGTTCACTGGTCCAGTCCCAGGCCTTGGTACAAAGGTTTAGCAAGGAAAGAATACATGGGGATCCTGTTAATTTTAAATTTTATTATTGTATTTAAGGGCGTATGAATGTGAATTATTTTTATGTACATTAACTGAATGTGAATGTGTATTGAGTGTCTGTGGTAGGAGAATGGTAGAACCGGGGGCGGAGCCTAGTGCCCCCTCTGCTGAGTGCAATAGCAAAAGCGGGGGGGCAGGACTTACCCTTGGGCTTGGTGTGCATGGAATGTTAGTCCGATCGGGAAGGGAGAAGGTTGGTGAGGGTGGGGGTACTCCGGGGATGGGAAAAGGTCGGAGTATTCCAGTTATGACTGGGATGGGCAGATATGGCGGGAGCCGAGGGGCAGGCCATTTTCGGGGAACGCGGACTCGCTATATTAGAGCGATTCCTTGTTCCAGCCCCTCAAAAGGCTCATCCTGTAGTACTGGTGACAGGGGAGTACAGGGCCCTAGTTGTAGGCTGCTGTTGCTTAATGCCAGGTCCATTGTCAACAAAGCCCCCCTTGTCCGTGATCTAATATTGGACAGGGGGGACGGACCTGGCATGTATAACCAAAACCTGGCTGGTCCCTGAGGGGGGTGTTCCCCTCTCGGAGATGTGCCCGGGCAGGTTTGTGGTGCTTCATCAGCCTCGACATCAGGGAAGGGGTGGGGGAGTGGCAGTCATCGCTCGGAGGTCCCTGAGTCCTCGTGGGATTCCTGCCCCAGAGATTGTTGGGTATGAGTCCCTCCTATTGAAGTTGGGTTCATGGGTTCAGTTGGGCTTATTGCTGACGTACCTACCTCCCAGCTGTGTTGCAACAGCCCTGCCTGCGCTGCTGGAGTCAGTAGCCGGGTTGGCGATGGAGTTCCCCAGACTTATGGTACTGGAGGACTTTAACCTGCCATCACTCGGCGAACGCTCAGAGGCGGCACAAGAGTTCATGGCTTCCATGGCAACCATGGACCTGACCAAGGTAATCCAGGATCCGACGCATAGAGGTGGTCACACGCTCGACCTTGTGTTTCTCTCGGGGCAGTGGAGACATGATCTGGAATTAAGGGGAATAGAGGTCACTCCCTTGTCATGGACAGATCATTTCCTATTGAGGCTGGACTTCAGAGCATCACTCCCCCTCTGCAGGGAGGTGGAGCCGACTAGGTGGTTCCGCCCCAGGCGCCTAATGGATCCAGATCGGTTCCAGGAGGAACTTGGGGAAATACCTGACTCCCTTGTCCACAACTCGTCCGGGTCCCTGGTTGTGGCCTGGAATGAGGCGGCGTCTGGGGCTCTGGATCGAATTGCGCCTTTGCAACCTCTCTGTGGTAGTGGTCCCCGGAGGGTGCCTTGGTTTACTGAGGAGCTCCGGGAGATGAAGTGCCACAAGAGACGTCTAGAACGACATTGGAGGGCCAGTAAATCTGAATCTGACTTATTTAGTGGCGATAAGGGCGGCAAAGCGTGTTCACTTTTCCGCACTTATTGCGTCCACAGAATCTCGCCCAGCCACCTTGTTTAGGGTGACCCGCTCCCTTCTTAAAGTGGAGGAGGCGGAGGAACCTTTGCAGCTGAAGAGTTTGTTCAGTTTCTTTCGGACAAAATCGTTCAGATTCAGAGGGACCTGGACTCCGACTGGGCAATGCCAGCCGAGATGCCGGGGGCTGGTCTTAGTCGTGTTATCTGGAGTGAGTTTGAGCCTGTGACCCCTGATGAAGTGGACAAGGCCATGAGGGCGATAAATGCCGCCACATGTTTATTGGACCCGTGCCCCTCCTGGCTGGTTTCTACCAGTAGGGAGGTGACACGAGGCTGGCTCCAGGTGATAGTCAATGCCTCCTTGATGGAGGGGTCTTTCCCGCAACCTTTGAAGGAAGGGGTGTGAGGCCCCTCCTCAAGAAGCCTTCCCTGGACCCAGCTGTTTTGAAGAACTTTCGTCCTGTCTCCAACCTCCCCTTTGTGGGGAAGTTTGTAGAGAAGGTGGTGGCGTCCCAACTCTTGTGATCCTTGGATGAAACGAATTATCTGGACCCTTTTCAATCTGGTTTCAGGCCCGGCTACAGCACTGAGACTGCTTTGGTCGCACTGACCGATGACCTCTGGCGAGCCCGGGATAGGGGTCATTCCTCTATCTTGGTACTTCTTGACCTCTCAGTGGCTTTGGATACCATGGTATCTTTCTGCGTCATCTCGGAGAGGTGGGGGTGGGCGGCACCGTATTGTGGTGGTTCTCCTCCTACCTCTCTGACAGGTCACAGTTGGTGTTGGGGGGTGGACAGAGATCGACCCCTAGGCATCTCGATTATGGGGTGCCTCAAGGCTCGGTCCTGTCCCCCCTCCGTTTTAACATCTACATGAAACCGCTGGGTGAGATCATTCGGCGACACGGGGTGAGGTATCATCAGTATGCGGATGATACCCAATTATATATCTCCACCCCGTGTCCTTTCAGTGAAGCAGTCAACATGATGTGCCGGTGCCTGGAAGATGTGAGGGTCTGGATGGGGGTGAACAGGCTTAGACTCAACCCTGACAAGACCGAGTGGCTCTGGGTCTTGCCCCCCAAGGGTCATTCTGATGGTCCATCATTAGTCCTGGGGGGGTAAATTTACCTCCCTCAGTGCAGGCACGCAACTTGGGTGTCCTCCTAGACTCACAGCTAAATTTGGAACAGCATCTATCGGCTGTGGCCAGGGGGACCTTTGCCCAGGTTTCCCTGGTGCACCAGTTGCGGCCTTATTTGGACCAGGAGGCTCTACTCACGGTTACTCATGCCCTTGTCGCCTCAAGACTGGATTACTGTAATGCGCTCTACATGGGGCTACCCTTGAAGAATGTTCAGAGGCTGCAGTTGGTTCAGAATGCAGCCGCGAGAGCAATTGTGGGTGCACCAAGGTACACCCACGTGTCACCTATCCTCCGCGAGCTGCACTGGCTTCCTATGGGTCTCCGGACGCAATTCAAGGTGTTGGTTGTCACCTTTAAAGCCCTTCATGGCTTAGGACCAGGTTACCTACAGGACCGCATACTGCCGCATAGTTCCCAGAGACCGGTGAGGTCCCACAGATTGGGCCTCCTTCAGGTCCCGTCGGCCAGACAATGTCAGCTGGCGGAAGGGCCTTTTCTGTGGTGGCTCCGACATAGTGGAATCAACTTCCCCCCGAGATTCGAACTACTCCCACCTTGCCGGCCTTCAAGAAAGCTATTAAAACTCTCCTGTTCCGGCAGGCCTGGGGTTGATGTCCCCGGGGGGGGGCGGGATACAATTGGGACTCATGAATGAGTGAATGTACTCATCTTTATTGTTATATTTATTGTTTTAATTTTGTACGCCGCCCTGAGTCCCTAGGGATTGAGCGGCATATAAATTTTATTAATAAATAAATAAATAAATAGCCTGTGATCCCCAGGAAAGTTAACTGTCTCTGGTTCTTAGGCACTTGGAGGGAAGCTATAGCATGTAGGTGACTTGAGTGGAGGAGTCTTTTGCCTTCTCTAAGAATGTTGCTTCTTTCCTCACCCATTGCACTTTCTTTTTGTGTATCTTTTCTGGTCAAGGTGATTTAGCAACCTTACAGAGATCTCATTGATATGTTCTTGGTCATGGCCAGCAATGATGAGATCATCTATGTATTGGAGGAGGGTGGTCTGCCCAGGAGGGAAGTCACACAAGTCCTGAGTGTGGGCAGCGGCAAAGGCTATAGGATTGTTGTGGTAGCTTTGGGGAAGATGAGTCCATGTGAGCTGGCATTTGGTGTCTGAGTCTTCCCACTCAAAAGCAAAATAGGGTTGGCTTTCTTTCGCCAAGGGGATGCAAAAGAAGGCATCTTTAAAGTCAATTACAGTGTACCATGTCTATTCACTGGAAGGTGTGGTCAAAAAGGTATACGGATTGGCCACACAGGGTGCAAGAGTTTAATGTGGACATTTGCCTCCCAGAGATTGTGCACAAGATATTGTGCACAAATCTTCAGGAGCCATCTACCTTTGGAACAGGGAACATCAGGGTGGACCAAGATGATTGGATGGTGCAAAGGATGTTGTTCTTAAGGAACAACTCAATCTGAGATTTGATTCCCATCCGTCCTTCCCACTTAATTGGGTACTGGCAGATGGAAATTGACTTGGCATTGGGCAACAATTTAGCAAGATGAGGGGTGGCAAAGAGTGCCAGCCCAGGGTCACCTGGTACCAAACCTTTGGGTTGATATTCAGGTAATCAGGATTTCTTTCAGTTGGTGAGTCCTGTAGGAAACAGACATAGGCTTAGTTTGAAGGAATGTTTAAGCCCTCGGGAGAGCACTCAAGAGTAGCTCCCAACTTCCCAAGTAAATCTCTTCCCAAAAGATTCAAGGAGCACCGTGGTAGGACAAGGAAAAATGTTGGAGGGAGGGACCCTTATGAGGCTGAACCTCGAGGGGCAGAGTTTGGGGAATGGCTCCTCCCCATGACCCCAATTACAGGTGTCGCTTGGGATGAAAGACACAGGATAGAAGGGTCTGTGAGAACAATGTACATCGCACCTGTATCAGCTAAGAAGGTGTATGGTTTTCCCCCAATTGTTAACTCCACCAGAGGGTCAGGAGAGAAGGTAATCCATCTGGAGCCCCTCTAGTAAGTTTCAGGGTAAAACTCAGGAGCAGTCACAGAGATGAACAGCTGGGTCTGCTGATGGTGCCATTGTCTTTCTCCCTGATTTGGGTTAGAATTGGGTTTCTCTTGGAAGTTTCGGTTCTGTGGGAACTTTCCTTGTTCTCCGAGAAGGCATTCATTTTTCCAGTGGCCAAACTTTTTGCAGCAAGCACTCTGGTTGCATTGAATTCTGGCGTATCTAGGTAGTTTGGTGCCCCCCTTTTAATTGCAGCTGAAGGGAGACTGCTAGGAGGGCCACTTGTTTTCTTATTTTCCTGTCTTCTTTCTTTTCTTCTTCATCTCTCTGGGCAAAAACAGTAAAGGCTGTTTGGATGAAGGTTTCAAAGTTCTGCGTGGTTGGAGCTGGAAGCTTTTGGAGTTTTCTCTTAATATTGGAGGTACTTTGTCCAATGAAAGTCATTTTTAACATTACTTCATTGGCTGGGGTCTCAGGGTCCAAATCAGTAAATCTTCTGAACCTGTCCTCGAGGCAGTTCAGAAAGTCTGTAGGACTGAATGATTTGGTAAACCCCAGTGAAAATTGACAGTCTTAGGGACACCGGTCCGGAGACCATAGGCAAAGGCATCCTGGACATGGTGCAGGCACCTCATGCCATGGTCAGTATTCAGGTCGGCCTCATAAGTGAGAATGAGGATGACATCAAGGTCAGGCCATTCGACCGCCAGATCTCCTTCCTGCAGACCTTGGATTTGTGCAACCTTGTAATAGCTATTGGCAGCCTTCAGTACTTGCCGGTGGTCTTCCGCTCCAAGGAGAGCGGAGAGTAAAAAAATCTGGAACAGTGGGTCGGTAGGTGGTGACAATACATTGGACCAGGTCTATGTACTTTGGGGTGCCTCCCGATAGGATGGCAGATCTTCCTTCCAATTAAACAGGTCATTGGTGGTGAAAGGTGTGTGGACAAAAGCTAATCTATCACCCATGGGGACTTGCTGGAGAGGTGCTAAAAAAGATGGTCCCGGTTAGGGGTTTTGCTCATAAGATTGTCCCATCCGGGTGTGTGTGGGGCTGACAGAGGCTGGTTCCAATGGGAGACTGATAGCCAGTTCCGGTCGGTCAGGGGACAGCATGGGCGCTGGCATGGAACCGAGGTGCTGGTGATAATGGCGGCGGAGTTGGTGGCACTACCTGTGAAGGTGGTGCAGTCGGATATGGGGGTGGAAATTCTTCCTCAAATTTGTATTTCCCTTGCTGCTGGGAAACTAGCAGAGACACTTTCTGAAGGTTATCATTTTTCAGTCCACAAAATTTTTAAATATCAGATCTCTGGGCCAGGTGGGAAAAGAAGCCAGCATAAATTTTATCTTCTATTTTTCCCTGGGTGGCCAGGGTATCTATCAAGCTGTTAATGATTTTGAAGTCAATGGTGCCCTCTTGTGGCCAAGGCTTCTGATGGTAGCCAAAATAATAAGTTGACCAAACTACATAATACAAGTTGCGCAAAATTTTTTTCTTAAGGGAGACTTTTACTGCCACTTGGGATTTTAACGTGCTCCAATAGGCCAACACGCAACCCAATAGGATGCACAGTCTTAACTTCCTGCCTCACTTGCTGCAAGCAAACTATTACAGTTTCCCATGATTCTCAGGAGGTTTCTTGGACCTTTCCTTTGGTTCGGGGCGTGAATAGGCTTCTCCTATTCTATCCTCCCTCTCCTATATGAGAATCCCAGATGAGTGTCATCAGAAAACGTTTCACCAATCCCTCTATATTTCCACCCTGGTGACCCAAATGATGCTGTCACTGCCCACTCATGGTGCCTGGAGGTTGTGCAGCTCTGGATGGGAGACATGTTTTGACTGAACCCTGGCAAGATCAAAAGGACTTAAGTGCATAATGCTTCAAGATCTGAAACTTTAACATTTTTAGTTGTGGATGGGCTTGCACTACCCCAGACAGACCCAGTGCACAACTTGAGAGATCCTCTGGAGTCATGACTCCTGCTTAAAAAGCAAGTGACAGTTGCAGCTAGAAGCTTTGCATAACTCCATATTCTGTGCCAGTTGAAACCTTTCTCAAATTGGGGATCCGTATGCTCAGACATTCAAGATGTCAGTCTCATGCTTGGACTATTGCATGCCTGAAGAGTATTTGGAAGCTACAACTGGTGCAGACTGCAGCAGCATGGGCAGTTCTTGGGGCCTCTAGGGTGGCCCATGTTATATTGCTCTTCCATGAGCCACATTGGCTGCCAGGTTTGCTTCCAGGTGCAATTCAGTGTTGGTTATTGCCTTTAAAGCCCTTTATTGTGTACAGTAGGTCCAGGTAATCTGAAGAATCATCTCATCCCAATGGAATTAGCCTGCCCCATCTGTGCTGGAAGAAGAAGCATGTGGACCCCATCAGTCAAGGAATTTCTGCTATTAGGGCCTAGGAGAAGATCATTTTCTTCCCTTTGGAACATCAAATACCACCAAAGTGAAATCTGCATCCACCCTGCTGACCTTCCAGAAGGACTTGAAGACCTGGCTCTGCAGTTAGTCTGGGGCTCCACCAAGAGTGCGCCATTCTGAAGGTGGCTATTGGATTAAAAAAAGCCCCACCCCTCCTCCCTTCTTTTAACTGTACAGGTAGACCCTGACATATAACCACAACTGAGCACAAAATTTCTATTGCAAGGCAGTTGTTAAGTAAGTTTTCTCCCATTTTATAACTTTTTGGCATAGATTATGTGAACCACTGCAGTTGTTTAGTGAATTATGCAGTTGTTAAGAGAACATCTGTCTTCACTCTTGACTTCGCTTGTGGAATGCTGGCTGGGAAGATTACAAATGGTGATCACAGTACTTCAGGCAGTGCAACTGTCATAAGTACTTGCCAGTTCCCGAGGGTCCAAATTTTGATCACATGACCATGGGGATACTGCTAGTTGTTAGTGTGAAAATTGATCATAAGTCACTTTTTTCAGTGGCATTATAATTTTGAACAGTCACTAAATGAATGATTTAAGTTGAGGACTACCTGTATTTATTATTATTTATTGTTTTATCATTTTAATGCCTGCCAGTTCTAATGTTTGTAAACTATCTAGAGTCATCTCTAGATGATATGGCAGTACATAAATCAAATAATTTAACATTTTAACTTAAATCGGCTCTTTAATTTAAATGGCTTGCTCAACTTATTAATTTTTTATTTGCTTTTAATTTTAAAATCTTAGATAAAAGTTTCTTAAATATTAATTGAAAATATTTGTACATAAAACTGTATTAGAGAATTTTAAAAGTAAAACTTTAATTTTCATTTAGATTTTACTGTTCATGGGATTTTTCTATAAAAATAAGTCATTTATATTTTTATTTCATTGAACTTGATCCCACACGTAGAAATAGTCTCTAGTAATTAGACCAGTGGTTCTCAACCTGTGGATCGGGACCCCATTTGGGGTCAAATGACCATTTCACGGGGGTCGCCAAACAACGCAGTCCGCCATTTTTTTCCACTTTTCCTTAGCTGTGCTACTCTCTTTTATTCTATTGGCTTTTGAAAGCCAATAGAATAGACTCTCTTGAATAGAGTCTAATTCTATTGGCTTTCAAAAGCCAATAGGAATTGTCCAGGCTGTCTCTGCCCTGTTGAGCCCGCCAAAAGTCCCATTCTGCAAATGGTGCTGCACCAGTTGAGTAGTCCTCGACTTACGACCGGTTGAGTAGTCCTCGACTTATGACCGGTTGGGGGTCACGGCATTAAAAAGGTTGAGAACCACTGAATTAGACAAAAGTCAGTAGGGTTATTAACCCAAAAAGCTGGATGGAACATTCTGATTTTAAAATAACATCTTTTTGATTACTACTTGCTTGAGAATAAAACAAACTAAGAGTTTGCTATTCTGATGGTCTGCTTAAAAAACTTCTCATAAAATCTGGCCACCTACAGTGAAAATGTTTCCTAGAGCTTCCAAATATGCTGGAAAGGCAAGTACTGTATTACTACCTCTAGTTAACAAATTGTGAAAATCTGGATCTTTGGCTTGAACATCAGATCATTTATGCTAAGATTCACTAAATCTAAATGTTTCTGGGCCTAAAAGTATATTTTCAGAACTTCCTCAAAATTCTATATTTGTGCAATTATCTTGAAACAGTAAGGTAGGCACTAAAACTCACTCTTTAATGTAATTTGGTTCAATATTTTCTCATGAACCTAATACTTTTATTTTTTAATTGCCCTTGAAAATTATCGCTCTTTTCTAAGATTAAATAAAAAAAGATTAAATAAAAACCCTAACTCTTTTTTCAAATTAAACATTAACAAATTTAAAACTGTAATCCTTTCTTTCAAACATGAGCATAAGCTTTGTTAAAACTGAATTCAAATGAAGCTTTTTCCTAAAAACAATATGCTTACAAGTTAAGGAAGGTAGAAAATGGAAATTTATTTTGAAGACCAAACCTGAGCTGATCTCAATCCTTCTGCAAGAAATGTCTTCTTGGTTATTCAAATATTCTTAATTTATCCAAGAATTTAGAGTGAATACTATTATTAAGTAATTAGGACCTAGAAGTTCTACCAGTAGATCAAGATTAATCTTCTGCCCATTCCTTCCACATGTAAATATTTTATAGGCATTTCTCTCTATAAATACAATATTATTATATTCTGAGCTTGTCCAGAGTTGCTATGTTAGGGAGATGGGCAGCATGGAAATCCAATAAATATAATAAATATAAAAAATGTGCAAAATGCATAATGTGCAAAGGCTAACTGTAAGAATGGTACTATTAATATTCTCAATGGTAAGGTACATTATTATATTTTGGTATGCTGCTACCAAAATGTACTACACTACTTGGTATACTATTATTAACTAATATATGAAGTAGTGTCAGTGGGAAACATGGCTTCCTGCTGAAAACATTCATCCACTGTTATACCTGAAAAATGGCTTCAATCAGCGTTGTTTTCTCCCACTTAAGTTCATTTTAAGTTTCAAAAGATTTCTTGGAGTGGGTTTAAATCATTATACACAGGAGATGTTTGCCAGAAGTGCATTTGTCAAAATATTAAAACCATCTCACATTGATATTCCTAAGGATATACAGATGTTTTTTGTTAATAATGCAATTTGTACACTGGTTTGTTTCATGCCATTTGAACTAGCTTAACTGAGCAGCAATGCTTCCTTAGGCCACAATAGTATATCTGAAACCATAATATATCTGCACTTCTTATAACTACATACTCAAGTGTGTATGTATTCAAGATTACATTAACATTTTGATGGAATTAAAATCCAAGGAGCAATTTTACCAGGACAGAAATGAGATTAATTGGGAACATACTAAAAAAAATTCAAGAGAAAGAATTGCACAATCAATTATAAATTAAAGAATTGTCTCTATCAAATGATTGATCTTTAGTGCATTAGTGCTACCATGATACAGGAATTTTATTTTAAAATTATAAAAACAATTTGAATTTTCAAGCACACATTTTTGTTCCTATACAAGCTCTTACAAACATTTGAAGTTATTTAAGAATTTCCCCACTTGTGCTTATAACATTTTCAGCTATTTTTGATTGAAAAAAAAATCATACAACAATGGACATTGAACATACCCAATACTATTTGTGTTATTGAAGCATTCCATTAATTTTTTTTATAACATGTCCCTTGTATTGGACACAGTTGCTTCTTTCACAAGTGAAGCAAGAACATTTTTATATCTGTCTAGTACTATCTGAGCAGAAGGTCTTTCATATGCATTTTTTTTACATGCTGCATGTATACTGAATAAGTGAAATCTGACAAGATCACTCCCATCGACATCTCCCAAAAGAAAGTTAGAAACATCAGGGATTTTCCATATGTCTACCATTTCATTATACAGAGGCATGAGATGGTCTTCAAAAGGTACTTCTTTTCCATATGGCCATAGCTGCTCAGGAGCAACCCATTCACCTTCCAGTTCCCGATGACCACACTTGATCAATTCACCAGCCCTCCTATTCAAGAGGGGCAAGGCATCCAAGTCATTCACAACCACATGAAAGCTGCTGGTCAATAAATATTGTGACAATGTTTTATTTAGATCATTGGAGTCACACATAACAAAAGTGCCAAGGGGGTGGTTGTGTAAAAAATGGATAATACTCACATAGCCTATGGCAAGCAGAAATCTGTTATGCCATGTATTGTAATTCTTATATTTTGGCAGGTTCAATATCTCATTAACATTTTTTAAGGATCCAAATGGGTGATACTCCGTAAGAATCATGAACTCCTCTTCACAAAATCCAAGGAGTTTGACCACATGCTTGCTTTGTAACTTTTTTAGTGTCTGAAGCCCATGAATAAAGTCTTCTTTTAACTCTGGCACAGTTAGCTGGGAAAGTGCCACTTTATTTTCTTTCCACTCAGAAAGAAAAACCTAGAAAGAAAAGGGGAGAGGAAGAGAAATATGCATATATATCTCACACATACAGCCACTAATGTTCACTATTATTTAAACATGCTATTCATTTTATGAGTTGCTGGGATCCACACCTTTACTAAGCATCCAGTTATAACAAAGGTCACTTATATGACATTATTTCAAAACAGATCATGCATAAGAGAAAACTAGTCAGCAGCATTTAAATAAATTTGTGTTGCTTACAAAGGTGGGTCAAACCCATCTATAATCGTATCTATAAACAGATATGGAGTGTTTTCTATAAATGAACAAGAATTTTTTTTTATTACAGTACATATACATACATCTCGTCCCAGGTTTGATAGAGATTGGTATATTTTAACGTATTTCTTTAATTTCTAAATATCTAATTGTCTCCTTCCAAATGTTAGCTTAGAATATTTTTCTGTCTTTATGAAATGGGTGGGTTTTGCTTACAGCTCAGCTCAGTCAATACCCAGTGTCTATAAAGTTAAGAAACTTGAAAGGATTCCACTGAGCTCTTCTTTTCCCAAGTAAGTGGAAAGAGAAGATGGAAAAAGCAGCTGGGAATTAAAATTCAACTGTTTTCTAATCCAGGCCATGCCCAACTTTGACCTTCAAAGAGGAGAGTTCATTTATAAATCTAGTAATCAGTGCTAATTAGATGTAAATAACACAAGAAAAATTAGAAATACCACATCTATACCTTATCTCAACAAAAACATTTTGTTTAGAAATAAATACTTCAGTAAATCCCCTTTATGGATTACTGCCTTGTCGTGGCGAAGGGGCTTGTGTAACTCAATGAAGCTATAAGCTATGCCGTGCAGGGCCACCCAAGACGGACAGGTCATAGCAGAGAGTTCTGACAAAATGTGATCCACTGGAGAAGGAAATGGCAAACCACTCCAGTATCTTTGCCATAAAACCCCATGGACAGTACTAAAAGGCAAAAAGATATGACGCTGGAAGATGAGCCCCTCAGGTCGGAAGGTGTCCAATATGCTACTTGGGAAGAGCAGAGGGCTAGTACTAGTAGCGCCAGAAAGAATGAAGCGACTGGGCCAAAGCCGAAAGGACGCTCAGCTGTGGATATATCTGGTGGTGAAAGGAAAGTCCGATGCTGTAAAGATTTTTTTCTCCATAGGAACCTGGAATGTAAGATCCATGAATCAAGGCAAGCTAGATGTAGTCAAAAAAGAGATGACAAGAATGAACATCGACATCTTAGGAATCAGCGAACTAAAATGGACAGGAATGGGTGAATTTAACTCAGATGACCATCAGGTATACTACTGTGGGCAAGAATCCCTCAGAAGAAATGGAGTAGCCTTCATAGTCAATAAAAGAATAGGAAAAGCAATACTGGGATACACTCCTCAAAATGACAGAATGATCTCTATTCGAATCCAAGGCAAACCATTCAATATCACAGTAGTCCAAATCTATGCCCCAACCACTGATGCTGAAGAGGATGAAATTGACCGGTTCTATGAAGCCCTACAGCACCTTATAGAATTAAAACCAAAAAATGATGTCCTTATCATCATGGGGGATTGGAATGCTAAGGTAGGAAGCCAAAAGATAACCGGAATAACAGGCAAGTTTGGCCTTGGAGTACAAAATGAAGCAGGGCACAGGCTAATAGAATTTTGTCAAGAGAATACGATGGTCATAACAAACACTCTTTTCCAACAACCCAAGAGACGGCTATACACATGGACATCACCAGACGGTCAACATAGAAATCAGATTGACTATGTGCTCTGCAGCCAAAGATGGAGAAGCTGTATACAGTCAGTAAAAACAAGACCAGGAGCTGACTGTGGCTCAGATCATGAGCTTCTCGTTGCAAAATTTAGGATTAAATTGAAAAAAGTAGGGAAAAGCACTAGGCCACTCAGGTATGAACTAAATCATATTCCTAATGAATATACAGTAGAGGTGACAAATAGATTTAAGGAATTAGATCTGATAGACAGAGCGCCTGAAGAACTATGGATGGAAGTTCGCAACATTGTACAAGAGGTAGCAACTAAAACCATCCCAAAGAAAAAGAAATGCAAGAAAGCAAAATGGCTGTCTAGCTCTGACTGGATGGGGAGGAATGGAAGGATTTATACTCCTTGCTGACAACTGGTCATTTATACTGCAAGGAGTATAAATTCTTCCATTCCCCACCATCCAGTCAGAGCTGAAGAAGCTTCTTGGATGAGAAGCGAAACGTCTTCAAAGAGAAAAAAGAAAATCCAGTTGCCTTGTGAAAAAGCACCTTTGGGACAACCATGACCTGGATGACTGAGAAACTCCATAGACATTTAGTGACCTGGGAATGTATAAAATATTTTATCATGTTTGAGTCCATTAAGTTATACAAACCATTTTTACAGCTCCTTCATCAACATATTTCAGTTTACGGACTTCTCTTTTTATAGCCTTGCAAGACAACCATGGAGAGCAATTCTTCATAGTTCCTAATTTGAAATTGCCATGTGGACAGAAATTTTGCTCAACATTGGATTCTCCATTGGAAAAATACACATTGCCAAGGTATTGGTAGAGAAACAAGATCACAAGCAGCACAGTTAAAAGCAAAAAGAAGGGTAAAAGGATCAACTTTTGCTTAATATCACTTTTTAAATCACAAGCCTTTTTTGTCCATGTTGTAACTATCATCTTTCATAATTTCTGAAAAATAAACAGTAACAAATTATTAATTGAACATAACAAACCAGCAAAAGGGGTGATGGTCAAGCTAAATATTTCAGAATATTTTTTATACTATCAGGATTTTATTTTTGTGCATAGCTGTGGTCTCAAAAAAAAACTAATATAGCAAGAAATATACATACAAAATGAGTTAATGTTAAGGTGATATAATTACTTTTATAAATCATGATCTATTGAAACAATTCTGCACACATGGGAAAAATATGCTTATTCAAATGCTAAATACACATCTACATGCATCTGTTTCACTGATTGATGTTAAATTCAATTAATATTTTCATTTAAAGAAACCAAATAATTTCAAATTATATTTGCTGAAGCAAAATATTCCATTGCCTTCTAGAGAACATGATGAAATGTATTAAGGGAACATATATACACATCACTTGTCTGGGAGCTAGGAAAGGAAAGCAGATTTTGTTCATGACCTGGTTCTGCTCTTCAGTTACATAAGAACTTTACTGTACTCCTTATAGGTATCCTGATGAACAATAAAGCTAGTTTGACTATCAAATTCTATGAATCTCTGCTAGAAATCATTAATAAATGTTTTCATCATTGGTGTTACCCTAATTCCAATATTTCAAGTCCTGCTGGCTTTAATGATTTCAGCAGGAAATATTTACTGTCAATAGTACTGTATACATGACTACTGACAAATAAATCTAGCTGAATTCACAGAGGCTTTCAAATAAATTTTAAATATTTATAAATTTAAGCGTATAATGAAAACAAAAGAAATATACATTCATGGAAGCCACATTCTTTTCTAATTATTTTTTTAATCTATTTCTCGGGGAGTTTTGCGTGTTTTCACTTCTTCTTAGAAATAGTTTTATATAGAAAATGTAATGGAATATATTTCTACCGATATGCCTAGATTAATGTATAGAAACAGATAGGATCTGGAAAAACTGAGTAAAAAATAAATAAAAAATCTTTCTGGTTTGCAGCATCCCAGAAATTCTAGGCAGAGTGAAATAAACTTTTATTCAATAGATTTATCCTACTGTACTAGGCTTACCTGTTTCCTATCTTTACAGCTTATATATTGTTATCAATATCGGCATAATACAATCCCAATATTCCCTGCTTTGAGCCACATGAATACAATCCCAGTATTCCCTGCTTTGAGCCACAAGCGTCGTTTGCGCATAGAGATAAAACAGGATAGAGTCACATATCCCCTTGTTTTAGTCTTTCAGATTCTGATTGAAATGTAAAGCCTTTCTGCACTGAAGTGAACAGATGAAACTTATTTCTATTTATTTCTTAACAAGAAAATTTGGAAAACTAAAAATATAGTTTGGTTGACTTTTACTACAGACTTGTGCATTAATACAACTTAGATCATTTTGGGACATTTAAATATTTTTAAATATATATTTGAATGGACAACATGTACATTGTATTACCATAGCTTCTCAGAGCATCCAAATAACAGTCCTTTACTCGCTAGTTCATGCTTTGTCTCTTTCTGTCCATATTTAAAATCTTAATAAGATTTTTTTGGACATTAAAAATGCAAAATAGAAATGCTTAACTAAAAAAGGTACAATAAAGTGTGTTCAGAAAGTATTCAAATCCCCTTCACATTTGTCAATTTTGTTATGCTGCAATCTGATCCCACAATTGTTGAAATTAATTTTTTCTCATTAATCTATACTCAGTTCCCCATAATGACAAATTGAAAATAGAATTTTAGAAATGTCTGTATATTTATTTAAAAAGGAAAAAACCTTAAATATCACATTGGCGTAAGTATTAAGACTGTTCACTAGTACTTTGTTGAAGCACCTCTGACCGCAATTACAGCCTTGAGTCTTTTTGGGTATGACACAACAAGCTTTGCACACCTGGATTGGGGGATATTCTGCATTCTTCCTTGCACATCCTCTCAAGTTCAGTCAGGTTGGATGGCGACTGTCGGTGGATCACTATTTTCAGGTCCTCCAGAGATATTCAATAGGGTTCAAATGAGGGCTCTGACTGGGCTACTCTAGAACATTTACAGAGTTGCCCCTAAGCTACTCCTGTGTTGTCTTGACTGGTGCTTACGATCATTGTCAAGTTGGAAAATGAACCTTCGGCACAGTGTGAGGTCTTGAGCGCTGTGCAACAGGTTTTCATTGAGGATATCCCTAAACTTTACTCCATTCAGCTTTCCCTCAACCCTGACCAGTCTCCCAGTCTGTGCTGCTGAAAATACCCCCAAAGGATAATGCTGCCACCACACTTCACTGTTGGGATGATATCAGGCAGGTGATGAGCGGTGCCTAGTTTCCTCCAGACATAATGTTTAGAATTGAAGCCAAACAGTTCAGTCTTGGTTTCATCAGACCAAAGAATCTTGTTCCTCACAATCTGAGAGTTCTTCATGTGCTTTTTTGCAAATTCTAAGCAGGCTTTCATGTATTTTGCACTGAGAAGAGGCTTCTGTCTAGCCACTCTGCCATAGAGCCCATATCACGGAGGGCTGCAGTGATAGTTGTCCTTCTGAAACTCTGCCCCATCTCCACACAGGATCTCTGGAACTCAGCCAGAGTGACCATTGAATGTTTGGTCACCTCTCTTATTAAGGCCCTTCTCCCCTGATTGCTCAGTTTGACTGGTCAACCAGCTCTTGGAAGAGTCTTGGTTGTGCCAAACCTCTTCCATTTGAGAATTATGGGGGCCACTATGCTCTTAAGAAACTTCACTGAAGCAGAAATTTTATTGTAGCCTTCCCCAGATCTGTGCCTTGCAATAATCCTGTCTCTGAGCTCTGTAGGCAGTTCCTTTGACCTCATGGCTTTTGGTCTGCTACAGTATGCATTGTCAGCTGTGAAACCTTCTATAGAGAGGTGTGTGCCTTTCCAAATCTTGTCCCAATTTAATTTACCACAGGTAGACTCCAGTTAAGGTGTAGAAACATGTCTGCCATGATCAAGAGAAATGGAGGGCACCAGAGCTAAATTTCAAGTATTGTTGCAAAGGGTCTGAATAATTATGCCACTGTGATAATCCATTTTTCTTTTTAATAAATTTACAAACAATTCTAAAATTCTGTTTTCATTTTGTCATTATGGGGTACTGAGTGTAGATTAATGAGAAAAATAAATTTCAAGTACTGTAGAATCAGGCTTGAGCATAACAAAATTGACAAAAGTGAAGGGGATCTGAATAATTTCTGAATCCACTATATATTCTGTAGATCTTTGCTGCCTTTAACCTTCCACAATTCTTTCCCCATAATTCTAATGTGTTATGAAGTTTTATTTTCACTCCATTTTTATACTAAGATATGCCTCTGTCTATATTTTCCTGGGTACGTATAGAAGGAAGCAAAAAATGATCATGAAAAAAAATATTCCTGAATGCTTGTATGACACTGCTACATGAAGCAATTTATAACTTCTCACAAACATTTGCTCTTTAGAGATATTTCTTTAGAGACATTTCTTTTACATATTATATTAACTCCTTTATGTGATTTCAATAATAAAGTTTTATTGCTGTTACCAGCTTCTTTCATTATTACAAAAAAATCCAAATATTTATATTGTGATAGGATGTGTTCTTCAAAAGAATGCCAACTATATGTCTAAGTCATGCCAGAATTCCAACATTTGTGTGTGTGCGTGTGTGTTGATATACCTCTGACACGATTGCTAATAAAAGGAGTTGAAATATTATATTATGCTAGTTTTCCTATTTGCCAGATATACTGGGCATATTTGATCTTTTAAGGTCAAGACATGATAACTATCAAGAAAATGATCTGCTTGGGTCAACCACTATTTAAAATTTAATAAATTGAGATAAGAGCTTTGTATACATGAAATTATGACCAATCTAAAATATGGAATGGAAAACACTGTGGTTCAAACTGAGTTAGGAGAAAGAAACTTGCTGTAATTATACAAACTCTAAATCAGTGGTTCTCAACCTGTGGGTCGGGACCCCATTTGGGGTCGAACGACCATTTCACGGGGGTCACCAAACAACGCAGTCCGCCATTTTTTTCCCCTTTTCCTTAGCTGTGCTACTCCCTTTTATTCTATTGGCTTTTGAAAGCCAATAGAATAGACTCTCTTGAATAGAGTCTAATTCTATTGGCTTTCAAAAGCCAATAGGAATTGTCCAGGCTGTCTCTGCCCTGCTGGGCCCGCCAAAAGTCCCATTCTGCAAACGGTGCTGCACCAGTTGAGTAGTCCTTGACTTACGACCGGTTGAGTAGTCCTTGATTTATGACCAGTTGGGGGTCGCAGCATTAAAAAGTTGAGAACCACTGCTCTAAATTTAAGCATTATTACTTGTATCATTCCAATGAAAGTACAGTCATTGTTATAAATAACAATATAGCAAAAGATGTCCTTGGTCCACCTACATGCTGTGGGATGTCACAACAAAAGTGTAATATACTAAAGTAAATACATTTGTTAAATATTAATCGTTAAAAGTATTATAGGTTGTGAGTTTATTTTGTAAGTATCAAGCTGAAATGTATAATTAAAATTGTATTGGAAATGTATTCTCTAGACTAGAGCAGTGTTTCTCAATCCTGACAACTTTGATATGCGAAGACTTCAACTCCCAAAATTTCTCACCCAGCATGAAGTTGAAGTCTTCGCAACTTAACTGCTCAGAAATTAGAAATTTATCAGAAATGACCGCAGTGATTTAGAACAGACATCAGAAGGAGCAGAAGTATTTAAAATTGACAAACGGCAAAGCCTAAAGCCGCGTGAATGAAAAAGAAAAAAAGTTTGGTCTCTCGAGCCCCGCTTTCACGGCCTTTGCTGCTCTCTTCAATGGTTAAGACCACCTTACTCTACACAACTGCAGCGATTATCCAATAGCAGCACCGGTCGCTGTTTCATCCCCAAATATCGCGGAGCGCGCGAGGCGGGAGGGGGGGGAGAAACAGAGAGCAGGAAGCGGCCTCTTCCTCCTCCTCCTGGCAGAGCGGCGCACTCCTCTGCTTTCGAGCAAAAGAGGAATAGGGGCAGCGAGTATGGTGGCGTTGGATTGTCGGGGCCGCTTGGCTGCCTATCTAGGGGGGGCCCTTATCGCACTCCTTCTGTCGGGCTTAGCTCAGCCCCACGGTAAGCTTTGTCTTCCTCGCCGCAATATCTCCTCTCGTACCTCGTAAGCGCTGCCTCCTTCGGTCCTTCGCAGGTCTAGCAGGAGCTTTTCACAGGCGCAACAGAATTTCCTTTGCTTTCTGTTTTGCCCAGTGAAAAGAGGCTCGACTCCAGAAGAGCTCCCTCAGCGGTGGGAGTCGACAGTCAGTTGGGGAGAAGGGAGAGAAGGAAAGGAAGGAAGGAAGGCCGCTCCGCTTTTAGCGAATGGCTTCATCATGCCTTGCTTTAACGGCGCAGTTGCTTGCAGTTTACTGTATTATTTTCTCTCTCTGAAGACATTAGGAGGTGCTTAGAAACAACAATCAAAAACTAAACATGCACTTAAATCCAGTGTCTAAGAAAAAAAAGCTGTGGACCAGTTCTTCACAATTCCTCTGGTCAGGAGGGATCTTGTTGGCTCTGTCGTATTTACTCTAGTCTCCAGCTTTTGGCTAGTGATCATACTTGATGTCTTACCTGTCCCTAAATCACAGCTTGCTTCTCTGTCCGAATTAAGTTACCAATTTTGCAAATGCTAAAAAATTAGGAATATCATAACGGACATCCAATAGCACTTTGACTCCACGTTGTGGTTGTTTATATTATCTAATGTAGACCAGATGGGTCATTCCTATCAACTATTTGCTCACTTATTTCATTTTCTACTTCTGCTTTCACTCAGCTATGGTATTCCTGATATATAAATCTAAATTGCAAATGAGAAAATTGTGCTTTTATATGTGAATTTATCTTCAGTTTAATAAGGAAACATTTTTCTCAAAAATATTCTTCATCAATAAGGGCTTTCTTCACAAATTTTTATTTTCAAAAATAATAAATTACTCATTATTTATTAATCTTAAAATAAAATTAAATCCAGGCTTAGAAAAGTATTTTAAGGAGAGGATATGAAGGATATGGAATAGCCTTCTGTTACATCTGTTACAATTTTCTGGAGCTTAGTTAAGGCAAAACCTTTGGAGAGTATGTAGCAGTTGGTATGTTATTTGCTATCTTGGTTAATAATGGATACATCAGTATTATTATTAGGCAATTTTATTATATTGGTTAATTATGTTATCATTATATAATGCAATATTCAGCTATGTTGGTAAGGTTACTTGGTATAAAGAGAACATATAGTAATTACATTATATTGCTGGTTATGTTTTCCTTTCTGAAATGTTTTTTGAGACCTCAAAGTACACAAGAAAAAAAGAGACAAATCCAGGATTCTCAATTTTTCCAAACCAGCCAGACAAAAATACCCAATTCTGGTTTTTTTAATACATAAATATTAAATCACCTTCATTTTTAATTCTAGATATATCCAGACGGCCACTGTGGAACTTGAAAATGGATCAAGCTTTATTACGAATTCATAATGAGTTGCTCATTGACAACTTGTCCATTTATTGGGTCTCAGATTATTGTTATGAGGTAATTAAAATCTTGAGGGGAAAGTCCTATAATCAAAATACCTGTAAAATGATTCAAATTGGATAAAATGCTTCATCTAAGTTAGTGGTTCTCAACCTGTGGGTCGGGACCCCATTTGGGGTCAAACGACCATTTCACGGAGGTCACCAAACAAGGCTGTCCACCATTTTTTCCCCCTTTTCTTTGGCCACGCCCCTGGCACCCAGTGATGTATAAGTGGTTGGGGGTCACCACAACATGGGGAACTGTATTATGGGGTCGCGGCATTAGAAAGGTTGAGAACCACTGATCTAAGTCAAACTGCAATTCATACTTGTAAACCATGATTCGTGTTTGAACTGAGTGACAGTTATGGAAGAAAACTGGTCTAATCAGAAGCAAATATAATCAGCTAGCCCAATGAAATACATTTTATTTTAGATACTAGAATTCAGTAATTTTAGGTAATTTTAAAATCTTAGAATATAATTATATAGCTTCACACAGAACTATTTAATAATAATAATAATAATAACAATAATAGTAGTAGTAGTAGTAGTAGTAGTAAAGTTGAAAGGGACCTTGGAGGTCATCTAGTCCAACCCCCTGCTCAGGCAGGAAACCCTACACCATTTCAGACAAATGGCTGTCCAGTCTCTTCTTAAAAACTTCCAGTATTGGCGCATTTACTGCTTCTGGAGGCAGGCTGTTCCACTGATTAATTGTTCTCACTGTCAGGAAGTTTCTCCTTAGTTCTAGGTTGCTTCTCTCCTTGATTAGTTTCCACCTGTTGCTTCTTGTCCTGCCTTCAGGTACTTTGGAAAATAGCTTGATTCCCTCTTCTTTATGGCAGCCCCTGAGATATTGGAATACTGCTATCATGTCCTCCCTTGTTCTTCTCTTCGTTAAACTAGACATACCCAATTCTAGCAACCATTCCTTATATGTTTTAGCCTCCAGTCCCCTAATCATCTTTGTTGCTCTTCTCTGTACTCTTTCTAGAGTCTCAACATCTTTTTTACATCGTGGTGACCAAAACTGGATGCAGTATTCCAAGTGTGGCCTTACCAAGGCATTGTAAAGTGGTATTAATATTTCACATGATCTTGAGTCTATCCCTCTGTTAATGCAGCCTAGCACTGTGTTGGCCTTTTTGGAAGCTGCAGACACTGCTGGTTTTTCTTTTAGAATAAATCACATTGTTTATTCTGGATCCAGTAATCCTTCTCTTTGTTTTTAATTTTAAAGATAAGAATATGGTTCACCTATAGCAAAGCAAATCAATTTGTAATTTTCCCTCATTTTTTAGTGTTTGCAACAGGAGTTGATTTCTATCCAGATGAACAGAACATCCAAAGAAGCTCACATTGTAGCTATTGATACTCAGCATGCCCTCACGCTGATGGTCAATCATTTTAAAAAAGGAAAAGAACTGTGCAGGTTAGTCCTTTTAAGATGTGTAGCTTCTGCTCTGTGGTTATCTCTTAGAGAAATCACAGAAGTATTGTAAGTAATTTATTTAGATAATTTATCCAAAAAGGGACTGAAATGTCTATTTAGATATATTATTTAATTTTATACTAAAACATTAATGTTATGTAAACAAAATTCAACAGGCAGCAGTAGTTGCTGGCTCTATAACATATCCAAACATCCCAAAAATTATATTACAGATAATAAATGATAGGATAAACGGTTCAAAGATAAAAATCACTAAATCACGGCAAATGAAATGGTAAATATAATACAAGGAAAATGAACCTATTGAGAATTGTTGAGATTTGCATATATTCCATAAGCATACATATCAATAAAAAAATATCCAAATATATTCATAGTGCTTAAAGCTCTCTGTTTCTTTAGTGCTTATAAAACGCTCAAGTATGTTGGAGTCTCCCAGCTTGGTAACAGTAATAGCATTTTCTGTAGCATTTTCTGTGAGACATATGAAACCTCTTCCTTAAGAATTTTGATAACCTCATGTATCAAATATTAACACATCTGGAAAACTTGGACGACTTTAAGGTTATGTTTAATGGAGTTGTTTATATTTAGTTCTTTTAAACTTTTAAGGGCATTGACTCTGTTCATATGTTGTCAAAATTGTTCTAACTTGATCTAATTTCGCAAATATTTTTTTCTCTGCTGTCTCTAGGATTCATTATCATTTTGGAGAATATGGAAATTATTCCTTAAGAATTAGGCATCTCCAGAGCAACATCACAAACATTACATGTGATATAATTATCAATCAAAGTCATATCAACAGCTATCTCCGTATGTTACTTTAAACTTTTATAACTTGTTTGTTATAATGTTTGCCTTAATTCATTTAGAAAACTGACTAGTTGTTATATAGTCATGTTTAGCTTAACTATTTCTATTTAAATGTGCTATCCTATCTCAGTTCACCTATATTCTATGAACAAGAAGAACCTAAAACTTTATATGGTTGGCATGCATATTTAATTTTCAATAAGAAAGTAGATCGGGCTTTTAAATCGCATATTTTAAGAAATGCCTTACTTCGAGTCTGGAAGAAGTATTATTACAGGTTAAATTACAAAATACCTATTTGGGGGATTTGAGGGGATTTCTAAGGGGATGAATTTTGAAAAAATTCTGTATAAAGAATTACTTATTTGGTCAGGTACTGACTGGCAATTAAAATCTTTAGATGTATTAAGGCAAGAAAATATTTTATAGTCATGGTTTCAGTATTTACAAATAGTGGATAGGTGGACTTTAGATAAGAAAGTTGGAATAACATTAGGAGATGAAAATTTGGTAATTCAGATTAAAGATCAGAATCAGGCCCACATAAAAAGAATTTATAATGCATTAATAGAATTGGATTGGGAAATGGATTTGGTTAAAGATTGTATGGTTAAATGGGCTCAGAATATCCAGGAACCGATCCCATTGGATTTATGGGAGATAATTTGGATTAGAAATGTTAAATTTACACAGGCTCAAAATTTAAGGGAAAATTTTTACAAAATGTTTTATAGATGGCATTTGGATCCTAAAAAGTTGTCTTGTATGTATCCTAATTTACAGCCTAAATGTTGGAGATGCGGTAGTTCTGACACAACTTATTTTCATGTTTGGTGGGCTTATAAAAATATTAAGGCTTTTTGGATTATGATTCGGTGGAACATTCAAAAGATTTTTAAAAGGAAGATAAAGTTTACTCCTCAACTATTTTTACTAGGGATTTTTGTGGATTTTGATGTTAAAGAAACTATTTTAATGTTGAATTTAGTAACAGCAGCAAGGTTATTGGTAGATCAATATTGTACTTAAAGCGGTATATAAGTCTCATAAATAAATAAATAAATAAATAAATATTGGAAGAAAGATTCGTTGCCTACGATAGAAGAATGGACACTTAAAGTTTCTAATTTAGCAGAAATGGCTAAAATTTCTGCTTATTTAAAGGATCATACATAAGAAAGATATATTATGGTATGGAGAAGATGGATAGATTATATTCAGATTAAATATGGAAAAGTTCCATTTATTTTACGATTAAATTTTAAATAATAATTATTATTAATAGCATTTTATAATGGAAATTATTTAGTTTATTTATTGTTATTATGGTACTTTATAATACTTGTTTTAAAATGGATTTGTTTATAATATGGTATTAAGGTTTAAAGGGAGTTAAGTGTTAAGTATGAATTTGGTTACTGTATAATTTGTTAAATTTAATTAGATTTTGTTTAATATGTTTGTAATAACCCTGTACTCGGCTCTGGGAAGTGGGGGAGTAGGGGGGTGGGGGTGGGTGGGTTTGGGGGTTAAAATTTTTTTTGTTATTTGTTAATAAAACTTTTTCAATAAAAAAAAAAGAAGAACCTAAAACTTGCAGAGTGGAAATCTGCTAACTAACTCTGAGGTCACTTTTGGACATTTCAGCCTCTTTTCTCCCTTATTTGATAATATTATAAATAACTTACAGGCTTCAACAATGGGTCAGCTGTAGCATTATATTCAGCTATGATGAGTACAAGGTTCTGCATTGGACAGGAAAAATTAGACAAAACATGGGGAGACATGATTTGGCATGAAAAGAATATAGGACACCAGATGAGCATTCGCTGAATTAGTGGAAGCATTCCATCCAGGTTATGGGAGGTAATGGTTTTATTATATTCTGTGCTGATAAGACCACTCTTGAAGCACTGTGTCTATTTCTGGGCACTCCATTTTAAAAGGAAGAATATGGAATATGTTTAGTAGTTATTCTCTGTTGAATATGTTTGGTTGTTATTCTCTGTTTTTCTCCAACAAGAAAAACTAATAGGTTGAAATTAAGGAATTTACCTGAATATTAGGGAGAATTTTCTAAGAATTAAGCAATAGTCTTAATCTGCCTAAAACAGTGGTAAGCTATCCACTGTAGCCATGGTGGTGCAAAGGTTAGAATGCAGTATCGCAGGCTGACTCTGCTCACTACACAGACGTTTGATCCTGAATGGCTTAAGGTTGACTCAGCCTTCCATCCTTCCGAAGTCAGTAAAATGAGGACCCAGATTGTTGGAGGCAGTATGCTGACCCTGTAAACTGCTTAGAGAGTGCTGTAAAGCACTGTGAAGCAGTATATAAGTCTAAGTGCTGTTATTGCTGTCCCCTCGTGGTTTTGAAAAGTTAATGATATATTAATAAGGGTTGGAATAGAAAACTAACTGTAAGACTCTTTTAATTCATAATGATGTGATTATACGAATATTGCATATGCTTCTGTTGAAAAAATAAAAGAATATAATCAATTATAAAAATGATTGAAAAAATAAGAATGTTTCCCCCTGCTCCCTTCCTACCTCAAAGGACTGTTTGGTTGACAGCTGGCATTGGAAGAAAACCCTGTGGATATATATTTAGCCCTTTATTTATTACAAGCATTTTTATATTTTCTTTTAAAGTTTTGTGATGAACAGATATAAAATTGTTTAAAATATATAAGCAACATGATGGAAGTATTATATAAAATTAATCATGATAGAGCTTGATGAAAAAAAATCTTTGACTTACAACAGTTCATTTAGTGACCTTTCAAAGTTACAATGGAAAAGGTGAGTTACAGCCATTTTTCTCACTTAACAACTGCTGCAGCCTCCCCATGGTCTCATGATCAAAATTCAGATTTTTCAGAGGCAATTGAATCATATTTTTCATGGCTTCAGTGTCCTGAGGTCACCTTTAGCAAAGTCAATGAGGAAGCCAGTTTCACTTAACAGCTGTGTTACTAAACAACTGCAGCGATTCACTTAACAACTGAGCAAAAAAGGTTTAAAATGGGGCAAAATTCACTTAACGGTCTTGCTTATCAATGGATGTTTTAGGTTTACTTGTGGTCATAAGTTGAGGACTACCTGTATCAACACCAACTGCTACAGGCCTCACAAAAAGGACAACTACTGCAACATGGTGGCTTCTAATCCCAGCCTCTTGAGTCACTCCAGAAGGATGCCATGATTGATGGTATCAAAACCCACAGAGATCAAAGAAAGCCAGATGGATGAACTACCCCATCCCAGACCCACCAAAGGTGATCAAAAACATGATTAGTGCCACCTTCCATAAAAAGAGGAAGTTGGAAACTGGTTGAGATTGTCCAGTGTGGGCTTCTTGAGGAGAGGACAGACAACTACCTCTTTGAAGCAAATGGAGCCACCTTCTCCCATAAGAACTCCAAATCTGTTCAAGAAATATAAAAAGAAATGTTATAATAGCACATACTATCTTCTTAATTTATAGGCATATCTTATATTAATTTACTCTTTTTACATTATTGATATTTCAGCTGCTTCCTCCACTCTCCTTAGTTATTCTTGAGGCTCATGATTTCAAGGGAACATTTCCATTCCTGTTGCTGCAATATCTTTGGCGATTTCTTTCTGGCAGTTGTCAAAACACATTAGCAAGAAATGTAGTTATGTAGGCTATTTTTAGGGTATTGTATGGATGCCACATAATCTTTTTTATTATATTTGAACCTACCTCATCTTACTTAGTATTTAATCTTAATATTTTAATATGTTACACTTTGCTATGGTATAACATCTAACCATTTTTTCCTAGCTAATCCTTTTCCAGGAAGCCTACATAAAAATGTTTATTACAGTAAAGATCTTTCATAATGGTTCTTGAAAGAGTTGAATAATTTAGAAATTTTGGTATTTCTCAAAAAAGTCAAAATGTGAAAAAAAATCCATTTTTTATGGATCACATTAAACAATGTGCTTAAAACATGGGGACACCATGTTTTTCTTTGCTTGTACAAAATTTGGTTTCCAACCTTGGAAATAAACTAAAGCAATTTCAATTATAATCCTGATAAATATAAATGGACTTTTCTTTTTTTAAAAAACTATGAAAACAATTCTTTTAGAATATATACTATTGTGTTTTCTTTTATGCAGCTATTTTATTTGCATTTCTCATCTACATGGCTATTTTCATTATTCTGATGATTGGACAGATTTGCATAAAGTAAGTAAATATTTTAAAATGAGAATGAATTGAATGTATACATTATTTTTTCATATTTGCATGTTAAGGTCAGTTTAACCATTGAACAGCAGGGCAGTGTATTAAGATTTTTCCTAGAAATCTTTCTCAAAATAGAGAAGTATTTGCATTTTAGAGAAGTATTTTCTTTGTTTATTAAGGAAAGGGCCTTCAGGAGGACTTTCTTTCTCCACTTATAACTTCATCAGTTGGCTCCCAGGGTTGCTTGTTTTGAGAGAAAAATATTTCAGTAGCTTCAAAGTGCTTGATTGTGACAATGGATGTTGATGATTTTAGAAGAACATTTGTGGTACTCAAGACAAAAGTTGATCTTCTAAATTTCTGTTTTATAGCACTGAACAAGTCAGAAATTGGTTCTTCAAAAAGATGGATCCTAGAGAAACTGATCGACTTATTAATTCAGTAAGATCTTTAATAGTGGGGTCATATAAATTATTTTTTAGAATTCACTGCTGTTTTCTGACACATGAAAGCTTAACTATATGGGCTGATAATTGGATTTTTCTCTACAAATAAATTGTCTTCTAATGAGTCCAGTCATGCATGTTGACCATAAAGCCTGAGAGCTTTATTATCATGAAATAACTGTGTAAAAACCATCACAGATAAATCTCATAGTATTTGAAAGTAACCTAGCATCACTGCACCTGAGTTGCTTTTCATGTAAGTGCTTCAGACACTAGTTCTTCTATGATTTTTTGCTTAACAAAAGATAAAAGTCAATCTGAGTTTAGTAAAACATATACTTGCATAAATACCATTGTTTCAGCCTAAATATGTTGAGTAATTATTGTTAATATGATATTAGTAATGACTTCTGTTTAGTTAAGCTACAGAAGAATGCTATACTTATTCGTTGTTCTGCTCTAGAATGGGGCCAAATATAATTACAAGAGCACCAGATGTGTCTGTGAAGTCCTTTTGCAATCTTAATTACCAATTGGTAACAGTGGTGAATGTACAGAATTAGCCCAAGTTGGTGTTAATGAGCTCATTTGGACATTTAAGAATATAGGAAGCACTCTACCACATAGTTGCTGTGGAGGGCATGACTAATACCACAATAAAATATCTGTTTCTGAGATGGCAAATTATTAAGCAAAACGAAAGCAAATTGATGAGTCTTAAAAACCAATTAACTTGTCCCCTAGTCTTTCAAGAGCTGAGTTTTGAACCCCTCAATACCAAACTATATATTTTTCCACAGACAGCTTAACATAGTATTTTATTTTATTTACAGTCAATGACCAGCAATAATACTAAAACATCACATAAAAGCAGATTCATATACAATAAAAGCAATACAGTAAAACATGTCAAGCACCAGAGATCTGTTGTGGACACACAGGGACTTATGACTGATGATGTGTTTGACCCCTCCTTTGGGCTCAAGCCTGGTCATCTACAAAACTATTAACAAGACCTGCTGATTTAAATATACATATATGAGAAGTAAACAAAACAAGGCAAAACAAAATAGATACAAATATAAAATTAAGGTAAAAGAATGAAAGAATTTCTTCATGACATAATTCCAGGATTAGGACGCTTTAAGCATTCTTAAGCAAGGGTTATGTTCTATCAAGAGTAAGAACATAAAAGTGAATCAAAAAGATGGCTGTGCAATGTGCTGAATAAACCAGATTGAATAGGCAATTTGCAAGTCTGAAAGGCTGCCAAGAAGGAAAGCTGGCTAAAAAGACTGCAATAATTCAATTGGCTACATTTTTTACTTTCTGTCTTGACATAAAGTCATCAAGAAGAAGCTTGAGCCAATAAGAGAGACAGCAAATACAGGCTCTCATCTCCAATGGAATCATTTCTCTTTCCATGTGAATTAGATTTGGAAGACAACATGGAACCTTGAAGAGTACTTGCAAAAGTTTAGATTGAACAGCATCCAGAGGCTTTAGGGGCATGTTTCATGCATTTGGGATATAGATTCAACTTTCAACAGTATAATGCCAGGAAGTGTGTACCCACCTTGCTTAGAGTGAAAAAAAAAAAAGATTGCCTTGATGCTATTAATGGCTGTGGCAGGGTGACTCTTTCAGAGGCTTGAAAATCACTACAGGTCATTTAAAAGCTAGAATTTAATCTGTTTTGTAAGTTCCTATTTGCCATTGGGGTGTGTGGCAAGTGGATCTTTCCAGGAAAACTTTAATTTTATTCTTCGGTTAATTGTAAGTACTCGTTTCAACAAAAGACTGAGTAAAAATATCTATTGTGCTATTATCTATAGTCATACCAATGCTAGAAATGCTTTGGTAAACAGTATTTTCATAATGAAATGTATATTAAAAAGACCAGATAAAATATCTAGAATATTTAAATATAAAACAATTCAGTTGAAAAACCATATACCTAATTGAGGGAGAGGGGAAAAATAGGCATTTAGCATCTATTTATAAGCCATTTTAAAAATGGCAAAATACACAGATGCACAAACAAAACATCATTCTCACTATTCTTTATGTTCTTTGATTCATCAGAAGACTGCCTAACATCCATCAGACTGCATTTTTCTTTCTTTCTGCATTTCTGCCTAACATCCACCAGACGGCATTGTCTTTCAAAACATTCCTTTTCAATGCATCTGTTATTAAATGAAATAATACTAATACTAATAATAATAAGTGCCTTGGGTGCAATCCCAAAACAACAAGGATGTGGCTTGGTTAAAAGAGGTGGATGCAAATAAAACAGAAGGTGAAATGAAAGAACTAGTAATAACAACAAAAATGGTAGAAAAAAGAGCAAGGAAGATCAAAAATTGGTCAGCACCAGGTGAAGATGAACTGCATGGGTTTTGGTTGAAACATCTAACTGTTCTATACCCACTCATTGCCAAGCAGTTCAACAATATACTACAAGGAGGAGAAATTGAAAAGTGGCTAACAACTGGGAAAACCTACCTAATAATGAAAAATCCAGCAAAAGGGGCAACACCAGGCAACTACAGGCCAATTACCTGCTCACCAACAACTTTCAAATTGCTAACTGGTGTGATAGTTGATGCAGTACAACAGCATCTAATTGAAAACAATCTCTTTCCACCGGAGCAGAAAGGAAACCACCCCAATAGCAGAGGAACAAAAGATCAACTCCTAATAGACAAAATGATCTTGGAAAACTGCAAGAAAAGGAAGACCAACCTGAATGTGGCATGGATTGACTACAAAAAGGCATTTCACTCTCTGCCACATGACTGGATAATCAAGTGCCTAGAAATAACAGGAGTCAATAGAAACATCAGAAAATTTGTGCAAAGATCGATGGCCCAATAGAAGACACAGTTGCAGATCAATGGTGAGAGACTGGGAGAGGTTAACATCAAGAGAGGAATATTTCAAGGAGATTCATTATCACCATTACTATTTGTTATTGTACTGTTTCCTCTGTCAACAATTTGAATAACTCAGGACATGGCTATCAAACATCAAAAACATCTGCCAGATTATCCCACCTCCTTTACATGGATTATCTGAAGCTGTATGGAAAAACATCATCTGAAATAGAATCGCTGCTCAACACTGTCCGTATATATAGCCAAGATATTGCAATGGAATTTGACTTGGACAAATGTGCCACACTTACGATCAAACAAGGAAAAATAGTGAAAACTGAAGGAATCAAGATGCCCCACAAAAATAACATTAACAGTCTGGATGAGGAAGATTACTACAAATACTTGGGTATCCTTCAAGCTGACAACATCAAGCGCACTGAAGTCAAGAAAAAGATTAGAGGTGAATACATCAAGAAAGTCCAAACTTAATGGAGGAAATACCATAAAGGCAATCAACACCTGGGCAATTCCAGTCATTAGGTACACAGCTGGAATAGTGGACTGGACTCAAGCAGAACTAAAAGCAATCTATAGGAAGACCAGAAAAATAATGACAATGAATCATGCCCTTCATCCACGCAGTGACATTGACAGACTTTATCTACCAAGGCAAATAGGTGGGCGTGGAATGCTACAAGTACATCAGATGGTTGAAGAAGAAAAAATGGCTTTGGAAGAATATCTGAAGAACAATGATGACAATGCACTGAAATTAGTATATCAGGAAGGCTTACTGACTACTGGAGAGACCAAACTGGCCTACAAAAAAGACCAAATGAAGAACAGAATAGAGGCATGGGAAGACAAAGTACTACATGGACAATACATTAAAAAAAATAGCTGGGAAAGCAGATAATAACGAGACCTGGTAATGGCTAAGAGCAGGAAAATTGAAGAAAGAGACCGAGGGACTAATTCTGGCTGCACAAGACCAAGCCTTAAGGAAAAATGCATATAAAGTCAAAATTGAGAAGACAGCAACAGACAGTAAGTGCCGCCTATGCAAAGAAGCTGAAGAAACAGTGGACCACTTGGTAAGCTGTTGCAAGAAGATTGCACAGACTGATTACAAGCAGCGACATGACAAAGTAGCAACAATGGTGCATTGGAAGATCTGCAAAAAATATAATTTGCCTGTAAGCAAAAACTGGTGGGATCATAAAATAGAGAAAGTCATAGAAAACGATAAAATTAAACTGCTCTGGGACTTCAGAATTCAAACAGACAAGCACCTGCAACATAACACCCCAGACTTAACAATTGTCGATAAGAAAGACAAAAAAGTCTGGATAGTGGACGTGGCAGTGCCTGGAGACAGCAGAAGAGACGAGAAAGAACGGGAGAAGATAACAAAATACAAAGACCTACAAATAGAAATAGAAAGACTGTGGCAAAAGCAAGCAAGGGTAGTACCAATAGTAATAGGCTCCTTGGGTGCAATCCCAAAACAACTGGAGCACCACTTGAACACTATTGACATTGACAAATTCGCTATTAGTCAATTGCAAAAGGCGGCCTTACTAGGAACTGCTTCCATCCTGCGATGATACCTGTAATATCATCAAACATCCACATCTGCCAATCCCAGGTCCTGGGTAAGGACTCAATAGGAAGACAAAATGCCAAATCCAGTCTGAACATCTGGCTGACATGATCCATAATAATAGAGTTGGATAGGACCTTGGAGGTCTTCTAGTCCAATCCCCTGCTTAGACAGGAAACCCTGTCCCATTTCAGACAAATGGTTGTCCAGTCTCTTCTTAAAAACTTCCAGTGTTTGAGCATTCACAACTTCTGGAAGCAGGTTGTTCCACTGATTAATTGTTCTGTCAGGAAATTTCTCCTTAATTTTAGGTTGCTTCTCTCTTTGATTAGTTTCCATCCATTGCTTCTTGTCCTGCCTTCAGATGCTTTGGAGAATAGCTTGAATCCCTCTTCTTTGTGACAACCCCTGAGATATTGGAACACTGCTGTCATGTCACCCCTTGTCCTTCTCTTCATTAGACTAGACATACCCAATTCCAGCAACCATTCTTTATATGTTTTACCCCCCAATCATCTTTGTTGCTCTTCTCTGTATTCTTTCTAGAGTCTCAACATTTTTTTTATATCATAGTGACCAAAACTGGATGCAGTATTCCAAGTGGGCCTAACATTATAAAGTGATATTAACATTTCACGTAATCTTGATTCTATCCCTCCGTTAATGCAGCCTAGCACTGTGTTGGCTTTTTTGATAGCTGCAGCACACTGTTGGCTCATATTTAAGTGATTGTCCACTGGGATTCCAAGATCCCTCTACTATTGAGCCAGGTACCACTTATACTGTACCTGTGCATTTGTTTTTTCTTGCCTAAATGAAGAATCATACTTTTTTTCACCACTGAATTTCATTTTGTTAGATAGCGCCCAATGTTCAAATCTCTCAAGACTCTTCTGTATCGTAAGCCTATCTTCTATAGTGTTGGCTATTCCTGCCAGCTTGGTGTCATTTGCAAATTTGATGAGTTCCCCATCTCATCCAAATCATTGAAGATGTTGAAGAGCACTGGGCCCAGAACAGAGCCCTTGGGCACCCCACTACACACTTCCCTTCATGTAGATGCAGTTCCATTGAGGACCATATGCTAGTACGGTCGGTCAGCCAGCTATGAATCCATCTGGAGTGATGCTGTCTAACCCACATTTTTCTATCTTACCAAGTAGTAGGTTGTGGTCTACTTTATCAAATGCCATATTGACATTCAAGTAAATTATATCCACTAATTTTATCACCTGGTCAAAGAATGCAATAAGATTTGTCTGGCATGATCTGTTTTTGACAAACCCATGTTGGCTTTCGGTAATGACATTGTTTGCTTCTAGGTGTTCGCTGATTCGTTGCTTGATTATCTTTTCCAAAATCTTCCCAGGTATTCAGGTCAGGCTGATAGGTCTGTAGTTTCCTGAATCCATTTTTTTTTTCTTTTTCTTTTTTTGAAGATGGGAACTACATCAGCTCTTTTCCAGTCCTATGATAGCTCTCCGATGCTCCAGGATCATTGAAAGATATAGTTCAGTGGGTTCTAAAATCACATCTACCAGTTCCTTCAGAACTTTAGGGTGTAATCCATCTGGTCCTGGTGATTTGAACTTGTCTAGGGTGGATAGGTGCTCACTTACAATTTCCTTGCCTATCTTAACTTGTGTTTCTAATGTTTTTTACGATATTGGTTTTGATAGGTTGGACTGTTTTTTCCCTTTGCCCCTCTTTCCACTTTTTATATTTGTCCTTTCTGTCTTTCAGTTTATCAAAGAGTTCTTTATGCAGCCATGCTGGTTTCTTTTCAGAGCTGTTATTTTTCTTCTTCATTAGTATTGTGCTAGACTGGACTTTTATAATCTCACTTTTCAAAATTTCCCAAGCTTCTTGAGTTGTTTTCCCTTGAGGATTCTCATCCATGGAATCCTTCCCAAGCTCTCTCTAAGTTATTGAAATTAGCTTTCTTGAAGTCCAAGACTCTAGTTTGACTGTGTTCTATTGCTTGTGCTTCCATAATGTTGAATTTCAATATTGCATGATCACTCCCCTCCCCCCAATGTTCCTGTGGCTTCAACACCTTCTATCATTTCATTTCTGTTAGTGAGAATTAAGTCCAATATGGCTGATCCCCTAGCTTCCTTCTCTACTTTTAGGGAGACAAAGTTGTCTGCTAGGTTTGCCAGGAATCTGTTTGATCTTCCACTTGGTGCAGAGTTTGTCTCCCAGTTGATATCAGGGTAATTAAAGTCCCTCATTACTATTGTGATGTGCTTCCTTAGTTAACTGACTAGCAAAAAGTTCATCTATTTCCTCTGGTTGGGTGGCCTATTGTATACACCTATGGCAATGTCATTTTTCCCCTTTTACATTGACTAAATGCATTCAAGACAGTTTTCATCATTGTTGTGCTCTATTTCTGTAGAGATGTAGTTATTTCTTATATAGAGAGCAACTCCACTTCCTCTTTTATTTGGTCTGTTTCTTTTAAATAATTTAAATCCCTTTAGCTGTGTGTTCCATTTGTGGGTTTCATTCCACCAAGTTTTTGTAATGGCAGCAATATTGTATTTGCCCTCATTTACCTGAATAATAAATACTAAAACTGATAAATGGTATTCTATTTTGTACATTGTAGTAAAAATAACCTCCTTAAATATTATATAAAAACATTTTAAAAATTAAGAAAGACAGGAAACAGGTAGGATTGAAGGAAAACAATGCTAGAAATATCCAATTCAGTACAGAACATGGCATGTGAAAAAAAAAACACAGAGAATACATTATGAAAAGACAAGACCTTTATCAGACTTAGCAATTTTATAGCTAAGTTTTCATAGCTAAGTTTTCCTTGTCTCTTTCATTTTTCAGGAGCTTGGATCTCCAAGCAGAACAGATTCCATTGGTGGTGAATTCCCAGTAGGAGTATGGAACACTGCTTCCTCTCGGCAGAGACTTCGTTCCCTGGATACCTTCAGAGGGTAAATTACAGTTCTGGATAATTCCTTACAATTTTTGTCTTTGAGGATATTATCAGCTGAGATTTATAGGTGCAGTAGTATTCACATTCATAAAGTAGTAATGACAGCTATCAAGAGTGGAAACAACTTGTCTTATTCAGTGATACCGTAAGTAACAACAGAATGATACAACTGGTACAATCTGGACACTTCTTGTCTTTACTGTGATAAGAAACTGGACTCATCTGCAGATTCAATTCGTATGTCCCTGAAGTAACAGAAATCATTACTTCATTACTGTGGTTTTGGAGGTTCTGATTTCCTGTTAGGTTATTCTGTTGAACAACTGAACTTGCTCTTAGAAAAGAAAATACAACAGACTTAAGGCTCTTCTGGATGGGATTATTGATCTGATAACTGTGAGCAACTGTGATCATACCTGCTTGAGCCCTCATCAGACTTAAACTTACCTACTTGGGAGGAGGGTAAACTAGTCTGCTGGGTTTCTTTGAGGAAATGAAAGAATACCTGTCTTTATTTTGAATACTTCAGTTTCTTTGATGAACTTTCTCAACCTGGTGTAATTGACAAGGCAGCATTGGGTAGCAATCAGAGAAATGTATCTTAACATACTTGGAAAATCCATGTTAAGGGACACTATTATTTGTTTATTTCTTAAATTTATGTGCCACCCATCTTATCAGAGATCATGTCAGCTGAAAATCCTTGACTGACAGGGACTGTAGCATGCGTTCTCAGCCACTGGAAAGGATCTTTGGTTTTCTAGTTTAACCCCCTAGCAATCTTGAAAACTTCCAGGGATGGAGCACCCACAGCTCCGGGAGACAAGTTGTTCCATTGATTAATTGTTCCCACTGTCAGAAAAATCCTCCTTAATTCCAGACTGGATCTTCCTTTGATGAGCTTCTATCCAATGCTTCTTGTCCTGCCTTCAGGTGCTATGGAGAATAAATTGAGCCCCTCTTTCATGTAACAGCTTTTCAGATATGGAAGATAGCTGTCATATCTAAGCTCCTTTTCATTAGGCTACACATATCTAGTTCCTTTAGCCATTCATTGTACAATTAGCCTCCAGATCCCTTTATCTTGTTATTCTTCTCTGCACCCTTTCTAGTGCCTCAACATGTTTTTTGTATCATGTTAACCAGAATTGGATGTAATATTCCAGGTTTTGCCTCCTTAATACAGTATAGAATGATACTTTCACTTTTTGTGATTTTGTTGCTATCTCTCTGTTGATGCAACCTAGGACTTCATAGGCTTTTTTGGCTGCTGCAGCACACTGTTGACTTATACATAAGCAGAAGTTCATTAGGATATCTAGTTCCCCTTATAAATCTACTTTGAGCCAGGTACTCCCAATTCTGTACCTGTACATTTGGTTTTGTTCTTACCAAGCTTGCAATGGAGTCTACTTTGTCAAATGCCTTACTGAAGTCTTAAGTATACAGGTAGTCCTTGAGTTACGAATGTAATGGAGCCTGCCCATTCCATTTGTCACTTGAAAACTCATGGGATTGAACCTTGTACCTCATGAATGAGATCACTCCCTGCTCCTTAAGATGCACAAGACTCGTTAAGTGCACATGTGGTATCTCAGGGTGGGGAAGTCCTAGTGACGGAGCAGTGACAGAACAAACCCCCAAGGCTTCCCCGACCCACTAAGATACTTCATGCTTCCCCTTCCTTCGTGCTGTGCCAGACTCATGTTGCAAAAATCCTCTCTGCTGTGGTTTCTTTCCCTTTGATGGAGAGGAGAGTCAGCTTGGAAATGCTTTTTGCATTGCCAATGGAAGCTCCTGGGTGCTATAATATTGTGCGAGTTGAAATGAGATCATGGCCCCTAGGAGCTTCCATTTTGGAGTAGGGGAAGTGTTTGCTTCATTTGTTTGCCTATGGGGCAAACTGTGGAATCGGAGTCAGCTGGGTGCAGGAACCAATGCTGTCCGTGGCCTGGGTGCGCTGCTTACTCGCATGCACTGGCCTTAGTTTGAGGGCAGAAACAAAGCCTTCAACTTAGCAGGGAGGCATTGTGGGACGAGTCCCCTTGCACCTGCGTGTAATTTGATAGCGGTGGCAGCAGCCACTTGAGCGGCTACGATCTACCCTTACCACCCAGCCCGCTCGACCTACTCATTGTCTGACCAGCTAGCAGCCCAAATCCTGAGCACTCTTCTCCTTGTCATCCTCCCAACTCAAGTGGCGGCAGTGGCTTGTGTTTCTCCACTCCATACAAAAGGAAGAAACTGGAGGCGCAGAGGAGGATTGCTCTCAAGAAGACGTGGGTGCGCTGTCACTCGTGTGCACTGGCCTTATTGAGAGCAATCCTCCGGTTTCTTCCTTTTGTACAGAGCAGAGAAACTCAAGCCACTGCCGCTCAAACACTTTTTATCTGAACAGAGACATTGGGGAGATGGGGAGCTCCTATTTGCAAATGCAGTGCTTGAAAATGTAACAAATCGTTGCATTTTCAACTATCCCATTTGCTCGCAAACGGAGCTCCCCATCTCCCCAAGGCCTTCATTGGGCTAAAAGGTGATTGAGCGCCTATGGAAGTGTCCCTAGGCACTCAAACACCTTTTATCCAAACGGAGACCTTGGGGAAATAGGGATATTCTTCTGTATGCAAATGCAATGCTTCAAAACACAACAATTCACTGTGTTTCCAAGTGTCCCTAGGTGCTCAAATACTTTGGGGAGATGGGGAGATCCTTCTGTTTGTGAATGCAATACTTCAAAACACAGCAATTTGCTGCGTTTCCAAATGTCCCTAGACGCTCAAACACCTTTTATCCAAACGGAGCCCTTGGGGAGATGGAGAGATCCTTCTGTGTGCGAATTCAACACTTAAAAACACACACACAGAGGAGACAGATCTTCTCAAGATGAGTCCAGGGCAGCAGGAAGGGAGAGGGAAGCAGTTGTAGGGAGCGGGAAGGGGATAGAGTAAATGTTGCAGAGCCTCTGCAGTCATTCATAACAACTGCTGTGGTGCTTCAACATTTGTAATTTTGGGATTTTCCCATAAACACTAGGGACACTTATCGCGTAACCTCAAGCGTTAGGTGAATGCTCGTAACTCAGGAGTTACCTGTACTATATTCATAGCATTTTCTTAATCCACTATTTTAGTCACTTTAATTCCTTCTTTGCATCTGTGTTTAAAAATAGCCCAACTTCTAAAAGCAGCACTATGGGAGATGAAAGAGGAATGCAGGTCAAAATATGCAAGGAATTGATAAGAGAACACCTATCCATTTTGGACAAGTTCAGATCTCTGGAATCAGATGGTTTATATTCCAGGGTACTGAAGGAGCTGGCAGATATGATTTCAGAAGCACTGAATAGAATCCTCCAGAGCTCCTGGAGCATGGGAGAACTGCCAGAGGTTTGGAAAACAGCTGATATGGTTTCAGTTTTCAAAAAGGGTGGGGAATGGATCCAGGAAACTACAAACCAATTATGATCTGCTTTTAACAAATCTCTGCTGGATTTTAGTAATCACCTTGTTCATTTCTAGGTGCTCATAAGTCCTTGTTTGATATCTTCCAGGATTTTCCTGGATATTGATGTCAAACTGATTGGTTTGTACCTGTTATGCATTATGATGAATTCTAACATGATATGGTCATTGTTCCCCAAAGTTCCTCTAACTTCCACTCCCTCAACCATTTCATCCCTTTTAGTTAGGATTAAGTCCAGATTAAATAATTGATCCTTTGGTTTGTACCTCTACCCTTTGAGTGACAAGGTTGTTAGCTAGGCATGTTAAGAATCTGTTCAGTCTCCAATTTATTGCAGAATTTCCCAGTTGTTGCCGAGGTACTTAAAATCCCTAATTACTACAGTATTGTGTTTCCTGCACACCTCAGTTTACTGGTTAGCAACATGTTCATCAGTTTCTTCTGCTTGGTTGAGTGGCCCTTAGTTGTCCTAAAAATTGATTTCCTTCCCCTTCCAAATTTAGTTTATAGCCCTTCAGAGTAGCTGAACCAGATGTTTAACAAACACATTCTTCCCAATCTTTGTGAAATACAGCCCATCTCTTGCCAGTCCTTTCTGCAAATAATGTATATTATGATCCTGTTCTGTCAGTGGCACCATCTGTTCAACCAAGTTTTTACCTCTAAATTCCTCCATTCCTTTATTGGGTTTTCCCCTTCCATTGGAAGTATAGATGAAAACACCACCTGTGCTTCAAAACTCTTTTGCCTTCTTGCCTAATTGCTCACAGTCCATTGGTAATTTTTTTCAGGCTGTTTGTTGCCTTGTTCATGCCAACATGAAAAAGGAGAAAGAGATAATAATAGGTGAGCTGGATTATTTAAAAAAGGATCTCTGACACCTCTTTGATCTTTGCATCTGAGAGACAACCACCCTGCCTCTATAGGTTGTCTGGTCTACAGATTGCTGATTCTCTTCCTCTGAGAAGTGAGTCAATGTGCGATAGTGGTGAATATCTGTAGCTCAGGTGGAGGATGAGAGTGGAGGTTCATTCTCCGAGCTTGTGGGTTGGTTTCTATATGTTTTGTTACCATGCTAGGTAACATATTCAGTGGAGTTTAGGGGATGTCAGTATCGGTATTCTGCTTATAAGGGCTTTGGTCAGTAAGTCTTGTGATGGGAAGGTCACGTTAGGTGAGGAACTTGTGATGGGGAGGTCATATGAGGTGATTGTCATTGGGAGGTGAAGTGCTGACGGGGGCGTTTGCATGAGTTGATTGAAGGTCAGTGCCATCACTGATTAGCTGTACAGTTGATTTGAATTCTGGGGGGTTCGTAGGCGGGTTATGGGTCAATGTGTCTGGTGATGGAGTGCCAGGCTTCAATAAATTTGTGTGCACAGCGAGCGGTAGCATGGTCGATGATTTTTTTTTATTGCTCCAATCAAATTGGTGCTGTTCAGTGTCAATATAGAGATTAGGGATTTGGGATCGTGGCAATTGATTGCCAGCTGGTATTTGTGGATTCTGATTTTCAATTGACATGAAGTTTGTCCCACATAGAATTGGTTGCAATTGTTACAGTTGGGTTAGTAAATTACATTGTTTCTTTCATCCTTCTGTATCTTGTCTTTGGTTCTGAATAATTTCTGGGCTACTGCTATTCCTAGAGATTGGAAATTCTGGTTGTTATTTCCAACACCCCTTTTGTATATGGTAGGGTTAGTTTTTGTATAGTGGTTGGTTGTGTAAGTTGGATGCTGTGTGTTAGAATATGAAGTTTTTCGGATAGCTATTACAGAGAAAGACATCTAGCAGCCATTTCTCTTCCACTTTTCTTAGTGCTGTGGTGCCGCGGTGTGTCTTGGCCCTTCTGAAGAGGGTGCGAATGCACTGTGTGCAGTGGAATGGTTGCTTATGAAATGAGAATCTGGTCTGTGTGAGTGGGTTTGCAGTAGTGAGTCAGTACCACAAGCCTTTTTAGAAAGGAGGGGAAAACTCAGCAGATTAGTCTTCTTTTTGATAATAGTTTTTTTCCTGTCACTGGAATATTTGATGAAGACACTTTTCCAGATGTCTACATGTTTTCTCCTAGGGAGAGAATATCAAATAAGTTGTTGCGCTCCAGTGGCAGGGACAGTCTTCTTAGGATTTTTTTGTCCTCTGAGTGACATGCTGCCATTACTGTTCCCCTAGAGCAGGGATGTCAAACTGTAGGCCTGCGGGCTGGATGCATCACAACGAAACCACGCTCATTGCTGGCAATGGGGGGAAAGTTCGACGTCACATGATATCGTGAGTTTGACATGTCTATCCTCGAGCTTTGTTTTTCCTGGTAGATGTTTCTTCCTTCATGTATTCAGTGTGAATACAGATGTCTGCCTTTGCTAAGTATTCATTTATTCAGAGGAATCTCAGAGTGGTTAGACATGCCTCTAGACTCACCATTTCTCCTCCAGCAATCCAATCAGTTTGCGGTACACATATAATTTGAGTCCTCTATGGGCAGGAATATAAACATAGTACAAGCATTGCAAGTCATCATGGTGCTAGTCTGTTTCTCTATGACTTGTTACTCTTCAGGGTTGTACAGGTGCAAATAGATCTTCCCTTGTAGACTTTCTGATTCAGATTCTTAGCTTGATCTACTAAACAAGTCCCTGTGATCCCAGTAAATCCAAGGCAAACTATCTTTTTAACAATCTTTTCAATACTGTGGTCCTTATGGCAAAGAGTTAATTTTTTTTAGTTTAATACATTCAATGAATGTATTCAAATTCAATAAATAAATAAATTAACCAACCTTCTTTTAGAAAATTAGTCTTTTGCTCCCTCTTGTGCCTAATATTGAAAAAATACTTAAATACAACGAAGTGAAAACAAATCAGATATTCTTCTTATCTAATTGTATCATATCAGAAAGCCTTGCATACTCACAAAATACAACTTATACATCCACAAAAAAACAGGGTGGAATTTTTTTAAAAAAAATCATTCAGAACACACAAGAGAAGAGAAAATTTAGTTATCACTTTGCAATTAATGTAAAAAGGGAATAGAAAAGAGTAAATCCCAGCTTCCTTAGTTCTGGGTATATCTGTCATGCCCCCTCCTTGCCAATGACAAAGAGCAACAAAAAGAAAAAGATAGTCTGCAAACCAAAAAAAGACTCCTTTCTAATGCAAAAGGCAAATATGTAACTAAAAATGTTTAAGATTTAGTAGGCAATTTTTAATGTCCATATTTGTTTTTGGTTTTTTTAATGGCCATTTTTTCCAGGGGGAAAATCTTGGAAGCCCCGCCTCCAAGCTGAACTCACCTGAGAAACTTCTTGCTTCGTGTTTCTTCAAATTTCTTGTATTTGTATGCAAACCCAGGAGAGAAATGGGCGCTTTCTGCTCATGTGATTACAAGTCTTGAGTAGAGCTTTCATTTTGGCCCCTAAAAACTGTTAAAAGTTCTCATCACACTGGCTGGGCGAGCACGGCCTAGGGAAAAAAAATGAGCATTTAAGATTGACCATGCCTTTCTGGTAGCTATTTTGTGAAAGCATTCATAAAATCTTTTTTAAGTATTTCTGCTGGTTCCTTTTGTTGTTACTATCCCACCCTCACCCCCATAAAAAAAATTCTTTGGTAATGTTTACCAATATTTTCTCTATATTATCACAATTTGGAAGATTGTGATCAAATCTACTAATTTAAGACTTTTTGCGGAACAATATATTATTGTAACAATTTAAAAAGTGCATTCAGAATTGTTAATATATGCATTCAGTGTGTGATTATGATTTCTGTTTGACTTTATAGCCTGGCACTTACAATTATGGTCTTTGTGAATTATGGTGGAGGAAAATATTGGTTTTTCAAGCATCAGAGCTGGAATGGTAAAATATTCAAAATCTATTTGTCTTCTCACTTTAATTATCTAAAATGAAATTGTCTCATTTACTGTTCTTTGGGAGTTTGAGAGTTTTTAAAATTCACTGTTGCAACTAATGTTCAGTAGTTGTGGATGGGCAAGCAGCCATGAGAGGGGGGGGAGAGGAGAAAGAGGGAGGGAGGGAGGGAGGAATGGGTCCTGTATGTAGTTTGAAATAGAAGATTCAGAATAAATATTGTAACAGCTTCTTTTTTAGCTTATTTCACTCCAGAATGCTACTTCTTAATATGGTGACCTTGTATTATGTGTTTTTGAAAGTTCAGAGAGTATTTGTTAACTGTTAATAATATTTTAGAACTAAATATTTTATTTAAGTATCTTAAGAATAGTTAGTATTTCTCCATTGTTATGAACATTAACTCTCTGTTATTGTCTGTTTCTCTTTATAGGCTTAACTATAGCAGACCTCGTCTTTCCATGGTAATTCATGTTGATTGCTAATAGTTTGAATTAAACTAAGTCCATTCAAAAGAAATCCATATGGGAGACTAGGTCTTTGCTGCTTTTTTGGCAGCTGCAGCACACTGCTAGCTCATACTTAAGTAATTGTTCACTAGGACTCTCAGATTGCAGTTTACTGCTCTTGAGCCAGGTATCACCTATTCTATTCCTGGGCATTTGGGTTTTCTTGCATAAGTGAAAAACCTTACTTTTCTCATTACTGAATTGCATTTTGTTGGATAGGGGCCAGTATTAAAGTCTGTCAAGTTCCTTCTGGAACCTGAGTCTATCTTCTAAAGCGTTGGCTACTCCCTTCAGCTTGGTGTCATCTGCAAATTGGATGAGTTGCTCTTCTATCCTCTCATCTAAATTGTTTATGAAGATGTGAAAAGTATTAGGCCTAAAACAGTATCTTGAGGTGCCCCACTACATGCATGCCTCTATATCGATATAGTTTCATTGAAGACTACACTCTCAGTGCAGTTGATCAGCCAACTGCAAATCCATCTGGTGGTGATGTTGTCTATCCCACATTTTTTATATTACAAAGAAGTAGGCTGTATCTTAAGTTTGGGTAAATGAGGGCTTTTGAATGAAAATTTGGAAAGTAACTGATATAGGGAAGGTTCTTACCAAATTGGTAAGAGTAAAAACAGAATGTTGGCGTAGCTGATCATATAAAAAAAAGTGTTCCACATGGATTGTACTATGGAGCCCACAAAAGAACTGCTGAGAATATGAATGTCAAAGAGAACTCAAGTCTTTTGCATTTTCTAGTAATATTGACACAAATAATTAGTTTTCTGGAATTCTTTGTAGATATTTGGGGAAGAGAGGAACTGTTGAACTATTTCTCTAATATTCAGATTATTCTTCTTTCATTGCCTATACAAGATTCATGTCTGTTTATCTAGAGTTTCTCAGTTCTTGGAGTTAATTTCATCCTCATATAATATATGTCTTTTTCTGATTTTCTCTCTCTCCTTTTCCTTTTTAGGTTTGTATTTATTATGGGCACTTCTGTTTCACTGTCTCTCAGTGCCATGTTGAGACGAGGTTGTTCCAAATGGCAATTGCTGGGCAAAGTCTTATGGAGAAGTCTCCTCCTATTTTTAATAGGACTCATAGTTGTAAACCCAAATTATTGCCTTGGACCATGTAAGTGCTAAGAGGTTTATATTTTTCATATTGACTAAAAATGTGTCCCTTTGTTTGTATATCACAATAGAATTTCGGGAAAAACTGAAATTCATGTGGTGCAACTATGTACAAACCATTGCAACTACATAAGTTGCAAAAATTATCTTTCATATTATTTCCAAATCATTGTAACATTCACCCCTCCTTGATGCACATAAAGAGGGTAAATCTAAGTATTATAAAGGGAGTGGAGTGAAATGACTTTGGAGGCAACATGATAGTTTGGAGGATAAATTTATATTTAATTTAGATATCAGAATTAACAGTTTCTTTTTTTGTTCTGATTCATTTATTTTTCTAATCCAATGAATCATTTTGGAGACACCTGATTGAAAACACATTCTTTTTTCTTCTACTATTTACCTCAGAAGTTACAGAAATTAATGCTGTTTAGTAAAATTCTCTTATGTAGGCATTGACCTTGCCCCTTCTCTCATAATCTGCAGTCTGAAATCTTTTAATTTACTCACATTATCTTCCACGTTCTTTATGCTAATATTGAGTACTAAGAATTTTTAAAAATGGTTAAAGAAAGCTTTACATATTCTTTCATACAGAGATTTAGTACATATCAGTTAAATTACCTGACCTTAAAATCCATGTCATGTGAGCAATAAAAGCATACTATTACACTTAATTTCCAGGCATGTACTCTTTTTTTTTATCTTTCAGATCCAATCTTTATTATCAGCAGGTTGATACATTACATGAATAATGATTTTCTCTTTATCATAGAAAAATGTATATTGCACAGATGTAAACATTATTTCTCTCTTTTAAGCATATATATAGCACATTATATAAATAGGATTTGGATTTAGGCACTCAACATCGCCATACTACAAATCTAAGCTTCAACTGTAGACTGAAATGATGATGCTGATGATGAAATTGAACTTTTTTTTTACAGTCAGCTTCAATGTGCTCTTAAGCAAATACCAAAAAAGGATATTTTGTATATTATGGGAAATTTCAGGGTAATAGTTAGCCAAGAAAAAGTTGCAAGAATAGTAGCCAAGTTTGGGCTAAGTGAACAGAATGAAGCTGGTGATCACCTAGTATAATTTTGTCAGGAAAAACATCTCAGCATAATGAATACATTAGATAGAATAGAAACAATGTTTAGGCAAATGGACAGTACCAGATGGACAACAATGAAATCAGATAGACTTCACATTGCCAACAACACTGGAAAGGTTCAATTGCATCTGTTATGACATTAGTAGCATTGATTGTAGCTCAGACTATCCGCTATTAATGGCTAAACTGAAGCTCCAACTGTGCAAAGTGAAAAAATGTATTATCCTCCCAAAATTCAATATAAACTCCATCTCACCTAGGTACACCATAGAAATTAAGAATAGGGTTGAACCACTGAATCTGGAAGGGAAAGACCCAAATGAACAGTGGTGAGAGATCCAAGCTAACATCATGGAAATTGCTGGAAAGTATGTGTCATGTCAAAACCAAAGAGAACAAATAAATGGCTATTTGATGACATCAAAAAAATATGATAGCATAGGGTAGCATAGGGCTGCCAGAGCCAAAGATAATAAGGATGAAGTCAAAAAGCTGCATGTAATTTTCCAACATGAAGTCAGGAAAGACAAAAATAAGCAGTGGGAGAAGCAGTGTCAATATCTGGAAGAAGCTAACAGGAAGGGACATACTAGGGTCATGTTTGCTGTAGTGAAAATGGTGCAATCCAGCTTTTCAACACAACAAGGAGTTGTTAAAGATTGCAGTGGGGATGTATTGAATGACCAGCAGAAAATAAAGAAAATAAACATAATATACGGAAGGACTATATAGCAGTTTGACTTTTCATCAAGATGACAATGATGACTTTCAATTAATAAAGAGCCAAACCATCAACATGACAATGATGACTGTTCAATTAACAGCAAACATCTCAAAAGAAGAAATAGAATGGGCCATGGAGAAATAGCTGAATTGGAAAGCCCCATTTATTAATGGAATGCCTACAGAATTATTAAGATTAATGCAATTATGGATTATGAAAAAGGCACATGAATATCAATATGATCTATATATGTGTTTTATAGATTACAGAAAAGCTTTTGACTGTGTAGAACACAATAAGCAATGTCTGGCTTTGTGTAATCAGGTGTTCCAACCCACTTGATTAGACTTATCAGATCACTATACCTGATCAGAAGGCAACAATGAGAACCCTCTATGGCAATACAGATTGGTTTGGGATTAGTAAGGGAGTAAGAGATGCAGTTTATTGTCATATTTGTTCAATCTGTATGCTAAAGTGATCATGCAGAAATTAGATCTGGAATTGATTTGAGAGTGAAGATTCACTTTGGCTGAAACAAAGGAAGACCTGGAAAAAAATTATCTGGAAAATAAAGGATGAAAGTGAAAAAAAGTAGGATTGAGTCTTAACTTCAGGAAAACAAAGATAATGACAACAGATGCAGATGGACATGAGATATTTAAAATGAACAAGGAAGAAATTGAATTAGTTTGAGAATTTATCTTCCCTGGATCAAAAATTGCTCAAGATGGTAGTTCCACACCTGAAATCAAACACAGGATAACCTTAGACTATACTGCAATGGTTAATATGAATAAGATCTGGAAAAGCAGAATTATTGATATAAATACAAAAAGCAGACTAGTTAGAGAAACAGTCTTCCCTATAATGATGTATGGATGTGAGAGTTGGACAGTAAGAATAGCTGACCGAAGAAGAATTGATGCCTTTGAACTGTGTTGCTGGCATAAATTATTGTATATACCCTGGACAGCCAGAGAAATGTGCTGAATTATATAAAACCAGAAACATCACTAGAAGCCAAAATCAAAAGACTATGTCTGATTTACTTTGGCCATGCATGCAAATTCATTGGAGAAGTGAATGATGTTAGGAATGGTTAGTGGACCAAAAAGATGAGGCAAGTAAAAAAACATGCTGGCTTGATTCCATCAAAACTGATTCAAAGATGAACATCCGGCAACTGAAAGAAGCTATTCTTGACAGGGTAGCATGGAGAGCATTTGCCTATAAAGTAGCCAAGATTCAGACACGACTGAACTGTTAAACTAAACTAAATAATAATTACATAGGACTAGGGGTGTCTGGGCACAGTACAAAAATAGGGGAGCTCTGCATTTCAGTGATTTTTAAAAGCTAGTATACTATAGCCTTTGTTATTTTGATATTTTCAAACATGAATGAAATTTTGTCTAATTACATACTTATGTCATTGTGTAAACTGATAAACTGTAGGACAAAAACTCTTAATTCTATGGTTAACATGTTTGGTGTTATAATGCTGGAAAAAAATCTTAACTGTACAAGTTGCCTTACAACTTTATAATCCTGTTCATAGAAAATAGACTGAATGGTAAAGGAATCCAGTTGAGAAATTTCATAAATGTTGTATCCTTTTGTTAAGAAGTTTGTTTTAGAGCAATATAGGCGGGGTAGCTTGGACACCAAAATAAGATGGGCTAACAAGAAATTGATGACTACTGAGATTAATACTAGAATTATTAACCTTAATAGTCTCCCTTAAAAATTACTTTCCTCATTTCCAATCAAGAAAATTAACTTTCCTTTTTTCCTACAGAATCTATAAAGTAATTGGGTTAATTTGCTTAGATTAAAATACAGTTATAACACTGTTAATTTGGAAACAATATATGGTCAGCATCAGATCTACTTCTGCATCCATTATTCTGTACGCTAAAGCTCACTTATATTACTTTTATTTGGTTATTTTTTTTAGTGTCCTTGGATAATCTACGAATTCCAGGTGTGCTCCAAAGATTAGCTTGCACATATTTTGTTGTTGCAGCACTAGAACTGCTCTTTGCCAAACCTACGCCTGAGAACAGTACTCTGGTCAGTGAACGGTTTAACAGAAATATACCAACATAAAGTGAAGAGAATATTTAGTTCGGTGTTCAACACAATCATTCCTCAATGAACAAACTGGCCCTATTAGGTTTAATATTCCTTTATATAAGTGGATACTTGATTTCTTTATTGATTCGCCCCAGGTTGTAGGAGTTGGAAGAAAAGTTTCCAACTCCATCTCCTTGAGTACAGGTTCCCCAGAGGGCTGTGTCTTGAGTCCATTACTGTTCACCTTGATGACTCGTGACTGCTGTGCCAAATCTGCTACAAAACTATATTGTGACGTTTGTGTGTGATACGGCAGTGGTGGGTCTTATCCAGGATGACAATGAAGATGCTTATAGGGAAGAGGTGAAAGCTCTGGTGAACTGGTGCAATAAAAGTAACCTGGTTCTGAATGTTAATAAAACAAAGGAGATAATTGTAGATTTTAGAAAGAGCCAGCATACTCCACTCCGTATCAAGGCTGTAGCTGTGGAGGTGGTCAACAGTATTAAGTATCTGGGGGTGCAGATAACTAACAATCTGACTTGGTCTCCCCACACATCATCCTTAGTGAAGCGTGCAAACCAGCGCCTGCATTTCCTGTGTCGAATGAGGAGAGCACATCTTTCTGCTTCTATCCTGGCCACTTTTTTATAGAAGCACAATTGAGAGCATCTTAACAAACTGTATCACTGTTTGGTTTGGTGGTAGCAGTGCCTCAGATAGAAGGTCTATACAGTGAGTGGTAAGGACAGCCTAGAAGATCATAGGAAGCTTGCTTCCTGGTATTTAGGATGCTGTTTATAAGTGCTACATGCTTAGAGTTTGAAGCATTGTTAGAGACCCCATAGACCCATTTCATGGTCTGTTTCTGTTGCTCCCCTCTGGGAGGAGGTTTCGAAGTATATACTACCAGATTCTGTAAGAGCTTTGTTCCCTATGCCATCCATCTGGTAAGCTCACAAGATTCGTTTTTCTCGCCATGTTTATGTATACATCCGAATTATACTGTTTTTCTGGGCCACATATGTGTGTGTATGTGGGTATATGCATAATTTATTTTATTTGTCATGTTTTTGCAGTGTATATTGGAGATGATTAGCTTTTGAGAGCTGTATGCAATGAAATCTCATTTTAATGTATACTGATTAGTGTACATTTAAAGTGACAATAAAGTTATTCTATTCTATTCCCTTTTCCTAATTCAAAGTTTTTAATTAAAATTCTCTGCTTCAATCTGAAATTTAGAAAAACTGAGATAGAGCTTATCAAATGCACTGAATACAAATACCAGTTCTTTCCCTTGTTCCAATAGTTGACTTACTATATATATGGAGATTCTCAGTCATTCTGTCATGATTGTCCCAAAGGTGCTTCTTTTAAAGACAGTTGGACTTCCTTTGTTTTTCCTTGAAGACATTTCACTTCTCATTCAAGAAGCTTCTTCAGTTATGACTGAATGATGGAGAATGGAGGATTTATATTCCTTGCAGTCATCTGGTTGTTAGCTCTCTCTCTCTGAGAGTCATTGAGGCCACTTGGAGGTTTATCTGTGCCCTCAGGGCCACCAGAATAGTGCAAATGGGTGGGAACCTTCTTGGAACTGCTGAAAGAACTGTATTGTGAACAGGAGATAGATGGCATTGTATCCCTCCCCAAATGTTGAGAGAGGACTGTTCAGTTTTAATATAGATGGCCTCTTTGACTCTTCTTTCAAACCAGCAGGACTCTCTTTCCAGAATGACATTTGTCTTTCAAATGCAGATGGACTGCTGAATATAAGCGATATATAAGTCTCATAAATAAATAAATAAATAAATCTTGTCCTTATGAGTTTGTTCTCCTATGTTTCTTTGTCCATAACCAAGAAGAGAACAATAAATGAAACAACCACATTGTTCCATATTTTGCAGGAATATCTGAAAAGCTCAGGAGGATTTTCAACCAATACAATATACTGTACATGCATACTTTAAAACCCAAGAATACACTAAGACAGAAGCTTGTCCACCCCAAGAATGAAACATCCAGACACAAACTGAGCAATGTGATATAGGCAGTACAATGCATTGAGAAATGTGCAGATCTGTGCATTGAAGAAACAAAACAACCACTTAACAAATGCATGGCACAAATAAAGCTATCAGGACAAGATTCAGCAGTCCATCTGCATCTGAAAGACAAAGGCCACTCTTTGGAAGACAGCAAAGTCCATATTCTGGATAGAAAGGACAGCTGGTCTGAAAGAGGGGTCAAAGAGGCCATCTACGTTAAAATTGAGACCCCTCCCTCAACAGAAGGGGAAGGATAAGACACCACCTCTCTCCTGTTTACAGCAGTTCTTTCAGCAGTTCCAAGAAGGTTCCACACCCATTTGCACTATTCAGGTGACCTTGATGGCACAAATAAACTTCCAAGTGGCCTCAAAAATTCTCAGAATGAGTGCTAACAATCAGATGACTATAAGAAGATAAATCCTTCCATTCTCCACCATTCAGTCAGAACTGAAGAAGTTTCTTGAATGAGAAGCAAACATCTTCAAGGAAAAACAAAAAAAGTTCAGTTGCCTTTTGAATTTTGGGACAATTATCCCAATAATTCACAAAATCCAATAGGCTTCTACTTTATAAATCCTATAGAAAAATAACACTGAATGGTAAGTGAGTGAGAACACAGCTGTATAAATGAAGTGACTCTTGCTGAACATAGGGAAGGCCTTATTATTGATCCTGCATTGTAATGATGATGGAAGCAAGGAAGCAGTAGGGTTTCAGAAATGATTTAGATAGAGGTATCTTTTTTCAGGATGCTTTAAAGAGTACTACATCAGAATAATTTTCAGAGCATGCCAGCCCTACGAAACAGGGCTTTTGTGCTGCTAAGAGTGTCATCTGGTGGAGCTGTTCCTGAATGTTTTAAAGCATTCTTCACTTGGGTCCAAAGGGTAACTTCAGGTATCCTGTAGAAGTCTCTCATGGCAAAATTATTAAACTTTTCAAGGATAATGCTAATTTCTGCTTCTTGAAATGTGTTTAGGTTATAGAATGGTTACTACCTGACCACAGTTCTCTGGTCTATTCCTTAGAACAAACAAAAGAGGTAGCACTTAGTTTTAAAGCCCAAAACAGCTTGGAGCCCTTCTCTTCCACATCAATTGAACCATGTATTAAACATATGTGTTTAAAGCCCTCCTTCAAATATCTAGATAGGATAGGTAATGAACCAAAGAAAGGAGTGAGGAATGAGCTTTGGGATTACAGTAAGTAGTCCTTTCCTAATGCTTTACTGAGGTGCTTTACTGTGGCTAGCTCTTTTAAAGTTTAATATTGTTAACATTGTTTAATTGTTTTCTTTGTTAATGAATGTATTGCTCTTTTTTGGACTGCTCTGAAAAATAGAAAATGAAAGAATGATGAAATTAAGTTATTAGATAACAAATCAGTTATCTGGCAGTAATGCTTGATCTGGACTGAGAACTACTGAATGCAAATGTATGAGCTTCTGTTAGTTCTCCTTTGCCATTCTGGAAAAAAAAGATTGGACCAGAACCATATTAGTCAGTGGCTAAAGTTAACTACTGTTATGAAGATACTTAATAGAAGAAGAATTCTTGAAAGTATACAAATAGTATTGAGTGAATACTTCCAGCAAATCCAGCACTTACAGGAGTTTCACAGTGAAACCTGAATTATTCATATTTTACTTTTCTTTCTGTGTTTTAATAGGAAACGTCCTACCCTGCTCTTCAGGATATTCTTCCTTATTGGCCCCAGTGGCTTTTTATGTTGGCCCTTGAAGGACTTTGGCTGGGCCTCACCTTCCTTCTGAGTGTACCTGGGTGTCCAAAGTCAGTTGAAGCTTAAATCCTTTTTCTTTTTTCAGTTTTATTTTTTCCGGATACCTATAGGATTTAATATACTGTTTAATATAACTATAGGTTTTTGGTTTTTTTTATTGAAAGTTTTTTAAATTTTACAAAACAAATCCCCTCCCCAAACCCCCCCACCCTCCCATACCCTCCCCCACCTCCCCAAACCTCCCAAACCCTCCCCCAACTATAGGTTTTAATATACTTCAATGTTTAACAATATTCTCCCGAGGAAGCCTCATTGAAATCAGTTGGAGCTAGCTATTCCAGGAGTGCTATTTATCCCTAGGCTGCCTTTTTTACAGTGATTTGCATATGGAACTCCTAAAGGGCTGTGAATGTAGCTTAGATATGACACATAATCAGGCTAAGAATTTTGTCATGAGGTTCCTGTTTTGGGATTTTGATGGACAGTGGGAATGGCAGTTAGATGAGATGATGGACATTGGCCACTTCTGGAAATTGTCAACATATTCTGGAAACCATTGTACAATCTAACAGCTTACAGAGCTGCTTTCTCTTTATGTTAACACTACACAATAAGAGTTCCTGACCCTTTCAAATAAGCCTTCTCACACCCATGCTAACATATGACTCACAGATTTTTTTTTCCTCCTGTAGAGGCTACCTAGGACCTGGAGGTATTGGTAGTTTGGGAAAGTTTCCCAATTGTACCGGAGGGGCGGCAGCTTATATTGATCATTTGCTTCTAGGAGGAAAACATATCTATCAACACCCATCTTCTAACGTGAGTTAAACATTCCAAACATCTATCAACTATTTATAAAATGTTTCAACCTGCTTAAAAGTTTTATCACTGCTTATTAAGAATATTGGAAGGCAAAACTTGATTTTAATTTTTGCAAATCTTCAAAGCTGCTGCCAGCTTCTTACTTTCTGTAGTTATTCCTTGAAATCAAGTAACTATTCTGCTTAATGTTTAGATAATACTTTCATTAGATATAAAATGTTATTTTTAAAAGATAAAGAAAATACAGTTTATGTGATAGAACTTTCACTCACAATTTCACTCAAAATAGGAAAACAACATTACCATTCTTTAATTTCTTAAAGTAATTTTATGATTGAATATTGCAGAAATAGTTGAGGTTCCCTGTCTCCAAGACTTTAGAAAAGAGGCAGAAAAGAAATACAATGGCTGGAGCAATCTCACCTATTTTTCAGTAAGTTCTAGTGCTAGTAATAAGTAGAAACACATGGCTATTTTTTTCCAGTTTTCTCTTCATTTAACTTTATTTAACTCAAATAAATCCTGTCCTACTGAACAATAATTTCAAACACAATTTATTGTTAAAACACCTATGCATTTGTAATAGCTCTACATTTACTTTAGTCTCCTATTTTAAAATAAAAAAATAAATTTAAAATAAATTCAGTTAAACAAATAAATGAATTTTCTCCATCCAGATGTCTAGCAGGCATAGGTAACTCCCTATGCAGTTCTTACTTTCTAACTGAAATGAAATAACCATGCCTATGTGTCCCTGTCTTGTGACATAGAAGTTCAGGGTCAGAAGAAACATCTGAACAGACAACATTTCTAAAGCTCTGCATGGGGCTACACAAGAGCATTCTGATGCTTCAATTGGTGCAAAGCATGAAGGTGCGGGCAGTCTTTGGGTCCCCTAGAGCAGGGCTTTTCAACCTTTTCACAGATTGTACCACTTTTAGGACATGATAATAGTTGAGTACCACCAGTGCTTAGCAAGGTGTCAAAAACTTGATGACTAAAAAAAGGGAGGGGGGAATTTGGGTTTTATTGATTAGATTCATTTGTTGTTATAGAAATGGCTAGTTTTATAACATTATGGGAAAGTAAAAAGTTGAGGTTCAATGTTAATGCTTCCTTCTACTGCAACAGAGGAAGTATGTTCTTTTTCTCTTCTCCCCCCCCCCACTTTTTCCCCTTTTTCCTGCCCACTGTCTCCTACTATTTGCTTTTGTATTTTTGTATTTTATTCTATAATGTAATAAAATATTACAAATTGTACAAAAAAAGAAAACAAATACTAGTTTTAATTTCTTCGGTGGCTTTTCCTTTGCTGAATCACTTTCCCTTTGCACTGACAAATGTATGATGAATTTATCCATATTTATTAATATGCACCACTACCAGGTACTTCAGGGGTCTTCAAACTTGGCATTTTTAAGACTTGTGGACTTCAACTCCCAGAATTCCTCAGCCCTCATGGCTGGTTGAGGAATTCTGGGAGTTGAAGTCCACAAGTCTTAAAGTTGCTAAGTTTGCAGACTCCTGAGCTAGCTGGTTGGCTCTTCTGAGCTCTTCCACAGTGTAGTAAGACTGCACCCCCCCCCCATCCCTTCCCTGTACCCTTAAAGACACAGGAATCAAGTGCAAAGCAAGAAAATAAAGAAACACAAATTCCGGTTTTTTTTCTCTTTAAGCTGCCTCAGGCGTGTTATGTGTCACAATGTTCCAATTCTAGACTGAAAGGCTCCTGCAACTGCGAAAAGCTTTAGCTTTAAATCAGATATGTCAAAAACAAGGCCTGGGGGCCGGATGCGGCCCGCGAAGTGGTTTCATGTGGCCCGCGAAGCCATCCTGGAAACAGTGAGGGAACGGACCCCACTGCCTTGGCCCTGGCCCAGGCCAGCTGGGAGCCAATGTACAATTTTGTGATAACCATCTTGGTACTTGCCCCGGTGGACCATGCCTTGACACTTGCCCCAGTCCCACCCCCTTCTGCAAGAGACCCTCAGATCTGTCCTACTCCTGCCCAGGCCCCCATAGTCGCCCTTGATGCGAATGATGTAGAACTGGTCACACCCACCCAGTAGGCCACACTCACTCTATCCATGCCCACTCAGTAGGCTGCACCCACTCTGGCCACACACACCCAGCCCCCCCCCCCAGGGCAACCGCAATGCTGATGCGGCCCTCAGTGAAATTGAGTTTGACACCCCTGCTTTAAATTAAGCCAGTTTACCTTCAAAGAAAACTTTCTAAAAGCCATAGACAGACTCAATTAAAGAGGGTAAAACTAATTACATTTGTTTAAAGAGATTAAACCTTTCCTGTTGTCTTTTTTCCTCTTCCCTCACCCAAACTACATTCTTTTATAGCCTCTCCTCTCTCCTCCCCTTTTTTCTTCAGTTCACCTCCAGCTCCGAGCTGCTTCTGGAAGCGCCAATCAGCTGGAGCCAATCAACCGGAGCCCTGCCGGCTCCTGGGGCTTCTGCTGAGCCTAGACCAGTGGTTCTCAACTTTTCTAATGCCGTGACCCCATAATACAGTTCCCCATGTTGTGGTGACCCCCAAGTGGGTGTGGCCACCAATAAGAGGGAGTAGGTCAGCTAGGGAAAAGGGAAAAAATGGCGGACAACGTGGTTTGGCGACCCCCGTGAAATGGTCGTTCGACCCCAAATGGGGTCCCGACCCACAGGTTGAGAACCACTGACCTAGACAGTCCTGCAGCTGCCTCTCCCTCAGCCTTGGATAGCTTCAGCTCATTCCCCTCCCCTGCTACACTTGGCTAGTAGTCGCGTACAACTTGCCATGTGGCAAGGTACCACAAGTGGTACGCGTATATGGGTTGAAAAGCCCTGCCCTAGAGCAGGGCTTTTCGACTGGTGGTACACGTACCACTTGTGGTACATTAACGAATGGCAGGTGGTATGCAGCCCTGCCTAGCCAAGTTTATTGGTGAGGGAAAGAGCCAGCGCAGGCAAGGACTTACTGTGAGAGAGTCCTCTGGAGCTGCAGAGTGGTTGGGGCGAAGCAAAGGCCCCAGGCTCACATCTGACTCACCCTCCCCCATAAGAGAGGAGGAGAAGGGGACAGAGACAGGAGAGGCTATAAAAGGAGGCAATTTGGGCAGGAGAGGGAGAGAGAAAAAAAGAAGAAGCCTTGGGAGGAGATGGAGTCAGCTCTAGCTGCATCGAAGGGGAAGGAGGAGGAGGATGGGGGGGGAGAGGAGAGGAGATCAAGCAGGCCGGCCATGAGCCAATCTATAACTTCTGTGGCAGCCACTTGTGCTGGCAGCAACAAACAGGCAAGAAATGCAGCAGGGGAGGCATTGCCCTCCACAAGGAATGAAGAAAGGTAGCATCAGCTGGACGTGAGACACGGAGGGAGATGGAGAGTGGAAGGATTATGTGTTATTGTGACTTCGAAGTACTGGGATTTGTATATAGTAGCTAATTCTTAAAGGGGAATGTGCCTTTTTAAGCTAGTTCCCTCAGTGACTTCTCTTTTCTGTCTCTGGAGGCTTTTCCTTGTTTGATGAATATATGGAAGAGGGAAAATATGGGGGGGTCAAATTCTTCCTTCAGAAGGAGGTAAGAATGAGAAAGAGAGAGATAGGGAGGGAGAGAAGGAAGTCCCACCTTAGCACTTGACCACCAGCAGCCCTGCCATTGACTTTGCTTGTCAAAAGGTTGCAAAAGGGGATCACATGACCCTAGGACACTGTGACCATCATAAATATGAATCAGTTGCCAAGCATCCAAATATAAATCACATGACCATGGGCATGCTGCAATGGACATAAGTGTGAAAAATGGTCATAAGTCATTTCAGTGCAATTGCAACTTTGAACAGGTTTTTTGGGTTTTTTTGGTCATCAAGCTTTTGACACCTTGCTAGGTGGTACTCGAATATTGCCGTATCCTAAAAGTGATACAGTCGGTGAAAAGGTTGAAAAGCCCTGCCCTAGAGTGGCCTATGTTAGGCTGCTGTTCTGTGAGTTGCATTTGATGGCTGGTTTGCTTTCGGATGCAATTCAAGATATTGGTTATTATCTATAAAATCCTGCATGGCATGAATCCAGGTTACTTGAGGAACCATCTCAACCATGCTGGGTAGAGGACACATGCAGTGGATCCCATTTGGTCAAGGAATTCTGGCTGGTGGGGTCCAGAAATAAGAGTCTTCTTTGCCATGGTGCCAGCCCTTTGGAACATCTTGTGCCCCCGGGGTAAGATCTGCCCTCACCCTTCTTCAGTAAGAGTCTGGCTGTGCCATTTGGTCTGAGACTCAATGGGGGAGTATCACGCTGGCAGTGGTAATGGACTATTAGTGCAGGGCTTTTCAGTTTTTTCACCCATTGTACCACTTTTAGGATATGGCAACATCCAAGTACCATGCCTAGCAAGGTGTCAAAAACTTGATGACCAAAAAAGGAAAAAAGTGATAAAGTACAGGTAGTCCTTGACTTACAACAGTTCGCTTAGTGACTGTTCAAAGTTACAATGGCACTGAAAAAAGTGCCCCCCAAGCCACAGCCGAGCAAGATGCCTGCCTGCCCGCCTGGCAGGGCTCTTCCGCCTGTCCGAGGTTTTCATTGTTGTGAGCATTTCTGTTGAGGATTGGCAGCGGGGGTGGGGTGGGGAGTGTTTGGTTTTTATTCCCCCCATCTGTTGGGTGGTTGCAGCAGGTTTTGGTCACTTCACATGACCTGGGACACTGTGACTATCATAAATATGAATCAGTTGCCAAACATCTGAATGTAAACCACAAGACCCTGGAGATGCTGCAACATTCCAGCTGATTGGTGCTTCTTCAGGGTTCAGCAGAAGTGCCAGGATCAGTGCTGAGCTCCAGCTGGAGCTTGGCGCTGATCCTGGCGCTTCTGCTGAGCCCTGACAGCCCTGCAGCTCCAGCCATCTCTCGCTCAGGCTTCTGGAGTGCTGCCACCGATTCAGCTCATTCCCCTCCCCCGATACCACTTTTCTAGGATGGTCACGTACCACCTGCCAAGTGCCAATGTACCACAGGTGGTACCCGTACCACTGGTTGAAAAGCCCTGTATTAGTGGATCCTACCTCCCCTGCTGCGCATCCTACTTCCATTTTTTAACCATAACTTTGTATTCTTACTGTTATTAGATCTATCTTATCTATCTATATTTATGATTTTATCGCTTTTAATGTAAACTATCCAGAGGCATCTCACAGTGAGATGGATGACAAACAAATTTTATAAATAAAAAAAGTGCTAAATCAAAATGTATTTAGGTTAGCAACTAATGTTTCCACAAAATTAAAGGTTAAACAGAATTTCTAATGTACCCTTTTCAATCCCTAGGTGTTGTATCTTACTACTGTCCCCTTTGACCCTGAAGGAATTTTAGGAACAATAAATTCTGTTCTTATGGCATTTTTGGGACTTCAGGTATTGTTTTGTCTTGCCCTTCATAATTAGAAAATCTTCATCAAATGCTATATAGAAAGATGAGATATTATAATTCCCTATATGAGTATGAGGGATGGGAGGTCCTTCCATAGGAATAATAATACAAGTGTTGTTCAAATAGGCTTTTTCCTTGTTTCCTTGGAACAACACAAGGAAATACTTATTTTAACATTTCAGACAAGACATAGAACTAAAGAATTAACTATTTAATAATTGCTCTTATTTAGACTACATTACAGAAAAAAACATAATATGGTTAAGAAAAACATATCCCAAAATCAGATTAGATGAAGATATTAGTAGAACTATTTAATGCTGCATTAGAGTGCAATGTTTACATCATGAACTAGATCTCAGTTTCACTCTATTAGTCTGCTACAGCCATCCTAAGCCACATTTAATGTTGTTTTTTTTCAAGGGAGGAAAAATTCTTTTGTTTTATAAAGATCAACATAAGCAAATAATTCTTCGATTTTGTGTGTGGAGTATAATAATGGTAAGTTACAAATATTGCCTTGTTAGGTCAAGTACTGTATTTATTTCTCAATTTTTTTAAAATATTATTTTCTGGCAAATTTGGCTCAAAAGAGATGAATACTTCCTCAGCTGCAGTAAACTGAATTTCAGTTCTTTAGAGGATCACACTTGGAATGCAAATTAAAATATTCAAAAATAAGAGAACCCCTATCATCTCTAGATTTAAATCATTGGGTCTTGATGAACTACATCCCAGAGTTCTGAAGGAACTGCAAGATGTGATTTTAGAACCATTGAAACATATTTTTCAAAGTTCTTGGATAACCAAGGAACTGCCTGAAGATTGGAAAAGAGCTGATATGGTCCCCATCTTAAAAAAAGGAAAAAAATAGATCCAGGAAAAGATATCAATCAGATATCAATTCTTGGGAAGATCTTGGAAAATATAATCAAGCAACAAATCTGTGATTGCCTAGAAACAAACAAGATTATAACCAGAAGCCAAAAACAGATCATGTCAAACAAATTTTATTTCATTCTTTGACAAAGTGACCAGATTAATAGATCAGCAAAATGCTGTGGACCTAGTATATTTAGATTTCAGTAAAGCATAAAATAAAATAGACCAACACCTACTTCTTAGCAAGTTAGGGATAGACAGCACCACCAGCAGGTGGGTTTGTAATTGGCTGACAAAATTGTAACTGTCTTAAGTATAAACTAGGTGAAATTTGGCTTAATGCCAGTAACTGTGAAAAGAATTTTGGAGTCCTAGTGGGCAGTCCCTTAAATATGAGTCGACAGTGTACAGCAGCAGCCAAAAAGCCAATGCAATAATAAGCTGCATTAATAGAGAGATAGAATCAAGATGACGTGAAGTTCTGGCACTGCTTTACAAAGCTTTAGTAAGACCACACTTGGAATACTATTTCCAGTTTGGTTACCATAATATAAAAAAGATGTTGTGACTCTGGAAAGAGTGTAGAGCAGAGGTCCCCAACCTATGGGCTGTGACCCACTACCAGACTATGGCCTCTTGACCACCAGCCGTGTGAGTGGCTGGCCAGTGCATGCACGTATGTGTGTGTGCTCTGCCCTTGCGCCGGCACTAGGAGAGCCGCAAGCTGGTGCTAGGAGAGCACTGGCACTAGCAGTCCCATTTGCAGTGCCCCATTTGCGCACACGCAGCCACATTTTTGTTTGTGTACATGCGCACATAAAGGTGCCTTTCCCTCCCTTACTCAACGGGCCAAAAAGATTGGCGACCCCTGGTGTAGATAACAGTAATAAAAATAATCACGGGTCTATAGGCTAAAACATAGAAGAATGGTTTCAGGAATTAAGTATGTCTACTCTAATGAAAAGGACTAAGGATGACATAACAGCACTCTTCTAATATTTGAGGGGCTCTTACAAAAACGAGGGGGTTAAACTATTTTTCAAAGGATCAAAAGCCAAAACAAACGATTCCTAACAGTGAGAGCAATCAACCCATGGAATAGCTTGCCTCCAGAAGTTGTGGGTGCTCCATCACTGGAGGTTTTCAAAAAGAGACTGGACAACCATTTGTCTGAAATGATTTAGGGTCTTCTGCTCAAGTAGGGGGTTGGGCTAGAAGACTACAAGGTCTTTTCCAAGTCTTGTTATTCTGTTGTAGAATTGGCAGAGCAACAGCTCGGGGGTAATTCAGAGCAAGTCAAGTGTGATATCAAATAGGAGTTTGTGAGGAGCTGAACATGTCAGGAAGAATAAGTTGTAGGAAGACATAAAGAACAAAGAAGAGCAATCAGTGAAACTGTATGTTCTGAGGAGTGAAAAAAAAAATCTTAAAAGCTGCTGATTGGAACAGGTACTGTATATACTGAAAGCTCCCAACTACATATTACAAATGGGTGAGTGATTGCTTATTGAGTAAGCAGAGACTCTAGGAATATAAGGCAGTCTTCCAGAGAATGAACTAACAAAGGAAGTGAGCAGAAAATCAAACAGAACATTCTGTAAATCCAGCATTTATTTTCATTTAAAATATGTTTGTTTGTTTTTAGGGTGTTATTTCTATGGTGTTGACAAAATGCTCAAAAGAGGCAGGCTTGATTCCAGTTAACAAGAATTTATGGTGAGGAACATATGCAGTCATTTTATTCTATAAACTGATATTTGATAGATAAATCTTGGATTACTTTTTGACATTCTTGCAGGTCAATTTCATATGTGACAACACTGAGCAGCTTTGCCTTTATACTTCTGCTGTTGATATACTACCTTATAGATGTTAAGAAGGTATGGTCAGGTGCTCCATTTTTCTATCCAGGTGAGTATGCTTAAAAAAAATATTTTATTTAACTTTTTTTCAGATTAAAGACCTAGATGGCTATGAAGACCTAGGTAGATTTTCTTCATCTCTTGATTCATACTGGGAAGTTTCTATCTCTCCCACCCATTATGTAGAAGTTTTACACCGGTTTATATCCTTCTAGCTGTTTTACCAGATGCATTGTTCAATTCCTGTAGCACAGTAAATTTTTGCTAACAAGTGGCTGGATTTCCTGGAATCATGACATATGCCATCATCAACTTATGGTTCCCTAAGTTGACATATGCCATCATCAATTAATGGTTCCCTAAAATATTGGTGAAATAGCTGTTGGAATGATAAGGGTGGGAATACATAATCCTTCCGTCTTCAATCATTTATCTACCAAAAATCACCATCCCTTGCCTATTTTCCTCTCATTGGATAAAAAAATAGAGGGATTAAATATTCCTTGTTATGCAGGAATTGAACAAAGATGAGAGTTAACAGAATAATGGAATAATAGAGTTGGAAGAGAGAGAGCAATCAAACTCCACTTATACTTGAGATGAGTTGCATACCTTTTCATTTCTTGCTTGACTATTTTATAGGAATATTTTGGAATAAAAATCTAATTATCTTGGATGAATTATAAAAGAAACTTGAGTAGCTTTGGGGACAACTGAAAATACTGGTGGCAGGACCTATGGGATTGATAACCGGAAATATTTAGAAATCATATTGTTTAAAAAAAAACATTTTGTTCCTTGTAGTTTATAGGAATTTTTTACTTCCTTGATCCTCTTAACAATTATTGCATTTTGATATATGGGTCATTATTTGTGCTTTATAGACATTTTCAAGTTATTTAGAAGCCATGGAAGAAGACTGAATGTGAAGCTGGTAACTCCAGGGTAGGGTAGGTGGGACTGGGTGGCAGTGATCATTTGAGAATCTCTTGGCATTCAGAGGCTGTGTTCCGCAACTTTTTGGTTGTGAGACTGTTTCTGAAGCTGGGCTCATGGGATCAGTTGGGACTGTTGCTATTATACCAGCATCCCTGCTACATGGCAATCTCCCTGCCTGAGCTGCTGGAAGCCATTTTGGTGCTGGCAATGGAGTTCCCCAGGCTTAAGGTTCTGAGAGTCTTTAACCTACCGTTCCTAGATTGGGCATCTGAAGTGGCCCAGGAGTTCATGACCATCATGGGGTCCATAGACCTAATGCAGATCATCTAAGGCCTACTTGAGACAATAGTCATACATACGATCTTCTTGTCAGAGCAACATGATCTCATGGAGGATATAGCATTATCCCCCATTATGGTTGGATCACATCCTGGTATCCTTGAGATTCTCTTATGCCACCACATACACACATGCAGGGGGACCAGCCTCATTTGAGTGGTCTACTTCCGACATGATGGACGAAAATGTGTTCCAGAGAGAACTGAGGGACATTCCAGGGATTTTGCTGCACGACCCAGTCAACATCCTGGAATCAAAGGGCAGCCAGGGCTCTGGATAGGATTGTGCCCATATGGCCTCAACCCGTCACTCCCAATTCTCCTCAAGGTTCATGGAGGAGCTGCAGACTCTGAAAAGGATTAAAAGATGCCTAGAGCACACTGGGACCCTCTAGGGTGGCCCATGTTACACCACTGCTCTGAGTTGCACTGGCTGCCAGTTTGCTGCTAAGTAAAATTCAAGGTGTTGGTTATTACCTTTAAAGCCCTGCATGGCATGGGTTCAGGTTACTTAAGGAACCATCTCTACCTGTACCAGCAATGTGGGCCCATCAGAGAGAGAATTTCAGGTCTTCTCTAGCTGTGGCTCCTGCCCTTTGGGAAATCTTATCCCCTGAGGTGAGATTGGCTCCCAGCCTTCCAAAAGGGCCTGGTTCTGTCAGGTGGCTTGGGAAATATCACATTAAAGGTGGTTGAAGAGAAAATCCCACCTCCCTGCACACCCCGCTCCCTCCTCTCCATCTTTTAACTGTAACTTTACTTTGGATTGTAACTCTGTTTTTATTGTTTTTATGGTGTTATTGCTTTTAATGTTATAAGCTTTCCTGAGCAGCTTCAAAGCAAGATGGGTGTCAAACAAATTTAACAAACAAACACACACTGACACTTTTCTGATGGTATTTTTTATTTCTTTATAGGTATGAACTCCATTCTTGTTTATGTTGGACATGAAATATTTGAAAACTATTTTCCTTTTAAATGGAAGCTGCATGATACACAATCACATAGTGAACATTTGACTCAGGATCTAATTGCTACATCTTTATGGGTTATCATATCATATATACTCTACCGGAAAAGGATATTTTGGAAGATATAATTCAACTCAACACAGATCAAAAAGTATGGACTATGAGAACATTGTATTCCCCCCCCCTATCATATTAATGTCACATTTCCCCCCCAAGAGTCATGTATTGGGTTTACATTCCAGATTATTTTGAACTGAAATCTGCTTATTTGGGGTTTGTTGGGCTGCCATTTAGTAAAACAAGGCTTTGTTCAAAGTTTATTTTCTACATTATCAATTTCTAAATAAACATACTGAATGCTTTCCAATAATGGTATTTTCAAAAGTTTTTTGGGTATACAATTGTTCAGAAATTTGTCTCATAAAAATCACAAAGGTCACACAATGGTATTGGACTATATAGGCTCAGGAAGATTCTGTTCATTTGATTGTGCCACAACTCCTTGTGAAAACCACTCAGGATTATAGAATGGAATGAACAACAGTAGTCTTCAGGCTCCTTCATAGCTTCAGTCCAGCTAGGCTATTTGTTTGTAAAACTAAGATATCCTTAAGCAATAGCCAAGTCTGGCTTATAAATAACTTGTATCAACCTCCAACTTGCCTGCTTGATGATATCAGGCAGAACACTCGACCACAATGATCTCAGGCAAAACAATATCATGAATATCTGTATCTGTTTTGTGTGACTCATGAATTATTGCAATATGACCATAATGGAATTATGGATTTATATTATATTATTTACCCACAATTTTTAAATCCAATCTTGGGTCTGAACTAGATTTTTTTAATGAAATCGTAATTTTAATTAAGTTTGAAAACTATTCTATTTAGAATGCCAAAGTCAAAAGTTTTACCAAAAAGTCATGAAGTTTGGCTGTACTTTTCCAGAAACCTTGCTTCAGCAGCTAAGGATAACTGGCTAGCCCCAATAGAATGTTAACGATTTTCCTCATTTGCTTCTTCTCAGCTCCAATGAAGGAGCTCAAATAAAGTCTACTCAGCTCAATGTCTGAAGAAGCAAAATCTTCTCATTCATACAAAATCTATGCAATACCATCATCAAGTTTTCTCCACAGCGTGATACTTGGCGCTCCATTGCCAGACGGAAATCTTCCTTCACACCTTTGGTGATTCCTCTGGTGATTGTGTGATGTCTGCAATTATAATAACACAAACAAGTTAAAGGCCATGGAGCTACATTTTGTAAAATGAAAACTGCATAGTATTTGTTGTAGAACATTCCAGTTAACATTTTAAAATATTTATGGAATGAGAATGTTCTGTGATAAGTATCATACATATATCATAAGGTTTTATGTCAAATCTGCAAGTGATTTTAAAGATATGGAAACACACCCTTTAACCTTAAATCTGAAATGCCTAGATCTTGATACAGTGAATTAAAGTATCCATGCTAAAGACAATTGTATTCAGGTTTAAATTTGGCCACAAGAATATTTTTATGACTGCAAGTTAAAAAAGCAATAGAACTAATACTATATTTCATTTTTAGCATAAATTGTTTACCAAAGTAAAGTAAAAGTAGATTAATATATATGCAGAATGTAACTGTAAAGTTCTGGAGATAACATCACTAATTATCCCTGCCCAAACACTCTGCATAACTCTCTCCATAAGAAATTAAATAATTTATGGCCTAACGAGAGAGGAATCAACAGTACCATTTACTATTAAATTATAGGTAGTCCTCAACTTATGATCACAACTGGGACTAAAATTTGGTCACTGAGTGATGCAGTTATTAAGTAAGTAATTCCAGGATCATTTTTAACATAGTTGTTAAGCGAATCTGGCCTCCTTCATTCATTTTGCTTGTTGAAAACCAATTGGAAGGCCACAATTCATGATCACATGACTGTAGAACACTAGAACTGTTGTAAATGAGCTGGCTGCCATGCACCCAAATTGCAATCATATGACTACGTGGTTAGTACAACTGTAACTTTGAGAACAAGTCATAACTTACTTTTTTCAGCATCATCATAACTCTGAATTGTCATTAAAAGTCAAGGATTACCAATACAATTCTAAATTTCCCCTATAGCCATTACCGTAGCACCAAGAGCTATAGAAATGATTCATGAGATTATGCCATTTTAAAATGGGCATTCTAAATTTCATTTTAGTTTCTCCAGACTTTTCATTTTTTTCTACTGCAATGAATGTACGCTCACCTATGACCTATGGATTCTCAAGCAATTTGAAAGGGTAAGATTTAACTATGTTTCAACATACATACACCCAATTGTCTTAATGGGTTGGGACAATATCAGTACATAAAAGAATTATTAAGAAACCAGAAACTGCTGCATATTCACCATGGATTGCTACAGTGTATTTCATTGTTACACAACCTCTAACTTTTGGTGGAGAATTTTTAAAAAATGGACAAAAAGAGGGAGGCAATGGTAGGAATGACTTGCAAGTTTTTAATCTTCTGACATTTGGTTTACGAATATGACTGTTTTATCTAAAAAAAAACACTATACAATATCATGAATTAGCTGAGGCTAATTGTCAAAAAAGTAAAAATGCATAATTTCAATTCTATGAAAAAAATTTACATTTTAGTTCTTATACCACATATTCAATATGCTGTATTTGTTTGATTTTAAACAAGACTTCATATTAATATGCTGTCTTTTCATTGCCTCTATCTTGGCCATATAGTATTTTAAGAGATTTTCTGTTGAAGAAACAACTTGCTGAAATTGCAAACCAGAAATCGTAGACTATATGTATTTCTAGGATTACTAGCAAAACTGCATAGGTCAATTTTCTTCCACTAATAGTCAAATTTGCTTCTTGAGAGGCAAAGAAAATAGGAGCAAGCAATGCAGTGAAAGGAAAGAATATGAAAAATTATACGGAAATTCTTGCCAGTGTTAACAAATAGGGTCATTTTTTAGCTACATTATAAAAGAATGGACTAGCTTGTTAGAAAAAAATAGAGCATCATTATTTTATTATATATAGATCCATTTGAAAGTTTAACATACATGGGCCAGTAACTTATGAAAAAAATAACAAATGTTAACAATAGTAAAACAATTTGCCAAATGATGTAGGCACAAATGAAGAACAAAAGCATGGATAAAACTATTGAATTAACAAAGGTCTGATAACCATGACCAGTAAAACATATTGACAAAAAGACAGCACACTATGAGCAGGGATGTCCTCCTGCTTTGTACCTGTCAGCAGTCTGCATGCTGGGCTGTAGTACAGGTATGAATTCCTGCTGCAGTAACCCCAGCGGAGGGCTAGAAGTCCTTTAAAAAACAGCAAATAGCAGCATTCAAACACACACACCAACTTCCCCTGTGCTACAAAATCAATTCTCCAGTAATATATACATAAAGAGGAGGACTACAAATCAAAAGTCTAAATCCTAGTGCAGGCATCCAATGGATTTTTTTTTTTTAATTAGCAATGATGAAACAGAAAAAGCTTCACAAGCCTAGGTCTTTCCAAAGAAGAGAATTCAAGACGTCAGCTGAGGATTTAAATCCTGTTGGTGTGAATACTGCCTTTACCAAGAAAGACACAATGGGTAAGCAATCCTTGGATAATGTTCCTCAGCTCTTGTAAAATTTCAGTGAGGAAGCCCAACTAATGTTCACCATGTTGAAGAGAATATAAGATATCCTGAAGCACACATGAATCTCTATCTCTTTTTCAAATTGAAGAAAACTGTTACTGTTAGACTAGACTATCAATAATAATAAATCAGTCCATCTCTTTCTTTTACAAAATAGAAAGGGCTACTTGGCATCAAATATGCTATGCCTTTTCTTGCCTAAGGACACATCTAGAGAAACTGCAGCTTCTATAATTCTTTCTCCAGTATTTTTTTAAGTAATTTTGTGAAGCAAATTTCAAAAGAAAACAACAGCAAAACCAGGGTATTTTGAAAGAGAAAAGAAAACATAACACTTTAATAGCAATAGCACCTAAATTTATATACCGCCCTGTAGTGCTTTACAGCAGCCACTGGACGGTTTACAATTTCAGCATATTGCCCCCAATAATTTGGGTCCTCATTTTAACAACCTCAGAAGGATAGAAGGCTGAGTCAACCTTGAGCCCCATCAGGATCAAACTCCAGGTAGTGGGCAGTTAGTCTGCAATACTGCATTCTAACCACTGCACCACTAGGGCTTGACCCTGAATACACATTCCAGAACTGAGTTACACTACAAATGCTTCCAAACAGAAATTTAGCAGTAAATTAAGATGTGAAATATATTCTTTTTTAGCAATAGCTAAACTTCACTTGAAGTTTATTATTATTCATATGTACTATAGGAAATACATATTGTAATTTTTGCCTTCTCCAGTATTTTGATTATTTTTGCCAGCATTTTTCTTAATTGCTGTTGTACAATGAAAAACTGCAATGTATCTATTAAAAAGATAAAAAAATAAAAATTGTATCTCTTTTATATTAGCATTTGAGAAGCCCTGATGGAAATCTCTTTAAAAGCCTTTAACGGAATTCTACTGAATCTAATTTTCATTACAAACATAGAAAATGAAACATTTTAATATTCTGATACACAAACCAGTCAGCCTTTTTTTTAAATAATAAAAAATCAAATTTAAGTTGGTTAAGTTTATCAAATTTCCTTTCTAATTCAACCCAAACATGACAAAATCTATTAATTCCATAAAGAAATAATAATTACAAAATACCAAATTAATTACATCACAACACAAATGCAGGAAAGGCTAGCAAGGCAGTACTATCACTATAATACCTTCACTTTTTTCCCAATCAATCTGGTCCAATTCTTGGACACTCCCTGGACAAGTCACTGCAGTTTTCTTGGAAAGGTTTTTCAGAAGTGGTTTGCTATTTTCTCCTTCCTAGGGCTGAGAGAAAGTGACAGCTGGCTTTGTAGCTATGGTGGGACTGGAACTCAGAGTCTCTCAGTTTCTAGTCTAGTGCCTCAACCACTACACCAATCTGTTTTTCTAACACCTTTACTAACAACCAAGAAATTGGAAACAGGAATTATTTAATGATCAGCAAATACTCCTTCTGCAGAGGAATCTTGTTATGTTCATAATAAAATTGTAGCAGGATAAAGCAGGATACATCTAAATATCTGAAACAGAACTTTCAATTAAAAATCTACAACCAGTGTAATAATGCTAAATAGAGAAATGAGCTAAAGAAGGCAAACAGAACTGTAACTGGGGAATGTAACTAATCTTTTCTCACTACTTCAGGGCAAAGATCCAATTTCCTGCCTGTTCACCAAAACAAGTCATTTGAATATTTTCAGTAAAGAAAAAAGGAAGAGGATAAAACTGTTGGGTTCATTGTACAGGACAGGACAGCTATGCTTTGCTTTTCAGAAGCTGCTGGAAGATTTTGCTATCAAAGGAAAAATTAAGACTTGAATTCCATACAATTACTATATAATGGAAGAAAAGATAATTGGTTCATAATTCTATGGGATGGACATTAGTAATCATAATAGAAGGATTAGCAACTGAAACTGTGAGGTAGGATGGAATCAGTTTTATTAGTATACCACAATAATGCATTCCATTACACAGCTGCCAACATGATTAAAATTAACTGACTTTAAAAAATACAAATATAGCTGGAAAAATAAAATGAAGACTTAGTGTCTTAAGAATATATTCTTAGTAATAAAGTGCTTCAGAAAAAGTTTTGTAAAATTAACTCCCCTATTTTTGTGAATAGAATGATACAAGGGATGTCACTTGTCACTGTGCAAAATAACAAAACTCTTTCCCTACAGGCAGAACATCTGATTGCTGTTATCTTCTCAACCAGTGGCATGTGTAAATCATAGGTAAGTCGGGCATAAGACTAAATCCATGAAACTTTTAAAATTTATCTCAAATATCATATTAAAAATGACTGTAAATGCTCTTGGATAAAATAGGCTTTTTATAATCGTAGTGAAATCCAGGTTGTTTGATAATGTCCCCCAAATCTTGAGAACCAAAGTTCTAATAAACATTATGAATGCAATAATAAACATAAGTTATAAGGAAGTTTTCATTTTTTGGGAGTTACTATTTGGAATAACTGAGAATCTAGTGTATTTGCCATAGAAGATAAAAAATGGTCTGAAATATCTTTTTTTTTTTAAGATAAATAGCTTTTAGTAGTTGATAGAAGTCAATATTTGGACTTGGAGCCTCACTGGATATGAATGGCAGCAGGAATCCACATTAACAGATAAGCAATTCAGAAATATCAGGATCTCTCATATCCATAAAAATAAGAGTAAATCTCAGTAATTAAGGTCAGAATGATATCACCAAGATTTTCCTTGCAGATTTCTCTTTGTATTATGTTATGTCAGAGAAATTAGTAATGTAGCAAGCCTAGTGGATACTGGTTAATCACCTCTTCACCTATTTTTCTGTTTGAAACTTATGAGTTTGTTTTTGCACTTTCTTTTGCTTGTATGTAATCTATGACCACGATAAACTTCAACTAATTATAAAAAATAATCTATGAGCATGTCCTTGCATTAGTTTTTGGACTGAAAACACATTTCCACTGCTCAAACTTCCCAATTCCTGTCTTTTGGAAGCCCAACAGATAATCTACATTGATAGAAAATTCACCTCTATTGAAGTGAACAGATTCCAGGCTGCTAAAATACCTACCATGTAAATGTTTTCAATTAAAAGTTCTATCATAGGTAACCATAGGTAGCATGGCAAATAATGAAAGAATGTCAGAACTGCAACATAACGCATCTGGAAGACACCAGGTTAGCTACCCATAATGTAGGGCTTTGTAATGGTGATCTCAGTTCTTAAAAAGTTATATATGTTCCAGTTCCAATAATTGAATTTTTATGTGTGAAATCATGATTATTAGGACTAAAGTGTATTCAGAAAGTATTCAGACTCCCTTCACTTTTGTCAATTTTATTATCCTGCAGCCTGATTCTACAGTTGTTGAAATTCATTTTTTCTCATTAATCTATACTCAATACTCTTCTAGAAGGCCAACAAAGTCAGGACCAGTTCAACTTAAGAAAGAATGATGTTCCAAATGGCAGGTATAAAAGTAGAAAAGACTCTCCTCCTGAGTCACATCAGATGACATTCCTTTATGTGCAGCAACCTTCAACCTCTCTTTCCCACCAGACCTCATGGGTAGATTTGATAGAAGAGAGGCAATCCTACAAATAACGCAGCCCTATGCCATGTTGGAATTAATATATCATTACCAGTACCTTCAATTGAACCCAGAAGCAAAGTAGTAACTAGTGTAGCTTGTGAGAAGAGAACCTCAGTTAAATATGAAGTCTTGTATGAATTTTTCAGTTAATTCAACCTTGTTACCAAGTCAACATTCTTTTGTGAAGGGAAAATATTTTGATCACACTTTGAAAATCAAATAATAGTCTGTCTGATTCTCTGCTGCCGTAAGCACCCAACAGATTATTTTATTTAAATTTATTGGGGACACAACTCCATAGATTCTGGGCAATGTATAAAACTAGAAAAAAACTAATAACAGTTAAAATGTTAAATCTGAGAGCCCAGATGAAAAAAAAAAAAATCTAACAGATGGAAGAACAACAAGACAAAACAGGGACCATTGGACAAATAATAAATATCTATCTCAGTCTTAAGATCAAAGCAGATTTTCAAAGCTTTCTGAAACCCTAGGAGAGAAGGCACCATCTGTACAGTGGGGAAAGCTGTTCCAAAATGTGGGAGCTGCAACAGAGAAGATATGCTTCCTAGGTCCCACAAAATGGCAATGTTTGATGGACAGGACCTGAAGTGAACCCACGTACTGAGAAGGCAAAAACAATTCGAAACAAGCAGTCTCTCAGGTATCCAGGCCTTGTGCTACGGAAGTCTTTAAAAATAATAACCAACATCATGAATTAAATTGCAGCTCAATGAATACAAACAAGAGCAGAGCAAAGAGAGATTCATCAAGAGAAAATGCTTAGAAGCCAAGACATTTATCACTGTCTCGTTATTCCAAAATATCACAGTTCATGTAAAACAGACTTGTCAAACCTGAATATCTCTGAATTATCAAAATAATATTATTTCTTTGTGTGTTTAATTTTTACAGTTAAGGAAACAAAATTGGTAAAAAGTATTAGTTTGAGATATTTATAACATGCTATTGATCCAATTATGAATTCATCATGCTAAAACTTTCATCTGAGAAAATTACATTCACTACTCTTTCAGATTAGCTATTTTTACAGCCCAAGTGAGATATAGTACTTAATGCCACATCATCTTTATTATGGCTAAAGAGCTCGCCCAACTAAAAAAAATCCTATTTACACATAGCACTCCTCTGAATATCTAAGATATACTCAGAAACAAGCCTAACATTTGTCTGACTGTTTCATAAATACCATAGTGCTTTTAACATCTGTTTAGGCTTAATAAATAAAGTATATGAGTAATCAGAGTAAGTTCACAAACTTTTAAAATTGGGAAAAACATTTTCTTACTTTATTAACATTCCCTGATTTGGCAATAATTCCAAATGAATTTTTCCGCCTTCTTGTGTCCTTAAGTAGGCAAATTCTTCCAGCATATCAATATCTAAAACAAATGTTCAGGTCCAAAAGAAAGTATCTTTGAAAACAAAGAAATTACTATGATCCATTATCTGATTCATCTACTCTGTTCTAATTTTATTCCTTATTGCCAGTGTCGTTAAAGTTTTTAATCTTTATTTTCTTCTCAAACAAGATATGATGTATCTATTAGTTTATTGTAATATCCTACTTTAACTGTAGCTGTAATTTGATCAAGTTATCCTTGCAACAGACTAATGCAACTATCCTTTATATGTTTTTCTAGGAATGAGCCCCACTGAGTTCCAAAGAACTTACTAAGAAACATAAATGATTATACATGGGCCTCTTGTACAAAGGTTCATAGCATCTGATAAAGCATACCATATCTTAAAGCATATACTTGTTCTTTCTATAAAATAACAAAAAAGGTTCAAGCATCATTCATAATGGTTTATTTTGATCCTGGTTTCCTGAGTAAACAAAATTGAACAAGTTCACACCTAATACAAAAGCCCTAAGTTATGGTTTCTAGAACACAATGATTTGGTTCATATAATAACTTAACTAAACAAGCTACATTAACCAGTTTACTACTGATTCACTATGTTCTATAATCTTAGCAATATTTCTGAACCCATGTTTCTTATAGCACATTTCAAAATTCCATTGTCCTCTTCTTTAATTTGCTTTTTACTTTTTGTTTCAACTATTACTTATAAAATTCGATTAGATTTTACATTTCTTAACAGTAGATCTCAGTATTCTTAATGATTTGGAAAATATGGTCCCCTTGAAGAAACTGTTTTATCTCCAATTAATCCACTGAAGACAAAGGATACTTGTAATATAGTTGAAAAAATTTTCATATTGGAAGTTTGCTTGCTGGCAGATTTTGTTAATTGCTTTCAAGAATAAGTTTTCACCCCTTGGCCACTCATGCTGTAACAACACAATCACATGACCCAATGCCATATCATCTCTATTGTCTGTGAAAGCTTTCAGCTGTTAGGGGAAAAAAATAAACCAAACAATGTTAACAGCATCTCACAAAGTAAATTCCAAACAAACACAGAATGGACAGACATACTTCAAACTGTTTCATTTTTTTCTAATATTTTTTTAGTATTTAAAAATATTATTCATATTTTCCCCAGTATGCTACTCTAAACAAGATATAAAATTTGTGAGCTGTTATTAGGGTGGAATATATTGAAAAATAAGTGTTTAGAGTTCTCAAAACAACTAGATGGAGCTTAGAATGAGGCTGATTCAGTTAACATTTATGTCCAGTTATTCAGGCAACATGTTTGTGTGTAGTATTCACCATGAAGTAAAACTGGATCTTCTCTCAAGTCACATTGTATCAGGTTCATATGCAACTTATGAATGGTATATCGTGGTATTGGAGTATTGCAATGTGCTCTACATTGGACTTCCCTTGAAGACTATTCAGAAGCTACAGCTAGCACACAATGCAGCTGCCTGGACAGTTCTGGGGCCTCTAGGATGGCCAATGTAACACCTCTGTAATGTGAGTTGCATTGACTGCCACAGTTTGCTTCTGGGTCCAATTAAAGTTGTTGGTTATTATCTATAAAGCCCTTTATGGCACGAGGAATCTGAGGTTACCTGAGGAACCATCTCATCCTAATGGGATTGGATTGTCCCATTGTACCAGCAGAAGGGGTATTGCATCCTCATCAACCAAGGAATTTTGGCTGACAAGATCCAGAAGAGCCTTTTCTGCAATATTGCCTCACCTCTGGAATATCATACCTCTTGAGGTAAAATCCACTCCCATCTCTTGATCTGTAAAGATCTTAAAACCTGCTCTGACACTTGGCCTGGAGCCCAGATAGCATATCCCTGGCTATCTTAGCTATTTCTACTTAATTTTAATGCATTTATTGCTTCATTATTTTACTATTTTAATTTTTATACCACAGTTTTATCTGACTCTAGGCTGCCCAGTCACATGATAGCAAGATGGGGGAGGGCAAATAAATTCAGTAAATAAGCAAACAATCAACACCAGAATTGCTACCTGTATTAGTTAGTTAGTTAATTAAATTTATTTATTTATTTATTTATTTATTTAGAAACCATCCAGCTCCCTCATAGTGGGGCTCCAGGCAGTGTACAAGTATCAGCTCAGTCAACGCGCCTACCACAAGAATGACAATATGCAATAATGAAATGAACAGCAGAGATGTTGAAAGTACTAATGCCTCAATGCTCTCACTGTTAGTTAGTAGTACACAATTTATCCTTATAATAAAAATAATTATTCCATTGCTTCACTCATGAAGTCAATCCCCATGTCTCAGAAAAAATCTTTATCTTTATTTATTTTCCAGTCTGTTATAACATCTCCCTGATGTAGAAAATAATTAATTGCTCCAACATTTGTTACATACATGATACACTGTACATTCATATTAAAAAAAATGAAGATAACTCAAATCAATACTATTTCAAAACACATTCACAAATTTGAGATGACCTTGGTAGCCAATTATTTTAGTTAATAGCCCTCACAAACTATCTTCAATGTGGGGAGGAGAATAAGACTCTTACTTCAAGAGAGTTGGGAAAACCCCTGGGATTAACATGAATTGAAAGTTCATTTTTTCTTCCACATTCTTCAACAATCATGGGATCATTTAATTCACATTTACTTTGAAGGCCCCGGAAGTATCCTGCTATGTGACTGAGTTATGTTCCCCTTCCCAAAGAAGCAATCAGCATTTATGAGTCTCTTACAAAGTTGATCTACAATCACAAATGGCTATGAAAAGATTCTTCTCAATAATGATGCACTTACTACAAGGAACATTTATTTATACTGACCCCCACCAAATATATAGAAATGTGTTTCTTTTTTAGAGATTGCTTAGTAATTCATTTTTCTATAAGAATGTTTGTAATTCTTCAATGTTTAAGTGGAAAACTGCTTAAACTTCAATTAGGATAGTGACTTGATTATTAATTGATAATCAAGGTAATTGTGTTTAACTCTTAAAATTGGCTCACAGTTCATTTGGCATCAGTGATTTAATTAAGCTAATTTCAAGTTGTTCAGTTGTTTGTATCTTAATCAACACTGCATTAATATATATTAACATTATAATAAGGATACTGAGGCGAACATGAACAGAATGAAAAATTGGGAGAAAATATCAAAAAATCTATTATAGTAACAATTTACTTCATCACAAATAGAATAAATTACCTTAAAACAAGCTAAAAGTAATCGGAGACAATAAGGCATAACAGTTTTACTGGTGCATGGCCAAAGCTTCAGCTCTGAAACTAGATAAATAATAGTTTTGCAAATATTAAAATCAAATAGAATTAAAAGCAAATATGACAGGCTTAAAAATTTATTCATTTTAATATCTATAAAGTGTGCTTATGTTATAGAAAGTCAGATTCCAATTGAATGTTAGGGGAAAAGCCCTTCCAACAATAAGGGCAGTTTAATAGTGGAACTGACTATATAGAGTAGTGGTTGGCTTCCTTTTCCTGGTGGTGTTCAAGCAGAAACCAGGTATGACTGCTTTAATTTACACTCCTGAAGATTACATTTCATGGCATAAATAGTTCTTTCTATCTATAAGAATTCATAGTGTTTGGGTAAGTACTCATATATCAACTTTACAGCCCAAACAGTAAAATAATTTATTTGCCCTAAGGCCTGATAAGGTTCTCAACATTTGGTTGTTTTCTCCTGTATAATGGGGGGGGGGGGGAGAAGCAATTACTCCTAGACCAGATGCTACCATATATCTCCTCCCACTGAAAGTCACTAGTAAGTTATTAGAATCCAGGGAAGGGGCTTGATAAGAGTTAATTCCTTCCTTACCATCATTGATAATTCTAATTATCCACTCCTTTGTCTAGTTCTGGGAGTAGAGCACATAAAAATGTCTATCTAAAATTGATAAGCTGCTCTTACCCACAGTTCTTCCTAAAGGACATTTTTTTATGTCATCTTGTCAATAGTCTTTTCAGGATTTTACAATTTTCAATATTATTTCAGTAATCAGTAATTTTAAATATTCCAATTTACTTATTTCTCTATTCTTAATCCGCTATTTGGAGATAAAGTAATAATTTACCTTTCCTGAATTTTGACTTTAATACAGGCTGATCTTGTACTTTGGCTCCTTCTTGTATGGGAAGTGTCATATAACACATTATGTCAAGAATTTTTTCACAAGTCAACTACAAAGAAAAGGCGAGATTCATTATATGTGAAATGTCTATAAGTCAAAAATTAGAACAAAGAAAAATAACTAGCAAATGTGTCACCATATTATTCCTAGAAATGAGAGAAAGCACATTCATAAAATAATTTTATGATACCATTTCTATCTATTGATTGGGGGGAAAGCCAGTAGTAATAATATTAAAGAGTGAACACTGAAGACTATTATAGGTTATTCAATCAATATATGGCTTTCAGTTTTCACTTCCAATTTTGTTCACAAAGGAAAACTCTAGTTGATCTTGGTCAAAAAAAAAAAACTTGGATCCTTTTAGCAGGGAGCAAATATTGAAATATTTGGGATTTTTTTTATGTCAAAAGTGCTACTTAAAGAAACCTCATTTTTGGAAGACAAGAACTGCTGTTTAGCCACCTTTAACTAATTTATTCTTAAATTAAAATGTTATGTAACTGAACTTACATATTGCAAAAGGAACTGAGGCTGCTTAAGGCTAACTGAGTAAATCTGTGAATGAAATGGTATTTGAATTAGGCAGCCTCCCTGCTCAGACTTAGCTAATGCACTACAACAGAACTTGAATTACAAATTATAAAGCCTCAATGGATACAATGTGATTCTTCTGCAAATTAAGTTTGCTAAGAAAAACCAACATATGCAATCATATCTGGCTTCTAGTCTTCATTCCAAAGACTTGTCTTTCTCTTAAGATTAAATAATAGTGTTTAAAAACAACACTGAAAAGCACAGCTCATTAACTATCACTTGGGATTTACAGGTAAAACTGGGAGATCTTAATTCAAGATCTGAAATGGCTGCACAATTCTAAGTGCACATATATGTGTAGGTGAGTGGCTGGATGGGTGTAACCAAAATTATCAACCCAAATCAAATCCCTCTTTACTGATGAGCCACAATCTATCATGCTGATCCCAAGAGTTACTGATCCAAAATCACTCAGTCAGCTTCTGGGCCTGAATGTAATTGATGTAATTTGTTTGTGTGCTTGTGTGAGAGTGTGTGTATAAATTTTGTAGCATACATATAGTTTCTGTTAAGAATTATTTTCCATTTTCATGCAGAGCCTGAAGATGGCATATGTAGTCCTCCCTTCTGCTACTTTCTCCAACAATAGAGCAATATTGTGAGGTAGATTTGTTAAGAAATGACTGGTCCATAATCAGCCAGTGAATATGGCCAAAGATGGACTTGACTCTGAATCCATGGTGCCAGTCCAATACTTTAGCCACTACACTACATTGGCTTATCAGTGTAAATATTATCCACTATATTGGTGCAGTGCTACATTCTTCAACTTACATGAAATGAAATCAGATAAGCTATATATAAATGAACATAGTATTCACTCATCCTAATCAAAGTCATAAATCCCAAACTTGGCAGTAAAAAGCAGACAGGCAAACAGGCAGGCTTACATGGTATTCTCCAATGGCAAAATGACAAGTCGCTAACTGGATTAGAGGTCGTTGATTTTCTAGTGATCCTTGCCCCATGATTTGTTGTGGAGAATGAGATCCTTGCAGAGCTGCTAAGTGATGTAAACTGGCAATTGCTTTCTTGTACTGACCCTTTTAAAAGAATAAAAATCAAATCACTAAAAAAAATAACGTTCCACTTTATAATGCAATAATTTACAAAAGTTTCAAGATTTCCAGATAGTAATTTCCATACAGAATTTACATACATTAATACTGACAGGTATAGCACACTGCACAAGTCATTAGCTTCACACAAGTTTTTTTTATAAATCTTAAAACATCTAAAAAGAGCCTTATAAAGTTGAGGGTATTGTCCTCCTTATAGTCCAGTTTTAAGAAAAAGCTCTGAATTTCACATACTAAATTTATAAATTTATGGAAGAAGCAAGTTTTGAATTAGCAGTTTTATAATTTACCAGCAATTTATATTTTTTGAATATAAAACATCAAAATGCTTTAGATATTTCTTCATTAAATTTTTTAAGAAGGGAATGCTAGTTATTATTCTATCTATAATCCCTCCAATTGTAGAGAGTCATAGAAAGAATCTTGAAGAAACATCCAGAAGCATTTAAAGACAATAACTAGTGCAAAAGCAGGCATTAAGTCCAGGAAGGTTGGACAGTATTAGAAAGACTCTCAAACTGGCTCCCATGCCCCCCCCACACACACACACATACACACGCATCTCCCATTCCCTGGAGTATAATAAGGAGGGAAGGGCAAACACAGGCAGATTTATAAGATTCTGTTTTTAATCTATCTCAATGAAGTATAGTTCCATTCTTCTTTAGGAATTAGTGTCTTACAGAGCTACCTTGTAAAGCTGACACCAATAGACAAATTTGCCTATGAAGATTATAAGGTTACTTAAAATGTTTAGTTAAAACATGTGCTCATTCATTTAAATCAAGACTTCACAAAATGATCAATACTGATAAATGTCTGCAGATCAAAAGGTCAATAAATATCTGCAGATCAATAAATGATAGGTTGATTGGGGTCAATTAATCTTTTGGAAACTCTGGAGAGCTATACACCTGTTCCTAATTCTGAAGATGAGATGGCTTTTTTGTGAAACTGTTACTCAGAGTTGTATGGTCAATAAATTTTAATAAATTATTGTTGTTTACTGCACAATCAGCCAGTTGTTTAGACTGGATTTGGCATTTTTACTCACTTATTGATTCCTTCCCAAGGACCTCAGATAAGCAGACATTTTGATGGTGATGGTATAAAAGTATCAACATAGAATGTAAGCTGTTCCGAATAAAGCTGCCTTTAATAATTGTCAGATGATGATTTTGTCAATGGCAATGGTATTCAAGGTGGTGCTTCAATTGTTTGGGGATTGCATTTAAGGTGCCTATTACTATTGGTACTGCATTTGCTTTCTTTTGCCACAGTCATTTTATTTCTATTTGTAGGTTTTTATTTTTTTTTAATTGAAAAGTTTTATACAATATACATCCCAAGACCCACCCATCTCTACCCCCCACCACTTCCCAGAGTTGAGTACAGGGTTACAAATAAACAATCAAACTCTAAAAAAAAAATTACCCAACTATACAAGTAACCAAGTCCATAACGCACTTTAACTCCCTTATAACATAAATATAAACAAATTAAAAATAAACATAATAATATAAACAAATCAATATTGTTAAACCATACTAAATCTAATAAAAATTTTAAAAAACTATTAATAATACTCTAAAGTTTACTCATAGGCTAAATTAAACTTTTTAATCCCATATTTATTCTGAATATAATCTATCCATCTTCTCCAAACAGAAATATATCTTTCTTGTGAGTGATCCTTCAAGTAAGCAGAAATTTTTGCCATTTCTGCTAAATTTGACATCTTAAGCATCCAATCTTCTATTGTAGGCAAAGAATCTTTCTTCCAATATTGCCCTACTAATAACCTTGCAGCTGTTATAAAATTCAACATCAAATTAGTTTCTTTAGCATCACAATCTACAATAACACCCAACAAAAATAGTTGTGGTGTGAACTTTATCTTTCTTTTAAAAATCTTTTGAATGTTCCACCAAATCTTAATCCAAAAAGCTTTTATATTTCTACAAGTCCACCAAATATGAAAATAGGTTGCATCCAAGCTACCACATCTCCAGCATTTGGGCTGTAAATTGGGATACATATAAGACAGCTTTTTGGGATCCAAATGCCACCTATAAAACATTTTATAAAAATTTTCTCTTAAATTTTGGGCCTGGGTAAATTTTACATTTCTAACCCAAATTACCTCCCATGTATCCAATGAAATCGATTCTTGAATATTTTGAGCCCATTTTATCATACAATCTTTAACTAAATCCATTTCAGAATCCAATTCTATTAAAACATTATAAATTCTCTTTATGTGGGCTCGATCTGAATCTTTAATCTGTTTTACCAAATTCTCATCCCCTAAAGTAATACCAACCTTTTGATCTAAGCTCCACCTAACCAACAATTGGTTATACTAAAACCAAGACTGTACAATATTTTGTTGCTTTAACTCAACTAAAGATTTTAATTGCCAATCCTTCCCTACCAATCTAACTAATTCCTTATAAGAAATCCTATCCAAGTTCACACCCCTCTATCGCGTGTCCAGGAATCCCCCAAATTGGTATTTTATAATTTAACCTATAATAATACTTCCAGACACGCAATAAAGCAGTTCTTAAAATATGGGATTTAAAAACCTGATCTACTTTTTTATCATAAATTAGATATGCGTGCCATCCATATAGTAAATCCCATCCCTCAAGAGAAAGTATATTTTTATTTGTTAAATTAAGCCAGTCACTAATCAATGTTAAAGCCACCGCATCATAATATAATTTCAGATTAGGCGCCTTAAGTCCTCCTCTTTCCCGTGCACCTTGTATAATCTTGAACTTAACTCTTGGTTTTTTCCCCGCCCAAATAAATTTATTAATAGCCTTCTGCCATTCATCCAAATTGGCATCTTTTTTCAAAATAGGTATCATTTGAAACAAAAAAAGAAACTTTGGAAGAACATTCATTTTAACCGCTGAGATTCTCCCCAGCAAAGATAATTGTAGTTTTTCAAATCATTTAAATCCTTTTGCACTTTAACCCATAATGTCTCATAGTTATTTTTATACAATTTAACATTAGAAGCTGTAATGTATACTCCCAAATTGTAGGTTTTTATTTTTGTGGCTTTCTCTAGTTATCTCTCTTCTATTTTGCTGTCTCCAGCAACTGCCACACCTACAATCCAGACTTTTTTCTTTCTGTTATCTGGAAGGTGCTTGTTTGCTTGAATTCTAAAATCCCAGAGCACTTTAGCTTCTCCATTTTCTATGACTCTGTCTATTTTGTGATTTTACCAAGTCTAGGTTACATGCAAATAGAATATCTTGCAGATATTCTACTGTGTTTTCCCGAAAATAAGACCCACCCAGAAAATAAACCCTAGCCTGATTTTTGGGGAGGGGCTTTCTTCGGTCCCCGCTGGCATGCCCCCGAGATCACCTGCTGGCACCAGCAGCTGCCTCGTCCTCCACCTGCCGCTTGGGTCCTGCAATGCTGCATCACATTGCATCACACTGCCTACCTACCACCAGCCTCCAGAGCTGCCACCACTGAAACCATACAATACAGGTGGCGAATGGGGTGGCAGCCAAGCAGGGAGTGGCCTGGCTATGGGGGTCCTGAGGTAAACGGGTATGGGGCACGTGGGGCAGCTCCCCTCTACCTGCCTCGCCTCACCTTGTGGTGGCGGCACCAGTACACCATGCGCTTTCCTATACCATTGCGACCGCGAGCAACCAGACGAGATGGAGTGGGCAGGCGGCCTTAAAGTCAGACATCCCCCCAAAATAAACCCTGATGGGTCTTTTGGTGTATATGTATGTATGTGTATGTATGTATGTATGTATGTATGTATGTATGTATGTATGTGTGTGTGTGTGTGTATATATATAAGACCCGGTCTTATTTTCAGGAAACATGGTAGCAATAATTATTGCTAGTTTATTATGTTGTTGTTAGTAGTTAGTGTATGCAATCTTCTTGCAGCAACTAAGTGGTCCACTGTTTCTTCAGCTTCTTTCCAAAAATAGTAATAGTAGAAGTATTATTCATTAAATTATTATTATATAATTAATGTCTGGGGGTTGATGAAACTTCATGAAGTGTCAACGAGCTGGAGAGTTTGGGATCCTTAATCTAAATGCTTATGAAAGAGGCTTGAGAAATAGATCGTAGGTAGGTCTATTTGCTCCTGCACTTTTTACCTGATAAATAATCATATCTGTGAGGAAGATTCTGAACCAAAGCCAGGTTTCTGTCTTCCAAGACACACAAATTCTTGTAAATTCTGTAAAATGAAATGAAGTAGATAAAAATATAAGATAATGTCTTTGAAACAGTTCTTCCTGAGTTGTCAGGGGAAATGACATAAGATTTATCAATTTAAATTTGATTATAAACACTTTATATCTAGTTCTATGAATGTAAACAATTGTCCCAAGTTGTACTAGCACCTTTGAAAGATCAAAACATTCAATTTTCAAGCAGATTCATAATCAAAAAGGGAACAAGTGCTATTGAAACCGATAGCAATAGATTTATTTTGAATTTCAGTGAATCATCAGCCCAGTAAAAATGTAACAGTGTGTGTAGGTGTTAATAATAAATAAAATAATTATTCATTTTTAATTTAAGTTTTTCAGCAAGCCTCATTCAAGGAAAGATTAGTAATGCCTACTTCCCTGTCAAAAATCTAAGACCCAGATTCAAAATAAAGAATTAGCCATTACAACAAACTCTCTAAATATTTTTTTCACATTATAATAAAATACCTTTATCCAATGATTCCAATGAGTGTAGAAGTTCCCAGCTCTCTCTAGCCAATCTAAAGCTCTCTAGTACTTCAACAGAATTTGGAAGATCTGTTGCATTTATTGTAATGAGCCTATTTTTACCCTTCCCAGAAGGATCTTCATCATCAGAGCTCTACTCCAAAGACAAAACATAAAAATCCAAGCAGTAGTCAACTGGATCAAACCAAACTACAAAATCATTTCCCGGAGACAAAAATAATCCACAATAATAATTTAAGTAATAACCAAAATTAATGATATAGATCGTCCTTGCCACATATAAGTCCATCTTCAAATATGCCATTCCTCAAAATTTTAACCAAAATATCATAAAAATGTGCCAATCTTGAATACAATATCACTCAAAAGTTTCCTATAATTTTCATAATTGGCTTACTCATGAATAATCCCATGAATTATCCATTTTTCATATTTTGGTTAAAAAATTGAGGTTCAGCTTATCTATAGATGGACTTATATGCAAGTATGTAGGGGATATATAGGTCTGGTATTACAATATATACTCATAGATATACCCATTCACAAATGAGTTGAATACATTTTATTTTTGGCACCTAAAGTTCCTGGCTTATTTGAAATTGAAACAGTAATCACCAAAGGCCTTCCATAAAAGCAAGTTTAACTATTCTTCAGACTGCTGTTAACAGTTAGGATTATTTTTGCCTCAGGGAGTAAGGTTTTCTAAAGAAGGGAAGCCAGACACTGAGAATACATCTTGAAGGTTTAAAATTTCTCTTTGGCAAGTGTGCTTTATGTATCAATCTATATCAGTATTTTGAAAAGAAAATGTTTGGGAAATGTTCCAAACCTACAACAAATTATGCATTTCTATAAAAAAAAAATAGAGAAAATCACCATTGTTTTCTCTCTCCCTTCAGCAAGTTTCCGTTTCTTGTGAACATGTTTGCTACGTTCAATATCTGTATCACCAAAAACATTGGACACATCCTCGATGAGAATCAATGGAACTTGGTTTGAAGCATTTGATCCTGGGTATAAAATGAAATAATTATTTCTGTTTTTCCTGTTATAATTGGTTTATCAAATATATACTTCTCCATACTAAGTCTCGGTATTAATACCACAAATGTTTATTATCAAAATGCAAGTAATATTATATGTTCCTTTGTTTAAATATTTAAACACACTTGAAAGGCTCCATGTTAGGGAATGGTGCCACAAAAAAAATTCAAAATCCCAGTTAGTTGTGACAATAACAGAAGGTAGCTTCTAAAGTTCTGGCACCAAATCTTTTCTGCTCTCACTTCAAAAGGTGAAAAAAAAAATATGAAAACCATGAAAACATGCACAGACTATGATCTTATGTCCAAGACTCACAAAGAAAGAAAAGGTGGATTGTGCTGATACATAGTGCAATTATCACTAATGTAACTATCTATAGTTAGAACAGTCTAATAATTTCATATGACATAATTAGATTTTGAGTGTAGTATGTATGTATGTAGTTAAGTGTGGAAAACAGAAAATTATCTCAATGCAAATGCTTCATTTCAAAACACCAATAACACTATTAAGTTAGACTTCACATAAAAGTAATTCTGGCAAACCTGCCCAAAGGGTTACAGGAAGGGCATCATTTCAACCCACCTTGAAAAAGAGAAGGCTGAATGCTGCTGACATACTGGAATGCATTCTTGAAGAAGACCAGCATTGTGGAATACACTACTTGGGTCTTGTACTTTGCATGAGCTTCATTATCATAGTTACTTATATATCTGCAGACATCTTTCATTTTCAGCAATATGTCACCAAAGCTTCTGAGGATAAAAGAACATTCAGTTATACTGGAATTTATAAGATACAATAAAGTAAAGCACAGTCTAAAAAATTATTTAATAGAAAAATAAAAAACCAATTCCTAAATATTTTCCTCTTACTTTATTCCCCAAAAATCCTATTCTCAAGTTAGGTGATGTTCTGAACAATATAAAATAAGGGAGGCTCATATATGCCAGCTAAAGGTGAGTACAAGTAGTCCTTGAGATTCGACAAGTCACTTAATGGCCATTCCCCCCCCCCCCAAAGTTACATACAACCCTGTTCGAAATTTTTGGTGACTCCAGAACCCCAGCAGTCATTCGCCCTTATTACCTACCATAGGAATGCTGCAGCATCCCTGATCTCTGTCTCCTCATCCCACTCTGAGAGGAGCCCACAATGCATGGCCCTGCTTCCCATGCCACCAGAAGCAGTCACCATTATTAGCACTCTAACAATTTCTTGATGAATGACTCCAGGCTGAAGAGTAGAGGAAAGGAAGGAAGCAAGCAAAGAAAATCTTTCTGTAGCTTATTTGTAGTTGAATTGCTGAAGAAAAAAATCCTGTCTAAAGAAAAAGCTGCTACTGGATCCTAGAGGAAGTCAGAGAGTCAGCAAAAAGTTTGGAAACATTTGGAAAGCTTTTTGCCGTCTGTATGATTGTCTTTAGGACCCAATTTGGTGCACATTTGTGTTACAGTCGCTTTTGCTTTTGGACTGAGCTTTTTCTTCAGCTCAAAGCGGGGTGGAGAGAATTAAGCAAGGGAAAGACTAGCAAGAGCCAGGAAAAAATTGCAGTCTCCCCACAGCCAGCTGATCGGGGCGGAGGCCCAGCTTACATGGTCAGCTTCATCAGCCAAGAAGCTTGTTTGGAAGCTTCTGGGACATTAGAATGCAGTTCTAGGCCCTAATCTAGCTGATACTTCTCCCCCCCCCCCCGCTAGGATGCTTTTGGCTTTGCAAAACCTTTTGCTGCGGGTCTGCCTCCCAGGACCTCAACCTCCCATGAGGTACCCCATGCTCACTTAACAACTGTGCATTCTTTTAATGGTGGCACCAGGAAGAGCAGGTGGTGGCATCATTAAGTTGAAGCTATCTCAGTAGCAGTCACCACTTGCGACCCTAATGAGCAGGCTCCATTATAGTCCTAGTTTGAGGACTACCTGTATGGTCCTAAATTAACTTCTGCAATTCCCTAAGGCTTTTCACGGCACGAGCACTGAAAGTTGATGATATATTTCTCATCATTTTGAGTCAAGAAGAACACAAAAACTTAGTATAAACACATAAGTCAAAGAAAAAGGAAAAAAAATAGAGCCTTAGAAAATCCCTCCAAGCTTTATTTCAACTTATGTGCCTGATGCAGCATTGCTCATAGTGCATTATCACCTCATCTAATGTAGCTTTCAACTCTTAAAAAATGTTAAATGCATCTCCTGCCCATCAAAAGATTGTCCTCTTCTCATGAGATTGCTAGAGGAGAATCGACCAGATTTCAGCAGAGATCTGTTTGGTTTGAGGTGATTTCATTCTCTCTTGCACTATTAAATTTTCCCTAGTGCCCCCAATCTTTTAGGGGGGGGAGGAAGTAAATAGCCAAGGAAGTACCTGGTAATATTTCTGATATTTGTCCCAAAGGCAAGTGGACTTTCTATATTTTTTTCTCTTGAAGACGTTTCGCTTCTCATGCAAGAAACTTCAATTTTGAACTGAAGAAGCTTCTTGGATGAGAAACAAAGCATCTTCAAGAGGCCCAGAATAAGAGACTGTGCAGTTCTGAACTGGATGGGGGAAGGAGGAAAAGATGCAGAATAGCCACATCCTAGAATCTCCCAGGTATATCTCTTAGGCTAGTAGTTTATAGCCTTAATCTGCTGAGATATCTATCTATTAGGTGTAAATAAATAAAGAACTCGGCTTGACTTGATTTTAGGGTGTCATCCTTGGACCTCAATCTGACATGTACTGACTGTAATGAATATCATGTCACTGAGGGACATTGCAAAGGTTGAAAAAAATGTGCTATTCTTTTTATATATAAGTAGTTCTCAATTTATGACAACTGAGCTCAAGTGCTGCTAAATTAGAGAATTGTTAAGTAAATTTTGCCCTATTTTACATCCTTTCACTGGAATTATTTAGTAATATGGTTGCTAAATGAATCTGGCTTTCCTGTTGACTCTGCTTGTAAGAACAGAATAGGCAATCACATGACCCTGGGCCACTACAACATAAACATGAATAAGTTACCAAGCATCTGAATTTTGATTACGTGATCATGGGGATGCTGCAACGGTCCTAAGTGTGAAAAACAGTTCTAAGTCACTTTTTTCAGTGCTATTGTAACTTTGAATGTTCACTAAATAAACTGTTATAAATCGAGGACTAGCTGTACTGTTCTGCCAAAAAGAATCAGGCCAAAATTCATCAAATGTTAATTAGATATATTTTAAGAAATTAATAATTTTTCAAACCTTCTTGCCACGTCCATCTGCCATTCACATCTCACACCTACTATAGACAGTATTTTGAATATCCTTTCCCAAGGATCTGTAATCTGGCATGATTTCTCAATGACACTTTCAATGATATATTTCTGAGCACTTCGTTTATTAGGGGACACAAGATCAGATGTGTCCTGTGTTCCTAGAAATGAATGAAATCAGTTAATTTATTATTAAAAATTAGCCTAATATCCAAAAACAACTTTTGCTTCCTATTCCAACAATGTATACTTATATGAAATACTAATGATGTGCCCTAATGTTTGTTAAGACCAAATGATTGTCCATATTTTGAAAATGATTGCTTTAATTATTGTTTTTATATTTTGGTTTCATTTGATTATTATATGCCACTTCTAGTGGGAAGGATAGCTATATAAATTTAATTAATTAATTAATTAATTAAATCCAATATCAAGAAAAACATGGAGAAGAAAACAACTAAATTCTATAAACATTTTTATCTTTAGTCCTTGAAATCCATAAAGATCTGATTTCCCTATGTTCATTCTTAACTGTGATTTTCATTAATTTAGCTCTGTTATTTTTTGTGTCCCTAAGAAATCTATTCTTAAAGGCATAGTGTTTTTTTTTCTGGCAATCATTATTTGAATTGTTCATTATAAAACCCCTTACTGTGTAGGCAAGACAATCTACATATTATAATTATTTTTCATCTCTTTATTTCCTCAATTCCTCCTTCTTTCCTTTGCTATCTCCTCTGTTATATTTAAATTACAATCCTCTTGAAGCAGAAATTCCATTCTTTATACATAACTATACACTGAGTAATAAAAATCTAGGGATTTTAGACCAATTTTGTCCTGAAAGTATATCAAAAAAGATTTAATTCTTTCTTTTTATATTACTTGACTATATTAAATCTAATGTCTTATTTTGTTTTTAGACAATAGTGATAATTTTTCAAAAGAATGCAAATTTTCTGATTGTGTCTTATTATTGTGGTTTCTAGTTTTAATACTTGGGGATGGGTGGGTGGGAAGGAGAAATTAAAAGATACTAAAAATTAAACTACCTAATAGGCTACTGAAGAATTTAAATCCAATAAACACTAAGAATTGATATCATCCAAATTTCACTTTATCACAATATTTGAAGATGATAAAGTAGGTCAGAGATGAGAGAAATGAAATGATAATTATACTCATGCCCTAATTGTCTTGACTATTGCAACATGCTTTATATGTGACAGCCCTTGAAAAGCAACCGGAACTGGCTCAAAATGCAGCGGCCTACATGGTTTTGTGCAGATCTATATGTGTGCATGTACTCTCTCTCCTGAGGGAGCTGCAGTGACTGCACATTTGCTTCCAGGTCCAATTCAAGGTGTTAGTTGTCACTTTTAAAGCCCTAGGTGGCTTGGGACCAGGTTATTTGAAGGGTCATCTTTCCCAGTCACATCTATTTGACTGTGCAGGCAAGATATTATATGAGTCCTCTCTCCTAAGTGGGTTCATCTGGCAGAATCAAGAAGGGCCTTCTCTATGATGGCTCCCACTCTGTAAAACATCGTCCCCATAGTTATAAGACTTCCCCCCACTTTGAAACTCTTTCACAAGACCCTGAAAACTTGGTTTTGCCAAAGGCCTGGGATCCCAGAGTGGGATGGAGCCCATCAAGTGGTTTATTTGATTGACAGATGTTGTTGTTGCCAGAGTAGGAGGGTTATTACTTTTTATTGTTTTTATACTGGGTTTTAATATTTGTAAGCTGCTCAGACTCACCAAGACTGGGATGGGCAGCCATATACATTTTCTTAAAATAGAAAATAAAGTATACAAAAAAACCCCATGGTAAATAAGAGTTCCCAAATTTACATTCTTTCTTACTAGGAGGAAGATCACACAACATAGAAGGTTAAATTTAAAATTAATGTAATGTTATTACTGAGTAACAACATGTCCAGTCTTGTTTTGGCTTAGAAACTGAACAGGACTGGACTCAGATGGAAATTGTGCAGGGAATATCAGGACTTTGGGAAAAAGAAAAGGCAACTAGGAAGAAGACAATATAAATCATTTCTATTTTGTTGCCATGAATCACCAGGAAGAGAACTTAATCTGATATTCAGATGCTGTAGAATCCTAGGCATTATCTTAACCTGCTATGGAAATGATATCATCATATAAGCCACAGTTTATTTCTTTGAGAGGGATATACAGGTAGTCCTTGGTTAAGAACAATTTATTCAGTGTCTGCTTAAAATTACTGTGGTGCTAAACAAATGGTCCTGAAGTTACAGCCATTGCAGCCATGTCACATGATCAAAATTTGGGATCTTGGTAGCTTGCCTGAACTAACAACCACAGGGGAGCTTCAACGCTTTTATCTCCCCACCCCCACCCCCACCCTTTTGGCCATCCTGCATGACAGCACACCCAGTGGCAGTGCTAGGGCTAAAGTAAATGCCCAAAGTCTTAAATAATCTCAGCCAGCTGCCACTGTCCTCAGGCACCTATGCCCAAGTGCTACCATTGCTGCTAGCCACTCCATTGCCACAGTGCAAAAGGCCCATCTGCCCCAATCACCCTGCACTCTATCAGCCCCTTCCTGAATTATGTAAACATGGCAATACTGATTCATTAAATATTTTAAGATTCCTAAATAATATTCATATGATGTATGAATAATGCCACTGTTTTGATAAATATATTAATTTCTCTAATTTTCCATTTCTACTTTATTAGTGCATTTTGCTCTAGCATTTTTACCTGGATACTGGTTTTCTGTCAGTGATGATCTAGTCACATAATTAATATAAAATTCTGCAGCTTTATTCAGGTACTTGTATAATAGAGTGGAAGGAAGTCGTACATCAGGGTTGTTAATTATTAAGGGCAGAACATCACAAACTGAAAATGATAATGAAATCAAATTAAATTTGTCAGTTTCCTGCAACATGTCATTATTTAACAAAGCAATACCTATATTCCTTAAGCAAGGTATTTGCAATTCATTTAAAATAAAGTCAGATTATTTGTCTGTTCCTGCAACATGCTAACAATAGCTAAAACTATTAGCTTATTTAAATTAAGCAACAAATGGACACTCTCTCTTCCTTAGGAAGAAGAAAATGATTTTTCAGATATGCTCCTTCTGAAATGTTCATCTATGTTTGCAATTAGCCATCCAGAATCATTGGGAGCAGAGTAGTTTACAACTTCAATCAATCAATCAATTACAAATAGTCCTCAACTTACAATGGCAATTGGAGCTGGAATTTCTGTTGCTAAGTAATGAGGTCATAGAGCAAGATCACATTGCTTAGCCCAATATTATATATCATTATATTACATAATAACCAAATCCCATGATCATTAGGCAAGCTACTGACTTCCCACAACCAAAGTTAGTGGGGAAGCCCGAAAGAAATTGCAACTCCCATGCCTGCAGGCAGGTGGGGGAGGGAGAGGAGTGGGCAGGAATTGGTTGGGAAGGGCATACAAGAGTACAAGGGAGAATCAAGGTGTGTAAGATGTATGAGAAGCATGGTGCAGGATGTGTGAAAGCACAAGTCAGAGAAAGTATGCAAGAGGCAGAATGCAGGTCAGAGAGGGTATGACTGATAGTAAAAAGTGCAGCATGAGGGTGCAAGGGAGCGCACAAGAGGCACAGCATGGGTTGAGGAGAGTATGTAAGAGGCATGGCGCAGGTCAGGTTTGTGAGGGGATGAGTGAGAGCGCAGAAAAGCTAAGAAGGGGTGTGGACAGAGAAGATTTACTCCAACAACTTGTGACCTTCCTTTCTGGCTTCCCCACTGATTTTCTATAGGTGCAAATGGGTTGCCAAACTCTCAGAGCATAATCATGTGACCACAGGAATGCTGAGACAGTCAGAATGCCAATGACCAGTTGTAACCATCATTTATTCAGTGCTGTTATAACTTCAGTTGCTGAATAAACATTATTAAGTTGAGGACTACCTGTAGAATTTCTTTCAATATTTTTTTTTTATTACAAATATGTCTGGATCACTATTCCCTATTCCTAAAGAGCTTATAATATAAAAAATAGAGGAGCTTCAAATATAAAAGGTAAATTAAAGTGTTCTTATTATTCCCCATTTCCCCATTGTGATTCTAAATATTTAAATATTCCCGTTTTACTTTTTATCCCAACTGCACTGTCAGCTGACAAACCAAAGGAAAAAAATGACATAAATGAATATTCATTTATTCATACAACTCATATACAAGTAAATATTTTAAAGATTTCACAACTATATCACAACATTCAATATATAAAATGGTGCAATATTTTGTTATTTTAGTCTTGGAACAAAATTATATTCTTACCAAATAATTTTCTAAAGCAATTAACAGGAGATTCTTGATCTTCAATATTTTCTGCTTCTAACAACGTTTCCCCAAGGCCCACCTTTGCAAAATTTAAAGAAAATCAAACTTGTTTCTTCTTCCTTATATATGTTTTTCATATTGTTTGTAACATATTGCATAAATAAAGCTAACAATTCTTTCCTCAATACTTCAAAAACTAGCTCTTTAACATGCTATGGCCAGTACAATCAAAAATACAGACAGTCCTCAATTATGACAACTGGGATCAGAATTTTGGTTGCTAAAAACCGCAGTTGTTAAATTGAGTTATGCCCAATTTCAGGAGCTTTTTTGCCATGGTTGTTAAGTGAATAACTTCAATTGTTAAGTGAATCATGTGGTCATTAAGCAAATCCAGCTTTTCAGCTCTTTGCTTGTCTGAACTTATCTGGGAAGATTGCAAAATGGTAATCACATGGACCCAGGCCACTGCAACCATCATAAATAAATGCCAATTGCCAAGCACTCGGATATCAAACACGTGACCTTGGAAATGCTGCAACAACTGTAAATCACTTTTTTCAGTGCTGTTGTAACTTTGAATGATTGTAAGCCAAGGACTACCTGTTATCTGTATAAACAAGTAAAAAGGAAGGAATAGGCACACAAATCTACATTATTGTCTCAATTAAGCTTTTGGACAAGAACATTTTATTATGAAATAGGCCAACCTTCATACTCCCAGTATTGGTTATTGCTGCTAGAAATTGCCTTTATTTCCATCTTATCAATCTGTACTTTTATCTACTAAGTTAATTCAAAATACACACATTTGTTTTGAGAAGCTTTATAATATCTTAAAGAAAGAATATGCAAGTATTTAGCGTATAATCTTCATCCTCTTACCCCATGCTGAACCACCGTCTCAGGAAAACGCCGTAAAAGCAGAAGTAACATTTCTGCCCGTTCTAAAGTATTGAAGCACTGGTCTGTAGCTTTTAATAACATTTCACATTGAACTCGGCCGGGAAGAGTTTCAAATAAACCTAAAGGGAGAATAATATTGAACTAATGTTTTTAAAGGGTAGGGTATAAGTAAAAATTGGAAACTAAAAGTATGGTGTGAACATAGGGAAAAAAAGACATAAAAATCTGAGGTAAAACTTAGCTCAAGTATTTTGTTTCTGTGAAGAGAATGTACTTTTTCCAAATTTATGTATTTATCATATTTATAGCTGCCCATCTTGCAGAAAAAAATAAAAACAGAATAAAAACAATTGTAAAATTAAAATATTAAAACAAATAAAAATTTAAAATATACCAGCAACATTATATAGCATGGTAGTAGAAAAATTGATGTTAAAAACAATGCAGCCATCTCATTAGATTACCATTTCTTTTTGATCCCTAAGCTCCTGACACAGGCATGTTTTCAGGGACTTCCAGAAGGTTATTAAGGTTATCAAGGATACAAATAACCTCATCTGGTGAGAGGGGAATAATGTTCCATAGGGCAGGCACCAGGGCAGAAAAAGTCAGTCCCCTGGGTACCAATTCCTGATGAAACTCGCAGCATAACTTCTTTTTATAGGGTATGGGATGAGGTGGGATCGGAATTGGGATTTGGGTTCAGGTTAGGATTAGGGTTGGGGTTAGGGTTTTTCCAAATAACATTCTCAATATTCGTTACTTTTCTCAACAAAGCTGCCTAGGTATACAAGGAATCTTGGTTGCAATAACCATGTTTTAGGTTATGAAACACACTCGTCTTTCTTTTCCTGCCAATCCACGATGTAATTATTATTACAAATTGTAATTACTTGGAATACCGCTAATACCAGGGCTGGCAAATCAGCTTCAGAATTTCTTCCACATGCAAACTTTTAAATCTCATTTCCCAAAAAGTTTGGGGTGCAAGGAAGACAATCACATCTCATCCATCTGTACCACCGCAACCAGCATCCAAAATGCAACTCCTCCCGGGAGCAATTAGCTCCCTCCAGAGGGAGGGGTGGCAGGCAGACTGAAGAACCTCGCACAGGAACTGCACAGCTACAGATGGGTCCATCCCCGAGATTGGTGGCAGATGTCTCCTTCAAGTAGGTGGTGGTTTGGCTGCTTTCCTAAGCATTTGTGTGGGAAGGCCAGCAACAAGGAGGAGCTCGTTTTCAGGAAAGAATAAAGTCTAGAAAAAGTGCTGCAGATGCCTTTGCGCTTGAGGCTTGAAGAAAGAAGAGGGCATGTCCGGCTGAGGTGTCAGTCTTATAAGAGGCTCACACACCCCTTTGTGCCCTTCAGCCACCTTCAGGGGATGGGAGGAAGGGAGATCCTGGGAAGTCTGGGCACCTTTCTCTCTGACGTGTTGAGAGGAGGACAGGGGGATGGCAGAGACCCCAGGCAGCCTCAGCCTCCATCTGGTGGTATTTTTTCTGTTGTAAACTGAGGTGAGGATGAAGTCATCATGGTGAGGAGAAAAAACTGGTTGGCTGCAGAACCAAAAGTGGAATTGGAAATCCTGGGCCAGTTGTCCCGATCCTTTCTGAACCCATCTTTTCACCTCTCTTCCCTCTAATACAACTCCTGTTCTTTCCCTTGTTTTTCTTATCCTTTTACCTCAAGTGTCCTGGGCTCCAACTTCGTGTATATAAACCCAGTCCCAGCTTTGCCCAGACTTACTCAGTGGGTAGTCCTCTGAGGGATATCCCTCTGTCTATATCTGTTTGAAAGCCAGACTAGGAATCTCTGGGGCCATATCAAAGATGCTTAGTGACATTGTAGGCCAGTTGGCTGTTGCTGCTGGCCAATGAGCGGCCGAGGTGCTGCTGGGCACTGACAGCCCCCATGCCCTCACTGCCTCCTGTGCATGCACCCAGAGGAGGTGCTCAACCTTAAATTATTCAGTTCTTATTATTTAAATAAATGGCAATTAAATATACACATTTTGCTCATGTTTCTGCAAATAATAACCACATCAATATAAAGTTTCTTTTCTGATTGGTCATCTTGGTTGCCTCGTCATAGATCCTGTTTACAAAGTTTTTATTTAAATTTGTTTTCCCCACAATATTCAAAGCATTTTACTGGTAAAGATTTTTTCAAAATTAATTACACTTAAGTATGTAAGTCTTTTTTCTCATACAAACCATCCCAACACTTTTACATTTCTCATATCTTAAAAAAAGAAAAGAAAAAAAAACAGAGAAAACATTTCTTTTATATAAACCATCCCAACATTTTTATATTTCTCATATCAAAAAGTAAAACATAAAATAAGAAAGAAAGAAAAAATGTTGTGTTACTTGAACGGTTCATCCCTCTTAAACTAATCTTCATTTATATCCAAAATCTTTCTATTTCTTTAACCATATGCAAACGAATGTTTAATTTTTAAATATTCCCTTTGGTAAATCCATCAAATTTGCAAACAATACCAAGCTGGCAGGAATAACAAACACTCCAGAAGATAGGCTTAAGATACAGGAGGATCTGAATAAACTGGAACACTGGGCACTATCTAACAAAATGAAATTCAACGCTGAAAAAAGTAAAGTTCTACATTTAGGCAAGAAAAACCAAATGTACAGGTATAGTATAGGGGGTACCTTGCTCAATAGTAGTAACTGTGAGAGGGATCTCTGAGTCCTAGTGGACAATCACTTAGATATGAGCCAGCAGTGTGCTGCAGCTGCCAAAAAAGGCAACACAGTGTTAGGCTGCCTTAACAGAGGATCAAGATCACGTGAAATATTAATATTCCTTTACAATGCCTTAGTAAGGCCACAATTGGAATACTGCATCAGTTTTGGTCACCACGATGTAAAAAAGATGTTAAGACTCTAGAAAGAGTAGAGATGAGCAACAAAGATGATTAGAGGTCTGGAGACTAAAACATAATAAGGAACGGTTGCTGGAATTGGGTATGTCTAGTTTAATGAAGAGAAGGGCAAGGGGGACATGATAGCAGTGTTCCAATACCTGAGGGGCTGCCACAAAGAAGAGGGAGTCAAGCTATCCTCCAAAGCGCCGGAAGGCAGAACAAGAAGCAACGGATGGAAACTAATCAAGGAGAGAACCTAGAACTAAGGAGAAACTTTCTGACAGTTAGAACAATTAACCAGTGGAATAATCTGCCTCCAGAAGCGGTGAATGCTACAACACTGAACATTTTTAAGAAGAGACTGGACAGCCATTTGTCTGAAATGGTACAGGGTTTCCTGCCTGAGCAGGGGATTGGACTAGAAGACCTCCAAGGTCCCATCCAACTTTATTATTATTATGGATCATCGCACAGTCAGCCAGATGTTCAGACTGGATTTGGCATTTTGTCTACCTATCGAGTCCTTACCCAGGACCTGGGATAGGCAGATGTGAATGTTTGATGGTATTACAGATATCGTCGCAGGATGGAAGCAGTTCCTAGTAAGGCCGCCTTTTGCAATTGACTAATAGCGAATTTGTCAATGCCAATGGTGTTCAAGTGGTGCTCCAGTTGTTTTGGGATTGCACCCAAGGAGCCTATTACTATTGGTACTACCCTTGCTTGCTTTTGCCACAGTCTTTCTATTTCTATTTGTATGTCTTTGTATTTTGTGATCTTCTCCAGTTCTTTTTCGTCTATTCTGCTGTCTCCAGACAATGCCACGTCCACTATCCAGACTTTTTTGTCTTTCTTATCGACAATTGTTAAGTCCGGGGTGTTATGTTGCAGGTGCTTGTCTGTTTGAATTCTGAAGTCCCAGAGCAGTTTAATTTTATCATTTTCTATGACTTTCTTTATTTTATGAACCCACATGTTTTCACTTACAGGCAAATGATATTTTTTGCAGATCTTCCAATGCACCATTGTTGCTACTTTGTCATGCCGCTGCTTGTAGTCAGTCTGTGCAATCTTCTTGCAACAGCTTACCAGGTGGTCCACTGTTTCTTCAGCTTCTTTGCATAGGCGGCACTTACTGTCTGTTGCTGTCTTCTCAATTTTGACTTTATATGCATTTGTCCTTAAGGCTTGGTCTTGTGCAGCCAGAATTAGTCCCTCGGTCTCTTTCTTCAATTTTCCTGCTCTTAGCCATTGCCAGGTCTTGTTATTATCTGCTTTCCCAGCTATTTTTTTAATGTATTGGCCATGTAGTGCTTTGTCTTCCCATGCCTCTATTCTGTTCTTCATTTGGTCTTTCTTGTAGGCCAGTTTGATCTCTCCAGTAATCAGTAAGCCTTCCTGATATACTAATTTCAGTGCATCTTCATCATTGTTCTTCAGTTATTCTTCCAAGACATTTTTTCTTCTTCAACCATCTGATGTACTTGTAGCATTCCACACCCACCTATTTGCCTTGGTAGATAAAGTCTGTCAATGTCATCATCATCATCATTATATTATTATTATTATTATCGATCATCGCACAGTCAGCCAGATGTTCAGACTGGATTTGGCATTTTGTCTACCTATCGAGTCCTTACCCAGGACCTGGGATAGGCAGATGTGGATGTTTGATGGTATTACAGATATCGTCGCAGGATGGAAGCAGTTCCTAATAAGGCCGCCTTTTGCAATTGACTAATAGCGAATTTGTCAATGCCAATGGTGTTCAAGTGGTGCTCCAGTTGTTTTGGGATTGCACCCAAAGAGCCTATGACTATTGGTACTACCCTTGCTTGCTTTTGCCACAGTCTTTCTATTTCTATTTGTAGGTCTTTGTATTTTGTTATCTTCTCCAGTTCTTTCTCTTCTATTCTGCTGTCTCCAGGCACTGCCACGTCCACTATCCAGACTTTTTTGTCTTTCTTATCGACAATTGTTAAGTCTGGGGTGTTATGTTGCAGGTGCTTGTCTGTTTGAATTCTGAAGTCCCAGAGCAGTTTAATTTTATCATTTTCTATGACTTTCTCTATTTTATGATCCCACCAGTTTTTGCTTACAGGCAAATGATATTTTTTGCAGATCTTCCAATGCACCATTGTTGCTACTTTGTCATGCCGCTGCTTGTAATCAGTCTGTGCAATCTTCTTGCAACAGCTTACCAAGTGGTCCACTGTTTCTTCAGCTTCTTTGCATAGGCGGCACTTACTGTCTGTTGCTGTCTTCTCAATTTTGACTTTGTATGCGTTTGTCCTTAAGGCTTGGTCTTGTGCAGCCAGAATTAGTCCCTCGGTCTCTTTCTTCAATTTTCCTGCTCTTAGTCATTGCCAGGTTTTATTATTATCTGCTTTCCCAGCTATTTTTTTCATGTATTGGCCATGTAGTGCTTTGTCTTCCCATGCCTCTATTCTGTTCTTCATTTGGTCTTTCCTGTAGGCCAGTTTGGTCTCTCCAGTAGTTAGTAAGCCTTCCTGATATACTAATTTCAGTGCATCTTCATCATTGTTCTTCAGATATTCTTCCAAAGCCATTTTTTCTTCTTCAACCATCTGATGTACTTGTAGCATTCCACGCCCACCTATTTGCCTTGGTAGATAAAGTCTATCAATGTCACTGCGTGGATGAAGGGCATGATTCATTGTCATTATTTTTCTGGTCTGCCTATCCATTGCTTTTAGTTCTGCTTGAGTCCAGTCCACTATTCCAGCTGTGTACCTAATGACTGGGATTGCCCAGGTGTTGATTGCCTTTATGTATTTCCTCCATTGAGTTTGGACTTTAAGATCTTCTTCACTCTCTTGATGTATTCACCTCTAATCTTTTTCTTGACTTCAGTGTGCTTGATGTTGTCAGCTTGAAGAATATCCAAGTATATGTAGTACTCTTCCTCATCCAGACTCTTAATGTTATTTTCGTGGGGCATCTTGATTCCTTCAGTTTTCACTATTTTTCCTTGTTTGATAGTAAGTGTGGCACATTTGTCCAAGCCAAACTCCATTACAATATCTTGGCTATATATACGGACAGTGTTGATCAGCGATTCTATTTCAGATGATGTTTTTCCATACAGCTTCAGATCATCCATGTAAAGGAGGTGGGATAGTCTAGCAGATGTTTTTGATGTTTGATAGCCATGTCCTGAGTTATTCAGTATTGTTGACAGAGGAAACAGTGCAATAACAAATAGTAATGGTGATAATGAATCTCCTTGAAATATTCCTCTCTTGATATTAACCTCTCCCAGTCTCTCACCATTGATCTGCAACTGTGTCTCCATTGTGCCATCAATCTTTGCACAAATTTTCTGATGTTTCTACTGACTCCTGTTATTTCTAGGCACTTTATTATCCAATCATGTGGCAGAGAGTCAAATGCCTTTTTGTAGTCAATCCATGCCACATTCAGGTTGGTCTTCCTTCTCTTGCAGTTTTCCAAGATCATTTTGTCTATTAGGAGTTGATCTTTTGTTCCTCTGCTATTGGGGCGGTTTCCTTTCTGCTCAGGTGGAAAGAGATTGTTTTCAACTAGATGCTGTTGTACTGCATCAGCTATCACACCAGTTAGTAATTTGAAAGTTGTTGGTAAGCAGGTAATTGGCCTGTAGTTACCTGGTGTTGCCCCTTTTGCTGGATTTTTCATTATTAGGTAGGTTTTCCCAGTTGTTAGCCACTTTTCAATTTCTCCTCCTTGTAGTACATTGTTGAACTGCTTGGCAATGAGTGGGTGTATAACAGTTAGATGTTTCAACCAAAACCCATGCAGTTCATCTTCACCTGGTGCTGACCAATTTTTGATTTTCTTTGCTCTTTTTTCTACCATTTTTGTTGTTATTACTAGTTCTTTCATTTCAACTTATTATTATTATTATTATTATTATTATTATTATTATTATTATTATTATTATGGATCATTGCACAATCAGCCAGATGTTCAGACTGGATTTGGCATTTTGTCTACCTATCGAGTCTTTACCAGGGACCTGAGATAGGCAGATGTGGATGTTTGATGTTATTACAGATATCGTCGCAGGATGGAGGCGGTTCCTAGTAAGGCCACCTTTTGCAATTGTCTAATGATGAATTCGTCAATGGCAATGGTGTTCAAGTGGTGCTCCAGTTGTCTTGGGAGTGCATTCAAGGCGCCTATTACTATTGGTACTACCCTTGCTTGCTGTTGCCACAGCTTTTTATTTCTATTTGTAGGTCTTTGTATATTGTTATCTTCTCCAGTTCTTTCTTGTCTATTCTGCTGTCTCCTGGCACTGCCACGTCCACTATCCAGACTTTTTTGTCTTTCTTATCGACAATTGTTAAATCTGGGGTGTTATGTTGCAGGTGCTTGTCTGTTTGAATTCCAAAGTCCTAGAGCAGTTTAAACTTTATCATGTTCTATGAGTTTCTCTATTTTATGATCCCACCAGTTCTTGCTTACAGGCAAATGATATTTCTTGCAGATCTTCCAATGCACCATTGTTGGTACTTTCTCATGCCACTGCTTGTAGTCAGTCTGTGCGATCTTCTTGCAGCAGCTTACAAGGTGGTCCACTGTTTCTTCAGTGTGTTTGCATAGGTGGCACTTACTGTTGCTGTCTTCTCAGTTTTGACTTTATATGCATTTGTCCTTAAGGCTTGGTCTTGTGCAGCCAGAATTAGTCCCTCGATCTCTTTCTTCAATTTTCCTGCTCTTAGTTATTGCCAGGTCTTGTTATTATCTGCATTCCCAGCTAATTTTTTTAATGTACTGGTTATGTAGTTCTTTGTCTTCCCATGCATCTATTCTGTTCTTCATTTGGTCTTTCTTGTAGGCCAGTTTGGTCTCTCCAGTAGTCAATAAGCCTTCCTGATATACTAATTTCAGTGCATCTTCATCATTGTCCTTCAGATATTCTTCCAAAGCCATTTTTTCTTCTTCAACCATCTGATGTACTTGCAGCATTCCACGCCCACCTATTTGCCTTGGTAGATAAAGTCTGTCAATGTCACTGCGTGGATGAAGGGCATGATTCATTGTCATTATTTTTCTGGTCTTCCTATCCATTGCTTTTAGTTCTGCTTGAGTCCAGTCCACTATTCCAGCTGTGTATCTAATGACTGGAAGTGCCTAGGTGTTGATTGCCTTTATGGTATTTCCTCCATTGAGTTTGGACTTTAAGATCTTCTTCACTCTCTTGATGTATTCACCTCTAATCTTTTTCTTGACTTTAGTGTGCTTGTTGTTGTCAACTTGAAGGATACCCAAATATTTGTAGTAATCTTCCTCATCCAGTCTCTTAATGTTATTTTCATGGGGCATCTTGATTCCTTCAGTTTTCACTATTTTTCCTTGTTTGATAGTAAGTGTGGCACATTTGTCCAAGCCAAACTCCACTGCAATATCTTGGCTATATATACGGACACTGTTGAGCACAGTGTTGAGGGCTTGTCCCAAACTGATCTGATCAACTGCCATCTCTCCACAATCAGTGGGACTTACCTTCTTTTTTGTTGCCTCTATGGGGCAACTTCAGGCCCATTTAGGGTCCCCAAACAGGCAGAAATCGGCCATAGAGTGCAGAGCCCCATGATCCCTCAGCTGCTTCACTACTGTGCAAAACCAGAAGTCTAAAACCAGAACAATCTGACCACCGTTGTGTGTCAGGTCCTGGATGATCTGGTTTAGGCTCATGGCTGCATTAGGCTAGGCTGCCAGGGAAGGCAAACTTGGGGGCGGGGGGGTTTGTTTGTTTCAAAGGAAAGGAATGAGGGGTTTGGGGCCTGTGGCGGACACAGCAGGCGAAGGGTGAGGGCGCGTGGCTTCTGCCGTTGGGGGCAGCGCATTCTCTTTAAAAGAGCAAAATGAGGCAAAAAATAAAAATCCCCCAGTCACTCCACTTCCCAAAAAGCTGGATGCAGATCGCAGCATTCCAAGGATCATGTGATTAAAATTCAACTGACTCATAGTTATGATGTTCACAGTGTCCTGGGAACATCCAATAATAATTCTTTTCATTTTATAAGTGCAATTTTTCTCAACTTCTCTTTGTCAGAGAAGTGTGATTAGCATCTTAGGAAGGAGGAGGGGGGAAACAGGGTAGAGGAAGGGGGGAATCAAAACAAGAAAAAAAGATTACATTTGCATCCAGGTTTTTGGGAGGAGGAGTGAGTGGGGGATTTTTATTTTTTGCCTCGTTTTGCTCTTTTAAAGAGAACGTGCCCCCAATGTCCCTCCCCACATAGCCAGAAGCCTTGTGCCATCGCCTTTCGCCTGCCACGCTCCCCCAGCCCCTCTCTTTCCCTTCCTTTGAAACAAACCGTCCCCCAATCCTCCTGTTCCTGCCTTCTGAATTAAAATGAGAGAAAATCAAGTTTTTTCTTTTGTGGTCTTTACATATTTAAACTGCAGCTAGAAGGAAATGGGGAAGAAAACCATTGTGAGACACTCTTCTGTTTTAACATTTTTTCTTTGTCACTTTTCAGAGTTTTCATCCTGCTTTTGTGGGAGGCCAGTGTTCGGGAAGGGGTGTAGGTGCCCCCTTCGCCCCCCAACCACCAGCTGAGCAAGACGCCCGCCTGCCCACGCTCTTCCCCCTGTCCGAGGCTTTCGTTGTGAGCATTTCTGTTGAGGATTGGCGGGTGGGCTGTTTGGTTTTTATTCCCTCCCCATCTGCTGGATGTTGCAGCAGGTTTTGATCTCTTCTGACATGCTGCAAAGTTACCCATGAAGCATGTTTTTTGGGGGGGGAGATCCCCACTCCAATTGCTAAGCTTGCTTAAACCCTCTTCCTCCACCTCCTCCTCACTGGAGCCCCCCTTTGTCTGCAACGGTGGGGCAGGAAGACCCCTGCCAGGCTGGGATGATGGGGATCTGCCCTCTGTGGAGTAGGAGCAGGGTTACTATGCTCCCTGTCAATCAGGTTTGATTTCCTTTCTTTGCCCTCCCCCCCCCGGCCTCCCCTGCTTGTAGCTGCCTCTGAGCCCCTCATTCTTCGATGTTAGCATTGCCTGCACCTCTTTCTTCTGAACCCCTCGTGCTGAATTACTGTTGCCACCCAAGAGCTGTTTTAAAGTTAGGGAATCTTTGGGGGATAACCAACTAGCACCCACATGCCCCCACTTAAACGGCAGAAGCCATACTTCTCCCCAAAGCCCCTGCAACCACCTACTGGCAATTGCACACTGCTCCCGTAGCACCATGGTTGCTGCCTGCCATCCATCTGGTTGGCTGGCGGCAAACTATGGCCAAAAGCACAGGACAAAGGTGGCTTCAGTGAATGGGCTGGGCCGAAGAGTACAAAGTGGAGGGCATGGGGCCCATTTGCCAGGGAGAATGGGTGAGGGTGGGTCAGCCAAGGAATGCTGGAGGCAAATGAGTAGAGGCGGGAGGTTCAAAAAGGAGGTGGGGCCAAGGATAGGAGCCTTATGGTCCTAGACCCGTGAGCAAGTGGCATTTGGAAGCGAACGGGCAGTAAGTAGCGAGCAAGGGGTGTTGGCCCCGGGGATGCCCTGGAGATGGTGAGGGACTGGCCCCCACCACCCTGGCCCCAGCCCAGCAGCCCCCAAAGCACATGCACAGGAGGTGGTAAAGTGCATGGGGGCCGACAGCATCCGGCAGCAGGGGCTGTGTAGACTACTGTGAATACCCGCCTGGCCCTCCAGCAGCAGTGGTGCGGCAACACCGGCAGCACAAGAATTGGGGGAGCACATGATGTGAAGCGCCGGACACGCCTACTCCATCCCATCTCTGTTTGGTTGGAGAGCTGGTCGCCACTGGTCATCTCCTCAGCCTTCTCAAGGGTCTTGCCCTTGGCTGGTGGGTGAAGCACATTCCCCTCATACACCTCGGTACCTACCGCGACCGGCAGCTGCTTGTGCAGATCCATTAGGCTGCCACAAGAACTGCAGACCCGCCCAGTACGAAGGAGGCGAAACAGTTGGCTAGGAAGCCCCATGTAGAAGTGGTAGAGTATGCCCAGGGCCGGCAGACAAAAGGCCACCCCAAGTGAGGAAAGCAGGATCCCCATTGGCGTCACAGCCGCCCAGGCTCAGCAGATGGGGGGGAAGTACGCAATCCTAGCTGGGACTGGGGGCCATGATGTTGATGGGGATCCGGCTTTCCCCACTCAGAGTGGTCTTTGGCTTGCTGGGTGTGCGTGTGCTCTACCACCTCTACTCGAGCTTGGTAGCCAGCCGTTTTGCCTCCTTTGTGCTAGGCAGGCCAGGTGCTCCAGGTGGCAACAGCCTAATGGACCTGGCAAGCTGCTGGCAGCATCATCCCAAGGCGGGGCCAAAGTGCATCGGGTGCATGAGGGGAACAGGCTCCATGCGCGGGCCAAGGGCAAGATCTGCGAGGGGGCCGAGGAGATGACCAGCAGCGACCTGCTCTCCAACCGCAAGCAAAAACAGATGGAACAGAGTAGGTGCATCCAGCAGTTTGCATCACATGCCTCCCCCCTCTCATACTCTGCCTGCTGCTCGAGGGCTGGCCTGGTATTGGCAGTGGACTGCGAGCCCCAGAGTGCGTTGGTCGAGGGACCGACAGGCTATGGCTGCTGACAGATACCATTGGCCCCCATGCTCTCGCTGGCCTCTGTGTGGGGGGGCCAATGGTGTCAGGCAGCAGCCGCCCCGGCCTCACCTTGCCTGTGGCAATGGAACACCCGCCCTGCCCCACCTCACCTCACCCCGCAGGACGAGTCTCCTGCCTACTGTCCCATCTGTCAGAGACCCTCTGGATCTCCCCCAACCCTGCCCAGCCTTACAGGCGTACCCTCCATGAGCAACATTAAAGTGGCCACGCCCACCCTAGCCACACCCACCCAGTGGGCCACACTCCCCCATGCCCCTCTTGAGGGCACCACAATGCTCATGCGGCCCTGGCACTTTGCAATAAGTGGGTTTTGGGTTGCAGTTTGGGCACTCAGTCTCTAAAAGGTTTGCCATCATTGCCCTAACCAAACCCCTCACCTAGGAGAGAAGCATTAGTCTCTCAATGAATTAGTCTCTCAACAAACAGATCTCTGACCCAAATGAAACAACCTATCCTGAAAATGTAGGCCTGTGTTGAGGATGAATTCAGCTCCTCAGTGGTCAATATCCTTTGTTTGAAGCATAGGGAGATATTATTGTCATTTTTTACTGGGGGCACAATGGCACACATTAAAAATGAAATTTAGTTGCTTGCTCTCAAAATGTACACATACATAACACACATTTAAACATACTACATACAACATATGTATAGTCTATATAATTTGAGAAAACCAGTTGGTTGCTACAATCTACTTCATTTTCATATGGAATTTCCTCTACCCTATAAATGTTCGTATGTAGGTGCTGGTGAATTTTTGCAATTTGTAATGTTAGAGCATAGCAGACTATTAATGAAGTAATAAGGTAGGAGAAATCACACTGCCATTCCCTCAATCAATTAAAGTTAGAGGATGACATGTCTGAGATTGCTAAACCACTACATCTGAGGCAAATCTGCCTAAAAGATTAAGTATCTCTTGTTTTATCAGTCCATAAATAAACCAAATGGGAGGAAAGAAGGAAAAATTCCAACTTTCTGGCTGAGTAGCCCATTAAAGATTCTAATAGTTCAGGCCTAGGATGGAACACAGGAAAGGTAGAATGGATTTGATAGTCTCAGAAGCATCACTATGACTCTGTCAAACAACGTAGTTGCTCTCGTTGATCTGCTTTATGTTGTGGCAATCAGGTACAGTCATTTCATCTCCCTGCCCCTTTTATATCAAAAGAGGAGAAATTTAGGATATAGATAATTTTCTAAGATTATTTTCTAAGTCATGGAATACAGTATTTCTTAGATTATATAATACAAAATACTTTTAATTGAAATAAGCTAATATATCAGGGGGGGAAAAACCCTCTTAACTCTAAAAAAAATGTGCTTTTTATTTATATTGTGTATTTTAGTTTACAATCTCTTCTAACTCCTACTTAGTACTTCCAATGGAAAACCGCTTTAGAAAAAACAATCTGAAGAACATAAGATAGAAATCAGAATCTGATTTGAAGAAAAATATGGTTAAAATACAACCACAGTATTTATACTCCATCCAAGAATGAACTCCACAAAATACAGAGAGACTTATTTCAAGTAAGTATTGTAAGGGATTGCATTATAAGAGCTTTTAGTAACACATAGGCAATTTATTGGATAGTGCAATTTAGAAGAAAAGCTACCATCACATTGTTCCTCAAAGCTTCCTGCAAATTAAGTTCATTAAAACATCAGTAAACACCATTCTCCAAGGAATTTAAGTCCAAAATAAATTTATACCTTTTAAAAACTGTGTCTGCTTATCCTGTGAATCATTACGAAGTGCTGATGTGATAATACTAATCTCCCGCCAAACCACTGGTTGCTCTGGAAAATTGACAAACCTGAAATAAAGAAAAGGGGAGGGGCATTTCTACTTGAAATCACTAAGAACAGCTGAAATTTTGTTATAAAAAGCATGTTATTAAAGTGAAAAGGTTTTGCCAAACTGTTCATATTAACACAGTACAAGTTATACTAAGGAACAAAAAAAAATTTTAACTACTTAAAGGATCAATACTCAAAAACCAACAAGTAAAAGGACAATATGAAGATGACAAAATTCATTGGTTAAAGGAGAAAGAAGGAGAAAGTTAGAAACCAGATTTTTAATTTTTTAATACTAAAGACATCAGTATTAAAAGAACTAAACTTAAAATAGAAACCTTATTATATAACAAATAACTTTTTGAGGAGATGGGCAATTCAGAAATGTGAAATATAAATAAATTTATTGCAATTTGTGGTTAATCAGTACTGCTCTTAGTTCTAGACGTAATTATCAACATTAATATTTTAGAAAACATAATTCAGAAAACATATTAATATAACTTTTTAAAGCTTTATTATGTGTTAATAATTTCTAGTCAATACTGTATGAAAAAAACACTATATCCAAATAATATAATGTAATATTTATGTTTTGTAATACATTAAACAATATTAATTAAAAGAAAAAAGAAAAGAATCAGGAAATCACATAAGATTTTTATATAAAATGACCTTTAGCATGATATATTCCAAACAACCATTTAAAGAGTTTCTTCTAAAAAATAGTGTGTATGAGGTATATAATTTCAGCTTACTGTCATAAAATGGAATTAGACACTTCTATGCTAGCAAAAACATTTATAATGAAAAATCATAATAAAAAAACTGAGACATGTTAAGTTTTTTTATTTTCTTTCTATGAAAACTCTCTTTTAACAGAGGTCAGCCCAGAAGCTTCTATGACTGTTAAAAGGATTCTAAGAAACTATTCAGTATTTCCTTACTTAACAAGTGGTGGGATTCAGCCAGTTGGCACCACTTCAACAGAATCGGTAGCTAATTTTTTGTTGCCCAGAACCAGAATGGATTTCTGGAAGCGGCATCCACACAGAGAATCAGTTGTTCACATATTTGAATCCCACCACTGATTTAACACTATTCTTGAAGATAAAGTTAAAAGTTAAAAACACTGTTCTTAAAGCTTGAAGTTCCATTTAGCCATTTGGTCTAGTTAACAATTATATTATTTTTTCATCTAAGCATCAAAATATGTTAACAAATTCCATACATTAACTATACACTATGAGAAAAAATGTTTTATCCGTTCTGAATTTATTATTCATAGATATTCATAGATAAATGACAAATTCTATTCATGCCATATATATGTTAAGTATTTTATTCCCCAAGATATCAGTATTTGGATCCAAAGCAGGAAATGTTATTTGGATCCAATGTGAGAATATTTGTTATACCTATCAGAAATAGCTAAAAGAAAACTTGCCAGATTCTGTGGGCTACTGAACAGTCCTAGGAAAATGCACATTTTCCTGGTACTGCATGAGCACTATGAGAAACCTGGATAAAGCGAGATTTCTAACAGGTACAAGCATGCACATGCTGAATCCAAAGCACTTTTCCCACTTTGAATCTATCTGAAAATCTTTCATTTCCACACGTCCATAAACGTAGATGTCTTTCTTCAAAAATAAATCTTTCAAGATCTTGACTGTCCATCAGATTAATTTATTACAGGTAGTCCTCATTTAACATCAAGGAATTGGGGCATATTAGGAATGTCTTGGTGCAGAAGAATATAAACATGTCTCTAAGGACGTAGTTGCAGGGATCTCCAACCTTGGCAACTTTAAGACTTGTGGACTTCAACTCCCACAATTCCTTAACCAGCCATACTGAGGAATTCTGGGAGTTGAAATCCACAATTCGTAAAGTTGCCAAGGTTAGAGACTCCTGCAGTATGGAATATGGGATATGTATCTCAGGTTTCAAAGGTTGAAATATAATTCATACAGATATTTAAAGTGCTTTATTCATCCCACCAGATTCCTACTTATTGGCATCTGTAAAGTATTTTTCCTCACAAACTATAGCTGTGATTGTAATTACAGGGTAGTCCTTGACTTATAACAATTCAAAGTTACAATGTCACTGAAAAAAGTGACTTATGAACATTTTTCACACTTACAATCACATGGTCAAAATTCAGACAGTTGGCAACTGACTCATATTATAATAGTTGCAATGTCCCAGAATCATGTGATCCCTTTTTGTGACCTTCTGACAAGCAAAGTCAATAGGAAAGACAAATTCTCTTAACAACCAAATTACTAATTTAACAACTGCAGTGATTTACTGGGATACTTTATCCCATCCATTCAATCCTGGGAAAAATCCAGTAAAATACATCTTACATGTCATATAACAATCTGCCTGCTGATGCTGTTCGTTCTGCATTCTTCTCAATGGAGTACATCTCATACTAGGAAACAAGAAAGAAGAGTGTGAGGAAACAAAAGCATTCCTACACTGAACATCTTGGTACTGCATACTTTTCTACCTTAGCATAACTAAAATGAGAAAAAAATGAAAAACAGAAGCATTAACCCTAATAGAGCTATCAATTCCATCATATTAAAATTATGCTGTTCTATAAGTTTCACAAGTTTTTTTCATTTCCCTAAAATTTCTCAATTACTATGAATTGGGTTTAACCTAACTGTTTTATGAGATTACTGGAAAATATTAATTGAATAAAATAGAGTGGTAAAGGGATGATGCTTGCAAATTTTATTTTTATTTTTAAACAAATTTTATTGGTTTTTTAACTTTTACAACAAAATTGCCCGAGGCACATCATGGTGATGGGATAGTCAAACATCCAAAAATGAAATCATATATGAATAACTCAAGTAAATACATTAAATATTCCCTCTCTATTTCCCTCAAATAGTATAATATATTTAAAATAATCCATTTCTACATTAGATTTCTATAAATCCTAATTCTGTTTTCAAACTTTGTTAATTTAGTTACCATAGTCCAATTTAATCTTAAATAAGCATATTATCACTTTGGGTACCCCTTCCAAATGTATTCTAGTTCTTAATCTCATGAGTCATTAATTTTATCAGAAATCTCTCTTATTTCTTCTTCCACTACAAAATAGTTATCCTGACTAAAATAAAATATTACTCTACCCTATACATATACAATCCATCATTCAATCTATCTCTATAGGAAGCAAAATAATACAAAACATTAAATCATTTCAGTCCATTAGGAAGAATTCAAATCTCATCCAGATAGATATGTCTAAAAACACACTTATTGTTACACAAAGCATCATCTTACTAACTTAACATGCTCAATTAATTGTGAAATCAATCCAGATCTCTAAAACCTCTTCCATTTTCTTATTCTCATTCCATTACAAAATAATTTTCATACAAATAAACATATTACTCCAAAAAATATATTCTTACTCTATTTAACGTATATATTCTAGTAATCACCAATTTTTCTCTCACTTCTAATTCTAAATTTTAAACCTTAAGTCAATTCATATTTCCACAAGGCCTTTTTAATCCATTAGATATGGTTTTAAGTTTCTCTTTTTAGTCTTATTCTGGCTTTCTTTTTGTGCCAGGCCGGTTTTCATAATAAAGCCTCTATTTCAGCAGATAGATCTCCCTTTACTGCTTGTGATGTCATTTGGGTCAGTAGAAGACATCCCATCCTCTGTGTTAGGGGTCTGGTTCCTTTGTCATTAGATCCTCATTACTTTAAATGTTCAAGTCTCAATCTTTGGTTCTTTTGATCCTCAAGGATGTGAGTGGGATGCTTATAAGGCAATATAAATTCCTCTTTAATCTCAGTTAGTTCCTCTTCTGTGATATTTTGGTTTATAGAACAGTCAGTTGAAGTCTGGAAATTAGTTTGAAGGTTTGGAGTAAGGTTTCTGGCTCTTATTTCTGTAGTAATCGCTTTTATTTTAGCGCATACTTGCTCAGTGGCTTCGTAAATTTTTTCCAATATAAGTTTACAATTCAATTGTAAGTAAGATTTCTCCATTTCAATAATAATTGAAGACAGCCTTTTTATCTTTTAGTGGGGGCTATATTTGCTAGAAATTAAACAATGTCCACCCCCACAATTTCTAACCGCTGCATCAGCTTCTTTATCTTTTCCCTTCTGTAATAGTTTGAAGGTCAAGCCAACCTCATCTCCAGACAAATATAGGCAGTTGCAATATTAAATTTTCGCCACAAGATGTCCTCAGTAGGTTACAAAATCTTTCCCAAACACCATTTTTTCCTCTCTCTTTTCTTAAAAAAAAGAAAAAGTGGAAAAAGAAATATTCTTCAAGTGTAAAATGAAAATAAATCTCTATAAAAAAATTTTTTTCTGTACCTCAAGGTAAATAAAAGTAAGGCATAGTCATTAAAATTAATTATTCTGTCCTTTTGTTCAGCGCACTTTTTCCCACGAAAGCAAACTTCGCTCTCTCAGGACAGGGAAATGATTCCAAAAAGGCTTTTACAGGCAGAGAGTAAAATAGGGTGAAGAAAGGAGAAGGGAGGGTCTCACCCAGATCATCCATGGTGGGTCTTTCACGCTTAGATATTCCTGTGACTTTCAGCTGGTGCAACTAGATGATAGATCATCTTGTAGGACTATCTTTGCTCTGTCAGCCCTAAGGAGTTAGCTGGAGCCGCGGAAGAAGCTGCGGCCCTCCCGCAGTCACCAACAAGCCTCCTCATCAGTGGCCACCCCTCCAGGGCAACTTTCAACCCACTATGGGGTCTACCAGCGAAGAAAAAACAGCCGGTGGAGAGACGAGCCTCTTCACACAACTGGAGTCACTGTGAACCGGAACCGGAAGTCAATGCTTGCAAATTTTATTATGGAAGCATATCTCCTTTATATTATAATATTTTTTTCCAGAAGTCCTTTATTCAAAATAAATTTATGAAGGCAACCCCTATTCACCACATTCTTTATGTACTAAATTTAGGTCATGGCTGTAAATACCTTCATTTTTATATGATTCCTGATCCCCTAATTTAATTTAGGTAGTATTAGTTGTCAGGAACAATTTTGCCTCCCAGTTATTCTAGTATACTCTTCTGAAACCCTAATCCCTTTCTGGCAAAGTTTACAATAATCAGCTCTTGTTTAGACCACAATCCAAAAGAGTTTAACCTCTTCTCATTCTATTTTTTTTTAACCTATTTGCCTACGTTTCGGCAGGAAAGTGTCCTCAAAAACAATTTATCAAAGTTAGAGGACTTCTCTGTTATTGAAAAGGAGTGCAGGCCATTCCTTTATTAATGTAGTGGATGTCATCGCATAACACAGTGGTTCTCAAACTTTTTAATGCCGCGACCCCCAACTGGTCATAAGTCGAGGACTACTCAACTGGTGCAGCACCGTTTGCAGAATGGGACTTTTGGCAGGCTCAGTAGGGCAGAGACAGCCTGGACAATTCCTATTGGCTTTTGAAAGCCAATAGAATTAGACTCTATTCAAGAGAGTCTATTCTATTGGCTTTCAAAATCCAATAGAATAAAAGGGAGTAGCACAGCTAAGGAAAAGGGGAAAAAATGGCGGACTGCGTTGTTTGGCGACATCCGTGAAATAGTCGTTCGACCCCAAATGGGGTCCCGACCACAGGTTGAGAACCACTGGCATAACAGGTTAGGTCAGAACTGGAGAGAGTTTAAAGATCCTTCTCCCTAGCTAACTTTAAATGCTATTCAGCAGGCATTACCTCGGTGTAGCTGATGTTTTGGAAGAATGAAAAAAAAGGGGGAGAGAGAGGAGATACATTGGTCCAATCAGAATGAAAGAAGACAAATTAAAGGTCATCAGGATGATTACATCTTCCAGTTTATATTTTAAGAATATTACAAATGAATTAGTTTACAAGATTTTAAAATCTACCTTCAATGCCTTCTAATCCTGCATTACAGGAAAAAACAAGAAGGGGCAACCAGTTAATCTTCCTCCTTCAGGAAGCACGAATATTTAAATAATGAAAGCAATAATCTGACAATCCATTTTCCCACAAAGATTCAAGTCTGAAGGAGTATGAATTGCTTTTATTTCTACGAGAGGCAGAAGAAAAATACCAAATAATATAAATAATACCATCTTGGATTTGAGGGGTCCTTGGTGCTCTCTGAACTTGCTTGTTTTGTTGCAAACGTTTCATTACACTACTTAGGTAACATCAGTGCTAGCATTACCACTAGCACTAATGATGTTACCTAATTAACATAATGAAACGTTTGCAAGAAAATAAGCAAGCTCAGAGACCACCAAGGACCCCTCATTTCAACCCTGAGCTATAAATATTCTCCTTCATTGGAATCTTGGATTTCTCTACTAAAGTCTTTTAAAGGAAGCTTTTTTCAACATTATCCCTTCGCCCAAGGAAAAACACTCGTCAAAGGAAATAAAGATGTTGCCTCCAAATGCAAAGGATAAACTCCTCGCGAGTACGAGTTCTCCGGAAAGCCGTAGAAATGCGGTCAGAAGCTTGGCTGAAGTGAAGCCCCAGAAAACAAGTAAAAAGGCGGCGTTCAGAACCCCAAACTCACAGCCAACCAACCTGAATGTTGAAGTCGGCAGGATAGAGGCTCCGCGCGGTGATAAGCCAAGCCTTGGCGGCCCATAGGTCTCCTTGGACTAGCTCCCGGGCTCGCTTCACCAAAAACTCACAATCCCCCAGCGCCGACATCTTGCAGGACTTTAAAACTGCGCGCATGCGTACACATGGTCCAGTAAAGCTCGAGAATCTATTACTTCCCAGGACCAATGAAATCGAAGAACAATTCTACGCATGCTCAATATCTGAAGTTAAGCGGTCTTTTTTATGGACGAAGTAAATGTTACTTGGATTGAATATTGGATTTTCGTATTATGAGCCTTTCAGGTTACTATACAAGTCACTCTTTGTTTTCTTGTAATATATTTCGCAGGTGGAGCGATACTGTTCACTGCTGTTAGCTCTGAAGGTATTCCCTGGGTTTTTGTAGCTAAATTCTACTAATCTCTCCATCAAGCACCATGCGCTTGGTTAAAGTGTATATGAAGTTTTCGGGGGACTTTTAAAAAGTAAAATATTTATTAAAATGAAGAAAGATTTAGAGTTGAGTTTGTGAATTTTCCACTACTCTTTGGCAACGCAGATAATAAGCTGCTATTTAATCATAGCTATATTGACGGTCTGAACCTTTTCACTCTCTTGTGTACTTATTTGTTAGTTACAACGTATTTCCAAAACATGGTAACTTTAAAGTAAATGCATTTCGTCCTATTTATGATCTTACTATGTAAGTGTCAATGTACAGGCAATGTCTGTGTTTTAAATAAGGTAAGTACATTCAATCAAAGTATTTCCTTAGAGAAAATCAAATCATTAACAAGACATTACAGTAGTGATATTTTTCTTCTGTTCATTTGTGATACAGGATGATCCAAAACAGAGTTCAAATTGCCTGTGAACATCTAGCACAGGCTTCATGAAGTGGGATGGGAAAAATATTTTTACTAACTTCTAGTAACTGAAATGTAACTTTTTATTCATTAATGCATGTAGACAGTGAAATAATGTATGACCTCTAGATTCCAAAAATGTTTGTTGGCCTAAATAAATCTCACTAGCTGGAATTATCTTATACTAAAAAGTATTGCCCTGTTATTGGTCTAATGAATACATAATCACTATATTTACATCATGTAATTTTAAACTCTTTATAATTGTGTTTCAATTTTCTATTTCAATCTTTGTAATACAATCCACATCTATGTATTTCATTTTATGCATTTTGTATTAACTAAATACAAAAACAATAAAAAGACTACACACAATGATAAAAGAAAACAAATATGCTAAAGAAGAAACAAAAAGGGCATGTATTCATAAACGTATATAATGTTGTACTATGAATATTTCAGTGAATGGAAGCCATAATTCATTAAAATCACCCATAGCTTATCTATATTGATAAATTATTGATTCATAAATTGCTGGTAAATCAGTTCTGTAGATCCTGGAATAGTTGAATTCTGAACACCAAACTCAATAGTTGAAGCCCAGGTTGTGTTTCCAATAGTGAACATCAAATCTTTTAACTACAGGTAATATCCACATTTTTATCCAGATGTTTTCTCCATGTGATAGAGATAAACTTCAAAATAATATGAATATCTAAAAATATTGAATCTTAAACTAATTAATACATGTAATAACCTCTTTCTCAAGTAGAACAATTGTTGAACACTAGAAATATTTCTTGTTGAAAAAGATATGGTTTAAAATATATTTAAGCTTTTAGTGTTTTTAATATTGTTTTTAAATTAATAAAATATGCAAATAAAAGAGGAAAGGAAAAAGATACATTTACATGCATAAATGATAATTATAAAAAAATTGAAAGGTTTTTTTTAAAAAAATAGATTTTTCCAAGGTCCCTTCCAACTTTACTACTACTACTACAACTACTACTACTACTACTACTATTATTATTATTACTTTTCTTCAGATATTGCAGGAACAGTTAATCTCTACCAAATTTAGTAAAAATCAACAAATTCATTTGCAGATACTGGATATTTTGCTTCCATTTTCCTGCCTCACTGATTTCTCGTTTGATCCAATCAATTGAACAATCTGAATGATCAGACTTTTGGATCAATAACAGTCTTGACTCTAATTTAGCCAGAGATTGTCTTGCCTCAATATGCTTTGTTTCCTCTTATTGACTACTAGTTTATACAGTATTTGGATGACATGGGACAACTTGCTGCAGCCAACTCGTTACAGCCTATTTGCTGCAGTGTATTGTTCAGACCTTATTTGGAGATAATTCTGGTACACTAGCTCAGAAATAAGTAACTGTAGTTTTGTAAGAAATAAAGTATCAGTGTGCTTTGTTCTGCCTAATTTTACATAAGGTACTTGATGTCCTTTTTATTTGGAAGCCAATTTATTTGGCAGCTCTTTTCTTTATTGTAATTTTAAAAGTGACTAAGTGCTTTCTTACTGTATAAAAAGCAAACTTCTGTATCATTTAGCTTCACTTAGATCAGTAGAATTTATTTCTGAGAACATAAGCGGAAGATGAGTACTGCTAATTGCCCTGTGATGCACGTTCCCCCCCCCCCATCATTCATTTCTGGAGCTACTGCTGAAAAGAGTACCATTAATCTGTGGAGGGAAAAAAAAGCAAGGAGGAGGGAGCAAGCCTCCTAGTCAGTGGAAAGAATGCGTCAAATTCATATGGGAAAGATGTCTTCAGCCACGGCTGGACAGTTTAACAGCTCAGTTCCCTGTTCTGATTTGCACACTGAACTCTTTGAGAGTACGGAACCTCTCCCTCCCACTTCTCATTTCCTTTGAAACTTGCCAGGGGCATTTGAAACTTGTGGGATTCTACTCCCCCCTTCTCTCCCTCAGTAGCAGGTTTACGTGATAATGTTCCTTTTCACCCTTTCATTCCTTGAAGCTTTTTTTCTTTTTCCTGTTTTCCCCATTCTAAAATTAGAGTTTCTTACTGCAAATTCAGATTACTTAACAGCCCTATTCCTTAACAAGTACGACACTTTGCAACCTGGTGACAGTTTAGCAGTACTCAAAGAGTACAGCAGGTAAGAAGTTATCTTTAGTGTAGTTTAAAAAGAGAAAGACCTCCATGATTTCCAGAGTGACTTATGGAAGATAATAAATTATCCTTATAACATGGAACAAAGCCACAGCTTGTGAATGCTGGAAAGTAGCATGGGCCAACACAGATGATTGTATTCATGGTATGTGCTGACAATTATGTGAGTAACTTAGAATTTTAAAAATTAATTTTAATTCTAGAAAATTTAATAGTTTGCATGTGTGCTGGTATGTATGTATTTTGTTAACAAACATTACAGCAACGAACATTTCTAACATTTTTCCTTTTTAGTTTCCTAATTAAAATTAAAATGCCAAAATTTTCAATGTAAAAAAGATAATTCATCTATAAGTTGCATTATGAGTTGCATTTATTACCTTTTAAAATTACCATTAAATCAAAATCAACTAATTTTTTTAAGAAAAAAAATCAAGATCCTTTCAGGGAAATTTAATTCAATTTAAGATCCTTTCAGGGAAATATTCAAGTTTATTCAGAACCAGATTTCCTGAATCCAGTGATTTTAGAACAGTTGCATTAAAACTTGATATGTTATTTTCTACAGTACAGAGAAGACTTCAAATTGTATAGATTTTTAAAACCAATTGCAAATTGATCATACCTTTCTGGTGAATGGAATTTGGAAATTCAAGAAGATAATCAATGATAACAAAAATATTTTCACTTTTCACCAGTGTATACATGTGTATCAAGTGCCTTTTTACTAAGCATGCATAGCTGTTTCCTGTAATATTGAGAATATAATGTTGACTTGTAGAATGTTGGCTCATTAGGCCACCTCCAGTTGCCATAATTATGTACATGCTTTTTTGCATTTCAGCTGTTCATAGTATGATTGATTTTATCGTTATGAGAAATATTTAGATAACTGTTACCTGATTTTGCAGAATAAAATGAGTTTTCTTGATTTTATTGCTTGTTTGATGTAAGGGGGGAAATCTGGATGAGATAAGCATATAGCTAAAATATATAAGAGTAATGAGCTAAAATATAAGTTGAGGTTTTATATATTGTGAATCACAATTTGTTTTGGTTTCATGGAGAATTAATGGTTAAGGTATATATGCTTGATTTTAACCAAAATGCAAATGCACTTCTTGACTTTTTGGTTAAAATCAACTGTATATCTTAACGATTACATCACACTGATTCAACTTAACACCGTGGATAGTACAAGTTCCATTAGGATTTAATAGTGTTTTACACAATTTGTATTTGATCCTTGATTGTAATTTGTAAATGGATTGTAAATAAAGAAATATATAATTAAGAAGTTGGACTAGCACCAAGTTCTAGTTCACTTTTAACCACAGAAGTTCACGGGGAAATCTTGGGATAGTCAATCTCTCTAGATCCAACCTACTTCACAGAATTTTATTGTGGGGAAAAGTAAAAAGAAGGGGTGCTATCTATATCTCCTTAATCTCCTAAATGAAAAAGTGGGATAAAACAAATCTAGCAATGATTAAAATGACTCAAATGTTAGAAAAATAAATGAGAGACAGTGTGAAGTTAAAATGTAGGTCTATGGCAGCCTAGACCAAGCAAAAGCTGCCCAAAATCTTTTAGGGCTGCTGTGAAGATTATTTTATTCCAATGTAGTTTGTTCTGTTGGATAAAGTTGCTCAGATGCGCTTGGAATTGGAATGCAGTTGTACAGGTTCTGTGTAAGTTACCTGAGGCATAGTCATGCCCAGTTATCTGGGGAGAGTTCAGATCCATTAACCCTGATGAGCTTTGAGTTTGCCCAACTGGATCTTAGATCCTTATCCCTTTTTATTCCTTAGGGCAAAGGTCCCCAACCTTTTGGGCATCAGGGACCGGTTCTGTGGAGAGAGATTTTCCCGCAGACTGGAGAGGGCATGGTTTTGTGTGCTGCCTGCATCCTGCGGATGGGACTTTGCTTGTTTGTGCAGTCCGGTTGCTGGCATGCCACAACCCAGTACTGGTCTACGGACTGGAGGTTGGGGACCGCTGCCTTAGGGTATTCTGGCATAGGGCAAATGGTTGGGTCCATGTATTTGTGAATGCTTCTTAGCAGGAGGGGATGGTTGCATCTTTGTGGAAAGAAGTGGTTGTCTGCAAGTTTCCATAAGACATTGTCATTAGATCCAGTGAATCTGGACAATTTTGATCCAGTTTCCAACCTTGCTTTTTTAAGGAAGGTTGTTGAGATGTACCTTTAGCAGACTAAGAAAAATATAAAAAATAAAAAGTACAGAGAAAAGAAAGGGGGACAAGGAAAAATATAATAAGACAAAAAATAAGATATCTAAAGAAATTACTTCCCACTTCATCAAGAGTACAATCAATGTATCCATTGATTATATTAATGTTAAACAAGTAAATCAATTTCATATTCTTTTCTTTTATACAGTAACATCATTTTCTCTAAAAATACAATAAAAATATCTTGAAGTCTTTTGTTTCTTTAATGCATCACCATTAAAACTTACTCAATAAAAATGTATTGATGTTTATTCCTTTTAAGTAATGTGCCAAATATTTTTTTTTCATTCTCTCTTTATCTTTACTTAGGAACTCTTTCATAAGTATGATACATCTCTTTTATAAGTTCAAAACCAGAAAGTTGCCCAAGTCATTCTTCTGAGTTGAAATCCACACATCCAAATCACTCTTCTGATTTATTATTTGTCTGTCCCTTTTAGCTATTAAAATATCAGCCAGTTTCATGTGTAAGTCCCATGTAATATTTATGTCACTATCATTCTTGTAGTCTGTCTTTTTAAATTCATATACAAAATAGGCTGATCCTCAATTGTATCCTCCATCTCTCTTTTAAATTCAGTTGTACAGTAGTAGTCAATCTTAACAGAAAGTTCTGAAAACATGGTTGCCAACTATCCTTGAATTCTTCCAAAATTACCTACTTCTCTTCATTCTACATTAGTGGGTCTCTTCTCTTTTAATTACCTGTAGTTTTTTTCTGGTTGCCTCTTGTAACCAGCTTTCAAGGTCTCTTATATTTTTCTCTGAAATTTACATTTTCCTAAAGAATAATTCTTTACATTTAGATACAAAATTTTCATATATACATTTTAATAGGATTTTAAACAAATTGTAGGAAGGATTCTTATAATCAGTTTCTAAATCTTATTTCCAGTCAATCTGACCTGTTAGTCTGCTTATGTTTTGGTATCAGTGTTCTAATGGCCTTTTTGCTGCTTATTTCCAAATTTTTTAAAAAATCTTTAAGTTCTTAAAGGCACATGAAATTTCTTTCACTGAGGAATCACCCAGTATAATGAAACTTTACCTCGATATTTAAAAAGAAATTTGCAAGCCATTTTCAGAAGTGATTGAGAGAGGAAGTGGGTTCCTTTGAAGGTTCTGAACTGCAGCTTGAGCAAAGCTGATTCTCCCACCTCTCAGAACTGTAAACCTTTTTACAGTCTCATCATGAGGAGCATTTGCTTGGAGCACTGTGGGCAATTCCAGGTACTTTCCTGTTTCCAGAGAGGAATTTCAAGGCACCAGCCCATTCCTCAGTTTCTTGTTCGTTGCTTTCCTGGAAACCAATCTCTCGTTGGCTTTCACTGAGCAATTACCAATGATCATGGTATCCTGGGCAGACTCATGGGATTGAGATTGGGATTGGGAGACATGTGTTATGATATTTCTCTTTCCTCCAGGGCCAGTTCCAGTTAATGTTGGTGGAAGAGATCAAGCCTGAGGCCCCTGACTATATTTTTCCCATCCCTATGTAATATCTACATGGAGCCACTGGGCAAGGTCATGAGCAGGAATAGTGTGTGATATAAATATTCTGATGATAGACCTGGCTGTTTCCTAAGGTGTTTGGGTCAGGTGGGCAGATGAATTCTGTTACAGATGTCTTTTTCTCTATTCGTGTGGTTATTGTTTATCTCTGGGCACTCTGGGTTATATATGGTGTGAGTTTTTATCTATATTAATCTTTGTAAGCCTCCAGAATCACTTGTGTGAGATGGTCAGATACATAAATTAATTAAACACAATTAGACTGTTCTGATACAAAATAGTTTAGAAATGGGCTCTTAACTGTCAAGTTTCAATATCAAGCGTATCTACTTCCATTTCAGCAGTTTGTCATAATCCAAAGCATCTTTTGTCTAACATTTATAAAGCACAAAGCACTAACCTCTTGTGGAGTCTGTTTCCTAATTTGGATAACATTGAACAATTAAAATTGCATTGGCAACAAGACAAGACATTTTATTTATAGATCAGCTCAAAAACAGAAAACAAAATGTGAGATAGCAGATAAAAACCATAGTATAAGCCAGTAATTATAAAACGGTGTACTCAAGATATGACACATTTTACAAATACTGCAGTAAAACAACTCAACCATTTAGCTCCCAATTAGCTTCTGAATACAACTCAAAGTGCTTATTAAAAACTTCAGTGAAATCTGTCCAGTCCATAAATTCAAGCAGAGAAAATGCTTAAGGACCTGTTCCATGATAACTAAAGGAAACAGTGGCCCCAAAGCAACCTGTCTCCATAGAAGCCCCTTGTTTTGAAAACTTTGTTTCCAGAGTTGTATCAGGTATCATTAGAATCATTAAAGTAATCTTATTTCAGTGATGGGATGGCTCAGCGGTTAAAGACTCTGAGCTTGTCATCTGGAAAGCTGACAGCTTGGGTTAGAGATCTGAACACTGCGTGATGGGGTGAGCTCCCATTACTTGCCCCAGGTCCTGCAAACCTAACAGTTCAAAAGCATGCAAATGTGAGTAGATAAATAGATACACTTAAATGGGAAGATAACAGTGTTATGTGCGCCTTGGTGTGACCATGGAAATGTCTTTGGACAATGTTGGCTCCCTTGGCTAAGAAATAGAGATGACCACTGCCCTCTAGAGACACACACAACAGGAGAAAGCTTTACCTTTATTTCAGTGATGACTAATTCTTAGTTGTCTGTTGCACTCTTTGATACTGGGCTGTATTCCTTTATTCTCTTGATGTTGACTCATATTTCTTTTATTTTTAACTGGTAAACTTCCCAGAGTTTTTAGAGGTTTTTTTAAATAAGGGTCTGAGACAGACATGTCAAACACAAGGCCCGCGGGCCAGAAGCGGCCTACTTCACATATCCGGCTTGATGGGCTCTGGGGGAGGGGTTTTGGCAGGCAGAGGGGCACTCTCCTTACAGCACTGAGAGGCTGAGCCAGGCAGCACGAATCCAAAAAGAAGCACGAGGCTGCCCAGTTCCAGCCTGCCCGATTTTGGCAGGCAACGGGGTGCTCTCCTCACAATGCCAAGAGCTGAGTTGGGTGGCATGAATCTGATGACAAGTGCAATGCTGCCTAGCCCCCAGGCTGCCCAGTTTCAGCAGGCAACAAGGTACAAAGCTGATGAATTTCGCACCGCCTGGCTCAACCTCTCAGCACTGTGAGAGCACCCCGCTGCCTGCTGAAACCGGGCAGGCTGGGGGCTGGGCGGCATTTTGCTTCTTTTTGGATTTGCGCCGCCTGGTTCATCCTCTTGGTGCTGTGAGGAAAGCACCTATTGCCTGCTGAAAACCGGGCAGGCTAGGGGCTGGGCAGCATCGTGCTTCTTTTTGGATTTGCACCACCCAGCTCAGCCTCTCGATGCTGTGAGGAGAGCGCCTCACTGCCTGCTGAGACCGGGCAGGCTAGGGTCTGGGCGGCGTCACGCAGGTAATGTTGACTCTCACACTACTCATACCATTCCCTTTCCCAGAGCCTACCAAGCCAGATATGTGAAGTAGGTGAGGGCTATGTGCTGGCATTTCTTCATTCCTCACAAAGGGTGACACCTCTCCAACTGCGTTTCTTGCCTGTTTTTCTCCCCCCTCATCTCAAATATTTTCCCACCACTCTGTACTTAGGAAGGAAGGAAAGAAGGAGAGGGAGGGTCTGAAGGAAATCCTGTCTTAGTCCTCCCCTGCTGCCCTTTCACCATCCCCTTGCCCCCTCCTCCTGGCCTACCCTGGGGGGTCTTCCATCCTATTGCTAAGGAAGCTTTGGATACAAAGCCGGGTCTCCTCCCATGGAAAGGGAATGGGCCTCCGTCTGATTTTGCCCTCGTACCCGTCATGAGCAACCTGGCTAAGGAGAGCAAGCACAGCAGCAGCAGCCTTGAGGTAAGTGCAGCTGGGCGCCCCCTTGGAGAAGTGGGATTGGGCTTGGTGCTGCGGGTGCTCGAGGGCCAGGCTGGGTGTTTGACTTCTGCTGTCCAGGGCTCCGGGCAGCTCACACCACCATCCAGCCCCCCCCCCGCAGGGCCTGAGAGGAACAGTGAAGCTCCTCCAGTGGACCATGCCTTGGTGCTTGCCCTGGTCCCTTCTGTCAGAGACCCTTAGATCTGTCCCACTCCTGCCCAGGCCCCCACAGGCACCCTTGAAGCGAACGATGTTGAGCTGGCCACGCCCACCCAGTGGGCCACATCCACACCCACCCAGTAGGCTGCACCCACCCTGGCCACACCCACCCGGCCCCCTGAGAGAAACCACAATGCTGATGTGGCCCTCAATGAAATTGAGTTTGATACCCTTGGTCTAAGAGAAGAATGTTTCCATTGAATTTTACTGTTTTCCATGCCATATGAACAAAGTTAGTTTTTAACTCTTAATAATTAAAGGTAAAAATATTATATAAGGGCCAAGGGGAATGCTCTTGTCTGTAGTCAGAATGTAAAGATGATGTGATGAAATGTGTGCATCACCTTGGTAAGAAAGGGGAAAAGATGCTACTGGAAACAATCAAGGAAGCCCCATTGAGAAGGATCTGCCCTAACTGGTTCAAACGGTTAAAAGTGGTAACAGGATTTGTATCTTCAGACTTGCAAGATTGATGTCAGATAAACCAAATGGGAAACACCACTATCGTAGTGTTACCCCAAAAATAAGACCAGGTCTTATTTTAAGTGCCGGCGGAACACGCCTTCAGATGAGGAAGACAGTGGCGTGGGCAGGCGGGGGAAGTTAAATGGCATGACCAAAAAATCCCTGATCTCAAACCACATTGATAATAAATAACACTAATTTGATTGGGAATGAACAAAAATCATTGGGCATGCCAACACCCGCCACACACATGAATTTATTGAGGCCCCAGTAGTCTACCAAAGGAGCAATTAACAAGCATATTGAAGTATGTAGATGCAGATGTATTTCATAGATTATGTTGACCTTATTCAATAAGTAGATACCCACCACAGCTATTGCACTCTAGGGCAGGAATGTCAAACTCAATTTCATTGAGGCCGTATCAGCATTGTGGTTACCCTCGGGGCAGGTGGGTGTGGCTGACTGGGTGGGCGTGGCCATGTGGGCGTGGCTGGCTCAACATCACTCACATAGCGGGGGGTGATTGAGGGGCTGGGCAGGGGTGTGGGTGAGATCCAGGGGTCTCCGTCAGAGGGGGATGGGACTGGGACATTTGCTGGGGCGTGGACCTTGCCATCCCTCTCGGGCCACGGGGGGCCCTGGACTGTGGTGCGGACTGCCCGAAGCCCTGGGCAGTGAAGGGTAAGCACACAGCCCAACCCTCAAACTCCAAAGCACTGGACCCCATGCCCAGCCCCCCAAGATGGTGCCCAGCTGCTCTTATCTCCTTGAGGCTGCTGCTGTGCTGCTCTGCTCAATCTCCTTGGCCAGATTCCTCAGGAAGGCAAAGTGTGCGGGTCAGAGGGAGGCCTACTCCCTTTCCATGCAAGGAGACCTGGCTTTGTAATCAAAGTATGCTCAGGAATAGGTTGGGAGACCACCAGGAGAGGTCAGGAGGATGGGGCAAGGGGATGGCAAAAAGGCAGCAGAATTGCTGGTGGCCAAGTGCTAAGGAAGGACTTCCCTCAGACCCTCCCCACCTCATTCCCATCTCCTTCCCTTCCTTTTCCCTCCCTCCTTCCTTGCCCCCCTGCTTCTCATTCCCATCTCCTTCCTTCCTTCCTTCCTTCCTTCCTTCCTTCCTTCCTTCTTTCCTTCCTTCCTGTTTCCCTCCCTCCTTCACATTCCTATCTCCTTCCTTCCTCCTTCCCTTTCTCCATTTATTTTATTTATTTTATTTTATGAGACTTATATACCGCTTTAAGTGCAAGCACTCTCTAAGCAGTGTACACCAGTAAGCAATGTGTATATATATATATATATATATATATATATATATATATATATATATATATATATATATATATTTACATTGCCCCCAACAATCTGGGTCCTCATTTTACCTATCTCGGAAGGATGGAAGGCTGAGTCAGGAAGGGACGAGGGGAGGGGGAGACGTTGGCAGAGGTGCTGGTGGCCATGCTGCTGAAGGCTGTGGATTTCCCATGCAGGGGTGGGGGTGGTCCCGGTGAAAGAGAAGTGCCGGCAAGCGAACCATGGAGGCACTGGTGCAGTGGCAGGCGAGGTGCCAATCTACAACTTTGGGGCTGTGTTCTGAGCACTTCCCTTTCATCGAGATGCCAGGCCCCACAGCTCACCACCTGCGCATACACCAGGGGTGATGCCAAGGCGGCAGGTGCAGCCCCGCGGATCTAAGACTGACTGCATTTCAGATGGCTGCCTCAAAGTTGTAAATTGACACCATGCCCACCACCAGCATCTCCATGACTTGCTCCCTGGCCCAGCCTCACAGCCTGTGATCACTTCCCTTTCACCCAGGATACCAGGACCCGCAGCTCACTGCATTCTGTACGCAGCCCGGGGGTGGGGCTGAGGCAGCAGGAGCTGCCACTCGCTGTCTCCAGGGTGGCCCTACAGATCTAAAACTGACCATGTTTTGGATCACCGCTCCAAAGTTATAGATTGGTGCCTGGTTGGCCTGGGCCGGGTTTGAGGCAACGGGGGCCAGTCCCTCACTGTCTCAAGGCAGCCCCTCGGGTCATGTCTCAAGGCAGCCCCTCGGGTCACAGCTATCCATATTGCGGGCCGGATGTGACCCGTGGGCCTTGAGTTTAACATATCTGCTCTAGAGAGACTAAAAGTATGGGCATTTGGTTGATATATAAAGCATGAAAAGTTATCATACTATTGGCACTCATACAGGATGGAGGAAAGAAAGGTGGATTTCAAACTGTTGCAAAGAAATAGTATTTCATTTTATAAGAAATATCCATTGTGTTTTGACTATAGGATTTATTCAAGGCATTGAAACAGATGCCACGTTCTTGAACAAAAATTACATAAAATAATATACTTCTCATAATACTGAATGATGTTCCAAATATCCTAGAAAATATAAATTATAAAATATAGATTATTGCTAAAACAGATAAAAGGTCACACAATTCATTACAAAATACTATATCTTCTGAGGCCAACACTGAATTATTTTACCTTTCTTGTTTTTCTCCTCTGTTTTTGCTCTACCCTTACAAAACATAGAAAATTATTCAGTCATATTTTAAGGATATTTTTGATTATATCTTATACATAAAGATATTTTATAATAATTTATAATATAAGCATTACAAGATTAGTATCTTATAAAAAAATGCAAAAAGATTTGTTAATAAAACAGATGCCACATTCTTGAACAAAAACTACATAAAATATATACTTCTCATAATATTAAATGATGTTCCAAATATCCTAGAAAATATAAATCATAGATTGTTGCTAAAACAGATAAAAAGTCACACTATTCATTACAAAATACTATAATTAGCATGCAAAGGTCTGAAAAATTGGAGAGGTTAGCAAATGAAGGTAACTTCAGCTGAATTAGAGCACTTTCTTCTGTTTTGACTGGCACAAGCCTTCCAAATGTCTACTACCAGGTCCTTTTAAATAGAGATGTCAGAGGCTGAATTCAGAATACTTATTATTCAAGGCATGATTTCTAGTGTTTAAACAATGGTTTTCATTATTTTTCAAAGATCAATAACAAATAAAAAAGTGGGGAATCAGGTTTAGCACAACTGTCATGTCATGGAACTATGTGCAAGAGTTTTATTTAAAAGATACTTAAAAAATATAAGAGCCTGAAAGGAGAGGAAAATAAAAAAAAATTAAGTAAACACAGAAACTAATTGTTCTTTTATAGGTACATCAATGGGTTTTATTTAAAGAAGGAAATGATATCCTCATTGTTATAATTATTAATTGTAAACTGGACAGCCAGTTTGTTCTTGTACTCAAAATATCAGGCTAGAAACCAGGAGACAACGAATTCCTCCAGTAGTCCCTTAGACATGAAGCCAGCTATCTTAAAATCTAGGTCAGTGGTGGCAAACCTATGGCATGGGTGCCAGAGGCGGCACTCAGAGCCCTCTCTGTGGGCACGTGCGCCGTCACCTCAGTCCTAGACCTTCAGCTGGGTTTTATAAAATCTTTTCGCTTTAGGCCTCCGCTGCCATGTGCAAAAAAAAAAAAAGGTTCAATCAGTCAATTTCAATTCTCGCGGGGGAAAAAACGATCTTGCAAAGTTGGAATTGATTGATTGAACTTTTTAGTCCCACCCAGTCTGCCGTTATCACCGCAGCCATACCCAGCCAATGGGCCACACCCACCTGGTACTCGACGATGCGTAAGTGGGTTTTGTGTTGCAGTTTGGGCACTCAGTCTCTAAAAGGTTCGCCATCACTGATCTAGGTAAATAAGAATCTCTTGGTTGTCAGATCTGTATATTGTAGCCAAACAGATGTGAATCAATCACACCATTTAATGATTACTTCTTCTGAAGATGAAGTTTCTTCACACAGGAATTAATCCAATATGTCTTTGCTTTGGCTTCCAGATCATTCTCTCTCTCTGCTGTGGGCAACTATCCATTTTTATCCAGAATCAACAGATATCCTTCAAATGCCAACATTGGTCTTTCAATGAAGCTTTTAGTACTGCTGTTAAATAACCTTGCAACATTGTCCAGTTATCAGATATTGTATGCAGGTTATATTGAAATCAATCACTCAAAAACATATCAATGTATATAACTTCTGAACTGAGTTCTAAAAAGATTGCAGGAAATTTTAGTTTGTTACAGGAATGTGGGTATCACCAGCTGCTTGGCAGATGATGGCTCGTCGTGGCATAATAGCATGGCTCTCTCGAATAGTAGTTATACTTGTGTTCTTCTGCTGTGCAGCATCTGTGTTCTACATGTTGACCTGCACACCAAGAGGTACCCATCAGCAACCTGCATTCTTCAGAGTTAACAGCCCAACAGGAAAAGAGGAATATCAGGCAATCCTACAAAAAGGAGAAGAATATTATTGGGACCATATTAACAGCCTGAAAAAACAAATTGCTGAGCTGAAAGATAAGCTTCAGGAAAGGAGCGAACCACTGAAGAACATGCAAGGTCAAGATACTGATGCACAGGAGGTTAGATTAGACCTAGGAAACTCTGAGAAATCCCAGAAAACCCTGCTGCAGTTCCTCCATTCCCAAATTGACAAAGCAGAAATACTTACTGGCATCAAGCTACCAACTGAATATGCTGCATTGCCCTTTGAGAGCTTCACTCAACAAAAAGTTTATCAGCTGGAGATGGGACTTTTACGTCATCCTGAGGAAACGCCTGTGCGCAAGGACAAGAGGGATGACTTGGCAGAAGCTATTGAGTCAGGGCTGGAGATTTTAAATAGGCCAAAGAGTAACAGTAATATAAATCATCGAATATACTCCATCTCTGACTTCATAGAAGGTGTGTTTTTTGGGAAGTCACTTAAGAATGAATGAAAAAATTATGGGTGGAGATGTCTTAAATGAAGATAAGGTTGCTGCATGTATTTCCATCCTCAAAAGACTGTTCATAATTTTTTGCTAGTGTTACATGTTTTAATAAGCCACTGAGAGCAGTAGATAATTTGTAGTAATACATGATTTCCAATAAGGAATTCATAAGATAATATATTATAAATGCCTACTGCTAAAATTAAAGAAATAAAGTCAGGGGGATTATATATATATATATATATATATATATATATATATATATATATATATATATATATATATATATATATATATTACTTCTTTAGAAATTCTAGCTAATAATTGCCTTCTCTTTTCTAATAGGCATTCGCCGTACTGAAAGAGATAAAGGCACTCTATATGAGTTGATATTCAAAGGAAGCAAAAAATATGAATTCAAGCGCATTGTTCTTTTCAGACCATTTGGTCCCATCATGAATGTCGCAAATGAAAACCTCAATATGGCCCACACTCTTATTAATATCATAGTGCCACTGGCAAAAAGGGCCAGCAAATTTCAGCAGTTTATGCACAATTTCAGGTTGGTATTATTGCACTCTTATGGCAGATGAGAAGTTGTAGGGCAGTGTACCTAAACTTTGTGTTTTGAAGATTTATTTTGTAATGTTAGGTTAAAAAAAGAATATTAATTTGAAATATTTATCTATGATGTAGATAAGAGTAGACAACAACGTGATGGTGCATAATCAGCCAATAATATTTCTTGTAGCAAATTATATTATTGGTTAATATAATAGTCTTAGTGTGAAATATGATCTCAAACTTTATCACCCAGAATTATTTGTTATGGCTAAGTAAACTATGATTAGGAAAATTTGTGAAAACAAAATGTCTGAGTCAGTGGAACTGCTATTCCTATCAAACCAGTGGAAAATATTCAGGCTATTGGTGAATAAAGTTGCTCAGATATGCTCTGATTTGAACTCTGGCTAGGCAAATCTTTCCAAGATGGCTAGAACCTGATTTGTGGTCTGTTCTGAGATGGAAGTTTGAACCAATGACTCTTGAGGAAGTAGACAAGATTCTCTGCTCATCTGGACCAGATTCCCTCTTGAAAGTAGCCAGGAAGATAACCTATTGGTCTCTTTGAGCAAGGTGGTGGCCATCCTTGGATCCAATCATTTTAGATAATTATTCCCATTTTTCCTTTTTTTCAGGGAACATTGTTGAGAAGATAGTCAGTCTGCAGTTAATGAGAACCCTGGAAGAAGCAGATTATTAAGACCCATTCTGGCCAGGTTCAAGCAGAAATTCAGTACAGAGACAGCATTAGTTGTACTTGTGGATAATCTGTGATAGCGTCAGGATGGAGGTGGCACATCTATCCATTCAGGAGATGATGAAAGAATTGTATTTGCAGATTTGCAAGATCTGATTAATGTAACTGAACAATAGATAGAATGAACTTATCTGGTTGTGTTTCCTGTCTCCTCTACCTGATAAAGTTGATATTACTATAATTCTCTTGCTGTCTCCTTTACAGCCAAAGAAACTAGAGATGATTCCTTCTGAGCCTCTTCCTCCACCCGCTATCCAGCTGCAGGCTATGTTATTTCTTACGTTACCATTCCCTGGGCAGCATGCCTTCACCCTGTCTCCCCACATACCATGCACTGGGTGCCAGTTTGCTTCTGAGTGCAATTCAAGATGCTGATTTATTCTATAAAGCCCTACGTGACATAGAGATCGATTACTTGGTTACTTCAGGGAATCACCCATATCCTGTGGTGTTTGCCTGGAAGGTTCATTCAAACAGGACTGTCACACTCCAGATTCCTTTAATCAAGCAATGCCATCTGTCGGGACCCCACAATCCTGCTTTCTTTGTCATACAGTATGTCCTCTGGAATGAGGTTCTTCCTGATATATGTATGGCTCCCACCATGATGACATTCTACAGGTTTTTAAAATCTGGGTCTTCTCCTAGGTTTTGAGCTCGGGTGTTTGGTACCTCTTATTACATATTGGATATGTTGTGTTGACTGGAACTGCCATCTCTTTATTGCTATGCTTTCATCTGAATTGTATATTTGTTATTTTGTGTTATTCTGTTGTTTATGCTCTCAGCCTCCCAGAGTCAATTGAAACTAGGCGTATCAAATTGGAAATAAGAAATAAATAAACCATCAAGGAGAGACACTGTGCATTCCAAAGTGCTGTTAGCCAGTTCTTTGTCTGATTTGTGTAATGTGATTTGTTTGGTTTGGCTTAATATGTTATGTGAATTCAACTCATTGTAATTTGGTGGCTATGATATATGGCTTAGTACAATTTGCCAGCCCAGTCACTTGTGCCTTATTGAACAAATTATATCTATTTTTTTAAGAAAATGTTATTGATTTTCATTTAAATATTTGAAAAGGAACATGGCGGCTGAGTTGGTCAATAATTCAATAACATACAAATATCTTTAGTACAGATCACAAACTATTACATTAAATATTTCCTCTCTTTTCACCTTGGTATTTACTGTCTCATATTTAAATTAATACAATTCTTAATATATCAATTAAATAAAAATAACTTTCTTACATTTATCAATAATTTTTAGTTTATACATATCCTAGTTATTTTAACATTCAATCTTTTTAGACAATCAATGTTCTGGTTAGTTTTTCCCAATTTTTAGTTTCCCATTAATATTTAAATTTAACGTTTAATATTTATAATTTCCAAGTTTTAAATAATCCCAATTCTCTTTATCACAATCCATCACAAGATCTAATGTTCAGGATACATGTCTTATCTGTTTGAATTCTCACCATCTTACATCAACTGATTAATAATACAATATAATATTCTTATTTTCTGGTAATTTCCAAATATCTTGAATTTAGCAACCAAAATTTCTCTTATTTCAACATTTAATACTTCCTCTCTTTTTCTCTTAATATCTACTATCTCATTTTTAAGCTAGTAATTTTTATTATTACTGCTAAGTAAAAACATATGTATTACATTCATCAATAAATTTTTATCATATATATTGTATATGTGTATATATGTGTGCGTGTGTGTGTGTGTGTGTATTTTTTACCTTAACATTTAACCTTTATAAGCAAATCAGTATTCAAATTTAACTGTTAATATTTATACGTCCAAGTTTTAAAAGACCAAAGTTCTCTTTATCTCAACTCATAACAATATCTAGTATTCAAAATACACATCTTATCTATTTGAGTATATTCTATTTTAATTCTGACTAATAAGTCAAAACTCCAATTTTGTTCAGTCTTATTCTAGCTTTCTTTCTTTGCCAAATCATGTTCCATGTCTGTGTTTTTGAGTCATCAAATAAATCTCCGTTGTTATGTATATTATTTAACATAGAAAAAACATCTGGTTGCTATTTTTTTGAGAGGACTAACAAATTGTCTCTCTATTTTTCCATCTCGACATAGTTGTCTTGAACTGTTTATCTTCTCTTGAGTCTGTTTTTCTTCTTGATCCTCACGTTTCTTCTGATTTATGTAGGAAGTCTTTTCCCTTTTCCATATTGTCAGTTCCTTTTCTGGGTTTTCCATTGACTGTATTTGTTGAACAGTTGAATCCTCTGTCATAATATTTAATTGTTCCACTATATTCTGTGTAGTTGATTTTTTAGTTGTAATCAAAGTTTGAGTTCGTATATCTGGGCTGACATCTTGTTCTTTTCTGTAACCTCTTATTTCATCAGTAGCTGTAAGAATAGTTTGGTGAATTTCTTTCAACATGAAGAGAATCTGTTCCTGATCTTCATCAGTATTCTCTTAGTAGTGTATTAGGTTAAAAGCTTTACAATCAGAGAATGCAAAAAAAAAATTTTTGTCACTGAGTATAGAACACAGCTGGGCTTCTCACAGTTGATGTCTCAAGGTTATAAGTCTTTTTTTTATTAAAAGTTTTTAAAAATTTTACACAATATATCCCAAATCCCTCCCACCCCTCCCCTCCCTCCCCCACTTCCCAGAGCTGGTGACAGGGTTGCAAATAAACAAACATAATCTAACTAACATTACCCAACTATACTATCAAACAATCCATAACATATTTTAACTGCTTTTCAAGATAAATATTAACAAATTAAAAACAAAAATAAAATATAATTAAACCATAATACTAAAAATAATACAAATTCAACCATATTAAACTATTAATAATAATCTAAAATTTACTCATAAGCAAGACAATACTTTTTAGTCTCATATTTCTTTTGAATATAATCAATCCATCTTCTCCAAACTGAAATATATTTTTCTTGTGAATGGTCCTTTAAATAAGCGGAGATTTTTGCCATTTCTGCTAAATTAGGCACCTTAAATATCCATTCTTCCATAGTAGGCAAAATATTTTTCTTCCAACATTGCCCCACCAGTAATCTTGCAGCTGTTATAAGATTCAACATCAAATTAATTTCTTTAATATCAAAATCTACAATAACACCCAACAAAAATAATTGCGGTGTGAACTTTATCTTTCTCTTAAAAAGCTTTTGAATATTCCACCAAATCTTAATCCAAAAAGCTTTTATATCTTTACAGGTCCACCAAATATGAAAATAGGTTGCATCTAAGCTTCCACATCTCCAACATTTGGGCTGTGAATTAGGATACATGCAGGACAGCTTTTGAGGATCCAAATGCCACCTATAAAACATTTTATAAAAGTTTTCTCTTAAATTTTGAGCTTGAGTAAATTTTACATTTCTAACCCAAATTATCTCCCATGTATCCAATAGAACCGGCTCTTGAATATTCTGAGCCCATTTTACCATACAATCTTTAACTAACTCCGTTTCAGAGTCCAATTCTATTAAAACATTATAAATTATTTTTATATGGGCTCGAGTTTGATCTATTTTACCAAATTCACATCCTCTAAAGTAATACCAACCTTTTGATCTATACTCCACCTCACTAACAATTGATTATACTGAAACCAAGAGTGTACAATATTTTCTTGCTTCAGCTCAACTAAAGACTTAAATTGCCAATTCTGCCCTACCAAACTAAGTAATTCCTTTCAAGGTTATATACATATACTGGAAGCTAACCTGACGATGCTGGCAGTTGCCGGCGAAAGCTTGGTATTTTAACTTATTAAAACTTTTTATAGTTTTATATTTCCTGGTGTTCTTACATTTTTGCTAGTTAAACATATATATATGTAGGTCTTTGGTTGTTCGGGTTTTCTCCTGCGTAAAATTGGAAGTGTCTTGGCAACGTTTTGACGAAGTCCCATTTGTCATCTTCAGGCTGGTGTTTTCAGCTTCGTGCTTCAAGGAGCTGAAAACACCAGCCTGAAGATGACGAATGGGACTTCGTCGAAACATCGCCAAGACACTTCCAATTTTATGCAGGAGAAAATCCCAACAACCAAAGACCTACATACAAACACCCATGAAAACCTCAGAAAATATATATATATATATATATATATATATATATATATATATATATATATATATATATATATATATATATATATGTAGGTCTTTGGTTGTTCGGGTTTTCTCCCGCGTAAAATTGGAAGTGTCTTGGCGACGTTTCGACGAAGTCCCATTCGTCATCTTCAGGCTGGTGTTTTCAGCTTCGTGCTTTGAGCAGCAATGTGTGGTCTTAGCTGTTTCTTCCTTTTAACTGCCAGTGGGGGTATGAACTGATTGGGTGGGAGCTTGGCTGTGTTCTGATTGGGTGGAGGTGTGTTCTGAATGGTTAGGGGCTTGGCTGTGCTCTGATTGGCTGGGGGAGTGTTCTGTTTGGTTGTGCTCAGGTTAGTCTGAGTTGCAGAGGGGTTTAAGATTTTGGGCTGCCTTGCTATTTTTTGGCTTCGCGTTCGTGGTCGTGCCTCCTCTTCATGGAGGGTGTCAGTTTGCTTCATGTATGGATTGGAGGGGTTTAAAGTGGCTAATGATGCAGCTGTGGTCTGGCTTCTGGTTTGTGGTCGTGCCTCATCATCGGTGTGGCTTTGGGTTTGTTTTTTGCGTGGATGTGTGGTGGTGACATCCTGTGTGGTTTTTGTGAGTGTGGGTCTGGTATCATTTTTTGTGTTAGGGAGTCGTTTGTCAATAAGGGCGGGTTTCCAAATGGCTGGTAGGCGGGAGGTATCATCTTGCTTGTTCATGCTGTGTGGGCGTTTTTCTATCTCGATGGCTTCTCTGATTATTCTGTTATTAAAATGTTCACTTTTGGCAATGGTTCTGGTATTTTTAAAGTCAATTTCATGTCCTGTGGCTTTAAGGTGTTGGACCAGGGAAGATGTTGGTTCCTCTTTTTTGACTGAGTTCTTATGTTCTTCAATGCGTGCACTTATTCTTCTGTTGGTTTGTCCGATGTATGTGGTGGGACAAGTGGTGCATGGGATTTCGTATACTCCTTGATTTTCTAATTCAATTTTATCTTTGGGGTTTCTAAGGATGGTGGATATTTTTCTGTTTGTGCAGAATGCTGTTTTGATGTTGTGTTTATGGAGGATCTTACTGATTCTGTCTGTGGTGCCTTTTATGTATGGGAGGAGGGCTTTGCCGTTTTCTTGTTCTTTGTCTTGGATTTTAGTGGGGGTTTCTTTTTGGATTAGGTTTGTAATCTTATTTCTATGGAATCCATTGGATGTTAGTACATTGGTGAGAGTGTGTAGTTCGGTTTTTAGGTGTTGTTCGTCAGCTAAGCGTTTTGTTCTGGAGATGAGTGTCTTGGCTACAGAGTTGATCTGTGCTGGGTGGTGGTGTGAGAGAGCGTGCAGATAGCGGTTTGTGTGTGTTTTCTTCTGGTAGATGGTGTGTCCTAGGGAGCCATTGGATTTCTTGTAGACTAAGACATCCAGGAAGGGAAGTTGGTTGTTAGCTTCTGTTTCCATGGTGAACTGTATTTTGGGGTGTAGGCTGTTGAGGTGTGTGAGGAAGTTGTCCAGTTTTTCTTTCCATGTGGCCAGATTATGAAGGTGTCATCTACGTATCTGAGCCAGAGTTTGGGTTTGTGATCCGATTTTTCTAGAGCTTGGGTTTCAAAGTGTTCCATGTAGAGGTTGGCAATGACAGGTGAGAGGGGTGATCCCATGGGTGCTCCTTCTGTTTGTTTGTATTTTTGTCCATTATAGATGAAGTATGTGTTGGATAGGCAGTGGTTGGTCAGATCTAAGATGTGTTTGGGGGGGTTATATTTGTTTTGAATAGCTGTCAAGGCTTCTTTGATAGGCACTTGGGTGAAGAGGGATATGACATCGAAGCTCACTAGTAGGTCGCTGGGCTGTAAGTTTTGTTTCTTTATGATCTCTATAAACTGGAATGAGTTTTTTAGAGGTGATGGATTCTGCATAGGGCTGTAGTTGTTTGGCGAGAAATTTGGCTAGGTTTTGTAGAGGTGAGCCTATGGAGCTGACTATAGGTCTGAGTGGGGTTCCTTCTTTGTGTATCTTGGGGAGACCATAGAGTTTGGGGCATCTGGATGATTTCTCTCTGGGAATGATTCTTTGCTGGATCTCTTCGCTAATGGGGCAGGCTTTTATTTTGGATCTGGTGGTTTTTTCCAGGTAGGTGGTGAGATCTGTATTTAGGGGTTTGTATGTGGAGTCTTGGAGTAGGTTGGTTAATTTGGTTTGGTAGTCAGATGTGTTCATAACCACCGTGGCGTTGCCCTTGTCTGCTGGTAGGATTATTATGCTGGTGTCTTCTTTCAGGTTACGTAGTGCTGTCTGTTCCTCTTTGGGTAAGTTGCTTTTGGGTGGCTTGCTGGTGCAGAGGATGTTGGTGATTTCGAGTCTGATTCTGTTGGCGTCGTCGGGGTTGATTTTAGTCAGGCTGGTTTCAACTCCACATATAATGGTTTCAGTGGGGATGTGTTTGGGAGCGACTGCAAAGTTGAATCCTTTGGAAAGGACATTGGTTTCGGCTTTGGTGAGGATCCTATCTGAGATGTTATGCACTGTTTGTTTCATGTGTGGCTGTGAGGGAGGAGGGGTTTGTTTCTGGCGTTCTTGTAGTCTTCGGAGTTTGTTGGTGTGTGTATCTGTCTTGAGGGTGGTCTGTGTTTCGGCTCTCCAGACGGCGAGTTGTTTGCATTTGTCCCAAAGTGCGGGGTGGATCTTGTTGCTGAGTTTGAGGTGGAGTGTGAGGAGATCTTTGTTAATTCGGTCTAAGAGGAATCTTTTTGTGTGACGTTCATTTCTGATTAGGGCCAATTCTGTTCTTTTCAGGATCCGTTTGGTGGCTGCAGAGTTGGAGTAGAATTTCAGTTGGAAACATGTGGAGATTAGATTTTGATCTCGGCAGTTGCGTAGGAATGCGAGGTCGCATAAAATGGAAGCTCTTTGGACTTCAAGTTTTTCATAGGTCCTGGTCAGATGGTGAATTTCCTCCCCGTAGAGGTTCGATATTTGTTTTCTGAGGTTTTCGCGGGTATTTGTATGTAGGTCTTTGGTTGTTCGGGTTTTCTCCCACGTAAAATTGGAAGTGTCTTGGCGACGTGTCGACGAAGTCCCATTCGTCATCTTCAGGCTGGTGCTTTCAGCTTCGTGCTTTGAGCAGCAATGTGTGGTCTTAGCTGTTTATTCCTTTTAACTGCCAGTGGGGGTATGAACTGATTGGGTGGGAGCTTGGCTGTGTTCTGATTGGGTGGAGGTGTGTTCTGAATGGTTAGGGGCTTGGCTGTGCTCTGATTGGCTGGGGGAGTGTTCTGTTTGGTTGTGCTCAGGTTAGTCTGAGTTGCAGAGGGGTTTAAGATTTTGGGCTGCCTTGCTATTTTCTGGCTTCGCGTTCGTGGTCGTGTCTCCTCTTCATGGAGGGTGTCAGTTTGCTTCATGTATGGATTGGAGGGGTTTAAAGTGGCTAATGATGCAGCTGTGGTCTGGCTTCTGGTTTGTGGTCGTGCCTCATCATCGGTGTGGCTTTGGGTTTGTTTTTTGCGTGGATGTGTGGTGGTGACATCCTGTGTGGTTTTTGTGAGTGTGGGTCTGGTATCATTTTTTGTGTTAGGGAGTCGTTTGTCAATAAGGGCGGGTTTCCAAATGGCTGGTAGGCGGGAGGTATCATCTCGCTTGTTCATGCTGTGTGGGCGTTTTTCTATCTCGATGGCTTCTCTGATTATTCTGTTATTAAAATGTTCACTTTTGGCAATGGTTCTGGTATTTTTAAAGTCAATTTCATGTCCTGTGGCTTTAAGGTGTTGGACCAGGGAAGATGTTGGTTCCTCTTTTTTGATTGAGTTCTTATGTTCTTCAATGCGTGCACTTATTCTTCTGTTGGTTTGTCCGATGTATGTGGTGGGACAAGTGGTGCATGGGATTTCGTATACTCCTTGATTTTCTAATTCAATTTTATCTTTGGGGTTTCTAAGGATGGTGGATATTTTTCTGTTTGTGCAGAATGCTGTTTTGATGTTGTGTTTATGGAGGATCTTACTGATTCTGTCTGTGGTGCCTTTTATGTATGGGAGGAGGGCTTTGCCATTTTCTTGTTCTTTGTCTTGGATTTTAGTGGGGGTTTCTTTTTGGATTAGGTTTGTAATCTTATTTCTATGGAATCCATTGGATGTTAGTACATTGGTGAGAGTGTGTAGTTCGGGTTTTAGGTGTTGTTCGTCAGCTAAGCGTTTTGTTCTGGAGATGAGTGTCTTGGCTACAGAGTTGATCTGTGCTGGGTGGTGGTGTGAGAGAGCGTGCAGATAGCGGTTTGTGTGTGTTTTCTTCTGGTAGATGGTGTGTCCTAGGGAGCCATTGGATTTCTTGTAGACTAAGACATCGAGGAAGGGAAGTTGGTTGTTAGCTTCTGTTTCCATGGTGAACTGTATTTTGGGGTGTAGGCTGTTGAGGTGTGTGAGCACAACCAAACAGAACACTCCCCCAGCCAATCAGAGCACAGCCAACCCCCCAGCCAATCAGAGCACAGCCAACCCCCCAGCCAATCAGAGCACAGCCAAGCCCCTAACCAATCAGAACACACCTCCACCCAATCAGAACACAGCCAAGCTCCCACCCAATCAGTTCATACCCCCACTGGCCGTTAAAAGGAAGAAACAGCTAATACCACACATTGCTGCTCGAAGCACGAAGCTGAAAACACCAGCCTGAAGATGACGAATGGGACTTCGTCGAAACGTCGCCAAGACACTTCCAATTTTACGCGGGAGAAAACCGAACAACCAAAGACCTACATACAAACACCCACGAAAACCTCAGAAAACAAATATATATATATATATATATATATATATATATATATATATATATATATATATATGTATGTATGTATGTATGTATGTATGATTTAAGAGAGATAGATCTCATCCAGTCTCATCCGCACTGCTTTATAGTTGCCTGGTGGTAAATGTGACTTCGGCTGTCTGCAGCCTAGTGACGAACCATATTTCTATAGCCAGTCTTTCATCCACTGGTTTGGAGGGCTGCCCCAGATTGAGCGGAAGGGCTACCACCCTCCCACGATCAAGCGGGGATCCCCTCCTTGCTGGTCACCCCTACAGGGCGACTTTTGACCCTTTCCAGGGTTCCCCAGCAATTTGAAACTGAAAGACAGAGCTCCTCTTCTAGACGTCCATGGTGGCCACGTCGGCAAACCAGAAATTCCTGAGCCAATTATATCTAAGCACCACTATAGCATAATACAGTATGGAGCACATATATCTAATTATGGTTTTGAAATATAAGAGAGAAGTAGGTTTGGTTGCCATTGTGTTGGCTTTCTCCAGTTGCTGTTACATATTCCAAGAATCTATTTAACAATTTTCATTAAGAAGACTGCATGCATACAAGTGCAGATTTATGAGGGGAAGTGAAAATATCAGAGTAAATCATTTAGCTGTGAAATTTTAAAAGTCTTGTTAATATTTCAGGATTTTTTTAAAAAAATAGATTGTATGTCTTGCTTTAAAGGATAAAAATTCTGACCAAGAAATATTTTATTATAAAATGAAGGTTAAAACATTGATTTTGGACTACTTTTTATAGTGAGCCAATTTGGAACAGTAGTTAAGGCACCAGGATAGAAACTCTGAATGTTGTCCTTCCTTCAGCATGGAGCCAGCTGGGTGAACTTGGGTAGTCACTTTCTTTCAGCCCTAGGAAGCTGGCAATAGCAAACCACTTCTGAAATCTTGCCAAAAAAAACTGCAGGGCCTTGTCCAGGCATTTGCCACATGAACATAGATTCAAAGGTACATACAAAAACTTTCTATAAGTTTGAAATTACCAATATGGATGTTGGAACGTTTTGGTGAGAACAGGTATTTCAGGTTCCTAGTAAACATTTTGGAATCAGAACAGTCAAGCTCAAAATGTTTTACATACCTTCTCTGTGGGTACAGATATAAATAAGGAGTAAGCCGATGCATGAAGGTAAGGTGCAGTGTGAATATATAAGGTGTTACAAACTAAAGTTGTAAGAAAATATGCTTATTATACTCCATTTTATTTCTGTTTTAGGGAGGTGGCTATGCAGCAAGATGGAAGAATTCACCTGACTGTAGTGTATTTTGGAAGTGAACAAATGAGCAAAGTCAAAGAAATCCTAGAAAACATATCCAAGTGAGTAAAACATTTGACTTAATATTATTTTTAATTTAGAAACCAAAAGAAAATGAAAAGATGGATTTCCTGATTTTACTCTTCTCATTAATGGTTAAAATTTTCAAAAAGAAGTGGCAAGTCTCACGATAATCTGGAAATCCTATTGTTGTTTGGCTGAAATCTTAGATAACTAGAAATGTAATTCTAATCATCTCTAAACAGAAAAGAATTACTGAGCAATACTGGAACTGTTATAAATAGAATTCTTTTCAAAATTGTTATTGACAAATCATCATCATTCATATAATGTGTCCTGCACTGACAAGAGTAAAATCTTAATTAGCTTAATTTAAAACATTATCTCTTTTTTCTTTGTCTTGGAAACTTCCAGCGATGGAACAACCACAAGGAGGCAAGCTGTTCTCTTGATTTCTTACTGTATTATTGAGCTTTCATTATATTGCAGATTATACAACAGGCTTTTGAATAAATTCTTAAGCCCATCTATCTTTTCCAGTAATAATGGAATGAGTCCACACTAAATCATTGTTAGATTAGATCTATTGCAATCAACAGGACCAAACAGTCTCTACAGATTTCACTTGATTACTTGAAGAAGTCTGGATCCAATTCCATATTTCTACAACCAGTTAATTTGCATCATATTTTCCTTTTAAAAATCAGCTGAATACTACTGAGGCATTTCAAGAGGAAACTTTGGCAAGTAACAGAGCTTGTTGCTTACTGTAAATTAAAATGTAGCATTAAAAACCAACTAATATATCATCATAAAGCATTATTTTTATTGTATTTATTTATTAAACCAATTTATATAGCATAAAATAGAGCTAAATGAAGGCCCAAGTCATTAGATGGAGGATTTTCTTTCCTGCATATAAGAGTCGCTCATGATAAATATATTAATCTCTGTTAATTAAAGTCTCTGTTTTTCTTACAATAAACAGTTATGTACAAATGGTAATTGGTGAAAGCCAGATAAAACTTAAATATAATTTTTCCTAACAGATCAGCTAATTTCAGAAATTACTCATTTATCCAGCTGGATGAAGCCTTTTCCAGGGGGAAAGGTCTGGACGTGGGTGCAAGATTTTGGAAAGGAAACAATGTTGTACTATTTTTCTGTGACGTGGATATATATTTCACAAAGGAATTCCTGAACACGTGTAGATTAAACACACAACCAGGTACAGTCAGCCATTCATGATATGATGGACAGAAATTCAGTTTGCACCATAAGCAGTTTGTTATTCTTTTTAACATTGAAGATACTTCACATGTATATTCCCTCAGAAGTCTGTCAGCTCCCTCTAGCAAAACTGTAAGTATAAACTGAAAGCTCAGCTAATTTCTCCAGTATACATTTCAGAAATTAGGAAATGTATATAGCCATCATCTGTAATGATCATGGAAAGTATTCTTCCCTATGAACATGAAAATCATTATAATAATGAGGGAGCTCTGAGTGATTCAGAGTGATCAGTCACTGAAACAGATAAAGAAAAATCTGAACCTGTTGATCCAGGTAAATGGGCAGAGACATCTTAAATCCATGAACACCAAATTTTGAGATACAATTTGGAAAAGTTCCCCTCTCAAGTGATTTTCGTTTTGTTAAATAAAAAAAAAAAAGACTCCATGTTTCCTTTTGTCTTTGGAACATTTCCCAGGAGTGTCTGAAAACCAAATTAGAAAATAAGTCCAAATCCAGAAAAAGATCCAGCAGGAGCTCCTTCATTACAGATAAAGAACAGAACAACAAATGTAGCAACATTGTCATTCCATACGTTTCAGAAATATCTGAAAAACTCAGGAGAATTTTTAGTCAGTATAATATACATGTACATTTTAAACCCAAGAATACACTAAGGCAGAGGCTTGTCCACCCCAAGGATAAAACACCCAGACACAAACTGAGCATGATGTGATATATGCAATACAATACAGTGATCTGTACATTGGTGAAACAAAACAACCACTTCACAAGTGCATGGCACAGCATAGGAGATCAAACCCATCAGGACAAGATTCAGCGGTCCATCTGCATTTGAAAAACAAAGGTCACTCTTTTGACATCAGCAAAATCCATATTTTGATAGAGCAGATGATTTGAAAGAGGAGTAAAAGAGGCCTTTTATGTTAACATTGAACAGCTCTCTCTCAAAGAGGGGGAGAGATAAGACACCACTTAGCTCCAGTCTACAATGCAGTTCTTGCAGCAGTTCCCAGAAGATTCCACAACCAATTGCACTCTGAGGGCACAGATAACCCTCCAAATGGCCTTAATGGCTCTCAGAGAAAGTGCTAATGACCAGATGACTGCAAAGAAATACAATCCTTCCATCTCCCTCCTCCCCAAGCATCTGATCAGAACCTATCTTCCCATCCCCCCAATGAAATTTCTTGGATGATGAAGTTTCTTGGATGAGAAAAAAAAAATGTTTTCTTCTTTCTCAAGGAAAAAACAATCCAGTTAGTTTTTGAAAAAGCACCTTTGAGAAAACCCCAATCCCATAAATCCATACTAGAAATACAGCAAGCTAAGACCTAATGAAACCTAAAAATGGATGAGAATTGTATTTTAAGAACTGTGGAGCGGTGTGTATATGGTAGATCTGCAAAAGCTAAAACCCTCTTTAATTTTAGAGGAAATATCTGATATTTAGAGCCATTTAGTGCAGAGCCATATGTTATAGAAACCAGAAAATCACAACTTCTAATCTTACCTTAGGCATGAAGTCAGCTGGATGATCTTGGCCAGTCACTCTCTCTCAGCCTTAAGGAGACCATGGCAAGGCATTTCTGAAATGTTACCAAGAAACCTGCAGGGACTTTGCTAGGCAGTTGCTAGGAGTCAACACTGACTCAAGATAAGATAAGATAACCTTTATTGTCACTTTTTTTACTGTGGGCACGGCACACATCAAAAATGAAATTTAGTTGCTCGCTCTCAAAAATGAAACACATACATGACACACACCTAAACATACTATGAACAACATATGTACAGACCCACATCCCTATATATACGTAGAAAATAAATATTAAATATTGTCCGTCTTGAATATATAACGGAAGGAGGAAGCTTGAGAGTTCACAAGGTTAATGCTGTATGGGATGAAACTATGGCTGAATCTGGATGTTCTGCTACAGTTACCACGAAGCCTCCTCCAGAAGGTAACAAGGAAAACAGGTCGTGAAGAGGATGTGAAGTGTCCCAGATAATCTTACGGACCCTGCTCAAACAGTATTTCTGTGCTATGTCCTGGATGGGAGGGAGGGAACTGCCAATAATCTTTTCGGCCATTCTCACCACTCTCTGTACCGCCTTCCTGTCTGAAGCAGTGATGCCTCCAAATCAGACCGTGATGCTGTATGATAGGATGCTCTCGAAGGCACACATACAGGTGTTAACATGTAAATCATACTTTCACTTTTCTCTTCTTACTTAAATATATTTAAAAATGAAGCAATAGTAACATTTAGATTGTTTTCTACAGAAACATATAATTTCTCTTACTATGTCTACACCTGCTCATGGCTCTGAAATTTACCTTGTTCAAAATGTTCAAGAGCAGATTTAGCAAAAAATAATAATAATATTTTTTCAACTCTTATTTCTAGGAAAGAAAGTATTTTATCCTGTTCTTTTCAGCCAGTACAACCCAAGTCTAATATATGGACAGCATAATTCCATTCCTCCCTTAAAACAACAGCTGGTAGGTAATTGGTTGTTCAACCAAATGCACAGACTAAAAATTCTTAAAACCTCAGTAGTATTTGTTGGAGCCTTTTTCTATTCTGAGTTAATAGCGTAACTGCAAATTTACTTAAGGAAAGAGACTTGAGGCTCAGACATACATGTACTAGGAAAATAGACCTTTTCAATACATAAGGCTGTTTTGAAGACTGTCTGGAGACTGTTCTCAGAGAATGGATTTGCTTAAAGAAGATGTTTACTGGAAGCTGATTGTCCAGATATAATACACCAATTCTATACAAGTTGAACCACCTGTATAGACCCACTAGTCTACTATTTAAGTTTCAGAGAAATAATGGAAAAAAACTTCTATTTTTATTTATTTATTTAAATGTACTGACTATCCAACTACAGTGGATTCTGGGTAGCATGTGAATGTAGAAAAAACATAAAATATTTTTAAAACTACCCATGCCCATATGAAATTGCCAGTACTTTAAGATCACTGCTAGCAAATACATTTATTAAGATAAATAATCTACATCAATAAGCATCAGAGACTGTTTTTTTCTTTTTTTTTCTTTTTCTAAATATGTTTTATTGATTTTAAACATAATCACCTTAATATTTTGGAAACAATGTGTTGTCTGGGTTTATATTTAAAAAACAGTCAATAACAATTTCTATAATTCTATAGTCCATATAATGGTTTTGCTTGATTTTCTCGTCTTCCAATAATATTCTCTTTTGCCAACCTTAAATTAGTTCTTATTATTTGAATAAATAACAATTAAATATAGACATTTTTCAATAATAACCATCTCAATATAAAGCTTCTTTTCTAATTGATCATCTTGATTGCCTCATCATAGATCCTGTTTACAAAATTCTTATTTAAATTTGTTTTCCCCACAATATTCAAAACATTCTTATTGGTTAAGATTTTCTCAAAATTAGTTACACTTAAGTATTTAAGTCTTTTTTTCTCATACAAGCCATCCCAATACTTTCACATTTCTCACATCTTAAAAAAAAGAAAAGAGAAAACATTTTTTTTATATAAAACATCCCAACATTTTTATATTTCTCACGTCAAAAAACAAAACACAATGGAAAAAAGAAAGAAAAAATACTGTTACTTGAGGGATTCATCCCTCTTAAATTAATCTTCATTTATATCCAGAATCTTTCTATTTCTTTAACCATATTCAAAAAGATGTTTAATTTTTAAATATTCCCTCTGGTAAATCCCATCATCTAGTTTCTTAATTCTCACTTTAGCCTCTTTTTTTGCCAAACATCTTTCCTGATCAATATGCTTTGTTGAATCAAAGAGTCTTCCCATAATCTTGTAAATGTTGTTGCAAGTACAAAAGGCAAAACAGGTAAGATGTTTTTATAGGAAGGTTTCGCCCCTTCGTATTCATTAAGAATCTTTTCTTTCTTTCTTTCTTAATTTCATTTGTCATTTTTTGTCTCTCAAATTCTCATAGTTCTCCTGGCAGAATCCATTTTGTCAAATCTTTTTTCTTGTCCTCAAACCTATTTTGTGATCTTAGAGTATAGGTTATATTTTCCATGTCCAATATTTTCTGTAAAAAAAAATTCCATCTGGGTTAAGTCATATTTCCTTCTATGGTTAAGTTCCATCTTGAAATCTCTCTCCTCTGTCTCGCATTCAGTTGTCTGTTTTTTCTGCTCACTCTCTATTTTTATTTTCTGAGAGTTTTTGTGTTGTAAAGTTAAATTGGAGATGTGTTCATTTATATTTTCAAAGTTATTTTTAATTTCCTCATGGTTTGAGATCATTGTTGTTTGAATTAGTTGCAACATAGCATAAATCTCCCTCTAGAAAGTATCTGTTTTTTCTTGGTATATTCTTTCTGCAGATCTCTGATTTTCCATGATAGCCAAAAATCAGGGTTTTCCTTTCTCTGCAGACAGCTTTAGAGTCAGAGTTGAGTCGGTATTTGTAATCCAGAAAAGTCATTTTTTTTTTTCTAAAGTTTATAATTCTCACTTTGTAGATAGCCCAAAATTTTTCTTTTTCTTTTTTTTCTTTTTTTGGTCACAGCTGTTCTCTGTTATTAAGACATTGAAGGTCACCAAAAACAAGTTATCTTTTGCTGGGCTTTGCCAGTTCCTGTAATAGAGCAACTACTGTTGTATATTTTCTTCCACCACTAGATGTCAGCACCAGTTCATTTTTCAGTAATAGACAATTGTTTGCCTCTATTTTCTTGGTTTAAAAGAAAAATCTTAACAGATTCCTCCGATTTCAAACTTATCCAAATTAAGTCTTATATCATTTCATTTCAGCATATTTCTGTGGGGCAAAGATCTCCATTCTTCTAACTTTCAGAGGCTTTTTGCTTCTTGGGTTTTTTCTTTTTTTCTTTTCCCAGGAAATCAATTTTCAAATACAAGAGAAAAAATCACTGTTCTTACCCAGTTCCAAACATGTTGCTTACATTCAGTTTAAAGTAGTGCTTTTGAGCTTTGGCTGCTTGTAGCTTGGGATAGACTCTGAAGTTAAGTTAGCCTTTCTCCTACTGGTTTCTGGCGGGCCTTCCCCAAACCAATCAGATCGACCACCATCTCTCCACAATCAGCAGGACTTCCTTTCTTATTTATTGCCTCTATAGGGCAACTTCAAGCCCATTTAGCAGGCAAAAATCGGCCATAGTGTGCGGAGCCCCGCGATCCCTTGGTTGCTGCACTACTGCACAAAACCAGAAGTCCAAGACTGGTTGTTTTCTAGCGATGGTACCCATTCTTGATTATGCAGAAGACTTCTCTTAATGACGCCATTTTAAAAAAGCCTTGGAAGCCATTAGTTACAAATAACTAATTAATATGTTTTATTAGTCATGCAACTGTTTTGTTGATTTTTAACAAAGTGCTTATTGTTGTATTTTAAAATAGCACTGAAATACATTTATATCTTTTATTTCCATATTTGTATAGTTTAGGTTTAACTCATTGTTTAAAAATTGAATACATTACTATTATTATTTTGAAACTGTAGAAAAGCAGGCTTTTTATTTTTCCCTTCATTCCTTTTTGGTTTTAATGATAATAGTTTTAAGGAGACAAAATCTAACAGATTTGCAGCTATTCATTTAGTATCTCTATTATTTATATCGGTTAAAATTAAATAATAAAAAGAACTTGTCACTTTGTTAGGCTAGATCTAGAGAGGAGCTTTATAAAGGCATAATTATATATATATATATATATATATATATATATATATATATATATATATATATATATATATATATATATATATCTCTTCCCTCCCTGATACAGCTGACAAAGTGAGAAAGAGCCTGTGGCTTAGAGGTTAATACAGCTGCCTAACATGCACACAGCCCAGGTTCGAATCTCAGAAGGGTATGTCTGGCTGAAGAGAGTTAAGAAGCTCAAAATAGCTATTCCAATTCTCCCTTTATTCTTTGTTAGCAACCTAAAAAACTGTATATGTAAATGATGTCACAGTTGGCGACTGCTGCCTGTGGATGGCTCTAGATTGAGCTGATACAGGCAAAAGAAAAAGAAAAAAAAAGATTTCTTTCTCCCATATTTGGGCCGACAAGGTGCATCAAAAAACACTCAAGGTAAATCTCCTCCCCCTGTCTCTTCCCTCCCTGATACAGCTGACAAAGTGAGAAAGAGCCTGTGGCTTAGAGGTTAATACAGCTGCCTAATATGCACACAGCCCAGGTTCGAATCTCAGAAGAGTATGTCTGGCTGAAGAGAGTTAAGAAGCTCGAAATAGCTATTCCAGTTCTCCCTGTATTCTTTGTTAGCAATCTAATATATATATATATAAATATATATATATATAGTTAGGATGCAAAAATTTCTGAGAGTTGAAGTCTGAGAATGATCAGTTGGATAACCTTGAGTTTAGCTCCAGTGAGTATTATTTCAGGTTGTTAAATGCAGCTCACTTCCTTAGACAGAATTTTCCCCCAAAGTAATATGGATATAATATCAAGGAGGTCTGCACTAATTGTCAGTGAATTTTTTAAGATTTTTTTTTTTAAATCACGTTCTGGGATATCCAAAGAAAAAGTGATCCTTTTATATTTCTCTAGTGGTGGCAATGTAGAAAAGGATGGCAGAAAACCACTGACTTTTATTCATTACAATGATGAAATCCCCTCATTATTTCTCCAGTAAGAGAGAAAAATACTCAAAAATAACAGCAAACCTGGTCTCTATATAAGGCAATTTTCACTTTTATAAATCCTTACTGGCAACACAAGGGGTGTAACAACTTAAAGGATGTGCCTTTCATTGATTAGGAGATCCATTACAGATTTGCATTGAGCAAAAATAAGGATTAAATCAAAAGGGATTATTTAATTGCAGTTAAACATATCTTGTTTCTTCCAGGTAATAAAAAAAGAGACAGGATTTTGGAGAGACTTTGGGTTTGGAATGACTTGTCAATTTCGTTCTGATTACATCAATATTGGTAAGACACTATGCTTGTTTAAGTTTGCCAAGCATCAGTGCCAGAATATTATGTCTTTTTTGTTTATTTTTGACACAAGACAATTTTTTGATATGGGGAAGGTGTACACAGCTACATAATTACTTTGAATTAATTCATCCTTTAATATTAGCATATTTGATATTTAAGCAAACCAATCTATCTTCACGATTTATAATCATTGATTAAATAAAACATACACATTGAAAGAAAGAAAAAAACTATGATATCTCAGATATAAACATTCTTGAAACAGGATTTCTGAGGGATATTCTCTCAAATCCATTTCCAGAACTCTCCCAATTTTTATTAATATAACTTGATCATGTCTTTAAAAATGTCCAAGAAACCTTTTTTATTTAACTAATATTTACTTTCCAAATTAATGACAATTTCATGGAGCTCCATATTCTGTTATTAATAAATTGGTAAAACTCTTAACTTGGAAATATTGAAAATAAGGTGGACTTTGTTTGCAAATTGATTCAGCAGTATTGTTTGTACATATCCTGTATTTTTTGCTATATTATTGCACTTTTCTGATTATAAATCTGGAAATAATTCATATCTTATTTTATTATATAATGACAAAGTTTACTCAGACTATAAAGTTCCGGTGGCCTCTTTTTTTTAACAGTACCTTATTCAGTTTTGCTATTGAGTTATGTATTGTTTCAAAGCAAACATTCAAATATGTAATGGAATATTATTTTTTCAGTATGGCAAAAAACAAGTCCACTTTGACTATTTGTTCTAAATAATATATTAACAATAATGTGAAATTCTTTTCTTGGTCTAAAATATGAGAGAATGTGAACTTCTGCTAAATGTATACACTTGAACTTAGAAACCAATAAAAGTACATTTCAAAACAAAATAATATCCTAATGCCCCTTTTAACCTTGAAAGAAATACAACGTGATGGTTTTGTTAATACAGGTAGTCTTCATTCACCAATGGCAATATGGACTTCTAACTCAGTTACTAAGTGGTGTAGTCATTAAGCAGGATGTCATGTGACTTCATTGGCTTAATGATATCAGTTTCAGCTGCTGTCATTAAGTGAATTACAGTGAATAATTAAGCATGATGTCATGTGACTGTGACTTGCAACTTCCTGCTGGCTTCCCCATTGACTTTGCTTGTCAAAAGCCAACTGCAAAAGTCACAAATGACAATCATTTGTGAACTGCAATCCCTGCAGCCATCATAAATGCAAGCCAATAGTCAAGCACTTGAATTGCAGTCAGGTGGCCTCATGTGCTGGTTACAACTTTGAGGACCGGTTTTAAATCTTGTTTATCAGTGTAATCATAACTTTGAACAGTTGTTGAATGAATGGTTGGAAAGCAAAAACTGTTTGTTCTTGGATAAGAAATTACTGAAATAATTGCAGCACGCAGAACAGGCATCCATTCCCAAATCATAATGGTGCCAAAGTGGTGAAAAATACATTGTGATAGCACAGCACAAGCTCTGCCCTTTCCCACTTTATTGTCACAAAACATGCAAGTAAGCAAGAGGTGAAACTTGTGTTGTGACATTGCAATGCATATTTCATCAATGCTTGCCTATTCATGAATGCCTGCAGACAGAATGACTGCTAAATCTGTAGTTCTTTTCCAATCAAGGCCTACTTCATCTTTCTGTATATTGTAAATGTTGCAATTCTTTCTTTTTTCATTAGGAGGGTTTGATCTTGACATTAAAGGATGGGGAGGAGAAGATGTACATCTGTACCGTAAATACCTTCATAGCAACCTCATGGTTATCAGGACACCAGTCCGGGGACTTGTCCACCTTTGGCATGAAAAGCATTGCTTAGATGAGCTGAACCCAGAACAATATAAAATGTGCATCCAGTCTAAAGCTATGAATGAAGCTTCTCATGACCAGCTAGGCCTGCTGGTCTTCCAACGGGAGATTGAAGCTCATCAACATAAACAAAAAGCAAATAATAGGAATATGTGAAGGTAAAAATGGGTCTTTCACAAAGCAAAATGTCAAACTTTTAAGAACAGCTTCTTAGGGAAATTCTTGGGCTTAGAGGGATCTTCATAATCTTTTAGGTTTGTGATAATATCATACAAAAAGGGTAGGACAGGCCTTCTTTCAGTTTCTCTTACTTTTTCATCTCCAGCCCTGTGGGTTCCCATTTGCCAGAAAAGATTTGGGACTGTAGAGAGAGATGAAGGGAGAAGGATAAACGCACTTTGCTCAAATGTAACATTTCCTCATTAAAGTAACATTATTTATTTTTGGCAGATACTTCATATTTGGTTTTCCTTCAGCTGATATATGAGTAGATTGTACAGAGTGTTGCATTTTAACTGTTGTCATGAATGTGAATGTCTGTGGAGACTAGCACCAAGAAAGCTGTTCAAAGTGAGACTGATGGTAATAGACTTTATCAGTTCTGGCTATGTGCTATATATATCTCTGCTATACCTCTGATATATTCCAGATATATCAAAGAGATCTGATCACATTATATACCCAATTCAGTGAGAAATTGGATGAGCCATATGGAGGGAACATAATAATTTTTTTTTCTGGCCTTGGACACTTATGTGATGAACTTGAAGCTGTTCAAAGAAAGTCAAGAACTCCTACATTGCAGAAGCCATATTCTGGAGAAGTTACTAAATTCCTTAAGAGTCAAATGAAATTAATATGCAATGTTAAACTTGAGAGAACAAAGTGCAATCAGTTTCTATTTTATATTAATGATTAAAAAAATGAATTGGTGGCAGGTAGAATGCTAAATGCCTAAAGTTTAAAATTGATTTATGTATGGAATGTAAAACTAAAGCATAATCCCCAAATTAAAAAATAAATAAAAATGTATTTGTGTAAACTGTGAATTAAGTCATAGTTATTTGCTCTTGGATTCTATAAAGTATTAATTTATTTGATCTCATTCAGGTTTTGTATAACTTTTGTATAACTTCGCTTCTATTTAAACGTAAAACCTTCCTGAAAATAGCACATTGTAATACAGAAGATAAGACACTTTACAAACAGATTTCACTTTATTGAACAGTTTACAACCCTGTATACCTCTCAGTTTCAGCTGACTGTTGTACTGAAAAGTAGTTGGAACATGAACTGCATATATCTAAGAGACATTCATAAGCACTGGAAACTGATAAAGCCATTTTAGCATAATTAATAAGAAATACATGAAAGCTCAGATGAAATGGCCATCGTTCATTTATTTGTAACTCTAAACTACTATTCCAGTCATTCCCTGACATCAGTCCTTCATCATGATTTTATATAATACTTCAAGTAGAACTATTGATTGTATGTTAAATGCAGGCTGTTTTGAGGCAAATGCAATACATTGAAGCACTTGGAAGATAGAGCCAATGGGTAGCAGATGAATGTTTAAGTCTTCATCTGGCCCCCTAATCTTTTCTGCAATCTTTTTTCCCAATTGTTTTTACTTTTTCTCCTAGATGGATTAGGATGCTGTAATTTCATTTATAGTCATATGAAAAATAAAGTATACCCTTTTTGAGTTCTATGGTTTTACATATCAGGACATAGTAAAAATCATCTGGGCCTTAGATGTTCTTAAAAGTAGGTAAATACAACCTCAGATGAATCACCACACATGACATATTACACCATGCTATCATTTATTTTACAAATAAAAAACCAAAATGGAGACACGTGTGAAAAACTAAATGGAGTACTATGGCTTGCACAATTTCTGTTCATTGTAGGTATCAGTTTTTAAATATATTTTCCAAGGCTTCGTGATTATTTTATCACATGCTGGTCTGCAACATATTTCTTGAGTGCTCGTTGATGGTTGTTCCTAAAAGACAGAAGCTATCCACCTCCTTGCTATCTTCATTGCCAGGTCAAAGACTGGTTCTCTATTGTCATTAGTCTTAATATTTAATAATATTCCATTCTTTCCGTCCTAACATCACTGAAACATGTGTGTATATATGCAGGGATGATATTCCAATATAATATCTGAGTTTTTAATACATTTGCCAATTCAGCTTGCATGTTTGAAGTTTGGAAAATATGCCTCAAAATGGAGCTTCAATATTTTCCAGATGTATTTAAATATTACAATCTGCTAATAGTGATAGCTAGAAAAATAAGAAATCTTGAGACATGTCCAAATTCTTTCTATAGAATACAAATAGCCTTTGACAATGTATTAATCCTTCTGCATCTATTATAACAAGTGAGTGCTTTCTTCTTGGTCTGAGATTATTTTCAAGTGAAGTACAATTATAATAGGCAATGACTGTGCTTGTTCTGTTACAAAAACATATTTATTTGTAACATTTTCAGAGAAAAGGGTAAAATGTTGGGGCATTTGTAATGTTTATTTTTTATGCAGTCACTCTTTCAGTATCCTTGTTTGAGCATGTGTTACTAAAGGCTCTTCTCTCTCTGCTAAGTATTTACTATGCTTGTCCATCATAAACCAGCTTCTTTACACTAGGAATCTATCTGTCCTGGTCAGCTTGGATGCAAAAAAAAAAAAGGGAGGAAAAGCACATTGTACCCATAGTTACAAATTTATATTCATCCACACCCAAAAAAATTGTATCTGATTCTCCCGTGCCCTCCAGCATGCAAAGACTCATTTTCTAAAGAACTAGGTCATAGATCTGACAGTGAAGAGTTTTGATCCATGCAATGTCTACTATAATTTTTAAAGGAACACACAACTCCCTATGAAACAACCATGTGACTATCCAACAATGTTGTTTTAGCAGAGAAAAGAGCAAGAAAAATGTGAACAGTTGGAAGCTCTGATGCACCTGTTGTTCTATGATGCACTACAACATGTTTATACTCATCACTCGTTCATGGTGATGAAAACCAACCTTTCAGGGGATTTGAAGTTATGAAGATACTTTAACTTCTGCATTCCTCAACTATTTTATTTATTTCATTTTTATTTATTTATTAAAGTTATATGCCTCCCATCTTGCAGTTCGAGGTGACTTGGAGTAGTTTACAATATAATAAAGCGTAGAGATATAAAAACAATTATAAATGTAAATACAATACAGTCCTTTCAAGAATGAACCAGAGATGTCAAATGTCAACTCTTTCGAATAGTTCCTTATAATTTCATTTAACAGCAACTCATGCAGTCAGGTTTCAGTTTGAATAAAGAAAGTTCATTACCACAATTGCCTGTAATGGCAATTGTACTGTTATTCTTTTGCTGCTTTCTTCAGGATTTTGAGTCTATTTTTTTTTGCTTGATTGAATTTATTTCTCTTTTATCAAACATACTTGAATCATAATTTTATAGTTAAGGAACTATTGTAATAACTAAAGCTGTTCCATGTCAGCAACTGTCCATTCCATAAACTTCCTCCATATGGTAAATGAATTTTCTAAATATCTGTAGGAGATGACCAGGCTGGGCCCAAGGGAGAAGTCAAACGCATCCTCAATCTTGAGCCCCTTCATGTCCACAAGAGATTTAAGTCCAGCCCACTTTGAATTTCATTCATATCCACCACCTATTTGCTTTGACCGTTAGTAGTTCAGATTCTTGTAGAGAGCATAAGCTTGCAATAAACCTTTATATTCATTTGAACTGCCTGGACTTCCTGATTTTCCCACACTCAAATATCACTCAAAAAGATTTAAATAATCCAGTAACTGTCCTTGTTGTCCACAGGGGTAATGAAGACATTCCTTCCCCAATGATGTAATGGGCTCATCCTAAAAAAGAAAGGCACCACAGAGAAGAAATCATTCTTCTAAAATCGTATCCCAAAAATCTGAATTTCAGTAAAATCAGTATTTAATTTTCGATTAACAACTGTTTAATTATTTATAATTGGCTTCAAAGCATTTTAGGTAGCAAGGCAAACTATATGAATACATTTGTTTAAAAGAAATTTAAGAAAATTGCAATTTTCTCAGCCCATTAAACTGGAACTTAGTTTTGAAATTGTGAAATAGTTTTAATGAATTACAAGAGTAAATTGTAAAATAATTTTAGTGAAGAGTAATTCCTAATTTTATCAAAACATCACAAACACTAACCAATACAAAGTCATAGAATCTTAGGGCTGGAATGGACCTTGGTGGTCTTCTAGCTCAATCCCCTGTTGAAGGCAGGATTCCTTAAACCATTTTGGATAAATGGTTGTCCTATATTTTTTTGAAAGACTTCAGTGATGGAGCACTCTCGACTCTGAGAGGCAAGCTATTCCACTGATATATATTTTCCATAGTTCACTTTTCCTCAGTTTAAAAATGACCTTAGATACTTTTCAAAACAATATTTCAAAACTGACCCTGTAGGTAATGCTGATCACTGCACCAGGAATTCATGGAGCTTATTGCAGTTAAGGGAAACTGGCATTTTCTCATAAGCTCAATCATTTGGCTATGGATTTATTGACAGTTGCTGATATGCTGCCATTTTTAGTTTTCCTAGAATGCTCTCATCTCATCTGATATTGTACAGTATTATGCAAGGGCATTGTATGAACAAATAAGTGATCAGAGGAAAGACTAAATAAGCATTTTGCCTTCTAACTTGGAGTTGGCCTGTAACTGTGTGATTGAAAGAGACATTGAAAGAGCAGTGAGAATAATTTCAAAACTGTCCTTTAAAGCAGTTATAGAATTCCATGGGGGTACTCTGCCTTTGTACTGTATACATTCTACAGAAAGAATATTTCATGCATCAGAAACCTCTAATTTTGGTATAGAATGGGCTGAAAAATAAGAGAGACCCACCTTATGATATTCAACTAGGTCAGCTAATGTTGAATGTTGAAGTTGGTCAACACCAAGGAAACTATATGAATCTCCAGAAGCATCTATCAGAAAATGTTTGCAGCCCTCTGCTGATAAATAGGAGAGAACATAGCCTTTGATTTTTTCACTGACTCGGATGAGAAAGCTTCCAGGTGCCAAACCTTCTAAAAGCTCTTCTGCTTTTTTGGTGGTTAAAATACCTGTTCTCAAAACAAAAGCAATATAAGTAAGGAAGTACCTCATGTGTTACATGAGAAACATGTTCTAAAAAACTTTCTGTCTTTGCTTTTATATATGATTGTTTGTCCAGAGTTTTCATTCACTTAAACACTTTCCCAGTTAATACTACATAGTCTTAATGATATAAGGCAGTTTGGGTTTTTTTTTTAATGTTTTCTGCAGAGCCCTACAGTTTCCTGACTTTAAAAACAACCACCACCACTTCTCTTGAATGCAGGAGCACCCATAGCACTTTTCAGAAAGGGCGGGACTTGTCAGCTGATATTCAAAAGCCCCATCCACATAGCAGGTGTTTGTGCTTGTGAGGACTCATCACTGCATGGACCTGAGAAGCAGGCAGTATAGGTTCCAATCTTTACATTTCTTTTTAAGTTAACAGCTATAGTTAAAAACAGGTGGGAGGGGGAATTAAAATCCATGTAAATAATCATTATAAGAACCTTTCATTATAGCAGCACTAGACAGAAAACATGTTCCTCTCAACCTCACTGTACTGAAGATGTAGGTCTGATTTTCTTATATAGTTTCTCCTTTTCCAAGGCTCATGGTTGATCCTGATCTAGGAATTCTTAGATTATTTATTGTAAAATTATCATCAATATAGGTAGTTCTTGACCTACAACTGTAACTGTAATTGCGACTGGAAGTTTGGTCATAAATTGCTATGATTGTAACTCAAGGCACTCACATGACTGAAAGTAATTTTCCAGTCTTAATTTTTCATATTAAATGAACATGATAGTCATTAGGCAAACTCACTCATTTGAAATCAGCAAAATTAGTGCAAATTGTGGTCATTTGACTACAAAATTCCACAACCAGCCATAAAGCATCTGTTCCATGACCATTGTAACTTTGAATGGTCGTAAAATGATTAATCCTAAATTAAGGATTACTTGGATTTATACATCATCTTTCAAGTGCTGAAAACCCTTTATAGATACTAATACATATGGTATATTTTGTATGAGAGAGAATGTTTTACTATAGTCATAAACCCATAACTTATAAGTAAAATGGCCAAGTGAGATTCAGCCAGGAGAAATATTTTATTACAGTATTTTTAATATTATAATTGTAACTGATATTGTAATTGTAAACCTGTATTTGTAACCTGTAACTTTAACAAGGTTATTTATTCGTGAAGATATAGTTAAAAACTTGTTAAACTATTTCTATTGTATTTTTCTTTTCCTTATTAAAAAATAACTGGAATTTTATTCTAATTTTACAGGACTTTTCTTTCTATTTTAAGAACTGAATATCAGGTAAATATTTGTTCTAGAAATCTAATCTTTCTGATTGGCACTGAAACATCCTGGTTTAGCATACTAAATAGAAGAAATTTGATAGAAATGTTCTTTATTTTGTTGAAACTCTTTTTCCCTTACATAAATGTGGCATTTCTTATTAGTCTAGTAGTTCCTTGAATTCTCATATCTGCAGTGTAAATCCCTTTCTAGGCAGGAAGAAATGAGGCATGATATTCTTGCATCTAATGGAATTCTTTTATGCTTGCAATATTTAGAATAAAATAAACTGCATTACCAAATAACTGAGTACAAGTTTTAAACCATTATGTAGCTCTGTATCTGTGACAAGGAGAAGGAAAACTGAACAGTACATCATATATCTATGTAATATACAGTAAGTCTTCATGTTGGGGGGAGATAGTGCTCAATTAAGAAAGAAGGAGTATGTCAGTAGACATGTGAATGTTCCATCTTACACTGCTCTCAGGCTGAATTCTATACCTTTTGATTGAGATAAGTCAATGGCTGTACAGTACCATGGAACCAAGGTGCTATCTGATCCATTGATTTCTCAAAGCCAGCTCGGAGATTGATCTGCTCTTCTTTAAACCATCGAACTATCCTCTCCTGAGTAGAACTGGAAATAGATCTTTGTAAGCACTGTTTTCTGCCATAGCAAAAATAAAAATATAAATAGGTGGTTTAAATATTTAGCTGGATATAAGTTCAGTTCTAATGCAAGAGAAAAACCCACTTACAAATTAGGAAATGTGCATAAAAACACACAAATCTTTAGACTTAAGTATATTTATTGAAAAATAATGTACAGGATTAAAAATTATATAAATATAAAAAGAAAATTAGAAAACCAAAAAAATATATGATAAGATTGAAAAGTGAAAACAGTAAAAGTCAAAGAATGAGAAAAGAAAAAGAAGCAAATATATAAAGAAGCGAGTTCTGATTTTTTTCTGCAGCAGTTGCAAACATGATTATTACCATTTCTGCCCTTCCAAATTACATAATGTTGTGTCCTGAGCCTGCAAGAGCAGGCTCGGGACGTTGCATTGGTCCCGGGCATTCCAAAAGCTGCCCAGGACCAGACAGAGCGGCGCCAGCCTTGTGCGCATGCGCAAGGTGCGAAAATGCTCTGTTTCTATTGGTTGACACTGTCCGGGCTTCTGGCCATATAAAAAGGCCTCCGTGCCTTTTGCTTTTGCTTGGTTGTTGTAGAAGGAGAATAAAGTGTTTGTTCAGCATCGCCATGTGTCTTCATCATTCGCACGCGAACGAAGTATACAACACTGGCGACGAAGGTGGGATCCTTTGCAAGCTGAAACAAAAGATTTAAGGACTTACCCAGGAAGTCCTGAAGAGGGGAAGACGGCATCTGAATCAGCGTCCCAGCCTGCCAGTACAGTGTCACTGGAGGTTGAGCTCGGCTAAAAGGATCCTTTCCCCAAACAGCAGCTTGCAGAGGAAGCAAGTGGTGAAGGTCATAAAGTTTACGATGTCAAAGATTGGCCGCTTGACTGATTTCGATGTCTCCCACCCAGAGAGAATTCCTACGTAGCATGGGTGGAGAACTACTTCACAGTAAATCAGATTAGAGAAGACGGCCTGAAGGCAGCAACTCTTTTGTGTGCCTGTGGACAAGAAGCTTTTGACATCGCAGAAAATCTAGTAGCTCCTGCACCTCTGGAGTCAGTAACATATGCTGACTTGAAGAAAATGTTGAAGGAACATTTCCAGCCGAAGTTATCCATCATTGCTTGGAGGCATGTGTTCGGGCAGAGAGACCAGAGGCTGGGTGAATCTGCTGAGGACTTTATTGCGGCCTTAAGGCAAGCAGCCAAACCTTGTGAGTTCAAGGACCTGGAAGAGAGGCTGCGAGATCGTTTTGTCTGTGGCTTAAGGAGCAGAGACTTACAACAAAAGATTTTTGCAAAAGAAGATGTCTCCTTCCAAGATGCATTACGAGACGTGGCAGCTGAGGAAGCAGCAGGCGGGGCTGTGAAGGCCTTGCGCCTCGCCAGGAATCCTCCAGACACACAGCTACCATCCATCAAGAGGACGCTCGAGAGGGATCAGAAGTGGATCCTGCAGAGGAGGTCGACAGACTTCACCAGCCAGCTGAGAGGAGGCAGAAGGAACGTCCGGTCAAGGCCCCAGCATCTCTTCAGTGCTTTGGGTGCAGAGGACGCCACAAGCGAGCTGACTTCAGGTTTCACTCCACCATTTGCAGGGCGTATGGCAGGCAGGGCCACATTGCATCCATCTGTTTGGGTTGCCAGAAGGTTCAACCTCGGGAAGAATTGCTTCAGAAAGATACCAGGGTCCCCAGCCAAAACAGGGTGGGTTTCTGCACATCGCGCAGGAGCATTCTAAGAACAGGGACACACAAGCCCCTTAAGAAGAAACTTTCCATTAATGTAAGGTTGCAAGGGGTTCCCTTACTGATGGAGTTGGATACAGGGTCCGCTCTTTCCATTATTTCAATTAATACCTTTAAAAGGATTTGCAGCAGTAGTGGCCTTCGAGTTAAACTCAGGTCATCGAATCTAATACTCACTGATTTTCAAAATTCTATGGTGTGTGTTAAGGGGGAGGCCACCCTTAGGGTACAGTATAAGGATTTTGAAGGTTCCCTAGATGTGGTGGTTGTTGGGGGTGAATGTACGAGTCTTATTGGACTCAATTGGTTCAAGGCTCTGGGAATCCAGGTAACTGGGCTGCACAGCTTGCAAACGCTGGGCCTTGCAGAGGTTTGCAAGGAGTTTGCAGATGTGTTTAATTCAGAGCTAGGATCCTACAAGGTGCCTCCCATTTCGCTATGGTTAGACCCAGCCATCACGCCCATCAGGGTTAAGCCTAGGAGTGTACCTTTTGCCCTCAAAGGTAAGATTGATGCTGAGCTGGACAAATTGCTCCAGCAGGGAATTCTAGAACCTGTGGATTCTAGTCCATGAGAAACCCCCATAGTAACGCCTCTAAAGGTTAATGGGGACATACGGATATGTGCAGACTATAAGTGCACACTAAATAAGGCACTGCAACAGCACGCTTATTCAGTGCCTGTGGTAAGTCACATTCTGGCCTCCCTCAAGGGGGGGGTGCATTTTTGCGAAGTTTGACCTGGCACAGGCCTATCAACAGCTACCTGTTGATGAGGCAGCTGCAGAGGCCCAGACTATTGTAACTCACAGGGGGGGGCCTTCAAGGTCAAGAGACTGCAATTTGGGGTAAATGTAGCCCCTGGCATATTCCAAAGTGTCATGGAGAGCACACTTCGAGGTATTCCTGGTCTGTCCCTACTTCGATGACGTCCTCCTTGCTGGGGAATCATCTCAAAACTTAGCAGAAAGATTAAGGGCTGTCTTGCTTTGTTTTCGAAAAGCAGGCCTTAAACTAAAGAAGGATAAATGTAAGATAGGAGTCACTTCTACTGACTTCTTAGGATTCGGAATTGATGCTCAAGGCATTCACCCTGCTGAAACTAAATTGCAAGCTATCCAGCAGGCCCCAAGCTCTAAGTCTAAGAGTGAGCTGCAAGCCCTCTTGGGGCTATTAAATTTTTACCATGCATTTCTCCCACATAAAGCTGCAGTGGCAGAGCCATTACATAGGCTCTTAGACAAGCAGGCTCCTTGGCAGTGGACTAAAGTCCATGACAAGAGCTTCAATGAGGTTAAGGCCTTGCTCACTTCTAATGCTGTTTTAGCACATTTCAATGAGCAACTGCCTGTTTGCATCGCATGTGATGCATCTCCTAATGGGGTGGGAGCTGTACTTAGCCATCTGAAGGCTGATGGGACACAGGTCCCTGTGGCCTATTACTCAAGGACTCTGTCCTCTGCAGAGTGAAATTACGCTCAAATTGACAGAGAAGCCTTGGCCATAGTGGCTGGCATTAAGAAATTTCATGATTTCTTATATGGCTGCCATTTCATGGTCTATACTGACCATAAGTCTCTGCTGGGTTTGTTTACCACTAACAAACAGACCACCACATATCATTTCTCCTCATATGCTGAGATGGTCCATTTTCCTGTCAGCATATGACTATACTTTAGTTCACAAACCAGGAAAAGAAATGGGTCATGCAGATGGCCTGAGCAGATTACCCCTGAACCAATTAGAGCCAGATCCTACTCCAGCCATTAATATTCTTTCCATTCAGGAGTTGCCTGAGTCTCCCCTCAATGCTAGGGATGTGGCTACAGAAACTGCCACTGATCACACGCTTACAAGCGTGCTGACATGGGTGTTGTCAGGATGGCCTGACAAGTGGCCAGATACTGAGTTCCAAAGCTTCTGGAACAAGAAGCATGAGTTTTCCACTTTCAAGAGTTGCCTGTTATGGGGTAGCAGGGTAGTGATCCCAGCCTCACTGAGGTCTAGAATCTTGATCTCTCTGCATGAGGGACATCCTGGTATAGTCAGGATGAAAACGCGCACAGCCATCTTTGGTGGCCTGGGCTCGATAAAGCCATCGAGGCCCAGGTGCACGGGTGCCAAGTGTGTCAATAGTCTCAGACTGAAATGCCTCAGGCCCCAGTAGATAGGTGGGAGGAAACTCAAATCCCATGGTCTAGGGTGCATATAGATTATGCTGGACCCTTTCAGGGGCAATTCTTCCTGGTTGTTGTTGATAGCCATTCCAAGTGGCTAGAGGTTGTTCCTGTTTCCTCCACTACTACTGCCAGGACCATCCAGGTGTTGAGAGGAATTTTTGCATCACACGGTCTTCCAGATGTTCTGGTTTCAGATAATAGCCCTCAATTTACCTCTTCTGAGTTCCAGGCTTTTCTTCAGGCCAACCTGATCCGGCATGCAACATCGGCTCCCTTCCATCCATCCTCCAACGGACTGGCAAAGAGAATGGTGTGCACCACCAAAGATGCCCTCAAGAAACTGACTTACGGTAACCGGCATCACAGTTTAGCAGATTTCCTTCTTGCACTCTGCACCACACCATGCAGAGTCATAGGGAAGAACCTGCTGAACTCCACTGGGGTCATCGCCTCATCACTAAACTGGACAGGCTGCACCCTGACCGGGTGGCTTCACAGGTGTCACAATTGCGGGCACCTAGGAGACTCCAGGTGGGTGATCCGGTTTGGGCAAGAAACTATGGGCCTGGACATCTCTGGGTCACAGCTGTGGTCTGCAAGATCTCTGGGCAGTTGTCATATGAAGTTGCCTTGGGTGACGGCCGCGTTCTTCGCAGACACATAGACCAACTGCGTTGGAGACTGGACTCTCACACTTCCGCTCCTGGCTCTGCTCTGTGTGGGGGGGGGGGAGGAGGACCATAATATGCATTCTGGGTCACAGTTTCTCAGGCCTAACCGGCCCTCACTAGCTGCTACTGTTTGGGATTCATCCCAAGGTTTGCAAGTGCTCCAAACAGGAATTCACTGGATAGGGGGTCATCCCACACATCCATAATTACTCCAGACAGGGAGACTGACCGGGGGTATCCACATAAATCACAAGCAGCAAGAAAAAAGGAATTCCATCAGGGGCACTTGCCTAATTCAGCAATTGCTCCCAAAAGGAAGTCACCAGCAAAGGGGGTTGCTACAGAGGCGACTCTTGACTCTGGCACCTCTGGCATGTGCTTGGGGGCCACAGAGTACTGGGGCATTTCCGCTACCCAGCCCTCTCCATCTGCTGGCCTTGGGCTCGAGGGACAGTGTTCCCAAGAGGGGTCCATTGTGGACTCGGGGACTTCCACCCCTCCAAGGTATGCTGGCTTGGACTTAGAGGGTCCAGCCAGCCAGCAGCTGGGCAGGTCAACTGGGTATTTGGGGCAGCAAAGTCCTGGCCTCCAGGCGAGCAGGTAGGCCAGGCACCCTCACCAGGGTCACCTGGGGATTTAGGGCAACAACCTCCTGGCCTGCCTAGTCTGGTAGGAGAGCAGGTGGGCCAGGCAATCTCTCTGGGCTTTAGAAGGTCACAGCAGGCCAAGTGCCCACCCAAACATCTGAGAGACTTTGTGAGGTTGCTGTCAAATCATGAGGGACCTGCTCATGAGGCCCCTGAATAAGGGGAGTAACTCGTGGGTAGATTATTTTGTATTATTTTTGATTTCAGATACATTTATTTGTATTAAGGAGGTTTGCCTGAGGGCAGACTCGAGTATTCCACACTCTTTGCATTTGAATAATGCAACTGTATGCCACTCTTCCCAATGCACGACGTACATGTGTGTACGCGAAGTATGTCCCATCTAGGGGGGAGGGGTGTTGTGTCCTGAGCCTACAAGAGCAGGCTCAGGACGTTGCATTGGTCCCGGGCATTCCAAAAGCTGCCCAGGACCAGACAGAGTGGCGCCAGCCTTGTGCGCATGCGCAAGGCGTGAAAATGCTCTGTTCCTATTGGTTGACACTGTCCGGGCTTCTGGCCATATAAAAAGGCCTGCATGCCTTTTGCTTTTGCTTGGTTGTTGTAGAAGGAGAATAAAGTGTTTGTTCAGCATCGCCATGTGTCTTCATCATTCGCACACGAATGAAGTATACAACACATAACATGGTTCCTTTTCCCCATAAACCATCCTTTTTAATCAGTAAATCCTGAAATCACCACTTCATTTTTGTGGAGGCATCTCTTCCTAAGCAGAAGGTGCTTCTCTGTATTACTGCTGTGAGCATTTCGTTGACATTTTTTGCATGTCCAAACTACATTACCAAACAAAGGGAAAGAGAAAATGTGAAGGAGAAGTTTGCTTTTACGTACAACCTGTGATAATAGGCCAAATGCCTTGCTTGCAGTAAAGCCTCCATAGTAATCATGAAACCCCATTTTGCTTTAGCGTCATTTTTAGAGAACAGTTCCTTCCCTTGTTCATCTATCATGCCTTCTTTAGTTTTTGCAGGAGAAATAAAGTTCTAAAAGAAAATAGTAGTTCTTAACAGATGTGAAAAGAGGGCATCAGATCTATAAGTAATGACACAAAAGAAACTGTAGTCAAACATTATCAGCAGGAGAAAGTAATATAACCAAGATATAGATAAAGATACCCATTTGCAATCCAACATACGTGGAAAGGGGAAAAGTAAGGCAAAGAAAAAATATCAGAATGTTTTACTTATGAAGGTAAATAAGGTAACGAAGGTAACGAATCAATAAAAGGTATGTGGTGGCATCAGAAATTATAATGTATCTTAACAGTTTAATGAGAACCATATCCAGAATAAAATAGCTAGACCCCTAAATCCCTGCTCTGCTGGTCTTATTTTTCAGTCTGATCTTCCATTTTGGTGATACACTCTGGCTTTGTTGATTTTGCATTCTAAGTATTCAGTTGTGCTCAGTACTTTTTTTCTATAAAAAAAGGTGCTGGAACTCACACATGTCATATAACCCCCCTTGCCTACCCTACAAGGTTTCATCCAAAAAAGGTGCCGGAACTCCGTTCTGGGTGTTCTATGAGAAAAAAAACCCTGGTTGTGCTGTACATTAGTTGGTTGGTTACTTGCAGGGAGCTGGTGCTTATATTTCATTTGCACTGTTGGCATCTTTTAATGCTTGTGCTAGCTATTTCTTTGGAATAAGCTTTAATGCAGATAACCTTATTCTGACATTTTTGTGCTGTTCTAGATCCTCAGTTATTTTTTGTTTCAATTCTTCTACTTCTTTCCTTAGAGGTCTTTGTTATTTCTGAAGTAGGGCATCTGGTTTCCAAATGAAAACAATTCTATACCTCTGCTGGAGTCCTCAAATACCAACTCTCCCTTATTTGCCTCTGTGGTCTGACTTACTTCTGGAAAGGCTTTGATTTCTCTGCCCTGGGTTAGACCTTTAAAGTTCTTCCAATTCTGCTTCTGTGAATATTTCGTATTGTAAATCAACATTGATCTATTAGCCTCTATTCTGTTATTTCTGATTTTGGATGTTCTTTCCAAAACTTGTTCATTTATTTAAAATATCTTCTTCTTGTTGGATTTGATCTGTGATAACAGTTCATTATTTCTTTGTTTTCAATCACTGTGTATCTGCAGCTGCTGGCTCTGATTCCTGAGTTCTGAGTCCTGTATCCCATTTTTCACCAGAGGTATAGGAACTCTAATATCTAGCGCAGTCCCTGTTAACCTGGACAACCAAGCCAGTACAGATTTCTGTACATTACATCTCACCATTTTTTTTATAGGAGAGACACTGTCTGATTCCTCTGATGAGACCTGTCCAGTATCATTGAACCTCTGGCATAGCTGTCATCTTCCTCAGAGAGCACAAGCCCCATATCCAGGTCAAGGTAGTGCCTCACTGAGGTATTATTATTATTACTGTTATTGTTGTTGTTATTTAGGATTTAATCTTCAATTCGATTCACAGTCTGGAACTGGTAAAAACTTAACAATTCAAGTCCTAACCAAGGTCTTAAGAGCTATTAAGGTACCGTAATGTCTGAGCATGTAGGCAGTTCTGAGTAAGGTGGGGTTTTGCAAACTCAGATTATTCAGATCTAATAAATTCAAAATTTCCATGTATCTAGGCAACCCTTTGGGTATTGCTCCAAGGACTTCTATTACTATTGGTACCATTGATTTCTTCCTCCACAATCACTCAGCTTCTATTTGTAGATCACAGTATTTTGTTATTTTTTCTAGTTTTTTTCTCTTCAATTCATGCATCATGGTATTGCAATATCAATGAACCAGATGTTTTTCTATTCCACAATAGTCCCAAAGATGCTTTTTCAGGAGGCAACTGGACTTCCTTGTTTTTTCTTTGAAGATGTTTTGCTTCTCACCCAAGAAGCTTCTTCAGCTCTTATTGTATGTGGGGAATGGCAGGATTTATACTCCTTGCAGACAACCCTAACACACTTAGTATGGGTGTGAGTGAGGAAAGTGAAATTATGTTAAAATATGACAAGGTGAAAACAATAAGGCATGTACTTGTCTTATTGTTTTCATCTTATCAAAATATATATGAACCCTCAAATTAAATACATTCTTTTTTTAAAGGGACTGTATAAGCTAACAGTACTGTATTTTGATAAAAGAAAGTAAGATTAAGTAGTCCCATCTACCAGCATATATAGGAGAGCAGTAATTAATTTTTCAATGCCTTGGATTAACCTAATGCAAGGGGGAATTTTTTTAATTTTTCCGTGGTGCTACATGAAAAACTGGGACTATTGTGGAGGGCTGCCACACTGCTTCTGCCCCCCCCCCGCCCCATTGATGTTTCAACCCAACAATGATGCCCGGCCACCAACACGGGCCAGACAAGAACAGCCAAAATGCCAGATATGGCCCACAAGCTGTAAAATGCCCAGGTCTGACCCAAAGTCTTTTGATTTTTATACCATACAATGAAACTGTCCAATGAAATCATTTAAATCTGTGTTTAATATGGCTATTAAGGTTTATTGTTCCCAGTCCAATTTCAAAGAGCAATTAGAAAAGGAAGAAAGATGACATTCAGTAGCACCATCTTGGGCTGTATATGTCTTCCTCAACAGTACAGTGACATTCCTCTAAGTTACTAACCTCTCTGGTTTCTCATTAGCTATTTTAGCTGTAACATTTTTAGGCTTTGGTGGCAGAGGTGGAGGGAGTGGCTTTCTTTGCTCCTGTCTCTTAAAGGTCTGGGAAACATCAGCTGCTTTGTCCTTGTGGATGCCCTTTAATGACAGCCTCTTGTAGTCATCTCGTGCGTGTTTGGCAAGGGAGCGTCGCCTTTCATCTGCTGCTTTGGACCTCCGTACTGAAATTGAGAAGGAACATTGTTACCCACTCATTTTTTTCAAAGTCCAGAACCACCAATAGGAATTAGGAAATCATGCCCATGAGATGGAGAAAGCTAGAGAGAATAAACATGTAAAATTATTCTGGTACATGAATGTACTTCCGTAATAAAGGAATTTCTGGGACAGCAGTTCAGAATCAGCTTTGAACTTGCCGGTTCTCATGACACTAGCTCAGATCCCAAATATGGCCAGTCTGTTGTACAAAAGAACTGCTTTGACCCCTACTTTCTCTTTCCCCTTTCCTTCTTTTCTTTTCTGAAGCTGTGCAACTCAGCAAAGCTTTTGGATAGTCCATCCTCCATTGGTGGAAACCCCCACCTCCCCTCATCTTTCTGTCATCGCAATGAGTGATGAGAGCCACATATCAGCTTCACAATGCTTTTAAGGGATTGGGAAATAGAATGTGGAGTAGACACTTTGAGGGGTGCAGATGCCTTCAGTCTGATCAGTGCTTCAGCACTGGTATTTGATTTAGTCAACATAGCTCTCTGAGTAGGTGGATTCCTTGGAGAGCCTAACGTCTTGTGTAAAATTTGAGGGGATTTGTTTACAAATAAGGGACATTGGCATAAATAGAAACTGACATTTAATAATTCCAACAGAGAGCCAAAATTACTACTTCTATTGTATAGCAGAATTTCAGAGAGATAGATATCAAGTACTTTAAAAAAAAGTCTTTGTTAAATGTAACATTTAAGCATTACAGTTAAAATTTTAAAATATTATTCTGTATAGCTAGCCTTGTATATCCTTTCTCCATTCAAAATTATAAGCATGGTCACATAAAAGGGCCGATATTAGTGTGCGTACAAGATTCTAGCCAATCAGAATGTTCTTTGTCCAGTTTTTGAATTGATTCAGAAGGGTAATCTAGAGTTATTTCTTCTCCTGTTCTGGTCTCGGTGGTGGTCTTCTTCACTGGCATTTCTCTAACCTGTCAAAAGACAGACACAGGTAATGGTTTCATTTAATGTACCAATAATTTTCTTCCATGCTAATAATTCACATTTTGACTTCATAAATAGTTGTAGCATTTGATCCTATAAAAACTGTATGTGTTGGATAGAACTGAAGGATAAAAGTGGATCCGAATATTTTGAAATCTGGGATAAATTGTACTATTGGTGGGAGTTGAGAGGACTGTTGAGGTTATAGATTAGCGTCAATATGGAAATGTATATAATTTTAGGCTAGCAAATAGAGAAATGAATTAAGTATTGTATAAAAAACCCATATGTATCTATAGAGATAAAGAACTAAATGTAAGAAGAGAAATGTAAGACAGAAATGTTTATACTGGAATGTTACGTCATGTCCAATATTTTCTTTTTAAACTGTATTATAAATAAAAAACTTTTTTTAAAAAAAACCTGTATGTTGAATATTATTATAGCTTGATGATTCAACTAAAATGTAAATTGCAGATTAAAATTAAGGTTACCAGATTCTCTGTTGATTTGATATCTCCAAATATGTTCATTTGGCCACAATGACTGAAAAGATAGGTATTGATATACAATACATTTTGAGGATCACTGAATGAAGGAAGGCTGCTGTGACACCAAGAATATGATACTCTACAAGCCACTTTAAGAGCCAATATCTCCATTCAATGATAGCTAGCACTTTTTCTTGTCTGAGCTGAACATTTTCATGTTAAAATACTAGCAGATAGTGTATGTTAATCAGTAATACTAGAAATTAGTATTGTCTTTGAAAAATGTGATTGCTGACTCAAATATATCTGTTTTCCCTAATCCCTTATATATTTCCCAAAGAAAACGTAATAAGATAGTGGCTGTTTAAAGTCTCTTTTTCACAGCATCCTTAAGCCATCCTGCCACAATTTTGGCCACACCATTTACTATCCATTCCCATCACTTACAATAAACTAACAAAATCATCTAAAAATGTAAGTTTGAATATTTACATGAGTGCATGCTGGGCTATTGGGTCACAAGCTTTATGAGTCACTATATTTTCTAATTCTTTTCAGTGAGTGTTTTTTCAGTGAAGCCATTTTCAGCAACAGTTCCATTTTATCAGAAATTTTTATTGATTGAAAATATCTTTGAACTGAAGAGCTTTTGCAATAAAATTATAGTGGGAGATTTTCTTAAGTTCTATGTTTGTTGACTTCAGCAAAGGATTTCCCAACCATTCTTCCAACTCTATTTATACTTTGCCCTGCCCAAATACTTTTATGACTGCATGATTGTTATCAAGTCATAGAAGGAAGTAATCTCAAAGATATAGAACCTGGTCTGTTCCGAAATATTCTCCCATTCCTCTTCTGTTTTGACTGCAAGCAATGGAGGAGAGATTTTCCATTTGCTTCCTCCACCCATCTATTTTTTATGTTCACCTTCACAACTGTAACTGTCCAGTTTTTATTTTGGAATTGACATCACTGAGGAGATGTAGTTACAATTACTGAATACAAAAACAGTGCCTAATTAGTTACACAAATAGAAAGCTAATGAAACCTGGAGTCAGCAGGAAGGGATAATTAAAACTGGGCTCAGATTCCCTTTGGAAATACATCACCCACACAAACAAATTTGCAATCCAACACAACTATGGAGGCATGCATGCAATTTGCAGACTTTAAATGCATATAATTATTGAAAATTGGTGCTAATATTACTAATACTAAAATACGTGTGACTAGAGAGCATATTATAAACAATATCAAATTTCAGAAAAAAAAATCCAGCGGTGCTTCAGAAACTCTTGGTAGATCCTGCTTGATTCAAATGTCTCCCTACTTGGCAATTCTTTGCATAATTTTGAGCCAGTTACTATCTCTAAAGCTCATCTATCTCACAGATTTCTGTGAAGTGGAGAAGAGGAAGTATACACTGCCCTGAATTCTTTGCAACAAAGGTAAGCTAAAAAAGAAAAGAAACAAATAAATATCTAAGCATTCAAAAGCAAACCACTCACGTTCACCCAGAATAGAAGAAGTAATATTGCATGTAATATGCTAAACATGAAATTTGTAAACTGTTGCGTCCTTCGCGAAATGGCAAGACACAAGAAGCAGTTGTAGTTCTCAAGACTTCTTTATTCTTAGTTCAGCTTACAGTTGGAAGACGCCGGCAACGCCCAAAACTCTTGGCCTCTTATATATGCCATTCCCGGGTCAATCTGCAACTTTTGGCGTGCCAGCACTTGCGCATGCGCACAAGTACTGGCGACAGCCTGTCTGGTCCCGGGCAACTTGCACCTGTCCGGGACCGTTTGCAATGCCCCGAGCCTGCTTGCACAGGCTCAGGACATAACACCCCTTCCCCCCGGGTTAAAACTATTAACCATGCCATAGTAACACATAACCCATTGCGAGTGTAGTGCCATACTACCCAATGCCAGGTATTACTTTTGCTTCCATTAGTCTAAGTGTTCTGTTCCCTCTGTTAACTCTGTTTTGCCAATAGAGTTACAAAATCTTCTAAATACTTAGGAGATTTCCTGGCTCTCTGTGACCTCCTAACTTCTGGGTACCTGCCAAGTACCCCTTGACTGAGGGGTGATGTGTGCCTGTCCCCCTTGTTTTGCCTTGGTGGTTCCCAAGGACTGTGCTCCAATGCCTGGCCTGCTTGCTTGCCCACCGGGCTCGTCAGGCCAGAGCTTCTTTCTTTGTTTAACCTGGTTGTCCTGCCTTGCTGCAGGCTCTCTGGCCCCTCTAAGTGACTGTCACTGTTGGGCGATTCTGTAGAACCTCCAAGGTCCGTCCAAGACCTGTCAGGAGGTTGTCTGTCCCCTGGTTCCCGTTCTGTCCCCAGGCTTGTGGGGTTTTCAGTACTGTCCCAAAACTCAGTTGTCCCCTGAGTGAAGTCAGAGGTGTTGTAGTCGGGATTCGGTTCCTCGACCACCTCCCTGTATGTTTGCCCCCTTCTAGGGACAGGGGTAGTGTCGGGCCAACTAGAAGGAGTGTGTGCCAGCTCTCTTGCAGGAAATGGTTTATTGGGATGCTCCCAGGTATTCTCCCTGACTGGAGTACTGTGTGATGCGGATGAGTAGTGATTATGCCCCCGGGGTGACTCCCTGGCTGGAGTAGGCGTTGATGCCTGGTATCTAGTTGGGCTCCTTGAATTCCTGTTTGGAACACTCGCGGAATCTTGAGATGAGCCGTTTGTGGCTTCCTCATTGATAATGGGCAGCAGCCCATGCCCTTCCCCTTGCCCAAAGGGGTCCCCCTCCCCCCCTGGAAAAGACCCAGGAGTCTCAGCGGGAAGGTCCCGTCTAGGGCGAAGTTGGTCGATGTGTCGACGCAGGACACGACCGTTGTCCAGGGACACCTCGTAAGACAGAGGACCTGTGACCCTGGATATAGAATCGCGGGGACCCATGAATGACCAGGCCCGTAATTACGAGTCCAAACCGGGGCACCCACAAGGAGTTGTCTAGGTGCCCTGGGGCGTGTGTAAGAAGAAGGCAGTCTATCCGGATGCAACCGGTCAAGCTTGGTAGTCAGTTTGCGCCCCCAACGAAGTTCAACTGGGCTCCTCCCCGTAGAAGTGGACGGTGTAGTGCGATAAGAAAGGAGGAAGTCAGCCAACCTGTGATGCTAGTCTCCGTAGGTAATTTTCTTCAAGGCGTCCTTGGTGATGCGAACCATGCGTTCAGCCATACCGTTGGTGGACGGGTGGAAAGGTGCAGAGGTGGCATGACGAATCATGTTAGCCTGTAAGAAAGCTTGGAATTCGGAAGAAGTGAATTGAGGGCCATTGTCAGACACGAGGACATCTGGAAGCCCATGTGCAGCAAAAATCCCCCTCAGTACTTGAATAGTCTTTGCAGCGGTGGTGGAAGATACAGGTACAACCTCAAGCCATTTTGAATGGCTGTCAACTAGGACCAAGAAGAATTGACCCTGAAAGGGCCCAGCGTAGTCAATGTGCACCCTAGACCATGGAGACTGTGTTTCCTCCCATCTATGTACAGGAGCTTGTGTCATTTCGGGGCGCGAGCGTTGGCAAAGGTGGCATGCGTGCACCTTAGCTTCAATGTCTCTATCTAACCCAGGCCACCACAAATGGCTGCGCGCAAGCGCCTTTATGCGTACAATGCCAGGATGACCCTCGTGGAGGGAACCTAAGACCCTAGTCCTCATTGAGGTAGGGATGACAACTCTGCTTCCCCAAAGCAGACAACCCTGGAAGGTGGACCACTCGTTCCTTTTAGACCAGAAACTCTGAAACTCAGTGCCAGGACAGCTCTCTGGCCATCCAGATAAAACCCAAGAAAGGACACTTGAAAGTGTGTGATCTGTGCCTGATTCAGCGGCTACATCTCTGGCATTCAAAGGAGACTCGGGCAAGGCCTGAATGGAGAGAAGATTGATAGCTGGAGCAGGTTCAGCTTCTATTACCGGCAGGGGTAACCTACTGAGGCCATCAGCATGGCCCATTTCCTTCCCAGGTTTATGAAGTAGGGAGAAATCATAGGCAGAAAGAAAGATAGACCATCTTAGCATTCTGGGGGAGATGATTTGGGGGGTTTGCTTACGTGTGGTAAACAGTCCCAACAAAGGCTTATGGTCAGTGAAGACCGTGAAATGCCTGCCATATAAAAAATCATGGAATTTTTTAATTCCAGCAACCACAGCTAAAGCCTCCCTGTCTATTTGAGCATAATTACGGAGTAGTATGCAACAGGAACCTGAGTTCCATCTGCCCTGAGGTGGCTTAGTACAGCTCCTACCCCATAAGGAGAAGCATCACAAGCGATGCACACAGGAAGGGATTCATTGAAATGTGCGAGTACACTGTTAGAAGTGAGTAAGGCTTTGACCTCATTGAAACTTGCCTCATGTTTTTGTGACCACTGCCACACTGCCTGTTTGTCTAATAGCCTGTGAAGAGGCTCAGCTACACTAGCCTTATGTGGAAGAAAGGAATTGTAGAAATTCAGAATGCCCAGGAAAGCCTGTAGTTCGGCCTTAGACTTTGGCCTGGGAGCATGCATAATAGCTTTCAGTTTGGATTCAGCAGGGTGAATCCCAGTAGCATCAATTTTGAATCCCAGAAAATCAGTAGAAGGCACTCCAATTTTACATTTGTCCTTCTTAAGCTTGAGGCCCGTTTTCCTGAACCTTAAAAGGACAGCCCTTAATCTCTCAGCTAAATTGTGTGTAGAATCTCCTGCAATTAAGACATCATCAAAATAGGGGCAAACCCCTGGTATACCCCGTAGTGTGTTTTCCATTACGCTTTGGAAAATTCCAGGAGCGACATTTACTCCAAATTGTAGCCTCTTCATCTTGAAGGCCCCTCTGTGGGTCACAATGGTCTGCGCTACAGCAGTATCATCATCAACAGGCAGCTGTTGATATGCCTGAGCTAGGTCAAGCTTTGCAAAACGCGCCCCCCCTTGAGGGAGGCCAGAATATCACTGACCACAGGAACAGGATAGGCATGTTGCTGCAATGCCTTATTCAGAGTGCATTTGTAATCAGCACAGATGCGAATGTCCCCATTTGCCTTGAGAGGCGTGACAATGGGGGTTTCCCAGGGACTGGAGTCAACAGGTTCTAGAACTCCTTGCTGAATCAGTTTGTCCAACTCAGTGTCAATTTTACTTTTTAAAACAAAAGGGACCCTTCTTGCTTTAATTCTAATGGGAGTGACAGTGGGGTCTAGTTTTAATGACACAGGGGGTCCTTTGTATGTGCCCAGCTGGGGGCTGAAGACATCTGCAAATTCTTTGCAGACTTCTTGTAGGTCAAGTGTTTGCAGACTATTGAGCCCTGTGACGTGTATTCCCAAGGCCTCAAACCAATCGAGTCCTATGAGACTCGTTCGTTCACCCCCTACTACTATTAGATCTAGTGGACCTTCAAAATCCTTATACTGTACGTTAAGGGTGGCCTCCCTCTTAACACACACTCTGGAGTTTTGAAAGTCTGTTAACACAATGTCAGAAGGCCTCAGCTTGGCCTGACTTCCACTACCGGAACAAATCTTCCTAAACGTTTGCATGGAAATGATTGAAAGTGCAGACCCCGTATCCAATTCCATAGCCAATGGAACCCCTTGTAGCTTCACCTTAAGTGACAACTTTTTCTTAATGGGCTTGTGTGTGCCTGTCCTATAGATGCTTCTTCGCGAAGCGCAAAACCCCACCCTGTTTTGGCTGGGAACCCTGGTACCTTTCAGGCGCAATTCTTTCTGAGGTTGTACCTTCTGACGGCCCAGGCACACAGCTACAATGTGTCCTTGTTTTTCGCACGCCCTGCAGATAGCGGAGCGGAACTTGCAGTCGGTTCTCTTGTGGCGACCTCCACAACCGATGCACTTGGGGAGAGCTGAAGAGCTTCCTTTTTGTTTCCCTTCCTTTGTGGGGTGGAGACGGTCCACTTCCTCGTCAGGATCCTCCTCAGAGTTCCTTTGGACTTCTTCCTGGTGCACGGATGCAGCATCTGGACTGTTTCTGATCGGCCGCATGTTCTTGATGGCACCGCCTGCTGCTTCTTCTGCGGTGACCTCTCTCAAGGCATCTTGGAATGACAAGTCCTCCTTGGCAAAAAGTCTCTGTTGTAACTCTCTATGCCTTAGACCGCATACAAATCTGTCCCTCAGTCGTTCTTCGAGGTCTTTGAACTCGCAATGTTTGGCGGCTTTCCTCAACGCGGCGATGTACTCCTTGGCCGATTCTCCGGGTCGTTGATCCCTCTGCTCGAAGGTGTGGCGCCACGCGATGACGGATATCTTGGGCTGGAAGTGCTCCTTCAGTAGCTTTTTTAGATCTGCGTAGCTGACAGACTCTAGAGGGACAGGTGCTGCAAGGTTCTCAGCGATTTCGAATGCGTCTTGACCGCAAACGCACAGCAGGGTGGCAGCCTTTAAACTATCTTCCTGTACTTGATTTACCTTGAGGTAGTTTTCTACCCTGGCTACGTAGGACTCCCACCTCTCTGGATGTGAGACGTCGAATTCCGAAAGCCTTCCAATTTTTGCCATTTTGTAGAAGGAAGGGTCTATCTGCCAGCCTACCCCCAAATGCACGCTGGATTGGCGGGTAGCTGCCGAGTCAACGCCTTTCCTGCCGCTCAGGACTCACTTGGGTAAGCTTACACCTTTTCGATTGATGTAAGGAATCCCATCCTCGTCGCCAGTGTTGCGTCCTTTGCGAAATGGCAAGACACAAGAAGCAGTTGTAGTTCTCAAGACTTCTTTATGCTTAGTTCAGCTTACAGTTGGAAGATGCCGGCAATGCCCAAAACTCTTGGCCTCTTATATATGCCATTCTCGGGTCAATCTGCAACTTTTGGCGCGCCAGCACTTGTGCATGCGCACAAGTACTGGCGACAGCCTGTCTGGTCCTGGGCAACTTGCACCTGTCCGGGACCATTTGCAATGCCCCGAGCCTGCTTGCACAGGCTCAGGACATAACATAAACCTCACTTCTGATCACTTTTGGAAATAGCTCATTAACTACTTATAAGTTATTAGAAACCTTCATCTTGACAAAAGCCCTTGAATCTCTCTTCAGTCCTGAAAGACAATTTTAAGCATAAGCTTAAAACTTTAAAGAAACTGAAATAAAGATAAAGATATATTCACAGATAACTGAAGCTTCACTACTCTTACAACCATGAATGAAGTTCTAAAAAAACCTCTCCCCCGTGCTTAGTTACCCTCATTCTTGTTGCTCGCTTTCTCCCAACCTTCCAGTTTATCTACAGCCTTGAGATTACCTGGAGATGATCCTTCCAGTTGCTAAAAGGCCCTGATTCTGGTCAGCTTTTTAAAAATCAGATATGGTTAGTTAAATATTGCCAGCTTCTCTGATTTCAGAAAGGATAATGGAAACATTTTGCACTAAGTCAGATGCCATTGAGATACTATTCTTCTCAATATATGTCTATAGAGTTATTATGTTCCAGAAGAGCCAGGGCTCACACTGTACAGTAAGCTTATTGTTCAGGTTGTGACAGCAAAATACCAAAAAAAAAAACCTAGCACATTTAACACAATCTTTTTCTAAAAAGGTTTGCAGGAGATTCCTCTATTTTCTACTCCCTATTGATAAACCATTGTGCTTATAACCATTTATAAGGCTGTAATCAAGGCTCGCTAACTCAGGGCTTTGTTTCAAGTGTTTTCTTTCAGTTCTTGATTACCTTCTTTAATCAGTGAAGGGAATAAATGGTCCTCTTTTCACCTTATCTACCAAAGCCCATGTGACGCGGGAACCAGCCTCCTTGACCAACATGCCTTTGTTTTAATCATTAACCTATAGGTACATTAATTCTAATAAGTGATTTCACTGAAAATCTATTCTTGATAGAGTAATTCCTGCTTTTATGTAAAAGGAAATGTGTTTAATTTAACTCCAATGAATTACTATTCAATACAAGTAAAAAAAGAAATAAAAAAATTCTTGAAAGATTGTATCTTATTTTATATAAATAAATGATTCTAGGATAGAAAAATAACAGTAATGTGGGAAATGTTCCTCCCCAGTTATTTTAGCCCCCTTTTTAGTACAACCTGGTGCAGCCAAGAGGTGGGGGTGGAATTAAACGGAAATACAAGGATGTAGTACCTACAGTCTCAATCTTGCAGGACCACTCAAAACTATACTTTTAATTGCAAATGTTGAAACAGGGTTAATATTCAAATAATTCTGCTGAATGATGATTTCAAGAAATTAGTTTAGTCCCCCTAAAACAATTTACGCTCAATTAGCTGGGCTGGTCATCCTGAATTTTAGACTTTGCATGACAGCCTTACTCCTCTGTGTGAAGTACAAATAGAACCATTTATATGTCATTCAGTGACATATAAATTAAAAGTATTGTTTCCTATATGCATAATATTACACTGCAGCAGCAACTTTTGATACTGCTGTGTCACCTGTAATGGGAGGGGGCACAAGTTGAGCATCATGGCACAAATAGCTTTTTTGGTTTAACTTGCTGTAGCAAAGTTAATCTTCATCATTCTCTCAGTGTTGATTCACCTGAATGCTGACTGGGACCGCAAATAACTCCTAAAATCATCATTCATTGGATTCACCATGGAATTCTTTCCCCCTCAACTAACTTTCATTTCAAGGTTTGAATAGTAAGAAACAAGAACATTACCTGGACACATTCTAGATTTCTGTAATTTCCAACAGCTGATGCGTTTTCCACTTTCTTTGGTACATCTCTTTGCACAAAATTTTTATTGTCTTGCAGTATTTCAAATCCAGGTTGGGTCTCTGATAGAAACTGTGGAGGACATAATACTGAACCCTCTGTGACTTTTTCCATTGGGGTTCTTCTATAAAATAAGAAAACAAAGAGTTTTTCAAGGAAACAGAAGCTTTTCAAATAACTTTGTTTTTTACCTGCATGTGCAGCATATATAGGAAGCTGCAATAGGAATTAATGTAAAAAATGTTTTGACAGGCAGCTATATCTCTACCTTTGTATCCTAAATCTGGATGTTACATAGCACTGAAGTGGTACAGTGGAAGGCTGGCCCTTAAATTATCCTTAAATTATAGTTGAGACTCTAGAAAGAGTACAGAGAAGAGCAACAAAGATGATTAGGGACTGGAGGCTAAAACATATAAGGGACAGTTGCTGGAATTGGGTATGTCCAGTTTAATGAAGAGAAAGACGAGGGGTGACATGATAGCAATCTTCTAATATCTCAGGGGCTGCCACAAAAAAGAGGGAGTGAAGCTATTTTTCAAAGAGCCTGAAGGCAGGACAAGAAGCAATGGATGGAAACCAATCAAAGAGAGAAGCAACCTAGAACTAAGGAGAAATTTCCTGACAGTTAGAACAATTAATCAGTGGACAACCTGCCTCCAGAAATTGTGAAAGCTCCAATACTAGAAGTTTTTAAGAGACTGGACAACCATTTGTCTGAAATGGTATATAGTTTCCTGCCTGAGCAGGGATTGGACTAGATGACCTCCAAGGTCCCTTTCAACTCTATTATTATTGTTGTTGTTGTTGTTGTTGTTGTTATTATTATTATTAATCATTGCACAGTCAGCCAGATGTTCAGACTGAATTTGGCATTTTTGTCTACCTATAGAGTCCTTACCAAGGACCTGGGATAGGCAGATGGGGATGTTTTTATGATGATGATGATGATGATGATGAAATACACACAAATCACTGTTAATATTTTCTCACATTTAGATTATATGGAAGATTCATACAATTATAACTGAAATGGCTTCCTTTCTTCCCCCCTTTGCTCTCTCCCTCCGATCAGTGGCACTTCTCTGTCATAGAAACTATTGATAGCCTTGCTATGAGAATTATAGATTTGGGCCTCTGCGTCATCACCAGCTTCATGAAGTTAGATTTAGAATTGGCTATTGGAGAAAAAGATTGGATGTTTTCTTCCCCAGCATCTGCATTTGGACTAAAATGTCAACTACTAGCAGCTGCATAATTGCAGTTATAAAGAATAACAGGAGACTTCTAACATAGAATTTCTGCCTACCTCAAGAACCTGTCAACAACCCTGCCCACTAAATAATGAACTCCTGTTTTATTTAATCACACATAGGCTTATTCTTCTTCTCCTGAACATTTCACAGCTGAAACTAAGGACAAATGGTGCCCTCTTGCCTTCCTTCTTTCATTCCATACTATTTAAGGTTCTTGTCAGTCTGATGTGTAGTGACTTCACTTAACTTGCAAAATTCCATCCTACATACTATTTCCTATGTTCTTCATCTGAGCTTGGAGCACTTAGAGGAAAGAATCTCATGTGCAATGCTGTTTATCAACTTTAGTTCAGCATTTAATATGATCATTCCTCAGCATTTAGTAGATAAACTAGGCCTTTTGGGTTTCAATACTCCTTTGTGCAACTGGGTTCTTCATTTTCTCACTGATAGGCCCTAATATGTGAGAGTTGGGACTAATATTTCTAACATCGTGTTCTTGAGCACAGGTACTCCTCAGGGCTGTGTCCTAAATCTGCTATTTTCACCCTGCTGACCCATGATTGTTGTGTAAGGTTTGCTACCAAATAGATTGTGAAGTATGTGGATGATATAACAGTGGTGGACCTTATTCAGGATGATAATGAGGGCGATTACCAAGAGGAGGTAGAGGGTTTGATGAACTGGTATAATAAAAACAGCCTGGTTTTAAATGTAGGAAAAACAAAAGAAATCATTTCCAATTTCAAAAAAGGCAGGCCCGGCCATTCACTTCTGTTTATTAATGATTCAATTGTGAAGGTGGTTAGCAGTATCAATTTCTGAGTGTGCAGCTGACAAGCAGATTAGCTTGCTCACTCGAAGTGAGGCACTGGTGAAGTGGGCATAGCAGTGCCTGCATTTTCTGCATCATATGAGAAGAGCACTTCTTCCTTTCCCTATCCGTACCACAGAGGCATCAGAATTTCATTTTTTTAATGTGTGCCAGTGTGTTCACAGAAAAAAGTGACAATAAAAGTTATCTCAGCTTATCTCATCTCATCATCTTACTTTACCTTATCTTATTTTATCTTATCTTATATTGTTTGAGAACCACAATGGTTCTTTGGATTTACTGAAAAAAAAAATTCCATCATTCAGGAATCCAGTCTGTTTTCCACAATGGAAAAATAAAAATTGGAACAATGCCCTTATTTTTTAAGTATATTGTCCTGGTTTCTTTGAATTCTTTGGAAAGTTTTTTTAAAAAATAGAAAAGCGTAATATTTGCTTATTTCTAGGAATTCTGGAAGTGAAGTCACAGTCTTGAGGATCCAAATAGAAAAGATTGGTTAGAGTCTCTGTCCTTCGTTACATCCACATTGGACAGCAACCCATAACCTGCAGTTTGTACTAGTCAGGACCTGCCTCAAAGAAATTCCTTTTAATGACAGATTTGGTGTATTGTTTTCAGTAATGGAAGGCTGTACTAACCTTATTTTCTCTACTTGCTGAAGTGACTGTTGCTTCACTCTTTCAGCAAGAATCTCACTACACAGGAGGCCATATGATTTATCCAGCATGTGTTCTCCCATTACCCATACCCAGATATCACCATCTGCACCAAGCTTCCACTGCACAGATTTTCCATGGTCTGCAAGACAACAATAAAACTGCTTTAACATCAATGAAATTATCAGTAATCTACAGTGTGTTCAGTGTACCAGTTTCCTTTACCATCCACATACACTTCCATCTGGTTGACTCTTTAATGGAATGGCAAAGTGGCCTCCAATATTTTACAAGTTCAAATGAATTTAAAAATTACCTACATTCTATAACAAAGGCATCCATTTAGCCTTTCCATTAAAAAAATCAAAAGGAGACCCAATATTTTTGTACTACTACTCTAATAGATATGAGAGAAAAATTTCAGAGATTTTTGAGATTGCTGATAGAATAAACAAAGCGAAAGCATATGAACTAACAATTATCTGTAGTAGTTTCATCCAGACAGGAACTTTGTTTCAGTCATTGATCAATAAAACTACAGGGTTCAATCTGGGTCAGTCATTGGGACCAGAAGTGTTGACTTCTGAGCTTTCAGACTTGTGCTGGGACATGTATATTCACCTTCATTTGTAATAAAAGGCAAACAGTAAAACGAACAATACAAAACTATCCCATAACAATAAGAATTATTAGCAATTAATTGTGGGCATATAATATAATAAATTTATCTTGATTTCATCCATATACCTATTGCTGCCAGTATTGATGTGTGGGCTAGTTGGTTCATTCATACTCCAAATTGAACGTTGGATATAAAATAATGGTAGGGGGAACCAGAGATCAAACCACTATGTTGCCTTTGCATATAAATGTATTCTAAATTCCAAAGATACCATATGGACCTCCATTTGCCTATTTATTACAATATTTGTTTCTAAATTAATTATGTTTGAGACAGACAATTTTCATTCTAATGGTTGCATTCTTGGACTGATAACCTTGCAGACATTCTGTAAACCTTGTTTCTAAAGGATAGGACAAGGCCACATACTTTACTAAATATCCATTGACCTATTTCCTCTATTCTTAAACACTGATATCTCATAATTTTATTATATACATATACACATACATAAACATATACACATATATGCATATGTGTATGCTTATTTACTGTAGGTACACATACACACACACAAACACACAGATATACAAACAAAGAGCTTCTCTCTTTAAATAATTATATCTGGATGCAGGAGAGAGTGACAAATGCGTCTGAAGGCTGAGTAAGCAGCTGATGAGGCCAACCAAATGAGCTTGATATGGCTATAACCTGTCTATAATAATAATAATAAAAAGGAAGCTACGGTATGACTGCTTTTTGTTATCTCTACTGGAATTTTTGCTTCCCTTAAACAATGTTTGTCCCTGCCGTGGACAGTAGGTTGGGCTTCTCTTTAAAGAATATCAGTCAAGAAATTTAATCTAGTGCAGCTTGGAAGCAGATTAAATAGAGAACCAATTGTAATTTAGGGCAATTTATATTAGTGGAAGAAACAAATAAGATTTATTCTGTTTTTAAAATTGTATTACAGTCGTACTTCAGTACTTGACTGCTACAAAACTCATAGAATTTGGTACTCAATGCATTTTGATATAAAAATATTGTCCCAGTCTTTGTCATTTGTTTGATATTTGATGAGCTGCTATAGGAAGACGGAGACGGCCATGGAGAATGGACAGGAAATCAGCTATGCAATGAAGATCACTGCAAAAGGAAGTTGGGGACAGCTGCAGAAGACAGACAGGAAGTTGACCATGCTGGAAAGATTGCTGACATAGGAAAATGTATAGATAAAAAGTCTTTCCCAGCTCACATGGTAAGTCACGTGGTTTGTTGGTACTCTTCATTTTTAGTACTCATCATGCCTTCCAGAACCAATTAATGAGTACTGAGGTACCACTCTATTATAAAACATAAACAGTACATTTTATTATTTGAGTACAATGGTATGTATACAATATTGATTTGAGGTTACTACCACTCTAACATTTAGATGGCTTAAGTCTTAGAGATAAAGTTTATATTAGTATTAAATTTTGCATCCAAAGATAAATGTGACTTTAATAAGCAACTGCAAAATACAGCTTGTGGAGGAGCTTGGAGAACAAACCTTCACCCTCGTCTCTACTGTATTATTACATTATAGTTTATACATATTAAAGATTTTAATATTTTAAGGTTTTTTGCAGATGGTAAAATGTTCCTTCTGTTTCAAGGTATTTCCAAATTTATTATAGAAATGTACGACTTATCTATCTTGGACATTATTGATTAAGTTGTATACCAATTTTAACATTTTCAACTAATTTTTTTAGATTTTTTTTTAGATTTTATGAGTTTGATCCATAATTCTTCCCATTGTTGTATTTTTTATACTGCTTTTTATTTGTTCTATCATCTTTAAGTAGGGATTTATATATGTGCCCTGACAGATGGTTTTCATTTTGTATAAGCACTTTGAATTCTATCTTTTTTCTTAATATCCTTGCATTGTTCTTAAGATCAGATTTTATACTTCTAGCAATTTATAAATACATCAATCACAGTACATTCTGATCTTCACTGAATAATTATTGCTGGGCCTTCTATTCATTGAATTTGAGTGGGCCTTGTCTGCATATGTAATTACATGTTTCTTAGTCTGTCTCCAACACTGAAAGCACTGAAGGAGAGGTTAATAGTGTAACTGTTGAGCTTATTATTTTCCTTATATAATTCCATGCTTTTATCAAACTATACCTCAGGGGCTGCCATAAAGAAGAGGGAATTAAGCTATTTTCCAAAGCACCTGAAGGCAGGACAAGAAGCAACGGATGGAAACTAATCAAGGAGAGAAGCAACCTAGAACTAAGGAGAAACTTCCTGACAGTGAGAACAATTAATCAGTGGAACAGCTTGCCTCCAGAAGCAGTAAATGCTCCAACACTGGAAGTTTTTAAGAAGAGACTGGACAGCCATTTGTCCGAAATGGTGTAGGGTTTCCTGCCCGAGCAGGCGGTTGGACTAGATGACCTCCAAGGTCCCTTCCAACTTTAGTACTATTTATTATATCTAATTAGTACTATTTATTCTATCTTGCTTTATTTTCTCAAGCTTTGTTGGGCTTAACTAATGTTGACATAAATTATTCTTCCAAGAAATGGAAATCACACTGCATAAAAATATAATATCAAATATAATTTACATAATATCAGCATATTTCAGATGGGTACTTGCATTCATAATTCCCTGGTTCCATCTCTAATTAAAGAGACCCAAAAGTAATAGAAATTGATAATCTTATTTAATGCCAATTAACAGCATTCATATTGTAAAAATATAAAATAGAATAGAATAGAATAGAATAGAATAGAAGCTGGAAGGGACCTTGGAGAAGATCTTGGAGGTCTTCTAATCCAGCCCCCTGCTCAAGCAGGAGAATCTATACCATCTCAGACAAGTGACTATCTCGCCTCTTCTTAAAAATCTCCAGTGATGGAGCACCCATGATTTCTGGAGGCAAGCTCTTCCATTGGTTAATTGTCCTCACTGTCAGGAAGTTTCTCCTTAATTCCAGATTGCTTTTCTCTTTGATCAGTTTCCAACCATTGTTTCTAGTCCTGCCCCCTGGTGCTTTGGTGAATAACATGACCCCCTCTTCTTTGTGGCAGCCCCTCAAATACTGAAATACTGCTATCATGTCTCCCCTATTTCTTCTTTTCTTTAGACTAGCCAAGCCCAAGTCCTGCAGCCGTTCTCCACATGTTTTAGTCTCCAGCCTTTGATCATCTTAATTGCTCTTCTCTGAATTTTTTCCAAACTCTCAACATCTTTTTTGTGATATGGTGACCAAAATTGGTTGCAGTATTCCAGGTGTGGTCTTACTAGGGTTTTATAAAGCGGTACTAATACCTTACGTGATCTTGATTTTATGCCTCTGTTTATACAACCCAGGATTGCATTAGCTTTTTTGGTTGCTGCTGCATACTGCTGGCTCATGGTTAAGTGATCATCCACTAGGACTCCAAGGTCCCTCTCACAGTTACTGTTTTTAAGCCACATCTTGCTCAGTCTGTACTTGTACTTTTGATTTTTCCTGCCTAAATGTAAAACTTTGCTTTTCTCCACATTGAAACTCATTTTGTTGGATAGAGCCCATTGTTCAAGTTTGTCAAGATCTTTTTGGATCCTGAGTGTTAGCTATTCCTGCCAGTTTGGTGTCATCTGCAAATCTGATGAGTTCCCCTTCAATTCCCTCATCTAAGTCATTGATGAAGATATTGAAGAGTACTGGGCCTAAAATAGAACCTTGTGGTACCCCACTGCTTACTTTTCTCCATGTGGATATAGTGCCGTTGAGGACTACTCATTGAGTACAGTTTGCCAGCCAGCTACAGACCCATCTGGTGATGATGTTGTCTATTTCACCTTTTTCTAACTTACCAAGAAGTAGGTTGTGGTCTACTTTATCAAATGCCTTACAGAAGTCTAAGTATACTATGTCCACAGTATTTCACTGGTCTATTAGTTTAGTCACTTTGTCGAAGAATGAAATAAGATTGGTTTGGCCTGATCTGTTTTTAACAAACCTGTGCTGGCTACTAGTTATAACTTTGTTTGCTTCTAGTTGCTCGCAGATCTGTTTTTTTATTATCTTTTCTAGGATCTCCCCAGGTATTGATGTTAAACTGATTGGTCTGTAGTTTCCTGGGTCCGTTTTTCCCCCCTTTCTTGAAGATGGGAACCATATCAGCTCTTTTCCAATCCTCAGCTACTTCCCCCGATGCTCCAGGATTTTTGAAAGATATGGTGTAATGGTTCTGAGAAAACATCTGCCAGCTCCTTCAGAACTCTGGGATATAATCTGTCAAGCCCTGGTGATTTATATTTTTCAAGGTTGGATAGGTACCATTTTCTTGCATATTTTAATTTTTGTTTCTAATTTGTCTTTTGCAGTGTTTTTTTGGGGGGGGGGTATGTTGGGCTATAGTTTCTTTTTTTGTGAAGACTGATGCAAAGTATGAGTTAAGCAGCTCTGCTTTCTCCCTGTTGCCTGTTATTTCCTTGCCATCTTCTCTCTTTAGTGGACCTACAGTTTCCTTGACTTTTTTCTTATTAATATGTTGGAAGAAACTTTTATTATCCATGATTTCTGTTGAAAGTCTTTGTTCGTTCTGAGCCTTTGCTTTCCTGACTTCATCTTTGCATGTTCAGGCTGTCTGCTGATTATCGGCCTTAGTTATGTGCCCCTCTTTCCATTTTTTAATATTTGTCCTTTTTGTCTTTCAGTTTGTCAGAGAGATCTTTGTGCAGCCATGCTGGTTTATTCTTGAATTTCTTGTTAGTTAAAATGAGCAACATTTATAAGCATAACATCTAATTAAGCATTTAGGCAGCTGTCGGTTATGCAAAATACTATTATCCAAACCTTCAATTATCTTAGCTGTTATTTCAAAGCCATTTGCAAAACATCTTCATGAACTTGAATATAGAGGAATCCCTCTATCACAACCTATGGGCATCCTAAGGAAGGAAGATCTAAATAGTCCTATTTTATACCACAAATTCCATGTTTTATGATACATAAAGCTGGTCAAATACATTGATTTTGACCATCACATTTTTTAAAAAGTCCCCTGTAAAAATGGGATTCCCCAGTGGCCGCCACCTCCCTGTCACCTGCTGTCCACTGTTGTCCCTGGCCTCTTCAGTCCAGTAGCAGCAAGGCAGTGGGAGGTGTGAAAATGGGAAACCTCCACCCAGCCTTTGCACTCTGCCCATCCTCTTGCTTGCCCGCTCATCCAGCTCTTCCTCCTGCCACCCATAGTGAGTGGTGACTTGGTGGCTGTGAGTGGACAGAAGCAACTCAGTGGTGGCAAGCTGGCAGTAATGAGATGGCCGCACTGAATTATCCTGGAGCCATTTTCCTTTCCTTATCGTCTTATTACATGTGGCCAATTATTATTTTGTTTAAAAGTGCTTATATGGAACAGGTATGTTTCATCCTGGAGAAAAATCTATATGGTTACTAAGAGTTAACAACGACTTTATGGCACATAATCACTTAAAAAATACCAGCAATATTATATCACCTTCTGTGTTTTGCATCTAATTTCAGTCTGCAGAAAAATCTCCAGATTCTCTGCAAAAGAATGAAACACAAGGGCAGTTCTTTGTTCATTGTGAGACTTTCACTCCTGAAATCTCTATAAGGCAATCTGAATGCAGTTTCTATTCATCTTTACTTCTAAACAGTGAGAAATAGAAACAAAAATCACTGTAAAACCCAAAGATTCTGCAGTGACAAAATTCTCCTCCAACTCCAACTTCACTGACAAGAATAACATATTCCACATTGAAAAGAAGGGGACAAAGCATTTACATTTGATTTTCTAGGCCAGGGGTCCCCAACCCCAAGGCTGCAACCCACTACTGGGCCTTGAGCTGTTTGGAACGGGGACGCAGAATTAGTGGAAATGGCAGAAATATGGATTGTAAAAAAGACTGCCCCACCTTACTCAGAACTGCCTATATTCTCAGACGTTACCTTAGCAGCTCTTAGGTCCTTGGTTAGGACTTGAATTGTTACGTTTTTACCATCAAATCAAACTGAAGATTAAATCTTAAATAACAACAACAACCCAAGGAGCTTTACCCTGTTGTGATGGAGGCTTGTGTGCTCTGTAGAGCACACAAATTAACTATGGTGAACCAATTTCACTATGGTGAAAACACGTCAAGTGAATTCTATACAGGATCAAGTATCACCCAAATCAACAAAACTTGCATTGAATGCTATGGCTCCTGGGTGTTCAGTAAAATTATGCCACAGTGCTCAGCTCCCTCTGCTAGGCCACCAGAGTATGGAATTGACAGGCAACTGGAAGACGAACAAAAAAATGGAAAAATCTGGATAAAGGAAGAAAATTACTCAATTATGGAAGGTGATTGATCTGAGCCAACAAAACATGGATTTCAAAAGTGCATGTTCAAGATTTGGATGGAGAATCACCTGGATATGGAAATCAATGAATAAAGACTTATGGATCAGAGGCTTGTTATTTTGAAGCACAAGCTCTTCACTAATGCAGAATTACAAGAGACTGCAAGTAGAGAAGCCCAAGATCAAGGCTCAAGAATAACTGATAATAGAGATAATTTAGAAGTGGAGCAACAAATAGTGGAGAAAAAGAAAGAAATCAGAAGAGCAGATGAGGAACAAGAAGCAAAAGCTGGATTAGATCTTGAAGAATCAAGAGCTAGAGCCAAATTAACTGAGATTAAACTGAATTAAATTAGTAAGAGAAGTTTGGCTAAATTATTAAAAAATGTTAATGAAGCTGTTCAGACTATTCCAACAGAAACATCAGCTCAAACAAACCAACTAATGTATGCAGCAGCTTATGTTACTACTGAAGAATTGGGTTTGAGAATTGGAAATAATAAAGCAATTAAGAAGGGAAAACCAAAGTGGAAAATCCCTCTGGAGTTAAAAATAAAGAAAATTCAATTGGATTTAAGTAATTGTAAGAATTTGAGGCAAGGAAACCTGAAGAATAAAAAAATCAGATTTAGCCTGACAGCAAGATATGACCTGGGGGGGGGGGGGAAAGGAAATTGCAGTTGTGGTTGAAGAGCTGAAACAAAGAGTTGTGGCTATTGCAGAGAAAATAAAGCCATATGATAACCAAATAATGCAGTTTCAGCAAAATTCACAACTTTGAGCAAATCAGCATCATTTCTATAATATACTTCCAACGCAGATCAAAACACAGGAATTGGAAGCATTCACCAAACATATCAACTCAGTGGACAGATACATCAAATTCACACATGAAGATGTTAAGGAAAATAGTCTAGCCTTCCTGGATTGTGCTGTATACATTAAGGGAGACAGAAACCTTAACACTGAAATTTACAGGAAACCACCACACACATATCAATATTTACATTTTTGATTCACATTACCCACTGGAGCACAAAACGGGAGTTATCAGAACCCTACACCACAGAGCTGAAGGCCTGCCTAAGAGCAAAGAAGGAAAAGAAAAAGAAATAAAACACATCAAGAAAGCCCTCAGAACATGTGGGTATCTCAAGTGGACCTTCATCAAATCTCAAAAAAGACCCACAGGAGCGCCTCCATAACAGACAAAGAAAACAAATGAAGCAACGTAGTCATTCCTTACATTGCAGGAATATCGGAAAAGCTGAGGAGGATCTTCAGCCAACACAACATACGTGCACACTTCAAATCCAAGAATACATTAAGGCAGAAGCTTGTCCAGCCCAAGGATAAAATACCCAGACACAAACTGAGCAATGTGGTATATGCAATACAATGCAGTGAGCCATGTACAGAGCTGTACATTGAGGGAACAAAACAACAACTTCATAAATGTATGGCACACAAAGGAGAGCAAACCCATCAGGATAAGATTCAGCAGTCCATCTGCATTTAAAAGACAAAGGCCACTCTTTCAAAGACAGCAAAGTTCACGTTTTGGACAGAGAGGACCACTGGTTTGAAAGAAGGGTCGAAGAGGCCATCTATGTCAAAACTGAATAGCCCTCTCTCAACAGAGGGGGAGGGATACAACATCACCTATCTCCAGTCTACAATACAGTCCTTTCAACTGTTCCAAAAAGAATCCACACCCATTTGCACTACTCAGGTGACCCTGAAGACACAGATAAGCCTCCAGGTAGCACTAACTGCTCGCTAAAGGAATGCAAATGACCAGCTGTCTGCAAGAAGTATAAAACTTTCCATTCCCCATCATCCAGTCAAAGCTGAAGAAGCTTCTTGGATGAGAAGTGAAATGTCTTCAAAGAAAAACAAGAAAGTCCAGTTGTCTTGTGAAAAAACATCTTTGGGATAACTGTAGTGATGAACTTGGTGAAGTTGAAATCAAATGAGGAATCTTCCAAGGTGACTCATTGTCACCTCTGTTATTTGTACTTTTGAATGGAAAGGAGTGGGAAATGCTGGACTGATAAGCAGGAGTGAAAAGGTGAAGAATTTTGGCTGATCCCAACTCTACCATAGGAATTGGGTGCCAAGTAATAGGCTGCTTGCTTTTTTATTTTTTAATTGCCTGTTTTTTAATATACATCATGCAGCTTCAATCATACTGTCATGGTTGCCATTTTTACTTTTTTGACCATACCTTGCAGCCATCCCATGGTATCCTTTGCCTATTGATTGTTACTACAATCAACAACCTGATTGTTGAGAAAAGTGCTGGGTTGAAACATATGTGACATAATGTCATATCACCATCAATGGGATTTTTAATTTGGGAAGAATGACAGTTTGGTTGCCAGGAAGCTTCACCTCATTGCAAATACACCTTATTTTCACCTATTCCTTTCCACAAAAACCTTCATATGTACATGAGGGAAGTTAGCCCAAAGAAGAAAATATTAAAAAGGCAGAACAATATATTTTTCCTCAAAAGGACTTTTTAAAATCAAATCTGGCTCCAAATCTATCTCTCTGCCCCAAGCAAGACTTTAGCCCCATACAAATGCAGATGTAAAACCATCAGAAAGTTGGAGCCAGAGCAATCAAGAAGACAAAGGAAGATCTGCATACCCCACCTAAACTCTAGGAGTCATTAGCCCCATCACCTGGGAAGCAGGATATGATAATAGAATTAAACCACAGATATCAAGGCCTAGACAAACACTCAGAAACAGTCTCAAGGTTCATGCCACAGGAACAGGAAACTATTCCAAACAAGGCTAGAGGGGGTATAAAAGCCTACTACCCCATGTGCTCAGTCTCTTCTCTCCTCTGTACTTTCCTGAAGACCATCTTTCTGCAATAAACTGTAACCTTCTTCCCAAAGCAGTCACCATGTTTGCTTATTTATTCCCGGCTTGGATGAACCAGGATGAAGACCTTACTTCTATCAATTTGGCGACCCAGATGGGACTCCAAGCTAACCTCTCCAATGGACTGAGACTGGTAAGCCCCATCTTGCTGGCAGCAGACCCCCTTGTGTCTGTGGATGGGTTTCCCAGGCCTTGCCCATGTGGAGCTAGGGTAGTAAAGGGAGTTTTGAGAGTTTGAGCTCAAGGGCTGCTTTGGAAAGAAGGTGAAGGTAAGTACCTCTAAATTTTAAGTTTAAAGCCCAGGGGAACAAAGAAAATGTGTGTATTTCTGTTTGGGTGAGTGAGAAGACTTTTTTTTCCCAATCACAGTTGGATTTTGCTGCTTCTGGTCTTTCCTAGCCACAGAAAGGATCTGTTTAATTGGCAGAACCTGGACAGCATGGGGGTTTGGCCAGAGCACAGAACCTTTTGTTAGGGAAAAGAGAGAGACTGTGTGAAAATGAAATGGAATGAGTGAATGAAAGAATTGGATTTGGGCAACTAGCTGGTAAGGCCCTGTAAGCAAAGCAAAGTTAGGAAATTAAGCCCCAAGAAGGGAGCGACCACCTACCTCTGAGAGCAGACGGAGGTGCCCGCGGACACTGGAGGTCCAGGTGTCCGTAAACGATGGGGTAAAGCCGGCCGGTCGAAGAGTAGCCCGTACCTTCTGAGGGAAACTGGAAGGTCTCTGCAGACTCCTTTTTGGTCTGAAAACGTGGAGGATCCCTCGGAGGAGCCCACAAACTCTGAGAGGGATCCAGAGAAGCTCCGTGAGTCCCCTTTTTTCAGACTCACAAAATCGTGATAGTAGGAAGAAGTCTCACAAGGAGACTTCTGACGGATTGTGCCCTTTAGTGGTAGGGACATCCCATTATAGAAACATGGGAAGTTCTAATTCAAGGGCGGAAGTAGGTTTCCCCGTTGAGAGCTTGCTCATAGCCTGGGACAGGAATCAGCTACCCATCCAGACCGGAATGGAAAAGAGGTAGATAAAGAAACTATATGGGGGAAAAGAAAAAGAAAAATACAGACTTTGCTTAGGGCCTTGCTGGGAAACCAATTTGGCTAAATAAAGGTACTTAAAAGGGAAAATAAGAAATAGTGATTCTCTCTCTCTCTCTCTATCTCTCTCTCTCTCTCTCTCTCTCTCTTCTCTATGCAACCATGTGGTATGTTTAAAATATGTGCCTTCCCTAACTTGAGTTATCTAAAATTTATGGTGGGAATGACTAGGATGTGTAAAACTAAGACTTCTGTTCTCTTGTCTTTGTGTATATGTTTGTCAAAGTCTGTGCGTGAGAGGTAAATGTGACTGTTAACTGTTTCAAATCCAAAGAAAAAAGAATTTTAAATTCTGCTAGAAATTATGCTTAAAAATAAGCCACAAAAAGGAAATACCTCACTCTGTTTGTCTGGCCAACAAACAGAGTGAAGAAAAAAAAAATGTGTTTGTTTGTTTGTCTTCCTCTTTCTCTCTGTGCCCTCTTAAGAACAGCCTTAAGTTAGCAGGAGGGAATGTTTTAAGTTCATCTGCTAGAGGGACCCTGGAGGTCATCTAGTCCAACCCCTTGCTCAGGCAGGAAACCCTATATGAACTTTATCAAATGTCTTACTGAAGTCCAAGAAAATTATATCCACAGCATTCCTCTAGTCCACTAATTTTCTAACTGGGTCAAAGAATGCAGTGAGATTTGTCTAGCATGATCTGTTTAACAAACCCATGTTGGCTTTTAGTAGTGACTTTGTTTGCCTCTAGGTGCTTGCTGATTATCTTTTCCAGAATCTTCCCAGGTATTGAGGTCAGGCTGATAGGTCTGTTGTTTCCTAGATCTATTTTTATTTTTATTTTTGAAGAAGGGAACTACATCAGCTCTTTTCCAGTCCTCCGTAGTTCCCCAGTGCTCCAGGGTCTTTGATAAATATAGTTCAGTGGTTCTGAGATCACATCTGCCAGTTCCTTGAGAACTTTGGGGTGTAATCCATCTGGTTTTGGTGATTTGAACTCTGCTAGGCTGGATAAGTGCTCACTTACCATTTTCTTGCCTATCTTAACTTGTGTTTCTAATCTATTTTTCTTATATAGTACTGTTTTTGATAAGTTGGACTGTTTGCTTTCTTATTCTTTTTGACTGTGGTCACAAGCCTTAGTTCATTTTGAGCCTTAGCTTTCTTCACCTCATCTTTGCAGGCTCAGACTATTTGCTAATATTCTGCTTTAGTTATGTGTTCCTCTTTCCACTTTTTAAGTTTATTGAAATTAGCTCTCTTAAAGTCCAAGACTCTAATTTGACTGTTCTATTGTCATGTGTTTCCTATGTACCTTAGTTAGCTGACTAGCAAAAAGTTCATCTATTTCTCCTTTTATAGTGATCCAAATGCATTCAAGACAGTTTTCACACTGTTGTGCCCTAATTCTGTAGATATGTAGTTATTTCTTATATAGAGAGAAACTCTGCCTCCTCTTTTATTTGGTCTGTTCCTTTTAAACAATTGAAATCCCTCTAGTTGAGTATTTCATTTGTGGGTTTTATCCCACCATGTTTCTATAATGACAACTATATTATATTTGCCCTCATTCTTTATGACTGACACCTATGTGTTAGTCCACTTTGTGTGACACTATTAAAAGGTTGATTTTGCTTGATAGCATGGTTGATATTCTTGTCCACACACATCTATGTTACTTGCACTGCTAACCCTGTAATTTTTTGATCTCAAGTTAACTCACTGTCCCTTGTTTAGTTTAAATATTCCTCCAGAAAATCTGTGAGTTTATTGCCAAGTAACTCAGTCCCTTTCTTTGATGAATGCAAATCATTTTTTTGTACATTTGTTTCATTGGAATGCCTTTCATGGTTTCCAAAATTGTCACTTCTGATTTTTTTTTGGTCAGTGTCTGTTGTTGGGTTAATTTCCTTCTCAATTCTGTCTAAAAGGTGTTAATTTTTGTTCTAGGGGGAATCCAGTGTTAAATTATTTTATTGTTGTGGTGTTTTATTCTAATCCTGTCAATCCTAATTGCTGTTAGCCAGTGTGTGCATTCCTTATAGCCAGTATGTGTTAAGTGTTTGTGAGTCAGACTAGTTTGTATTGGGTCCTCCTTGTGTTTGCCAAGATGTTTCCACTTTGGGGAAGAACTGAGTGTCCTGCCTGCTGGGTTCCTACCCCAAGCTCTGGAAAATCATTCTGCAATGTGTTATAAATGAGTTTGTGTCCTAAATGGGTTTTATTTGTCTATCCTTTTCCTAAAAAATGTGTGTGTATCTACAAGAGCCGTTTGAAGCTCAAATCTGCTTGTGTGGGGAAATAATTTTTTAAAGTTACTTTTCTTATCCTATCACTTACTGGTGAAACTACTATGAAGCTTTCTGAAACATAAGCATTTTCCAATCTCTAAAATAATGTGATCTATTTTAGAATAAATGTTAAAGGCAGATCCTCCTACCCTTGGCAAATTGCACATCTTAAAATATTAGGCTTTTAAAATTATTTGGAGTTTTTAGCATTCTCGAGCTGCCTAGCATTTTTTTTCCTTCCAAGTTGAAAGTTCTTGTCCTTAATATGTTGCAAATGGTCAAGTTCAAAGGTGAAACATTTCATTTCGTTGTTCCCCATTTGTCTATCTGTTTCTTTAATAACTGCACTATTAATGCCTTTTCAAAATGCCTGCAAGCTGCCCCCCTTCCAATTTTTTTTCCTGCCCTTTGTTCTCCATACCTTTTGTCTGCCTCTCCTGGGAGAGTCCACCCAGAAATGGGGGGGGGGAGACCTTGTTCTTGTATCTTTCAGCCCTGCAATCCTCTCCCAAACCTTTGGAAGCAGAACACACAGACCCAGATGTTTCCTCCATCCATTTGAGCCATGGAATTAGGTTTTGAATCCAGCCATCCACTAAAAAGCCACCAAACAATCTGAGTGGAATATCTTCCCAAGTCCTACCATTTACCCAGATGCCTGTGAGAGCTGCAGAAGGAAGGAGTCCTGGAGCCACTGATGCCATGTGAAGCCTCAGAAGAGAGAATTAGACTGTGGGGGGAGGGTGGAAACTCATTGTAAACTTTTCTTTCTTGCCCCATTTGTATTGTAACAAGCCAGTTGAATGTATTAATGGAGAGATGGCATTTAGGAATAGGTGGCAGAACAAGTACTGAACACCTTGGACTTTTATCTGGTGGGAGGGAAAATTTATCCAGAATGTTTGTATTGACTATTTTGTAAAAGTGCACACACACACACACACACCATTCAGAATCATACTTGAGTCTATCCCCTCCACCTAACTTTAGTAAAGTTCCTCAGGCTGATTTTTGCTCTATTGCACCAAAGCTTGGGATCAACTTCCAACAGATAACAAGGGGGAGGGAACTAGGCCCCCTCTGGTGATTTGCAATTCATATGCCCTGACTAAGGAAGCAACAGGAAAAATCCCAAACTTCAGCCCTGAATATCTTGCACTGGTGAGCCCAGATTGGGATTCCTAGAGCTCAGTATGTGCAACTTAAAGACAATTTAATAGCCTGGCATACTGGCTAACCTCAATTGGACATTACAAGCCTGGATGCACTGAATTAAGAGCTAAGGCAGGAAACAACCCTTGAAATTGGGCAGCCAGTGGTCATGTACTAAGGAAAACCATGGCTGTGAAGAATTTTGGGAGGTATACAAACCTGACTGAAAGCTAAAGGTGACATCCAACATCTGAAAATTATTGGCACAGAATATTGGGCACTATAAATTTCTTTTCCACTTAACAAAATTTTGCCCTGCCTTTTAGAACTTTATGAGTGCAAGCTCCCCTTTTGGGAGCCACTAAAGGGATCTTTTTCTGCTGCCTCCATTAATGTCTTATTTTTCTTTTTTTTTGCTTAACAGTTTAAAAGCTTGCCTACCAAGTCTCCCTGACCAGATCAATTTTAATGTTGTGCCAATAAGTGTGTCATAATTCACACTTAAGGCACAAAGTGGGGATTGAGGGAAGTTAGCCCAAAGAAGGAAATATTAAAAAGGCAGAAAAATATATTTTTCCTCAAAAGGACTTTTTAAAACCAAACCTGACTCCAAATCTATCTCTCTGCCCCAAGCAAGACTTTAGCCCCATACAAATGCAGATGTAAAACCATCAGAAAGTTGGAGCCAGAGCAATCAAGAAGACAAAAGAAGATCTGCATACCCCACCTAAACTCTAGGAGTCATTAGCCCCATCACCTGGGAAGCAGGATATGATAATAGAATTAAACCACAGATATCAAGGCCTAGACAAACACTCAGAAACAGTCTCAAGGTTCATGCCACAGGAACAGGAAACTATTCCAAACAAGGCTAGAGGGGGTATAAAAGCCTACTACCCCATGTGCTCAGTCTCTTCTCTCCTCTGTACTTTCCTGAAGACCATCTTTCTGCAATAAACTGTAACCTTCTTCCCAAAGCAGTCACCATGTTTGCTTATTTATTCCCGGCTTGGATGAACCAGAATGAAGACCTTACTTCTATCATACATGTACTAGAATATGGAAGGGCAATGCTAGCAGTTTACAATATCTCATTTTCTTTTTCTGTAGCATAATGCTGAAGGATTATTATTATTATTATTATTATTACACCAGAAGTAGCTCAGGTGGAGAGCTCCCTATTCTTTTTGCAAGTCCCTCTTGGCCAGCTGAACTGGCTTACTATATTCTCAAGATCCTGCGGTAAGAAGGAGTAATGGTAATTGGCAGGTCTGCTTCAAGTAATAGGCTGCTTACTTTTTTATTTTTTAATTGCCTGCTTTTTAATATGCATCATGCAGCTTCAATCATCATCTTTACTTTTTTCAATCATACTATCATGGTTGCCATCTTTACTTTTTTCAATCATGCTGTCATGGTTGCCATCTTTACTTTACTTTGCAGCCATCCCAATGGTATCCTTTGCCTATTGATTGTTACTATAATCAACAACCTGATTGCTGAGAAAAGTGCTTGGTTGGAACATATGTGACATAATGTCATATCACAATCAATGGGATTTTTAATTTGAGAAGAGTACTGGACAAAGTGCCACGTGGATGGATGCTCCCTATGAGGAAGCTATGAAAAAGTATTCCTGTCAAATTTGCTTAACTTCACTAGTCAATCTCATCTTTGGCTCACTTCATATTTAGAATTTAGGAAAAAGACTCACTTATCTAATCAGCTGGTTATTCAGATTAAAGTTTTAATGATTATGCAAAAGCACACATTATTTAAAGCTACAGAACATTGTTTTTTCATTCAATAACACCATTGATATTTATTCTGTGGCAAACTTTATGTCAATGCTTGGAAAGTAAAATAAAATTCTGGATGAGAAATAAGAAAGAAAATGGTCACACTGACCTTTCCTCAGTACTGGCTTTGGGGTTGTAGCTACTGCTTCTCTTTCTTTCCACCTTCTCACCTGCTCCTGCCTCATCTTGAAGAACAAGATCTGCTTTTGCTCTTCGCTGAGTTCAGCCAGGAGCTCTGGATCCACATACATGTCTGACAGGATCTGCTTCAGCATGGCTGGAGAAAGCTTCCCGGCATGAATCAGTGCTGGCTGTATGTGAGAGGGTCACGTCACTCGCCGCCACTTGTACAGATACGGATGAAGAGCTGAGGGAGAGGCACAAATCTACCCCCACCCTAGAAAAACAGCAGGAGTGCAGGCTGTCCACATGGCAATTATGGCCTTAATGCCTGCAGCCTTATTTTAGATCAGACTTCCTGCAATGATGGAAAAGAAAATCTAAATAATAGCCTGAGAGAAAACAGGAACTACATTTCACAGAAAGGTAGTCTCCAGGATTAAGGAGAATTTAATCAGAACAGAAACAAGGAGGGGAGAAGTCTGCCTTAATCTGATACCACCTCAAACCACTCCCTGCACAAGTTGCAGGTGTGTCTACCTCCTCTCTGACTCAGCAGCCAGAAAGTTAACGTACCAGTCACATGAGGAATGAACTCTCACCCTCAATTTAAGAAAAGTTGCTCTGGCAACCAGCAAAGAAGAGAATGATAGCAGCAAAGGGAAAAGAAATATAATGCCTTCCTTGTCTGTTTTCTTAGCATTTCCTGGCTGGTGAAATAACTGGTGCCAATTAAAAATTATGATCTTTAGTATCAGTAAGCATAGGGTATCCCTGAAATTTATATAAATCATAAAATTTATGAAATTGTAAAGTTTATAAAATTATAAAATGTATTAACATTTATAAATTATAAATCAAGCAGTTAATCTATTATATTCTAAGGGTGGGGAGAGAAAGCTAAATAGTGAAGACTGAAAACATTCAGTGGTTTCAGTGTCTCCCGTGGAAGAAAGGGAGAAGAGGGAAGAGAGGGAGGGGAATGACTCTTTTAGTGCACTTCTAGAAGGTATGGCAAGAGGCCTTCATGAAGAAAACCACCATACTCTGCTACCATAGTTTGTAGGTTCCACTTAGGGAAGCTAAAAGCCAGCCTAAGAACTATAACATGAGGGCTTAAAAGAGAGACATTAAGAAGGAACAGAACTAACAGTGGGTATAGTGGGCACCCCAAGGCTGATAGAAGAAAAATAGCAAGTAAGATCCTAAAGAGTTAAACAAACCAATAGCTTATGAGAAAGCAGCATGAAGAACAGATACAGGATGCTGACTGTTTACCAAAGGTGGGAAATAAAACTCTGGTTGGAAAAAAAGATTGGTATGTAAATTGCTAGTTGGAATTCTTATAGCTGTACCAGTTTATTAAAGGCCAGACTCCCAGTAACAGGGAACCAGAAAGGTGGCTGCTCACAGTCTTTGTAGCCCAGATGAACCACTGAGAAACTTTCCCCAAAGACATAGCAGTGTTACAGTTCAAACCTGACCTGCAAAAGGAGGAATGTGTTCAATAAACACAGAGATAATTATATGTTATCTTTCATGAGAAATATTGTGGTTAAAGACAAAGAGGCTATTTTGATATTATTAAGAACATCAAACCCTGCATTCATCCTGGCTGGGCTGGGTCTGCTTCCCTGTCTAAAAGTAATACTTTCCATAGCTACCTGAATCCAGAACTTTGGCAGGAACATCACATGGACCTGCTTTAGGATAATCTGGGGAAAAGAAGTCCACTTTTGTTAAGGAGCTGCGGCAAAGATGCATCTGGTAAGCATAGGCTAGTCTTTTTAGTTGCATGAGATAAAGCTGGATTTGAAAGGAGCTTGGCATTTCTCTGTAATAGCTAGGTGGTCATTTCTTCATGCCTGAACCTCATAATCAAAGTTTTCTAAAAGCAGGCTGTTTCTGCTGTTGTAATGCGCAAGTCTTGAATGCTTTCCTATGGAGGAAATGTGCAGATTACCATTCAAGAAACATATCTGTTCTCGAGAAATAGACATCTTTAGTGGCAACAGGGGCATATGCAAGACCATATCAACTGTTTTAGAGATATCTCTTTTCATAAAGGAAGAACAGTCATAGGATAAAAATGCCAATTCTGAAATTCCATGAACTTCAAAGTAAAGTCAGCTGGCTGGTGTCTACTAATAGCCCAACCACATTGTAAACAAGTTTAATCAAATGTGTATCAACAGTTGCAGTAGTGGGGGAAATATAACATATGAATTTTAAAGAAAGGGGGAGAAAAAAAAATAACTTTTTTACTTCCTATGCTATCATACTATTCATATAACATTGGGTGTACTGTAAGAAATATTTTTGAATGATTTGTCATGCATAGTGTGCATGTGCTCTCTTATTAGAAAGTAATTGTGTAGCATAAACATTATTATTCCCATTCTACCCTTTTTACTATTGGGCTACTACCTGGCAAGTAGAATGCCATACCCTAAGAGCTGTGTCCAGTACTATGAGCTGATTAATGCTTGTTTCTGAACACTGATAGAAATCAAACCAAAATTTCCTTAGAGCATATCTTTATTCTACTGGTTGAATAATGAAAAGGAAAGTTTAAAGTGCTTTCCTGCTCAATTCAGGGAAAATAATGTAATGATACAGCAGAAATGCTTCTTTAAATATGTTTACCAATAATTAATTACTTTTTGAAATTAATTAAACTTTTAAGTAAGTTATGTATACTATTTTTCTGGTGCCTAAGAATACTCAACTTTTATTCTTCTTAAGACTCGGCATTTTCTACAAGCTCCAAATCTGAATGCCTGCAGAAATTAATAGTAGAAACTGTGCTATTAATGCTATAAGCCATTTCAGGGTCAAAAATGGAATAGGACTCTGTTGTTTATAACATAATTTCTATCAATAGGGGATGAAAATTATGGTCATTCACATCCAGATGTTTTTGAATTCTGATTCTCAATAGTTCTAGCCAGCATGGCACAGATCAGGATGATCAGAAGAGTTCACAATATCTAAAAGACCACTGATTCCAATCTCTCTGTTGGATCAGCAATGAAATCCATGTCCCACAGTAAGGTGGGAAACTACTATTATTTTAAATGGTTTACTTCAATCTATCTATAAGGTCACTGGTTTCCTCTACTATGTTTTAAGTGACACTTTCTGATCTATCTGGAAGAAGTCCTTTAATCAGAAGTTCCTCTTATGTGGCCTTTTCTAGACCATATTATGTAACTTTGGCTAGTCATGGGCTAAAAACCTGATTGCCCAATGATTATTTGAAAATGTGCTGCAGTATAAGTTCTTCTTCTTCTGTGCCAAGGTCAAAGTTTAAACTGCCAGAATGAAGCCACCTTCTTGGCTTTGTCTCAACCAAAGAGACAAAAAGAAGGCCCAAAAGAAGTCATTATCATTACATGTTTCTGGTAGTAGCTGACATATTATCAGATGGGCTGGGCTCTGTGTCTCTCCACATTCACACATGTATTGTTATTTGCTAAGAGCTTCTCCTTGAGCATATTGGTTTTACACTTAGGCACTCCAACTCTCAGCCTACTCGGGGTCCTCCAAATAGTATAAGGGAGGTCAGATCCTTCAGCCATATCCTCCTTTAATCTGATTTCTTGCTCGATAGTCTCCTTCCTCCATCTTTTAATTCAGTTTTGTTCTTGCATATTCTCAAGAATGTTTGTTCTTGCCATAAAGCTGTTCCTAGATCTGAGTTGGCTGGCTTGGAGCATATGTCTGTTCAGAAGATGTTGAGGGCTATTCTCTTGCTTAGTTCTCCTGGTGTCTATTGCAACCTTTCTCCTTATCTTAGGTGGGGCAATTCAAGTGACAGAAATATATTTTCTCAATTTGCATGTTTGAGACATCCCGTTACTGAGCATATTGATGGCAATACCAACTTGTTTCACATGTGCAGATGCATCCCACATTGGAGCAGCATATTCTGTTTCAGAGATGCTCAAGGCCAAAGCTGATGTGCACAACATAGATGGTTGAGCTTCCCATATGTAGTTTATCAATTTCCTGATGACATTTCTCCTCAAACTGACTTTAGCCTGAGTGTTCAGGCAATGCTGTTTAAAAGAGAGCATCCTGTCAAGTATCACACCAAGATACTTCGGTGTTGGACAGCGCTGTCCATTCCCTTGCCACAACTCTTCTTTTGCACCTCAATTTTGCAAGGTGGAAAGCACACACATGGGTCTTGTTTGGGTTGGGCTTTAAATGGTTGATGGTATAATATCGTTCTAATTCTTTAAGTGCTGCCATAGGTTTCCCATCTACCTCATCAAAAGTTGATCCTTGTGCGTCCACTGCTGTATCGTCCACATAGATGAATAAACCTGTGCTCTTAGGGACTGGTTAATCATTCATGTATATGTTATATAATGTTGGAGACAATACACTTTCTTGTGGCAGCCATTCTTCTGCATCCTCCATCTACCGTACTTAACATTCAGCATCACATAAAATCTCCAGTTCTGGAAGAAGCTGCCAATGACACTGGTAAGCTTATTATCTTATTATTTAACTCGTGTAGTGATATCCTAGGGTTGTGTCATATGCTGCAGGTAGTTTGATGAAAACCACTTTAGTAATTAGCTTTCTTTCGAAACCATCCTCAATACGTTGCACAAAGTTTGGGATTTAGCCACAAGATGACCTCCCCTGGTCTAAAACCTGCTTGCTCTCTTATGATCTTTTCATCAATAAATTTAGAGGTACAGTTGAGAATCATCCATTCCAGTGCCTTTCAGAGATGGCAGAGGAGTGATATTGGTGGGTAATTTTTCAGATCATCTGAGTCTTTGCCAGGTTTCAGTCAGGCAGCAATGCTAGGTTGCCTCCACAATTTGAAGATCTTAAACTCAACTATACAGTTGTTTATCAATTGTAGGCGGCATTCCAGAGTATGGGGACTAAACTGCTTTATCTGTTCTGTTCTTATATCATCAACACCTGCTGCTTTATTCATTTTCATAGTCTTTCTAGCTTCCTCTAGCTCAAATACCACAAAAGGGGCATTTAATTGCCCTTCCTCTTATTTTTTTTGTTCAGATGGTTGTTCTCACACTTTTTTACCTTGCACTTTTTTCCATTCTTCAGCAGCTGGCTGGCTACTTGGTCTGCTGTTACACGTCCATATGCTTTTGTTATGGTTGTTTTTTAAGGAGTTTCAAAGCTTGTCTGCCATGCTGTTTCATGTCTAGGTTCTCTCCTACATGCACCATCACGATTTCCAATTACCTGCCAGTGCTTGCATCGGCTCTTGCCCAGCTTCAACTGTGTTTTCCCGGAAAGAGTCCTGGTTATAAACTGCCTGATATCTATCCAGTAAAGATTTAGTAACTCCAGTAATAAGCATAAATTGAAAGGATTGTGTATAGCATTACCAAAAACAATTAGTTGAAAATGATGGCTCCCTTCATTTACTCCCTGACTGCTCCCTGATTACCTAAGTTTCTATTGTTTTGTTTAACCAGGATTCACTGTAATACTCTTCCTTCTGCATAGTTACAGTAGATATTTTAGACTCCAAATGGCGCATGTTCTTTCCTATGGTTCACAAGAGGTAGAATCAATAACATACATTCTTTTATACTGCAGGTTTTATAAAACATTAGATTTAAATATTATTTTTCTCCTATCAGCAATGTCTGGACAATCAGACAGCTCCTATATTGATTTTCTCTTTGCTGACAAGGTTTTTATGTGACCTATAATGTTGCAAACTTTTATTATTTAACATTAGATTTCACAGCAGATCTATAGTAAGATTTAAGATGGATTGCTGTATTTTCTTATTTTTGTTTATCTATTTTGATTCCTTTCCTCCTTTATCTCTGTTTTAGTTACCGGGCTTAAGGATCTAATAAAATTGAACTGAACTGAACTGGGAAATTAAAAAGGAGAGATTTCATGGTTAAAATGTTTCTTTGTTTTTCTCCTGGCAGGTATTCAGTATAATGAAATTCAGACTCTTGTATTTCCTCCTGCTTGGGATTTTCATGTTTTTATCTGTGAGTATTTGCCAATGTTCCTATATCAAGTAGAACAATCAGTGTTGGATTCCTTGGGTTTAAAACATACTGCAAATTTATTTGGAAATAGTGGACTGTATATTCATCAAAAGCTCTAGAATCAGACTAGCTATTCACTAATTGTCCCTATCCCATATCTTACCAATTCCCATTTAAAGTAAATTGCAAAAAGAAGTGCACTGGAGAAAAACAAATACACAGCCTATAAGCAAACTCTTGTCCTCCTCAAGGTAGATCACAACTGCAACCATCCTCACCTTTTCTTGACTGTTGATAGTAAATTAGTTTCAGTTGTCAGAAAACTGTTTCTGAATGCAACACAAAACTACTTTTATTTCCTGATGATTTTGGAATCTGGAGCCTGGATTTTAAATGCCAGTCCCATAGCAAAGTATAAGAATTTTGTTCTCTCACACAGTCAGCATATTCATGCCTCCACTAGTGTGACTCCCAGTTTTTAATAACAAGTAACTATTAGCTTCTGTTTATCTCAAAATGTTGAGAAAACCACAAGCCACACCTACCTTTTATCTCCCCCCCCCCCAAAAGCCAGCATTCGGTCTCTCTCCTATCATCTGCCCACCTTTTAATTTCCCCCCAGAATCTGAGTGAGGAGAGGAGGAGAAGCAAACCTCCAAAGGCTTAATAATTCTGTGAAATTAAAATATCTCACCAGGATATTCTAATGCAGTGTTTCTCAACTTTGGCAATTTTTAGAGGTGTGAATTTCTGCAAGAATTCTTTATCCAGTGAGGAACCAAGAGCCAGATTTACACAAATTTACACAGATTTACAGAGATTTTTTCCTGCTAACAAGAAAAATCCCTAATCACAAATTTTCTAGAGCTTCAGTGTCTCAAAAGAAAAATAGATTTGGTGGTGATTTGCAAAGTACAGCCAGAAATCAGTGATGAAATAAACACAGTCTTGGTGCGGGAGGTGCTACATCTTCTTAGAGAGACAAGGATCTGTCTCCACAAATTCCTACAATTTAAATTTCACCTCACTACTTGCTCCCCCCCTGCAAAGTATGGGGCTAATTTTTGTTTTAAAAATATAGTATCACAAAACAAAGTTGTGATATCATATGGAGTTGTACATTGCACCAGGGAATGCTTACATCTTTTTTGTTGAAATATGTCTAGTATATTTAAAGCATAATTAATTCATGATCATCCAACATAAAATGGAAAAAAACAGAGTAACTACTTGCAAGAGGTGTTACCTGAGAACTTATCCAGGTAATTAACCAGCAGACAGAATCCCACAGAGGATTTTACACTAATCAAAGCCCACTCCCTCCCCCATTTTGATCATTTATTTGATTTATTTGAAATATTTGCAGGTTCGTGATAACTGATCAAATGATGATTAGAGGTTCTTGTGACAATTACAATCTAACACTATATGTGACAGCAGAAAACTAAAACATTAACCTGACCATAATTCACAACAGAGATTCTCAAACCTTCAGGCACTATATAATCTCTGAGGCACTATTAAATGAATCCAATACCTCTCCATGAAATAAAATTATGAGTTCATGGACTTTCAAATTATTACATTTTGGTCTATAAACTGGGCTCTCCAGATACTATGAAACTGCAATTAAAGCAGCCATAGACAGTCTGGTGCAGGTTTATGGATCCTAGGTTTTGGTGCTTAGCATTATCGGAAGGATGCAGGCTGTCCCTTGCAGGCAGAGTATCTTTCAGAAGGAAGGTCAGTTTTCAAGGAAGAAACATTCATGCATGCTACTGTAACTCTTGTCCAGTTTCCAAGCTTTTTACTGCTGGAAGCAAAAATGGAAAAAAAGCCAGAATCTCACACAGTCTTTTTGGAAGAAACTCCAGCCAAAATCATTGCAGCTCTTTCCTTCTGCCTCCTTAGCCACAATGCTGTCACTCTGCAGGAACAACCTGCCTACTGCAGCTCCTCCTAGCGAAATCCTCCAAAGTGCATTGAGTTCTCTTTCATAAGATAGGCCCCCTGTCCTGAACAAGGAATGTTCACCCTGGTTCTTTTTATTCCTGGGAAGAGAGCATTTTTTTATACAATGTTTTTTCCCAACAGAGGATGAAGCATAGCCAGAGCCTTGTCAGATCACCTAAAAAATATTTCAACCAACCCCTTTCTTATTTGGTTTAGACCTCTCCCCCATGTCACAACTCACAATGTCAGAATCTCGATTTACAGTCATTCATAAGATAACTGCAGGCAGCATGAAAGCCACCCTATTTCAGAGAAGGTTGGCTGTGACCGAGCTAAAGGGAAAGTCTTGGCAACAGAAATCATCAAGAAAAAAAGATTCCTTGTATTTGGAGTAGTAAAGACGTTCTGATTTAAATGCCTTAATGGGAGAGGCAAACATGTTCACCTGACTTAGTTGAACCTTGAAGTAATAAGAAACTTCTTGAAAAATATATATATTTGAAACATGGAGATAACAGCAGACTTTGTGAATGGCCACTCAATAATGTTTTTGGCTGACTGACTGAACAGACTTTTTTTTCTCTCGCTTGAATCAATACACTTTTATGGAGAATTAAGGGGTACCAAATTTGGGTACCATTTTGCACATACCAAACTGTACACCACAAATCTTTTAAATGAAGGCATTTTTATTAGCAAAAGTATAAGAAAACTGCAGGAAAAATTGACTCCTATAAGCAGAGTAATCATGACTGTTTCATGTAGAAGTAACCTTTCCACTTCAGTTGTCCTCTTGCAGCTGAGTTTTTGTTATGAAGTCATAGCTTAGTGGAAATCATAATTAAGAAAACAAAAGGGCAGATATTCCATAGATATTTTAGTAATTTATATTAAAGTAGCATCTGTTATGGATATATTCCTAAACAATATTTAAGAAAATTTCAAATTAGAGATCTATAATAATGACTGTTGCATTATGTTCAGCTGGCATCCAAGTCCTAAAAAGTGTAATAGGGCAGAGGTTAAATAGGTAACATACTGTGGCAGTGTTTAGCTTTTTTGAAACAAGACCTAATTTTATACAAGTGGCCCTCAACTTATAACCACCAGAAATTCTGTTGCTAAGCCATGCAGTTATTGAGTCGCACCTCATTTTACTACCTTTTTGCCACAGTTATTAAGCAAATCACTGCAGTTGTTAAGTGAATCATGTTGTCATTAAGCAAATGTAGTTTCACCCATTAACCTTGCTTGTTGGAAGCCAGCTGGGAAAGTCTCAAATGGTGATCAAATGACCCCAAGATGTTGCAATTGTCATAAATACATGCCAGTTGGCAATTGCCCAAATTTCAATCACATAACCATGGGGATGCTGCAGTGATCATTAAATGTAGGGACTGGTAGTAAGTCACTTCTTTCAGTGCTGTTGCAACTTTGAACAGTCATTAAATAAATGGTTGTAAGTCAAGGACTACCTGTACTCTCCCAGTCCCAGAGTTTAATGATCTTGTCTTGAGCATCTCAGATTGGAATACTCCCATTACTTCACAATCCCATTCTAAAATGGGATCTCCTCCTCCTCCTCCTCCTGTGTTCTCTGAGATTTTCTTGAACAGAAAGATTAGTGAGAAAGATGTCTTTGAATTAAGTGATCAACATTTGAGATTAACTTGATTCAGATCTGGACTGCTTTGGAATAATGTTGCTTCAGTTGGATAGATGATGAATCTACCTGAATCAGCCCAAATATAATGCACATTTCTATCAGATACATACAACAGTGGTGTGACCTCCCTTTTAAGTACCAAATCATGCAATAACCACATATTTTCTTAATATATCTTGGACAGATTACAATTGCCTATCCTGTGTCAAAGTATGGTGCTCAGTATGCACGGTTGGTAAGCACAAGAAGTTTTTTTAATCAATAACAGTTATTGCATTAAAGCATTAATGCCATTTTATTTTAGTAGTGTCACAGAAGAAATTCCTTTAAATTCAGTTTCTAAAAAGATAAAACTCAGTTGCTTAACATGTCGGAAATCTTCATCCTTATAGATTTAACAACCTAATATCTACTGATGCTAAGTTGTCCATGCAAATTTGACTCAGATATTATTGGACACTGTTATTTCTGCTATTCCATTGTAACTACACTCAGTTTTTACTCAACCCCTTACAATATTCTGTTGAATTGAGTTACAGATATTCTACCTTTGCTATTTGAACTATGTAACACTGCTTATTTGGATGTCTCTTTCTTGCCACCTCCATAATCTAAACAGATGAGATATCACATAAAATGTATTTGAATGATGGAGGGGAAAGGTAGAATAGGATGTATTGCCCTGGCACATTCCAGATGTGCTGGCACAACCTCCAGAATTCCCAGCTTGAATGCTCTTCTAGAGAGGCATTTCTTGTGGAAAGGAGTTAATGCCATCTGAAAAGTCTAATGGAAAATAAAGTTGATACTGCTGCTGGCCAGCAAGCCAGTTTGACAGATTCCAAGACAAGGTTTTCATAGAGATTTGGTTAACCATAAAAATGGAGAATTGTATTTAAAATGGACTACGTAAACACTATTTATGGTGTTGTTGGAAAACAGAGCAATGTAACGCTCTTTATTTATGATCTACAGTCAGCTATACCAGGAGTAAGGAACCTTGGCACTTTTATGACTTATGGACTTCAATACCCAGAATTCCTGAACCAGTCATGCTGACTCAGGAATTCTGGGAGTTGAAGTCCACAAGTCATAAAAGAGCCAAGGTTCCCTAACCCTGGGGAACAATAAAATCAAAGAGTTAAAAAAAGAAAAAAATGTCATTCTATGTGCAACGTTAATTGCTGCTTCACTTTAACTCTCTGACAATAAGTCTGACTATTATGGTTTCAAAATTTGAGGCTGAAAGTAAAAGGTTGGTATAAAAAAAAAACCTATAGGAAGCCCTCATTTAACAACCACAACTGAGTCTTGAGTCAACTGCTCGTAAATCTTTGCAGCCATTAAGCGGGTCAACTGACTCAATTTTACAACCATTTTTAATCATGGTCATAAAGCTAGATACCATACTAATTAAGAGAATCATGTGAATATAAAGTAAATCTTGTGGTGATTAAGTGAATCCATTCTCCAGAATGGGCATTTTTTGTCAGAAACTGGCAAAAAATATCAGAAATCAGCAAAAAAATGTGACAAGTCATAGACACATGACCAGAGGATGCTACAACTGATATAAATGCAAAAAATGTTGCTAAGTGCCTAAAATCCAATCACATGACTGTGGGGGGTTTGTGTGGCAGTTGTAACTTCAAGGATGTCCCAAAGTTGCTTTTTCATGAGGCAATTGGACTTTCTCTTTGAAGACGTTTTGCTTCTCATCGAAGAAGCTTCTTCAGCTCTGACTACAAGGAATATAAAACCTTCCATTTCCCCACCATCTAGTCAGAGCTGAAGAAGCTTCTTGGATGAGAAGACAATCATGACCTGGATGACTGAGAAACTCTGTAGACAACTTCAAGGATGGGTCATAAGTAACTTTTATGATATCGGTTCTAACTTTAAATGGTTATTAAGTGACTAGTTGTTAAATAAGAATTATCTGGGGCGGAGGAGGAGGCTATACTGTTCTTTAGAACAGAGGTTCCCAACCTATGGGACATGGCCCACTACCGGGCTGTGGCCTCTTGGCCACTGGGCCACATGAATAGCTGGGCAGTGCATGTGCGCATGGTCACCCCTTGTGCCACCATTGCTGCGAGTGTTGGGTGGGCAGTGGCATTGCCACAAGCCTTGCACGGACAGTGGGAGCACTGTGAGTGGCAGGTGGATGGCAGCACACCACATGCAGGTGGTGGCATTGCCATGAACCATGTGTAGGCAGCGGCAGTGCTGCAAGAGGCAAGCAGCAGGTGGCAGCATTGCTGCGGGCTGCGGTGCGAGCCTCACACAGGGTGGCGGTGTGATCCTCATGCCAGTGGTAGCATCGCTGCAAGCCTAGTGGCAATGGCACAAGTCTCACACAGGCACTGGCATCGCTGAGAGCCTTGCACGCATGATTGCAGTCCCGTTTGCATGGTGTGGATGCTTGCGGCCTGTTTGTGTGTGCACATGCACGTGTGACCACATTCACGTTTGCGCATGTGCATGTCAGGTGTCTGCCCCTCCCTCTCCCACCAGGCCGCCAACCCAGAAAGTTTGGAGACCCCTGCTTTAGAACAATGTTTCTCAATCTCAGTGTGTTCGAAATGTGTGGGCTTCAGCTCCCAGGATTTCCCAGCCAGCATACTGAGATAGAGGAATTTGGCACCCCTGCCATATAGTGGGTACAAATGGGAGGATGTTGTGCCTGCCCTGAAAAATAATTTCATGAAGCTAAATGAAGTAAAGGTGTACAATATTTTGTAGGTTCCCAGAAGCTTATGTCTAGGATTTGTATAAGTCAGAATGGAAACAGGCTAGCATTAATATTTGTTCCATTGCTTTCTGACCCTTCTTGCAGATCTTCCCATCTCATCGACTTTGTGTAAGTAATGATTTATCTTGAAATGTTTGGGAAACAGTTTTCCAGCCCTTATATTAAATTAAATATTCATATCTGTCATCACTGATGTATCGTTCAGTGGTGGCTCCTTGGTGGCACAAAGATACAGTAGTTCTCATACAGCTGTATATCTCTGCCATGGTGAGAAGCTGTGACCACCATCTCTCAGTGCCTGGAGGCTGTTGATGCCTGGATGGGGAGGAAAAGGCTAAAATTGAACCCTGGCGAGGCAGAGTGGCCCTGATCTGGGTTTTTTTTTTTTTTTTTTACTCTTGGAGAATTACCATCTTTTGTCATGGAGGGGGTTGCACTGCCCCAGACAGACCCGGTGTATAATCTGGTGGTTCTCCTGGACTCACGACTCCTGCTTGAGGAGCAAGTGGCAGTCACGGCTAGGAGGGCCTTTGCACATGCCAGTTATGCCCATTTCTGAACCAATGTGACTTTCTCACAGTCACCTATACTCTGTTCACCAACTGTCTGGACCACAGTACTGCAGTACTCTCTTCATGGGGCTGCCCTTGAAGAATATTCAGAAACTTCGATTAGTTCAGAATGCAGCAATCTGAAACCAGTTTTGAGCAAGCCTAGACTTGCACATGTGTCATATATTTGGCAAAAGGTGCACTTGTTTATCTACTTGTGAGTCCAATTCAAATTGCTAGTTATCACCTTTAAAGCCAACATCTCTTGCATCCAGGCTATTTGGAGGACCTCAACTCCCCTATTAAATCCACCAGCATGTTACTGGTCCCATCAGTTAGAGATGAGTATCTGGGACCATCAAAAAGGGCCTTGGCTTCTTCTTTAACATCATTTTCCCCAAGGTAGAATTGGCTTCCACTCTTTTGCTTTTCTGATAAGTCCTAAATATGTGTTTTTATCACCAGGCCTGGGGACCATGAATTGAGATAGAGCTGATCAAGTGGCTGATTTGATTGTGTTATTCTACCATGGGGTTTTAAAAAATTGGTTTCTATTATAATAGTAAATTTCTAAAATGTTGTAAACTGCTTAGAATCACCTATGTGTTGGGCAACTATATGAGTTTAATGATAGATAGATAGATAGATAGATAGATAGATAGATAGATAGATAGATAGATAGATAGATAGATGACAATATCTATCTATCTGTCTGTCTGTCTATCTGTCTGTCTGTCTGTCTATCTATCTATCTATCTATTTATCTATCTAGAGACGAGAGAGAGAGAGAGAGAGAGAGAGAGAGAGAGAGAGAGAGAGAGAGAGAGAGAGAGAGAGAGAGAGATCCAACTAAGCCTTTCTTTGGCATTTCTTTCCAAAGTCAGAGGAGAATAAGACAAGCAATGCAAGATGCATAGTTTGATCATAGTATCACCTTTCCTTTCAGAAATTTAGAGGAAGCCTCACTCTCCTGTCCTTCTTTCCTACCTACAGATTGGAGGCCACTTGTTATTTGCAGAGAGCAGGGATAGCAGCAGTGGGTATAGAAGATGCATATTCCAGATGCAGGTAAATTATAATCCGCCTGTTTTTGCCTATACCAGCTCTTTCTCACTGGTGCTTTACCAAATAAGCAGGAACTCCATTTCTCACTAATTTTCATAGGTGATACTTGTCAGGAATTCTAAAAGTTGTACTTCCCAGCCACGGCCTCTCTGTAGGCATTATAGAAAAACTGTGTTAGTCTATGGTAGCAAAAATCAGGAGTAATCTAGTAGCATCCTTTCTGACTAACACATTTTTTTAAATGCATGGGTTTCCCAGAGCTCGTTATCAGATGCATAGCGTGGCTAGACTTACGTAGGATATACATTGGAATGAGGCAAGGGGAAGACAGGTGATTATGCAGGTGAAGGTTACATGTGAGACAGAATACAAGTATCTTATCAATGAGCAATTTAATTGTAATGTTAAAAACTCATTGTGTTTGAAATCTCATTAGCAACAAGAAAAACACAATAATGATGCTAACGTAAGAATTAGATTGTGTAACAAGCCTAGATATCTACTTAGACCCAACAATTGTACCAATATACACATGAGATTAGAAGCACCTTCACATGTTCTTTGTCCAATGTGACATGCTAAGGTTAATAGATACAATTTTGACATTGGGTCTCAAAACAAGGGCAAGAACTCTTAAAACAATGGCTTCTTTAAAAAAGAGAGAGAGATTTCAGCAACACAATTGAGTAAGACTGCTAAACTCACATAAGAAGGCTATCTAAAAAGATCTCAACAAATGTAATGAGTTTTTAACACATTGCAATTGTTAATTGATAAGGAACTTGTAACCTGCACCTGCATAACCAGTTTATCTCCCTCCCCACCTCTAGTGCTGTTGAATATTTGCATTTTTAGATTTAGGATGAGGAATTGCTACCCTCTAAACTTTAGCCTGATCTTCTGTTTTCCACTTTCTTTATCTCAATTTAAATCCTACATCAGTTCAACAATGCATCTAATAAACTGAGCTGCAGCTTGCAAAATTTTACATATTTTAATAAAGTATGAGTGTCAGAAATAGTGCTAATTGTACATGTCTGCCGTTTGTAAATACAATACATCCCAGTGGATGTACTTGGTAATTTTCTTTGCTCAGAAAATAAGGGAATACCTTCACTTAAGAGAGCAAGGCATATTTGAACATAAAATTAAAAAAACAAAAAAGACCCCAAAGACCATTTGGAAGATACAGGTGACTCACCTATTTTCTCTTAAACACCCCCCAATACATGTTCCATTCTTCTACCATTAGGCAATAAACATACATAATTTGGTGGAGATGCAGGATAATAATTGTTATGCCAAAACCTGGTTTTCATGTTACTGGTGACAGCCCCCTTTATGGATTCATATTTTGTGGTCATGACCAAGAGGATGGTTGGAATGCAAGAGTGGGAGGAGATGGAAAAAAGTTGTCTCATGCCTCAGCATTTCCCTGCCAAACAAAGGCTTCAATTTTTGCACAGCAAGGTCCCTCCAATGCCTCTCCCCTTTGAAAGAAAGGGGATAGCTCTGGTTCGGGAGGACGCAATGGTGCTGTGCCGTAAACTACTGTTATGGGGAAACTGTTGAGACCTTCCAATGGAAGAGCCTATTTAATAGAAGCCCTTATAGAGAGGACTTCAACATTTTTTCCAATAGAGAACGTTTAGCCCTTAAAAAAAATACCTTTTCAGACAAGGCAGAAAAGTACAGGGATAGCAAGAGCCCCCAAAACTTCCTGGCCTCAACTTCACTCAAGATTATTCTGCAAACACATTCAACAGTGCAATTTTAACAATACAAACTTTATGTTTTTTCATGGCTAAATAATAGTGCTTGCATGGGAAATGCTGCCATCTAGTGGAAAGGTATATGAATTGTATACTACATCGGAGTAACTTAGCCTGACAACATTAAAAATAACTTAAGTGTCCAGTTTATCAATTAGAAATTCAAACTGCATCAAATAATGAAATAGGTCCTCCTATTTCGCTTTGAACCTGAGTTGTATCTAGATGTCTAAATGTATTCTGTTTTCAAAGCATTCTCTTCAAATCATAAAAAGGATATTGGTTGCACAATTCTTTCCTAAATGGAAGAAAAGTTCAGTGAAATTCCCTAGAATGGGGTGTAGGTTTGTCCTGTACTTATCTTAATTGCAGAGTGTGACTTTCATGATGATCGCCACTTCAGAGGTCTGTCAGCCTCTTTGGCTTTTAATGCCTGTTACAATCTTAGCAGAAGACATCAGTTCCTAGAGCTGGTGGGATTTTTGTGTAAGTGAAACAAAACTGCTCAAATGGGGCACATAGGAAGGTTGCAGAATGATGGAGATGTTATAAACATATATTTGCCATCTTGAAATAATTAAGGAAAGCTCAACAGCACTACTGGTAGGTACCGAGATATCTCTGCCTCACTGTTCTTGCCCCAGCCTACCTCATGCAGATGAGAACATATAGCCCCCATAAACCCAGCCAGTGGTCAGGGATAACATGAAGAGAACCCATACTTGTTAATAGAAGGTATCTCTGATTTTTGGATGTTCACAGCCTAATTTCTTTATCTCTTTTATTCTAGAATTCAAAAATGTACCTCCATTGCCATTATGGTCAATATTAGATTAATAAGTGTGTAATTAGTTGACAATTCTAGTGATAGAATTTATAGATATAAAATCTCTGCAAATTTCTTCACAGCCTTCCAAATGGCTTATGCCAATGTCCCAAACTGTCAGACAACGAACCAACATATTGGCAATGAAAACTCCAAGGGTTCCATCTTTTATGACTCTAAAACCAGGTGTAAGAATACATTTTGTTGGAGCTGCAGCATGTTCTCTTCTAAGGATCCCCTCTCCTCATTGTTGCCCCAGACTCAGCACTACTTCCACTACATTCAGAGATGCCAAGGACTTAGGATCAGTTTCTCACTCTCCAGGAAACAAGTTTCCTGCAGTCACCCAAGGATTTTCTATTGATACAAGAAGACATGCTACTTTCTATACCACTAAAATCCCCAGAGGTGATGCTTAATGTCTCTTAAGTTCTAAGAATTAAATCTCAGGCTTATTCGTTAATTCAGTTAGTCTTCAATGAAATGATACCTAGGCACAACACTTCCAAATTGATTTGTTGACTCCAATTAAATGTGAAAGGAAAAATGTGGATAATTATTTAAATTTTAGGAATTATATCAATACAATACAATACAAAACAATTCTTATGATTGTTTCTCTCATGATATGAAATTATTTTTGTTCTCTGTGATTTCCTATAAAATTATGTATCATTGATGAATCACTAATGATGCAGTTGAGTGAGTGAAGGAATGTAGTTCTCACTTGGGGAATGGGGAAGGGAGGAATGAGTGAAGTAATACAAGAGAATATATGTAACTCAAAGCTAAACTGTGGAGTCCAAGCAAAATCCCAAAACACTAGGGTATTCCTGGAAATTTGGCACTCAGACAACTCAGCCTTCAATAGACACATTGAGATAATCACACTTCTATACCATTTAAAAGACAAGAAAAATACTAAGATCAGAAGACATCCCTCATAAGCACCCAGATAAGGAAGGATTAACACCAAACACACAATAAAGTGGAAAACAAAACTCAACAAACTGCAGAGGAAAAAATATATACTCCACCAACACTGGCAGAAAAAAAAACATTGAATATAAACAGGGAACAAATCATGTGCTGAATAGCACTGAAGATGTTGCCTAGTTAGGTAATGGAAGCTTTGCAATCAATCAAGCTTAGAAAGAACCAAGGACTCTGCAATAAGTGAACTGTTAAAGAGTTTCAGAAATGATTATTCAGTCCTGAGAAAGAGGAAAGACTGAGAAATTAAAGAAATTCAAAGTCATCTATCTTGATTTTTATTTGGTGTTTGATGGGGCAGAGATTCTGTTATTCTATCCTACAGCAATAAAGGGCATTGCTGGAAACTTACTGAGTCTGTTTCTTGACCGCGTTTTCCTTTAAGTCAGTGGTTCTCAACCTGTGGGTCGGGACCCCATTTGGGGTCGAACGACCATTTCACGGGGGTCGCCAAATGCAGTCCCCCATTTTTTCCCCTTTTCCTTAGCTGTGCTACTCCCTTTTATTCTATTGGTTTTTGAAAGCCAATAGAATAGACTCTCTTGAATAGAGTCTAATTCTATTGGCTTTCAAAAGCCAATAGGAATTGTCCAGGCTGTCTCTGCCCTGCTGAGCCTGCCAAAAGTCTCATTCTGCAAACGGTGCTGCACCAGTTGAGTAGTCCTCGACTTACGACCAATTGAGTAGTCTTCAATTTACGACCAGTTAGGGGTTGCGGCATTAAAAAGGTTGAGAACCACTGCTTTAAGTGCTGTCAATTTGCCATTTTGCTCTGTATTGAACCTTATGTTAAGATTCATTAATAGAAGAAATTATATTTTAATAAATAAATATAATAGTGATACAGGGTTCAAGTATATTGTGCGCCAATATGAGAAACATCAAAATCCTAGGGATATGTCATCTCTTCTTTTGAAGACCTCCCTCTTGTTTTCTCTTTGTATCGCTTCTAAGTCTACTTGAGTTAAATTAAAATTCAAATATAGACAGCTATGTAGAAGATAATACATGACCATTCCGATTTACCTCCTGCAAAAATTACCTCCTAGAACAGATGTATGAACTAGATGCCTTGAAACATAAATTGCCATTATTTAGGAATAGCTAACACCAAATATCCAATGACCATGGGTAATTAATATTTATAGCAATACATCTTATAAATAAATAAGAAAATTTTGACCAAGCAAACTAAAATCTTAGACAACAATAATTTACATACAACATGGACAAATTGTAAGACAATAAGTTGCATATTTGATTGCAGGACAATATGAACAACTATTAACCAGAAAAAAATTACAAATCTCTGTTCAGTCTTTGAGATTTGTTGTTGAATTACAGAAAACAAAATTGGGTAATTTGCTTGCTCAAGATTCTGGAGCATTGCTATCAACCAGAGCAGACAATAAGATAAGGAATTTTCTAGAGCCAATCTCTGTCATCTCCAATTAAAGAGGACTGCAGAGGAATTAAAAAAGGAAATTAATCTTCTGCCTAAGAGAATAACTCTGCCTAAGAAAGTTATTGTGAGTCAGAAGAACTAATTAAATTAGATGGATTTGACTTTATATAAAACTGCTTGATAAATGTCAAAAGAATTCAATATAGGATCAGTTTTCACTCTACAAAGTCAAAGTAGTACTGTGGACAAGATGTAGCACACAGAGCACCTCTTTTTTGCCATCTGGGATTTAGCAACCTTTGGTGACAAATGAAAATTAATTCCAGATTAGATTACGAAAGCATGGGGAACACTTCTATTTCCAAACAGAAATACTACAAAATTTGATATAACATTGCAATTTATTTTACTGCAGGTCAGCATATATTACTTCTATTTTAATAAACTAAGTACAAAATCTTAAATAATCTATATAGTAGCAATTTAAATCCTACTTATTTTATAAATATAGGTAGACCTCCCTTGCTACCTCATTCAGCAACTAATAAAAGTTTACCAGTGCAGAAAAAATAACTTTATGGCCATTGCCTACATTTATGAGCTTTGCAGTGTCCCTCGGTCATGTGATTGCCAGTACAGGTAGCCCTTGACTTACAATCTCAGTTGATCCCAAAATTTCTATTTCTAAGCAAGACATTTGTTAAGTGAATTTTGCCCCATTTTATGACCTTCCTTGCCACAATTATTAAGTGATTCACTGCAGTTGTTTAGTTAATAACAAAGTTGTTAAGTGAAATTTGGCTTCCCCATTGACATTGTTTGTCAGGTCGTAAAAGTTAATCAAATGACCCCTGGGACACTGCAACCACCATAAATATGAACTAATTGCCAAGCACCTGAATTTTGATCCCATGACTAGAGAATGCCGCCAGTCGAAAGTGTGAAAAACAGTCATAAGTCACTTTTTTTGGTGCCATTGTAACTTCAAGTGGTTACTAAACAAACTGTTGTAAGGCGAGAACTACCTGTATAGTCAGTACACATTGACCTGTGCCTGATCTATTGTTTTTCTTTATTTGTCCCTTTGCAGAGCAGAGATATTGGAAAGATTGTCTAAAGACATTGCTTGGGTTTTTTTTTCTCCCTCCTCCTTAAACATGTGAATGGGGGAAGGGGAAGCATTCAGTTTCTACTGTGTGTGATCTATGGCCCAATCTTTGCAGAGAAAAAGCAAAAAGATTGGCTAGGAAAGGATTATAAAGAGGAAGCAGGCACACAAACAGAAGTGCACCACGCTATTTGTGTAGTGGGCTTGTGCTTGGCAGCACCAAAACACTGTCTGCAATATGTATTCATTATTGAGTGCAGTCCCTTCCTCTCCAGTGAATGTAGATACAGACATTAATTTGCTTCTTGCTAATTATCCTGGCACCAGGATGAGCAGTCAAAGGGGCAGAAGAGTGGTTAGGATGCAAATAAAAGCCCAAGGTGTGAAACTTATTTTGTCAATTATAAGCAGCAGCTATCTATCAGGCACAAGAAACCAGGCCAGATCCAAGTTACTTCTCTTGGGAACCATCAAATAAGGCTTTGGAGGATTCTGGGAAAGCGAGATTTGTGCCAATTTCTGCTGTGCCAGCCTCCTCTTCACACTTCCCCCGATTCTAGCTAGAGATTTTTACCAAATCATCTCAGGGATTATGTAAGCATATTTTTCCAATTGTGCAATTTCCCTGGTGAAAGATGGCAACCCCAATATATTTTCAGTAATACTTTTAAACAGGGCTTCTTTTTGTCATAGAACGCCCAGAACGGAGATCCGGCATCTTTTTGGGATGGAACCTTGTAGGGTAGGCAAGGCGGGTTGTATGATGTGTGTGAGTTCCGGCATCTTTTTTTTTAATATATAAAAAAAGCACTGCTTTTAAAAATTAAAACTGAACTTATTAGGCTTTACTTATTAGTAAAATAAACAGCATTAAAACATAATAAAAGCAATCACAACTCAGTCAAATAAATGATACTAAATAAGTATATATTTATTTCCATTATTCAAAAAGTAAGTAGATATAGCAACTATATTTATTTCTTTCCTTTTTAAAATCTACTGGGAAAAAAGAAACAATAAATTATCATCAATCGCAATATGATTTTTTTAATAAAACAAATGTTTTCAAAATAATAATCTGATACCCTTTAAACTTTTACATGGGATTTCTGCTAAAATTGTTTTTCTTTAATATACTATCAAATAGCGCTCTTTATCTTTGAAAATCCCTCTGTGCTGTTGCAGCTACTTTTACTTCCAAGGTACAGAATGGAGCCATTTCAGATGCAAGGCACTCAGTGCTGAACAGTTCGTTTCAAGCCAAAATCCACTGAGAAGAAAGCAAGAAACTATGACCCACTTAACTTGAGCAAACCAAATCATCACTTTCAATCTTATGTGGTATTAAGAAAAAAACTAACAAACCCTGTAAGGTCTCTCCAAGATGAATACAGGAGACAATGATTTCATTCAAGAGATTTTAGCCATATGCATACCATATTTAATCACAATAAAATCAAAAATAAGAAAAGTAACGACAAACACTCTGAAAATATGCAAAAGGCAACATATTTTAATCCAACATTGTCACCTTCTTACAGCTTCTAACATGGTTTCTAATTTGTTAATAATTCAGTTTGATCTGGATCTGAAATTTAACATACTAGGCTTCTGCATCAGCTACAATATATTACTGACATTTAAGAAACTGAGGATAATTTCTAATGATTTTTTTTTCTTATATCAAGGTGCTTTGCATCACAAAGCCATCCAGATTGGTTCATACAAAGCATTCCTAAATTTCATGTTTAATCCAATAAAGTACTATTAATTTTCTTCTTCTCCTTCTGCATCCCCCTCCTCCTCCTCTTCTTCTTCATCCTCACCATGATCACCTAAATCCACGTCATCTTCATCTTCAATCTTTAGAGGAAAAACAGAAATAAAACTGCTATTTAGTGTATTATATTAAATGGATAGCTTATTTTTAAACTTGCTAATCAAGTAAATAATTAAAATTTAAATCTATCTCCTTAAGTTTTAAGTTCAAAAAGAGCATTTCTCTATCATCTGAGACCATAATCTTTTTATTATAGAACCTATGATAGAAATTTATTTATTCTATTATGACAAGAGAATATTACTTTCACCAGGCCAAGATCCCCATTTGCCTTTGAACAGCATATTAAAATTAGACTACATCAAAATAAAAAGCTGGTCAAAATGCAACTAAATGAATGACTAAACTGATTAGTTTGATAACTATAAAAGACTGAAAACGTTTTTATGAACCTTTTGCTTAAAACAGATAAAAAGGATCTGATTTCTGGGTTTATTGATTTAAAAAAAGGTTTATATGAGGAGAATGGAGCTTATGCCATATAATTTTGAAGGGGAGAAAGGTATTAAGTGTCTATAACTGCAACTGCTGCAAAGAAGATCAGTTGCCTTTTTAAGTATTTTCTTTTTCATTTATTGTTTTCAACATTTTAATAATAATAATAATAATAATAATAATAATAATAATAATAATAATAATAGTTGGAAGGGACCTTGGAGGTCATCGAGTCCAACCCCCTGCAGGAAACCCTATACCATTTCAGACAAATGGCTGTCCAGTCTCTTTTTAAAAACTTCCAGTGTTGGAGCATTCACCGCTTCTGGAGGCAGGTTGTTCCACTGGTTAATTGTTCTAACTGTCAGGAGGTTTCTTCTTAATTCCAGGTTGCTTCTCTCCTTGATCAGTTTCCATCCATTGCTTCTTGTCCTGCCCTCAGGCACCTTGGAGAATAGCTTGACTCCCTCTACCTTTTTTCTTTTATACTATGTTTAGCTTTTAATTTTGTAAGTAAATTCTTTAATGAAATGATATTAAAATATAAATAAATCTGTATAGTAAATTTTAGCTTATAATTATATAGTTATGCAGATGTATAATATAGTATCTCTAGTTGTAAAATTAGTTGCCAAAAGTAGCTGTTAGAACATGGTAATGGATTCTCTGCTGTTCCCATTTAGAAACTAGGTGCCAGGTAAAGAGAGAAGTATTTAATGAACACAGCAAGCACTTAAAACTAAACCTTCACTTTTTTCCTTCCTCTCTCCTTCCCCCTCTGCAAAGCAGTAGCACTGCAGAGGAGAAAAGTAGAGGAGCGGCGCCTCCAGTTACACCTTTTACATTTTGCTGGTAATGGTCCAGGGACTCTTTCTCTTCCTGTCTCAGATAAGGGACCATTAGCACCCTCAGGCCTTGGTGGCCCAGGAGATGTGGCCCTCATCCTCCTTCTGCAACTTCCAACGCATGCAGGGTTTGCTTCATTTCTGCTCCCTCTCTCCTTTTTTAATACCATCATCCTGCCCAGAAGAGGAAGTCAGAATGGCAGCTAAACCATATTCTTCTAGACTAGAGCAGTTGATATACCCGAACAACCCATCTCAATGTGAAAAATCAATCTGTAACCCATTAATTAATGTATTTTATGTAATATATCTTATTTTAACAAAATGTTAACATTAGTGTTGTAGTAATACATTTCATACAATGTAAACCAAGGCTGTGAATGCTGAGGCCCTGGATGATACTCATGGAACTCTGAGGCTCCACAGAACTCAGTTTGAATAACATAGTTCTAAAGGGTTGGTACAAATTTGGGGACATACACACACAAAAAACAGCTTTGTCATGCATCTAAAGCCATAAAATATACAACACATTTAGCTCTAAAATTGTTCCAGCGACTTCAAGTATCACATTTGCTTTTGCAAACTTTGTATCTTACCGGTTCTCCAAGTTCTTTGAGTTTATTCTTTAATCCAACTATTTTCTGATCCTGATCTGCCAGAAGAACCAGGAAATCATCTTGTTCTTTTTTAGATTCTGCAATTTCTTGCTGCAGTTTGCTTTTTTCATTTTTCAAAATTGCCACAGTGCTATTAGATGATTCCAGTTGCTGTTTAAATAAAGTCTTCTCCTCATTGAGTCTTGCAATTTCATTCTGGCACAGAAAAGAATAAAATATTATATTCAGAGACATGTTATCATCCATGAAAAAGTTGTGTGTTTGGAAGGAAGCAACATATGCTTCATATACCATAAAAATCAATATCCTTTTAAGGTAATTTATGTGTTCCATATAAATGGTCATGTGCAATGCTTTATTCAGTCTCATCTAAAATCTATTTTTTAGAAGTTTATGCTTCATATAGTTGATCTTTAGTAGATTTTTAATATCCATTTCCCAAATGCTCTGTCCATTTTTAGAAGCTTGACAAATGATTCTAGAACTGATCTTTGAAGATGGAAGAAAATAAAAGTACAGCAAATCTCAGCATGCATTATTGATTGATCATTGCTTAGATCCTCTCTCATCTCAGGGTAACATCTTTTGATATCTCAATGAACTATATATTACAGTAAAGGAGCTTTAGAATGAGGACACATAATTAAGATTCCAGCAATAAGGAACTATACATATTTTAAAAGTACTTTTTTGATCATTTATGGCAATGAGATACCATATGCCTTGCCTGCTTAATGACTGTAATATTAATGTCTAAACATAATCTGTAAGAGGATATTAGCAAGAAGCAAATTCACACCACAATCAACAATGAGGATTATATTTTTTTCCTGGAATGCCTATTATAATCTAGAGTTAATCCATCAATCAATAAATACATCTAGACATTAAACAAAATTGTAAAAATTATTTTATGCCAATAATACAAAAAGACTGCAGTTATCACTAAGAGAAAACTATAGATTGTTAACTCTAAGGTTAAGTTAAATATGCAATATCTTTATTAGTTTGTTTTACTATGTGTTAAATACCTTTAATTCTTTATTCTCCTGCAAGATCGCTGAAAGTTGTGTTTCCAGGTCAGTTGTCTTTGCTACCATATCAGCGCTACTGTCTTCTGATGCAGGAACTGAAGTCATCTTCTGCAAAATAAATAACATTGAACAAAATTATAAAACTAATAGTTTCAGAAACTATAATAATTGTTATTGTCTTATATGATATAGTATAGCCAAGAATAAAATATGATTACTGATGGCTGATGTGAAAAAGACAAAGAGATTAAGGGGATTACTTTTATTTATTATAATTCTCTCTCCCCAAAAAAACACCCCCAAATAAACAAGAAACTAAAAGGCAAGGAAAATTCTTAAGATCCTAATATTTTCTGAAGTTCTTGCTTCTCAACCTGAAGTTTGATTATTTGTGTCCTCAAGTTATCAATCTCCTGTGAGGGAAAAAATATTAAATTCAGCTAAATATAAACATATTTATAGGTCCAAGACTAATCATATCATGATAGATATAATAGTAAAAACATTAATAAATATGAAGTGGAATAATTGATAAAAATAAGACAAGAAAATGTTACCTAGTCTAGTAACAATGTTCAGGAAATAAATTGAAACAAGCTTGGAGAGCAAATCACTGCCAAAATTTGAACTGGGTTTGCTATTGAAGTACGGGTAACATGCAGATTTCAGTTTATTTCTCTCAAATATCACAAAAGTTGCTAACTTTATAAATTGAACTTAATGCAGACTAGACTCTTATTCAAAGTATCAATGCTGTTTTGGTTAAGAATTGATCAAGATGACTTTTAGGGATTCTTTGGGCTGACTTTGATGCCCAATTTTTAGCAGAGCATAAAATATTTTACCCATGTTAGATTGTTTCACTTGTAATTTTTATACCTGAAAATACAGCAATATAATTTATGCTAGAGATATATCCAACTTGAATTTCTACTATGTGCATCTCACTGAGCTACCTTTGAAGAAACTTTAGCTCACAAAGGATTATGGAACGAAAGACAATACAAGATTGCCTGTGAGATCAGCAGTGATCCGCATATGAAACACATAATAGAAATCAGGTTCTCATTTCTAATTATCTGACATGGGAAAAAAGAGAAAACTGAATTGTACAACTAAAAGCCTACAGGATCTAGTTCCAAAATCAAGACAAGGGCACCCTTTTTGTTCAAACTGTAGTCATACCTCATGAGCACGAATGCATGGTTTCTCCCACTGTCATACAAAAGTAGCCTGACCAAATACTTTAAAATAGGCTACAGGAATTTCCTACCTTACATAGTTCACTATTTAACTGAGTTCCAGTAGATATATTAGTTTGTAATGATTGTTCTGTTGCTCCTTCCATTGTTGTTGAAAGTTTCTATAAACATCAGACATATAAACACCCAGTTGTTTAAAAAACATAATTTGTTCTGGTTTTATTTTTTTTAAAAGCAGCAACCAGGATTATAGTTTCAGACAGAGAATTGCAATTACGCAGTAATGATTGGTGCCAACTTGGAAATTAGAAAACTAGCATTTTTTGGCACATTGCATTGAGGATAGAAAATAAATTATGCAAATGGAATATTACATTTTTAAAAAAATTTCATACTAACAAATATTCTGGGAATGCCAGGAAGTATTTGAAATAGTCATGCTTTTCAAAAAATAAATTAAATTCCATTTTTATACTATGGATTTCTAAATAATTATAAGATTAGTAGATCCATAGTATTTCATCTATAAACCCAGGTTCAGTTTTTAAAAATAAAGCTTTATATGCCTGGATTTCAATTTATTCCTAGTGAAATGAAAATAAAAACATATATTTTTGGTGGGTAGCCTCCCATCTTCTACTGCTTTGAGAAATAAATTACAGGAAAGGTATAATATTTTTCTACATCACAAGTTTCAATTTTATGGATTTAAACCAGTTTCAAGTCAGTAAGTGAATTGTTTTTAAAAAATGTCTGTTTTTTTAAACAAAACAAAACAAAACAGTTTTCTATAAAAAAACCGCATTCTATACACCAGTGGTGGCGAAACTGACGCAGAGCCGTCCCTGTGGGCATGCACACCATTGCTGGGCTCCTCCTCCTCCCCCTCTCCACACATGCACAGTCCGGGAATAGCTGCAAAAGCTGGGCGGGGTGAGGGAACCTAAAAGGAGCAGTTATGGCGGGAGAGTGAGTGAAATCAGAGGCACCATCTCCCTTCTGCAGTGCAGCCCCATCGGCATGAGCAGAAATGGCCCTGGGACGGCTGGGAAGGAGCCCTTACCTGGTGCAGGTCCTGTCTACAGGGTGGCTCTGACGGGGGTGGCGGCTGCTGCTCTGAGCCCCTTGACTGGCCAACCACACAGAGAAGCAGAAGGCGGCGGCGGTGATCCCTGCATCGCCAAGCCTGGCCAGCCGCAGATCTGAAAGCAAAGCTGTGCTGACCATCCTCGCAGTGATGGGGGCAGTGGCAGGGGAACATGAGCTATGGCACACGCCCTCCCCTCCCCACCCGGAGGCGCACGTAGGACAATGTGCGGCAGCAGCGGCAAAGCGTGCCTGCATGGCAGATCCTGCATGCCACCGCCAGCACGAGGATGGTCGGCAGAGCTTCACTTCCGGATCTGCTGCCTGACACTATCGGCCCACACACATAGAGGCCAGCGAGCAGGGAAGCAGGAGGAGGTGGAGGGGCAGCCAGGGATCTGGAGCCGCCTCGGCTGCTCACTAGCAGCCCAACGAGGTAACGGATTCACGCATCAGCTGCCCCTCCTGCTTCCCTGCAGGGCTGGCCAGTCAGAGCAGCAGCAGAAGCCACCCCCATCAGATCCATCGAGTGGATGCGCCCGGGCCGGCCAAAGGCTTCCTTCCGGCTAACCCAGAGTGATTTCTGCCCGCACCAATGGGGCTCTGTGGCCAGTCAGCCATTATGCAGGACAGCCAGCATGCTGCGGCTGCTGACAGACACTGTCGGCCCCCATGCGCTCGCTGGCTTCTGTGTGTGGGGGCCGATAGTGTCAGGCAGCAGATCCAGAAGTGAAGCTCTGCCGACCATCCTTGTGCTGGCAGTGGGGGAAGGCAGGATCTGACATGCAGGCACCCTTTGCCGCTGCTGCCGCACATTGTCCCACGTGTGCCTCCGGGTGGGAAGGGGAGGGTGTGCCACAGCTCACCTTCCCCTGCCACTGTCCCCACCAGCGCGAGGATGGTCAGCACAGCTTTGCTTCCAGATCTGCGGCTGGCCAGGCTTGGTGATGCAGTGATCACCACCGCCCCCTCCTGCTTCTCTGTGTGGTTGGCTAGTCAAGGGGCTCAGAGCAGCAGCCATCACCCCCATCAGAGTCACCCTGTAGACAGGACCCGCACCAGGTGAGGGTTCTTTCCCGGCCATCCTGGGGCTGTCTCCACTCACGCTGATGGGGCTGCCATGATACAGGAAGCTGTGGCTGCTGATGGACACCAGCAGCCCCCATGTACTCGCTGGCCTCTGTGTGTGTGGGGGCTGATGATGTCAGGCAGCAGCTGCTCCAGCCCCTGCCTTGCCTTGCCCCGTGGCAATTGGCACACCCGCCCTGCCTTGCCTTGTCTCACCCCATAGGACGAGCCTCCAGTCCATTGCCCCACCCGCCAGAGACCCCCTGAATCTCCCCCAACCCTGCCCGGCCCCCACAAATGTCCCTCCCCACAAGCATCATTGAGGTGGCCACACCCACCATGGCCACGCCCACCCAGTTGGCCGTGCTCACTGAGGCCATGCCCATCCAGTCGGCCAGGCCCACCCGGCACCCAGCGATAAATAAATGGATTTTGGATTGTGGTTTTGGCACTCGGTCTCTAAAAGGTTCGCCACCACTGCTATACACCAATAAGAATCCATTGAACTTATCAATACATTTTATCATATCATTCAAACCTATTAAGCTACATTTCTCATTCATTCATTCATTCATTCATTTAGCATACTGCCTAATATAAACTGAGATAATTTAGAATAATTGCATCAGCATATAAAATATAAAACATGAAAAATCAATTGCTTTAAATTTGATTCAAAATTAAAATGCCACAAAAAATGAATAGGTGGAAATATAGCAAAAAAAGAAAAGAAAATGGCTCTTTTACCATTTTCCTTAAATATTAGGACAATATACACCAAAGATTCCCTTGGGAAAAGCATTCCATTCCTTGAAGTCTCATAGGGGAATCTGTGATAGACAGATGAACCTATGGTGTGCAGGGGGATTCTTCAAATAGCCTATTCTGCTGAGCAAAAGAGCAATTCCATAGTGGGAGAGAAAAGTGCCTCTGAATCAAGCACCATATTATTTAAGTTCTAAAGGTTTACACTTTAAAGCATCCCATAGGAGACCATCCATATCAGTTGGTTTTGACAAATTTTCAGAAAACATATAGCAAATTCATCTGTGATCAAAATGATAAAATGGGAAGGTTTTATAGAAATCTCTCAAAATGTACATAATGATCAGGTATCAAGGCAACCTCTTGAGAACCTAAGTACATTCTTCATGTCATAGGGAAGTTACCTGTAAAAGCTGACTAATGTAGGGAAGAACTTTTAATACATATGTATCTGGCAATAATATGGCTCATCTATTTTGAGTACCATGCTTTGGAACCACTTTTTGAGAATAAGAAGGGTTTCAGAAAAATGCTCCTCTTGTTCTTCACCTCCAATACAAAGAAAAAAAATGTACTGCTTGGATATATTTCTTTCCCCTGATTTGAAGAAATTATAGTCTGCTGTGATTTGAGAGCAAAGGAAACAATTTCTTAATCATTATTTTAGATCTGATCAGGAAAAACTAATGGTTTCGGATCAGATCAGATACTGATTATTAAGAACGAAACTTTACTGCTCACCAGGGTTTCAATCAAAGAATCCTTTTCTCTTAGCTCTTCTTGCAGTAATTCAAGTTTGTGCTTCCATTCCTCCATTTCCATGTGCAATTTGCTGATTTCTTCTGATTGAACACCATTCATCTGAGCCATATCACTGTGGAAACTATGATGCTGATTGTCTTTTCCTATTAAGCAAATTGTAAAATGATTTACTTCTAACATTTCAGATAAAAAATTAAAACATTCTTACTTCAATGTATTTCAAAATTATAATTCCACTAGGAAATTGCAGAAGAATAAAATTTAGACAATTGTATCAGAGAACTACTTATCTACGGTCAGACAGACAAATGGAAACAGAAATTCCAGGATAAAATAATAAATAAAATAGGACAAATGAATACATCATGAAGAATGATGTTTAGCAGTTTATTCTGAACATTTCATTTCTTAAACTAGCTTTCTTTGAGGCAATCTTTGAAATATTGGTATTTTATCTAATTTACTTTACTGGCTAGTATCTGATAATTGCTGAAATGCTTAGAAATGAACTAAAAGGGGTGGATGGCGGTGGGGGTGGGGAGATTCTCCAAGATACTTATCTAAGAGCTTAAGTGGATATGTATGTGAAGACTCTAAGACTAATTATATACAATATGAATAAAAGGTTAATATGTAAGAGTTGGATTAGAAAGATATTTTGGTGTATCAGATTTATTACCTGATCAACTGATTGGCAGAAACTAAGATGAAGGCAAAGAAAAAAATTAAAGGAAAAGATGTCTTCTTTTCAAGCTCATCACCCTGCAGTTTTCTTGACAGGATTACAAAAATCAGATGGCCATTGTCCTCTGTTTAAATGCTTTTTAAATTTCTGGAATTGTCAAGTGATTCCCCATCTTTGGACTAATTAAGTTCAAGCCTGTTTAGGTTTTGAGACTGACCAATGTTAGTTAAGGTATCACTGTCTGTTGAGAGTGAAATACAAACGAGAAATTTCTTAGCTTCTAAGGCAAACGGGGAGGGATGACACTGTGGCTCCAAACTGGTGCTATCAGTTAAAACAACTTTTTAATCTATCTTGTCTAAATTTTTGTTTCCACCACTGTATCTCTCTTTGTTTTTTGGGGTTTCTTAAAAAAAATCCCACTCTATAGATGATAATCTTAATGAAAATCTGAGATTGACTTTATGCACTTACATAGTCTATTGTCTGTCAATGATTAATACCAATTTACCACATTCTTGAGCTGTTGAAACTGCATACAACTCAACACAATTTAAAATCCCATAGTCTGCAAGTTATTTCTCAGGAAAAACTATGCAAAATACTATTAGCATTACTACCTAGCTGTATTTTAAGGAGGTTATATTGGTCCTTGTGTTGCTGGATTTGTGAAACTTGTTGCGTAACTGTTGTCTGCAACTGTTCATTTTGAATTTTTAATGATTCTACTTGTTTCTTCAATTCCTCAAGCTCCTGATCCTTTAAAATAAAATAAAAAGAAACAAAATTAAGTTTTCACCCATTTTTTAACATAGGTCTACTCTCTAATTATGCCTGGGATCTTGATTTTTTAAAGATTTTTTTTTATATATAATATTTTATTGGTTTTCCAGTTTTACATTTGAGTATTTAGGAGGCAACGTGGTGATTGGGTTAATCAATAGTTCAATAACAAAATCTTTAGTACATATCTCAGGTTACATCATCAAACATTTTTTCTCTGTTTCCCTTAACATTTGCTATATTATATTTAAGCTAGTAAATTTCTAATTGTATCAAACTTAGTGAAAACTTCATTATCACATTTACCAATATATTTTTTGCTTATACATATCTTAATAGATTTTCATAAACAATCCATAGCCTGTTATTAAGTTTTACCTAATTTTTACTTTTTAATTATAATACGCCAATTTAACCTTTAATATCCATAGTATTTGATTTGAATAACCCAAATTTCCTGTCTCACTTCATAAAAATTATAATGTCTAAAATGCACATATTACTTACTTAAATATATTCTTATTCTATTTAGTAAATGTTTTCTATTTCTCACCTTAATACATCACCACCTTAATAGAGTATCCTTTGTTAGCTCAAAACCATCATCTATATCAGTGATGGCGAACCTTTTAGAGACTGGCCCCGCCCCATCCCCAGCCCAGCCCCTGCTCCTCCCACCCCGCCCCCAGCCCCGCCTGCCCACAGGGCCATCCACCGCCTCCATGGCCTGCTGCAGATCGCCCAGGAAGCCCAGCAGTGCCATGACAGCCACACCCTCTGCCCACGTTCCGCAGCATCAACTGCATGTGACGGGGCATAAGGGTGGAATCTTGTCCCCGCTGCCCGGCTGCCATATCCTTGGCTGTGCTGCTCTGTGCAAGCCATGCTCGGGGGCAACTCTTCACCAACGGGCTGCTGTGAGGAGGAGAGGCAGGGCTGGGGCAATGCGCGCGTGCCCACAGGGAGGGCTCTGAGTGCCGCCTCTAGCACATGTGCCATAGGTTCGCCACCACTGATCTATATTATCTTGGCTAGTCAATAGTTCAAACCCATTTCCTAATAGTTAGTTTTCATTTCCCTAGTAAGTCTAAGTCCTCAGTATTAAACAGATTAATTCCTTATATTTTACTATTCTCCAACTATTTTAAATCTAATAATCAAATTTCCCCTTGTTTCAAAATCTTCCTTTAGCCCACTGGTTGACAATTTAGGATCCTCTCTATTAAACCAAAAAGGCCCAGTTTTTCAACCTAATTCTAACTTTCTTCTTTTGCCAACCAGACTTCCATACCAATGCTTTTAAATCATCAAATAGATCTCCCTTCATTCTTGTGTATGTTCCTTGAATTAAAGGAGACCATCTAGTTGCCAATTTTCTGGAAGAACTGGCCCATTTATAATAATTAAGTTGTCACCCTGGTGGCCCAGATCCCCATATTTGCTCTGGTATAGTTGTCTTCAATTCGATCTGGTCTTCTTTCTCAGATTTCTTCTGGTTTGTATAGAAAGTCATTTCCATTTTTAAAGTTGTTGTTTCATTGTCTGGATTTTTGGTGAACTGTACTTGTTGATCTTTAAAGCCCTCTTCTTGGTATTCACTTCTTCCACTTCTGTTGTTTTTTGGATTGTTGGTTCTTTAATTGCAATCAAGGTTTTGGTTTGTACATCTGGGCTGGCACCTTGGTCTTTCAGATTAGATCTCATTGTCTCGCTGGCTGTAAGAATAGTTTCAAGTATAGATTTTAGCATAGCCAAGATTTTTTGCTGGCCCTCCTCCATTTCTGGCGTAGTTGTAGATGGTCTTTCTAGTGAAGGCTGTTTATTAAACAAGAGTCAGTAAATGTCCACCTCCACAGTTCCTACAGACCAATTTCACCGCCTAGCTGCTCTTTCAACTTTGAATCTCTCATAGATAATACCAAGGTCAGGTCTGGGCTGCAAGCAAGTCTCTTTGTCAGAAATGATAAGTTGTTGTACCCAGGTTTTGCCACAAGATGTCCCCAATAGCATTTAAAGTCTTTTTCAAATCTCCGGCTAGGTTCTTGTCCAATTTAAATTCTTTTTTGCAAATAGAATAAAATAGCAGGTCCTGGTGAGAGTAGGAACTTTTGGGTCCCCAAATTCCAAAAAGATGTAAATCCAATTATATTAAGTTGTTCTTTTCAATGATTTGTTTCCCCTGGGTAGTCAGATGCCGCCATTTTAGAGGGTGGGAGGAAAAAGTTCCCTTCCCTCTTTCCTCACAGGGGAAAGAAATTTCAAGCAGCTTTTACAGGAAAGTACTTGGGGTACATAGTAGGTAAGATCTTACCCAATTCCTCCGTGTTGCTTTCAAAGTGCTTGTTGATAGATTTGGCCTCAGCTGTCAGCAGCTTAGTGATGGGCCATGTTGATGGCCGATCTTTTCCCTGTCAGTTTGAAGAGCTCTCCCGGATCAAACAGGAGGACTGCTGCCCTTCTGTGATCACTCAGGGGTCCTCTTCTCGCTCATCGCCCCTACAGGGCAACTTCCGGCCCTCTTCAGGGTCCCCCGGTGGGAGAAAATTGGACGGTGGAGAAAGCAATCGCCCCACACGTCCACCAATGCCACGATTGCAAACCGGAAGCCCGAATGTTTTAAGATTTCTAACTGAGATGCTAAATTGACCAACTATATTAGGTTAGTGCAATATAGATAAAAATATTTGGGGGGGGGGATTCACTGAAACATGAGATTAAAAAATAACACCAAAGATTAAAGTATTTTACTTCTACCATTTACAGATATTCCTTGATTTATGATGATTTGTTTAGCAACAATTTACAATTCATCCTCCTACATATGTCTGTTGCAGTATTTCTGTGATCATGGGAATGAAATTTACATGCTTGGCAATTGGCATGTATTTATGACAATTCCAGTGTTCTTGAGTCACATAATCCCCATATACAATCTTCCCAGCTAGTTTCTGATAAGCATAGTCAATGGGGGAAACCAGAATTGCTTAACAACTACATTATTCACTTAATGAGTGAGGCAAAATAGGTCATAAATTAAGACACAGTCTGAATTTTACTGATAAGATTTTCCAGTCCCAATTGTAGTCATAAGTCAAAGATTACCTGTACAATAAGAAGTCAAGTCCCCATTGCCGCAAGAGGATATTCCAAAAAGTAATTCCTGAGAGAGTTTAGAACAGGGCTTTTCAACCTTTTCACCCATTGTATCATTTTTAGGATATGGCAACATCCAAGTACCACCAGTCGCCTAGCAAGGTGTCAAAAACTTGATGACGCTCCCCCCAAAAGGAAAAAAGTGATAAAGTACAGGTAGTCCTCGACTTAGAACAGTTCCCTTAGTGAGTGTTCGAAGTTACAATGGCACTGAAAAAAGTGCCCCCAAGCCACAGCCGAGCAAGACACCTGCCTGCCCACCCAGTGCTCTTCCTCCTGTCCGAGGTTTTCATTGTTGTGAGCATTTCTGTTGAGGATTGGCAGCAGGGTGGGGGGGTGTTTGGTTTTTATTCCCCCCATCTGTTGGGTGGTTGCAGCAGGTTTTGGTCACTTCACATGACCCTGGGACACTGTGACCGTCATAAATATGAATCAATTGCCAAGCATCTGAATGTAAATCACAAGACCCTGGAGATGCTGCAACATTCCAGCTGATCGGCGCTTCTTCTGGACTCAGCAGAAGCACCAGGATCAGCGCCAAGCTCCAACCGGAGCCTGGCGCTGATCCTGGCGCTTCCATTGAGCCCTGATAGCCCCAAAGCGCCGATCAGCTGGAAAGCGACATTGATTCTGGCGCTTCCGCTGAGCCCTGACAGCCCTGCAGCTCCAGCCATCTCTTGCTCAGGCTTGTGCGGTGCTTCCACCGGTTCAGCTCATTTCTCCCCCGCTACCATTTTTCTAGGATGGTCACGTACCACCTACCAGATGCCAATGTACCACAGGTGGTACCCGTACCACTGGTTGAAAAGCCATGGTTTAGAAGATCTAATGTATAGGGGGTCTTCACTTACTGACCACAAATGAGATCAGCAACTTCATCAATAAATTAAATTTTCATATAGTGAAAAATCATATAACCACACCTCATCTACAATGGCAGTTTGTCAGTTCCAGCTGTGATCATTAAGCAAATCATCACAGGTTGTGAAATGTGATGTAATCTGACTGCAACTTGCAACTCCCATCAGCTTTGATTCTGCCAACTGTGAAGGTTGTAAATGTGCAGGTTGTCAAATGCTGGAATCATGATCACCATGGGAACAGTCACAACTTGGTAGACAGGTTATAAGTCTCCCATATTCAGTACTGTCATAACTTTGAACAGTCACTGAATGAGTAGTCAGAAAGTAAGAATTACATATAATATCTTTCAGGTATAAGTAACAAATTTGATTAATTGACGTTATAGCTTTTTTTTAATCTTAACATAACTAGAATTGCAATTCTTACCTAGTATTAAATGGAATTTAGGTGATATGTACCATGTTTCCCAAAAAATATCCTGAAAATAAGCCCTAGTTAAGACCCCATCCACCCTGTCCCACCGTCTGGTTGCACAGAGGGAGGGGGAGGCGCACACATAAAAATCAAGCTAGGGCAGGGATGTGGAGGTAGAATTGCCCCACACACCCTGCACCCGCTTACCTCAGGACTGCTGCAGCCAGGTCACTCATGCTCCAAGACTTGTCTCATCTCATGGCAGCAGCACCAACAGCCCCATCCAGCAGAAGCCCGTGTGGTCACCACCAGCCTACTTCTGCAGCTGCTTGCCACCACTCGGACGCATCCCCTCCTCCCCCGGAGCTCCACTGTGAAGGCCTCTGCCAGCGTCAACCCAGAGCTCCCTTCTCGGCTGCAGAGACCTTTCCTGAAGCCTCTGCCGGTGAAGCGGAGGCCGGGAGTCAACACATCAAGCAGTGGTGAACGGCTGCAGAAGAAGTGGGCTGCCAGTGACCATGCAGGTTCCTGCTGGATGGGGTTGTTAGTGCCGCCGCGAGGCGAGACAGTGTAAAAAATAAGTCATCCCCCCAAAATAAGACCTAATGACTCTTTGGGAGGCATATATATGCCTTATATATATATATAAGACCGGATCTTATTTTTGGGGAAACACGCTATTATAGCAGAGATGTACTGTGCATATAAGACTACGAACTACCGTGTTTCTGTAATTTTAAATAAATCTCAATATAATGTGTAACTTGGGCTTAAGATATGCCTTTAAATGTGCATAGTATATCTGAGATTAAATGTAATTCACTTAAAACAAGATACATTATTTACCTGTACTCTAATGACATTTTTATAGTGTGTCACTATGTTGTTATGTTGTTCTAAACTTTTTTTCACTTCTTCTTCCTTTTTATCTTCTTCACTTGACTTATAAATTGCCTTTGTTATAACTCCTGTGAAATGATGATTTATAATATTAGATAATTTAAGTCAAATGTTGTAGCATTCTAGATGACTATAGAGATTAAGGGTTTAAAAGGTGCCTTATCATTAACATGATAATGGCTACTCAATGTTTCTCAATTACTCAGATTTTTTTCCTTATTATGCTAAAAAACTTTCTTATCTGATAATACTGTTACTTTAAAATAAAAAAAACCATTTTGATAGAAAATGTTTAATAAACAATGGATCAGGAAACACTTCTCAGTCATGTCGTGAGTTAATTAAATCTGTTGCAACTTTTAACTCCCACAATTTCCCACTGAGCTTAATTCTCTACAATTGGTTCACATTTAAATGAGTTCAATAAACACTAGTACAATAGTACATCACAGGCATAATATATATACTCTGATTTCTGTGGAGAAATATGAAAGCCTCAGAAAGAACAAACCATTTTTCTCAAGCCTTCTGCCCCAAACTGAAAATAAAATGAAAAAAATACACAATATATATATTGTGTATTGCTATTTCAAAATATTCATATCAAATCATGAAATAGGCAAATAGGCAAAAGGTTTATTGCAATATAAGTGAAAAATAATTTTCAGAAGTCCATGGAAAAAAGAAGCAGAAGAAACAGAGCCTTCTAAGAAACCCAGAAAATGAGACTATGGAGTCAAATATGGCAACATTTGAATTCTGAGCTCTGGTGTCTCTTCTCTACCTGATTTTCAGTTTCTTTTGAAACATTAATCTTCTATATGTATCTATAATATATAACTTACTCTATTTTGCCACAAAGTAGATGGTTTCTTCCTCCTTTCTCAAAATTAACTTTTTGCCAACCTGCTGATCCTAAGCAGGTAAGAATGAATGAAGAGATGCTACATTTCACTGTGTTCAGAAACCTTCACCTCCACTGGTTACAAACTTTTTAAAATTAAATTAATATACTTTGCTTAATAGATTTTTTAAAAAATAAGAAATTGACCTCATATCTCTACATGATGCAATAATAAAGAATGTAAATGTATAATATTTCTGATATCTTTTTCTTTGGATTCTCAATGTCTATGGAGATTCTCAGTCATCCAAGTCATGGTTGTCCCAAAGATGTTTTTTCCAAAGGCAACTACACTTTCTTGTTTTTCATTGAAGATGTTTCGCTTCTCATTCAGTCAGAACTGAAGTGGCTTCTTGGATGAGAAGTGAAACATCTCCAAAGAAAAACAAGGAAGTCCAGTTGCCTCTTGAAAAAGCACCTTTGGGACACCTCTGAATTCTCATAACTTTTTCTGTTACATCAGAATTCTCAGAAATTATATACATTTAATCTATATAAAATTATTGATTTTGATGACAAGATTTTTTTTAAAGAATTTGAACTGCTGGTAAATTGTACTTTCTCCTTTTTCAAATTAATACTCCAAGAAATAAACAGATAAAATCAGGAGAAATGATGTAACAAGTCTCACCTTCCAGTTCTTTCACCAGCTTTGTAAATTCATGATCAAACATCATATGATCAGGGCTAGAAAAGTTTGGCTGTGGTTTCTGAGCTGCTCGGGAATAGAATTCATGTTTGCTAATAAATCCCAATTTCTCAATAAAAATTTCCTTGCCAATCCTTTTTTCTATAAGCTGCTTTAGTTTTTCTCTAAAGGGGAAAACAGAATTATGTAATAATTCTAGCTGAAAAAAATCCTCTTTTTAATCATATCCTACCCCTCAAAATCTTACAGTTCTCTTTAATAAATAAAGGATAAAGAAAAAGATCAGATAAATAGTATGCAGTAAGTCAGAACGATGGAGAAGAAAAAAAGATGCCTTCAGATCTTGTAGAGAAATCAATTTCAGTGTGAAATAAATTTAGACAAATTACAGAAAATCAAGCAACTTCAGAATATTGGAAACAATGAGAAGACAAACAAAGTGATAGTTTAAAAATAGTCATATGTTTTTATTTTGCTTTTTCAAGCCAACATTATTCTTCAGTAGCACTGGAGAAACACAGCCTATAATTCCAAATGACATTTTATCAGTTTCAAACCGTTGGGGCCATAAAGTTTAAAACTAATAATAAAAAAGCATGTGTTTGCCTTAATTAATATGGAAAGTTCATATATTTCCTAATACAGTATTTACAATGCAAAATATATTAAATGAAATATGAATTGCCAATATACTCACTTTTTATAATTCTCAAGTGAATTGTCATTGTAATAAATGGAGATTCCTAGTAATAGAGCACACAATCCTTGAACCAGCTGCTCCTCTTCTCCAAGGTTTTCTGCTATTTGTCCTGTTAGCTAGATCTTTGGCTAAGGATGCTAGAGACTGAAGTACTTTTCTTTGCATCACACTTTAGAGTAAAAAGGTAACAATTTCCTTGATGTATTTTGATTGAATGGCCATATCAATGCAGATGTCTTAGCATCAATTTAGTTAGCTATTTATCTGTTCATTCATTCATTTATTAATTTATTCAATTTCTATGGCCACCCATCTCACTCAATGACTCGGTACCAATACTAAGTGGCTTGCCATTGCTTTCTTTCATAAAACTTTCTGATTTACCAATCTGGTTACAGCTTTTGGACTTCCTGGGAGTCTCTTCTCTTACTTCTAACTTAACTTTTTCACCACCAGCTTGTCTTGACCTAGGTTTTTATCTTAATAGCTTAACTACAAAACAATCAGTTGTTTATTCATTTAACCAAAACAATTTTAATGAAACATTGTTATTGTACTATAACAGAAACATGTAGCATGCTAATTTTAATAGAAGAAAGTGAAAATCTATTTATGAGCACAGTGAGACATTTTAATAATAATTTAATAAATGTCCAAATTGCAAAGAAACATTTTTTTAGTGTACTGTTACTTCTGCCCTTCAACTGCAACTTTATATAATTACTACAGCGAAGTATTAAATTGTAATTCTTTTAAAAGGATACAAATGGAATATTTGCTGGATTGTGAAGAAAATGTGTGACAGCAATGGGGCAACTGCTTAGCCATGTGCAAAGCAGCATTAATAATCCAACCCTTGTCTGCACTTTGCTTCCCTGGAAAAAAACAAAATGTTATTTTTGTTTGCATCACTTTTATATCTTGCTTCATAATTCTCAAGGTCATCAATCAATCAATCAATCAACCAAAACCATTTCCTAAAAGTGAGGAATGCACATGCCTAGGGGAAACGTGAAATACAATAAAATTTCAGAAAAAAAATGAGAATAAAATGCCAATGCAGCCTGATGAGAACTGTGCATTCTTAGTATTTGCAACTGGAAAAGAAAATTATTGCGAGGAGTGGGCTGGGGATTATTGCTATCAGCTAGAAAAGGAGCCTGGCTGAAACTGAATCTTGACTTTATTGTGTAGTAGCAATCCTATCTGGCTTGTTACACACCTTTTATGATAGACAACCTAATAACCACAACACATATTGCTGTGATTCTATGAATGCTACAGTTCAGTTCTCCGCTCTGCTACTTTTGCCTTGTTCAAGCTTTCTATATAACTAAAAAGACAATACAGTATAATAATTTAATACTGCATCATTGAAGATGTTATTTAGTTGGGTAATGAAACATCTGGAAGAAAACAACCAAGCTCAGAGAGTAACAAGAACTTCATACTATGATACATTAAAAATAACACAAACCGTAGGAGAATAATATGATTTAAAAAAAGATTATGAAATAAGGATGGATAGGAAACTGGATTACCAGATATAGCAGTATCCCCTTATTGTCTATTGCTAACTCTGTGTGTAGTTGCACAAAATTTAGTCACATTATAAATACTAGCAGGCTGTCTATCCCAAAATAAAAAGATGAGAAGGAATTCATCTGGTCACTCAGAAAATTTACTAAAACAGAATAATAAGTTTATTATGTAGATCTATACAGAATACAAACTATTTCAAGAGTAAAACTGGGCTCAGTTCACTTAACAACCACCTTGCTTAGCAATGGAAATTCTAGCCACAATTGTGGTCATAAGTTGAGGATTTGTACATGAGGGCAAGTATGACATTATTTTCATTACTGAAACTTGGTGGGATGAAACCCATGTCTGGAATATACAGGTAGAAAGGTTTAAATTGTTCAAAAGAAATAGACCTAATAAAAGAGGAAGTGGAGTTGCATTATTTATAAGAAATAACTACACCTATATAGAAATACAAAAAAATTAAAAAGGATGAAAATCTTCTTGAATACATTTGGGTTAATATAAAAGGAAAAAGGAATGACATTGCCATAGGTCTATACTACAGGACTCCCAATCAATCAGAGAAAATAGACAACTTTTTGCTAACCACTTAGCTACAATGTGCAGGAAGCACATTAGAATAGTAATGGGGAATTTTAACTATCCTGACATTTATAGGGAGACAAAGTCCGCACCAACTGGAAAATCAAACGGGTTCCTGACAAACCTGACAACTTTGTCTCCCAAAAGACAGAGGCAGGTACTTGAGGGTCAGCTATACTGGACTTAATCCTTACTAACAGAGATAAATTAACAGGAGGGATTGACGGTGCAGGAACTTTGGGGGAAGAGCAACCATGTCATATTGGAATTTAACACAACACAGGCACACACAATAGAACAAAGTCATGCTAGTGTTTTAGACTTTAGATTTCAACAAACTTAGAGAGCTTGGGAAGGATTCCATGGATAAAAATTTCAAAGGGAAAAAACACTCAAGAATCTCTGAAAAATGAGATATAAAAGCCCCACTGAGAAAGAAAAATAAAAGAGACCCCAAATGAAACCAGCATGGTTGCATAAAGAACTCTCTGATAAACTGAAAAAAAAAAAGGAGAAGTAAGAAAAGATAAAGGTCAGAACAAACTAAAACTTTCAACAAATACAAAAAATAAATTTAAAAATTTCTACGTATAAAAAGCAAGAAAAATGTCAAGTAAACAATCAGCCAATATTGGGAAAGGATGGCAAGTTGGCAATAGGCTACAGGGAGAAAGTGCAATTGCTTAATTTATTCTTTGCATCTGTCTTTTCACAAGAGGAAAAAAATAACCCAACCTAACAAAACTACATATTTCTTTTTTAAGCGTGAAAAGCCAAATGAGCAGGTTAGAATAGGTGGTACCTGGCTCAACAGCAGTAATTGTGAGAGTATCTAGGAGTTCTAGTGGACAGCCACTTAAATATGAGCCAGCAATATGCCAAAGCTGCCAAAAAAGTTAATGCAGCCCAAGGCTACATCAACAAAGGAATAGTATCAAGGTCATATGATACTATACTAGCAGTGCTAGTATTACTTTCTCCTGCAAAGACCACACTTTATAAGACCACACTTGGAATACTCCATCCAGTTTTAGTCACAATACAAAAAAGATGTTGCAGAAAAAGTGCAGAGAAGAGCAATAAATTTGGAAAATCAGGAAGTGTGAGAAAGAAACTTAAAATTGCTCCCCTTGACTCTGTGGTGGTACAGTGGTTAGAACAGGGGTCCCCAATCCCGTACCAGGCCACGGCATCCAGCAACCGGTCCGCACAAACAAGCAAAGCCCTATCCGCAGGATGCAGGCAACACACAAAACACGTACCCTCCAGTCTGTGGGAAAAAAAAATCTCTCCCCACGAAAGTGGTCCCTAGTGCCCCAAAGGTTGGGGACCTCTGGGTTAGAATACAGCAATGCAGACTACTTCGACTGACTGCCAGCTGTCAGCAGTTTGATTCTCACCGGCTCAAGGTTGACTCAGCCTTCCATCCTTCTGAGGTCGGTAAAATGAAGACCCAGATTGTTGGGGTAATATGCTGACTCTGTAAACCGCTTAGAGAGGGCTGTAAAGCACTCTGAAGCAGTATATAAGTCTAAATGCTATTGCTATAAAAGGGAGTAAAAAAGAAATTCTTTCAGGTTTTTACAATTCTGTTACTGTGGCCAACTTCAATAAGGTGAATTTTTTTGGTGATGACTGATCTGATCTACCTCAGCAGAATGATATCACCTAAAGCACTAGTATTATGCTGAGAGAACTCGATACACTGAATATAATTACTTCTAGCCATTATTTTTATCATTTACTTCTAGAGCCATTTGGAAAGTGAAAGAAAGCAGCATCCACTTGCTTTAAAGAGATATAGCCACATGCTATCTTCATGCTTCCCTATAATCTGAAAAAATGTCTTGCTTTAAAGAGATATAGCCACATGCTATCTTCATGCTTCTCTATAATCTGAAAAGAAATTGATTCTATAGGTTTAACAGGCAAATGTTTCAATAGTTATACTCAATAAGAATACTTAGTCTTAAAATCTATTCCTGACTATTTCTATCTGTTTTTTATATTAAAAAAATCAGTCTCTTTACTTAATGGCTGTTTTTATTAGCAATAATTGATTTTGCAATTGTATTTTGCCACTTTTATTTTTGTTTATTTATATCCCTTTAGTATTTACAAATAATGCACGAAACTTATCCAACATATCTCCTATTTTCCCTATAACAACAACCCTGTCAGGTGAGTTAGGCTGAGAGAGATTGACAGCTCTAAGGTCACCCAGCTGACTTTCATGATTAAGGTAGGACATAAACTCATGGTCTCTTTCTTTCTAGCCTGGCACCTTAACCATTAGACCAAACCAGCTTTCTGTTCTGTTCTTCTGTTCCTTTTATAACTTAAGTAAAAAAACTTTTAAAAATATAAGACCATTCAATATATAAATCTTATCCTGCACGGTCAGCAGAAAATACTAATCAAGAGAGTGAATCACTTAATAAAACAAAATTTAATCTGAAAGTTGTTTAATTATTTAAACTAAGTAGGAGAAATACTAATCTGAAATACCACGGTTTGGAAACACCTCAATTTTTTATCTTCTGTCTGGTTATGAAAAGCAAGAAAGTACTCATTAAACTTTGTAGAAAACAAATACTGAGTTTACACTAAAAGAAGAGGAAAGAAGTCAAACTACATTTAGTACCCACTGGTTATGCAAGGACTCTTGGGAGAAAGAAAAAGCACCCTTAACAACCATGTTTCCCATATCAGTCACCAAAACCACCAAGAGATAAGACAGTTTGTTACTAGAAATAACACCAAGCAACAGGCACAAACTGTAAGTACATAAAAAAAACCTCAAACAGTTAATTCATAAAACACAGCAAAGCTGAGATAGCAGATAGACCCTGCTACAATGAAAGGAATGCTTTGCGTTCATCAATACATACCCGTCTGTCGATCTTATCACCCTGTGAACCATACATTAAATATTACAAAGGAATGCTGTAGGATGTTAAAATAACTACAATACAATACAGAGGTAAGCTGCTTTTGATTTTCATTTTAAAAAAATAAATAAATAGCAATCCCTTTTCAGAACAAATACTTTTGAATGAGATGAAAGATTAACACCGAAATGTATTGTTATGTATACTTTAACATCAGCCAAATGAGTTTTGCTTGGTTTATAGGGATTTTACTTTATTTGAAACTAACTACCTACTCATTGGTCTTCAGACAAAATAGTTTGCATAGAAAAAAGTGGAATGAGGTTCATAATAATTTTCCATGCTGCTCTGAAGGAAACAAATGTTATTTATTGCATATAAAAATGCAAGAAAAATGATTTTCTTCCATCCTATATATACAAATATTTGAAGCATACGCATTGTACAAACTAATAACAAAATAACTGAAAGTCAATGTAAAGACTATTTACTTTTGTATTATTGATAAATTTGTAAGAAGGCAAGCCCACATGTGGACTCAACAAGTGGCCAAGGTTTTTTGTACACATTCATTTCTTACTTTCATGGTTCAAATATGTACCAGTGCTCTGATTGTGGAAAAAACAAAAGCATACTATTTTTCTCTCACCTTTCAGTCCCTTATTCCAATTTTTACTTCCTTCAAGATGTACTGTATATATCAAACAGATTATATATGCATTTCTGATTCTTTACAATTTGCTTAGATGTATACTTTCCCTTTCCTTATGGAGTTCAAAGCATAACAAACACTCCTCCAATATTTCCTCTCTGTAGCTCTATGAGAGAATGGACTGACAGAGCTTACATAGCTGAGGACAGATTTGAACTTGGGTCTCCTTGATCCAATTTTAATGCAATCACACCACGCTATTATTTTCCATGTACGTTACCCACAGACATTACACACATCCCAGCAAACCACAGGTTTTAATTCTAATCATTGGTTCTACCCACACATGCTTATTAGAATTAGCACAAATTAACAGAAAATACTATATATTAAAAGCAATAGTTTGTGCCAAGATCATTTAATAGTGCTTTATGGTTTACTAAATGTAATAATCAAGAAATTTTATAACAACTCTCTTTTTAAAGAATGTTTCTTTGTGAGTACTTCTAAAAGGATTCAGTTATAGGTTCATTATGCTGTACCTGAGACAGAATGTTAGTGCACTGCTGAAGTAAGGACACTGGAGGATTTCCAATACTAGTTGCTAGCTGTACCCGTAGCAGCTGCTCCTTTAGAGTGGCATTTTCTTGCAAAGCATGGGCCAATGCCACAGCTGCACACCAGTTTGAAACAGAATCTGTAGAAAAGAGTCCTCCACAAAGAAGTTGGCCAGCTGAGACAGAATTTCCAGTAGCTGTAAAATAAGCAGTCAATTGATTGACAGGACTACTATTTCAGACATGTTCACCTATGTAAAGCTTTTGGAATACCTAGGACATTATCTAAAACAGGAATGTTTTGACTTTGGTTAGGGGCTTCAGGAGCATAGCCAATTCAAAGGGTGAGGGGAAAAATGTGTGGGCCAATTTTGGACAGTTATGCAGGAGTTAAGGGAAAAATTGAAGGGATTTCCCCAGGAGAAGTTAAGGAGAAGAGTGGCATCTTATTGTTTGCAGAAATTTAAGACATTATATTTACCCCTTAAAATACCTTTGAGGAAAAAAATAAACTCTATGTATGAGAGTAATTTTTATCATTGGAATATTGTCAATTGATCTTGTCAGCATGATTTTGTACTTAAACTGAAATGTTCAATAATAGAACATTCTCTATTGTTTAATAAATTATGGAAAAGTTAACTTACAGAATAAAATGTACTTCCGGTGGTTAGCGACGATGATGGCGGCTACATTGTAGCCGTCCTCCTGGGACGGCGTTAGATCTGCGGAGCACAGCGGATATCAGCTGGCCCGCGGCTCGAAATCCCCTTCCCGGGCGAAGGGAAGGGGTAGAGAACTACACGAATAGAGGTAGAACCTCTTAACCCCCCCTGGAGTTTTTTTTGGGGGGGATAGAAAGAGCGTTCCCTCGGAGTTCGTGTTCTCTCCGCCTCCCAGCTGTTTTTGTTTCCTCGGAAACAAAGTGAAACGCCGCTACCATCTCCGCGCTTAAAGTGTTCTGGTGAGTGACTTTTAAAGCGGACAGAGCTATTTAAAGGATTTTACTTGTAGTGTCTCATTTCTCTTTTAGTCTAGGTTGATTTCTTTTTCTTTTGTCTTTTGCTGGTGTGGAGAGTGAAAGTAAGATGGCGATTTGAAAGTGCCTTTGTTTTTTTTGTTGGTTTTTTTTTGGAAAGAAAGCATTGATTTAAACGGAACGTAATGGACTATATAGTTCTTTTCTTTTAAGCTTTTCTTTTTTTTTTGAAAGTGCTCTGGTGGCTTTGAAGTTTTTTTTTGCACTCTCCTTTGCTTTTTTTTTCCTTTCAAACTTTGAGGATTTTAGTACTTTTTTTTTTCTTTTTAAGAAGAGAGAATAAGATTTTTTTAAAAATGGCTTCAAAGAGGCAACCAGCTTCTACAGTTTCTAAGGTGGCTTCTTCTCCTGCAATTCTACCAGTACAACAACCTAAAGCTACACCATCAGTACAGCAACCTAAAGCTACACCTCCACCTTCTCCTCCTTTGCCAGTATTATCTGTACAAGACATGAAAGATATAATGGGAAATTGCTGTATCCCAAATCAGAGAGGAAATGAAGGACCTTCTTGGACAGAATAAATCTGAAAGTAGAGAGGAAATGAAGGACCTTCTTGAACAGAAGAAATCTGAAAGCAGAAAGGAAATGAAGGAGCTCTTAGAGGAGAATAATACTATTTTGAGGCAAGATATAGTAACAGCTTTATCAGGATTGGCTTCTGTGGTCAAGAAGCTTGATTCAAGAGTGGAAGAGGTTGCAGATAAAGTAGACCTCTTGGAAGATAAATTTGAAGATATGGAAAAAAAGATGGAAATTTCACAAGATGATATTCTTATGTCTCAGTACAGGGAAATGGAATATGCCCTGAGAATCAGGGGTCTGAAAGAAGATATGAATCAAGATTTGATAGAGATGGTGGTTAATGACCTTGCTGTTGTTTTGAATAGGGATAAAGATGGATTACGTAGAGAAGTGGAAAAAATTTACAGAGTTAACTCTTGGGTTGCAAAGCAAAAGAATTTACCAAGAGATGTGGTGATTTATTTTGCTAAGAGATCTCTGCGTAATGAAATCATACAAGCTTTTTATAATAAGAGGTTCCAGATTGCTGCCCAAGATGTCATCATTCTAAAGGAAATCCCATCTAAAATTTTAAGAAATAGAAAAGACTTTGCTTTTTTAGCTAATGAACTTAAAACAAGATTGATGCCATTCAGATGGGAGATTCCGATGGGTATTGTTTTGAGCCATGCGGGGACACGCTACAGACTTAACACTGTTACTAAAGCAAGAGTTTTATAACTCGGTCCTGGGAGCAGGCTCATCTTCATTCATGATTCAGAAAGTTTTGGATGGCAAAGAGGTGGAACAGCAGTCTGAAGGATTAGGTCTGATGGTTGCTGGAAAGTCACAGGTTGTATGGTCTCGACAAACAGAGATCAAAGAGCAAAGAATGACTCGTTCTGCACATAGACGCAAGGAAAAGGAACAACAAAAGAAAGAAGTCAAAGAATCGTCTCAAGAAAGTGTCTCGTTGCCGGTGGGAGGAGCAAGACCCAAGAGTTCTGCAACACATTCTTCAATGGCAGACCTTCAGGTAGTCTTCTCCAGGCTTCTGCTTAAGGGAGATGGTAAAGTTCCTGACCTGGAATGTTAACGGCCCCAACTCCCCTCAGAAGAGAAAGAAAATCTTTCATTACTTAAAGCAACATAACAATGATATTATTTGTTTGCAGGAAACACATATTTTACCTAAAGATCAAAAATACTTAGTCAATGCTCGTTTGGGATCTCATTTTGTATCTTCTGCTCCTGGGAAAAAAGGGGGTGTAGTTATCTATGTTAAGCAAAACTTACCAGTCTGTTTGGTAGAATCAGATCCTCAAGGAAGATATGTTATGATTGAACTTGGTTTATATGGTAAGAAAATACTTATAGTGGGATTGCACGCACCAAACCAACAACAGGAACAATTTTATAGACTGCTACATCAGAAACTAAGTTCGTTGGACTATAGATCTGTGATATTAATGGGAGATTGGAATGGTGTTTTAGATACACAAAGGGATAAAAAAGGATTTTCTACTTTTTTCAAACAGGCTAAATTACCCAAAGCTTTTTTTGATTTGAAAGAGGACTGGGAGCTGAGAGATTATTGGCGTGAACGTAACCAAGAGGAGAGAGACTTCACCTTCTTTTCATATAGACATCAATCCTTCTCAAGAATTGACTTTTCCTGATTACAACTGACTTATATTTCAGGGTAAAGAATGTAAAAAATTTTCCTAGGTCGTTGACGGATCATAGTCCAATTTGGATGGAGTTGGCTGATGAAAAAGAGGAGAGGAGATGGTGGAGGGTGAGTGAGAACTTATTTAAACAAGAAAAGAATGTTCAAAAATTAAAGGAGCATTTAAAGGATTATTTTGCTTTAAATATGCATAAGGGAATTTCAATATCAATGGTATGGGATGCAGGTAAAGCTTTTATGCGTGGGATTTTGATAAAAATGAATAATGTCTATAGACAAAAGCAGATTCAGAAAAGTAAGGAACTGGAAGATGAGATTAAATTAAAAGAAAAGTCTTTGATTTTAAATCCTACAGATGAAAAGTTTAAAGAATCTATAAAGTTGTTAAAAACACAATTTAATATGTTGATGGCGGATCAAACCGCAACTAATTTATTGTTTATGAAACAAAATACATTTTGCAATGCTAATAAACCAGGGAGATGGTTGGCTTACCAATTAAGAAAGAAACAGAGACAGAGAATTATAGACAAAATAAATTATAATGGTAAATTAGTCTATCAGAAGGAGTTGATCAAGAAATCTTTTTTAGATTACTATCAAAAATTATATAAGAGTACTAATGTACAAACTTTAGATATAAATAATTATTTAAGTGAGGCCAACTTCCCTAAATTAACAGAAGATCAGAAACAAGAAATTAATGGTTTAATCACCAATGAGGAAATTGTGACAGTTATTAAGCAATTAAAATTAGGTAAAGCACCGGGTACGGATGTTTTGACATCCATTTATTATAAAACCTTGGTAGAAGAGATGATTCAACCTTTATGTGAGCTTTTTAATAATATACTACAGGGCTCAGAGATTCCTCCGTCATGGCGTAGAGCTTTTATATCTTTGATTCCAAAAGAGGATCAAGATCTCACTTTACCGAAGAATTATAGGCCCATATCTCTTTTAAATGTAGATTATAAGATTTTTGCAAAAATTTTAGCTAATAGGCTTATGAGGGTTTTGCATCAGCTTATACATAAGGACCAATCGGGTTTTATAACTGGTAGGTATATGAAGAATAATGTTAGACAAATTATTAATTTATTAGAATATCTAGATAAGAATAACCAAATCTCCGCAGGGCTGATATTTTTAGATGCTGAAAAAGCTTTTGATCAATTGAATTGGCAGTTTATGTTAAGATTAATTGAGGAAATGAATTTTGGAGAAAAAATATCACAAGGTTTTGGTGCTATATATCAAAAACACAGGCACAACTTATTGTTAATGGGGGTTTGTCAGAGGTTTTTACAATAGAAAAAGGTACAAGACAGGGATGTCCATTGTCACCGTTACTGTTTGTTTTAACTTTGGAAATTTTGCTGATCAAAATTCGAGAGTCGCAGGAAATAAAAGGAATAGAAATTAACAAAAAAGAATATAAATTAAGAGCTTTTGCAGATGACTTGGTGGTTACTTTGTCTCAACCTACCTATTCTGTAGTAAATTTTTTACAACTGATTTACCAATATGGACGGGTTTCGGGTTTTAAAATTAATAACAATAAGACTAAAATATTATCTAAAAACATGACTAATTTGGATAAGCAGATTTTGGTTAATCTGACAGACTTTGAAGTTGTTGATAAGATAAAATATCTGGGGGTTACCCTATCTGTTTCTAATGTAAAATTGTATAAAAACAATTATGAAAGGCTGTGGGTCAGGGTACAAAAAGATTTGAAAAATTTGGAGAAGTTACAGTTATCTCTTATGGGAAGAATTGCAGTGATTAAAATGAATGTCCTGCCAAAATTTCTCTTTTTATTTCAAATGTTACCTATTTTAAAGAATGAGGTTAATTTAAATGAATGGCAGAAAGGTATCAACAAATTTATTTGGGCAGGGAAAAAACAAAGGGTAAAGCTTAAAATTATGCAAGACTTCCGTGAGAGAGGTGGACTCAAGGTACCGAATCTGAAATTATATTATGATGCTGTGGCTTTAACACTAATTAGTGATTGGGTTGATTTAACAAATGTAGAAATACTCCCTTTGGAGGGTTGGGATTTACTTTTTGGATGGCATGCCTATCTAATTTTTAATAAAAAAGTGGATCGGGTTTTTAAATCTCATATTATAAGGATCTCTTTACTTTGGGTTTGGAGGAAATATTATAAAAGTGAGTTTAAAATACCATTATGGGCTATACCTTGGCATGCGATAGAGGGGATAAGAAGAGGAGTTAAGATGGATAGTGTTTCTTATGCGCAATTACTCAGGTGGGATGGTAAAAATTGGCAGTTAAAATCTTTGGAAGATTTAGCACATGAAAATATTATATATTCATGGTTTCAGTATAGATAAATAGCTGATAGATGGAAGATAGATCGTAATGTGGGTCTGCTCAGAGAAGATGAAAATCTCTTTAAAGATCAAAGGCAAACTCACATTAAGAGAATTTATGGGGTGCTAGTAGAACTGGACTCAGAACCAGAACTAATTAAAGAATGTATGATTAAATGGGCACAAAATTTGGGTGAACCAGTTCTACTAGATACCTGGGAAACCATCTGGGTGAGGCATGTTAAATTTACACAAGCCCAGAACTTAAGGGAGAATTTTTACAAAATGTTTTACAGATGGCACCTTGATCCACAAAAAATGTCTCGTATGTATGCTGACTTACAGCCTAAATGTTGGAGATGTGGTTGTTTGGATGCTACTTATTATCATATTTGGTGGTCGTGTAAAAATATAAAGGTTTTTTGGATTAAGATATGGTGGAATATTCAAAGAATTTTTAGAAAGAGGGTAAAATTTACCCCACAATTGTTTTTGGTAGGTATTGTTACTGATTGTGATGCTAAGGAAGTTATATTGATGTTAAATTTGATTACGGCCGCTAGGCTGTTAGTAGGGCAATATTGGAAGAAGGAATCTTTGCCTACCTTGCAAGAGTGGTTTTTTAAAGTTTCTTATTTGGCGGAAATGGCAAAGATTTCGGCTTTCTTAAAGGAGCAATCGCAAGAGAAATTTTTTGCGGTATGGGAAAAATGGATAAATTTTATACAATATAAATTGGATATAAAAAAATATCATTTAGCTTTCTAATAACTTGTATATAAACTTTAATATTTTATAGATTGTACTTTTTTATATCTCTTTTCTTCTTTCTCTTTTCTTTTTTTTATTATCTCTTTTTCTTTCAAGTACTTTTTCTTTTTAATACGTATGCTTTTTTACATATATTTTATTGTTAATTATTTTATAAATTGTTTATGTAAGGTATTTAGATATATTTATGATTTATACTTTTTCATTTTTTTTAAGATTCTTAAAAATTTTAATTAAGCCTATATTCAGCTCTGGGAAGGTCGGGGGGGATGGAGAGGGAGGGTTGGGGTGGGTGGGTTAGGGTTGATTTTTTTGCTTTTTGTAAAAATATTTAAAAATTTTCAATAAAAAAAAGAATAAAATGTACTAAATGATATGCTAACCTTAAAGGTATATATAATGTATGGCATCTATTTAAGAATTCCTCAGGACATTAAGAATACCCAGAGCAAATAGTAGAATAGAACAACAGAATTGGAAGCAACCTTGGAGGTGTTCTAGGCTATTCCCCTGCTTGAGCAGGAGGGCCTATACTGTTAGACAAATGGCTGTCCTGTCCCTTTTTATAAACCTCCAGTGATGGAGTACTCACAACTTCTGGAGGCAAGCTATTGCACTGGTTTACTATTCTCACCGTTAGGAAATTTCTCCTTACTTCTAGGTTGCTTCTCTCCTTGATTCATTTCCATCCATTGTTTCTGTCTTGCCTTCTGGAGATTTGGAAAATAGTTTAACCCCCCTCATCTTTGAGTCCTTTAGGACTCATCTTTGAGTCCTTTAAACATTGTAACAGTTATCATGTCTCTTCTAGTCCTTCTTTTCACCAGATTAGATGTACCCAATTCCTGCAACCGCTCTTCTTATGTTTTAGCTTCCAGCCCCCTAAACAATCTTGTTGCTCTTTTCTCTCTTTCCAAAGTCTCAACATCTTTTTACATTGTGGTAACCAGAATGGGATGCATTATTCCAAATGTGATCTTACTAAGGCTTTGTTAAGTGGTATCAGAATTTCATGTCATCTTGATTCTATTCCTCTAAAGCCAGATTTAGACATAGTTTCATTCCATACAACGTTAACCTTGTGAATTCTCAAGCTTCCTCCTTCCATTATATATTCAAGTTGGACAGTATTTATTTGTTATGTATATGTAGGGGTGTGGGTCCATACATATGTTATACATAGTATGTTTAGGTGTTGTGTCATGTTTGTGTTTCACTTTGAGAGCGGGCAACTAAATTTCATTTTTGCTGTGTGCCGTTGTGCCCACAGTAAAAAAATGACAATAAAGGTTTATCTTATCTAAATGCAGCCTAGAATTGCATTGGCTTTTTTTGGCTGTTGCCACACTCTGTTGGCTCATATTTAAGAGACTATCCACTAGGACTCCAAGATTCCTCTCACAATTACTGGTATTGAGCCAAGTCTCAGCTAATCTGTACTTATACAATTGATTTTTCTTGCCTAAGTGTAAAACCTTACTTTTATCTAAGTTGAATTTAATTTTGTTAGATAGGGCCCATTATCAGTAAATGTGATAATCTTATGTATCATTATTGTGTTTGTTAATAGTGTTTCAACACAGCATGTAATAGAATAAAAAATCCAAAGAAAGGTGTTAGGAGAGTCTATTGCTGCTCAATGCTGCTTTATTTTGTTAAAAATATCATCATCAACATTTCTGAAATCAGAAAGGGATTAAGTGAAATTGGTTTCACACTTAAGAAAAAAAAACTATTCTACAACATTAAAGCAGCAAAAGGATTTTCAAACAACTTACAGAAGGATCCAATATTTCTATTATATCATTTCATGTGTTATGCCAATAATGCCAAACTTGTTTCTAGAGCAACTGCAAATGAACACAACTTGAAAACTGCACAATTACCATTTATAAGGACAAGCCTCCTGAAAGTGAGTAGAATTTTCCTCCCTCCTGCCACCTCACAATTATGTTTTTTTGTACCTAAAGTTAGAAGTATGAATTTAACTTTTCAATACTATACCATCAATGGTTGAAGGTAGTAGAGTTGATACAATTTCTCCTTGCCCTTTTTGGTTTTTGTATAAGAAACACTGGAAGCAATAAAGGACAGCACAGCGCAGCACAAATGGTTGTCTCTCATTTACCATTGACATAAGCAGCACAACAATTGCAGGCCTGTGATTGAAAGAATTTTGTTTTTAGTTTAGGTCTGTACGCTTCCATATGAATGTGCACATATACATAAAATTGACACATTAATAGGCAAAAGAAAATATATTATTTAACCCAAGTAGTCAGAAAACATTCATTCTCTCTCGTTTTTGTTTTTCCAAGTAACTACTTCATCTTATACATTATTTTTTTCTTAATGTGGTTCTTCCCAAGACAGCAATTTACAAAAATTATTTGCAAGTAGAAGTCCCAGAGGGGTTGGGGTTTCCAGAAAAGGTAAAGAAGATGGCAGAGGGGTAGCTAGAAGCAATTACAACTCAGTTATCACTTTCAGTTCCGGACCTTCCTTCAACTCCTTTTTTCAACTCCATTCAAAAAGAAAATGACAAAGTACTTTCTTTCTGACACAAAGAAACAATTTTATGCAATTCATAAACTGCTCATAAAAACCCCGTTTGAATATATGAAACAACTGTCAATACCACACTACTATCAGCTTACTACTAGGTTCCTGGATGAAACAGATTATTTGGAGCTTTTCCAGTTAGGGTTCAGGCTGGATATGGTATTGGTCACACTTCTTGATGATCTCTGATGGGACCAGCATGGGAACAGTTCGTTCATTCTTGATCTATTAGCAGCCTTTGACACTATTGATGATGATATATTTCTAGAGTGGGTTTGGGGGTTGCAAATGGAGGGCATTAAGCTGTCCTTGTTCGCTTCCTTCCTCTGAGTTGCTTTCAGTTCGTGTTGATAGGAAGCGAGAGGTCCAGCCCTCACCCCACTTTGCAGGATCCCACAGGACTCAGCACTTTCTCCACTTCTGTTTAACATATACATCAAGCCACTGGAGGAGATTATCCACCACCATGGGTTGAGATGTCATCAATATTCTGATGACACCCAGGTGTATATCACAACCCATGGTGAGTTAAGTGATACTGTGGCCTCCCTTTCACAATGCTTGGAGGTTGTTATGGGCTTGATGGAGAGCAAGGGCTGAAAACCTGGCAAGACAGAACAGCTTTGGGTTTGGGGTTCTTCAAACCATGGAAAATTGCCATCTTTGGTCTTGAATGGGGTTTCCCTCCCCAAACAGTCCCCCTTGGAGGTTATCCTGAACTCATGATTGCGTTCTGCTTGAAGAGCAGGTGGCAGTCATGGCCAGGAGGGCCTTTGTGAAATTATGGGTTGTGCATCAGTTATGCCCTTTCCTGACCAACAATCCCTGCTCAAAGTTACTAATGCTTTGGTTATCTCCCATCTTGATTACTGCAGTGCTTTCTACCTGAGGCTGCCTTTAAAAAGTATCCAGAAGTTTCAATTGGTTCAAATCTGGCAGCCCGCATGGTACAATGCAAGCCTAGATTTGCACATGTGTCTCCTCCTTGCAAGAGCAGCATTGGCTGCCTATTTACTTCTGGGCCAACTAAAGGTAGTCACCTTTAAAGCCCTATATGTCCTGGGACTAGGTTTTTCAAAGAACCATTTTTCCCCAATCATACCTACCGGACCAACCAGTTCTCCACCCCTGATCTAGTGGCACCAAGAAAGGACTTCTTCTGTGGTAGCTCCTTCCCTGTGGAACATCATCACTGCAGAAATAAGACTGGCCCTCATTTTGCAAACTCCTGCAAAAGGCTTGGGGATCTCAGTGATATGGAGGCCATCAAGTAGTTGATCTTATTGTTGTGGCCAGGGGGAAGGGGTTTATTGGTTTCTGAGGTACTGAGGCTTTATTGCTGTAAACTGCTCTAAATCACTATGAGTGAATTGGGTGGCCATATAAATTTTCTTAATAAATAAGTAAATAAATCTTGAAAACTCAGAATAATATCTATATCAATTTCCATTTCTTATAATTAAATAGCAACATTTCAGATTTTCACATCCAATTTACACATAAAAGTGGTTCCTTCCATAAACATTCATTTTTACACAAAGTTTCATTACATTTTCTTTAACATACCTTGGAGGATTTGAAGGTGCATTTACTGAAGCAAAGTAATCTTGATTCATTTGAGATCCTCGAATTACTTCTGATACAGTGTTAATGGTCTAGAAAATAAAGATAAAAGAACACAAAAAGATCAAACCTAATAGCTACAATATTAGAATCAGGAAGTGAACAATGAATTGATATTAACTTCATTTCTTTGATTTATGCTACATTATGCAAAATGCATACTACCAGTATTTATATTTACAAAAAATACCTAACTTTGGTTCTCTGTATATATTATCAGTGAAGATAGCATAATTGCTGAACAGATTTTAAGATTGGACAATATTTCATTACTTGTTACTCCACACAACCAGAATAATATGAAATTACTGAAAGTTCAGCAATTTTTGTATATGTAGTTGTTTACATTGAATGTTGATTTATATGTGATCATTTGATGTCATACTCTGCCGACCTCTTTTACATGATATTCTATAAAATCTCAAAAACAATGAAACTGAATGACATCAGTTCAATTCACTTGCAAATGATGGTAAGACACCATAAAATATTCTAAAATAATATTCTCTAATAACATTGTTAACATGAAGGTTAAATTTATAGTAGCAAAAGAAGACCTAAACTCTTTAGTTTGTCAAAAGTTTTCAATAATCTAAAATTAGTTAAATTTACATTTGAAATGATGAGACTGAATCTAGTACAGGCAGTCCTCAATTTACAACAGTTCATTTAGTGACCATTTGAACTTACAATGGCACTGAAAAAAATGACTTATAACCATTTTTACACTTACAACCATTCAGCAATTCCATGGTCATCTGATGAAAATTTAAATGCTTGGTAAATGGTCCGTATTTATGATGGTTGCAGTGTCCTGTGATCATTTTTGCAAACTTCTGACAAGCAAAGTCAATGTGGAAGCCAGATTCACTTAATAACCGAGTTACTCATTTAACAACTGCAGTGATTTACTTTACAACTGTGGCAAGAAAATTGTAAAATGGGGAAAAATTCATTTAACACATTCTCACTTAACAACAAAAATGTTGGGCTCAACTGAGGTCATAAGTTAAGGACTACCTGTAATAATGTATGCCAATATCTTCAAGTTCTACAGAAATTTTAAAAACTTCAGTATTTCAGAAAAGGCTATAATAATTTCCTCTTATTATCTGATCATTACAACAGTCATTATTCTCTAGTATTTTACCTCTGTAAGGATATCAGCAGGAACTCCAGTTGCCATCAGAATTGTACAAAGCTGTTGTAATAACCCACAATGAAACATGGTTTTTTGACAACTGCTGGTGGCACCAAGAGGATTTGTAGGAGACACCAGCACACGTACCAGCTGTAAAGAAAATCAACAATGATTTATGTGTCCTGAAAAGTATCCAAAGCATCATTTTTAAATTACTTCAAAGATAATGCTATTCCATTTGATATTAGTACAAAACTTAGTTAGACCCCATTTGGTTAAATGTTATTTCATACTGATAAAAAAATTACCTGCAGCATCAAATGCAAATTGGTTACTTTCTGTGCAGACCAACCAGCATTATCATCACCAACTTCAAACCAAGGCTTCATACGCTGGATATAAGAACCTTCCTTAAAAAAATTCTGATTTGAATTGTTATTTTTCAACAAATTTTGGAGTAACAGAAGGCAGTCCTCCACTACTATGCCTGCAAAATAGAGTAGTTAACAGACATTAATTTCAATAGCCCTTATAAATCTGAACTATCTGAACTTATAAACTATAGTATAATATTATAGATCTCATGGACATACCTCCATCGCTGTTACCCTCATCTGTTATGACATCTAACAATCTTTCAAATGCATTTTCAAAAGCAACTATTTTCTGAATTGCTGCATTACTTTTTGTTAACTGCTGAAGTAACAAAACACCCTGAAGGAGAGAGGGGAAAAATGACATTGCAATTAAAAACAAAAGAAAACAACCACCAATTGCAGACAAGAACTAGGATAAGTATATATTCCATAAAATCACTTAAAAATTTGTGAGAATCAATCGAATAAGAATCACTATTTTCTGTCATATAATTTCATCTTCTGTGGCTCAAATTCCTTTAACAAAAACTGAAAATGAAGGGGAAATAAGTAATTTTGTCAAGCACTCAGTCATGCAGCTTCTTCAGGTGGCTTAGAACTTTTTCCCTGCCTGTGTGCTAGGGTTTTGAATACCACATTATGGACTAAAAATTGTAGAATTTAATTGTTTAAAGTTAATTGTTTGAAAAGGCAGTCTATTGATTTGAATGGCAAGGATAAACTGTTTTTTAAAAAATTACTGTGCTAGTTATTCTCTAATTATATTTTACAATTCTCTCTCAAATTATTAGATAAATAAATATGAACTTGCAGCTGGAAAGTTTGGGTTCCTGGCTCTTTCTTTGTTTGAACTTTGCAAAAAATAAACATGCTGCCTAGTGTTTACTGATAAAGCAGCTGCACCTGAATACCTATCTCTAACTTATCTTAAAGCGTATATTTATCTAAGACACTTGTTGAAAAATGTTTCAAAAATAAGAAGATTTTGTTTTAACTATGCAAAATGCATGTCTGATAATTTATAAAATAAGGACAGCAATCACAACATGTAGAAGAGTAAGGAAAATATAAGACTTAGGGATATGAAGTGTTAGGTAATACATTTATAAGCAAAGAACTTGTCCGTTCAGATTAATGCTTTCCTGTGCAAAACAACCAGCATTTCTAAAATTGAAGAAACTCATTTATCAATTTACAACAAATCTATCAAACCCTTAAGATTTTCAGCATGAGATTACATTAAAAATAAACATATTTTCTTCAAACACAGTTTATCTATAATATTCTGCAATAATGACAAGTTGGCATATATCTCATGTATTTATCATCTACTCCAATTATATCATCTTTTCACTGGAACATAAATGCTAAGAAAATGCTGGGCTGGTTTTGTAATTGAGAAAAGAATGTCATTACTAAAATGTTGTATGAATGTAAAACATTTACTCACATCATTTCTTATGACCTCTCTAGAATCTGCTAGTAGATCCATTAATCTTGAGACTCCTAGAAAAAGAAAATGATTAACTTGAGTTTAATGGAAAATTATGTTTTTTAACAAAGCCATAGACATTCAAGGTCTCAAGAAAAGTCTTGTCTAGTCTGGCTAGTAGTGATTCTATTAAGGTGAAATACCATGGTCTGACTATATGAATTCCTATATTCATGTCATAGGACACATCACTGAAATATGACACACACACCATATTCTTTTCTTGACAAATTAAGGAAGCAACTTTTTAATGGCTTGTTTGCATTAAGAGAATGAAAACTAGCCCCATTTTGGTGTTTCTTGTACCACTGTAACCTACCTAAATATTCTGGCTAAAAATACTACCACATACCGTAAATGCCGGCGTATAAGACGACTTCCGTGAGCGCTGAAATCGGCGCCAAAGATGGGGGTCGTCTTATACGCCGAGTCGTCTTATATGCCAGAAATACTGGTAGTTTCCGGCGTATAAGACGACGTTCTAGGAATGCGGCCCGGCTATAAAGACGGGGGTCGTCTTATACGCCGGGTCGCCTAATACGCCGGCATATACGGAATATGAAAAATTATGCTCAACTTTTTTTAAATAAATATTTTATTCATTTTCTATTATTACAAAACGTAAGTGCTTAGTAAACAACGTGTTGTCTGGGTACATTTGTTACTCAATGCTGCATCTTAACTTTTTCAATACAAATCTATACAATGCTACACAATAGAGTGTTTCTCCCCCCCCTCCCGGGAAAAACATTCTTCATAATGTTTTCATTTTCTCAACATTGAACAAATACAAATACAATTTTCATTACTATTAATACATACAAAATTAAGTATACACATCCTCTTCATATTTTTCTAGTGTTATACAAATACTAATAGTATCAATTTATAACCTCTTTTCTAACCACTTTATAGTTAAGTTGTATTTGCAAATAAAGTCTCCTTATTAAATCAATGTCCTGTTTTTCAAGCTCTTATTTAAGTTTAATTTCCCTTCAGTATTCAAAATATCTTTCAGTTATGATTTTCTCAAAGTTAATTACATTTGTGTAGTTGAATGTTTAATTTATACAAGCCATCCTAGTGTTTTTTAATTCCCATATCAAAAAAGGATGCTATTCTAATTATAAATCATACCTTTATTATAAAAATCTATTTATATCTATGTGCTATCTATTCTTTTGACCATATTCAAATTAATATTGGATTATATAATACCCCATCTGGTATGTCACATCTTCTGTTTTTTTAGTCTAACTCTAGCGTTCTTCCTTTGCCAGTTGGCTTTCCAGGCCAAAGTAATTAAATTGCCAAAAAGTTCTTCCTCTATTTTTGTGAGTACTGCTTGGAATGGGAAGAACAATTTAAGTAGGATATTTTTGAGGGGGAATTCTGCCCAGTTGTATTCCTTAAACAACTCCCACTTTCCTTCTTCCACAGTTTCTTTTTTCATTTTTTCTCTCCTCATTTCGGACATTTCCCTTAACAGCTTTATAATTTGTTTTTTAAAATCTTCTTCCTTATCCTCAGGTATATTTTGAAAACCTAAAGAATAGAGTGCCTTTTCCATTTCTATTGTTGTAATTAAATCTTGCAGATTTTTATTTGTCTGTGCCAGTTTGTTTCCTTTCTTTTATATCTTGTATCTTTGAATCAATTTCCTCTGCTTCATCTTCTGTTTTCTGACTTGTTTGTTCATTCTTTGTAGTCGTTTTCTGGGAACTTTCTAGTTGTAAGTTTAGGTTAGAGATTTGCTCAATTATATTGTCAAAGTTGTTTTTAATTTCATTATGGTTTCTTCTTGCATATTCCTTTATATGAAATAATTGTCTCCTGAATTAATTGTAGCATAGAACGTATTTCCTTCTGGAAAATTCTTACTTCTTGAGGCATCATTTCTGCAGATCCCTGGTAAACCTGGCTAGGGGCTTCAGATGGAAATAATAAGTATGTTTTCCTATCACTTTTAGCTAGATATAAAGAATCCATTTTATTTCCCCCCTCCAGATGTTCTATCAGAAGTGTTGTTATCCCCAAATACTAATCTTCTCAAATACCACCAATCTTAATGTCTATAGAACAAAGTCTTATCTGGTTCTTCTGGTCTTTATATATTATCTTTATAATCCGAAAGCAATATTTTATAATAGTCCTTCTGCTCAGAAATTGTCAATCAACCGAGATTTACAATCCAAAATATTTGAAGTGTACAAAATGTTTGATCACCATAAGAACAAACCAAAAATCTCCCCCAGACAAATGTAGCCAAAAGTAAAGTTTTTCTTTCTCTCCAAATAGTTTTTAAAGTTAAAAGTCAGAGTTCAGTATATGTTTATAACACAAGGTCATCAGGTTTCAAAACAATTAAGTTCTCACACTGTAATAAGTATGCGAAAATATTTTTCTGTTGCCACCTGTTCTCTGTTAAGTTAAAAATCACCAAACAACAAAGAAGCTAGGTTGTTATTATTTCTAGGCTTCTTGCCAGGTCTGCACCAGTTGTTGCAGCTGTGTTGCTGTACTCTCTTCCACCACTAGATGTCATTCAATATCAATTTTCCAACTCTTAAAACAGAAGGTTGATTTCTTATATTTCATCCCAGTATTTTTTCAAAGAGAAAATCTTAACAATTTTCTCACTTCTCAAAACTATAGCTTTATATTACTTCCACTTCAGTGTTAAGTATTTCTGTCAATCCCCTTCCTTCTCGCATCCGGAGGTTTCTTGGGAGCCTTTTCCAGGAAATCCAGTTGCAAAATAGTAAAGAAAGAATCAATATTCTCACTCACTTCCAAACACGCTGTTTACTATCTGCTAATTAGTGCTTTCTTTCTTCCCTTGTGTTAGCTTCAGGCTGGCCGCAGGAGGGCCTGTTTGGAGGGCTTTCCTCAGATCAAACAAATTGACCACTGTGTTTCCATCATCTACGAGGTTCCCCTCTTTCTTCATTGTCTCTCCAGGGTGACTTGAGACCCTTTAAGGGCCCCCTGGCAGGGAGAAACCAGCCCTGGGGAGCGGAGCAGTGCTTAACCTCGGCTGCATTGCTTTTGACGCAAATCGGAAGTCGAATATTATGCTCAACTTTTGAATAGATTATAAAGTTCGCAAGATGAGATGTGAAGCCAGAGAGTGCAATTAATCTTATCATTGGAATGCCAAGCAAAAACATATTTTAATAACTTATAGCAATGGATTTTGTCTCATAGACAAAAACAGGTTATTCAGATTATAGCAGAAAAATCCATTTTAATTCATTGCAGTATACTATATACATAGCACTGAAAATCTAATCCATGCATCCATCATCTTAATTATCAGAGATATTCTAGGGAGGCACTATGAATAATAATGCAATTCCCATATTCTGTAATGGGCAGCTATTGCATGGTCCTTAGTTCTGAAAGAGTTATGTAGTTTTTAAGACAGATTGTGAGCCCTAATCAAGGCATTGTTCCAAAGGGGCTTTTTCCAAAAGGCACCTACACTTTAAAAAAAAAAAAAGTTTTGCTTCTCGTCCAAGAAGTTCTTCAGTTCTAATGGGTGGGGAATGGAATGCTTTATATTCTTTGTAGTCATCTGGTCATTACCATTTTGAGGGTTAGTTGTTAGCTCTCTGAAAGTCTTTAAGCCACTTGGGTGTTTTTCTGTATCCTCAGAGCACTGCATATACTACATTGCACTGTTTGTGTCTGAATGTTTTGTCCTTGGGGTAGACAAGCTTCTATCTTAATGTATTCCTGAGTTTAAAGCATGCACATATGTTGTGTTGATTGAAAATCCTTCTCAGCTTTTCAGATATTCCTGAAACGTATGGAATGACAACATTGCTCCATTTGTTGTTCTCTTCTTTGTTATGAAAGAGCTGCTGCTGGATCCTTTTGTGGGTTTGATGAAGGTCCAATTAGGATAGGGCATCCTTGATATGTTCTTTCTTTTTTCCCTCAGGTGACTCTGAGGATACAGATAAACTCCCAGGTAGCCTCAATAACTTTCAGAGAGCTAACGACCAATCTTCAGAGTGCTGACAACCAGATGACTGCAAAGAATATAAATCCTTCTATTCCTCACTAGTCAGTCAGAATTGAAGGAGCTTCTTGGATAAGAAAAGAAACAATTTTAAAGGGAAAAAAATCAAGAAAGTTCAGATGCCTTTTGGAAAAAGCACATTTGGAACAACCATGACCTGGATGATTGAGAATCTCCATAGGCATTTTCTCTAGGGGTTGATTATATAACACCTTAATTGACTCTGGAACACAATTCCAAAGCCCCCAGCCCTTGCCTCACATTACCTACCTATACTGCCTGAATCAGGGAAAGGTTTGATCCAGAACAGAGGTTCCTATGTCATGGCATTCCATTACTCAATTATGGTCTTCAAAACATGTGTTTATAATTACTTTTATCTTTTCATACTAAACAAAACATTATTTACCCAGAAAGCTAATGCTGATGATTTTAAGTTTTTATCAATTGCTTTGGATATCTGTTTTCACTCCGGGTATGCTGCCGGAATCACCAGGTGTGAGTTGGGCAACCATATAAATTTATTTAATAAAAATATTAACAAACAGCTATTATATTTAAAAAGTATTTAAAAAATACTTACCCATAGGACTGACTAGGATTATCTGCTGCACTTGGGGACTCTGCTGTTTTAACAACACTGTAAGAAGTTTTACTCCAGGCCATCGGACATGAAAATCAAACTCCTGCAATGATCATATATTTCATTGATAAATTATTATTGTGTCAGTAATGTAATACACCAGTTCTAAAGAAGCTAGTATTTACATTTTTTCCTGGGGTAAGTAATAAACTACTGACTGAAATATTACAAATCTGCCAAATAATTAACATCAAGCAATAGCAATACCCAAAAAGTTTTTCTCAAATAACTTAGGTTAGTTTATAAGAAAAAAGAATTTCAGATAAAATTAAGAAGGATATATGTGTGAAATTAACTTGTCGTAGTCATAACAAATTGCTAGAATGAATATCCCAAGCAAACTGTTTCTTAATTTTATCCATATAAACCTTATGGATAAAACCTTAAGATCAAATTAAGTACACACCCACACTATTTGGTCAGTGCTCCAGGTTCTTAAAACGACCCTGTATTATTCCCACAACACAGATGCTGAGGAAGAAAGCAAAGAATGTAAACAAGAGATTGTGGCAGCTTGTTATGACTCTCTCAGATGGATCTTCATCCTTGGAAAAAGAGGAACAAAAGAAATATACAAGACGATTCCAGCCCAGTGTTTCAAACATGGTTCACATGCCACAGGGCTCCCACCATTTTTTTTTTTTTTGTATCCCTTGGGATGCCTCAAATTATACATTTGAATAAATAGAAGTGCAGTATCCCCTTTTTTCCTGGTAAAATGCAAACAAAATATGTGAGTAAAATTTGTTTGAATAACTGGTTGAACTGAGAATATTCAAGTGAGTCATCATAAGCAAAAGGAAACTAAAGTATCCCTCATTTTGTATCCACTCTTCTGGACAGGACAGGAGTGCAGCATCTGCAGGAGAGATGTGATCACAATGGGGATTTCTCCATAAAAAATTTCCACTGTAATCCTTTCTTGCTAACTTTTATCCACTGACTCAAGTGAAGTAGGAAAAAATTGGCAGGAATTATCTTATGTTTTATCTCCTCCCCTGCTTCTAACACACACAAATTTTACGATTCCTTGCAAAATGCCTCTTTCAAAATATGTATCAGACTGAAATGGTTAACTGGAAAGGTTGTACAAATGTACTCCACTTATGAATTTTTGAGTTGCAAACTTTCACAGATAGAAACAAACTAGTCCCTAAGTCCATTCTTGAAAGTCCCAGAAATCAGATTGGAAAAGATCAATTTCTGGTGCACCACATGTATTAATTTCTGACAACTCTCTCCTGTCTCTCCCCCAGCCCATCCTCATTTCCTTTCTGACCTTCATAATGCTGACAATGTGGACATATTGAACAGAAGTGGGAGAAGATGACGAACATGATACAATCATTAAGCACAGACAAGATCATGGAACATGTGAAAAGTCCAGTGTCTATACAATCCACAATAATAATCAAGAGGAAAGGAAAACTGATAGAAGAAATGGAGATGCTGTTCAGTATAAGGACTGAATATTAGCACCAGTGTGCCCCTTGGCCTAATATTGATCCAGGAGAAAGCTAAGAGCTTGTTTCATGACTCATAACAGGAGGCTGGTGAAATCATTGCTGACCACACATTTGTTGGAAGTCATCAGTGGTTCCTGAGTATTAAGGGTTGTGTGAACCTGCATAATATGAAAGTGAATGGAGAGGCAGCAAGTGTGGATGAGGATGCATCCTAGAAGTTTCTGGAGGTCTTCAAGGAAATAATTTAGGAAATTGATTATTTGTCCCAGCAATATTCAATGTGGATGAAACAGGTTTTATTTGAAGAAAATGCTGGACAGAGTCTACGTCAGCAAGGAGGAGATGATGATGCCAAGTTTCAGTTGTGAAGAATAGCTAACTGTGATGCTAGGTGCCGTTGTTTCTGGTGATCTGAGCCTAAAACTGCTAATCTACCACTCTGAAAACCAGTAAGTTCTTGAGCATATCTCAAAGAACTCACTTCCTGTTGTGTGGACGGGTAACAAGAATGTTTGGGTCACCCTTCTGATCTCTGAAGACTGGTTCTTCCATCATTTTGTCAAGGAAGTGGAGACATAAGAAAAAACATTGAGTTATCCAGATTCTGCAAATTCTGGATAATACTTCAGGTCATTCACTTTACCTGAATGATTTCCAACCAAATGTGAAGGTTGTGTACCTGCTTCTGAACACCACCTGTCTCCCGCAGCCTATGGACCAGGGAGTAATAGCAACCTTCCAAAAAATATTATCTTTGCTGCACATTTAAGCAGACAGCTCAGGCAATCAAGGTAGACTTCCAGATGACTTTCATGCCATATCAATACTGGAGAATGAACCAACATTATCACATCAGGTTTTACCGGATGCAGTAAGGTGCAAACTCTACTTTTGAGTGGTTTTTTTACCTACTATACACTTGCAAACAAAATGAATTTGTGAACAGCCACTAGGAACATAACCTTTTCAAAAGTAGGGTAATATATGTATTTGCTGTGAAATGTCAAATGTTTACTGGCAAACTTCAGACAGGCCTGTACATGTGCTTTCTTGAGCAGGGGGACCTTGCAGGTGCTGCAGGATTTCAGTCCTTCACAGCGTAGCATTACCAATTTTTTTCTTGGTGATCATGGTCCCAGCTGCCTTGAGATCATTGACAAGATCCTCCCGTGTAGTTCTGGGCTGATTCCTCACTGTTCTCATGATCATTGAAACTCCACGAGATGAGATCTTGCATAGAGCCCCAGATCAAGGGAGATTGACAGCTATTTAGTGTTTTTTCTATTTGTGAATAATCGTACCAACTGTCGTCACCTTCTCACCAAGCTGCTTACTGATAGTCTTGTAACCCATTCCAGCCTTGTGTAGGTGTACAATCTTGTCCCTAACATCCTTGGACAGTTCTTTGGTCTTGGTTATGGTGGAGAGTTTGGAATCTGATTGATTGCTTCTGTTGGCAGATGTCTTTTATTCAGGTAACAAGCTGAGATTAGAAGTACTCCCTTTAAGAGAGTGCTCCTAATCTCAGCTCATTACCTGTATAAAAGATACCTGGGAGCCAGAAATCTTGCTGATTGATAGAGGATTAAATACTTATTTCACTCATTAAAATGCAAATCAATTTATAACTTTTTTGAAATGCATTTTTCTGGATTTTTTGTTATTATTCTGTCTCTCACTGTTAAAATAAACCTACCATTAAAATTATAGTGGGCAAACGTACAAAATCAGCGGGGAATCAAATATTTTTTTCCCTCACTGTACCCAGGTACACTACATATAACAACAGTCCCAGTGGGGAATCACTTAAATATGAGCTAGCAGTGTGCTACAGCTGCCAAAAAAGTCCTAGGCTGAATCAATAGAAGTATAGTTTCAAAATCATATGATATATTAGTGCTATTTTATACTGCCTTGGTAAGACTACACTTGGAATACTGTGTCCAGTTTTGATCACAATATAAAAAAAGATATTGAGAGTCTAGAAAGTGTACAGAGAAGAGCAGTAAAGATGATCAGAGAGCTGGAGGCTAAAACATATGATAAACTGTTGTAAGAATTGAGTATGTCTAGTCCAGGGGTAGGCAACCCAAAACACTCAAAGAGCCACTTGAACCCGTTTCCCACCAAAAACAAAACACCGGGAGCCGCAAAACCCTTTTGATATCTAAAATGAAGATAACACTGCATATATCCTTTTTTATCTTTATTATAGGTGTGTGTGTGTGTGTGTGTGTGTGTGTGTGTGAGAGAGAGAGAGAGAGAGAGAGAGAGTGTTTGTGTATGTGTGTGTGTATACACACACACACACACACACACACACACATTAAAAATAAAAGTAAAAATATGACTCTTGGGAATATCCATACTATTAAAACAATGCTCACTGAGAGAATGCTTTAAGAGAATAAAATTACATACACACATAGGTAAAAAAAGGATATATGCAGTGTTATCTTCATTTTAGATGTCAAAAGGGTCTCTCTCTCTCTCTGTCTCTCTCCCTCCCTCCCTCTCTGCCCTTGGTCTGCCACTCCTCTTCCCCCACTCTCTTTCTTTCTCTCTCTTTCCTCTCTCTCTCCCCCTCCCTCTCTCTTTCTCTCTCTCTCTTTCTCCCCCCCCCATCTGCTGCTCACCGGGCAAGCTTCAAGTTGTTCTCCAACAATCTCAGGGGTAGGCAACCTCGGCTCTTTTATGACTCATGGACTTCAACTCCCAGAATTCCTAAGTTAGCCTAGCTGGGCTAGCTAGCTCTCTCCTGCCCTTCCTGCTTCCTGCTTCCTGCAGAGACGCAGCAAAGGGAGGAGCTCCGCCCAGTAAGCTTTTCAGCTCCTCGGAGAACAATGTGAGTGCACTCTCTTTTACACACACACACACACACACACACACACACACACACACACACACATCACACACACACAACACAGAAAACACACACACACACACACAGAGAGAGAGAGAGAGAGAGAGAGAGAAGCAGGGAAGCGCAATTGCCTCTCTCTGTCTCTGTCTCTCTCTGCAAAGGCAGAGGAGGCTGGGAGCCACAGGGGAAGGCTCAAAGAGCCGCATGCGGCTCCGGAGCCGCAGGTTGCCGACCTGTGGTCTAGTCTAATAAACAGAAATCAATTTCAATTTAGAATAGAGTTGGAAGGGACCTTTGAGATTTTCTAGTCCAACCCCGCTATACCATTTCAGACAAGTGGCTGTCCAGTCTCTTCTTAAAAACCTCCAGTGATGGAAGCACCTACAACTTCTGAAGGCAAGCTGTTCCACTGGTTAATTGTCCTCACTGTTAGAAAGTTTCTTATTAATTCCAGGTTGCTTCTCTCCTTGATTGATTTCCATCCATTGTTCCTTGTCCTGCCCCCTGGTGCTTTGGAAAATAAGTTGACTTCCTCTTCTTTGTGGCAGCCCTCAAATACTGGAATACTGCTATCATGTCACCCCTAATCCTTCTTTTCTCTAGACTAACCATAGCCAAATCTTGCAATCATTCTTCGTATGTTTTAGTATCCAGGCCTTTGATCATTTGAGTTGCTCTTCTCTGCACTTTTTTTTTTCAAAGTCTCAATATCAACATTGAAATCTCAACATCAAAGACTAAGAGTGATATAACAACAATCTTCCAATATTGAAGACCTGTCACAGAGAATAGGAGGTTAATCTATTCTCCAAAGCACCTGAGGGCAAGACAAGAAGTAATAGATGGAAGTTTAATAAAGATAGATCAATTCTAGAATTAAGGAGCAATTTTTGGACAGAGAACAATTAATCAGTGAAATGGTTTGCCTCCAGAAGTTGTGAGCGATCCATCTCTGGAAGTTTTTAAGAGACCAGGCAGCTATTTGTCCAGAATTATATAGGGTCTCCTGCTTGAGCAGGGGGTTGGATTAAAAGACCTCCAAGGGCCCTTCCAAGTCTTTAAATTACACAAAATCTACTTGTAGCTAGGTTCCACAAAGCGATGTTTCTCAACTTCAGCAGCTTTAAGACCTGTGGATTTCAACTCCCAGAAAAATTAGAGTTGCCAAAATTGAAAAAGGCTGCCATGGACTGATGGGCTTGGAGTTAATACTGACATTTAAGACAGGATGCTTGGAAGATCAAAGGAAGCTGGCTTGTGCATAGCAGTGATTTCCTGCCCTCAGGAATATGGAAGAGTCCTTTATTCTAGACTAGAACTTTTGAGTGTATATGCCTAATACTTCTTCCTCTTATTTTCCCCAAAACAATGCTGTAAGGTGGGTTAGCTGAGAAAGAGAAATTGGCTTAAAATCACCCAGATGATTTTTTATACCTAAGGCAGGACTAGAACTCAGTCTCCTGATGACTGGCCCAAAGTAACCCATTCGGCTTTCATATGTAAGGTAGATCTAGAATTCACAATCTCCTGTTTTCTAGCCTTGTGCCTTAACCCTTAGCAAACTGGCTCTTTGCCAATAGTTGTGTGACTGCAGGGACATTGTGACCACTGTAAAGTCACTTTCTTCAGCACCTTTCTAACTTTGAACGGTCACTAAATGAATGCTCATAAATCGAGGATTACCTGTACTTACTCAGGATAAACTCAACACCTGGGAAGTGTAGTTTAATAACAGCTGGAGGCTATTATCTACCATGCGAAAAAAATGTTATCCAAGAGAAGGAAAATCAACAAAATTTTGGTACCTTTTTTTTCCTTCCCATTTCTTAAACTAATTATAACAGGAGTGACTGAATAAAAATAAAGTTTGAGTCCCATCGTCAAGGAATGACTTGAGAAAGAGGATCAGGCAAGCAAAACCATGGCTTCTCTGTCAACTAAGAGATACCACCGGGGGAAAAACAAAAAATAGTTTTGATGCAATCCATGGAATATTATGTAGGGTCATCTAAGGGATTGGAATGTCACTAAGGAATGTCATTCAGTTAAATGAACTACTTATTTACTAATTAAACAAAACAATTCTCACCTCTAAATAAGTCAGCAGAAGAGTGACATTTTCATGTTGCTTAATGAAAATTTCAGTAAACTGACTTCCAAAATCTTCTGTTTGTTTCTGTGAATTTTCTTCTGTAACATTAAATACAATACAATTCAGAGGTCTCAACAAGGAATTTAAAATAAATATAAAAATATTAAAAAGTGAAATTGAACAATTAGACATATCTTTCATATTATATAAGAATATTTCAGGACTATAGGTGTTAGAATTTATAGACTTAGTAGTAAATGCTAAAGTAAAACAAACTCAATGAACTAGTAAACAAACATTCAAAAATATAACAGTGCTTTATCTAAGGCTTCCTTAACCCATTCATATATTCAGAAAAAGACACTAAGTTGAATTTCGCCAACAGGAATCACTTTTGCAAAAAACAATTTCATCTCATATTTTTTTTAAGTTCAAAAGCCTCTTCCTGAATGAAACATTATGCACTGCATAATGTCTGGTAACTTTTCAATTTTCTGTGTGTATGGGGACATTCTGAAGAAGGTAGTGTAGTTATAGAGAATACTGGTTGAATGATGCTTTAGGCCCAGTTATATGATGGAAACATTATTAGATGTGAATATGGATGAGGGCAATGTAGCCTTTCTGGTCCTTTTAGACTCCTCGGCAGTGTTTGATATCATAAACTATGGTATCCTTCTAGACTGCCTATGAAAGTTAGCATTGTCTTATGGAGTAGTATGCCTTCCACTTCCAGCTAGTAAAGGGTAGGAATTTCCTAAGCCCTTGGCCTTTCTTGGTGGGTAGACCATATATTTTTGTTGGTCAATAACCATATAAAATTGTTGGGAGAAGTTGTCCATTAGTTTGCAATAATTGAAGATGTAGAAAATCACCTGGGCCAAGCAGGAGATACTGTGTATATCTTGTTGTGTGTCTGATATCTATAAATAAAATCTGAACAAGACCTAGCAATGCTGACTTTATCACTGCATGACTGAATTACTATAACTGTTTCAGACCTTGAAGACTTAGAAACTACAGTTTGTTCAGAAACTGTCAACTTGTTTGCTGGCAAGTGTGAGCCATTACAGAGGATAACGCCTGTATTTTAGATTCTATATTATATAATATATAGGTTTCCATATATAATTCAATGTCTTGGTTATGATCTGTAAATCCCTTTAGGACACACATGCTTTTTCTCTATGATATTATGTTCTTTAAACTGAATCTGTCCTATATATTCAAACTGAAATGATGGAAGTTAAAAGCAGGTCATTTCTGCAGTATCCTTGGCCTTGTGGTACAACATTCCCTCGGAGTTCAGGATGGCTTCATGCTGTTGCTTTCAGGAAGAAAATGAATATAGTTCTTTTTCACTATACATTTGGGAATTAAATGCGAGTTGTGGGATTGTTGTTACCCTATATGTAACATGTTCTATGGTTTTAAAAGAGCTATAGTGGCACAGTGGTTAGAATGCAGTATTGCAGGCTAAGTCTGTCCACAGCCAGGAGTTTGATCCTGATTGGCTCAAGGTGGACTCAGCCTTCATCCTTCTGAGGTCTGTAAAATGGGGATATGCTTACACTGTAAAGTGCTCAGACAATGCTGTAAACATTATGGAGCAATATATAAGTCTGCTACTGTTGTTATACATATTTCATCTAGCGTTACAGTTAGTATTATTAATTCTATACTTACTTTAATGGATTTGTTATTTTTGTCATGAAGTTATGTTTTATTATAGATTATTCTGAAGTGTTTTCTACTCTGAGTGTCCCCTAGTCTTTAAATAGGTCAGCATATCTATTTTTTTATATATAAAATATTTTCCCATTACTTCACTGAATAGTCCCAGATTTCAAATGCTATGTACCATACAGAACTCTTATACAGAATTGCACAATGTATTCTATTTGTAATACAATGAAATAGTATTGAGGCCATATTACATATGTAAGAACAAACTAATATGAATAAATTTAGCTAAGATTTAATTCTCAGTTTCTCTATTTTTAAAGATTAAATTCTTATTGTTTCTGTTTTTTAGTCAACAGTAGAGTTCTTTTCTTAGACTAGCACTGTTAATTCAGATAAAAATTGCAGATATCAGTCCACTCTACCATTTGATCTGGACTTCCACTTTGCAGCAGTTTCCAATGGCTGCTTCCCAAGCAATGTGCAACAGGAAAGCTTCCTAAGAAAGAATGACTGCAGAAATCTTCAATATACTGTATACTGTCCAATACACTATGCCAATACCTATTGGTTGTTCCACTTGTGAGAGTCTGGAACCTAGCTAGACTTCTGAATAGTCACTTCATTAATGCTGATCTGAGGTGCCTCTTATTAATATCAAATCACAGATACTCTATACTGGCTGTTCCTTATTGAAAAATTCTTGATGGGAACCAGCTGCTTGTAGAATGATGGTTCCCTACTGGTTACAAATCCCTTTTTCCTTGTCAGATTTTCCTTCTTTAAAATTGAAAGGGACAAAAAGATTTTTTTCTGCCTGGCCTTACAAGAATGGCTATTTCTTGCACTCAAGAGGTCAGTATCATTGATAAACCTATTTTATTTCAGAACTATGAGACAGTCTTACATAAAAAAATCTGTATTTTCAGAGCAAAATGGAAAATGTAATTGACACAGATTGTGAAATCTTTTCATAACTGTGGAACATTTACTCTTCTTTAATTACAAGATAGACACCCATTAACTATGAAATCAATATGATACATAGCACTGAACATAAAATTGTAAAAATGTGTGGATCACTGTTAGTGGCTGTTACAAATAATCATAAATTATAAAGCAGATCAGAATGTCCTTCCTGATCTCCACCTCCAATTTTTTTAGGAAAAAAGCAAAGGAGAGTTGTCAACATACTATATTTACTGAAATTACTGAAAGATTGATTGTTTACAGTACATTTTTAAAAAATAAAATAAAAATAGTATGTGGTATAGAGGAGACTTAATATGAGAAATAAAGACAATACTAGAGAGATAAATACTATTGATCTTTTCTCATATCAAGGAGATTAAATTACATCTGCAAATCTTGTCTATATAGAAGTCATATTTTTTCCAGTGTTATGCAAATACCAGTGCTTGCCTAGAACACGACATTATAGCGTGCAACAATTTATCCCCAAACAAAGGGTAAAGTAGGAGATATTGTGTAGTGCTTGTAGCCATATATATACAGGCTTCTGATCCAATGGAGTACCTCATTTGATCATTCCCTACTATATTACAGAGTTACTCTTGTGGTCAATATCTATGCCATCCTTCACAAGGCTTCTTAATTATGCCTGACTCAGTTCCATTCCAGCAGAAATTCTATTATTTAAAGTTTGACTGCAGTCCTCGGAGTAATTTTTTTGGGGGGAAGGAAATGATTTATTTTTTCTTTTATTATTTCCACTAATAGTTTTCATACCATTTTATCACTTATCTTAAAGCAATTGCAGCCACGAGATGTAATAAACAAAGTTTTAAAGACTATTTGCAGTCTTAAACATTCACCAAGGATCTTAGTAGGGGATCATGTTCTATCCCCTAAAAGAAATATAAAGAAGACTAGTGTAATATTGCTATTTCATAAATGTACATAGCTTGAGATCAGATAAATTCAAAAGTTGAAAGATTTCAAAATGATATACTTCCAATCGCAAAGACTGGAGTTGATCTGAGTTTCAAGAAAAATTAAAAAGAGAATATTATGCAGGAAATGACAGCAAGAATTACAGTGAAGTATAAAAATGATAGAAAAAATGAAAAAAAAATCTTCTTTTATATTGGCTGTACATTGATTATAATTCATAGAGTACATGTGCTGTTCCAAATACATACAGAATAGTTGGCTACTGGAGCTTGTTCTTCCTTCTCTCAAATGCCTTAATAGGCTAGTAAATGTTCTGCAGGTTAGTAATTTTTCTAGATCTACTTACCAGTAGTTAAAACAATGCTTTCCAAACCTTGGTAACCTAGTCAAAATTAGATAAAAGTACTTTTCTTTGGGTAAAAATACACACAAACTCATTACCCAATTACAACCGGAATATTTAAATAAGGAATTTCTGATAAGCAGTTTTGAATAATGAACGAAAAAATTTGGGAAGTGCTGACTTACAATCTTACATTACATTCACAGAAATCTCACTGAATTTTTTGTTAATGTAGCATTAGCAACTTTAACTGCACGCACAGTGGACACGTGGAAATTTCCCTTTAAAGATGCATTCCCTTAAAGTATTTAAAATTCCTTAGTATAATTGCAATTTTTTCCAACATTTGATAATCAAAGTTATTAAAACAATCTAATAATCACATTCTTTAAAAATGTGCTTTGGTTAATCTTTTTAATAATAGTTCATAATATAAGTTGATAAAATATCTTAACATAAGCCCTACATATATGTGTGTGTGTGTGTGTGTGCGCGCGCACACACACACACACACACACAAATATGAATAAGTATCTATTAACCAGGTTAAAACTGTTTATTTTCTCTCTACATTGTTTTTCTAGCGAATTATAAAAAGTATCCCATGTTCTAAAAAAAACCCTGAATCTTCTTTCTCTTTAATTTTCAATGTCAATCTACCCATTTCTGCACACTCTTAAGATTTTTTTAATTAATCCTCCACTTGTAGATCTTCATTTTTCCAATGTTGAGCAAATACAATTCTTGCTGCAGTTAATATATGTAAAATTAAATATATACACTCTTTCTCATAATTATCTACAATTATGCCTAACAAAAATAATTCTGGCTTAAACTCTGTATGTCTTTTCATCATTTTCTCTAACCATGTATGTATTAACCAAAATCTTAAGCTTTAGAGATGTCCATCAAAGATGGTAATAAGTGCCTATTTTTTGTTTACATTTCCAACAATTATTTGATACATCTTTAAACATTTTTGCTAACCTCACAGGTGTTAAATGCCATATATAAAACATTTTATATACATTTTCTTTGTATGCTACCACTTTTGTTTATTTTCAAATTTCTTTCCCAAAGGCTTTGCCATTTTTTTAGTTCAATGTTACATCCAAAGTTCTTTGCCCATGTTATCATTGTTTCTTTAATTTGTTTCTCTTCCATTTTTAAGCTTAGCATATACCGTACTTTCCGGCATATAAGACGACTTTCGAAAGCGTTGAAATCGGCGCCAAAGTCGGGGGTCATTTTATACACCGAGTTGTCTTATACGCTGGAAATAACGGTAGTTTCTGGCATATAAGACGACTTTCTAGGCATGCGACTCAGCGCCGAAGTCGGGGGTCATCTTATAAGCCGGGTCGCCTTATACGCCGGAAAATACGGTATTTATAAAGTTCTTGATCAATTTTTCATCTGATGTCAGTAGTATCTTATCAAATTCTGTCTGTTCTTTATAGAACCCAGATATTTTAACATCTTTTTCATATCTCATTTGAATTTGCAAATATGGCCACTATAATAAATCAATACCCTGTTCTTCTGGTTCTTGTCTATGTTTTCATTTTTCTTCTTTATTCAAAATGTTTTTATAAGTCACAATTTTGTTATAGTTTATTAAGTTTGGGTGAACAAACGCTTCCATTGTTGAAAGCCATCCAGGTATTTTCACATAGATTTTTGCTAGAAAAACGAGGTAGAGAGAAAGGAACTTAATATGTATTAGTAAACTAGAGATTGAAATCCAGACAATATGTTGCTGATAATATTTTAAGCACTTGTGATTATAAAAAAACTAATATATACGTTCAAGAAGATAATCGAACACCAGGATAACATACAAACAAAACTGTTTTAATACACTTAGCTTTCGTTGGCTAACTGCCAACGCTGTCAGAGTAAAATGTCTGTTTATACATTCTTACCGGTAATGGACTATTAGAACAAAAGTTTGACTGCTTAATAAATTAGGACAAGCATAACATACAATTAACTAGTTAACTAGAAAACAATCTTTATGAAAGTATGTAAATTAAAGCATGCTAATGGATCCAACTCTGTTTTAAAAGGATACTGCAAAAAAGTCATTTGCTCCTATATCTATTCAAGGAATAATAATTGTCTTTTGCAATTATTTTTAAACAGCATATTAATTGAAAGCTCTTTAAGCAAAAAAAAAAAAAATCCAAGTATTTTACTTCAGTATCTAGTATCATCCATATTTCTTTCTATTAATACCTAAAATTACCACATGATTCCCCTTAACATGAAGACCATGTCAGGTTTGTGTCAGACATTTGTGTAAAAAGTGCTAAAATTAATACTATTTTCTAACATATAGCACCCTTTTTTCAAACAGGTGTTGTCAATAATTAATAATTGGAATTACAATTAAATGTAACATACTGATATATACTCAGTTTCTTTTACCTTCAGAATCATCTGTAAGAGCAGAGGAAAAGAGAGAAAGTTTTAAAAAAATAAAGCAACTTCTATTTAATATTGCAAAGAAGCACAAGTGATTTTATACAACTGATGTTGAAAGGAAGAATACAAACTGGTGCTATAGAAAAGATATTTACTCATCCTCTTCTAGATAGAAGGGAAGGCTTAAGCCCCTCCCTTCAGGTACATATTTTAACTTCAACTGACAATAGTGTAACATCTTTACAGTATGTGGTTCTTGGTCACTAGAATAATTGCCTTTCAGTGGTGGGACTGTCATTGACTGTGAAAGGAACTAAGTCTTTAAATCCAACTATAATTCTTGGTCACTGAAGATGGAACTGAAAGAACAAAAAACCTAGTATACTCAAAGAGTTAGTTTAATGTTAAAACCTCCTCAGTATTAATCTGTGGAACCTCACTTTTCTATCTTACAATATTTAATGTATGTAGATGGTTCAGACCAGATCAGTATATTTAAAAAAATTAGAGGAATTCTCACCATTGTAGCCTTTGATGTTGCTGACACTCTGACCAGATATGCTAAGAAGAGTTGTGCTGGCTGAACATGCCATTGAAATATATTCTCTGACACACTTGCTGATGGTAAATTCCTCAAGTTTATAGGTGATAGACTGAATATATATTTAGTATGTATCTGTGGTATCAATATATTCTAAGTACTCCATGTGCATCCAGATGGCAGGTTTGTTATCTAGGGTGGGAAGGGGGAAATACAATCCCTTGTGCTCAATGGAGTTTGGAACTGACATTGAACATGAAGAAGTCTAGTCTTAGCACCATCTTATCTTGATATTCTTTTCACAAAGAGAGCCCCTCATTCTGTAATCTTCATAGTTAATATGGCTACCAAAAAATAGGTGAGTATGCTTTTGGGCATCTGCCAAATAGGTTTGGTAGCAGGGATACTCTTAGGAAAGGATACCCTTCACCCAACCAGGACATAACCCAAAGTGGCAACCAACTGATACAATGCATTAGCTGTCAGCCTTTGTCAAGCCCCATCTGGATGGCAAACCCAAGATGGATAGGATAAGAATATAATAATGCAACTGTGAAAAGATAGTTCTCAGGCAAACTTATGACAAACCAATTAAGGGAGGATTTTTGGGTTGTACTGCTTTGTCTCACACTTACTGCTCTTCCTTTTCAGGGGTTCTCAAAATCTCCCAAAGCCCTTCCACTTTGTCCTATTTGTAGGAATCTTAATAGTTCTAGGACTACTGGTTCTGATGCCATAAGTCTGTCTTCTGTGCTACCAAAAGCGTGCCTATCAATTAATAGATCTTGGCAATAGCCAGGTGTCTAGAGATTAAGATTTCCTTTGGGTTGATGTTGAGTCCCAGATGCAGGATCCACTACACAGGCATTCTCCCAATATTGGGAAAGATAGTGCATTTGAGCAATTTACAGTATTTTGTTTCTTATTGGGCCTATTTAATAAAAAACAGTTCCAATCCTTCACATCAACATAGTACTGTAGATCTTTTTAAATTACTTTCTCTAACATGAAATAGGTTTTTTTTAAAAAAGCAAAAAGGTATTTAAAGTTGGCAACTTTAAATAAGATAAAAAGAAACACCACAATGAAATGTGGTTATCAGTAAAACAAAATAATTTGAAATTAGAATGAAATGAGAACCTTTAATTTTAGAAATTCCAACATAATTACTTTACTTATTTTGACGTATAAGCATTCAAACTGGTTTCTGTGATCACTGGCTTCAGCATATACTTCTTGAATTTAAAACAATGCTCTTGGATGCTGCTCATTTAGGTAACACTACATTAAAAACAAAACATGCAAATCCAAAACAAAAATTCCTAAAGACTAAAGCAAAATTATTTTTAGCTTGGATGCAACCCTAAACTACGATCTACAACTACATGAACTTCATAAGCCTCTATTTTTCCTCACTTCTTTGTAGCTGCACTTGAGAAGGACTCAATATATCCCATCCAATAACCATTTTACAAAAATGTGTGTGTGTGTGTGGGTGTGTGTGTGTGTGTTAAATCCTGGATTATATCTTGTTTTTTCTGAAATAGTCATAGTACCTCAAGTTCATATACAGAAAGCTTTTTTTCAGCTTAAAACTGGATTTATATGCATCACATTTCCTCTGGCCATTATAGAGGTGACAGCAACTGAGCCAAAACTTAATGCAGCCTTGCATATCTAAAGCAGATCACTATAATTAAAAAAAGTTATTTCACCAAATTAAATAAAATTAAGTAAACTCTATTTGTTAAGTACTTATTAAAAATAAACTACTTACCTTGTTCTTCCTCTTCCAAATCATTGGACATGATATTACAGAGGGTATCCAAAGCATAGCCGATTATTTCAGAATCTGAACTATGAATAAAAGAACAAATTCTCATTGAATATACTGCATATAATACCAACACTGCAAATAATATAATTATATAATCTGATTTCGTTTCAACGCTTATTGCAAAGTCCCCAATACTCGATAAGGAGTATGTTCAGGAATTCTAGTACAGATAGTCTTTGCATACTGACTGCAATAGGAACTGACAACTCTGTCATTACACAATGTGGTCTAAAAAGAAAAATATTACTGTGCCAGACTTATGAGGGCAGTGTGGTAGTTCTGGCTGTGTTGTAAGTGAATCAACTGTGGTCATTAAATACAATGTCATGTGACCATGACTTGTGACTTCGTGTCTGCTTCCCCACTGATTTTCCTTGTTGAAAAACAATTGTATAGGTCACAAATGGAGATTATGTTACTGTGGAATGCTGTGACCATCATAAATACAAACTGGTTGCCAAATGGTTAAATTGCAATCAAGTGACCATGGCACTGATACAAAGGCTGAAACTTCAAGGACCAGTTAGTTATAAGTTTCATTATTCATTTCATTATTCAAATTGTTGTTGAACAAATGATGAGTAAGCAAGAAACGACTTCCGGTTTGCTGCCATGGCTGCCGCGGACACTGGAAGGCAAGCTCCATCTTCCACGTCTGATTGGGGACTGGTGGGGGACCCTGGAAAGGGTCGAAAGTCACCCTGTAGGGGTGACAAGCAAGGAGAGGACCCCTGCTTGATCGCGGGAAGGCAGTAGTCCTTCCACTTGATCCAGGACAGCCCTCCAAACCAGCAGATGAAAGACTGGCCATAGAAATATGGCCCGTCACTAGGTTGCAGATAGCTGAAATCAAACTTATCACCAGGCACCTATAAAGCAGCGTGGATGAGACTGAGTGAGATCTGAACCTCTCTTCAATCCTAACTATTTTTTCTACCTGTATAAGCTGCCCAAAGTTTTTTCCCCATTTGGAGAGAAGGAAGGGAAATTCTATCCCACCCTCTAAAAACAGTGGCAACTGACTATCTAGGGAAGCTTAAAACGCTGAAAGACTAACTTGATTCTAACTGGATTTCTGTGTTTCTAAAATTTGAGGACTAAAAGATTTATTTTTATTAAAGATTTGGGTTTTTACTTACAAAAAAAGAAGTAAAATTGGGAAAAGAATTATAAAAATTTTGGACTTAAAAAAATCTTAAATGGTATGGGCGACATCTTGAGGCTAAACCTGATATTACAATTTGTTATTTTTTAAAAGAGACTGACTTGAAGCACAGACTATAGATAAGACTTTTGCAACCTTGGCAGATATCAACTGTGAGAAGCCCAGCTGTGTTCTATACTCAGTGACAAAATTATTTTCACTCTCTGATTGTAAAGCTTTTAATTTAACACACCACTAAGAGAACATGGATGAAGATCAGGAACAGATTCTCTTTCTGTTGAAAGCAATTTATGAAACTATTCTTACAGCTTCTGATGAAATAAGAAGCTACAGAAAAGAACAAGATGAACTTATATATGAACTCAAACTTTGATTACAACTAAAGAATCAACTACACAGAATATAATAGAAGAAGTGGAACAATCAAATACTATGATAGAAGATTCAACTGATCAACAAACACAGTTAACGGAAAACCCAAAAGGGACTGACAACATTGAAAATGGAAAAGACTTTCTATATAAACCAGAAGAAACCTGAGGATCAAGAAGAACAGACTAAAGGGAAGATAAACATTTCAGGACAACTATATCAAGATGGAAAAATAGAGAGATGATTTGTTAGCCCTTCAAAAATAATGGCGACTGGATGGCCTCTTTTATCTCAAACAATATATATAATAACAGAGGGAGATCTATTTGATGACTTAAAAACACAGATATGGAAGGTGAATTGGCAAAGAAAGAAAGCTAGAATAAGGCTGAAAAAAATTGGGATTTTGACTTATGAGTGAGAATTAAAATAGAATATACTCAAATAGACAAGATGTGTACTTTGAATACTAGATTTTGTTATGAACCGAGATAAAAAAACCATGGTCATTTAAAACTTGGAAGTATAAATATTAAAAGTTAAATTTGAATATTGATTTGTTTATAAAGGTTGAATGTAAAAGTAATTAAGATATACATAAGCTAAAAATCTATTAATAAATGTAGTAAACAAGTTTTTACTTAGCTGATATGATAAGAACTGTACTAGCTTAAATATGAGATAGTAGACAGTAAGAGAAAAAGAGAAGAAGTATTTGATGTTGAAACAAGAGAAATTTTGGTTACTAAATTCAAGATATTTGGAAATTAATAGAAAATAAGAATGTTATACTGCATTATTAATTAGATGATGTAAAATGGTGAGAAACAATATATTCAAATAGATAAGATGTGTATCCTGAATATTAGACTTTGTGATGAATTGTGATAAAGGGAACTTTGGTTACTTAAAACTTGGAAATTATAAATATTAAATTTAAATATTAATGGGACACTAAAAATTGGGAAAAATTAATTAGGACATTGATCGTCTATAAAGACTGAATGTTAAAATAACCAGGGAATATATAAGCTTAAAAGTATTGATAAATGTAAGAATGTTATTTTTATTTAATTGATATAAGAAGAATTGTATTAGTTTAAACATGCGACAGTAAACACTAAGGGGAAAAGAGAGGAAATATTTAATGTGGTAGTTTGAGACTTGTACTAAAGATACTTGTATGTCACTGAATTATCGATTAACTCAGCCGCCACATTGCTTTTTAAATATTTAAATGTAAAATTAGAAAATCAATAAAACATTATATATAAAAAGCAAGTAACACCTGTCTCATGCATTACAGGTCAATTTTCTTAATGTAAATAATTTGTTAATTACATTGATAATTTCTGAAGCTTCTTGAATTTACTAAAGTAGAATGAGATATACACCTCATTATTGCAGATACTGATCAATTTGATTCTCATTAATATATTACTTGCATTTGATTCTCATTAATATATTACTTGCATTTTAATCATAATTCAATTTCATAATTCAGATTTTATTATTAGAAGATCCTATTTGTATATTTTAAAATAATCTGGCAAATCTTACCGGTCTGTTTGGAGAACATGTATAAGATGAGACATAGCTTGAATCCCCACTTCCAAACGATATTTCTGTCAAGAACAGAACAAGTATTTAAAAAAATGTTATCGTGTTCTACCAATCTTACTTTAGATGCCAAATGCACATGAAATTTTATTAGAAAAAAATACATATCTACCTTTGAAAGAGATTTAAGGGCACGTACAGCATCTCTACGATCATCAAGTAAGGTGGAAGATGCCACTCTATCACATAATTTTTGAATCTGTGACAGAAATAAAATGATTCAAAAACTAGAGTTTTAAAATGCTGAAATTCAAGATTTATAGCTTAGAATTTATTCATAGATTTTCTCATTGTAATCAAAATTAAACATGGTATAATTTACATGTTAGTTTAAAAAGAATATGAATTTATAAACAATTTTATAAATATGAATTCATTTGAAATTATGTGCTACATGGATTCATACATACAGAAGTGCAAAACTACATACAGCATAACTGATACTGATTTAATGTTTTGTATGCATCCAATTGTTGATTTCTTTGAGAAATGGTTGAACCAACCAGTTTAAAGCAATGTGCAAACTTAATTAAAATTATTAAATAATAATAATAATGATTATTATTAGATATTAGTTCTCCATTTCACGGAATAGTCTTTTATTTATTTATTAATTTAGATTGCACTTTTTTTTACAAGAGTTCCAAGATAGCATATATCAGTGGTGGCGAACCTTTTAGAGACCAAGTGCCCAAACTGCAACCCAAAACCCACTTATATATCGCCGGGTGCCAGGTGGACGTGGTCCGCCAGATGGGTATGGCCCGCCAGGTGGGTGTGGCTACAATGGTCATGGCAGACGGGTGGCGTGGCCAGGGTGGGCGTGGCCAGCTCGATGTTGCTCCTGGGGAGGGATGCCTGTGGGGGCAGGGCAGGGTTGGAGTAGATCCAGGGGATCTCTGGCAGTTGGGGCAGTGGGCAGGAGGGCATCTTGCTCACCTGATAGTTGGGGAGAAGGGGGCAGCTACACCCCCTCCCAAATGCTACCATCTGACAAAAGCAGGATGAAAACTCCAAAAAGCGACAAGGGAAAATTGTTGAAACAGAAGAGTGTCTCGCGATGGTTTTCTTCCTTGGGGAGGATGGGGAGGCATAGGGGGAGGTTTCTGAGCCCTGCAGCTCTTCCAAAGGAGGGAGGAGGAGAGTTAAGAGGGGCTGTGCTGGGATAGGGGCTCCTCATGGCTTCCGCTGCCCGCCTGCACTCTTCTGCCACAGATGCCGCAGCTCCGCTTGCTTGGCAGGGTGGGGGCGCACTCGCACACGGGGATGCACCTGGGGCTGCTGCCTTGCTTTCTGTGCCATGCCAGGGCTGGGCTGGGAGCCTCCTTGAGGCTTCTTCCCCCGTGGACATTGGGAATGCCCATCCCACCTACCGCTCATCCCGGGGCACCTGCCGTTGCTGCTGTTCCCCCCACCCACCGCACGGATCGTGCTGCCACTGCCGTTTCCTCCCTACCCGCTGCACGGATTGCGCTGCTGCCATTTTTCCCCCACCCGCCGCATGGATCACCCTGCCACCGCTTGGAAAAGGCCTCTGCCACCGCTTGGAAAAGGCCTCTGCCACCACTTGGAAAAGGCCTCTGCCACCTACAGAGCGATTTCATGCCCCCCACAGCTGATCAGGGTAGCAGAGGCCTTTTCCAAGCCTATGGAGCTCAGATCCATGGCTGCGGGGTAATTTTGCGGTGGCCCAGTGGCCCAATCTGAACTTCAGAGGCCTGGAAAAGGCCTCTGCCGCCCGGATCGGCCATGGGGGGCACGAAATTGCTCTGCAGACATAGATCCAGGCAGCAGAGGCCTTTTCCAGGCTACCACAGCCCAAATCAGGGTGCTGGGGCACCACAAAATCGCCCCGTGGCCATGGATATGAGCTCCACAGGCTTAGAAAAGGCCTCTGCCGCCCAGATTGGCTGGGGGGGGCGCGCAAAATTGCTCTGCAGGCGTATCTGAACACACACTGGCAGCTGCCTCCACCATCCAGCCCGGATCCGCCCAGCTCTTGTAGCTGCTTCAATTCCCAGTGCAGAGAGAGAGTGCAGGAGCACGTGAAGAGGCAGAGGGGAGCAGAGGGCCCGCCTCCCTCTGCGGCGATGGCACGCATGCCCACAGGGACTGCTCTACGTGCCGCCTGTGGCACACGTGCCATAGGTTCGCCACCATGGGCATATATAATGATACCTTCTCCTATTTTTGCATGCAAGGTGAAGTATATTGGCTAAGAGAGTGACTATCTCAAAGTCACCCAGTGAGCTTTCATAATAGAGGGTGAACTAGAACCTGGGTCTCAATGCTGTACATCTGCAGTCTTTCAAAATTTATTCATTTCAATTCCATTTTCAATTCAGAATAGAGCTTTAAGGCAGAGGTCCCCAACCTTTTGGGCACCAGGGACCAGTGCCATGGAGAAAGGTTTTTCTGCGGACCAGAGGGGGTGTGGTTTTGAATAGTGCCTGCATCCCGAGGATGGAGCTTTGCTTGTTTGTGTGGCCTGCTTGCTGGCATCCTGAGGACCGGTCCCGGTCCACGGACTGGGGGTTGGAACCCCTGCTTTAAGGGACCTTGGAGGTTTTCTAGTCCAGCTCCCTGCTCAAGCAGGAGACCCTATACCATTTCAAGCAAATGACTGTCCAGTATCTTCTTAAAAATCTCCAGTGATGAAGCACCCACAACTTCTGAAAGCAAGCTGTTCCACTGGTTAATTGTTCCCACTGTTAGAAAGTTTCTCCTTAATTCCAGGTTACTTCTCTCCTTGATTAGTTTCCATCCATTGTAATATATTTATTTCAAAGTTCTCTGTGTTGGCATTTAAAAGAATATGCCTGTTGATGATCACAGCCCTACTAAAGTTATGAAACAAATCAGAAGAATTATTTACCATTGAATTCTTTTTTTTCTTCATAAACATGTGAGTGTTACACTGGAACCTAAGCTTTATTACTCTATATTTCAACAGTAAAAAACAAGCAATTTTTGTTAGTTCTAAATCATTCTAAGAAGATAAATTCATGATAAGCATATGTTTGCTTCTTGCAGGTAAAAGCTGGGCATTACAGTGATAGCTTACAAGACAAACAAGAATTAAATAGCCTGTCTTCATTCATTTCTCCTCCTCTTTGACTTGAAATCTACCAATAATTCATTTTTCCCCAGGAAAAAGGATTCATAATGTCATTTAAACCTTAACAGTTGTGAAATATATATATTATAAATTACAATTGCTTTTTGTGTAGTACTTGTCAGTATTTTCTTTGTGAGTTCAGGTCCCTGTTACTTGTGAACCATGTACTGAGGGTAGAATTTTCCCTTCTAATAGGGAGGGAAAGCCTATGGTTCCATACACTGAAAAAGATGGCCTTCTCAATAATAGTTCCCTCACTAAGAAACAGCTTCCCCCACAAGCTTTTATCATCTTAACATTTGGAAAGGCAGAACTATTATTTTGCAGAAACTTTGGTGAAAAAATTTAGTCAGCAAAAATATTTACAATATCTCAGAACATAAGCAAAATGTTGTTTATGCCTTAGATGTAACAATATTACCAAAGGTCACAGCATATTATCTTCTACTCAACAATCACACCGAGTTTATTTTTCAGTAATCCAATGTGGATGAACCAACTGAGAGAAATGCTTCCCACTTATTTTTTTTTAGTCATGTTTAAAATTAAGTTACAAAAAGAAAAAAAAGTAAAAACAAGCTATGTGTTACTCTAGCATCTCTTTGTAAGTTACTCTAAAAAGGCTCTTGTATTATTTTACACATATGCCTTAGTGCATATGTGTAAAAGAGTACAAGAGTCTTTTTTAGAGTAAATTACTAAAAGCTAAAATTCATGTACATGTTCTTTAGTGGTAATGTCTCTGTTTTTTTCATAATTACGGAGGATTAGAGTGTATACCGAAGTTGTGCTATTTTTAAGGTTGCTTTAATCAATTCTTCAGTGGAGAATATTCCAGAAATATCAATGTGAAAATAGATATTAAAATATAAGAGAATTGTACTAAAAGGCAGGATGTAGGGGGGAAAATTAAATCCCATCATTTTAGGAAATTGTGTTATTTGATTTGTTTACATGTTTTACTACTTGTAAGTGCACACTTCATCTTCTACTTTAATATAATTTTAGAGGATCGTTTATTTATAACACCTTGTTTTTCACTGAAAATAATCCCAAAGTAAAGTAAAATAGTACTTATGAAATGCATGAGAAGTTTTTAGAATTACAAAACCTAATGTTTTAAAAATTAGAATCCAAGGGTTCTACTAACCAGACATTCAACAAACACACCTAGGTTGAAACATACTGGTATCTCATAGAACAATATGCTACCTACTGAAATTATAACCAACTATCTGTACAAATTTCTGTTTAATTTGCTGTATTAGAGCAGACCTTTTCAACCAGTAGTACACGTACCACATGTGGTACACTGGCACTTGGCAGGTGGTACATGGCCTTGCCCAGCCAAGTGTTAGTGGAGGGAGGGAATGAGCCAAAGCGGCGCAGCACAGGACTTGCTGTGAGAGTCTTCAGGAGCTGCAGGGCTGCTGGGGCGAGACAAAGGCCTCAGGATCAGCACTTCCGGAAGGGAAAGGAGAAGGAGGGGTGCGCAGCTGCCTGCCGAAATTGGGGAGGCTGGGAGGAGGCTGGACAGCATAGTGCAGATAACATGGACTCTCATGCCATGACCCTTCCCCAGCTGCGTTTCTTACTTGTTTGTCACTGCCACCTGTGTACGCACCCGGCCTGTGTTTTGTCCTCTCCTCTCTCGCCCATCCTCCTCCTCCTTTTACCTTCGGTGCAGCTCCAGCTTGCTCTTCCTCCTCCTAAGGCTGCGTCTTTTTTTTCCCTCTCCCTCTCCCATGTAAACTGCCTCCTTTTATATCCCTTCCTGTCTCCTCACCGTGCGGAGGCTGGGCTGGGCCGGAGGAGGCAAACCGGCAACATGCCAAACCTGCCTAAGCATGTGCAGAGGCGGCAGAGAGCTAATGCGCCTGGCATCCTGGTTGAAACGGAAGCACTCAGAACTCGGTCAGCCTGCATGGCAAAACAATCACCTGGGATGCCAGTGTTGTGATTCCGTGCCAGCCTGTGTTCCCAACAGAGAGTCTGGGGAATCTGAGGAGGAGATGGAGGAGGCATTTGAAGGGCCATCAGGGTCAGAGGGAGGCTCTGATGAATTATAAGACTCATGGTTTGATGAAGAGCCTGGACCCTCCAGTCGTGTTCCTGATGAAGCTCAGCTGTGTGGGGAGAATGAGTCAGACTTGGAGGACTCACACCTGATGGATATAATGATTGATGCTCGTAGACGCCGGCAATTAGCGAGAGCCGATTAGCAGCAGTCAATACGACAACTCCAGGGGAGGAGGAGAAGGCACTGAGAGGCAACGCCTTGGGACTGCTGTATAAAAAGGGAAGGTGTGGGCGGTGCTGGTTGCTGAAGGCAACCGTTGCAAAGTACTTCATGGGATCATGTTCTGCTAGTATTGCCGGTGACCACTTTTCTGTTTGCATCGTGTTTCGTGTGGACAATTTCCTCCATTTGGATTGTGTTTTGCTGCTTTTGTTTCTGGACTATTTGGCAGGTTGGTTACCCATATTAAAAGGAGTTTGTTTTGTTTTGAGTCTCCAGCCTATTTTCTCAACAGGGGTTTGGTCCTTGTACCTTTAACAAGGACGGCTATAGGCTGGGATAGAACAGCCAGGCGCATGCGCTTGCCGCTGCCTGTGTGCACCCAGGCAGGTTCAGCATGTCGCCCAGCCCAGCCGCTCCGCACGGTGAGGAGAGAGCACCACTGCCTGCCAAAACCAGGCTGTGGTCTGGGCGGCAAGCACAGATAACATGGACTCTCATGCCGCTTGTGGTGTCCCCTCCCCTGGAGTCCACGGATATGTGAAGAGGGCGAGGGCCATTTGTTGATCTCCTTCAGGAGATGCCTGTCTGTCTCCCTCCCTCATTACAAATATCTTCCCGCCATTCTGCTCTTAACCCTGTGTGGCTCTTGTCCAGCAATTTTCAAGCCATGGCCATTGGCAGCACGGCCACCAGCTGCACTGGCAGCCTGTCCCCCCCCCCGTCCCTTCCTGGGCATGGAGGGAGGGAGGAAGGGACAATGGGAAGGAAGGGACAAAGAGGGAAAGAAGGGACAATGAGAGGGAGAGAGGCAAGAAGGGGACAATGGGAAGGGACAAAGAGGGAAGGAATGAATGAAGGAAGGAAGGAAGGAAGGAAGGAAGGAAGGAAGGAACAATAGGATGGAGGGAAGGAGGGAACAATGAGAGGGAGGGAGAAAGGGAGGGACAATGGATGGGAGGGAGGGAAGGCCCACCCCAGTCCCACCCCCTTCCACCAGAGACCCACAGATCCCCCCACAGCCCTGCCCGCACCCCCCCACAGGCACCCCACAACCTGAGTGATGTTGAATTGGCCCTGCCCCCCCCCGCCGCCATTAACTTTGCTTGTCAAAAAGTTGCAAAAGATAATCATATGACCCTGGGGCACTGTGACCATCATAAGTACGAATTAGTTGCCAAGCATCCGAATGTAAATCACATGACCCTGGAGATGCTGCAACTGTCATAAGTGTGAAAAATGGTCATAAGTCACTTTTTTCAGTACTGTTGTAACTTCGGTCACTAAGTGAATTGTTGTAAATTGAGGACTACCTGTACTTTATCACTTTTTTCCTTTTTTTTGGTCATCAAGTTTTTGACACCTTGCTAGGTAACTGGTGATACTCGGATGTTGCCATATCCTAAAAGTAGTATAATCGGTGAAAAGGTTGAATAGTCCTGTATTAGAGAATGTAAGGTAGTTAGTTTGGTTTGGACAAAACTCAGCAGTACTTTTTCATGCAGCTGCTGATAAAAACAGGATCGCCAACATGATCACCAACGTCTGATAACGGATATGGCTCAAGAAAAAGAAGAAGGGGGAGGAGGAGGAGGAGGCAGTTAGGTGTGAATGCTATCTTATGCTATTGCTGTTAAAATCCATCAATACCATAGCAACTATACATAAGGACAGTTTCCCCCCCCCCCATGCCATCACTCTGCTTAACAACTAATTCCTACAACACTTCAAAATATGTAGTAAAGCTGTATTACTATGATACTCATCTTTCCTATTACCTATCCTTATCTTGTTATGACTATAACTTTGCTGCTTGTATCTTACAATTTATATTGTTTTTTTAGTATCCTAGTATGATTTATGTTGTTTGCTTAGCTAGTATTGTATGACTATCCCTAAGTGTTTATTCCTTATGATTTATTATGAAGTGTTGTATTTCAAGATTTATGATGTATTCCAAAATTTCATGTTATATATTATTATGATTATCACTATTACTTGTACGTACACCAAAAGCTTATGCACCGGAGACAAATTCCTTCTGTGTCCAACCACACTTGGGCAACAAAGAATTCTATCCTATCCTATCCCATCCCATCCCAAAACAATGGCAGATCAGAAATTACTGATTTTTTTTGCAGATAATCCAAATCCAAGTACCAATAAAACCCAGTATCTTGCTATCACCCCAAATCAAAATACTCATACTTGTTTCTGAAACATGACATATACAAACAACGTACAGCAACTGTGAGGAAAATGTGGGAAGCGATTTGTTAGTGCTTTCCTTTAAGTCAATATATGTATTAACATATATGTATTATTTTAGCTACAGTGCAGGTGTGATTTGGTATTACATACCTTATTCCAGGATATTTTTATTTTATTTTATTTTTAATATTATTTTTATTTTTTCAGCTTAGTATAGCCCTAATATATCTTGGTAGTCCTGCATCAGGTACTAACTAAGGCTGACTTTTCTGAGGCTTCTTTTTAGGTCAGTCAAGTTTGGCTAGTGCTATCATTTAGCTGGGCAAAAAGATATAAAATGTTTGAATATGTGTTTCAGATTATTTTTTCTAGTCTTATGTGTTCTTATTGTCAATATAAATTCAAAAACTTTTGCACAGAAATGGGTACTGTACTACAGTATGTTTTTAACAAGCTCAGTAAATAAATGATTTTATATTCATAATTTATCAACATGCGGATACAAACGAAAATAAAATTCTTTCTTAGGAACAACTATAATAGTGATGGCGAACCTTTTAGAGACCGAGTGCCCAAACTGCAACCCAAAACTCACTTATTTATTGCAAAGTGCCAGGACCGCATCAGCATTGTGGTGCTCTCAGGGGGAGTGGGGGTTTGGCCCACTGGGTGGGCATGTTCCAACATAGCTGTGGTGATCATGGCAGACTGGGTGCGTGTGGCTAGGGTGGGTGGACCAGGACGGCAGGGACCAATCCCTCGCCATCTTCAGGATATCCCCGGGGGGGGGGGCAATGCCATCTGCTAGCTCACTTCCTGCCCCATTGCTTCCAAATACCACATACTCGCTACTCAGGCGAACTCTGCTGGGGCAACGACGTGTGCCGCCTCTGGCACACATGCCATAGGTTCGCCACCACTAAACTATAATAATAGAAGTCCTCTCGGACTCACTGCTGAAATGACAATAGATTTTTTTTAAAAAAAAACATAGGAGACCCAGGAGACATTTATGTTTTATAAGGGGCGACTGCAGCACTGATTTTCAGCTTACAGAAACTAGGTGGCGAATTAAGCAAATAAATGGAAATGGTTGAAATTCAGCCCCTTTCAAATATATACTTACTGTTCTAAATACGGTATTTACCAGGCTTTATCACCCCAGGCAGAGTTTCATTGTGATATATTTTGTTTACGTGGACAGTCTCCTTTACATGTAATTATAAAGAAACGCGTACAACACAGATGGATTACCTCGAAGGTATTGCCACCTTCAAGCTTCTGTCAAAGCTCTGCAAAAGCAGCGAAAACGCCACGCGGTGTGCCAAGGGTACAACATGAATCTGTAAAGCAGAGCTTTTGCCGGGAAGAGGGTCCTCGAGTCACCATGCAGAGAATGAGTCCTAAACCAGGACTTTCTTCGCCACACTGTCTAACTTACCGTATCAGCTCCGGACGGCTGAGGTCCAGCGCTCTGGCCGCCCATGACGCCCCGTAAGAAGTTCATCTTGTCTCCGTGGGCTCTCTTTCCAAGCGGTCCTTAGGCCGCGATTCCCCACTAGGGCCCCGTCAACTACCGTCAGCATTAACTTCAATGCGCTTGCGCTAAGACGTGGCACCATGGTAGTCACCATAGAGATAGAAACTAATAGCTGTAGACAGAACTTCCGTTTTTAGTAGATCTTTTTAATCTTGCAGTAGGATGTTGTATGCGGAGCGCGAAACCCGTGTTTTTTTCTAAAGCAAAACTCTGCTTTTATGTTATGTTTAGATATTCAACATTTAAAATACAATCAAATCAATGGAAATCAAGGTGGTTTTACCATTAAATTCTCAATATTTGGCTAGAAAGGAAAGCATTGGAGCAAGGCCAATGAAGAATGAACTTTTCTGTAATTCAAGGGATATTTTTAATAACGATTCGGCAAATTCAAACTACCCTTGCATCATATCTTAATATGTTATTAGGGCAACCGGTTAAGAATAGTCTTAAGATATTGAGGGGACGCCCCATCTGCAGAACAGGAGAAAATGGTCGATGTTTTTAAAAGTTAAAAACTAAAACTTTGAAGTTCAGTTTCTGAATTCGTCACGATATCTTAGATTGCTCCATTAATTTGGTGGGCATTTATCAGAAAGACAAAAAGGTCTTCCAGCAGGAAGAGATGAAATACTATAAATATTAATGTTCAAGAAAAACAAAAAAAAAATTAAATGCTGTGAAACAATTGAACGATGAGGCAGCAATAGGAGATAGTGTAACTGAAACAACGCTAAAATATAAAGGCTAGCTATGGAATGTGAATATGCAGATCAATTATGCCATAGTGTTGACTATGTTGGCAGTTAATTTTAGATTGTCTGAGGGAACAAGAATATGAATCTGAAAATTTACTGAAAATCAAGGTAATTGCATTTGACAGAAAAAAATGAACTGTTTCAAGTTACACAGAAATAATGAATAATGAAAAATTACCAAGTAAATTAATTTGTATTCATCAATAAAATGTTTACTGAAGAAATATCTAGATAAATTAATCTGGTAAAAGAGAGTGGCTAGTATGTAGTTTGTTAGAAGGAGTGAATATTAAAATAAGGAAAAAGGAGGCTTTATAACCTCCCCATCAGAGTTATCCAGTTAACATTTGAAAACCTCCAATGATGGAGCCCCCAGAATTTTGGGAGACAAGCTATTCCATTGATTCTCACTGACAGAAAAGGTCTCCTAGGCTGGATTTCTCTTTAAGAAGCTTCCACCCATTCTTGTCCTGCCCTTTGTGCCTTGGAGAATATGTCAGTTCCCTCTTCTTTGTGAAAGCCTTCAAGTATTAGAAAATGTGTATAAGAAGATTCCTATTTATTTGTAATTAAAAGTTCAATATATCAGCAGAAACATTAAACTAAAATGAAGTGGAAATAGCTAATTATGAAATGTGTGTGGTAAAGCAAGGGTTATTTTAACTATACTTAGTTTGATGGGCTCAACACAAAAGAGCCAACACACAAGCATGCAAAGCTATTAATCTATACTATACCACTCTTCCCCATTGCTACAACTACACCTTGTGAGTTTTTACTACTACTCCTGGTATTCATACTACTACTTGTGTCCCACTACTCTTTGAAAATTGTTAGAGAAAATTATCTCTTTCAAGCTTTTTTACTTCACCCACCCACACCTTCTTCCCTCTCCCCCCCCCCCAATACCACACCAGCTGTTTCTCAGCGCCTCTTTTACAGATAAAGTTGCAGTGCTGGCTGGGAAGAGGGTTTAAAAAGGACAACAGCAGCACAGGTGCTGGCCATTTTCTAGGCAGCCTGCTCTCTTACAGAAAGAATGGAAAAGAACCAAGTAAGTGTGCTGTATTCATCAATAAAGTGTTTACCAAAGAAATACCTAGATAAGTTAATTTGGTAGAACAGAGTGGGTAATATGAAGTTTGTTGCTAGGAATGAATATTGAAATATAGGGAAATGGGTGTGTATAAGAATGTGCTTTTGTATATTTTGTTAATTGCAATTGAAAGTTGAATATTTCAGCAGAGACACTAAATTAAAATGAATCAAATAGAAATAATTAGAAAATGTGTCTGGTAAAGCAAAAAAATCATGGTTCTAGAGAAAGGAGAAAACTTTCAATGATTGGCTAGAGGTGAGAATTTTAAAGAACAAAAGATGATGCATGAAGTGGTAAATGAATGTCTGATATAAGCAAAGGGATGGGGAAAGGGAGAAAATATTATTTTAAAACAAATAACAATTAATAGAATAGCTGCCTTTACAGCAAGAAGAAAATATTTAAAAACCTGAATACAATTTTAGGCGATCTCTATAATTGACTGCCAGTGAAACAAAGGCTGCATTATGAAATGTCCTCTAAAAGTGGCTAATGGAATATTTTTGTGCCACAGTTAGTGGGTGTTCTTGTCCATGTCCACCTCTTGGCCTAGTGCTCACAGAAAGCATAGCACTTAAACCTGAGAAACTTTATTAGTGTGTTTATTAGTGTGTAAATCTTGATATTCAAAAAGGTCTGGCTATTTAGGGGGAAAGAAAAATGTGGAGTTGTTTTCCTCATAATTATGCCATTTCTATAATCTGCTAGCCAGGAGAGTTTGGAAATAGAAATGGTGAAAGAGTAATTTAAAACAGTTTGTAGTTTGAGCACCAAATAGTTCCACAGAAGTCAACCAAGTCCCTTCTCATGATAAGCAGCAGGGGAAACTAACAGTCAGGAAGCAGGCAAGGAAGCAGGTCAGGAGCAGTTTGGATATATCCTTGATAAAGCCATATGCCACTTCCTCTTAAGGTGTTATGCCACCTCCATTGCTCAGCTTTCTTTAGCTAAAGTATGATTTTGGACTTGGCACTCTCCTAAGGTTATATTCTGAATCAGCAACTACTACCAATTAGTAATTGTCGGTACTCACAGAAAGCTGGCAGCCTGTTGCCTTCTGAATTGCAGGCTAAGAGTCCACCTGGTTCTCCTTTTTATTCTCACAATCAGAGAAGTTGAAAGAGTTAATAACACTTGGACATGAAGATGAGCCCTTGAATTGGTTTTCAGTAAAATTGTGGGAGAGCTGCAAAAATCTAATGGATGGCAGTAAACAGGAAAGAGACATATCAAGAGAAAAAGAAGCAAAAGGGAGGTAGATCTCATTCTCCTTGTTGCTTTTACTTATTCTTGCCAAGCTGAAGGAGTTGGATTGGAAGTGGAAAGATTCTTAATAATCCATACCCACCCCTTCAAAGATGCTTCACAAAACTACATCTCAAACAGCATGTTTCCCCCTCATCCTATTGTGTCCCCACCATTCCAGCACTTTCTGGGGTCCCCAACGCTTGTTTAATTTCAGCTTCGGTGAAGTAAACTAAGGCAATACACAGCATGTGGTTATGCAATGTCTTTCTTTGCCTAGAACTCAGGTGGTTTGATCTCTCCTTGATGGGTCCAATTCAATGTACAGGCTACTATGGCAGTCCCCTGGGTCAAAGACTTTCATTCTAGGTGGGTCTTGCATTTCCCTCCTCCAGTACTCCTACAAATTCAGCCATGCCATAAAATTAAAAGTCACCTTATATAATGGCACTCACGAATCTGATCTATTTTAGGGAATAATCTACTTTTAAAAATAATTATGCTCCTTAAACTATGGAAGAATCTTTTGAAGTAAGTGGCAGAAAAATAATAGCCGTAACAATAAAAGTAATAGTTGTTCTTATTTTCCTGAAAACATCTATTTATTCCCATTTCTTTTAAAATAAATTTGTTTCTGGACTGCTGTGCTATATTCTGAAATGGCTCTGAGTATAATTGGATTTATAAAATTGCAATATTGGATGAATTTCAGTACTAAAATGCTGTAATCTGTTTTTGTATTTATAAAATATTTAGTTTTGGGTTTTTTCCCTCTGGCTTTTGGATATGAACAGAATGGGTAGGATTTCATTTATGATCATTTCAGAGCACTAAAATGATAGAGGTCTTTAAATAGTAATTAGAATTATGGTTTCTAGAATAATTCAATTTCGCCTGTCCAAATATGAAAAATATCCTCATCAGAACCGGAAGTGAGGTTTGTGCAGAGCTTTTTTTAATGCCTCTTAGGAGAAGGGAATCATAGAAACCCTTCTCAAAGGACGTCATAGCTCGGAGGCTCTTCTGATTGCCTGCAGATGAGATAGTGAAATTCTTGTCTCTGGAAAACAGCGGAGGAAGAAACTCATGTAGATACACAAGCAGCGCGGGAGAGAAGCAGAACTTCCGGTCAAACTTGAAAGCTGCTATTATCCCATTAACTTAAAAATATCTGGTAAATCCTTTGCTTTCGCTTGAACGGCATCTGTTGTACTCGCGACCCCGCCCACATCTGGCCGCTTGTTAAGGTTGCGCGCGCCGCGTGCTCTTCCCTCCCCGCCGAGGGCGCGTTAGAGACATCCGGTTCCGCCCCGAATCACCGGGAAGGAGGGACGCGCGGCATCAGTCGCTCCTCCCCGTGCCTTTGCCTGGGAGCGAACCGGACCCTGAGCTCGAACAGAGTGTTTAGGTGGGTAACGGAGTAAGATAGGATGAGAAGGCCCTTCCCGGGAGGAGGTGACTTCTTTTCCTTTGAGAGTATCGGGATGTTATCTATACAAATCAGAGCAGGTTCTCTGTTGGGGCGCTTTTCATTAAGGAAAAGAGGGATGTTGGGGTGGGGGCAGCTGCTGTCAATAGCAGGGTGACTTCGTGGTTTAAGGAATTTAGAAAAAGGCTTATCTTACTCTTTCCTGAAAAAGGTCACAAAGGGGAAAATAGAAATTCAAAGCTCCTTAGACAGCTTATAGCGTATCTAGAGCTGGCCTTTAAAAGCCATCAGAGTATGTTGCCTAAGAATACATACATGCATATGCAGATAGCTTGAAGACCATTTATTAAATTTTATAATAGAAGTCTTCTAATCAAGGAGAATAGCCCTATAAAGTAAATCAGTATTGGGTAATACTGTGAATTTATTCCTGGTTGGTAGCTACTAACTACGGTACTATGCAAACTTATTTCACCGGCAAAACAGATATTGTGCGCTTAAATTCCTGGTTACAAGCTAGGGTTGCTTCCTGAGTGTGTTACCATATATGCCGAAACACACATTGCTTTAATACTTTTTTCTTCCTCTATAAATATAGTAATTTGGTGAGCAATAGAACTAATCCTAATAAGATGACAAATTCTGAAGATTCAGAAAGGCCTAAATTTGCCTGAAATTTTACTAAGTGATTATAATAGAAACCACAATGTTCTTTCTTATTTTTATTACACTGAGATGGGAATAGATATAAGTACAGTACTACAAACGTTAGCAGGCAAATAACAGAATTGGACAAACCTATTTTGCATGCTTGGTTCTCCAGCAGTCACAGCAAGAGGAAAGAGAAGAAAAAAATTAACACAGGTATGCCACACAACCACTGTAACTGAAAAGAGATGAACATTAATGAAATATTTCTCATTCCCCAACTGTTTATAGATCTAGCTGCATATTTGCAAATGAAAGCCTTATAACAAGGAGTTCTTTTGCTCCTCAACCTCATCTCTTTAAAATTTGAACCTTAGGTGCCATTATGTAAGATACATATGGAAGAGGGAGAATCATCCTTAGTAGCATGATATGAACTATCACTCCTTATCTTTTGTCATGGTGTTTCTGTGATATACTGAGGTTCTCCAGTATTTCACCTCCCTTGCCATGCACCTGCAAAGATACAGAAATTCTGTGAAATAGGAGTTTCCTATAGTATTCTTCTGTAGAATAATGCTATATGACAATAACTCAAATACATGTCTATGGCAATACACTATTGCATACCTTTTTTTTTTTTGTATGTGTGTAATACTGGGACAAGGATTGTCTTTCTCCTGCATCTACTGGAGGACCAGTATTGTAGAGAGCCAAGATAACAAGAAATAGCAATATTGAAAAGATCATAATTTTGCTGGTACTTGAAATACATATAAACTAAGACATAGAATTTACCAACAGAGTTTTCCTAGGTATGAAATTCAAGCAACAATCATCACAGTCCCTTTCTGGCTACTATATTCATATCCTTTAGTAGAGAGAAGTATTTAGTTAGGCCAATAAACAGATACATATGGACAATAAATGCTTTGCAGTAATCATACTCAAATGCTTGCTAGCTTTTTTTCTGCAGTAAGACATTTTACAGATAAATGATCAGTGACTGATCTTTGTAGTAGCTATTAATGGACATAGAGAGTGATATAGGCTTCTGGTCCTCAGCGAGATAGGGTTTGAGATTCTTTCGGTTGTGGTCTGAACTTTCAAGGAACAGCTCTGACAATGTGTGACACAGCATTAATATTTGCAAACTAATGGATAGCTGTTTGCTAAAACTCTTCCAGATTTTCATGAGTTAAATCAGGGGTCTTTAAACTTGGTCCTTTTATGATTTATGGAGTTCAACTCCCAGCACGCTGGCTGAGGAATTCTGGGAATTGAAATCCACATGTCATAAAAGGGCCAAGTTTGAAGACCCCTGAGCTAAATGAACTGATGCAGGATCCAATTGAATGTGTACTGTTTTAAGATTGATAGGATCAAACAATAAAACCCTTGTGTACTGTGTATACATTACCATGTGAAAATGATTTCCCTTTGATGGTTTACTGACCCCTTCCACATTTAGATTGACATGGTTATAGGCAATTATATCCACAGGGTTCTGGGACTCTTACGATATGGGATAAGAGTTTCTGATTTTTCTTTGCTTTTAGGAAGTCAGTTTTATCAACTGTCTTCTTTGTCTGTTAGCACATGTGATGGTACTTCCATCTTGAGATTGTCCATGTCCTGCAATGCATTTCAGAAAATTTTAGTGACTTTTACTACTATTAGACAATTCTCTGTTTACAAAGTTTCTTGGGGATTTTTCTGCAAATATTATTTGATATGCTGGTTCTACTTATATAGCAACAGTTGGGTATAGCATTTAGTTACTTCATAAAGAACATAAAGACAGTAATTTTCACTTTTGTAAGCTGATAGTCTTTGAGAGCTAGAAAGTGTGCCACCACTTTAAAGGTCCAAATGGCCTCCGTGTAAGAGTTTAAAGCAAATTAATCTAAAGCAGGTTCTGTCCTTGTTCATAATTGATTATTCTAGATCTGCCCTTTATATATATCTTACAATCCCTATCTCATTTTGAGAGTGATACATTTCTAGTAATCCAGGTGTCATGGTTCCTATAGATGAGACCAGTAAAAGCAGAATTCCAAGGCAAGAGGTTTTCTTAAAGAACATCCTTATTAGCTATAAAGTATCGGCACAGTCAATAGTGAAACCAAGTCTGGAGTTCCCTCCAAAGCGTTACAGTGTTACAAAGTTGAACTTCCCACCCCAGTACAATGTATTCAACTACATTCCCCAATAGAATACTTTTGTGGGCTTTCTAATGGAAGGCTCAGCCCACCCAAAATCAGGCAGCAATGACCTTGGTTCCCACAGGACAAAATATTGTTTAGTCTAACATTAAAACCACCCCTCCCAGTACTGTTGTAACCGAAAATGAAGCAAAAATGGCTCCAGCCAATATCGTTGCAGTGTTGACAGTCATGTCCTCTAGAGAGAGAACAAATCCTGCAGACAAAGAAAAGTTAGACTTAGGAATCTCCCCAAGGCTTATGAGGATGCTTATCAAAAAATCTCTGTATTAGCCTATCTGCCTTGACGTCAGCACTTTTTACCCATGTAGCTTCTGATAGAGGGTATCTCTTCCACTGTACTAAATACTGTAATTATCCTTTGTACAATCTAGAATCAAAAATTCGTTTTATTTCATAATGAATTTTCCCCTCCACTAAAAGGGGACCAGGTGCTTTCTTGGGATCAGGTCTTAAGGAAAACTCCCTGACTTGTTTTAATGTCATGGTTCCGATAAATGAGACCAGTAAAAGCAGAACTCCAAGGCAAGAGGTTTCCTTAAAGAACATGTTTGTTGGCTACAAAATAACAGCACAGTCAAAAGTGAAACCAAGTCTGGTGGTCCCTCCAAAGCATTACAATGTCACAAAGTTGAACTTCCCACCCCAGTACGATGTAATCAACTACATTCCCCAATAGAATACTTTGGCGGACTTTCTAACGGAAGGCTCACCCTGCCCAAAATCAGGCAGCAAAGACCTTGGTTCCCACGGGAGAAAATATTGTTTAGTCTAACATTAAAACCACCCCTCCCCTCTCCCAGTACTGTGGTAACTGAAAATGAAGCAAAAATGGCTCCAGCCAAGATCGTTGCAGTATTGACACCAGGAATATTCCTTAATAATGGGTAAAGAAGGATTCAATGTTATTGTCTTTTACAAGCCTTGAAGTATATCTGGATAAGTTCAATTTGGAGTATATGCATCCCTTATGGTGTTTGTGTATGTAGCTCTTTGCTTTTTGTTTGGTCACTGTTGCAGTTGCAATCCTGAGCACAGTTCTGGAAATGGGACTATGATAGAGTCTTTTTCCATTGCGATGTTACTTTCTAGTCCCAGCTAAATCTAATAGAAAATAGAAAAACATGTAAATTCCCATGTGCACTTCCACTTTCAGAGCACATTTTAGCAGTTATTTTAGACAGCTTCATTTTAATTTTTTTTTTCAAAAAATAAGAATATAAATTGAAAAGAGAAAAAACAAGATTTTTTTCCTTACACTCTATGGCAACCAACCAGTTTTTATATTATAAAATGAAGATAATTAAATATGCCTATAGACTTTCTTACTAAGATTCTTAAAAGAACCTAGTAAATTTAGACTACAGTTTTGAACATTATTATAATATCTATAAATTCATTGCAAGTAGGATCTTAGTTTTGAAAGTGAGTAAGAAATTTGGATGAGTGGAGCAAATTATTGACTCTATATTGACTCATGAGTTTGAAAAAAAGCAGATCACATCTCAAATCTATCGGAGATCATTGTTCTTGCAAAACAGATTCCATTGGACTTGATTAACTAATAAATTCAAACAAATATAAATAATTGATTATTACATAGGAACTTAGTCAACATTGTACTATACTCAGAATAATTAATCAGAATGAAAAATTGCTTTTTGAAATCCAGTGATGAAATCAAGTATTTTCTCTTGCTGCTGTTATTTGCTGTTCTTAGGTTATTTGGGGATTGGAGAGGGGTTGACTTATAAGGTTCTGGATTTTGCTCCCAAAGTCTATTTTCATTTGCACTGTTCAGAATTATTGAAGTATCCAAATATTTAAAGATAATGGAAATAATTAGTTGTAGATATTGTTCAAGAAGAATCCAAATAATTGTAATGAAATGCTTCTATGCCTGTTGGAAAAATGTAGTTAAAAATACTCAGGGCAGTCTCTATTTCCTTTGATACGATATAAAGTGGTCAAAAAAATTAGCAATGTAACCCATCACAAATCAGACATGCACAATACATATCCTTTGAGAGAGTTACAATTCTGCATATGTAGTGGTTATTCACAATTTTTAATCTGGTTATGCTTATGTAAAGTTTCTTTTTACACATTCACATTTTAGTTTGAAATTCTGCGATATTGCAGTAGTTTAAAATAATTTTGTAAATATTTCTGTCATTCTAAAGCTTCCTCAAATTGAAATACCCTTAATTGCAAAAACAATTACAAGTATCTGTTTAGCACAAACTGCTAAACTTTGTGCAAAATTTGACAATAATTTTTAGAAGTTTTACAGCAAAGCTTTTCTGAACTTGCATGAATTATAGTCAATCAGTTGCAAAAAGTTATTTCACTTTTATTATTTCATGGTGTATTTTTAAAACATTGCAATTTTTTACATTTAGTATGCTATAGTAGAATGTTAATTGAAAGCATCAGTTTCTCATCTGGATTCTTAATATGAAAATTATTGTAAATATGCTCAAATATAGAATCTTGTGTGACTCCATTGTGAAGATTATTTGGTTCTACTTAATTTAATTCTCTGAAAAAGTGTTAAATGTGTAGCATTCTATTCAAAAGGGATTTTAATAAACATTTACCAGTTGTGTTTAAGAATTCAGAATTTTTGAATTCTGTGTAAAAACCAAAAATCATCGAATTGTTAATTAAAATAACTTTGAAATATTGTTGCAAGGGCCATATTTGCAGAGACAAGGAAATACTTGACTACATCATTATGTTCTTATAGACTTCAAAGTAACGTTAACTAAATTATAAATGTTTAGAAAATCTTGAACTGTATATTACTGGTAGTCCTTGATCTACAATTACAATGGAACCAACATTTCTGTTGCTAAGTAAGAGAGTTGTTAAGTGATTTTGCCCCATTTTATGTCCTTTCTTGCCACAGTTGTTAAGTGAGTCACTGCAGTTAAGTTAGTAACATAGTTGTTAAGTGCATCTGGCTTCCCTGTTGATTTTGCTTGTTAGAAAATCACAAAAGATGAACACATGATCCCAGGACACTGTAATTGTATAAATATGAGCCAATTGTCATGTATCAGAATTTTGATCACATGACTATGGGGATGCTGCCTAGGTCATCAGTGTGAAAAACTATCATAAGTCACTTTTTTCAGTGCTCTTGTAACTTCGAAAGGCCACCAAATAAATGGTTGTAAATTGAGACTACCTTAATTTAGATAATCTGTAAGTGTTTATTGAAAAATTCGACAATGCCCAATGGAGACTTTATCCTTTGCATGCTTAAGCTTCAAATAACTCTGCTATGGTTAAGGACTAGGACTGAAGAGATTCAATTAATCAGAATAGAGCTGGAAGGGACCTGTCACAGTTTTGTTCCATACATTCTTGTGAACTCTGAAGCTTCCTCTTTCCACTATGTATTCAAGGATAGTTATTAATATTTATATGTATTTATATGTAAGGATGTTTATATGTTGTATAGCATGTTTATAAGAGTGTTATGTATATGTACAATTTTGAAGCAGGCAACAAAATTTCATTTTTAATGGGTACTACTGTGCCAATAGTAAAAAACGACAATAAAGAGTATCTATCTATCTAATCTAATCTAATCTAATCTATACCATGTCAGACAGGTAGGTCTAATCTCTTAAAAACCTCCAGTGATGAAGCATCTACAACTTCTGAAGGCAAGCTATTCCACTGGTTAATTGTTCTCACTGTTAGGAGAGAACAATTAATTTATTGTTAATTCCAGGTTGCTTCTCTCCTTGATTAGTTTCCATCTTCCATCTTGTCTTCTGGTGATCTGGAAAATAAGTTGACCCCTTCTTCTTTGTGGGAGCCCCTCAAATACTGGAATATTGCTATCTTGTCACCCCTAGTCCTTATTTTCTCTAGACCAGGGGTGTCAAACTCAATTTCATTGAGGGCCGCATCAGCATTGCAGTTGCCCTTGGGGGGCCGGAGGTATGTGGCCAGGGTGGGTGTGGCCTACCGGGTGGGTGTGGATGGAGTGGGTATGGCCTACTGGGTGGACATGGCCAGCTCTACATCGTTTGCTTCAAGGGTGCCTGTGGGGGCCTGGGCAGGAATGGGACAGATGTGAGGGTCTCTGGCAGAAAGGGGTGGGACCAGGGCAAGTGCCAAGGCATGGTCCACTGGAGGAGCCTCACTGTTTCTCTCAGGCCGTCCCGGGGGGGGGGCTGGATGGTGGCATGGCCTGCCTGGAGCCCTGGGTAGCAAAGATCAAATGCCCAGCCTGGCTCTCGAGCACCTATGGCACCAAGCCCAGCCCCGCTTCCCCAAGGGGGCACACAGCACACCTCCTCCTCAAGGCTGCTTCTACTATGCTTGCTCTCCTTAGCCAGGTTGCTCATGATGGGTACGAGGCCCATTCCCTCTCCATGGGAGGAGACGTGGCTTTGTATCCAAAGCTTCCTTAGCAATAGGATGGGAGACCCCAGGATAGGCCAGGAGGAGGGGGCAAGGGGATGGTGAAAGGGCAGCAGGGCAGGACTAAGGTAGGACTTCCCTCAGACCCTCCCTCTCCTTCTTTCCTTCTTTTCCTAAGTACAGAGTGGTAGGAAAATATTTGAGATGAGGGAGGGAGAAAAACAGGAAGAAACGCAGCTGGGAAGGTATCACCCTTCGTGAGGAATGAAGAAATGCACCATCACCTGGAAGTGGCTAGCACATGGCCCTCACCTACTTCACATATCTGACTTGGTAGGCTTTGGGGGAGGGGATGCCATGCGCAGTGTGAGAGTCAACGTTACCTGTGCAATGCCGCCCAGCCCCCAGCCTGCCCGGTCTTGGCAGGCAGTGGGGTGCTCTCCTCACAGCGCCGAGAGGCTGAGCCAGGTGGCACAAATCTGAAAACAAGTGTGAGGCTACCCAGCACCCAGCCTTCCCGGTTTCAGCAGGCAATGGGGTGCTTTCCTCACAGCGCCAAGAGGCTGAGCTGGGAGCTTTGCACCTTGCTCCTGCTGAAACTGGGCAGGCTGGAGGCTGGGCAGCATTGCACTTCTCATCAGATTTGCACCACCCAGCTTAGCTCTTGGCACTGTGAGGAGAGCACCCCGCTGCCTGCCGAAACTGGGCAGGCTGGAGGCTGGGCGGCGTTGCGCTTCTTTTTGGATTTGCGCCACCCGGCTCAGCTTCTCAGCGCTGTGAGGAGAGCGCCCTGCTGCCTGCCGAACCCCTCCCCCAGAACCCATCAAGCCGGATATGTGAAATAGGTGAGGGCCATTTGCTGGCCACTTCCAAGCGACAGTGCATTTCTTCATTCCTCACAAAGGGTGACACCTCCCCAGCATGCACCCAGGGGTTGGGGCTGACACGGCAGCGGCTGGTTGCTTGCTGTTTCCAGATGGTCTTGTGGAGCTAAGACTGAATACGTTTCAGCATAGATGGCCACCACAAAATTGTACATTGGCTCCCGGTTGGCCTGGGCCAGAGCCAAGGCAGCAGGGGCCGTTCCCTTACTGTTTCCAGGATGGCTTTGCCGGCCACATGAAACCACTTCGCGGGCCACATCCGGCCGGCGGGCCTTATGTTTGACATGTCTGCTCTAGACTAGCCATACTCAGTTCCTGCAACCCATTCTTCATATGTTTTTGTCGCCAAGCCTTTAATCATCTTAGTTGCTCTTCTTTGTCCTTTTTCAAAGTCTCAATATCTTTTTTGTAATGTGGTGATCAAAACAGATGTAGTGTTCCAGGTGTCATCTTACTAAGGATTTATAAAGCGGTATTAATACTTCATGAGATTTTGATTTTATGCCTCTATTTATACAATCAAGGATTATATTAGCTTTTTTGGCTTATGCCCCACACAGCTGGCTCATGTTTAAATGATCGTCCACTAGGATTCCAAGGTCCCTCTCACAGTTACTATTTTTTAGCCAGGCTTCACCTAATCTGTACTTGTATCTTTGTTTTTTTTCTGCTAAATGTAAAACCTTGCTTTTTTCCACGTTAAATTTCATGTTGTTAGATTGGGCCCATTCTTCAAGTCTATCAAGATCTTTTTGGATCCTGAGTTTGTCTTTTGGGGTGTTGGCTATTCCTTTCAGCTTAATACAAATTTGATGAGTTCGCCTTCTATTCCCTCATCTAAGTCTGAATCAGATTCAAATCCAGATTCAAAATTTACCTTTGTCTATAAAGAGACATTGGATAACTTCAGACTATATTTTTCAACCTAGTCTACTTCACACAATATTATGGAAATTAAATAAAGAGTATTATAGTATAGGCTGTCTTCAACTGTTGGGGAAATGTAAGTGTAAATTAAATAAATAAAATTCAAAGAGGTTGCATGGAATTGAATTATTAGATATACAGGCTGTTGACTGGCCATTAAAATCTTCATGCTGTAGCTTAAAAGAAAAGACATTCCTCTTTTTTTGTTTTGAAAACTATTTAAAGATTTTCAAAATTATATTACATTTAAGACGAATTATCTTGAAGCATATGTTTCTTATATAGATATTCTTCCTCTATTGCAGCCTTTGACGTTTACCAAAGAAATGGTGATGGAGAAGCCAAGTCCGCTGCTTGTAGGGCAAGAGTTCGTGAGACAGTATTATACCCTGCTAAATAAAGCACCAGATTTCTTACACAGGTACTTTCTTATGTATCTCTATATTTTATGTAATCAAAAACAACTAAGCAAGCTGGATCTATTTCTTCATATAATGTAACTGTCATTGCCTTTTAAATCAATTCATCATGACTATATCCTATGTTTTGTTATGGCCCTTGGATACTTACTGAAGGATGGCTAAACATCTTTTAAATTAATATTTTTATGTAGCTAAATTTGACTAAATGTTATTTATTCCAAATATTTGTTTCCAGTATTAAGAAAAATCCCCTGCAGTAAATTATGGAAATGAATAAATTATCTGAATTTAAATTTTTAACTCTTAAATTTGTCTCAAGTTTATGTTCTGTATTATTCTTTGGAGTGGACAGAATAATAAAAAACTGAGCAGCAAATTATAGAAAGTAGAATTATGTGGGAGAGACTGAATTGCTCTGTCCCACAGTTTTAACTTTCAAAGGGGTTCACAAAAATAATAAAACTATTTGTGTGCCCAGAATTGTTTAGAGCTGAGCAGCTTACAAATTTAATACATTTTAAATATATGTGCGAAGAAATATTCAAGGTGAATGCCATATCAAAGTGCCATAAATTGTTACAAATTGAAATAGCATGTAAAAAGCTTGAGAAAGCTAAAATGCAAGCTTTGTATTGATAGAAAAGTGCCTGGCAAACTTATTCATGGAAATAAATATACAAGACAGGGATGTGAGATCTCCTAAATGTTAACTATTATTAGTTATGATTACTTGAATTTAACTATTATTTAACATATCACCAATCTTATCATAATTGTATAGAATGCAGTTAAGCTGGGGGTTGAAGAACATGCTCAATAATTCAGTTCCCCCTAATGATAATTTATGGGTATCTAGATTTGAAATAGGTATATAGCAAGGTTGTAGATCATATATTTGTAAATGTGTATTTATAAGTTGCATCTCATAGTGAGGTGCATTCCTGGCACAGAAAATGAAGCACAAAATTTATTATTTATTATTTTCACAAATAAACATAACTAACATGCCTTCCTCTTTGTGTATTTTCCACACAACTATAACAACCATGTGAGATAAGTTGTGCTGAGAGAGAATGACTGACCCAGGTCACCCAGCTGGCTTTCCTTGCTAAGATGGGACTTGAACTGATTTCTAGCCTGGTGCCTTAACAAATAGACCAAATTGGCTCTCAAATGCCAAGAACCTACAGTTTTCAGAGATACTTCACATAAGAATAAAATTAAAGTTTGATTCAGCAAAATCTCATAGAGAAAGAAACAAAATAGTACAGCACAAATTGTTTGTAAATTTAAATAAATATTATTGATTTTTAAAAAAAATAAAGATGTAATAAAGAGTAAAGATTTTCATTGCAAAGCTATCTAACCTCCAGGCAAGATGGGCAAAATATAAGTTGAGTAAATAAATGAAATAACTTGCTTTAAAGGTTTGATTTTGGTTTCAGAATAAAAATAAAATAAAAACCAAGAAAGTCCAGTTGCTTTTTGCAAAAAGCACCTTTGGGGCAACCTTGATCTGGAAAATTGACAATCTCCATAGAAACTTGCTTTAAAGGACTGTTAAACTAAATACTATTCAAGTATCAGTCTGTATTGATAAAAAAAGATACATCCCATTTCTAATGTTGGAAATAAATTAAAATGGAATCCAATCAGCAAGTTGTAAAAGAAGAAATTCCAGGATGGAAATTATAAAAGAGTACTTAAATTATCAAATGAGATCAATGACTTTATTACTGCTTCAACAGTATCTTTGTGTGCACACAGAATGTGTGTTTTCCAGTATTTTTGATTAGTGATAACTACCTACACAAATCCACCCACTTATCCTGAGGTTTTTTAGAAGTGACTTGTCATTACTTTCTTGATAGGACCAAAAATCAAGATCACGTGAAGTGCTAATACCACTTTACAATGCCTTGGTAAGGCCACACTTGGAATACTGCATCCAGTTTTGGTCACAGTGATGTAAAAAAGATGTTGAGACTCTAGAAAGAGCACAGAGAAGAGCAACAAAGATGATTAGGGGACTGGAGGCTAAAACATATAAGGAACAGTTGCTGGAATTGGGTATGTCTAGTTTAACGGAGAGAAGGCTGAGGGGGGACATGATAACAGTGTTCCAATAGCTCAGGGGCTGTCACAAAGAAGAGGGAGTCAAGCTATTTTCCAAAGCGCCTGAAGGCAGGACAAGAAGCAATAGGTGAAAACTAATCAAGGAGAGAAGCAACCTAGAACTAAGGAGAAACTTCCTGACAGAACAATTAACCAGTGGAACAACCTGCCTCCAGAAGCGGTGAATGCTCCAACACTGGAAGTTTTTAAGAAGAGACTGGACAGCCATTTGTCCGAAATGGTATAGGGTTTCCTGTCTGAGCAGGGGGTTGGACTAGATGACCTCCAAGGTCCCTTCCAACTTTATTATTATTATTATTATTATTAAAATGTGATTGACCCAAAGTCACCCAACTAGCTTTGTACTGAAGGCAGAACTATAACTCACAGCCTTCTAGTTTTTAGCTTGGTGGCTCAAACTAGTTTCACTGAGTAGAGAAACAGGAATGATCTAGGAAAAGAAGGAAGGTGTAAGGCCAAAGACTACCTAGAAATTCCAGGTGCTAGGGAAAGTATTGAAAAAGAATGATTATAATTTAGCCCAGCCTTTTCTTGAATTTATAGTCAGTATACAGCCCTTTCATTCAATTACTTTCTTCTGCTACATTCTAGCAGAAAATATTAAATTAATCCCAATCAGTTCATTAAAGGTTTACTATAATGTGTTTTTTTTTTAAAAAAAATCTGCCTCTTTTGAAACATCTGTTTGTGCCTAAACCTAATTTTTGGATAGGCAGGAAAATGGAGTGTCTTTTTTCACCTCATTCTTAATTTTTCAATTGCAGATTTACTTAAGAAAACTTTTGGCAGTTCAAAAAAGAATAACCATTTCTACCTACTACAATAAGAACAGAAAAAGTAGAGAAACATTGCCCAGAAGAGCCCTCTTCTGTCTGGAGAAAATTTGCTGGCATTTACATCCTAATTATAAATTAAATCATATCCTTAGTTGCACATAAGACAAAGGTAGTCATGAGTCATGCATAAACTCTTGCTCAGCAAAAACCTTTTTTTCCTTTAATGCTGATAAAAAGACAATAACTAAAACAAGTAGATTTAAACACTTGCATATCAAAATACAGCATATGCTGTCAAAATGTACTAGGTAGAAATTGCCATCCTTGTTTTGTTTTTTTAGAACTGCCAAAACTTTTGGGGGGGCTTATATTGTAGGAGCGCTAAATTTGGGGGCAGGTAGAATCAATTTGGATATGTTAGGATTAAAAAAACAGATGAACTAGGTCCGTGATGGCGAACCTTTTAGAGACTGAGTGCCCAAAAATTGCCTCCTACCCTGCTCTGCCTCCCACCCTGTTGCTCCGCCCCTGCCCTGCCCACCTGCAGGGCTACGCACCGCCCCCATGGCCCACCGCAGCAGATTACCCAGGCAGCCCTGCAGTGCCATGGCAGCCACTCCCTCCACCCACACCCTGTAGCATCATCTGCATGCTATGGGGCGTGAGGGCGGAGTCTTGTCCCTGCTGCCTGGTTTTGTCCTTGGTTGCACTGCTTTGTGCAGGCCGTGCCCAGGGGCAACTCTTCTCCAGGGAGACTGCTGGTGAGGCCACGGGGGGAGGCGGGGCTGGGGCAACGGTGCGCGTGCTCACAGAGAGATCTCTGAGTGCCGCCTCTGGCACGCGTGCCATAGGTTTGCCACCACTGAACTAGGTTTTACCCTGTCATATCTAAAAAAATGGGAGGATAAGAGGGTGTGGCCTCCATTTTGTTAGATATATTTTCTTCACTGCAAAGGTGTATTAATTCTATTGCATTTCAGATGATTCTAGGGTTAGATAAATCTATGTGGAATCTGCCACTAGAACTATATCATCACTCAGTGATTGCTTAAGAACTAAAAGAGAACCATTTGAAATCTTCTCTAGTTTATTTATTTGTTAAATTTATTTATTGTCACCAAGGGACTACCCTGGGTGGCTTACAACAAGAAAAACAGAAAAATAAAAATAAGTGTAAACAAAACAGTATCGAAGTAATGAAACTATTTCAATATTCGTTATTGTCTGTTATTTCCTTGCCATCTCTTCCCATTCCTGGACTGATTGTTTTCTTGACTTTTTTTCTTTTCTTTTTCTCACATAAAAAACGGAAAAAGTCAAGGAAATAATCAGTCCATTAATGGCAGAAAATGGCAAGGAAGTAACAAGACAATAGAAAGAAAGCAGAACTGTTTAATTCATTCTTTGTATCTGTCTTCATGCAAAAAGAAAATATAACCCAACTTACCAAAAACAGAGCCATAAAATACAGACTAGAAATTAAATTAAATTAATTTCTTACTTATTAAGATAAGTAAGAAAAGGTAAGAGAACACCTGTCTAATCTAGATAGATTTAAATCACTGGGTCCTGCAGATTACATCCCAGAGTTCTGAAGCAATTGGCAGATGTAATCTCGGAACCATTGTACCATATCTTTTAAAGTTCTTGGACTATCAGAAAACTACCTGAGAACTGGGAGAGAACTTTGTTCCCCCTCCCCTTCCAAAAGGGGAGGGGGAACAAAACCCAGGAAATGGATCATTCTCCAGTACAGTGGGTTTTCACTGTCTGCCTGCTCTTGAGACCAAGTAGACAAAACTTGACACGCCCCTCTTGTTAGAGGACCCATTCTTAACTTGGTCTCAGCTCTTGAAGACTCGTTTTGGCTTGGCTCTTAGATATTTCAGGTTAGTCAGAGCAATTCATTGGTGGATTCTCCCTAAATTACTGACTATCTTAAATTGGTTACTCTCCCTTAACAAATTCCCCACAGGTACTGAGATCATTTGTGATCTCAAACTAATTAAAAGGTGGGGTGTGTGTGTGGGGGAATTTCCTTCAGCTTCCCATCCCATTCCCAGGGCTCTGGGTGGGGGGGGGGAGAAGAAGGCATCAGCAGAGACTGCTTGCTGTGCCTTTCTCCCCAGCCTCCCAGTTTTTCTCCCCAGTTTGGGAGAAAATAGCAAGCTCTAGACTCGGATTCAAAATTTGAATCCGGATCGCCAGAGCTCGCTCCAGCAGCCCAGGGCAACCGCGGGCGCCATCTTGGTTGCCGTTTTCAGGCAACGAAGGCTGTTTTTCGCCCAAAATCGCAGCACACAACCAGCACTGCACCCACAATTCCCCTGGGCACTAAAAATTGCCAGAAGGCCACGGAGCCCGTTTTCGGAAGAAAACGGGCCACGGCCGCCATTTTCAAAGCCGCAGTGATCAACGGGAGCCTTTTGAAAAAAATCCCTGCAACTAGACAGCTTGGAGGGGAGGCTCCGGAAGGTAGCTGACCCCAGGATCACGCGAATCTACCACAGCGCGCGCCCCTGCAGCAGCGGATTCTTGAGTCCCACGTGAGGCCCTCTAGGTCATGGGAAGCCTTCCAGGCCTAACGGCCTATTTTCGCTGTAGGCGCGACCATGGTGGCCCAAGGCCCATGGTGGCCCAGGAAGGCCCAGCAAGGCCTATGGGCAGTATATAGCATTTTTAACAACGATATAAATCAGAGCAAATTAAACCGGGGGGGGAGCCTCTATCTTCCTTCAGTCTGGGTAGCCGCCATTTGGTGCCTTCTTGTTGATCACTTCAGGCCTCCAAACCTCCTCGAGGTTGCCCTGATTATTTGTTTTTACTTTTTCTTTTACTAGTGCACACTGCCTGGTCACCTAAGGCCTCCGGGAGGAGCCCAGAAAGTGGTTCCAAACGTGCCTTTGGTACTTGCCTCAATTACCGTGACTGTAGCCCAGAGAGAATTTTTTATTGGTCCGGTGATCAAGGGAGCAGTCTTGGTACTTGTTCCAATCTCGCTTCCGTCAACTACTTGCCTGCCAGAGCTTTTTCTCAGTGTTTCCTGGAATTGCTCAAACGGGATGGAGGGACCCTCGTTGCCTCAGTTCATGAGCACGACCTCTCCACTTCCCAATTACAGCTGCAATGCTCCTTCTGGCCAGAAGGCGGCAGGCAAGTGCAAAGCGAAAACAAAGCATTCGCTTAAGAAGCCCTCCAAGTTGGCGGAAAAGCAAGCCAGCCGTAGGCACCAGGCCCTGGAGAAGGAGTTCTCCAGAGCGCAGAGGCAGGCCCAATTGGATTTGGATCAAATGGCAGCCACCGAGATGGAATTACCATTAGGCCCATCCACATCAACTCAGAGCGTTTGGTCCATTCTGGGAACACCACCACCACTGGGCTCGCCCTCCGCATTGGCCCAACAAACAGCCACTGCTGTGGGCACTACCACAGAGCCCATTTTAACACCCACTACCACTACACCCAGAGGTCATGACATAGGGGACATCTTCTCAGACGGATGTCTGGAAGCCTTATTAACCAAGGTGGTGGACCGCGCTCTAACGCAGTGCTCTGTCCAACACAATCAGGGGGCCTCCACCTCGACCATGCCATCCTTTGAACTCCCCATGGAGCCCCCGGGTATTCAGGAGCCCACCTCTCCAGCCCAGTCCTCCATGAGCGATTACTCCTCGCCACAAGAGAAGGAGCAACCAGAAATTACCATGTCAGAGGATGAGGAACTCCCCCCTGAACCATCCCCCTCGGGGGGTATTTAATCCCAACCTATTCCTCACGATACTACGTAAGGCCACTTCCACTGCGAACATAGGGGCAGACCAGTTCCCTCAACCGCAGGCAGCACCACGCCCAGGACTATATTTTTTGAGAAGGTGACAACTGAGCACCACGTGCCTTGTCCCTCCATCTTCCTGAAAGGGATCAAGAAACAATGGGACTCACCTTCTTCCTTCCCCTCAGTGAGTGGTACGGACAAAAGATTGTACAATACATCGACAGAGCTTAACGAGGCTCTAGAGATTCCCAAGGTGGACAAAGCCTGGACTCCTTTGGTCTCCCAGACAGCCATGGCTGGGGATCTATTGGAGGCTCTCAAGGCTGATGACAAAAGGTGGGAGCAGTCCTTCCGCAAAATCCATCAGTCAGCGGTATGGGCCATAAAAATGGCCACCTCGGCTTCCTTTTTCGTCCGGACTACCCTCCTGTTGTTGCAACAACTACAAGCCAGGGTTCCTATTGAGGACATGCGGACTCACCAGGACCTGGCTAAGATGGTGGCAGCCACGGAATATGCTGCAGATGCAACACTCCAATCGGCCATTTTTTCATCTAGATCCATAGCATCCAATATAATCGCCAGGAGGATGCTGTGGCTAAAACATTGGCAGGCCGACGCCAAGGTTAAGTGGGGCCTAGCGACCGCCCCTTATTTAGGCAACAACCTGTTTGGGGAGGCCCTGACTCCTTACCTCGTCGAGAACAAGGACAAGCGCAAGGTCATGGCCCACTTAAACAAAAGGTCCGACAAACGCCCGCGTCTCATTTTCGAAGGCAGCCCTTTCGACAAGCGACAACCACATCCCTCAATCAGACCTCCAAGCCATACACCCCCAGACAGGACAGGCCGTACAACCGCCCCTATGACAGGCCAGGCTCCCGGCCCAGGCAACAAAACCAGGCGAAATGGCCCTTTCATGGAACAGGTCGTCCCTACCGGAAGACCAAATGACTCCTACCCCGACCACCCATTGGGGGAAGACTAGCCCACTTTTTTCACCAGTGGGAACTAACCTCCACGGACAACTGGGTACTTCAAACCATCCAGTCCGGGTTGTCCCTGGAGTTCCTAGTCACACCTCCAGACCGACTCATCGTCTGCTCAGTCTCCAGGGACCCCATCAAACACAGACTTACGCAGGAGGCCATCCAACACCTGTTGGATATTCAGGCCCCAGCAGAATACAGAGGCAGGGGATTTTACTCCATCCTCTTTGTGGTTCCCAAGACCTCAGGAGGATGGAGGGCAATCCTGGACCTCAAAAATCTCAACCGTTACATAACATACAAAAAATTCAAGATGCAATCCCTTCAGTCCATTCTGGGAGGCATCAGACAAGGAGACTTCCTGGCATCGATAGATCTCACGGAAGCCTACCTTCACATTCCCATTAACCCAGGTCACCGTCGGTTCCTACACTTCTGTTACGGAGGCAAACACTTCCAGTACATGGCTCTCCCTTTCGGCCTTTCCTCAACACCCAGGGTGTTTACCAAAATACTGGCAGTAGTAGCTGCCAAACTCAGGAAAATCCCAATACGCGTCCAGTGTTACCTAGACGACATCTTAATCCAAGCAACATCCTTACAAGCAGCTCAGGCGGACGTAAGGACCGTCATTCGCATACTTCAGCAACATGGCTTCTCAGTAAATTTCCAGAAGAGCCAGACAGTTCCCTCGTCCAGGCTGCTGCATCTGGGAGCCACGATAGACATCACTAACTGCATGGTCTATCTCACCCAGGAGTGGGTGGTCAGCATCAGGGAACTGGCTTGCCGGGTATACAGACAACATACAGTTCCTCTGGTAACTCTCTCCCAATTATTGGGAAAGATGGTCTCCTGCATAACCATAGTGCCCTGGGCCAGGCTTCATCTGCGGGACCTGCAGTGGTTCCTGCTTCCATTCTAACAGCAGAGCACCAGCGCATCCAATCACCTAGTCAGGGTTCCGTCGCACATCCGCAAGGCGCTCCACTGGTAGTGCTCTCGGGCTGTGACCAAGGGGTCACCCTTCAAGGAACCAGACAGGGTTACCATCACGACAGATGCCAGTCTGTACGGTTGGGGAGCCCATCTGCACTCTCATTTTGTGCAGGTACGATGGTCCGCCGCGGACCTGAGAAACAACATCAACTGGCTAGAACTCAGGGCGATCCACCTAGCCCTACAACATTTCAGACACAAAATCATTGTCCTCACGGACAATGTGGCAGCCAAGGCACACATCAACCGCCGGGGGGGCACTAGGTCCAAAGCCCTCATGGCAGAGGCACGACTCCTGTTCGCCTGGGTAGAGTCCAACCTGGGGTTGATAAGGGCGGAACACATATCGGGGATCAACAACCAACAAGTGGACTTCCTGAGCCGTGCCACAGTGGACCCTTCGGAGTGGGGGCTACATCCGGACCTGTTCTTAGACATCTCCCACAGGTTCGGGCAACCAATCCTCGACCTGTTCACATCGTCGGACAATGCCCAACTCCCCAGATTTTACTCCCGCTATTTCAATTCAGGGGCGGAGGGGACAGAAGCATTAAGAATTCAGTGGCCACAAGGCCTACGTTACGCCTTTCCCCCACTTCCGCTCATACCGGCGGCTATCCGCAAGTTGATCCACGAGCGGGCAGAAGTGAGTTTTGTGGCACCTTATTGGCCACAGAGACCGTGGTTCGCCGACCTGATGAACCTGTCTCAGTCGCCCCCGTGGAAAATTCCCCCTCACCGAGTGTCTCTGCACCAGGAAACCATCTGTCATCCGGAACCTCAATGGTTGCAGTTGACCGTCTGGCGCTTGAGCGCTGTATAATGACGCAGGAACTATTCTCCCCTTGCGCCATTACCATGATTCAAGCTGCACGCCGCCCAGTGACCAATCGCATATATGATTCCACTTGGAAAATTTTTTGCCTTTGGTGCAGGAAGCGGCAGTTTGACATTTCCAAACTTACCATTCCTCAGATAGTAGATTATCTTTTGGATGGGCTGGACAGAGGCCTTGCCCCTGCGACTATTCTCAGGCAAGTGGCAGCTCTTTCCACTCTCCTCACCTGCGTGGACAGTCCCCTTAGCTTACCATCCCAGGATTCGCGCCTTTATCAAGGGTGCGTGTAACACCAGACCCTCCGTGGTTCACAGGTACCCATCTTGGGAATTGCTGCGAGTACTTCGCGCTCTCATACAGTCACCCTTTGAACCATTGACGACCGTTTCCTTACGACACCTGTCACTAAAGATGGCGTTCCTCATTGCCATCACATCGGCCAGACGAATTTCGGAGCTGGCCGCACTGTCGGTCAGGAATGACCTCTGCATTTTCCACAGTGATAGGGTGGTCCTTAGACTAGATCCCTCCTTCATCCCGAAGGTGAATTCTCTTTTTCACAGGACACAAGAAGTTATTCTCCCAAACTTCTGTCCAAACCCAACACATGACTGGGAGCGGCAGTGGCATACATTGGACGTCCTCAGGGCATTGCGGCGTTACATAAAACGCACGGAGTCTTTCCGCAAGTCAGAGGCCCTCTTTGTGTCCTTCCGACCGGACACTCTGGGGCGGAAAGTTTCCGCCAGCACCATTGGAAGGTGGATCCGAAACTGTATCGTGGAAGTGTACCAGGTATTGTCTCTGCCGCTCCCAAGTCATCTCACTGCCCATTCCACTTGAAGTGCTGCAACCTTGGCGGCATGGGCTATCCAGGTGTCCATCGAGGAGATTTGCAGGGCCGCGACATGGTCCTCGCCTTCCCCATTTGTACGCCACTACAAGATCGACCGGTTTGCTTCGGCGGATGCCTCCTCTGGTAGGAGGGTCCTCCAGCAAGTGGTCTCAGAGATCAATCTTCTGGCCTTATCTGTCTCCCACCCATCGGGATAGTGAGGCTTTGGTATGTCCCATTGGTGGATTCTCCATTTCCTGTACTGGAGAAGGGGCATTGGTCTTACCTGAACGCCTTTTCTCAGTACGGAGATAGAGAATCCACACCCACCCTAAGGTCAGTTAGGCCGTTATTAGGGAACTGAGAGCCAACACCTTGTCAGCCTTCAGCCACTTCGCCCTCGTTAAGAATGGATCCTCTAACAAGAGGGTGTGTGTCAAGTTTTGGCTACTTGGTCTCAAGAGCAGGCAGACAGAGAAAACCCATTGGTGGATTCTCCATCTCTGTACTGAGAAAAGGCGTTCAGGTAAGACCAGCGCCCCATCAGCCTGACAGCAATACCTGGAAAGATCCTGTAAAAGATAAGCAACAAATCTGCAAAAAACTAGAAGCAACCAAACTTATAACCAAAAGCCAATATGGGTTCGTCAAAAACAGATCATGTCAGACAAATCTTATTTCATTCTTTGACAAAGTGACTAAATTATTGGACCAAATTATGCTATGCTGTAGACATAGCATAATTGGATTTGAGTAAGTCATTTGGCAAACTAGATTACAGCCTACTTCTTAGTAAGTTAGAAAAATGTGGGATAGACAGCATCACCACCAGATGGATTCATAACAGGGTAGCAAACCATACTCAACATGTAGACCTTAATGGAATTACATCCACATTGAAGGAGGTAGGTGGTGAGATATCCCAAGGTTCCATTTTAAGCTCAGTACTCTTCAATATCTTCATAAATGACCTATATGAGGGAATAGAAGGGGAACTCATCAAATTTGCAGATGACACTAAGCTGGCAAGAACAGCCAATACCCCAGAAGATAGGCTCAAGATCCAGATGGATCTCAACAGACTTGAACACTGAACTCTAACTAACAAAATGAAATTCATTGTAGAGAAAAATAAGATTTTACATTTCAGCAAGAAAAAACGTACAGGTACAGATTAAGTGAAACCTGGTTCAGTAGCAGTAACTGTGAGAGGGATCTTGGCGTTCTAGTGGATAATCACTTAAATATGAGCTAACAGTGTGCAGCAGCAGCTAAAAAATCCAATGCACTCATGTTGAGTTTCTGGAAAGAGTGCTAACACCTGCAGTGATTCACTTAAAAACTGTGGCAAGAATAGTCAAAATGGAGCAAAACACACTTAACAAATGTCTCTCATACCAACAGAAATTTTGGGTTCAGTTGTCATAAGTTGAGGACTACTTGTGTAAGAACTTAAATCAGAAAAAAATAAACCACAACATGTCTCTGCATGATCTGTGAATTAACTACAGAGAATGAGATTCTGAGACAAATAATTTTCCTAAATTTGGGGTTCCTTATTGGTGTCTGGTTATTTTTGCTGTACTCATTGACTGTCAATTTTGGCTACTGGTCATTCACATTGGTAAGAAGGATAGGACAAGATGTGAACTGGCCATGATGTGCCATACTATTGATCACAAGGTTGATTTGGTTGACCTGGTTGGTTAAGCAAGTGTCCTTTTCCTCCCTCAAAACTCCACTTGTGTTCCCCCCACCCTCAAAGCTGTGTGCTCAGTAAAAAAGGATGACCATCCCAGATAAAAAGAGTATACAATCTTCAATCAAGGATATACAATCAAGAGACACATTGCTTAGCGGTGTTTTGTTTTGTTTTCGTATTTGTCCTGTGTTTTTAGAAAAATATTTGCTATACCTATGTTACTGGTAACTGGTTCCTAGATTATTTACCTTTTTGTATGTCAAAATTAAATTCCTTCTATATGGGATCATCTATATTTATTCAGCAATCACTTATTTAGTGACTGTTTAAGTTATGACAGCACTGAACAAGGGGACTTACAACTGTTCTTTGTAATTGTGGCTGTTGCAGCATCTCTGTGGTCATGTAATCACTAGTAAGGTACCTTGAAATCGGCTGACAATTACAGTGTTCACAGTATCATGTGAACATCATTTGTGATCTTCACCACTGGCTTCCAACAAGCAAAGTCAATGTAGAAGTTAACTGGAGGTCACAGATGTTGATGATGTGACCATAGGATGATGTAACTTTGCAAGATTTGCCTAACAACAGCAATGGGAACTGTTGCATTGTGAGACAACACAATCATGTGACATTTTGCTTTATGAACAGTCCAATTACTGTTAAGCAAGGATTACTTGTAAGAGTTTCCCTCTACTGTATCCATTGGGCTAGTTTGCCATGATGGCTAAGGTTTAATTAAAGCATGGAAAGTCATTAAATGAAGTTGGGCTTGTCAGCATCTTTCAACCCTGTATATCTCACAGTGTTACGTATACTATTTTGAGATCTTGTAGAAAAGACAGAATATAAATTAAATGAATAAATAATACCTCTTAAATGCAATATTTTAGAGCATTTAAAATATGTTTCATTTGAAATTGTCGAGAAGAAAATATTTTAGAATATGCTTCCACATGATAATCTTAAATACTATTGTTTAATTTCTTTAAAGGTTTTATGGCAGGAATTCTTCATATGTCCATGGTGGATTAGATGCTAATGGCAAGCCAGAGGAAGCAGTGTATGGCCAAGCTGTATGTACTATAAATCCTATTTGAAGTTGGATGCTACAAATAAACAAGACTCTTGATAATTAAAAGTTATCTACATTAACAAAATGCTATATCTATATGTTTCTGTTGAATCTCACAATAGGAGCTTCACAATATGAGCTCACAGGAGGATAAATCTTCTCTTGTCTTACTTTTCTTCATTTCTCCTCACTCTATTCATCTTCCTAATACTTAAATGCATGTGATTTAGGAGGAGGGTGCTGGCTTATGCTTCCCATTTTATTATCTTTCTACTATAATTCTTTGTAATACTGTGTCATGTACTTACAAATAATGTCCACTTACTGACTATTCAGTGACTATTCAAAAATACAGTGGTGCTAAATAATAACTTTGGGCTAATTTATGCCCATTTATGACCTTTGCAGCATCCCTCAATCACATGATTACCATTATAATTCAGTATACTTTTTCTTATTTCCAGTGGCAGAACAAAGAGATTGGAGATTGCAAAAAAACAAACAAACAAACCCCAGATTGTTCGACTTCTACACATCAAAAGCAGTGTGTTTTTACAAAAGGGTCAGGCAAAAAAGAGATTGCCTACAAAATTTGCTTTTTTTCTCTTCCCACCTCATAGAACAATGGTGTCAAACTGCCGGCCCACAGGCCGGATGCGTCATGCCAAAACCGCACCCACCCTATTGCCGGCAATGGAAAAAAAGTTGTGATACATCACGTCACATCACGTGACATTGCGAGTTTGATACCCCTGTCATATAGCATAGAGATTGAACAGAGATTTCAAGAGAGTAAGCTGTTTGCATAGTACACCCAGATATGATCTTTACTATAATTACAACATAAATTTAATTTTTTCTACCATCTACTTTAAAAAAGTAGATGATAGAAAAAAATAAAATTATGTTATAATTATAGAGTAAGGTTAATTTAAATTTATTATAAGTGTAGTAAAATGGGAAATCATTTTTTTATATTTTTTTCTTTTTTCCTTCACTTTTGGTTTTATTATTTTTTTTCTCTTTTACTCATCTTAATTGTTAATTTGATGTTATGTTTTTATCTTATTTAAACATTTAATAACATTATTAAGCTAAAGATGTGAAACCGACTAAAAGAACAGAAGTGACAACATGATGATGTGCTACTTGGCTACTCCTTTACCTAGCAGCAGAGTTGCTGCTCCCAGTTAGGGTTGTTAAGCGAGGACTACCAATTCTAGCACTGCAAATTAAATTATGTCTCTCTATGCTGAAGAGAAAAAGGATGTTAATGTAGAGCCTGTACTTGCCTTGTTAGCAGGGCCATGTTTAAAAATGTTGTCTTTGCATTCGCTAGAAACTCGTAGCTAGCTTCCTAAAAGCATTGGTCTTCAGACTGACTAATACGTTTTAATAAAGTATATCACAAAAAACTATAAAGGAACATTTTAAAAATGTCTAATAAAAGAAAAGCTAACTGTTATATTGTTTTTCAGTGTTATTTTTTCTACATAAATGTGTATATTGTAGCAAGTTAATTTTACTTAGCCAGGTTTTTTTTACTATATTTGTGTTTAGGACATTCACAAAAAAGTGATGTCCCTGCAGTTTAGTGAGTGCCGCACTAAGATTCGCCATGTTGATGCCCATGCAACACTGAATGATGGAGTAGTTGTACAAGTCATGGGGGAGTTGACAAACAATGGACAACCAATGAGAAAGTTCATGCAAACTTTTGTGTTGGCTCCAGAAGTAAGTAACATTTTGAATGTTGGAAACAGCAGAGATAGCTGGACTAGAAGCATGAGATGATTACTTTCACATGGAGCTTTGTTTTGAATGAAACTTGTCCACTGCTGTGGTTCAAATAAATGTTCCTAAAATAAGAAGATTGCAAATTGGATTAATTAACATGCTGTTTGTTATTCTGAAGAAATTATTAGCACTTACTACAGTACCACACTGGGTCTTTATAACAGTTAAGTTAAAAAAATTAAATAGTATATGAATATAACATGTTCAATATTGCATAAATGTATTCCATCTTTTTGGAAAGCATATTTTTAATGGGTCATTGTTCACAGTTTCACTTACCCTAACATAGACTAGTTTTGAGAAAATAACAAAGAAATGGCTTGTAATTGACTTCTAGGGTATTTTTTTAAATCTTCCAGTCTAACCTATAGGCTTGAGATTTTCCAAACTTTTATCCAGAAATTAAGCAGGAGAAATCTTGCCTTGTTGGGGGGAGTCATGTAATAGTTGGCCTCCAAAATCCACTTCCTGATAGATGAATATTACACTACAAATACTTGATTATTGTAACATAGAATATTTTTAATAATTGATTATGTATTTGTTTTGGCTGTATGTGGCTGGTGTAATTGAACTACCATTCATAAAAATCATTCTCTTATCTTCTGAGGCCAACACTGAGTTATTTTGCCTCTCTTGTTTTCCTCCTCTGTTTCTGCCCCACCCTTATAAAACTTAGAAAATTATTCAGTCATATTTTAAGGATATTCTTGATTATATCTTATTTATTTATTTATTTATGAGACTTATATACCGCTTTAAGTGCAAGCAATCTCTAAGCAGTGTACACCAGTAAGCAATGTATATATATATATTTACATTGCCCCCAACAATCTGGGTCCTCATACCTAAAGATCTTTTATAATAATTTATAATATAAGCATTACAAGATTAGAATCTTATAAAAAGATGCAAAAAGATTTATTAAACACCACCCATAGTCAATTCTCATGAGATGGGTTGCTTCAGCATACTTTTTTGGATACTTTTTGGTTTCTTTACAGTACCTGCTTTATGTACCAATCTTCCTATTCATTGAGTAATACATTGGATAGCAACTATAAACTTGACAGTCCATAGGTAAGTTATTTAATAGTAGACAAGTATATTACAACATTCTTAGTCATCACTTTCTCCACCTTAGGTTAGTTATGTATAAAATAAATCATTATTTAGGAAACTTTGGAAATTTAATTGATTTTTCATCTTCAGATCAACAGATCACTTAGCAACAGTTCAAAATTATGACAGACCTCCAAAAAATACTTCTGACCAATCCCAAAATTATATATGTTGCAGCACCCCTGCGGTCCTCTGTCTGTAAGACCGATTGCAGACTTTGCAACATCGTCTCCCCACCTTTTTTTTTCCCATCCTGCCCCATCAGGTACCCCCTACTTTGTCACTGATCACTCACTTACTTTTTGAAGATCTCTACAGCTCAGGACGCCAGGATAGAAAAGGACAGACTGCTCCATTGCTGAGCCATATGGCAGAAAAGCGGCCAACTTCTTCTGAGAAGCTGGAAACCCTCCCCCCCCCCTTGTTTCCCTTTTGTCACTAAATGCTAGCCTTCCACTCTTGAGCAAAAGCAAATGGCCAGGGAGAGAAATCTTTTTTTATAGAGTTTTATTTTTTAAAAAACAGAGTTCAATAATAATTATTCAACAAAAACATGCTGTCTAAGTATCCTATTCACTAATACAAATTGAATTCCTAATCCCTAAATCTTTTCTCTAACCATTGATAAAATAGGTCCCAAGTTTGAAAATATTCTGTTTCTTATTTTTCTTTCAACCTTAAAGTAAGTCTGTCCATTTCCGCACAGTCTAATATTTTTTTTTATTATTTCTTCTTCTGGTGGTAATTCATTTTTCCAATATTGTGCGAATATAATTCTTGCCGCTGTTATCACATGTAGAATCAAATATGTACTTTGCTTATCAGGTTTTTCTGGCATTATACTTAGTAAAAAAATTCAGGTTTATAATCTTATGTGTTTCTTTAACATTTTTTCTAACCACATGTGTAATATTGTCCAATATCTCCTTGCTTTAACACATGCCCACCACATATGATAATAAGTACCTGGTTTGTGTTTACATTTCCAACATTTCTCTGACATGTTTTTAAACATTTTTGCTAATCTTGTTGGTGGCAAATGCCATCTATAAAACATTTTATATAGATTTTCTTTGTATGAAGCTGACGTTGTCAATTTATTGTTTCTTTCCCACAAACTTTGCCACTTTTCTAAGTCTATATTATACCCAAAATTCTTTGCCCATACTACTATCATTGTCTCTTTTACTTGTTCATCGTCCATTTTGAAATTTAATTAAAAATTGTACATTTTTAATTAACTTTTCATCAGAAGTTAATAATATCTGTCAAATATAGTCTGTTCTTTGTAAAATCCATACTGTTTATCATATCTGACTTGCATTTGTAAATGTGACCACCATGTTAAATCAATGCCCTGATTTTCCATCTCTTGCCAGGATTTTAAGTTCCATTCAGAATTTAGAATATCTTTGTATGTCCATATTTTATTGAGACTGACTAGATTTGGATGTATGAATGCTTCCATTGTTGAAAGCCATCCTGGAATTTTCAAATACATTTTACATTTTATTTTTTCCCAAGTTAATAATAATATGTTTCTAATGTAGTGGTTTTGGAAGTATTTATGTATTTTATTTTTTCCATACCATAGAAAAGCATGCCAACCAAGTTGCAGGTCATGTCCCTCCAGATACAGCAATCTTTTATTTCTAAGAGTTATCTATTCTTTTATCCATGTTTTAACACTGATGCTTGATAATATAAAATCCAATCTGGCAAGCCAAAGCCTCCATTTCCCTTGGCTTCTTGTAACATTTTCAATTTAATTCTAGCTTCCTTTCCTTGCCAGATAAATTTTTGAATTAGAGAATTTAAATCTTCAAATAATTTTTTTCTGCAGTTTTATTGGTATCGTTTGAAATAAAAATAATATTTTTGTAATATATTCATTTTCACTGTAGCAGTTCTTCCTAACATCGACAGTTGAAGATTCTTCCATTTTTCCAAATCAAGCTTTATTTGGTTTAACAATTTAATGTAATTATCCTCTTTTATTGTTGAACATCTTGCTGTCAAATATAGTCCCAAATATTTGACCTTTTTGAATATTTGCAAGTCTATTTTTTCTGATAACTGCTTTTTTGTTTATCTGTAAAAATTTTAATTATCGCTTTAGTTTTTTCTCTATTTATCTTTAATCCTGCTATCTCTCCAAATTGTTCTATCTTTTCCAACAGTTTAGGAATCATCTCTAAAGGTTCCTCTAGAATAGGGCTTTTCAACCTTTTTACCGATTGTACCACTTTTAGGATATGGCAATATTCAAGTACCACCTAGCAAGGTGTCAAAAACTTGATGACCCCCCCCCCAAAAAAACTGTTCAAAGTTGCAATTGCACTGAAATGACTTATGACCATTTTTCACACTTATGACCATTGCAACATGCCCAGGGTCATGTGATTTATATTTGGATGCTTGGCAACTGATTTATATTTATAATGGTCACAGTGTTCCAGGGTCATGTGATCCCCTTCTGCAACCTTTTGACAAGCAAAGTCAATGGCAGAGCTGCTGGTGGCCAAGTGCTAAAGCAGGACTTCCTTTCCTCCCTTCCCTGCCTCCCTTTTTCTCATTCCCATCTCCTTCTGAAGGAAGAATTTGAACCCCCCCCCCCTATATTTTCCCTCTTCCATATATTGATCAAACAAGGAAAGACCTCCAGAGACAGAAAAGACAAGCTGCTGAGTGAACTAGCTTAAAAAGGCACATTCCTCTTCAAGAATTAGCTACTGGCTAGAAAGGAAAGTAAGGAGCACAGCCGCACTTAAGGAAGAAAAAAAAAATGTAAGTACTGGCTGCTGGCTAAGGCAGCTTCCACAAATGGCTCCATTCATAAGTAAAGGAATGCTACAGGCAAAATCCATTCAGGAGAAAAATCCCTTGCAGCAAAACTTACAGCTAACAACAGCATAGCAATAGAAGCTAACACGAGATATCAGCCAAATAGAAATTGCCAAACACTCCTTAAGAACACAAAGCCCACATTGCACAAATCCCAGAACTTCAAAGTCACAAAAGCACATAAGAATCCTTCCACTCTCCATCTCCTTCCCTCGTGCCTCACCTCCAGCCATTGCTGCCTTTTTTTCATTCGTCTTGGAGGGCGACCCCTCCCCCACTGCATTTCTTGCCTGTTTGCTGCTGCCAGCACAGGTGACTGTCATAGTAGTTGTAGATCGGCTCATGGCCAGCCTGTTTCATCATCATCATCTCCTCTTCCTCCTCCTCCTCCTCCTCCTCCTCCTCCTCCTCCTCCTCCTCCTCCTCCTCCTCCTCCTTCTTCTTCTTCTTCTTCTTCTTCTTCTTCTTCTTCTTCTTCTTCTTCTTCTTCTTCTGTGCAACTGACTCCACCTCCTCCCAAGGCTGCTGCTTTTTTTCTCTCTCCCTCTCCTGCCCAAACTGCCTCCTTTTATAGCCTCTCCTGTCTCCGCCCCTCTCCTCCTTTCTCATGGGGGAGGGTGAGCCAGAAGTGAGCCTGGGGCCTTTGCAGCTCCAGAGGACTCTCTCACTGTAAGTCCTTGCCTGTGCTGGTCTTTCCCTCCCCCACTACACTTGGCTAGTCAGGCTGTGTACTACCTGCCACTCATTAATGTACCACAAGTGGTACGTGTACCACCGGTTGAAAAGCCCTGCTCTAGAATGAATATCAAATCATCTGCAAATGCTTGCAGTTTGTAAGTTCCACATTTTATTTTCAATCCTTTAATTTCTGGATCTTGCCTAATGTTTTTATTTAAAACTTCCAAAGTTAAGATAAATAGCAATGGGGATAATGAACATCCTTGTCTTGTGTCTTTTTGTATATCAAAATTTTCTTTGTAATCCCCTTTACAATTACTTTTACTGTTTGTTTCTGATATATTGTTTGAATCATATTTATAAAATTTTGACCAAAGTCCATTGTTTTTAGTTGTTGAATCATAAATTGCTAAGAAACATTATCAAATGCCTTTTGGGCGTCTAAAAATACTAGTGCCAGTTGTTTCTCTGGATGAAGGTCGTAATATTCCAATATATCTAGTATTACCCTCAAATTATTTTTTATTTGTCTCTTTGGCAGAAATCCATTTTGATCTGGGTGTATAAATTCAGTCAAAACCTTTTCAGTCTCTCAGTCTCTATTGATGTAAAGATTTTATAGTCCACATTTAGTAGTGATATTGGTTTATAGTTTTTGAGCTGGGTTTGAGTCCTCTTGGTATCAAAATAACATTAGCTTCTGTCCATGTATTTGGGAGTTTTGCCTCCAATAAAAGTTCATTACATACATTTTTCAGTGGTGAACTTAATATATCTTGTAAACATTTACAATTTCTCATAGTATTCTTTATTACCTTTTTACTGCTTCATTTTTAAATTGTAAATAGCCTTTTTCATCTACTAAATTGTTTATCAATTTTTTTCTCCTGTTTTTTAAATTTATAAGCTAACCATCTTCCTGGTTTGTTTGCATTTTCAAAGAAGTTTTGCTTTGCCCTTTTAATTTGTTGTGCCAATTTTTCTGATTCTGTTAAATTTAATTTATGTTTTATTATTTCCATTTGTCTTTTCAATATTTTCTTTTGTGGGTTTATTTGTAGTTCAAGTTCTAATTTTTTAAATTCTTCTCTTAACAACTGACATTGTTGTCTTTTTTTCTTTACATTATTGCTATGCCTCGAAAATATGCTTTGGCTGTATCCCATATATTTTGTAATGTTATATCTTCTTTTTTATTTTCTTTGAAGAAAAATTCCATTTCTTTTGTTGCTAAATTTATAAATTCTTTCTCTCTTAATATAGATTGATTCAAAGTCCATCTTAATTTTTTCTGCATTCCTTTCCACACCATTTTAAGGGGTTATGATCTGCCCAAGTACTTAATTCTATTTCAATTTCCTGCATATTAACTCTTAATTCAGGCATCATCTAAATCAGGGCTTTTCAACCAGTGGTACGGGTACCACCTGTGGTACATTGGCACCTGGTAGGTGGTATGCAACTGTCCTAGAAAAGAGGTAGCAGGGGAGGAGAATGAGCTGAACCGATGGCAGCACTGCACAAACCTGAGTGAGAGATGGCTGGAGCTGCAGGGCTGTCAGGGCTCAGCAGAAGCACCAGGATCAGCGCTTCTTCAGGGCTGTCAGGGTTCAGTGGAAGTGCCAGGACCAGCGCCAGGTTCCAGCTGGAGCTCGGCGCTGATCCTGGCACTTCTACTGAACCCAGAAGAAGCACCGCTGGAATGTTGCAGCATCTCCAGGGTCTTGTGATTTACATTCAGATGCTTGGCAACTGATTCATATTTATGACGGTCACAGTTTCCTAGGGTCATGTGAAGTGACCAAAACCTGCTGCAACCACCCAGCAGACTGGGGGAATAAAAACCAAACACACCCCACCCCATCCCCGCTGCCAATCCTCAACAGAAATGCTCACAACAATGAAAACCTCGGACAGGAGGAGGAGCGCAGCCGGGTGGGCAGGCAAGTGTCTTACTCGGTTGTGGCTTGGGGGCATTTTTTTCAGTGCTATTGTAAATTCGAACAGTCACTAAGCGAACTGTTGTAAGTCAAGGACTACCTGTACTTTATCACTTTTTTTTCCTTTTGGGAGAGAGTCATCAAGTTTTTGACACCTTGCTAGGCGACTGGTGGTACTTGGATGTTCCATATCCTAAAAGTGGTACAATGGATGAACAGGTTGAAAAGCCCTGATCTAAATCATCAATTCTAGACCAAGATTTATGACTATTAGAATAAAATGTTTATTGTGATTTTCCTGGATTTGTTTCTCTCCAGATATCTTGTATATCAATTTCCTCTATCATACTGAAAAAAGTCCTAGGTAATCTTTTTCTTCCTTGTTTCCCTGATTTACTACTTTTATAATCTAATGTCCCATCTACTATTGCATTGAAATCCCCAATTAAGCATATATTTTGGTATTCCATTTCTACTATTTTTCTGTAAAGGTTTTGATAAAATTCTTCTTGTTTATTATTTGGTGCATATATTGCTATCAAAAGTATCTGTTTTTGATTTAAAGATATTTCTACCATTAATATTCTTCCTTCTTCATCTGCATAAATCATTTTGAAACCTATTGTCTCTTTGACATATATAACTACTACTCTTTTTTTGTTGTTGTTGAGCTGATGCATAATAAAGTTTTCCAAGTTTTGGATTTTCCAAAAAATTATAATGTTGTTTTTTTTTATGTGTGTCTCTTGCAAAAAAATTATATCAATATTTAATTTCTGCAGTTGTTTGAAAATTATTTTCTTTTTGATGGGGAATTCAGTCCATTTATATTCACTGAAAATATTCCATTTTCCTTCTCCATTTTGGTTTACTTATATTTAGATCTTGTTGATCTCGTAATCCTCTGCTCTCTTACTATTCCCTCATCATCATCATCTTTTTTTTATTGAAAAGTTTTACAAAAGTTTACAACAAAACAACCCCAAACCCCCCCTCCCCCTCCCATACTTCCCAGAGCTGAATACAGGGTTACAAATAGGACAACATTATTTGACAATAACATTAACCAACTATATAAAAACCAAATCCATAATACACTTTAACTCCCTTTTAACATAAAATAAACAAATTCTAAATAAGCATAATACATAAACAAATTAATATCCTAATTCTTAAACAATACGATATAATAAAAATTCCACTATAACAAACTATTGATAATAATAATAATACTCATTATTCAAAAAGTAAATGAAACTTTTTATTCCCATATTTATTTTGAATATAGTCTATCCATCTTCTCCAAACTGAAATATATCTTTCTTGTGAATGGTCCTTCAAATAAGCAGAAATTTTCGCCATTTCTGCTAAATTAGACACCTTAAGAGTCCATTCTTCCACAGTGGGCAAAGAATCTTTCTTCCAATATTACCTGACCAATAATCTTGCAGCTGTTATAAGATTCAACATCAAATTAATTTCTTTAACATCACAATCTTCAATAACGCCTAACAGAAATAATTGTGGCGTAAACTTTATCTTTCTCTTAAAAATCTTTTGAATGTTCCACCAAATCTTAATCCAAAAGGCTTTTATATTTCTACAAGTCCACCAGATATGAAAATAAGTTGCATCTAAACTACCACATCTCCAACATTAGGATACATATAAGACAACTTTTGTGGGTTCAGATGCCATCTATAAAACATTTTATAAAAATTTTCTCTTAAATTTTGAGCTTGAGTAAATTTTACATTTCTAACCCAAATTGTCTCCCATGTATCTAATAGAATTGGTTCTTGAATGTTTTGAGCCCATTTTACCATACAGTCTTTAACTCTGTTTCAGAATCCAGTTCTGTTAAAACATTATAGACTCTCTTTATATGTGCTCGATTTTGCTCTTTAATCTGTTTTATCAAATTCACATCCTCTAAGGAAATACCAACCTTTTGATCTAAATTCCACCTAACTAACAATTGGTTATATTGAAATCAAGAGAGTACAATATTTTCTTGTTTCAACTCAACTAAAGATTTTAGTTGCCAATCCTTCCCTACCAAGTTAAGCAATTCCTTATAAGAGATCATATCCAAATTCACACCTCTAGATACCCCCTCTATTGCGTGTCCGGGAATCCCGCAACTTGGAATTTTATAATTCAACCTATAATAATACTTTTTCCAGACACGCAATAAAGCAATTCTTAAAATATGAAATTTAAAAACCTGATCTACTTTTTTATTATAAATTAAATATGCATGCTATCCATATAGTAAATTCCATCCCTCAAGAGAAAGTATATTTTTATTTGTTAAGTTAAGCCAATCACTAATCAAAGTTAACACCACTGCATCGTAGTACAATTTTAAATTAGGTGCCTTAAGTCCTCCTCTTTCCCGTGCATCTTGTATAATCTTAAACTTAACTCTTGGTTTTTTTCCTGCCCAAATAAATTTGTTAATGCCCTTCTGCCATTCATCTAAATTAGCATCTTTTTTTAAAATAGGTATCATTTGAAACAAAAAAAGAAATTTTGGTAGAACATTCATTTTAATCGCTGAAATTCTCCCCAGCAAAGATAATTGTAATTTTTTCCAATCATTTAAATCCTTTTGCACTTTTGCCCATAATGTCTCATAATTATTCTTATACAATTTTACATTAGAGGCTGTGATATATACTCCCAAATATTTAATCTTTTTCACTATTTTAAAACCTGTTAACTTAACCAACATTTCCTTTTCCTTCATAGTCATATTTTTGGATAATATTTTAGTCTTATTATTATTTACTTTAAAACCAGAAACTTTCCCATATTGGGTTATAATTTCTACTAAATCTATAACCGAATAAGTCAGTTGAGATAAAGTCACAAACAAGTCATCTGCAAAAGCTCTCAATCTATAATCATTTTTATTTATTTTTATTCCCTTTATTTTAGTTGATTCACGAATTTTAATTAATAAAATTTCCATTGTTAAAACAAACAACAACGGAGATAATGGACACCCCTGTCTTGTACCCTTTTCAATTTTAAATACCTCTGTTAACCCCCCATTAACTATGATTTGAGCCGATTGTTGTTGATATATAGCCTTGAGAGCATATAAAAACTTATCCCCAAAACTCATTTTCTCTGCAACTTTCAATAAAAATTGCCAGTTTAACTGATCAAAAGCTTTTTCAGCATCTATAAAAATCAAAGCTGCAGGAATTTGATTATTCTTATCCAAATATTCAATTAGATTAACAATTTGTCTTACGTTATATTTCATATATCTTCCAGTTATAAATCCAGATTGATCACTATGAATCACTTGTTTCAAAACATGCATTAATCTATTTGCCAATATTTTCGTAAAAATCTTATAATCTGTATTCAAAAGAGATATGGGTCTATAATTCTTAGGCTGAGCAGGATCTTGATCCTCCTTTGGAATCAACTATATAAAAGCTCTTCTCCAATATGGAGGCACTTCTGCTCCTGACAGAATGCTGTTAAAGAGTTCCTTTAATGGTTCTATCATTTCTTCAAATAAGATTTTATAATACCTTGCTGTTAGTCCATCTGTACCAGGAGCTTTACTAATCTTCAATTGTTTAATAGCAAAAATAATTTCTTCAGAAGTAATTGAACCATTCATCTCATTTCTTTGGTCATCTGAAAGTCTAGGAAAATTTGCAGATTGCAAATATCTATATCTGAAACTTGTATATTTTCACTAGCATATAGCTTTGTATAAAAATCTAAAAAACTCTTTTTAATCAGGTTTTGTTGATAAACCTCTTTACCTTTATAAACTATTTTATCTATAACCCTTGATTTCTGTTTCTTCCGTAACTGATAAGCCAGCCACCTACCAGGTTTATTTGCATTACAAAATGTATTATGTTTCATATAACTTAAATTAATTGCAACCTGATCGGCCATTAACATATTAAATTGCTCCTTCAACATATTTATAGAAACTTTTAAACTATTATCTGATGGGTTCAAAATATAAGCCCTCTCTTTCATTTTAATCTCTTCTTCCAACCCTTCACGCTTTTTGTCTGTTTACACCTATGTGCATTATTCATATGAATCAAAACCCCTCTCATATAAGCTTTGCTGGCATCCCACACCATTGAAGTACCTTTATGCATATTCAAAACAAAAAATTCCTTCAAATATTCTCTACATTTTTGAGAAATCCCCTCATATCTAAATAAATTCTCATTCAACCTCCAAGGTCTTCCACTTCCTTCTTCAGCAGATAACTTCAACCATACAGGACTCTGATCTGACAAAGTCCTAGAAAAAATCTTGGCATTCTTAACCCTAGAAAAGAGATCAGTAGTAATTAGAAAAAAAATCAATTCTAGAAAACGATTGATGCCTGTCAGAGAAGAAAGTATAGTCTCTATTTTCCATATTCTGTTCTCTCCAAATATCTCTAAGTTCCAAATCATACTTCAAATAAAAAAAAACTTTAGGTAATTTAACTTGATTAGAAGATTTCGTAGATCCTCTCTTGTCCTTATTAGCATCTATAACGCCATTCCAGTCCCCCATCATAATAACAGATTTATAATCCAATTGAGTCAGTTTCTGATGTATCAGCTTATAAAACTGCCTTTGTTGTTGATTAGGAGCATACAATCCAATAATAAGAAGTCTCTTGCCATATAACGCTAGATCAATAATAACATATCTTCCTTGTGGGTCAGAATCAGTTAATTTAGCAGATAAATCTTTCCGCACATAAATAACTACCCCCCCTTTTTTCTCCGGAGCAGGAGCTATAAAATGTGATCTTAACCGTGAGTTAATAAAATACTTTTGATCCTTTGAGGTAATATGAGTCTCTTGCAAACAAACAACATCATTCTTATGTTGTTTCAAATAATGAAATACTTTCCTTCTTTTCTGTGGCGAATTCAGGCCATTAACATTCCATGTCAGAAACTTTGCCATCTTTAATGGCCTGAAGCCTCCGGACCATCGCTTGAAGATCTGCAGTAGAAGATCTCTTTGGTCTTGTCCCTCCCACGGGCTCTGAAGTAGTCACATCCTGTACTGTAGATCCAGCCTCCACTTCTCTCTGTTCCTTTTTTCTACATGTATAAGCTGCACGAGTCATTCTCTGCCCCTTTGGAGCCTCTTTTATCTCCAAACACTGTTGAGCATACTCCTGTAAGTCACTTACAACTAATGACATTGCGCCTTCAGCCGGCAGTTTTTCCAACTTATCTTCATCTCTCTTAGATCGTGGAGATGGTGGTGAACCTGCCTTCAGGACAGAAGTTTAAAAATCTTTCGCTTTTAAAATTGTATTAAGCCTATAACGTGTCCCAGCATAGTTCACCACTATTCTTACAGGTATTTCCCATCTAAATTGCACCTGTCGTTTTTTAAGCTCCTCTACCAAAAAAGCAAATTCCTTTCTTCTTCTGAGGACTTTTGGAGGAATTTCTTTTAATATTATAACATCTTGGGCTGCAATTTGAAATCTCTGCTTGTAAAAAGCCTATATAATTTTGTTACAAAGCGATCTTCTAGAACAGTGGTTCTCAACCTGTGGGTCGGGACCCCATTTGGGGTCAAACGACCATTTCACGGGGGTCGCCAAACAACGCAGTCCGCCATTTTCCCCCCTTTTCCTTAGCTGTGCTACTCCCTTTTATTCTATTGGCTTTTGAAAGCCAACAGAATAGGCTCTCTTGAATAGAGTCTAATTCTATTGGCTTTCAAAAGCCAATAGAAATTGTCCAGGCTGTCTCTGCCCTGCTGAGCCCGCCAAAAGTCCCATTCTGCAAACGGTGCTGCACCAGTTGAGTAGTCCTCAACTTACGACCGGTTGAGTAGTCCTCGACTTATGACCGGTTGGGGGTCGCGGCATTGAAAAGGGTAAGAACCACTGTTCTAGAAAAATAAATAACCACATCTCTTGGTAAATTTCTCTGCCTTGCAACCCATGAATTAACTCTAAAAAATTTTTCTATCTCTCTCAGAATTTCCTCCTGTTCACATTCCAAAATTACAGCCAAGTTTCTGGATATTTCTTCTCTCAAATCCTCTTGCAAGTTCTCTTTCAGACCTCTTATTCTCAAAGCAAACTCCATATCTCTATATTGTGACCTAATAATTTCATCCTGTGTCGTATCAATTTTAATTTCAACTTTATCAACTCTGTCTTCTAATTTTTCAACGTTTTCCACAACGTCATCCACACAGTCATCAAGACGTTCTATATGAGAAGCAAGTCCTTGAAATGCAAACACAATGTCTTCCCTCATCTCTCTATTTTTACTCTCAAAAAACTCCGCCATTTCTTCTTTGATCTGTCGCGCTGTTTACCCAAGGCATCCTGTAAATCTTTAAGAGTCAATGCATGCGATGGGGGAGAAGGCGGGGGAGATTTAGGCTTGGTCTGCTGTACCACCGGAGAGGAAATTGAGGCTTTAGGAAGAACCAAAATTCCAGGACTTTTTGAAGCCATTTTCAGACTATTAAAAAAAAAAAACACTTCTTATAAATCTTGTAAAATCTTAAACCAGCACTTAAAGAGGGGAAAAAAAGAGAAAGTCCAACTAAAAAAAAAAGAATCTTGCTTTTTGAATGACTGTCAAAATCCATTACATTGTTTAAACTTTGTTACCTTTAAAAGTGAAAGTCCATCTTAACGATGTCTGTTCAAACAAAAAAACAGCATTTCTGCGCCATTTTCTACTCGTCCTTTTATTAAGATTAATAGATGGAGAAGTTTCTTTAATTCTCCTGAGTTAAAGTCCCAAATTCTCACAATTCTAATTTCTCCTGATCAGCTCCGTCTGCTTTAAATTTACTCACAGTTTTCTCTTAGAAAGCAGAAGTGGAAGCAGCGTCTAGCTTTGTTCCTTTGAAATCAGAACAAAGACCTCCTGGGGTGTGGAGAATACCACGGACTCCGAAGGAGTTCTCACCCTTCGACCCCCAATAAAAAAAATATGGGGGTCTTGGGGAACTCAACTTCTATCCGGGCAAGCTCGCCTCCTCCCCTTTTCCTGAGGAGAGAAGCTTCAAGCCCCGAAACAGCTGTTGATCGCCGTCTCCGCAGGCTTTGACACATTCCCAGGGCGGGCGGACGGCTAAAGAAAAGCCGCCATCAGTGCAGCTGTCACCACCGGAAGTCCTATTCCCTCATCTTCTTTATTCATCTTCTCTTTTTCCTCTTCCACCTGTGTAATTGTTTCCTCTATTGTTTGTTCTATCTGTTTCTGGCTTTTTCCATCCTCTTGTTGATAGTGTGTTCTTTCTCCCAGAAATGCTCTATATCTTTCATCAAAATCCTTTACCTTCCACATTGACTCCAAACGATATCTTGTGTTATTCCAATTAATTAAAATCCCTTCTGGCATCAGCCATCTAAAATTTACTTCTTTTGCAATCAGCTTTATAGTCAAGAAATGATATTGTCTTTGAGTATCCCTTATTCTCTTGGGAATCTGTTTCAACACTACTATTTCTTTATCTTGTAATGGATTATCTCTAACTCTTCTTAATATCTCATCCCTCATTATTTTCTTCATAAACCTTACATGGACTTCTCTAGGCAATTTGTGTTTCCTTGCATAACTTGAATTCATTCTAAATATTTCATCCACTTCTTGCTGCATCTCCAATCTTTCCATTTCTAGGGTCTCTGCTAATAGATTAAATAGATTAATAATAATCACTTCTGCTATATTTTCCTCTTTATCTTTGGGTATGTTCTGGAATCTCAAATAGTGTATTGCCTTCTCCATTTCCAAGGCAGCGACTGCCCCTTCTAGGTTTTGATTTCCTTCTAATTTTTCATTCTCTGTTATTAGTGCTTCAATTTTTTCCCCAGTATCTTCTCATAGTTCTTCCACCTTCTGAATTCTTCGTTCATTTTTAAGGATCATTTGTTGTTGAACCTCAAAATGTGTCTTTATGTTAAGTATTTGTTTGTTTAGCTTATCAAGATTGCTTTTTCTTTCCTGATGATTTTTCTGCATCATTTCTTGCATTAGTTGTAAAGCCGCATGCATCTCTTTTTGGAGGTTGTTTGCCTTCTCTCATAATATTGCTTCAATAGATCCCTGACATACTGGGCTAGATGTTCCAGAAGAGGGTGCAGAAGCAGGGTTTGTTTTTGTTTTGTTTTGTTTTGTTTTTTTGTAATTTTAGTGAGGTTTGGTGCACTCATTGTTCAATCAGGCAGATTTTGTAAATCCACAGGGAGAAGGGAAAAAAGAGAGAGAAAAAAGCCAACTGCTTTAGGCTATAATCCGACTTTAAAAAGGAGCCAACTATGTTAGGCTATAATCCAAGTTTAAAGGGGAACCAACTGCTTTAAGCTATATTCCAAGTTTAAAAGGGAGCCAACTGCTTTAGGCTATAATCCAAATTTAAAAAGAAGCCAACTGTTTTAAGCTGAAATTCAGCCAAATAAAAAACACCAACTGCATAAGTCTAATCCAAATATTTCTGTCAGTTCAAAGATATTAGAGAGAAAAAAGAAAAAAATCTGTCTCTAAATAGTTTCTATAATAGTTATATCTAAAGTTGAAAGATGTTGTTAAAAAAATCTTTGTTTTTTCTTTTGTAGAAAAGGATGTTCTTGGTTTAGCACAGGTGTTGTTTCAAGGTCATCACTCTTCTGATTTTTTCTGTATTATTGTAATATCTTCCTTCACCACTAGATGTTCTCATTAGTTATAATGTCTCTATCCGGTAGTAAAACTTTTATTTAAAATGCTCTTTCACAACAAAGTAAAAAAATCTTTCCAAGTAAAAAAAATTAACCAACAACAGATTATCATTTTTTTTCTTTTCAATCAGTCTCGAATCTTTTCTGCATATTTTTTTATATTCCTTAATTTTGTCTCGCCACTTTTAACTCTCTTCTTCCCAAGTCTTCTGGGTTTTTTTACTTTTAAAAGTTATCCAATTCAGGGAATTATATTTTAAAAGTCTGTAGGGAAGAGAAATAAAGAAGGATCTCACCCAGATCAAACACGTTATTGATAGTCAGCTGTTCGCCAGCACTGTTGTGACTTTTCACTTCTTCCTGGGCTGTCTACGTGCTTGCCGACAGCCTTTCTCCCGCCTGTTTGAAGAGTTTCCTCAGTCTGTTTGGGCCAACCGCCGTTGGCTCCAAATTCCCAAGGTTTCCCTTCCTCCTCATTACCTCTCCAGGGCAACTTTCTGACCTCTTTGGGTCTCCAGACGAAGCGAAATCGGACTAGGAAACCGGAGCTCTGGTTTTTACATCCGTGTCGCCATGACGCCCGGGATGAACTCACGAGGGAGAGAAATCTTATTTCCTTTCCTTGCCATTTGCCTTCTATGCCTTGCTAATGGTAGGTTGAGGGAAAATATGGAAGTAGCCAGAAAACCTTTCCCTTTCTTTCCCCCACCATTAGTTACACCTGTGTTAGTTTGCAAAAAGACCGGCGTCTATGGGAAGCTTACTCTAAAGGAAGAGTTTTGCTGGCTACTTCCATGTTTTCCCTCCACCCACCATTAGCTGCACCTCTATATGGGGATTGGGGAGGAATGGTGCAGGGGGTGGGGGCAGAGGATGCCCAAGCAACTGTGGGTACTTCAAGGAGTAGGAAGCAGAGCATGGGATATCTAGTGGATGAGGGAAGGCCAGAGGCAGGTGATTTTGTTCCATGATTTTCCCCACCCTTGAGGCACCTCATGCAAGCTCAACGACCCACATATTTGTTTAACAAATGCATTGGAGAGAATGGGGGTCTGTTCACTTAATGTGATTACTTAACATCCTCTCAACGTGTGGATGTAATTGACAGCTCCATTACATTTGTAACTTGAGGATTACCAGTATTACGTCTTCCTAAAAAAACCTCCTTTATACAGAACTGTGAACTAGATCAGGATTAAAAGCTTACTTTGTGTTCCTTGCTGACCATCTACTCCTTCCTTTAACTATTATCAGAAATGTAGGACAGCATGAGCAGTTTCACTTACATTACAAGAATTTGGGTTCCTCCAGAATTGGAGGGGAGATATGTCTAAGTGCAAAACTAGAAAGCAAAGACATGTATCTATACTTACAAGATGCATGGAGCTCTTGCCTGGTTTCTATTACTTCATCAGCCCTAATAACAAGAACAACAACAACCGAAATTGCAAGCCATAGCTAATAAACCAAATGCTTTTTCAGCTTTCCCAGAGCTTCTCCAAATTGTGTGGAAAAATTTGGATTTTCAAGGGAAGGGCAAGTGAAAATTTAAAGCAGACATGTTTTTGCTAGGCTTAATTTTTGATTATTTTTCTAAAAATAATTTCTAAAAATGTAATGTAAAATGCCTACAAGCTGAAAGTTTCATTTATAGTTCTCTGCTGACATCTTGCATTGTAACCCAGGCAGGCAGTTCTAGCAAAATGTGACTTTATTTAATTAAAATGGAAAACAAAGGGCAAATGATTAGACCAGTGATGGTGAACCTTTTAGAGACCAAGTGCCCAAAAACTGGCCCTGCCCCTGCTCCACCCCCTGCCCCGCCTGCCCGCAGGGCCACTCACCGCCTCCAGGGCCCGTCGTAGATCACCCAGGCAGCCCAGCAGCACTATGGCGGTCATGCCCTCTGCCTGCGCCCTGTAGCATCAACTGTGCACGATGAGGTGTGAGGGCAGAATCTTGTCTATGTTGCCTAGCTGCCATGTCCTTGGCTGCACTGCTCCACGTGGGCGATGTTCAGGGGCGATTCTCCTTCACGGGCCTGCTGGAGATGAGGGGTCGCAGGGGAAGGTGAGGCTGGGGCAATGGCACGTGTGCCCACAGAGAGGGCTCCGAGTGCCGCCTCTGGCACTTGTGCCATAGGTTCACCACCACTGGATTAGACTATAGCTAGAAGTGGGGTAAGAGCTAAGTTTGATGATATCAGTATGAACTAGCAATTCTAATGGTTCCAATTCCAATAATAATGGTTCTTCAAATGTGAAATTTTGAACACTGGCTGAGAATGGTTATTTTTTTCTTGTTCATTTCAGTATATACCAGATCCTGTATTATTACAAGACTTGGCTATTCACTGTTTGAAAATAAAAAAGTCTTCCTATTGATAGGCAAAATCTCAACTCTGAAGAGTCTTGGGTTTAGTGATGCTTCCCAGAAACTTGAAATTATGGCAATCAAGCTTTGTTATGTCCATAAAGAAAGAAAAGGCACATCAAAGTGATGTATTCTTTCATTAAATGCTCTGTACCTAAACCTCCCTCACATTGAGCTCATCACCAGATGACTTCATGCATATATCAGTGGAGCTTTCTTTGCAACTATGCACTCCACAGATATTAACTTTGCCCTTGCAAATTAAGCTTTCTTCTCTCTATGGTATCTTTGTTTTCTCAGGGATCTGTTCCAAACAAGTTTTATGTTCACAATGATATATTTCGATATGAAGATGAAGTATTTGGTGATTCTGAACCTGAACTTGATGAAGGTAGGGATATTTTTATATGAATTATACTATTAAATACTATTAAAATAGTATTTAGTAATAAAACAAAAATAACAAACACAAAATGCATATACTAAAAAAATGCATAAGTACTTAAAATAAGTGAAATTACAGCAAGAATATACAGTATGTTGTTATAACAGTAATTATAATTCCATATATAATTACCTAGTGTAAATGTTATGCAAGTGTATGTGTATGTCTGTGAGTGTATTTCTACTACACATATATAACTATAATGCTTTTTTAAAGCCTACTGTATTTTGCTTAAAAGACTATACAGTATTTCACTATATCTATCCATAAAAAGTCTGTGTTTATCTCCTCATTAAGTAATCTCCTGATTAATTGTAATCAGGTTTTTAATCCATTGAGTAAAAGAGATCATATATTTATCTTTCCAATGTTGCAGTATCAGACTTTTAGCTAAAATAAGGGTATGGAGAATTCATTTATATTATCTGGTTGTCAAATTCCATGTACTAAGTAGGTAATTAAGAGAATAGTAACCTCTGAAAATTTTACTGTTTGTTGCACAGTCAAATTTATATAGTCCACTTGCAAAGCCTTAGTAAGTATAGAATATTATATAAACAGGTGTTTGATAGTTTAATTTATTAATTGATTAATCCTATATCCATATCAAAATACAAAACAATAAAATACAGAATCTAATTTCATGCTAAAAGAGATAGAAAATGCAGTAATAAAACACATGTGCTAAATACAAAGAATCAACATTCAAATCTTCTTTACAGGATACCCTAATCTATTGGGTTTAGGATGTTTAGGCACTGACCTTGGCCATGCCTTCTTCGCCTCCAACCTGCCACCTCAGCCCATTTACCACCAGCTTTCCTCCTTTGCTGGCCCTTCCTCAGTCATTGTCCACAGCCAATGGGCCCCCAGCCCTGCGCCCTTTGGCCGTACCTATTTGCCCAGACACGCTTTGTTCCGAGCCTTTGGCTGCATGGGACAAATAGCCGCCAGCCAATCAAGTGGCAAGTAGAAGCAATGGTGCTGCAGGGGCAGCATGCGATTGGCAATGGGCATTCGCAGGGAGTGGGGATGGCAGTGGACAATGCAAGATTTTTTTTTAAGTATTTCGGTTGCTTCACAAGTTTTGGGGCCTTGCAGTTCCGTCATCAGGACCTGAGTAAGGGAGACTGGCGGCAGGCATAGCAGCTGTCAAGACCATTGGGGGCACAGACAGGTGAGTGTGTTGGGGATCAGGAAAGGAAGGAGGGGCTTCACAAGGACAGCTTGCTCACAGTTGAAACGAAAGAGGGGAGCAGGAGCGAGGCTGACACAGAGCAGGGGGCTCTGGAGGAGATGTGTAGGTGAGCTGCAGGGCTGGTGCAGCTTCTGCAATTGCGGGGAGGGCTGGGGGAGGCACAGCAGACAAACTTGAGATGGTGCATGAACTACCCATTCGGTATCAGGCTGGAGTCCAGGCGCAGAAGCAATGGAGGAGATGATGGGGAAAAAAAGGAAGCCGTTTCCTAGTCTCCCCAACACACTGTCGCCTGTCTGCCTCCCCAGTGGCTTCGGTGGCTGCTACTCCCACCACCGCTCCCCCTCTGTTAGGTCCTGGTGACAGTTGCAAGGCCCCAAAATTTGTGGAGCAGCCACTGTACTTTTTAAAAAGTTCTTGCATCACACACTACCCCCTCCCAACCCTTGTGATCGCTCATCACCAATCACACGCTGCCTTCACAGCACCATTGCTTCTGCCTACTACCCGATTGGCTGGTGGCTATTTGTCCCGTGTAGCCAATGGCCCGGGACAAAGAGTTCCTGGGCAAATGGCCAGGACAAATGGCAGAGGGCCAGAGGCCCACTGGCTGTGGAGAATGGCTGGGGGAGGGCCAGCAGAGGAGGAAAGCTGGCTGTAAATGGGCTGAGGCGGGAGGTTGGAGGCGAAGGAGGCGCGGCCAAGGGTCCATGCTGAAATGTCCCAATCTGAATCTGTTCGATATAACAAGTTCTTAGCTCAGCTGCCTTAATTATAAACTATGCAGTTCTATTCACTATGTATAGATTAGAACCCAGAAGAAATAGGACAGTCTGTGATTCAAATCTCAGCGGGCTGTTCTTTTATCTAGGGGTGTCATGTAAGCCCAAGAGTCAAACAAATCATGAACAATGTCTTTGATTGGTAGGGCACTGCATATACATATTCTCTCATGACACGATAGGTGGTGGAACTGCCCAAATTTGGTTATGGAATCCAGTAGCTTGAATCTGACTCTGAAACATGCCCTTTTTGCCAATTGTGTCAATTTCACTGACAAGTAATTTTTCAAATTGAAAAGTAATTTTGTTCCTAGCCAAGCAACTTAAAAATCTATTTTTTGCCATTAACTCCATGTCAGTTTGAGCACTGATATCTAATTTTCCTTGCCTGGGAGGCAGTTGAAAATAAATACTGGGAAACCCATGCTGTGAAATAACTTTGGTAAGTCAGCTTATCCAGGAATTGGGCTGAGCCATAGTTATCTGTCCTAAACATATTTTGGGTAGCGTACCAGAGTCTGTTGAATGGATCTTCTGCCAGTATGTGAAAAAAAATTTAATTTTTAGGTATGGAGCATTTCTGCTTTGTTTCTGTTCTGACCACAGGGACTAATGTGTTCTTATCAGTTCCTAGTAAGCTTCTTAAAAAACAGGACTGAACTTGGTCAAATGAGGTGGCTTTTGCAAGGCTCCACAATTCCACATCATAAGTCAGCATAGGGACTATTTTTGTCCTGAATACTTTCAGTATATACATTCAGGTATTCTGATAATAGTAATTAAATAATTTGTATAATCTTGTAATACTTGTCTTGGCCCTTGCTGACCTTCCTTTAAAATAATTTATCCATGATTGTGTTGATAAAAACCACTCCTAAATAAGTAAAAGAATTCACTTGTTCAATAGGCTTCCCTTTTAGTTATATTTCACACTTTTTTGTCACTTTAGATTTGGTTTTATTGATGTTTAAAAAATTTAGAGCATAGTAGGTACAACAATGTTTTCAGGCTTATTTGAGAATGCACTCTTAAAATCATATCAGCATATAAAAGAATATTAATAAACATATCATATCTTTTTCCTTTTCTCTATAGCAAATATGATAAAAATATTAATCTCTGATAAAAAATACTAAAAATACAGGTCTCCAGCAGAAAAGGGATAAAAGGGATGAAAATAAAATAAAATGGGATGAAGTAAAAGCAAAGAATTAGTTAAAAATAAAAAGGAGGTTTTAGAAGGAGTTCTTAACAACAGATGTTAGATCTCTACACCATCTTTCTGGGCCCCAACATGTGTTTTAAAGAAGTATTGTCCTCATTACATTTCCAACAAAATGATGTCTCAAACAATCCTGTATTTTTGTTGCTTAAGTTGTAGCTTAAGGTCCATTGACACTTTCCTGTAGAAGTTGAGACACTTTTTAATCATCTAGACAATAAAGAAATGTACTTATTTCACTCATCTTTTAAAATCTGCATATCAAATTGATTTATTCATAACAAATATGTACCAAAACTAATAGTATTTTTTTTAGTTTTAAAAAATTTAACAAACTTTCCTAGTATCTCAGTGTCTCAGAAGCTGAAAATGTTGTTGGTCCAAACAATATTATTAATAAAAGTTGTAGGTATAAATATTGCCACTGTTACATCTAATAAATTATATTTGTCTCTTAGCACAGCATATATTAAAAATTCATCCTCATCCTCTATCAACTGATCCAAAGTCAGTATTCTTGCTTTCATCCCATTTTTTCATATCAGCATCTTTTTTTCCAATTTTTTAATGTTTGGTTTCCCCATAAACTCAATTTAGCATGTGGAAAAGGACCATTTTAAAGACATTATATTCATGGCTTCCTAACAGATATGATTATTTCTAGACATACTAGAATTTTAATATATTTTGATCCTAATTCTAACCCAAAGTACTGTATATGTATATTCAAAAATTGTACTAACAAGGCATTTAATTACTAAAGAAGGCATTTTTGTGAAGAAGAAAAAAAGACAGCTTGTAAGATAACAAAAGAGTGGTGTGGTGGCCTAGTGGGGAAGATGCTTGCTTCCCACTTGGAAGGTTGAGGGCTCAATCCTAAGTATAAGCAGATGTTTCTTTCCTGTAGCACAGTCATGTCAGACTCAAGGCCCATGGGCCAGATCTGGCCCACAAGCAGACTAGGAGGAGGAGGTGACTGAGTAGTTACCTCCTCGCTTCTTCGGGTGCGTAGCGCTAGCAGAGGATGGGCAGCGGGAGCCTCTCCAATGCATGGAGCTCTGTGGCAGTGGTAACCGCAGGGCAGGCAGGCATAGCTAAAGGTCCCTCTGCCTGAGATTGAGTGGCTGGCAAGGAAAGAAAAGATAGGGAGGGGAAAAGAAAGGACGGAAGGCATTGGGTTGTGTGTTTCTTCAGTTCTCACCCCTGCCTGCCTTGCTGCCTTTCCTCTTCTTTCTTTGTCTGTGCTGCACACATTGGGCAAGGGCCAAAGCTAGTTGAGAAACCCAAGCCACGTCTTAGAAATAATGCACTCTTGAACTAATATGATATATAGTCTTACATGCAACAAGCCCTTTAAGGGCAACCATAATGCTGATGCGGCCCTCAGTGAAATTGAGTTTGACACCCCTGCTATAGTGAGAAGAAAAACTATCTGCTGTGAACTTGTAGGCATCAGGAAGGGCATCTAGCTAGTAAATGCTCAGCTCCATCCAGTCACCATGACTCCATCCCGAATAGGGACTATAGCAGTGGTTCTCAACTTTTTTAATGCCGCGACCCCCCAACCGGTCGTAAGTCGAGGACTACTCAACCAGTCGTAAGTCGAGGACTACTCAACTGGTGCAGCACTGTTTGCAGAATGGGACTTTTGGCGGGCTCAGCAGGGCAGAGACAGCCTGGACAATTCCTATTGGCTTTTGAAAGCCAATAGAATTAGACTCTATTCAAGAGAGTCTATTCTATTGGCTTTCAAAAGCTAAGGAAAGGGGGGAAAAATGGCGGACTGCGTTGTTTGGCGACTCCCGTGAAATGGTTGTTCGACCCCAAATGGGGTCCCGACCCATAGGTTGAGAACCACTGGACTATAGGGTCATAAAAAGGGAGGGGTGTTTATGAGGTAACAAAAGAGCTAATGAAAAAAATATGTTTTTACCTGGCAGGATGCAATAAAGACATATTTCAGAATAATCCAACAAATCAGAGAAATAAATTTTAAAAGGTGAAAAAACTTACAACTTTCCTGGAAAGGATTTATTGTGATAATAAAAATTGATGTCTTACAGAAATAAATTTCCTATTTCAAATAATAGATTGGATAAAATTTCGTAACAGCAGAATATCCACTCTAGAAGGAGCGGGCTTAGCCAATGGACTTCATAGATATTTATGGGATAAAGAAACCAAAGAAAATAAGGATCAGAAGGAATATAATATAGGAGAAAGTTAGTTTTTAAAAACTATAAAATCTGGTAAAGAAGATATGCTGTACGTCCCTTCCATCCAGACTACACTAGGTTGGTCTACCTTATAGAATCTTCTCTGCTTGTGTGAGGTTAACTCCATCCTTCTTAACATTCCTCAGGTCCTTCAAAAGCTGGCTATCCATTCACATCTGGGGGTACTAGGGAACCAAAAAAAATCTTACAATTTCTCCTTACTGTAGCTAACAGCATCTTCTCTTGTGCTTTCTATAATAATTTTTAAATATGAATGTTTTTATATAGATAGTCCTCAACTTACAATCATTCATTTAGTGATCATTTGAAGTTACAATAGCACTGAAAAAAGTTAATATGACCATTGCAGCATTTCCACGGTCACATGATCAAAATTCAGATGCTTAGCAACTGACTCATATTCATGATGGTTGCAGTTTCCCTTTTGTAATCTGACAAGCAAAGTCATTGAGGAAGCCAGATTTGCTTAACAACCATGATACTAACTTAATAACTGCAATGATTCTCTTAACAAATGTGGCAAGAAAAGTTGTAAAATGGGACAAATTTCACTTAACAAATGTTTCACTTAGCAACAGAAATTTTGAGTTTAATTGGTCTACCTGTATTATCAAGAAATAGATTGAAGGCATAATGAGAATTGCTTAATGAAGATAGGAGTCTACAATAATTAATGCATTTGCAAATAACTGAAAACAGCTATCTCAAAAAGGAAAAAGATGACAGAATTTGGAATACTTATATAAAGCCAAGATAATTTATTAGATTATATCTACAAATTTTATGGCATTTGGCTTTATGGAAACTGAAATTTATTATAATGCATCTGAATTCCTGGAATAAACATGTTCCCTTTCATTTTCAGTAAAATTGAAAATATAAAATATTACTGTGGCAGATATTGCACTTTTATGAATTATGAATTATATTTTAGAATCAGAAGATGAAGTAGAAGAGGAGAATGAAGAAAGGCAAACATCACCTGAACCTGTACAAGAAAATACAAGCAGTACTTACTATGATAGTCATCCTGTAACGTAAGATAATTATCCATGCTTGTGTTGCAGACAGTCTGAAAATCCATGAATCTGCATGTTAATGTCTTTATCCTTAACCCATAATAAAATAAGTTATGAGAACTTGTAATCCAAAGGAAATGAAACTTTGTTCATGTTTTTTACAATTTTTGATACAGGCAGTTAATTATGTGGTTAAGTACTGATGAATTACTTAGAATATCATGAGGTTAAGGTTTTCTTTAGTGATCATTATAACTTCTACTATAAACAGAAGTCGAAATCATTTAAGACAGTGGTTCTCAACCTTTCTAATGCCGTGACCCCATAACACAGTTCCCCATGTTGTGGTGACCCCCAAGTGGGTGTGGCCACCAATAAGAGGGAGTAGGACAGCTAGGGAAAAGGGGAAAAAATGGCGGATAGCGTGGTTTGGCGACCCCCGTGAAATGGTCATTCGACCCCAAATGGGGTCCCGACCCACAGGTTGAGAACCACTGATTTAAGATGTTTATTTTGTATTAAAGTTCTGTGTAAGGGGTTTGTATATAAAAATAGAAAATGCTAGTGTGTTTTCAGTGCAGCAGGCAGTATTAAAATGACCAACCATTCTTACGAAGCACTTTCCTGATGAGTTTTCTAAATGTACAAGAGATAATTACCATTGTTTGTTTGCTTATTTTGCTTTGTTGTAGCCTAGATCCCCAATATAGGAGTGATGTACCCTGTCAGATGCCCTTAGGCCCAACCAATGTCCTTCTCTACCAGACTTATTGTTGATATATTTTCAACTAAAATAAATGGAAAGTTAGTTGCTATAAAGAACTCAGTTTCAAGCTTCATTAATGTTTTTTGGTGTGAAGCATCCCTTTGGTGTCAAATACAGGTAGTCCTTGACATGACTACAATTAAGCCCAAAATTGCCAAGCAAGGTAGTTGTTAAATGAGTTCCACACCATTTTATGACCTTTTTGCTACTAATAAGTTAAGTGAATCGCGGTCATTAAGCAAATGTGGTTTCTTCCATTAATTTTGCTTGCAGGAAGCCAGCTAGGAAGGTTACAAGTAGAGAACACATGATTCCAGGACAGTTCAACTATCATAAATACATAGCAGTTGCCATGTGCCCACATTTTGATCATGTGACAATGGAGATGCTACAGTGATCGTAAATGTGAAAAATCATGAGTCATGAGTCATTTTTTTTCCAGTATTGTTGTAACTTCGAACAGTCTCTAGATGAATGGTTATAATTTGAGGACTACCTGTACTCTGTCCAAGGCATACTTAGACAGTAAAGTCATGGATGCCTGCAGCTCAGCGGTTTTTATGGAGTAAATGGACCTGCAAAGGCAAAACATCTTGGTTGTTCTAGGTGGCTAGAAAGGGTGATAGATGTTTTCTGAATTGCTAGATTCACTATAAAAGCCACTTTCTCATACAAAAATCTAGAAATGTCCATCTATCTCAAAATACTAACGACTTCTGCATCTTAAAAAAAAGACTTTTAAATAGGGCATCAACAAAAGGAGTTCAGGTAAAACTAAATGATGCATAAGATACATATATATAACAATTGTATAGTAAATTGTAGTAGTACGATTTTTTCTGAAAATTGAATAATACTAATAATTTACATTAATAGAAACAGTAAAATATGTGATTATTCTAGTAATGGAATAGAAGAAACATTGGAAGAGTCTTCTCATGAACCTGAACCAGAGTTAGAATCTGAATCAAAAACTGAAGAACTAAAAACTGAAGTGGAAGAAAAAAAACTTGAAGAAGTAGAAGAAAAATCTCCATCCCCACCTCCTGTAGAAACTGTTTCTCTACCACAGGAACCACCAAAGGTTGGTTAAGTTAATATGCTTTGTGTAGTTAAATAGAACCTGATAGCAAACTCTTGATCACGAGGGTGCTCTAAATATTTTTAATCACATGTAGACCTAAAGAGAATATAACTTGTGCTAATAATTTAGTGTGTCAACTATATTCCAGTTGTCCAGTATGTACAGATATTATAATTACATACTATCTAAATCCAAAAGATACATACATATAATTGATAGAGGTTCATAAGTATGTGGAGTATTATTTAGTACTGCAATATTTAAACATTGTTAGAATATAGTATTTGTGCTTTTATCGTAATCATAATTACTTCATATTTTTCACTAATTTAATTTGAAATAATCCAGTCCTAATAGTTAATCCCTTATTACTGAGTGATAGTTGTAGTACTTTGCCTGTTTGGCTTTGCAGTCTGCAGGAAAACATTAAGAACTTTATACACAGTCCTTAAATTCTTAAATACCTGCATCTTGGTTTTGATAATTGAAGATTACATACTATATTTTTTTTCTGGTACACACATAATATTCTTGCTGTCTTAAAGAAGGGTAAAACATCAGGAGTGTACCGTCAATACAACTTTGCATTAGTGAATTTAGCTACACTTAAGCATTTTATTGGATCTAATGTTAACCAAAGTTAACTTTAATGTTAGCCCAGGATCTCTTCTAATTTGAATTTCAGATTTGATTGACAATAATTAATAATACTTTTATTTAAATTTATTCGTTTAAATTATTTCGGGTCCTACTCATTCTCCAGATTATTTTGGGTTGAAATAATAGTCTGTAAAAAAAAAAGCCAAACCAATTCAAAAACACAATAAACAATGAAATAATATAGAATACCAGATAATAAATGTGACACTAACATAGGTACCTAAGAAATATAATAAGCTTTGGACATGAAGTCACAAGTACAAGAGTAAAAAGAAGGTTTTCATTTAGTAGTAAAAATCAGATATTTTGATTTCATCTTTGCCCTCAGGCAGGAGCATTCTAAAGCCAGGGTATCACAACAGATTTCTCAAAGTCCTTGAAGTTCGACATGTCACAATATGTTAGTTTAGATCAGTGTTTCTCAGCTTGGCAATTTTATGCTTAATATCTTAAGCATTGGTGGCTGAGGAATTCTTGGAGTTCAAGTCCATGCAATTCAAAGTTGTCAAGATTGAAAAACATTGCTGTTGATGATATACAACATTTTTTTCCCCTGATACTGTATCTTCAGGTAGATTGTTTAGTGAAAAATCAGCTCATAAATTGTTTGTGCTATAAATGTTACATAGGTATTAAGAAAAAGCTGAAAATAATATCTTTCTAAAGTTTCCTGTTACTGAAAAAAGTTCCTGAATAATTTTGCTTATATTAATTCAGGCGCTGATAATTATCCTGAAAGCAAGTTTGTTTTCAGTTCAGGAAGGGAAGGGATTGAGAAAATGTTATTCCCATCATATTTTTCATATTTTTAAATGTGAGAATATTATATCTGTATTACTTAAAAAAACATAAAAGTAATTGAATAATTGACATCAGCATGTGTTAGTAAGAGCATTTGTAACCTTATGCAATGAACCTAAGCATGGTGCTTGTTTAACTTGCACAGCAAATAGATTCAAAATACAATGTTCTCATTAATTCTGTCAGTTGTGGATTAGAATAGGAATGTTTTCATAATCCAGATTTTACTTAAGGAATGCCAATAGTTTGCCATAATCAGTAGACCAAGTTTATTGCATTTCCTGTAGGCTTTCTCCTGGGCTTCAGTGACCAGTAAAAATCTGCCTCCTAGTGGTACTATTTCTTCTTCTGGAATTCCAAGTCATGTTAAAGCACAAGTCTCACAGGTAACCAATCTGTGGATGTCTTAGGTTGTGCAGGTTTGGTCATTTTCAGGAAGAGGGACAAATGGCCATTGGCAAGCCTAGATTTAGAATTTAGACTACTTCTGGTTGTATTGTATGTTACAGGTAATGTTTGTACCAATGAGTTGTTTCTGTTTGATGACTTAGGATTTTTACTAATTTATATAGTAAACAACATTTCACTGGTATCTAAACAATCTATTACTAATCTAAGACATGGATGTGTATATATTCTTTATGCAGCTATGTTATTGTATGAGAATCTCAATGATTTGCATTGAATATTATGTATAATGCAGGGATCCCTAACCCCAGGCCACAGCCTACTCTGGGGCCTTGAGACATTCGGAACTGGGCCATGGAAGTGGCAAGCATGCATTCACGTGCATCCTTACTTGCATGAGCAGTGGGCAAACGCATGCTTGTGTGCTCCATTTGCACAAGTGGCAGGCATGCCTTTCCACAACTCACGCAAATGGAGCTGGGTGCATACTTGCCCACCATTCACACGGAACCATCCCCTCCCTATCAATCCACAAAGCCGGAAAGGTTGTGAAACTCTGGTATAATGTACAGATAGTCTTCAACATATGAATAGTCACTAAGCAACCATTACAGTGCAATTACAGTGTTCGCTTTAGGATTTCCATAAAAGTAAAAACATGTCCAGGCATTTGGCAAACTGCTTCATAATAATCATAGCAGGCTCCATTATGGTTGTAAATTGAGGACTACCTGTATGATATGCCCTGTGTGATCTGAAAATTAATGTATCCTAAGAGCAAGGTAATTGTACATGGTGGAAATATAGAGTATTCTTTTTAACAAATAATGCAAGTGCCTGGATGACCTGAGGCATACAAGTTTCTTGATCAGTGGTCTAATTGTTTAAAGTAAATATCCCAAAAGAGAAGAAATAATATGCTATGAGATTAGAAAAAAGAAATCCCTGCTCATCCTCAACTTAAGGATTTTTAGAAAGAAGATATTTGCAGCTATAAAATTCCAGATTTATTAGCAGGCGGATAAGAAAGAAAATACTCCCAACTTCTGAAATTTCTCCTCCTCCATAATATTTGAAGAAGTTCCCATTCCATCTGGTTGGCTTTAACTTGATTCTAATGTAATGCAATTGCTTTTCACTATTTTTATATTGGTTACTTGCCTTTGTGATACTTGATGTGGCTTAAAAAGTTTCAGATCATTCTGGACTGAAAAAAATGTATGATTGTGAATACCTCCTATACCCATCTGCTATAGGTCTTGTGCATATGCAGGAGGATGAATATTTTCCTTCTGAAAACAGTGCTTCATAACTACTTGCCTATAGGGCAAACTAGTGGGCAATAATGGAAAAGAGCTAAAAAAATCTCTCATAAGGCTAATATTTCAGTTCCAATCAATATCAATAAAATATACATTAGATGTGGTTTACCAATATTTTGTTTGTGATTTTCTTTGCTGATAGAGCAACAAGCTATATAATTATTGAAAATAAATGGTGAATAAGGTGTGGGGGGGGTTGTATTACCAAATAAATACACAATGCTCATGTTATTTTGGATTTTGTTATCTTAAATTTTACTAATTTTTCAGCAAAGAGTTGAAACAAAATCTGAAAACCAGTCTCAATCACCTCGTGTTCGTGAACAGCGTCCAAGGGAGCGGCCAGGTTTTCCATCAAGGGGACCCAGGCCAGGTATTCTTTCAATTTGTTGTGAATTTTCCTGGATTTCCATAAAGATCAAGATGTGAATTTTCACTTAGAAATTATAGACTTAATACATGCAGGTAAAAAAAGTATACATAGGAGAAGATCAGGTATTGCACATCAGGTATTGCACATCAGTCATGCAAGAATAGAAAGGCTCCCAAAAAGAGAAGCTACCTTCTGGTAGGTGATTCAATTATAAGGGATGTAAATTTAGGAAAGGATACAGAGGCTTTGAAAGAGGTCAGGTGTCTTCCAGGTGCTACTGCCAGTAGGGACAAGAAGCGTATTTCTAAAATAATCAAGAATGGCAGCAAGGACTGTGATGTGGAGGCTATTGTACATCTTGGCACTAATGATCTGTCCCAAAAAGATGTACTCTCTGTGCAGAATGATTTCCAGAGCTTGGGGAAGGAACTTAGCAGAATAGGCTGTAGGCTTACTTTCTCAGAGGTTTTACCAGTGTATAAGGAGCAAAACGGAAAAGGCCAGCGCATAGCACAATTCAATATGTGGCTAAAGGAGTGGTGTAAAGGGGAAGGCTTCGGATATATTAGTCACGATGTCAGTAGCTGGTCCAATCAAAAGATGTACAAAAGAGATGGTTTGCATCCATCAAAAAAAGGGACTGAGTTACTCAGCTATAAATTCACAGATTTTCTGGAGGGAAATTTAAACTAAACAGCGGGGACAGGGAGTTAATTGATACGGAACAACCCTGTCCCCGGCAATTTAAAAACTATAGGGCTATCAGTGCATGTAGCATAGATGTGTGTGTGGACAAGAATACCAACCTTGCTACCAATCAAAATGAAGCCTCTAATAGCGAGTGCCACATAAAGTGCACTAACCAAATAGGTGGTAAGACAATAGGGGAACTCAGGCACCACACAGGTTATGTAGAAAGGAAACACAGGGCCACCCACAAAGGACTCAAATGTTTATACACCAATGCACAGAGTATGAACAGCAAACAGGGTGAACTAGAAATTCAGGTTAACGAGGGCAGATACGATATTGTTGCCATTACGGAAACATGGTGGGATGAAACTCACACATGGAACACACAGCTAGAGGGATTTAAATTATTTAAAAGAAACAGACCAAATAAAAGAGGAGGTGGAGTTGCTCTCTATATAAGAAATAACTACATCTTCACAGAAATAGAGTACAACAATGATAAAAACTGTCTTGAATGCATTTGGGTCAATATAAAAGGGGGGGGAAATGACATTGCCATAGGTGTATACTACAGACCACCCAACCAAACAGAGGAAATAGATGAACTTTTTGCTAGTCAGCTAACTAAGGTATGTAGGAAGCACACCACAATAGTAATGGGGGACTTTAACTACCCTGACATCAACTGGGAGACAAACTCCGCACCAAGTGGAAGATCAAACAGGTTCCTGGCAAACCTAGCAGACAACTTTGTCTCCCAAAAAGTAGAGAAGGGAACTAGGGGATTAGCCATTTTGGATCTAATTCTCACTAACAGAGATGAAATGATAGACGGTGTTGAAGCCATAGGAACCCTGGGAGGAAGTGATCATGCAATATTAGAATTCAACATTATAGAAGCACAACCAATAGAACACAGTCAAACTAGAGTCTTGGACTTCAAGAGAGCTAATTTCAATAAACTTAGAGAGGGCTTGGGAAGGATTCCATGGATGAGAATCCTCAAGGGGAAAACAACTCAAGAAGCTTGGGAAATTTTGAAAAATGAGATAATAAAAGCACAGTCTAGCACAATACCAACAAAGAGGAAAAATAACAGCTCTCAAAAGAAACCAGCATGGCTGCATAAAGAACTCTCTGACAAATTGAAAGATAAAAAGGACAAGTACAGAAAGTGGAAAGAGGGGAACATAACTAAGTCAGAATATCAGCAAATAGCCCGAGCCTGCAAAGATGAAGTGAAGAAAGCCAAGGCTCAAAATGAACTAAGGCTTGCGACCAAAGTCAAAAATAACAAAAAAGCTTCTTTCAACATGTAAAAAACAAGAAAAAAGTGAAGGAAATGATTGGTCCATTAGTGGGTGGAAGTGGCAAGAAGGTGACAAGCAACAGGGAGAAAGCAGAACTATTTAACTCATTTTTTGCATCTGTCTTTACACAAAGGGAAAAAACAGACCAACCTATCAAAAATAGTGCCATAAAAAACAAAACAGAAACACAAATTAAGATAGGCAAGAAAATGGTTAGTGAGCACCTGTCCAGCCTAGATGAGTTCAAATCGCCAGGACCAGATGGATTACATCCCAGAGTTCTCAAGGAACTGGCAGATGTGATATCGGAGCCACTGAACTATATTTTTCAAAGATCCTGGAACACAGGGGAACTACCAGAGGACTGGAAAAGAGCTGATGTAATTCCCATCCTCAAAAAAGGAAAAAAAATGGATCCAGGAAATTACAGACCTATCAGCCTGACCTCAATACCTGGGAAGATCCTGGAAAAGATAATCAAACAACGAATCAACGAACACCTAGAGGCAAACAAAGTCATTACTAAAAGCCAACATGGGTTTGTCAAAAATAGATCATGCCAGACAAATCTTATTGCATTCTTTGACCAAGTGACAAAATTAGTGGATCAGAGGAATGCTGTGGACATAATTTACTTGGACTTCAGTAAGGCATTTGATAAAGTAGATCACAACCTACTACTTGACAAGATAGAAAAATGTGGGGTAGACAGAACCACCACCAGATGGATCCGTAGCTGGCTGACCGGCCGTACTCAGCGAGTGGTCCTCAATGGAACTGCATCTATATGGAGGGAAGTGTGTAGTGGGGTGCCCCAGGGCTCTGTTCTGGGCCCAGTACTCTTCAACATCTTCATCAACGATTTGGATGAAGGGATAGATGGGGAACTCATCAAATTTGCAGATGACACCAAGCTGGCAGGAATAGCCAACACTCCAGAAGACAGGCTTCAGGTACAGAAGGATCTGGACAGACTTGAACACTGGGCACTAACTAACAAAATGAAATTCAATGGTGAAAAAAGCAAGGTTCTACATTTAGGCAAGAAAAACCAAATGCACAAGTACAGCATAGGTGGCACCATGCTCAATAGTAGTAACTGTGAGAGGGACCTCGGAGTCCTAGTAGACAATCACTTAAATATGAGCCAGCAGTGTGCTGCAGCTGCCAAAAAGGCCAACACAGTGCTAGGCTGCATTAACAGAGGGATAGAATCAAGATCACGTGAAGTATTAATACCACTCTTCAATGCCTTGGTAAGGCCACACTTGGAATACTGCATCCAGTTTTGGTCACCACGATGTAAAAAAGATGTTGAGACTCTAGAAAGAGTACAGAGAAGAGCAACAAAGATGATTAGGGGACTGGAGGCTAAAACATATAAGGAACGGTTGCTAGAATTGGGTATGTCTAGTTTAACGAAGAGAAGGACAAGGGGGGACATGATAGCAGTATTCCAATATCTCAGGGCTGCCATAAAGAAGAGGGAATTAAGCTATTTTCCAAAGCACCTGAAGGCAGGACAAGAAGCAACGGGTGGAAACTAATCAAGGAGAGAAGCAACCTAGAACTAAGGAGAAACTTCCTGACAGTGAGAACAATTAATCAGTGGAACAGCTTGCCTCCAGAAGCAGTAAATGCTCCAACACTGGAAGTTTTTAAGAAGAGACTGGACAGCCATTTGTCCGAAATGGTGTAGGGTTTCCTGCCTGAGCAGGGGGTTGGACTAGATGACCTCCAAGGTCCCTTCCAACTTTACTACTACTATTATAAGATAGAAATGCCTTTTAAAATTAGGTAGGGTAGGAAATGTTCATGGATGGATGAACTAAATGTGCCATTTTGAATTCCATGATAGAATATAAAGGAAAATATTATTAAGTAAATAAGTAGGCTGGATAAGAAAATAAATAGGGCTATGCAAAACACTTTTCAACTTTTAATTTCACTTTCAATTCATAATTTTATGAAACTTAAAATCTGAAGATAGAATCAGTGTTTTGAGTATCAGACGATTTGTTTCATGCATTTGAGAAGCATTCCAAGCTTAATATGTGTTACATCATGTTCGTAGTTCCTCCAGAACACTTTGCACTCAAGACATTGATTTGTCCCAGATAATTTGTCCCAGATGTTTCATGAAATTTCATTCATGAAACATTTTAAAATGAAACTATTACAAATTTTTACTTCTCGAATAAAGCTTTTCCATGTAAACAGGACTTTTAAGTGAGCCTACTCTAGCAAATGTAATGATTTTTCACATCTAGTGATAATATAGGAAGTCCTTGTTTAGTGACTGCTTCATTTAACAACAGTTCACAGTTACAACAGTAATGAAAAAATAACTTTACCTGTCCTTGCATTTACAATCTTTGCAGGTCTATAAAACAATGGAAAGCTGAAATAAGAATACAAGCATAGTGATGCTTTTATTTAGCAACTGCTTTGCTTAATGACCAAGTTGCCAGTCCCAGTTTTGGTCAATAATGAGGACTACGTATACTAAAAATTTGAGCTCCTTGCTCTTTTAAAAATTCCTTTGTGAACATAGTTCAGATTTATAATCTTATACAACAACTGGATAGAGCCTTAAATAATGTTTCTGAGAAACAAACTTGCATTAGCAATCAAATGAAATTGACAGTTGAAATTGTATTAATGCTAAATGAAGTGCCCAGAATTATCCTGCATAAATATATGGAACAAATACGTTCATTAACTATGTCTATATTTACTGGAACAGTTAGGAGCCTGTTTGGTATACTGGTTAAAGTGCCAGACTGGATATCAGAAGATGTTCTAGTCCTGTCTTACGTCTGAAAGCCAGCTGAGTGACTATGGGTCAGTCACTTTCTCTCTCAGTCCAGTTTACTTCATGTTGTTGCTGTGGAGAAAATAGGAAAACTAGGAGGAGGAAGGACTATTAGTTATGTTTGCCACTTTGAGCTATTCATAAAAATAATAAAAATGAGGTAAAAATGTAAGAAAAAGGAACAATTCACTTTTTGAAATATTAGGGAATATTGTTTTATGGTCCTTTGTATAATTAAAGCGCATAAGCAGCAGCTTGTGAGGCTAAGTAAAATTGCAATAAAAATCTCCAATAGCAGATAAAATATGTTTTAGGTTTATAAAAAAATTTCTGGATCAAAGAAAAAAGTGCAGTTAAATAGACTGCACCCAGTAGCTAGCTAAGATGTTTTTGTAGTAATGACTTTTATTAGTAACATATTTTATTTTTCATTGGTAACAAAATGAATAACAGTATTATATTTTTTACATTAAACATAGTTTTTACAGAATATATTCCGTAACTAAACTTAAAACATCTTTATAAAAAATTCCAGGGTAGGCTCACAGTGATTATATGCACTATATGCTTACAAAAAGCTGTGTATGGTTAAAAATATAATATTTTTTGTTTTGGATTTTACATGATTCTGGCAGTGACAGTTATGAAAGAGACAAGAATTATGAAAGTCTACCCTCCTCAATCTACTTCCAGTGAAAATCATTCTATCCTCCAAAAATCAGGAATCATTGCCCAGATGTTTAATTTTAAGATTACAATTATAAGAACTAAACAGTTCCTGTAAAATAGAAATTTAGCAGAAATTGGGCAAACATATTTTCATTTGTATTCTCCATATCCTTGTATATAAATTACACTTCCTATTTAACTGTTGTAGACTAACAATGCATTTAAGCAAATAAATCCATTTTAAATAAATGGATGCTAAACTTTTTATAGGCTGTCAGTTTTGGGTGCTACTAAAGTAGCTATTTGAATCATGGCCAATAGGATTTGAAATGGATACTCACAGAATCTTGTTTCCTGATTTGGCTATTGGTCCATCTCATCCAGTATTGACGACATTTACAGGCAGCAGCTCTCCAGAGCTTGAAATATTTTTTTCTGTTCTATTAGTAATTGTTGTTGGGAGTTGTAAAGCCAGTTATTTCCCTATCCAACCATAAGCTTCTTTGCAACCAAAAAGATCTAGCCACATATGCTGTGTCTGGTAATAAGCCCTTACTTTGAGTGAGTATGTGTAGTGTTCTGCTGCCAAAAAGGAAATAAGAGCAATCCTCTTCCAATGTTTTCCTGGTTTTTTTTCCTCTTCTGTGGCATTTTATTTCTTGCAACTTCATGGGTGATTCTATCTACAAGCTTAATACAATTGCTAAATAGAACAAAAAGAAGCATACAGAATTCTTTTACAATGTTACTGGATTGTTTTGGATATCGAAAGAGGATAATATTTGTAGCTCAGCGTTAATATGAGGGGTCCTTGGTCGTCTCTGATCTTGCTTGTTTTCTTGCAGACGTTTTATTACTGAAACTAGGTAACAGTATAAGTGCTAGTAAGAAGTGCGGTTTGCTGTCAGTTAATATTCTAGTGGCTTGCCCTGACAGTGCTGGTAGGGATGGTCTTAGAGATTCTTTGATTGGGCTGTTTACTGTTAGCTTCATTGGTAGTTTCTTGATTGGGATATTGTTTACTTGATTGTTGGTCTGATGTTAATTTTGGAGTTAATTAGGCTGATCTGGGTGCTGATTGCTGGTGGAGCAATTGTTTTGAATAGATTTAAATTTATTATAAAACCAGTAAAATTTTATCTTCATTACTATTGTCTCCTGAGATTATCACAAGTTTTCCTAAAACTTTTTTTGAGTCTAAAACAAGGATTATATTATTGAAATACCAATATAAAATTGCCATTTTGTATGCTTGTTAAAAGATATGATTTTACATTAATTTTTCATGTTTAATTACTATAGCCCGGGGGGATATGGATCAAAATGAGTCAGATAGTCGTCGAATAATTCGATATCCTGATAGCCACCAGCTCTTTGTTGGCAATCTGCCACATGACATTGATGAAAATGAACTGAAAGAGTTTTTTATGAGTAAGTAATTTCTCTTTTACTTTACTATGGAGCTTAGTGGAGAGAAAACTCCATATTTTTTTTAAGTCCTGTTATACTTCAAATATTAAACTGCTTCTATAAGCAACATGTCATTTCTGTTTAATCCAAGTGATGCATTTTTCCTAACCACCTGCGTTGTACTTTTACAGGTTTTGGGAATGTTGTGGAACTTCGTATCAATACAAAAGGTGTTGGAGGAAAACTTCCAAACTTTGGCTTTGTGGTGTTTGATGACTCTGAACCAGTTCAGAAAATTTTATTGGCTAAAGTAAGTAACTTGACTATAATCACTGCGTAGTGATTACCAGACTGAATTTAGTTTAAATCACTTCTGAAATTTGATCTTGTATTAATAGATTTCTTTAGATGAACAAAAAATAGTGAAATATCTATTCTCAGGAAATTCTCTTCTTGGGCTCCTTTGTTCTTTGTTAGTAGAAAATATTTTATGTGAGAAAAGTTCTAAAGTAATGTCTGTCTGCAGAGTCAAATAATAAAGTCAACTATAGTAAGTTACTCATTCTATTAGAAGTGTAGGGCAGCTCTAATTTTTATCCAATAATCTAGATTACTTTTCTTACATCATCCTGTTGTAGTAAGAAATATACATTCTTTCTAAAGTTCTTTTTAGATGACCTTCATCTGCTTCTGTTGTATATTTATTGCAAAAATAAATAAATAGCTATCCTATCACATTATATAGAATTATACATTTGGAAAATAATTTTCTTGAAACATGGGATTGCCCTCATCTCTCAGTAAAGACCATCAATTGAAAGAAGGCTTGGCACTGCAAATTGAAGGAGATCTCAGATTTAATTGTGACTACTAGCACTACTATTTTGTTTACCTTAAATATCTACTATAGAAAGCATTGAATTGCAATAAAATGAGATAAACCTAAGCACACAGCTGTTAATTAAAAATAAAAATAAGGGCTTTGTATACGCATTTAGCATGCTTCCAGAATTATTTGTAATTATATCTGATATTCAAATATAAATATATACTTCATCTTTATCAACGATGGCACAACAAGCTTGGCACTTAAGTTTAAAAATTGCTTGTAGGATTTCAATGATGAAGAATAAAAGGATGTATGACATTGAAGCAAGCAAATCTATGCTCTACGTCTTAGTTACAAATCTCTTACAATGGTCAGTTTAAGTGGAATGGGTCAATGTAGGAAATAATGAAATCTCAACTGATTTGAGATTTCCACTATGTTGCAGTGATTTTTTAAATTGCTGTTTGGAATATAGGTCACAAATAATGCCAGCTGTGTTAATATAATCAGAATACATTCTTTAAAAAAATATTGAAGCTCCTACTCTATCCCTTAAAACACTTACTAGATATATATTAGAAATAAAGTTAGGATTTTCTGGTTGGGATAGTCTCTGAGAAATACATCCGCTTGGATGGATTTCCTTCTGATTCTGAAAATTGAAAACAACTAAATTCTAAGAAATCACTGATATCTGTGAATACTTAAAAAATATATTTTTTTCCACAATGGCCATCTACCCCAGTATTGCCTCTTCCATCTGATAATTATCCAATGAGATAATTGGTGTGGTTTAGTGATATACGATATAGGATTAGAACTGGGTAACCTTAGGCTTCAATCCACTCTTAGCCATAGAAATTCCTTAAGTATCTTTGAGTCAGTTAAGTTTCCTTTGGCAACCTTACCTCATGGAGTGGTTGTCTGGAAAAATAGGAGGAAAGCTATTTAATACAAGATGTGGTATAAATCAATCAGTCAATAATTAATTGCAGGACAGAGAGAATGTTTTCCTAGATCCATTATTTGAAGTTTAGCTGAATATGGCATTAATAAATTTTGAGCTAGAACATGTTTTTCATGTAAAGTATTATTGGCCTGTGTCTTTTGGATATTCAGCTAACTAAACTTTTGGTATTACCATTGTTCCCTTCCTCTTCATTTAAAAGCCCATAATGTTCCGTGGTGAGGTGCGTTTGAACGTAGAAGAAAAAAAGACCAGAGCTGCTCGTGAAAGAGAAACTCGAGGTGGTGGTGATGATCGCAAGGATATTCGACGCAGTGACAGAGGTCCTGGGGGTTCACGAGGCATAGTGGGTGGTGGAATGATGCGAGACCGTGAAGGCAGAGGACCACCCCTGAGAGGGGCCATGGCCCAGAAGCTTGGCTCTGGAAGAGGAACTGGGCAGATGGAAGGCCGGTTCACAGGTCAACGTCGCTGAAGATTCATTGTTGGCAGGCAGTCTTGACAGTGATACATTATTCGTCATGTTTGCATTTTTGTTAATTTTCTGGCTTTGGAATGTAACACAGCCTTTTTTTATCATTTCTTTGATGTGAAAAACATCTTTTGATCACCAGGTAAATTGTGGTGGACATTCTTTTCCTAATTTCATGACGAAGTCATAATGTTAATTTATAAATTAGACTTGAAGATTAGGGAATGAGAAATGATCATTTAAACTTTCTGCAGCAACAATAAAGGACAAAGGGTATGCCTAATTGAGTTAAGGTCTTTCGGGTGTGTTAAAATCCTTCTGCTGCACATTTTGTTTAAGTGTTACTGTTGGAAATACAAATAGTGCAATCTTTGAATTGGAAAAGCTTGCCCCCCCTTTTTTTTTTCTTTTAGAACTCTTGACTCCAAACAACTCATGTTTTGTGAACTTTAAACGCACTAATGGGTACCTGCCTCATTTTACATTGACATCTGCTGAAAGCAGCAAGGAAAAATAATAGCTTGTGAAACGATGCGGGCATCTGCTCTGTTTGCTGTGACCAATATATGTATACATAAACCTTAACAAGACTAAAAATATGTTCCAGAAGGAAACCATTTAGCTATAAACACAAATGTAAAACTTCAAAAATCATAGTTTTTTTTTTCTTTTTTAAAAGTCTTATGAGCTTTCTGCCTCTCTGTAGATGGGGATGGCTGATTGCTCAACACACTCCTCTTACCTTTTCCCGTTCTGTAAGCAGTGTACAGTGAAAAATTGTCTTTACTGTATTGAGGTCTCTGGTAATGTAATAAGCATGATGGTGCCTTCTATTAAATACATCATTCCAGTCTTGCTGGTGATTTTGTACAGTATAGTGTATGAATGGCTGTGCTGCAAAACTTTAACAGCTGTAAAAATGTTTATAAAATCATTGTATAAAATTGCAGTATCTTTAAATCAGTAAAGGCTACTGGAATATTACTTCCCTAGCTCTATAGTTAAGTTTTTGAAGCCTTTGAACAAAAAAGGTATTAAGTAGTAGATACTTTTTAAAAACGAAAAATTGGTTATGAAATTGAGTATTCCTTTTGCATAGATAAGTCCAAAGTTAATCAAGTGGGGGTTTTTTTTTTGTTTTAAGTATACTCCAGGTAACATATTTAACATACAACTTGTTACACTCAAGGATACTGCAATTTTCATAGAGCAGGGAAATAGCTCAAATACTTGCTACTTTCAATTTTTGAACTATCACCCATTTTGCACAAACTCTGAAGTGACTTTGCCTACAAGGCTCAGATTTGTATATAGAGGGAAGATCTCTCTTTTTATGTATTTGGACTTGGTAGAGCATCTTGCGCTTGGGTGAGAGGTTTGCCATTTCCAGTTCCTGTTTGCGTAGAGAGCACATTCCAGAAAACTGTAGAGGTAGCAACAGTACTCCCCAGCTTCAGCTAGACAGTTCAACAAACCCTCAGGCTTACTCTTGAAGAGGGGAGACAAAGCTTGTGACCGTTCAGAGCTGCTCTAAACATGGAAGACCTCATATGCTATTATGTAACAAAAACATGTAATGCAAGAAGCATTTGGTGAAACTAACCATTTGTTGTTTCCTAAAACTGTGGAAAATTTTGCCTATATGTTGGGGATGGAGTAAGTTTATATTGTTTTTTACTCCCCAAATTGAGATCTTCCATGTTTGATGGTAAGTCTTGCACTATTTTCATACACTTTCTGGGGTACATTTTTCTCTTTCCATGTTTATGTGGGGGGAGGGGGTTGCGTTGAATTGTTTCATTTTCAGATGATACCTGGATATGTAGTACTTGAATGCTTCTCCATGAACCATATCGAATTGGAAAGCTTTTTTTTAAACTGCTTTTCTCAACAAGCAGTTACATACCAATATATCAGTATTTATGTTATTTGGCTTTTTAGTGCTATAATATTGCCCTACCATTTCCTGTAAAAAATGTTAAGGCAAGCAGCACCAATGGAATAATAATTAAAAAATGACAATTAGAGGAGCTACTGAGCTATTGAGTTTTCCAGTTTGCTTCTTTAAATGCTATGAACTAACTATTGGAAGCATACACAGACATTTACATGGTGATTGTTCACCTACTTTATGATGGAAACATAGTGTTCTTGTCCCTCTTTTCAATAAATGTACCTCTAGAAGAAAAGAACAGATCTCTTTGACCTATTTTATTGCTTATTTGTTGATATAGGTAATATTGCTATTGTTACAGTCCTATGTCAACAAACTTGCTTTAATTATCTTTTGGCTTTAGTAGGTATGCAAACAATGGACTACCATCTTTATTGCTGTAATGTGTTGAGCATTATATGCTAGTAGAACCTAGTTTAATTGTTGCAGGTGGAAAATATTTACTTTTAAGTTTTCATTTTTGAATGTGTTTTGACTAAACATACTAATAAACTACTGATGTCTGCAGCATTTACAAATGGTCCAGAATTCTCTTTCAGTGTGATTTAGTATTCCAGTTTGGCAACTTTCTGACAGTAAGCCTGCTTTGGTAATGTACAAAACTGCCTCATCCATATCATTTCACACTGAACTGTGGTACGTTACAGGTAGTCCTAGCTTAACAATGGTAATTGAGACTGGCAATTCTGTTGCTAAGCATTACATTGTATGACTTATTGGTAGTTTCAGCAGTCCAAGTTACTGTTGTTAGGTAAATCCTAATGGCTGCAGTGGTTGCAGCATCCCACAATCCCTATTTGCAATCTCCTGCTGACTTCCCCATTGATTTTGTCAGAAGCTGGCAGTAAAGACCATAAATGGTGATCATGTGAATGTGCAATCTGCAACCTTCATAAATCCAAGTCAGTTGTCAAATGCCCAAATTGTGATCATGTAACTATGAGAATCCTTCACAAATACATCTCATTCAGCTGGTTGTTAACAAGGACTATTTATCTAAATTTCTATTGATTGCAGCAATTTCATTCTATATTTAACATAAATGCTAAAATATTTCTTTTATTTTAACAACTCATTGCTGCTTACAATTTAATGTTTTACTTTCTTCAATAAAATCAGGCACCTTTTAAAAATTGTTAGTGCACTGATAAAACAGCCAAACCTTGACTTTAAAAACCAAAGCAAATAGAAAGCAGACACTTAATGATTCTAAACTGTATCTCTTTATCACTTGTGCTGGTGAGCATTCATTTCTGTATTGTCATGGTTACTTCATATGTTTACTTTATATGTGTTTTTAATTATGTGCCATAGGTTTGTGTCAATATTTAGTCATTACTTACATAGATTTTTCCCAAGATAATCCATTCCCAGCCTGGTTCTTTAGGCCTTCTAAAGGTGCATTTGCTGCTGTAATTGAGTCCATCCATCTTGCAATTGATCATCATCATGTCTCTGCCAACATTGTAAAATTCTCAAGAGAGCTAGATCTTCCCCTAATGTCTTGAAATATGAAAAATGACCTTGGTCATTTGGACCTTGATTGACTTTTTGTGAGTTTTTACTGGTTGGTAAATGACATATTTTTCTACTTCACAGAAGAAGAAGAGTAGTTAAAGGAGTTCTTTCATTCTGTCATTTGACACCTCAAATTTTGTGGAATTGCAATGTATGTTGGGGCCTGATGAAACCTTGACTGGTTATGTATATTTAAAAGGGCATGCAAATTGCTTCTTAAGATAAGAAAGAATCATTTCAATAGATATCTTTGCCAAGGAAAACTAAAAACCTGTTCAACGGGCATTCAAATGATTATATTTCACAATGTCCATGAAAATGATTACAGATAGTCCTCAACTTATGACTGGTTGCTTAACAGCTATTCAAAGTTACAGCAGACTCCTAAAAACTACTTACAACTCAGTCCTGAAGTTAAGACTGCTGCAGCACTCCCACAGTTATTTGCCCCCCTGCTTTGTTGCCTCCGCACAGTGTACTGGCAGGTCTTTCCCCTCACACCGGGCCCCAGCTGGCCTTTCCTTCCCCCATTGGGTCTTAGCAAACCTTCTCCACTGAATCCCTGCAGGCCTTTTCCCCCACTGGGTCCTCACAGGCCTTCCTATCCCCACCAGATACTTCCAGCCTTAAATCTGATTCCTGCCTCACCAAGCCACATATACTCTTCATCTTTGGACGAGCTCTAGAGCAGTCCGCTGGAGCAATTGGCTTGGAAGGGGGCCTGGTGGAGGGCAGGGAAAACCCTCCCTTACCCCTGAGGCACCTGTGCTCCACTTAATGATCCACATTAACAGCTTTATCAGGGAGAGAGGGAGCAGAGGATATGGGCCATTAAATGAGACCATCTCACTTAATGGCTATCATGTGCCCGTAATGGATAGGCTTCATTATAGTCATATGTTGAGGACTATTTGTATATCTTATGCTTTATAGCTGCATGTGGAGTGTTTGGTGTTTGAGGCTGGTTGTTTTCTTGCAGACATTTCATTACCCAGCTAGGTAACATCATCAGTAATAGTGTGTGGTTTGTTCTTGTTTATATACAGTAGCTTGCCCTGCCAGGTTAGTAAGCAAGTGGTTGTCTTCTCAGTAGTTCCTTGATTAAGGTATTGTTTTCTGCTTGTTTGTCTGGTATTACTTCCTGCTTTATTTTCTGTTTGATATTTTTTGTCTGGTGCTTTCTGGGTGTTGACAATAGCCTAATTAAGGAAGTACCAAGGAGAAACAACACCCCACCAAAACTGGCAGGGAAAACTATTATATATAAGCAAGGAGCAAACCCCACATTCACTAACACTAATAATATTAGCTAATGAAATGTCTGCAAGCAAACAACCGAGCTCAGCACCAAGAACTCTACAATTTAACCCTGAGTTACCTTTCTTTTTATTGCATAAGACTTGCTTCATATATTCACTATAGGTGAGTTTTGTTTTGCTTCACTGCTTTATCTTGTATGTTTTTTTTCCCATCGTACTGAGTTTAGTTTTCTGGCAATTATATAAATATGATCCGCTCCTAATCTGCTAGTGTAGTTTGCAGCTAGACACAGACATAGAGGCTAGGTCTGGAAGGGATTTTGAATGTCTTCTAGTCTTAAATCCCTACACAAGGCAGGAAATCTTATACCATCCTGTGGAATTTCATAGTGATGTCTCATTTAAGTATTAATCTGGCCTGCCCATCTTTCTCTCTCAAGGACAGCCAAAAATAATATAAAAATGGAATATGAATCATACTCTGAAGCTAGATAATAGATAGTATGCATGGTTTTGCTTAGACTTAACTGCATATACATTAAGAACATTCAATCTTCTGTACCTGGAAAGAAAGTAGGTGTTCTGCCAGTGAGAACATGAAGTGAGAAAATGAAGCACAATTAGATGGAAAAAATGTAAAACTGTTATATCCGGTGACAAAACTATTAAATATTTTGAAAAACATTGCAGAGGAAATTTGTGCTCTTCTGTTGATTATTATTTCTATCATTGTAAGGCATCATGTCCAAAGATAAAGCACAAATTTGGAAGGCAGCTGGAGCATTATTCAAAATCCATCTCTAATGAACACAACACCACATTGCACACGCTGAACAAATATTCAAAGCAGTCATAAAGAGCTACAACTAACATAGCACTTAGTCCTTGACATGATGAATTCATGTATGTCATTCTCAGAGTTTTAATAATGAATTTAGGCAAATAAGCTTGTACATCTTCCACTAGTATGTGCCCTATATATCATCAAGAGATGTAAATCGAACTATAATACATATTAGTCTTTTTCAGTGTCTAGAGAACTGATGTTAAACTCTGAAACAATAGATGTGCATTAATGTCTCCTTGTATGAAATTAAACTTCTGGTCTTTTGAATAGAAGAAATCACGATTAAGAAATGTAGTTCTTCCAGAAAACTACATTGTGTGCATAATTATTAGGCAAGTGAGTATTTTGACCATATCATTTTCATGCATATTTTCTACCTTTCAAGCTGTATGTTTAGTGGATATAAGCATATCAGGTGATGTTTATTTGTGTAATGAGGGAGGGTGTGACCTAACAAGATCAACACCATAAATCAAGCTGTGCATAATTATTAGGCAGCTTCTTTTCCTCAGGCAATGGTCCAAAAAAAGATATTTAACTGACTCTGAAAAGTCAAAAATTGTAAAAAGTCTTTCAGAGGGATGCAGCACTCTTGAAATTGCTAAGATATTGGCGCGGGATGACAGAACCATCAAAAATTTTGTTGCAGATAGTAGGAGCTCCACTTTGACTCAGATGCCAGCAAGGTGGAGGTGGGGTACTGGTATGGACTGGTATTATTAAAGATGAGCTAGATCTGTGGTTCTCAACCTTTTTAATGCCACGACCCCCAACCAGTTGTAAGTCAAGGACTACTCAACCGGTCGTAAGTTGAGGACTGCTCAACCGGTGCAGCACCGTTTGCAGAATGGGACTTTTGGCGGGCTCAGCAGGGCAGAGACAGCCTGGACAATTCCTATTGGTTTTTGAAAGCCAATAGAATTAGACTCTATTCAAGAGAGTCTATTCTATTGGCTTTCAAAAGCCAATAGAATAAAAGGGAGTAGCACAGCTAAGGAAAAGAGGGAAAAAATGGCGGACTGCATTGTTTGGCGACATCCGTGAAATGGTCGTTCGACCCCAAATGGGGTCCCGACCCACAGGTTGAGAATCACTGAGCTAGATGGACCTTTTCGGGTTGAAGATCGACTCCAAATCAACTCCCAAATCTATTGCCAGTTTTTAGAAGACACTTTCTTCAGGCAGTGGTACAGGAAAAAGTCTGCATCTTTCAAGAAGACCATGATTTTTATGCAGGACAATGCTCCATCACATGCATCTAAGTACTCCACTGCGTGGCTAGCTAGTAATGGCCTTAAAGGTGAAAGAATAATGATATGGCCCCCTTCTTCACCTGACCTAAACCCTATTGAGACCTTGTGGGCCCCTCTTAAACAGGAGATATACTGTGTAGGAAAAACAGTACATCTCTTTGAACAGTGTCTAGGAGGCTGTAATTGTGCTGCACAAAACATTGATCGTCAGCAGATTAAGAAACTGACACACTCCATGAGTGTTATTGAAAAGAAGGATGGCTATATTGGTCACTGATTTTATTTTTAAATGTCAGAAATGTTTATTAGTACATTTTGAGTTGTTTATTCTTACTTTCTTTTTGTTCTTTTTTTTTGTCACTGCAAATACGTTTTATTGAAAGTTTTATAAATTTTACAAAAAGACAAAAATAATACAAAACAAAAAACAACATATACAAAAAAAACTAAACATCACATATAAAAAAAAAACCCATCCCCCACCCCTCACAAACACCCTCCCTTCCCCCCCCTGAGCTTCCCAGAGCAGAATATAGGCTTAGTTAAAAATTAACAAATAAAAATAAAAAATTAAGTTAAAAAATTTATATTTATATATATAAAAAAAGTATCTATATATAACATTCTCTATATATGAAAATAAAACTTATGAAAAAGCTATGTGATATTTTTTAATACCCAATCTAAATTGTATAAATTTTATCCATTTGTCCCAAACGGCAAGAAACTTCTCTTGCGTTTGTTGCTTTAAGAAAGCCGAAATCTTTGCCATTTCCGCCAGATAAGCTACTTTAAGAAACCATTCCTGCAATGTAGGCAAAGATTCCTTCTTCCAGTATTGTCCTACTAACAGCCTGGCGGCTGTAATCAAATTTAACATCAATACAACCTCCTTTGTATCACAATCTGTAACAATGCCCAACAAAAATAATTGCGGAGTAAATTTTACCCTCCTTCTAAAAATTCTCTGGATATTCCACCATATTTTGATCCAAAATGCTTTTATCTCTCTGCATGACCACCAAATATGATAATAAGAAGCATCCGTATAACCACATCTCCAACATTTGGGTTGTACGTCAGGGTACATAAGAGACATTTTTTGTGGATCAAGGTGCCATCTATAAAACATTTTATAAAAATTCTCCCTAAGGTTCTGTGCTTGTGTAAATTTGACATTTCTCACCCAAATGGTTTCCCAGATATCCAATGAGACTGGGACACCAAAATTCTGCGCCCATCTAATCATGCAGTCTTTAATTAATTCCGTTTCTGAGTCCATTTCAACTAATACCCCATAGATTCTCTTGATATGGGTTTGTCTTTGATCCTTGACTTGCTTAATAAGATTTCCATCTTCTCTAAGAAAACCCAATTTACAATCCACCTTCCATTTATCTACTAGTTGCCTATATTGGAACCAAGAATAAATAATATTTTCTTGCGCTAAATCTTCCCGTAATCTTAACTGCCAGTTTTGCCCATCCCATCTAAGTAACTGACTATAAGACACCATATCCATTTTTACACCTCTTTTTATTCCTTCTATCGCATGCCAAGGTATGGCCCATAATGGAACTTTAAAATCACTTTTATAATATTTTCTCCAAGTCCTAAGTAAAGAGATTCTTAAAATATGAGATTTAAAGACCCAATCCATTTTTTTATTAAATATTAAATAGGCATGCCACCCATAAAGTAAATCCCATCCCTCTATATGAAGTATCTCAGGATTTGTCAAATTTACCCAATCACTAATTAGTGTTAAAACCACCGCATCGTAATATAATTTCAAATTTGGTACCTTGAGTCCACCCCTCTCACGGAAGTCTTGCATAATTTTAAACTTAACCCTTGGCTTTTTCCCTGCCCAAATAAATTTATTAAGACCCTTCTGCCACTCACTTAGGTTAATCTCATTTTTCAAAATCGGTAACATTTGAAACAAAAAAAGAAACTTGGGTAGAATATTCATTTTTATCACTGCAATTCTTCCCATGAGGGATAATTGCAACTTCTCCCAATTCTTCAAGTCCTTCTGTACCCTGACCCACAACCTTTCATAGTTATTTTTAAATAATTTTACATTAGAAACAGACAACATCACCCCCAAATATTTTACCTTATTAACAATCTCAAAACCCGTCAAATTAGCCAAAATCTGCTTCTCCTGACTAGACAAATTTTTAGGTAAAATTTTAGTCTTATTTACATTAATCTTGAAACCCGAAACCAAACCATAATAATGAATCAACTGTAATAAGTTTACTACAGAGCGATCAGGTTGCGACAAAGTAACAACCAAGTCATCCGCAAAAGCTCTCAACTTATATTCTTTTTTGTTAACTTCTATTCCTTTAATTTCCTGAGACTCTCTAATTTTAATCAATAATATTTCCAATGTTAAAACAAACAACAATGGCGATAAAGGACACCCCTGTCTAGTACCTTTCTCTATTGTAAAAACCTCCGACAAACCTCCATTAACAATAAGTTGTGCCATTTGTTTTTGATATATTACCGTAAGAGGCTTGTAATATCTTTTCGCCAAAATTCATTTCTTCCATTACTCTTAGCATAAAATGCCAATTCAATTGATCAAATGCTTTTTCAGCATCTAAAAATATGAGCCCTGCAGGAACTTGGTTGTTCTTGTCTAAATATTCTAATAGATTAATAATTTGTCTAACATTATTTTTCATATACCTTCCTGTTATAAACCCTGATTGATCTTTATGCACAAGATGATGCACCACCCTCATAAGCCTATTTACCAAAATTTTTACAAATATCTTATAATCCACATTTAAAAGAGATATAGGCCTATAATTTTTTGGTAAAGTAAGATCTTGATCCTCCTTTGGAATCAATGATATAAAAGCACTACGCCATGAAGGAGGAATCTCTAAACCCTGTAAGATACCATTAAAAAGATCATTTAATGGTTGGATCATCTCCTCCATTAAAGCTTTATAATAAACAGCTGTTAACCCATCCGTACCCGGTGCTTTCCCTAGTTTCAATTGTTGAATTGCTGAGGCAATTTCCTCCTTAGTAATTAAGCCATTAATTTCATGTTTCTGATCCTCAGAAGGGAAAACTTGCCTCAGCTAGATATTTATTTATATCTAGCAGTTGCACGTTAGTAGATTTGTTTAACTTTTGATAATAATCCAAAAAAGATTTTTTGATCAATTCCTTCTGAAAAACTAATTTACCCTTGTAATTTATTTTCTCTATTATTCTCTGTCTCTGTTTCTTTCTTAATTGATAAGCCAACCATCTCCCAGGCTTATTAGCATTACAAAATGTATTTTGTTTCATAAACAATAAATTAGTTGCAGCTTGATCTGCTATCAACATATTAAATTGTGACCTTAATAACTTTACAGATTCTTTAATACTTTCATCAGAAGGATTTAGAATCAAGGCCCTTTCTTTTGATTTAATTTCGTCTTCAAGTTCTCTACGTTTCTGAATCTGCTTCCGCTTATGACAATTATTCATTTTTATCAAGACACCACGCATAAATGCTTTACCTGCATCCCATACCATTGACATTGAAGTCCCCTTATACATATTCAAAACAAAATAGTCCTTTAAACACTCCTTTAACTTTTGAACATTCTTCTCTTGTCTAAACAAATTTTCATTAGCTCTCCAGGATCTCCTTTCCTCTTTCTCTTGAGTCAGTTCCATCCAAACTGGGCTATGGTCCGTCAGTGATCTAGGAAAAATCTTTACATTCTTTACTTTATTATACAAATCCGTAGTAATCAAAAAAAAGTCAATTCTTGAAAAAGATTGGTGTCTATCAGAAAAAAAAGTGAAATCTCTCTCCTCTTGATTACATTCCCGCCAATAATCCCTTAATTCCCAGTCTTCCTTCATATCAAAAAAAGCTTTAGGTAACCTTGCTTGTTTAAGAAAAGGAGAGGAACCTTTCTTGTCCCTTTGTATATCTAAGACACCATTCCAATCACCCATTAATACCACTGATCTATAGTCAAGCAATGTTATTTTTTGATGTAACTGCTTATAAAATTGTTCCTGTTGTTGATTTGGAGCATAAAGTCCCACTATGAGTACTTTCTTACCATATATACCAAGTTCAATCATCACATATCTCCCCTGGGGATCTGATTCTACCAGACAAGCTGGTAGGTTTTGTTTAACATATATAACAACTCCCCCTTTCTTCCCAGGAGCAGAAGATATAAAATGAGATCCCAAACGAGCATTGACTAAATATTTCTGATCTTTAAGTAAGATATGAGTTTCCTGTAAGCAAATAACGTCATTGGTATGTTGCTTCAAATAATAAAAGATTTTTTTCCGTTTCTGAGGAGAATTCAATCCATTAACATTCCAGGTCAAAAACTTTGCCATCTCCTTTGGCACGCAGCCTGGAGAAGACACCATCAAGATCTGAAAGAGCTGCATGTGTTGCATAACTCTTGGGTCTTGCTCCTCCCACCGGCGGTGATGCATTTCCAGAAGAATTCTCTTTGGGCTCTTTTTTACGTTGCTCCTTCTCTTTACGCTTATAAGCTGCACGAGTCATCCTCTGCTCTTTAACCTCCATCTGGCGTTGCCTTTCAGCTTGTATCATCCCAGCGGAAACCAAACCTAATGCCTCAGATTGCTGCTCGACTTCCTTGCCACTCGGAGATTTCTGACCAGATGGAGTTGAGCCTGCACCCAGGACCGAAGTATAAAACTCTCTAGCTTTGTCAACTGTATTCAATCTGTAGCGTGTCCCCGCATGGCTCAAGACAATACCCATCGGAATTTCCCATCTAAATGGCATCAATCTGGCTTTAAGCTCATTGGTTAAAAAAGCGAAGTCTTTCCTGCTTCTTAAAATTTTGGATGGGATTTCCTTTAGAATGATAACATCTTGGGCAGCAATCTGAAATCTTTTGTTGTAAAAGGCTTGTATAATCTCATTCCGCAGGGACTTCTTTGTAAAATAAATCACCACATCTCTAGGCAAATTCTTCTGCTTAGCAATCCAAGAATTGAGTCTATAATTTTTTTCCACTTCTCTATGTAATTCTCCTTTATCCATATCCAAGGCCACCGCCAGATCAGTAAGAACCACCTCCACCAAATCTTGATTCATATCTTCCTTGAGGCCTCTAATCCTCAGGGCATACTCCATCTGTCTGTACTGAAACATCAAGATATCTTCTTGTGAGGACTCCACCTTCCTTTCCACATCTTGAATTTTATCATCAAAAGAATCAACTTTGTTTTCCACTTCCTCAAGCCTTGCATCGAGCTTAACCACCACAGTAGCCAAACCTGAAACTGCTGCAAGTATGTCTTGTCGCAAATCATTATTATTTTCTTCCAATTTAGTCTTTATCCCCGTTATCTCTTCTTTAAGATCAGATTTAATTTCTGATTTAATCTGTGAGGCAAATTGCTTCATTTCCTCTCTCATTTGAACTACAATCTCTCCCATTATGCCTCTAACCTCTTGTGCTGAAAGTCCAGGCAAAGGGGGAGAGGGTGGTGGCTGAGCCGGTGGTACATGTTTAGATTGTTGTTGTAATTGTGCAGTAGAAGTTATAGGAGAAGAAACAACCTTGGGTATTGAAGAAGGCTGCTGCCTCTTTGAAGCCATTTTAAAAAGCACAGTTCTCACTTCCCTTTCCCCTCCACACAAAAAGGGAGGAAGGAAAGAAAAAGAAAAAGAATTTAAAAAGAGACAAACTATAGTCCTTGAAAATCCAGAGAAAATCCAAAGAATAAAAGATAAAAGAGCAAACAATTCAACAAAAAAAAAAAAAATTTCTATACCAAAAGCAAAAGCAAAATCCAATCCTTAAAAAGGGAAAGTAAAACAAAAGGGAAAGGAAAAAAAACTCCGACACTTTCAAAACGCCATCTTAAATCCTTTCACTAATATAACAAAGAAAAGGAGGAAAAATAATCAAAATCAAATAATAAAAAAAATAAACACCTAAATTATATAACAAAAATCCTTTAAACTGCTCTGTCCGTTTAAAAATTACTCACCAAAATACTATAAACACGGAGATAGAAGCGGCGGTTTCTTTTGCTTCCTAGGAAGCAAAAACAGCTGGGAGGCGGAGATCAGCAGGAGCTCCGAGGGAACACTCCTTTCACCCCCTCTAGAAATAAATCCAGAGGGGGTTTAGGGGTTCTACCTCTATTCCTGCGCTCTCTGTCCCTTCCCTTTGCCCGGGAAGGGAATTCCGAGCCGCGGGCCAGCTGATGCACGCTGTGCTCCGCGGCTCTGACACTTCCCCAGCTGGACGGCTAGAAGATAGCCGCCATCGCCGTCACCTCGTACCGGAAGCTCCTATTCTTACTTTAACAGATGCAAATAAACAAGTGAGATGGGCAAATTTTCATTTTCATTTCATTTCGCTTGATAATTCTGCACACTAATAGTTGCCCAATAATTGGGCACACATAGATATTCTAAGAAAACCAAAACCTCAGTTTTATTTTCTTAAATATTCAGGTTTGAGGTTTATTAAATTTTGGAATGACTGAGAGCACTGTAGTTGTTCAGTAAGAAAGTTAATCCTCCAAAATACAACTTGCCTAATAATTGTGCCCACGATGTATATTCAAGCTTATTTAAAATAGCACTGCAGCAACAATATTTGAATGGAGACTAGATCACTCCCCAAGTTGTCAGCAGTTATTTCAAAGCAATATAAAGGCTCTGAAATCAAGCAACATGCTTGAGTAATTTGACATTAGGGCTGAAATACTCATGGTAATAAGGTGATATATTGTTTCTATATATACATTTTCCCCAGTCAATCATCTACTTAGGATCCCACAAGTCTTATGTCCCCTTGTCAAGATAACGTATATTTGGACACAAGCTTCTACAGAACAAGTTAATGTAATTTCTGTTTATTGTAAAGCTTTTATGAAAACACCAACTTTCAGTTGCCTTTCCTTTTAGGTTAAAATGCAATTTGAGTATTTGCTCAAGACCGGATCCTTATTGTCTCCTCTGTTCCTTCAAGCAAAATAGAACTGTGATGATAAGTTTTGAATTATCTATAAAGTTGGATATCCATATCTATATACTTTCAGCAAATTTATTGGCACAATATTAAAAGTGAAAGGCACAAGTGATTAAAGTGGCATCAACATTCATTCATATATGTATTACAGTACTTTTTTCAGTTTTACCATGATGAGTTTTGGAAATTCACAATAACAAAAAAAGTGGACTCAGTTATTAAAAGCATGCAAAATACTGAATTCTTTGAAAGTTATGCTGGCTTCCAGTCTGATTTCTAAAATTGTTCACAGATCAGTTCAAAACCACTGCTCAGAATGAAACAGAACCCAGATAACTTTTGCCTTCTGGGAGGAGAAGAAGAATCTTATAAACACACTTACCTTTAAAAATAATGAGTTTGCCATTTAAACTAATCAGATTGATGTTGACAAGACTCTAGCTGAGCACAATTGATCATAATTTGGTTTATAACTATTTTATTACCTTAAATATAAAAAGAACAATATAGTATTCTCTGGTACATTGTTTCTGCAAAATTTTATTTTTCCAGAAAAAATAAAACTGGGAATGTTCCATTGTTCCAAAACTGGAATGTAGTCCATTGTATGCAAGCCTAAATTCTTGTGCTACTTCATATTTTATTTACATTACTGCATTTATGCCCATCATAAAAGACTCAAAATTATTCTCAATTCATATTCAAATATTTGGAATTCTGAATGAAAAATTCAAATATAGCATATGTAAAAGGTTTCTGGGATTTTTTCATCTGGCAAGGTAGCTAACCCAAGAAAAAAGGAGGGAAATATAGTTGGTATTTAAATCACATCTGCAACCTGTTAACAATCCTAATAGTCTAATGTGCAAACATGTACACTGGCATCTATAAATTCTGAAATACTGTCAAATTGTACTTGCAAAACTTTCAGGGGAGAAGGAAGAAGTAAATATATCTTCCCTTTTAAAAATATAAAATCTAAATGTTACAGAACACATGAAAATAATCATCCTTTAGAAATGTATAATTTCAGATATTTTTTCATGCAACTTTCTTTTTTTTATGCAAAAGCCTTTAAGACCAGTGTGTAAATGTGGGATGTTTCAAGAAAAATTATCATACTTTTCTGTGCTTTGACAATGACTATAAAGCTCCTCAGTCTGACTATGCAGATTTATTTATTTTGTTTATTAAACTTGTATGCTGCCCCTCTTGCCTAGAGGAATCTTTAGACAACTTAACAATCATAAAAACAACATGTAAAACATTAATACAATAAATATTAATACTGAAATTAATGTACATTAATTTAAATTAACAAGATTGAAAGGAAGAAAGCAAGATGAACAACGGAACTGGTGAAGTTAGATAATGTGGATAATGTGGATATGCTCCTAAATCCGTTACTATCAGTGGAACTACGTAGCACCAGCTATTTCTAAATAAGAGTACCCTGCCAAATTAATTATCAATAAAATAGAAATTATTACAATATGCTTTGTGCAGGGCTAGTTTTCAGATGGATATGGAAGCTACAATTTTCACTGTTCTAAAGTGAATATACAGTAACATGAATATATTAAACCTCCTTTTAAGATACCATCTATTCTAACCAAATCAAACTCAGGTATTCCTGTTAACATAAAGCTTTATGTGTTCACAGAATAACAGAGTTCTGATGGACTTTGGAAGTCTTCTAGTCAACCCCTTGCTCAAGCAGGAGTCCCTATATCATTCTGGATAAATGGCTGTCCAGTGATGGAGCAACTACAATTTCTGGAGGCGAACTGTACCACTGGTTCATTGTTCTCATTATCAGGAATTTTCTACTTAGTTCTAGGTTGGTTCTATCCTTGATTAGTTTCCATTCATTGCTTCATCTAGGTTGTGGTCTACTTGTCAAATGTTTTACTGAAACCTAAGGATGTTATGTCCACAGCATTTTACTGGTCCGCTAATTTTGTCACTTCGTCAAAGAATGCAATAAAATTTGTCTGCCATGATCTGTTTTTGACAAATCCTTGTTGGCTTCTAGTTATGACTTTGTCTTTAGTTGTTTGCAGATTCGTTCCTTGATTAACTTTTCCAGAATCTTCCCAGGTATCGATGTCAGGTTGATAGTTCAGTAGTTTGCTGGATTGGTTTTTTCTCCTTTTTTGAAGATGGGAACTACATCAGCTCTTTTCCAGTCCCCTGGTAGTTGCCCAGTGCTACAGGATCTTTGAAAGATATGATTCAGTGGTTTTGAGATCACATCTGCCAGTTCCTTTACAACCTTGGGGGTGTAATCCATCTGGTCCTGGTGATTTGAAATCGTCTAAGGTGGACAGGTGCTCTCTTACTTTTTTTTGTGCTTATTTTAACTTGTATTCCTAATCTGTATTTACAGTACTGTTTTTGATAGGTTGGGCAAAGAATTAATTAAGCAGCTCTGCTTTCTCTCTGCTGCCCATCCCTTCCCTGCCACCCTGGTCACACATGTTGATGATCTCTGATGAGAGTGGGATAGGAGAAGTGCATCCATCTTTGCTCTCTGTGACCTCTTAGTGGCCTTCAATACCATTAACCATGGTATCCTTTGCGGGCAGCTGCAAAGTTGTAGCTGGGCAGCACAGTCCACAGACATTCCTTTGTGGTGTGCCAGACGGCTTGGTACTCTCTCCACTCCTTTTCAACATCTACATGAAGCCAATGGATATCTGCCACCATGGAATAAAGTATCATCGGTACACTGATGATACTCAAGTTTGCATTCCAGGTGACCTAAGTGATGTTACTGCTGCCTCTTAAGGTGCCTGGTGGCTGTGGAGGTCTGGATGAGGGATAGTAGGCTTTGGCTGAATCCTGGTAAGATCGTGTTGCTTTGGGGTTGTGGAGCTTTGGAAAATAGACTTTTAACATCTGGATGTGGCTAAACATTCTGGATTCGGCTGCACTGCCCCACAAATCTGGTGCACAACTTGGGGATTTTCCTGGATTGACAACTCTGCTCAAGGAGCACTTGGTAATCATGGCTAGGAGAGCTTTCGTGCAACTTTATGTGATGCATGAATTATGTGCAACTTTGTGTGGTGCCCTTTCCTGGATCAGGAATACTTTGCTCAGTCACTTAAGTCCTGGTCATTTCATACTTGGACTATTGCAATGCACTCTACATAAGGCTATCCTTGAAGAACATTGCAGCCACATGGACAGTTCTTGGGATCTCTAAGGAGGCACATGTTAACTGCTGTTTTGTGAGTGCACTGGTTGACAGTTTGTTTCTGGGTCCAATTCAAGGTGTTAGTTTTTATGCTTAAAGCCCTTCATAAAATGATAAAGGTTATCTGAGGAACCACCTCACCTTAATAGGATTGGCCTATCGCACTCATGCCAGCAGAAAAGGCTGGCTGCGAATCTCATGGTCAAGAAATTCCAACTAGTGGAGTCCAGGAGAAGAGCCTTTCTGTTGTGTTTCCTGCCCTCTGGAACATTGTGTCCCCTGAGGTGAGATCCACACCCACTCTTTTGACCTTCTGAAATGGCCTTAAAATCTGGATCTCTTGGTTGACCTAGAGTCCTAATGAGGCTGTGTCATTTTAGAAGTGATTAATGGACTAAGATAACATGCTGCCCATGTTCACCTTGCTCCCTTCCTTCCCATTTTTGTCAATTTTTAAATCAATTTTACTCTTAATATTTGTTTTAATGTTTTGTTTTTTATTTGACTGTAAGCTACTAGAATCACCTTTAAGCAAGATGGGCAGCACATGCTTAATAAATAGTATTAGTATAGTCCCTTTGAGTATTTTTCATTGTTAACTAAAGTCTTACTACTCTTCTTTGAATTGGGACAAAACAATGCAAGCATAAAATTTACTTCTCCCACCTGCCAATTGACAATCTTGTACAGCCTGTATTACTTCTGTTCCAAGTCATTACCAAATGATGTTATTGTGATTTGGGAGTGTGCTAGACATTATATAAAATAGCACTTATGTTGTGATTTTGTAAGGTTTTTCAGCTCAGAATCCTAATAAATTCCAATCTCTGAACATGAGGCTACTGCAAAGAAATAGCTTTATTCTTTGATCAAAGCCAAAACCGGGTGTTTTCTAATCTCTTGTCTCTAACGCAGAGAGTTGGGAGAAAAGACACATGCACTAATATTTTTTCCCCTTTTATAGCAAAGGTATTTCCTCAGACTAAAAAAAATTCTTTTTCATTGAAAATGTGTTTTCTTTATCTATCAGGTTAGTTCAGTTGCAGCTTGTTACAAGGATTATGCTTTGAATACACAATTGCTGGCAGGCAGACAGGAACTTTCTCCTTGAGTGGATACATTTGCAGTGATATATTTCAGGCTATAGCTAATGCATTTATAATAATATTTTTATTTATAGTCACAGACCAAAATGCAAGTGCAACAAAAGAAAATACAAGAAAAATACAATCACAAACAGTCAACACCAGAAGCCTTGGCTAAAGGGAATTACAACGTTCTCCTCTAATAATTACAGCTCTTAAAAGAAATTTAGAAACCTGAGAAGTAATATAAGAGGAGTCATCCCCTAGACAATATAAGACCAAATTACTAACATTAGAACCAGAGGGATCAATTCCAAGGAGAGACAGTAATTTAATTCTGGCTGTGTTATAATAGGGCAGTATGATAAGACATGCTCCACATTTTCAACTTCAGCCCTATCACAGGGGCATAGTCGCTCACTAAACAGGAGCCTCCTGAATCGCCCATCGAGTAGTGCTGAGAGCAAAACATTGAAACGGGCTAGGGAAAAGACTCTTCTATACTTGGGGATGGTTAGAGTATAGAAATATGAAGCCATCCTCAATCCATAATTATTAGAATGGCTGAAGATCAAAGGGGAGCAGGTTTTGTTGGCTCTGGATCTTAAATATTGCAAATCTATGTCCACAAGCTGTTGGACTATCCTAAACTGGGCGTCCTTGAGACCATAATCTCCCAAAGCATCCCCCGTAAAATCTAGCAAGTGGAGTTTCTTCGTCAGCTCCCTCTCCCAATGAGAGGTATGAGAGTCAGCAAACACCAGGGAAAGGTAGCTACCAGGGACTGCCGAAAAGAGAACCCGAAACCACCATTTAAAGGTGTTAATCCACGCCATGCATTCGACTGAACAAATGCCCAGTTCCAGGTACATCGAAGCAAATCCAACATAAGGAGGAAGACCTAGAAGTTTCCTAAGAAAAACAGCCTGGGTTCTTTCAATACAATCCTTGAAGCCTCGTATCCATATGGGAATTTCATAAATAGTTTGGGCCAGGGTTTTGGCTTTATATATACGCAGAGCAGAAGGAATAAACTGCCCCCCTTGGGTAAAAAAGAATCTTATAATCTGCTGGTGGCTACAGGTCGAATTCAGCACCTGGGTTTGATGTTTAGTCCAAGCACCAGTATTCTGAAATTGAATACCTAAATACTTAAAATGGAAAGCCTGCCTAACAACATTACCATTGATAGCCCAGTTATATAATTTCCGGGCTCTAGAGAATACCAATACTTTGGATTTGTCATAATTAATAGACAAATGGTTCTCAGCACAGTAGGACCCAAATGCAGAAAATAATCTTTTTAGACCGAGCCTTGATTGTGATAGAAGGACCACATCGTCAGCATAAAGAAGTGGAATCTTCGTATTTGACAACTTTGGGGCGTGGGACTCAATGCGTACAATGTAAGAGGCCAGGTCGGATAAGAATAAATTAAACAGAAGAGGGGCCAGGACACAGCCCTACCTAACTCTGCTCTCAATCAGGATAGGATTTGAAAGTTCTCCCTGCAAGCCGCACCTAACCTGGCTAGAGGTCTGATTATACAAAGATCTGGTTAAGAACAAAAGATGTCTGTCAATTTTGACCACAACAGTTCCCAAGGGACTGAGTCAAATGCTGCCTTTAAATCAATAAAAGCAGTGAAGAGTTTGCACCTTGGTGTAATAGCATATTTGTCAACCAGGTGTGCTAAGACAAAACAGTGGTCCAATGTAGCACAGCCCGCTTTAAACCCAATCTGCTCTGCACCAATAATGTTAGACTCCTCAACCCCAATGAGGAGTCTATATTGGAGATATTTAGCATACAATTTCCCAATGATGGAAAGCAGGCTTATAGGGCAATAATCGGCAGGGTTGTTCCTGTTTCCTCGTTTAAAAACTGGAATAATAATTGCTAGACTCCAAGAGATAGGAATCCTACCAGAGGAATTAATATGGGTGAAAAGTGTTGCCAAAAGAGGAATCCACCCACTCGGGAAAAGATTTTAGCAAAATAGGGGGTATAGCATCTGGGCCAGGGGCTTTGCCTGACTTAAGTTCTGAGATAAGCTCAGCAATTTCAGCATGAGTCATAGGTTGCCATATAGGAATTGCAAGAGGCAGTTGTGATCCAAACTCGGTCGAAATTATTGAAGTCTGAAAAATTGATAAAAAATTATTTTCCCAATCTCTGTTAGAAATACAGCAGAGAGGGAGTTCTTGGTAACCAAGGAGAGAGCTGGCAACAATTTGCCAAAATAGTCGGATGTTCTGCTGGATAGAGAGGAGAAGTAAATCCCACTTCTCTCTCACTTTAGCCCTCTTTTTCTTAACAATTAGCCATTTATACTCCCGCTTCAGGCGATAATAGTTCTCTGGTAAAGCAAGTAAAGCAAGTAAGCCCAGTTAATCTGGTTCCTAAGCATCAGACATTCTTTATCAAACCAGGAATTGCTTCTTAAGTGATATGGACCCCTTGGCCTATAATCAGCTCCTAGCTCCCTTTGAACACTATTAATTAATATTCAAAAGCCAAGATTGTCTCTGAGCCACTACTTGTTAGAACCTGATTATAAAGGCTGAGACATTCTGGAGATGATAAAAAGGAGTGGAACTTTCTTTCGGTATTAGAAGACCATTTGATCCTCTTTGTATAGAAGGCCGTATGGGGTTCCAATATCTGGGGGCCTTTAGATAAGTATATGTTTGAGGAAAGCCCAATAATTGTAACCAGGGGGTAATGATCGCTCTCCGTGCGGCAGTCCACATAGAAAGCATGGACTGCCTTTCTTAACAACTGAGAAACCAGCACAAAATCAATAATGCTACTCCCACGTGAGGAACTAAAAGTAAATTCACCAACTAGACCGCCTGGGGTACTCCCGTTAAGAATTACCTTATCATGTTGGGATGTTAAAAGTGCTAACTGAATACCAGCAAAATTTGTTACTTCATCCTTAGAGTGTCTAGCTGAAATCTGATGACCTATTGCCTGAAGGATTTCTTGAGCCTTAATGTCAGCTTGCCTCACCGTCGGAGGAAGGTAGACGTTAAACACTAGCAATTCGCTGTGTCCTCTCTTAATTAGGAGCGCCATCGCTAAAGAGCCACAGAGGGACAGCTCCACTATCTCCACCTTTAAAGAGGTAGAGACCAAACAAGCCAAGCCACCCTTGGGTCTTCCCGTCGCTGATTGTTTGATGGCGGTCAAGGAAAAGGCCATAAACCGTGTAATGGATATCGTATCACATGCCCAAGTCTCCTGAAGCAGAACCCCATCAAATGCCTGAATATAGTTGGTAAATTCTATAGTACCACACCTTCTCCCCCAACCTGCTATATTCCACAAAAGACATTTAAGAGTACAGAGGGGGGTTGCCAGATTTGATAGTCATTCTATCTGATTAATTTTTTCAAGGGAGCCCTTCTGGTCCAAAAAGATACACCCGTTATTAAAAGGCAGTGTTACCCTCATGGGAGATAAAGGCAGGGAAGGAGGGGAAGGGAGGCGAACCTTGTTCATGGGGCTGTAAGACTCTAAACGCACTCCAGTTTGTACTTGTAGCATTAGTTAGATACTTGGCTGGCAGGCATTCAGTGGCATCAGCAGACAAGGTCTGAGGGAGCCCAAGATCTTCATATTGATGAGTTAGACAACCTGGAGAAAGGGCCGGGGGAACTTCCACTGATGTCAGTATGGGCTCCCTGAAATCCAGGAAAATCTTTGTCAGGTAGTGAGAGACTCCAAAGCTTGGCTTTAACTGCAGCCAGACGCTTAATAATTTGGGCCCTTTCTGAATGTGGAAGCGCAGGAAAGGAGTCAAAGAGCTGTATCTCCTCCTGATTCCAGAAATTATCTTGAGATAAATCAGTCACATGAATAGATGGAATCCCAGAGTCACTGGCCTGGGGCTTATTCGCTAAGAAGCCTTGAGTACCCTGGGCTGATGTCACTTCCTGAAGGCAAGAATCCTAATGAGATGTTACTGGCTGAAGGGGGCTGGTTTGATTGACAGTAGAGAAATCAGTCAAAACCCCATCAAAGGGAGCGCCATCAGGAGATTTTAGAAACATAGATGTATATTTGGTAGATGGACTAACATCAGAGATGACGTTCAAGGTTGACACATTAACATGTGCTACTGAAGATCTTTTAGGGGCAGTAAATCTCCTAACACTCACAAGTGGTCAATTGCTTAAAAGAGGCTTAGTCAATATATCTTTGAAGACTCTTCTTGCCGAAAGACCTTAGTAGAGATCTTCTCCTGAAGAATAGTTTAGGGGTGTTAGAATTAGCAAAACTAAGTAACACTCGAGTGCAGTATGTAGAGGAGGGTAAAAATTCAACCTTCTTCAAATCATCAGCTTCCAACCCCAATAACTGTAGTATATAATCCTTTGCCAGCCGTATTGAGCCTTAGCATGGCAAGTAGCCATTAATAGGATTGATATTTAGGGCCACCTGTTTTGGCTGTAAAACCAGGTGACTATTTGCATCTAGGGAAATAGAGTTTGAACTATTGATAGTATTACATTGAGCAGATCTTTTACTGAGGCTTGACAAGGGAGGCCCTGCTACCGCATCGGGAAGCCAAGCGGCCAGCCCAGCACTACCACTGGCAACCCAAGAAACTAAATAATTTAGGGTACTTATTATTTTATCAAGCTGGAGCTGTATGCTCGCTGTTGTATTTGTGACCAGGAAACATTGCTGAGCCAGAAGTTCTGTAAGGGTGGGCTCGTTTAAAGATAGATTGGGAATGGTAGCTTTAGGGGAGCCTTTGTTCTCAACTCAAGGGGCGACACCCTCAGCCATCGAAGGATTGCCATGACTGGCAGGAGCCAGAAAAAAAGAAGCTGGAGTTTTCAAACAAAGAGGCCAAGCCAAAACAAAGTCTTCCATCTTAGATTGCTTCAAAGAAGGTTGAGGAACCAGGTCAGTAAGGGATCTGCACCTTTTCTTTGACTTCACTGTGTTAAAAAACACAATGAGGGAGGATCAGTGTAATATAACAAGAGACTAATCTCCAAGACAAGTCCTGGATCTAAAAAAAGAAGCCAAGGGCCAAGAGTCAAGAAAAAGCAAGTCCCGATGCAAACAATAACAAGGCTCCTCACAAGTAAGGCAAGAATCTTACCTTCCCGCCAAAGCAGGGAGTAGGGAGTGAATAAAAATCACAAAATAGTAAAATAGTAAAAAGAAAGTAGTAAAAAGAAAAATGGTAAAAAATAGTAAGTAGATAAATAGATCAAATAAAAATCACTCAAAACTAGAGAATACTAGGTTTCCTGACAAAGCAGAAAACCTAAATAGCAACAACAAAAGCAGCAGCAAGGCATTCCCATAGCTGAGGCCCAGCTCGGGATATCAAAAATACAGCTAAAATATAGCTACCCCGTAGCTGAAATATAGCTGAGAATGGATTAAATGGGTTAGTAGCCACACTGCATAAAGTTTCAAAAATATAAGAGGTTTAAAATTAAGAAAATTAAAACAATAAGTTGGTTTAATCTAGGTTAAAAGCAGAGAGCCTACTTGCCTGCTGCTGCTGCCTCCTTGCCTCGTCCCAATAACTGTAAAATAGGTAGTGTTAAGTACTTGAGTTAATGGCAAATGAAGAGCACGCATTCTGTAACCAACACTCTTTATTTCTCTTCTGCTCACTCCAACAACGAACTCAGAGACTCGCAGGCCTCTTATCTCATGACTGGATCCCCGGGCAAAACGGTTACAGGGAATGGCGCGCTTTCACGCCTCGCGCATGCGCGCAAGGCTGGCGCCGCTCAGTCTGGTCCCAGGCAGCTTGCAAATGCCCAGGACCATAGCAATGTCCCGAGCCTGCTTTTGCAGGCTCAGGACACAACAGGTAGGTTAAAAATGTAATGTTAAAAAGGGGTTAAAAAGTTAAAAATTAAAATAAGAATAAAAATAAATAAAAAGTGTTTGCTTTTGGAGGAGCTCTTTGCAGCTTTTGCTGCCTGTCCACCATCTTGACTCCACCCCTTCATTTAAAGTTACAACTAAGCTTTTTCTTTCTCCTTGGTCAGCTTTTAAGTTATCTCTGAGCCAAGTACAGAGCGCAAATAAGAAAGAATTAACTATGGCTGGATTATACATAAATGATTATATTTTGATTCCTTCAATTTCAATACACCATGATCCAGTGGGATAAACATCAATCATCTCAGCAGGAATGGATTAGCTTCCCCACCACCACCTTGCCCCTCACATTTACCATTGGGGCATTTACCAAGTGGTTTGTTTGTTTGTTTGTTTAAAGATAAAATACAAAACAGCACATAAAGTGCTGATGAGAAGATTAGCAAAATGGTAGAGGCATGCTATTGATCATAAGGGAAGGAGGATGCCTGCAGCTCCCAATGTTCCCAAAACACCTCTTTGTTTATAGTTAGAACAGATCTCCTGATCTAGCATCCAAAATAATAGCTGGTAAAGCATTAGATATAATAATAATAGCAGCAGGTACAACTTTATTTGTGGTCTGAGAACATTAATGAAAATTTTTTACATTCCAAATAAACAGAACCACAAGAAGGGTTAAAAAAACAAAAGAAAAAAGAAAATGATATGCTGATTTTCCTTCAAAATGTAACAAACGTTATACATCCTTAAGTTATGCTAACACTGGGTTGTTTTGACTAGGAAAATAGTTTTATACAGGTATTCCTGGCTTACTTAGGGAGGTTCATGAACTGGGAATGAGTTCAGACCTATTTAGGAAGACTGGGGATGTCAGTACCACATGATGGTTCAGTGGGAATACACAAGAGAGGATAAGAGTGCCTCAAGGCAGGGGCTCATTCCCCCAGAGTGAATTGCCATGTCAAGGTGGATTGCATCTGAACTGCACAAATTTTGCTTTAACCTCTTGTAATTTATATAGTTGTTTTGGGGACTTTAATCTATTAAAAGGGAGCATATTGGGGAAATGGAAATCGTTGTTTTCCAACTGCCAGCTGTAACCCTCTGGCTTTGGCACCAAAAGGAAGGAATTGTTTTCTCACTTCAAATGAGATCAGAAGATTTTGCATTAAAGATGATTGGGGATGAATAACTTTTGGATATTTAATTCAAGATATAGTGGGTGGTTTCTACCCTCAGGAACAGTGAGATTCCCCATTTAAATTCCCAGAGCCCCACTTCTATTTTAATACTTCATTTTGGGGGAACAGCAGCCTTGGGAGAAATGGCGCACTGTTAAAAAAAAACTTCTGCTCCAAGAGGAAAAAGGCGATAGTGCCACAGTCGGAAGATGCTTGGGGCTATTGCGATCCTGCGTTCCTTGGAGTCTCTGAGGCTTTCATCGCTAAAAAAATGTGCAGCATCCTGTAAACCTCTGGCAACCCCCCCCCCACTTGTCCCAGCCCAAGTTTTGCGCAGCCATATCCTACCATTTTCTCTACCGAGAAGTAAAAAGGATAGGGAAGAGAGAAGCAGGCAAGGTATTTCTTGCCATTCACCGCGAAGCCTGAGTTTTGTTACGCATCGCTGGCTATTTTTTTTCCCCCTCAAGCCTAGGGGCGCCTTTTTCTGACTCATCTACTCTCCAAGCATTTGCTTCTGTATTGGATAAACATCTTTCAACCATAGTATTGACTGCATATTTGCAACCGAGTGAAGAGCATAAGAAGACCAGGATCTTCACTGATACCTCTTTCGCCAAAGGCTGGAATTGCCCCTCCCTTCCTGGCGGCGTGCATCGGCCACTGCTCCTAGTATGTGTTTTGAAAGAGCAAGCTGACTGTTGCTATTGGTTACTGCCTGGGCCTTTGCGTTCCATTCTCGCAACCGCGGCTAAGCTCGCGTTGTGCGGATCCCTCACACCTTCCCCTAGGTTTGTGGCTCCCCAAGAAGCCTTGCAGCTGAGAAGTGTGTGATGGTGGTAGGCACGGGCAAGCTTCGCCAGGGAACTTTGCAAGCGGAACAGGACCGGTGAGTTGCGTCTACTGCTGCAGGTGCAAATAACTTCGGGATCAGAAATACTGTAGTGCAATCTGGATTTTATTTTCAGTAAGTGTTACTGTTTTGCCAGGAGGAAGAAGGCTTTGGGACAGCGCTCTAACAAGCTTATAGTAAGATTTATGATGCGGGGCCTCTCGACAGCGTACTCGGATTGCTCATTGACCTTCCTATCCTTGAGACCATAGTACTGCCAGAGAGAAGGCGACCCGGATAATGATTCCGGAAGAGCGGGGTGGAGACTAGTGAGATGGAGTGATGATCATGGAGGAATTTATACCGCTCCCCACTTTAAATACCTACGTGAAAACATGGGATGAGATCCTTTGAGTTTGGTAGCTTGGTTAGGTGATTGCGGCTCTGCAGTGTCTCAGGTCAAAAATGGAATGTCCCCCTGAGGTGGGGGGGGGATCAGTATCGTACAGTATTACGTGGGGTGGCGAGTATAGGGGGAACCAAGTAACCAAGATGGCATGTGATTTCAACAGTAGCTTTGATGTTTTGGAAGTCCTAAGGCCGGTCCTAAGGCCGGTGTTTTAGTCCTCCTATTGATGACTCAAGATAGGAACTGACTTTTTTTATTTTTTAAACTAGAGGCTAGTTTGTCAGTTTGGTCTTGTATGTTGTGTATCTTCTAAACCTATTATAGTAGGTTTATACAGGCACTATAATGTGCTTCCAGATAGTTTAATTTTACATATGCATGTATTGAACTATTAGTTCTTCTTCAGTTTTCCTCATCAGCTGCAGTTGGATATGTGTGGGGGAAGGGGGGAAGTTAAAACCAGCAAAATGGGGCGTGCATCATAACACTCAGCCTGACACCTCCTTGGTATGTATGCCATTTCATGCATGCTTCAAATAGGCAAATCCCACATTGCAGCACTCCATCTTGCTGATTTTGACTCTCCTCCCTTTCTGAATTCCACTATCCAGAACCCTAATTGAAAGGAACATTTTTTATATATAGCCTTTCCAAATAGTGATCATAGTAGTGAACCATGGCTTGAGTCGATTTGATTAATCTGGCTAAAAAACAAAGAAACTGAGCTTTAGCCCTTCATAGGCATGACAACTGGCTGGGTGATAGGGCCAATCTCTCTTACCCCCACTCACAACTCAGGGTATTGTTATGGAAAAATAGGAGGAAGAAGGAGTATTAGGTATGTTGGCCCTCTTGAATTATTTATTAAAAAATAGGTGGGATAAAAAAATCTAAACCAAAGATACATATTTTGTTGCTGTATAATGCTTATTTTATATGGCAACTGAGATTTTATTAAGGGAGACAATAAGAGAGACTTCCTTCTCATGAAAAATCTACTAAAACTATACTTTTGCAATCCATTCAAGATTGGTTAAAAAAAAAAGACACATTACTAGATTTTTTTGAACTCCATGTTGCTGAAGTTCTAACTTTTCTCTCTTTATTTTATTATAGATGACTGTAAATTGATACTCAGTTTTTATTTTTTTTATTTGAAGTGCCTTTGAAATGACATACTTTTAAATATATGTAAAACAAAATTATTTCTGAAGCAGCTGCTGCCCTATGAGAGGACAGTCAGGCTAAAGCAGAATTGCTGAGTGACAAAAAAGGATCTTGGACGGATTCACACATTTTCATCCCAGTGTTTACTTATATCTTCGTTAGCTTTGTGGTATATATGAAGCATACTTTGCTTTTTCCCCTCTAATAGTATGATTTGATGATGAATTTGCAAACTATCATCTATCTGTTCCTAATTTTTTCATTGTAAATTCTCTTCAGCATTTTTAATTATAAATATTGAATATAAATCAAAATATGACATAATATTCACACTGTGAACACATTGTAAAACTAATGAAGCTGAACCAAATAAAGTCAGTGGAACATTTTAATTTGTTCCATTTATTTCATTATGTTCAGATCAGCCTATTGAAGTGGACAAGGTTGAAACAAATATTTTTCCCCCTTCAGTAGGGAGCTTAAAACATATTTCAATTCTAATTTAGTTCATTAAATGTTCAATACCTATTGGCAAGTGTCTATAATTACATCATTATGTTTTCCTCAATACTCATCCCTTGAGTATTTCCCATTTTTTTTTCTTGCAAAGTGAAGATTAGTGATATGTGTTATTGTATGTTTTTTAAATCAACTTTATTTAAGCAAGGAGGTATATTTGTGTTTCTAATGGCTTTTAAAACAATTACTTTCCTTATTACACACTAAACATAAAAGTTTGAGTTCTAGCTGATAATGTTACTTTCTTTTTTAAATATAATTTTATTAAATAAGACTTTTTTAAAATAAGCACAATACACAATACAAATTTTGAAAGAGAAAAATAAGGGAAATAATAAGTGGGAAAAAAGTGTAAGGAAAAAAAGAGAAAAGGGAAAGAAAAGAAAAGAAAAAATTGTAAAGAAGTTGTTTCCGGTCTTCTTTAATAGCAATTACAGGTATGTTTATATTTCATTGTAACAGTGAAGTTGTGATCGTCTATTCTAAAATTGTCTTATTTCTCAGCAGCACCTACTTCTTCATCCAAACCAAGCAACAGGTCACAAAATACAATTTCAAATTTGCAATCCTCATTCTTTGGTATCTTTTAGAATTTTTATATTTTAACCTTTGGCTTTTCCCCATGTCCTTTTCTTGTAAGGATATAATGCACTCTGTGAAGCCATCATGATGAGAAATTTGCTTTGATTGTTGATTAGAAGGTAATATATATCTTGATCCATAATGAAAAGCTGAAATATTATGTGCAAAAGAATGAATTATTGGTACTGGAACATATACAGTCTATTGCTTATACACGTATATTGACTAATATACACTGAGTATTGTATGCTTACAGGCTACTCATTTGTTTAAATTCAGATGGAAAAATATGAGATCCTTGGACTTGTGGGAGAAGGAAGTTATGGAACGGTGATGAAATGCAGAAACAAGGAGAATGGCAGAGTTGTTGCCATCAAAAAATTTTTGGAAAGTGAAGATGATAAAATGGTTAAAAAAATTGCCCTGAGAGAAATAAAATTTCTCAAGGTAAGATAATGGCTGATAAGTTCATATTTCTAAATCTGTAGTGACTTTTCATCTAAATCAATGTATATAACCTTGTAGATCTTTTTATCTTTGCTATAATGTCATTCTTTATGTTTATTAAAAATTAAAAATACAGGAGAAGGCAGAGGTAAAATAACATCAAAAGGATGTGTGCAAATACAATTACTTTTGTTTAATTTTAGACTGATTTCATATATTTGTCTGATTTCCATTGGCTAGATTCCCAGAACAAAAAAGCCATAAAAGTTTATTAACCATAATTGTTATAACCAAAATCCAAACTATGTGATGATTAATATGTAGTTTGAATTGGGCTCCAGCATGTTAAATATTAAACAAAAGGTATACAGAAAACTGTTTTAGAGAAAAGGAGATCATCAGTATTACTGGAGGGAATTGCAAGCATAACAGTAAGAATGACCAAGTAAGGAAGAACTTATTAATAGAAAATACACCATTTGTTCAACTAAAAGCCATACATTTTAAAAAGCTGGGTTTTGTTTGATCTTTAGATATGCTTTTGTTGCTGTAGAGTTATTAGATAGTGAGAAAAAAGATTGTAATTTCTCTTTTACTATATTTATTAAACAATATCATTGTATAATACCAAACTATAGATTTCAAGATACAGAATTAGAATAGAATAGAATATAGAATAGAATAATAACTTTATTGTCACTTTGAATGTACACTAATCGACATACATTAAAATGAAATTTCATTGCATACAACTCTTAAAGTATTACCACTTCTGATATATACTACAAAAATATGACAAAAATAAATAAATAAATACAGATCTGCTAGAAATACTTCGAAACCTCCTCCCAGAGGGAGCAACAGAAACAGACAGTAAAGTGGGTGTATGGGGTCTCTAACAATGCTTTGAGTGCTTATAAGCAGCATCCTGAATACCAGGGAGCGAGCTTCCTATGATCTTCTCGGCTGTCCTTACCATTGTCTGTATGGATTTTCTATCTGAGGCACTGCTGCCACCAAACCAGACAGTGATGCAGTTTGTTAAAATGCTTTCAATCATGCCTCTGTAAAAAGTGGCCAGGACAGAAGGAGAGAGATGTGCTCTCCTCATCCGATGCAGGAAATACAGATGCTGGTTTGGTTCTAGTGTTTAGAGAAATCTAATATTTAGAAAAAGAAATCGTTTTTACAAAATATATTATTTTATATCACTTTATCTTATTGTCATGGCCTAATAGAAATAGGGCATAGAATTAAAGCAGTATTTAACTTTGTTCTGTCAATTAGATTTTGCTGAATAAATAAATGGAGTAAATTTCTACCTTTAGGGAATTATCTCTGAAAAAAATAGCGTACTATAGTTGTAATGGATTGCTGAGTTAAATTATTTATACAGTGATAGGGAAAAGAGATTGTGTAAATACTGAGACTGTAATATAATACTTTGTGAATATTAATAATCATTAGTACTATTACCTAGTAAACATGCATAAAACAGTATTTGGAAGTATTTGTATGATTTACTTAATCATATAAAAGGTGCCGGAACTCACACACGTCATACAACCCGCCTTGTCTACCCTACAAGATTCCATCCCAAAAAGATGCCGGAACTCTGTTCTTGGCGTTCTATGAGAAAAAAAGCCCTACATATACATATTCTTCAAGAGGCAATTATTGTGAATATTTTCACGCACTATACTGCCATCTCTTGTAGTTTTATGACGCACTTTTTGTCTCCTGATAGCAATTAAGGCATGAGAACTTGGTGAACTTGCTGGAAGTCTGTAAGAAGAAAAAACGATGGTATCTGGTGTTTGAATTTGTAGATCACACAATCCTTGATGATCTTGAGATGTTTCCCAATGGCTTGGATTATAACAGAGTTCAAAAATACTTATTTCAAATTATAAAAGGGGTAGGATTTTGTCATAGTCATAATGTAAGTAAATTCCTGCACTCTATTTTCTTGTTAGGATTTTTGAGAGATACCAGTCTGATATTTCAGAATAAATCTACATTTGTAAGGATTTAAAATATTCTGATACTGTATTTTCATGTTTCTTTCATACAGCTAGGAAACTATATGCTGTCTAATGAAAAACAAACTACCTTCTTTGATTTCTATTCTTTTTTGTGGAAGTGACATGTTTGCTTCATGTTTTCCCTCATTAGTTGGTGATGTAATAGTTGCTTCAGGGTTAGTATGCAAACCTATTCTTTCAAAGGCAAGAATAGATTATTATGCTTGTCTGAATATTTTCTGAACATTCTGCATGTTTATCACTTGAATGCTCATATAAAATGAGTAAATGTACATGTTCTCCCTTTGAGATAGCACAATATTTCACAGTTGAGTGAATAGTGAGACAGTTCTTTAACAGACATTTCTCTTCGTGTATTTGAAAATCCTATTAAGATTTCTGATTTTTTGGAAAGTGTTACATTGTACATATATGGATTGGGATAGATACTCTGAAAGGGTCTATTATTTGGGATAGGGTTGATATTTTGTTGTAATTTTTTTTTACTTCTAGAAAAATATTCTTTCTTTACAATACAATTAATTGTGTGGAGATACAACATCACAGACCATTGTGATTGAGTTTTTGCGATACAATTTCTCACATAATATTCCATTTGACAAATAAAGAGAATGTGAAGCAGGCTGTCCTCTTTATGTCAGTCTAAAGAACCTAGATGTTTTCTATGGAAGAATTTCCATGATGGGTTTATAATGACTTTGCTAACATAGATATGCATTCTTTTTAAGATCATACATAGGGATATTAAACCTGAGAACATATTGGTCTCCTGTTCGGGAATTATCAAACTCTGTGATTTTGGATTTGCTCGAACTCTGGCAGCTCCTGGTGAAGTTTACACAGATTATGTGGCAACACGGTGGTATCGAGCACCTGAGCTATTAATAGGTGATATCAAATATGGCAAGTAAGGAAATTTAGAATTCAATGTTAAAATATTATTAGATTTTTTAAAAATATTTTTTTTATTTTATTCAGAACAAACTTAAAATGCAAAATAGAAAACTCAATAAAATCCAAGAAGACATTTTAAAAAAACACAAAACAGAACGTTAAAAAGGGTGTATCAAAAAACCCAACACATTATAAACATATTATCCTCTTTAGTTGAATACTGATTAATATATTACTACAATTAGTTCCCGCCCCTTACAAAACAGGCCCTCCCAAAATTCTTAAATTACTAAATTTATTAGCAACTTGTTGAACTGTCTTCTATATATTATATTAGTGACAAAGTAGTTAGCAGGAAAAACAATAATAGTAAAACAGAACAAAATTAAAGTTTCAAATCTTTCTGTTAACAAACTGTTATTGTAATCCACTCGTAGAAAATTTACCACAGCATTTTAACTATCCAGGATCATCCCAAAAATTATAAATAGATCGTCGGTCAAAAATCCATGTTTGTTTCCTAATATCCTTTCTTGTCAATTGTTGTTTAATTAAATGTAGAAAATTCAGTCTCCAGAATATGTCTATCTTCGAGTCAGAGTGTAAGCAAAGGTAATTACTAGTTAATTGTAATAAATCCATCCAGCCTCCTTCTGTCTTTGTAGAGGAAAGGAATTTGTCTCCCTCTCTTCCAGCTGTGGTCGTAATGTTGGAGAAGTATACAGACTTAGACTTCTGAACAACAAATGAAATCCATTTCTATGGTTCTTCAGCTGTGAGACTCTCTCTTTGATCTGGAATTAGATCAAAGTCCTTTTGTGCATCTTTATCCAAAGATAAAGCTTCAGGTTATAACATTCTTTGAAGAATCATTAAAGTTTAATCAAGTTTATGTAAGAGAAAAGTAGCTATAAGCTGCATGTTTTCCCACCCTTCTTTCTTAGATCTCAAACACTGTTCAGACATTTTAATTGGTGGAACTTAAATCAGGGAACAAAGAATAAAAAAAATATTTTTCTCTATATTTCAATCCAAAATTATAAGAAAAATTCAATAAAAATAAACTTCAGATATTTTGCAAATTCAAAAAATACTGTGGCATTTAATGTCTCTTCACCATCTCCACAAACATTGCTGTGCTTTCCATACAGAAGGGACAGAAGTTATCTAGAACAACATATATCAGAAAGAAAAGAGAAAAAGCAATTAGAGTCCAGCAAGGGGTTGAAATAAATCAGCATTCAATTGCTGATCAATTTTTAAATGAAAAACAAAATAAAATAATAAAGTCAAAATGAAAGTTAAAATTCTGGCATGCTTAGAAAATGAAACTGCTTGACAGGAAGATGGATATGCCTAGGGACTTTACAATCATTTCTAGAGGGAATTGGAATGTTCAAGACCCCCTTTCCCACTGGGTCACTATTGTCCAAAAGTCATCTTGGGTCACTCTTAAGTGCTCCAATTTAAAACCAGGGAACAGCATAAGTATGTTTTATTTGCAGGGCTGTTGATGTTTGGGCCATTGGCTGCCTGGTAACTGAAATGCTTACAGGAGAGCCCCTTTTCCCTGGAGACTCTGATATTGACCAGTTATACCATATTATGAAAAGTCTAGGTAAGAATGCATCTTGTCTTTTTGTCTATGCTTTTTATCTATCTGTATGTCTGCCTGTCTCTGTCTCTCTGTCTGTCTAGCTAGTTAGCTAACTATTCATTTTTTTTGCAAGGTTATACTTATTATTGATACAAGCAATTATTAATTTTAGGTAACTTAATTCCAAAGCACCAGGAGTTATTTTACAAAAATCCTCTCTTTGCTGGAGTGAGATTGCCTGAAATCAAAGAGTTAGAACCTCTTGAAAAACGATACTCAAAACTCTCCATTGCAGTCATAGAATTTGCAAAGGTAATTTTGAGGTTTCTTATCTTTCTGTCTGTTAGCAGAATCATGACTTTGGGAATCTTTAAGTTTCTTTGAAATTGAATATTGATTGAAAAATCAACATTTCAGTATTGGTGATCTTTTCCTAAATTCACTTGGCTGCTTTAGAAACTGTTTCTAGCTATCTTGGTATGTATATACATGCCCTCCTATTTTGCTTTTCAGGAAAAAAAAGCAAAATGAAGAATTGGTATATGTATGTATGTATGTATGTATGTACATGAAAACAACTTATCAGCCATTATGTAACCTTGAGAAATTTTATTTTTCTCAGGGCAATTTTTTTAACCATTTTATCATCTTCACTTTCCAAAGAAACCAGATGTGTAGTCTTCAGCTTAGCGACCGTTCAGAATTATGACAGACCCCTCGAAAGTACTTATGACTCAGTTTCAAAGTTAGGGCTGCTGCAGTGTTCTTACAGTCATTTGTCCTTATAACCAAATACAGGGATGCTGCATCACCCTCCCCAGCCTGGCCTATCTCTTCCCCCATATCTCTCTAAACAGGTTCCTGCTGGCCTTGGATCTGTTTCATCTCACCAGGCCTAGAGCCCACCCACCATCGATTGTGCCACTTTGCACCTCAGTAACTCTGCTTGGCTCCATTCCAGAAGTGGCCATTATGAAACACAACCTAGTTGCTCCTCCTAGTGGTTTCCCTCCCAGAGAGGAAGCTCTCTCTCTCTCTCTCTCTCTCTCTCTCTCTCTCTCTCTCTCTCTCTCTCTCTCTCTCTCTCTCTCTCTCTCTCTCTCTCTCTCTCTGCTGAGCAGCCCCATTTTCTTTTGAACTGCTAGTCCCTTGGACAGCGAGGCCCCACAACAGAGAGGGAACTCCCTCATCATCAACCATTATCCCTGGCAACTGCAGACAGATAGGGCTTGGGGCCTGAGTGGTGGAGATGGGGGACTAAGCCCAATCTTGTCAGTGGGGGAATGAGCAAAGACTGGGGTTAGCACTGCTATGTTATGAAAAGCCATCAGTAGGACAGAAGCTACCAATAGGACAGTTTGATTGCTGTTGCCGTGTGTGAGGAAAGGCTTGAATTGAAATGACTTTAATGGCTGCTCCATTCCTGGAATCTGCCTGCTTTCTGCCTTCCTGTCTCTGCCTTTCCCTTCCAGAGTGAGGCTGGGCTGGGACAGACATTCTGGGCTGGGACAGACATTCTAGGACAGACTGGGTTTCTTTCCCAGTCTCCTTGCATTTGTACTGTACTTCAGCATCCTGTCCAACTCACACAAGTTCTGTGCTGGCCCTTCCCTGCATCCCCACAGCACTTCATGCTGGGACATTTGCTTAATGACCTATGCATTCATTTAGTGACTACTATTGGTATGGTTAATATTTGGAGTTTTTGAAGAAACAGTCTCATTTAACAACTGCCATGTAACCTTAATGGGCAGACTCCGTTATAGTTGTAAGTTGAGGACTCCCTGTACACATTTAGAGAAAAACATATGTCTATTTTCTTTTTTAAAAAATATGCTAGTGTGCATTCTAAAGACTTTATAGAAGACTTGTGCAACCTATTCAGTATCAGTTTCTTGGTTCAAATGACAGCTTAAAAATTTTGGATTATCTTGAAACAATTGAGCTATAATGTCTTTGCCTCCTGTTCTTTGGGTATTTGATTGCTCACTTATTTTTTTAGATTATATTTTTATCCCATTTTTATTATTTTGTTGGGTGGCGAACATACCTAATGTTCCTTTCTCCTCCCATTTCCCCCATAACAGTCCTGTGAGGTGGGTTGGGTTGAAGGAAGAATGACTGACCCAAAGTCATCCACCCAGCTTTCCTGCCTCAAGTGGGACTAGAAGTTTCTCAGTTTTTGTACTGTTTCCGATATCAATTTTATATTTTTAGATGTGATGTTCTAATTTCAGATATAGAAATTCTTATTGGCAATAGTGTGATTAGGTTGGTGTGATTACCCTTTGAATATAATCTGTAAAATGTTAGATTGCTTTACTTCATTTAACTACAAAAGTACAAAAAGCTAGTTTAGACTTAAAAGTTTGGAATGCTCAATGGAATGTTTGACATTTTAGCTTCTGACATTGCTCTCCTCCTATTTCCAGTGTATTGTATATCTTTTTTTTTTAAAAAAAGAATCCATTATCTGATATATAATATGAAAGGGATTTCATAAAATCCAGGCTATATTCTTCTTAAGTATGTAGACTACATGTATTTGTTCAATAGAGCTTGGATCATTTTATTTGATTCTATTGTGTTTAACAAGATAAAGTTTTAATCTTACTTCAGCAATGTCTGCAAACTAATCCAGAAAAGAGGCCATCTTGTAATGAACTGCTACAGTGCAACCTCTTTAACAAAGATGGGTTTGCTGAAAGGTGAGTCTTCTGATTTTATCAAAATACCTGTTAAAAAGAAAGAAGAGTGAGATATTCTCCTTTCAGCATATACAAAGATGGAACTAGATATTGGTGACTTCTGGAGCTGCAAAAGAGTTGCAGTGTCAGTAAGTGAAAATCATGGATGGGAATAATGACACTCTTTACCTGTTTACTCTTTTTCTGTTGCTACGTTCTAATGTCAGAAAATTGATGACAGATTTGGTCTGAGAGTACAACTGGGAGAACAAATTGGCATAGGACATGATCTGACTCAGCTAATTCTTCATTGCAGAAGAATTTTACTTCTTCTCACTTCCTGTATCAAATGTAAAGTAGTTGCTCCTTGTTTGCTATCAAATGTTTAGTGCCAGTTCTATATAACTAACCAGAATAACCAGAATTTCTTTTAACAGGAAGTGAACTTTATAAATGATGCTTAATTCATATTAGACACTGCCCCATCTCACAACTATTTAGCTCACATAGACTGTTTATGAACAATTGAACAATATAAACTCAGTGTTCAGATAACAGTAGTTTCTCTGTACAGAGAAGATTTTTTTTAATGTTCTTGTCGATTTCTTGGAATGTACTTTTAGTGGAAATCTATACGTGAAAATCTTTGTTGCTCGTGAGTTTATAACTAGTATTAATTAAAAAATAAATGGATATTGGGGAAGAGTGAAAAAGACATGATATTTAAATCCATATAGGTAGATAGTCCTTAAGATATAGCCATAATGTAACTTGCCTTTTACAGTCACATGTCATGATGGTCATTAAGAGAGATGGCCTTGCTTAATGACCTCTGCCCCTTGCTGTCTCCGATGAAACCTTTAAATGAAGGTGCAGATTGTTAAGAGGAACATGGGTGTCTCGTCTAAGGAAGACCCTAGGAGGCTGAGCAAAGGCCCGCTTGTCCCAAGCATGATGATTCCTTCAGGTGCCAGCTCAAATGATGAGGAAGAGCTGGTGGATCCCTGCAGTCAATTGTAAAGATGAATAATCACTGGCGTACTGCAGCAGCTGTAACTTTGAAATGAAATAGCTTTTGGGAGAGACTGCCATAAATGAATGGCTGATAAGTGTCCAATTGTTCATTAAGGACTACCTATAATTTTTAATCCCTTTTTGTATTATAGTCACTTTATTTATTTCAGTCATTGACCAGCAAATCAAAGCAGCCATTCTGTTGAAATAATACATGACAAAAATAAGCTTTACTGTTAGCTTTAGCAAGACATATTTAAACAGAAATACAAAAAGATAACATAGCAAGCAAGATGATAACAAATATCCATTCATCTATCAGGAGCCCCAGGGAAATGACAGCAGAAAGACACCAAGATGGCCATTGTATACAGCACTCAGCACAAGGACTGTGTCAAAATTTATAGCTCAGAGTGCAGTGCCAAACCTGGTATCAAAATCTGTTGATGACTCTATACCCATAGGACCTGACTTTGGCTGGATGGTGCATGTATTTCTCATGTAAACTGTAAAATCATGGGATGTAAACAAGAGCTAGGAATATATAGATAAGCCAGTGTTGATCTAAATAATCTTGAGTTCCTCCTACAGCTCTTTAAAGATTCCTTCCTTTTTTATCACACCAGTTTTGAGTAGTTTTATAGAATTTTATGAAGTCCTTTATACCCTCTGAGCTTGGTTGTTTGCAGGTTCATTACCTGAATAGGTAACACTCATCATTACACACACATTCAGAGAGCATCAAGGACTCCATAGTTCATCCATGAGTCACATACCTGTGTTTTCCTGAAATTAAAATAAGGCCTAGCTTTGGGGCAAGGCACGCACCTAAAAATCAAGCTAGGGTGGGGGTATGGAGCTGCTCCACACGCCCTGCACCCATTTACCTTGCAGCCAGGCCTCTCCTCACCGGCCCACTTCTTCTGTGGCGTCCCCAGGCCTGCATTTCGCAATCAGAGGCATTTCCGAAAGTCCACTGCAGCCAAGAACTGAGCTATGGAGTCAATCCAGAACTTGATTCTGCAGGCCTCTGAACTGAATAAAATAGCTCGGTTCTCGGTTGCAGAGATCTTCCAGAAAGGTCTGACTGCGAAATGCAGGTCGGAGTTCCATTCTCAGCTGCAGAATGAAGCCATTTCTTCAGCCGCAGAAGTGGGCTGGCTAGCTGGGGCTATCGGTGCCAGAGGTGAATGGAAAAGACACAAACCTTGCCTATTTTGGAGTGGGAGAAAAAAAAGACCTGGTCTTATTTTTGGGGAAACATGGTATATTGTCCTGTATTTTTCCTTAGACTTGTTTAAGTGGCGGTTTTATTTGTATCTCATTGTATTTCTAGCTACATCTTTACTTATCAACATGTCTTTACTTACCAACATGGTAAAGATTGCTATAATTTATGTTTTTTTTAAATAATTAATAACAACAAAACATAAGGGGGTTTAAATGTGAATGTGTGATAGGTAAATGCTTTTGTTTATTAATAACAGTTTCATTTTTATGTTTTCATTTTAACATGGAACATAAGATTTGTTCAAGAACTTAAAATCAAGATTCAAAAAGAAAAAGAACACGCTGTACCCAAGAAACCAAAAATAAATAAGAAGGACAAAGATGATATAGGCGATGAAAGAAAAATGCTTTTAATCCAGGTTTGTAAAACACAGGATTTTTCCTTCTTTAAAATTATATGTGAATAAATGCTTTTAAAGCAAAGTTTAATCTTGCCTATGAGAAATTACTCTTCATTGTTTGTGATGGAATTGTCAGAATGTTGTAACATTTCCTATTAGAAATTGTGCAGGTTGTACTTAAGCTATCTGCATACAAACCTGTTTTCTCCCATGAATTACATAGCATCCTATTTTGAATGCTATGTTCCTTTGAAACCTTTCCTTCTTTATTTTTAGTTGTATATTTTATTTTGTTCAAGACAAGATTAAAATACAAAGTACAAATTCAAATTAAAAAAATTTTAAAAGAATTCAAAAACCACCCAGAAAATAAACCATAGCCTGATTTTTTACTATGCTCCTAATATAAGCCTTATCCAAAAATAAGCCCAAGGGAGTGGGCGTGGTCAGCACAGGAGTGCACAGGGGCCGACGGTGTCTGGCAGCAGGCCAGTCCACACTACACAGGCCATTCGGACTTACTGTGCGGCTGCCAGGTTCGCGGGAGGCTTACAAGGCGGCACTGGCAGCAGACAGACACGGGGGAAGGCAGGCAATCTGAACATGCTGCCTACTCCGTCCCACCGTCCCTTGGCTTGACCGTGGCCACGCAGGGGGGTCACATAGCGTGTCAGGATTGCTTGCCTCCCTCCTGTGCCTCTGCCTGTTGCCGTTGCTGTCATGTGAGCTTCCCGTGAGCCAGGAGGCCACATAGCACATCCAGATCGCCTGCCTCCCCTCCCCGTATCTCTGCCTTCGCCTGTTACCGGTGCTGCCACGTGAGCCTCCCACAAGCCAGGCAGCCGCACAGCGCATCCAGATTGCCTGCCTCCCCCCATCTTTGCCTCCGTGCTAAGACTTACCTGCGCTGCGCCAAGGGGCTGCCGGGCTGCAGTTGCTGCCAGACAGTGTCGGCCCTGCACGCTCGCTGCCTCTTGTGTGCACACTAGGGCTGGGTGCCCGGCCGGGTTGATCACTTTGATACTGTGTTTCCCCAGAAATAAACCCTAATGCATCTTTTGGTGCCAAAAAATATATAAGACAGGGTCTTATTTTCAGGGAAACACGGTATATATACATATACATACATACATACATTACATACATATGCTGTATACACGCGTGCGCGTGCGCACACACACATACATACATATATACCTATATTAATCACAGACCATTTAGAATACATAACGGAAAAAGGTATCTTCAGAATCAACAAGGTTGATACTATATGGTATAAAGCTATTACCGAATCTAGTTGTTCTGCTTCAGATACCACAAAGACTCCTCCCAGAAAGTAACAAAGAAAACTAGTCATGAAGGGGATGTGGAGTGCCCCAGACAATACTGTGGACCATGGTCAAGCAATGCTTATATGCTATGTCCTAAATAGAAGGAAGTGAACTTCCAATAATCTTTTCTGCCATCCTTACCATTCTCTCACAACCTTCCTTTTGAAACAGTAATATCTCCAAACCACAAAGTAATACAATACAATAGGATGCTTTCAATCATCCCTCTATAGAAAGTGGTAAGGAGAGGGGAAAGAAGATGTGCTTTCTCATACAATGTAGAAAAGATGGGCACTGCTGTACCCGCTTCACCAGTGTCTCATAAGCTAACCTGCTCCTCAGCTGCACACCCAAAAACTTGATGCTATTAACCACCTCCACAATGGAATTGTTAATACACAGAGGTGTGTGGCTAGGGCTGCCTTTTCTGAAATCAGCAATGATCTCTTTTGTTTTTCTTATGTTTAAAACCAGGCTGTTTTTATTATACCAGTTCATCAAATCCTCTGCCTCCTCCTGTAATCATCTTTGTTATCCTGAATAAGGCCCACCAGAGTTGTATCATCTCCATACGTCACAATATGGTTGGTAGCAAACCTTGCCCAACAGTCATGAGTCAGCAGAGTGAATAACAGCAGACTTAGAACACAGCCCTGAGGAAAACCTGTGCTCAAGCATAGGAGCTAAAAATAATAGTTCCCAACTTGCACATATTGTGGCTTATCAGTGAGAAAATCAAGAACCCAGTTGCACGAAGGAGTATTGAAACCTAAAAGGCCCAATTTATCTACTAAATGCTGAAGAGTGATTGTATTAAATGCCGAACTAAAGTCAAACAAACAATATTCCTTTAAGTCTGCCAAGCTCAGATGGAAAATATGGGAAGCAGCAGCCTCAGTGGAAGGATTTAGACAATAAGCAAACTGAAGTGAGTCAAATGCTGGAGAGAGGCTGGGTACAATAAAATCCTTTATCAGCCTTTCAAAATATTTCATAATGATGGAAGTAATTGCAACCAATGATAATCATTAACACCTTGACTGAAGACTTTTTTGGCACTTGCAAAATAATGACAGTCTTAAAACTGCCTGCCGCAATGAAAGATTGAAAATATTTGTAAGAACTCATCTGCACACTCCCTAAGAACATGCCCAGGGATATTATCCAGGCATGCTGATTTATAATGTTAACTTTCCACAATGTCCTCCAGACAGAGCTAACATCAAAGCTAATCACTTTCTCATCAGGATGGGGTATAGCTTTCCTCTCAGGTAATATTTGATGCCTCAAATCTTTTTTAAAAAATATGTTCAGCTCATTTAAAAATACTGTTATCTTTACAGCATGATGGAGCCAGCTTATAGTCTGTAATGGCCTGGATGCCTTGCCATATACACCTGATGTTCATAGAGTCCTGAAAGAAGTTCTGAACTTTCTGACAATGGGATTGCTTTGCTGTTTTTATGGCATATTTCAAATTGGCTCTGGCAGTTCTAAGCACCAGCATATCACTGGATTAAAGCCACATTCTGTGCTTTCAATATCTTGTGAACCTCATATGTCATCCATGTTTTTTCATTAACCTGCACCATGATATTTTTAAGGACACAGATATCTTCAATGTACTTCTGAATATATGCAGACACAGTGGTGGCACACATCAATATGTTGGTTAAGTACAGCAGCTTCTTTAAACATGCCCCAATCCGTGTACTCAAAGCAATTTTGTAATACTTCTGTAGATCCCTCCGCCCAAACCCTCACCTACTTCATAATACAGACTTATATGCTGGGATAAGCCGGACAGAGAGATAGCCAGAAGAGCCAAGGTAAGGGTGGGGAATAGCTTTAAATGCATTCATGGTGTTAGAATAAGCAAAATCCAATGTATTCCCACCTCTGATTGTGAAGTTCACACACTGATGGAAACCTGATTAAAATCTACAACAACAATAACAGCACCCTCCAAGCAAATAGTTGATAATTTACTGATGATATGATAGAGAACATTCAGAGCCTCATCTCTGTTTGCATAAGGAGGAATATACACAGCAAAAAGAAGAAATATACCAAAAAGAAAAACAAACAATTAGAGTCCAGCAAGGGGTTGAAATAAATCAGCATTCAACCGCTAATCAATTTTTAAAGCAAAAAACAAAATGAAGCAATACATTCAAAAAGTGAAAGTTAATATTCAGGCATACTTAAGAAACTGCTGACAGGAAAACGTATACTTCAGTGACTTTGATCACTTCCAGAGGGAACTGGAACCTTCAAGACCCTGCCTTTCCAACTGGGGCCATGATTGTCCAAGAGTCGTCTTGGGTCATTTCTAAGTGCTACCATTTAAAACCAGGGAACAGCACTGCCAAAGAACCAGCTCTGCCAATAAAATCAGCACATCATCAGTAAGGGGGGGAAAAAAGCCCTTACCGTGCAGCAGCCATCTTGAGAGGAAGACCTGAAATCCTTCCTCCATTAGTATGCACAACTATTAATAAATATAGTGTTTTAATTATATTGATACCTTTGTAACAAACATTTAAATATACTTTAATTTCCTTTTGTTTTTATATGTATTGGTTTTTTAATTTCTTCATTATCATACCTCTTCCTGCCCACATCTACATTTCTGTGTGTGAGGAGACTCACTAGACTAGAACTTCACTTGTTAGGTACACTAACAGCATGTTTATGGGACCAGGATTGACGTTAACTCTTTGTCTAGCGTATACTTGATAACAGACTCAGATGATTTATTGCCATCTCTGTTGAATTTTTATTATAGATGTGACTTTTTTGTGTTTCATTGAGATAAAGCACCTGTATTCTTCCATAGTTGGATCAGGATAATTGTACATACATAAAGCAATTCTGTGGATTTGAATGTGATTGGTTGCCTCTTGCAGATAGAAATAATATTTTTTCCATATAGTTTTCCTAGTATCACTAAATAGTACAAACATTAACAGAATTACAGGTTTCTGTGACCTTCATATAACGTTACCTATTAATTTTCACTTGTATTCAGTTCATTTGTAGTACTTGGTTTGTGTCTTGTAACAGGATTTAGGTGTGAATTCAAAGCTCAGAGACTCCAAGCTGTTCAGAATGAAAGTATCTAAGGCTGACATACTGAAATCTGAAAGGTCATCACGTATGAGTTTCCTGTATGATAACAGTGCTGGGCAATTTAATACAATTCCAACATATATACAGGATTCAAACAGTAGCATAGAATATGTGAAGAATCCAAGCATGGTAATTCCTCCCATTGCACAGAATTATTCCACCACACAATCCAGCATCGATGGGACTCCCACAATAGGGACAACATTGGCAAGCCATAATTACAGGTACAAAAATAGAATAAATTATCAAATTGGTATCAGTATTGCAGATTACTTTACATTTTAGCCATTTCTATTTAGAAAGTACATATTTTTGCATATTATCTAATGTTACTTAAGGACTAATTCATACATTATTTCCTAAGTATATAGCTATAGTATACTTATTTCCAAATAGGATGAAGGCCTCATCCTACAAAAAGTGAGAATTGCTCCAACAGTGTTTTTCTTAAGTTTAGGTCTCATTGTCAGTATTTAGTTAAAAAACAACAACACCCAATTGTGCTGCAGTAGAATAAAAGACCTGTAACTGAGTAGATATTACAGGGTGGAGGAAGGTTGAAGAAGGAGGGAGAAAACTCTTACCTAGCTATTAGCAAATGTTACTTCCTATAATCGTTATATAGCATGACAACTTCAGTATTAACTCATGTTAGCAGTCTTCTATACAGATACTTACCCAAATGTAGATCTAATTAATTTCTGCAAACTCTCAACATCTTCTGCCTATAGATCAGTCTGGGACAATTGTATTTTTCAGTTATATAGTCTTAGACCTGGCTTTTAAATTTAAGGATGCCCATTCTGTATATGTTTATTTTTAGAATTGATGAGAAAAGCAAAATCTATTTCAATCCTTGTATCAGGCAAGGCAAACAATCACCAGCAGGTCACTATAATGTGAACTTATCAGCATCGGTAAGCTCTATTTGAAAATATTTGAACTTTCCTGATATTTGGTATTTATATTCTGGATAATCAGACAACGAATCAGCGAAAACCTAGAGGCAAATAAAGTCATTACTAAAAGCCGACATGGGTTTGTCAAAAACAGATCATGCCAGACAAATCTTATTGCATTCTTTGACCAAATAACAAAATTAGTGGACCAGAGAAATGCTGTGGATATAATTTACTTGGAGTTCAGTAAGGCATTTGACAAAGTAGATCACAATCTACTTCTTGGTAAGCTAGAAAAATGTGGGATAGACAGCATAACCACCAGATGGATTCATAGCTGGCTGACCGGCCGTACTCAGCATGTGGTCCTCAATGGAACCGCATCTACATGCAGGGAAGTGTGTAGTGGGGTGCCCCGTGGCTCTGTTCTAGGGCCAGTGCTCTTCAACATCTACATCAATTATTTGGACAAGGGGATAGATGGGGAACTCATCAAATTTGCAGACGACCCCAAGCTGGCAGGAATAGCCAACACTCCAGAAGATAAGATACAGGAGAATCTGGACAGACCTGAACATTGGGCACTATCTAACAAAATGAAATTCAGTGGTGAAAAAAGTAAGGTTCTACATTTAAGTAAGAAAAACCAAACGTACAGGTATAGTATAGGATAGGTGGTTCCTTGCTCAATAGTAGTAACTGTGAGAGGGATCTCGGAGTCCTAGTGGTCAATCACTTAAATATAAGCCAGCAGTGTGCTGCAGCTGCCAAAAAAGCCGACACAGTGCTAGGCTACATTAATAGAGGGATAGAATCAAGATCACGTGAAGTATTAATACCACTTTACAATGCCTTGGTAAGGCCACACTTGGAATACTGCATCCAGTTTTGGTCACCACGATGTAAAAAAGATGTCGAGACTCTAGAAAGAGTACAGAGAAGAGCAACAAAGATGATTAGGGGACTGGGGGCTAAAACATATAAGGAACGGTTGCTGGAATTGGGTATGTCTAGTTTAATGAAGAGAAGGATGAGGGGGGACATGATAGCAGTATTCCAATATCTCAGGGTTTGCCACAAAGAAGAGGGAGTCAAGCTATTCTCCAAAGCACTTGAAGGCAGGACAAGAAGCAATGGTTGGAAACTAATCAAGGAGAGAAGCAACCTAGAATTAAGGAGAAACTTCCTGACAGCACAATTAACCAGTGGAACAACCTGCCTCTAGAAGCGGTGAATGCTCCAACACTAGAAGTTTTTAAGAAGAGTCTCGACAGCCATTTGTCTGTATTAGTATAGGGTTTCCTGCCTGAGCAGGGGGTTGAACTAATGACCCCCAAGGTCCCTTCCAACTTTATTATTATTATTATTATTATTATTATTATTATTATTATTATTATTATTATTATTATTATTATTATGCCACATCTTGTGGGAATTTGGGAAACCATAGGATGAGCATGCAGACCTTGGAAAGTGGGCAGAGAAGAAAGAAAAGCAAAATTCTCCATAACTCTTCCATGTGTATCTAGCAAGTAGGGCCTTTCTCTTAACATGTTACCTTTCCTTGTTATTTTGGTATCCTTTTGTTTAGTTCTACTATACTCATCAGCCAAAAATGTTCCCTGGGCAATTTAAATAAAATCAATAAAAATAAAGGAATCCTTCCAGCAAATCTACAGTGAAACATACACAGAACTGGGAGAAAAACTAGGCATTTTTTCTTAAAGGGGAAAAAAAGAGAAGAGTTTTTCAATCCTTCTCAGATTTGTAATTAATGCTTTTTTCTTTCTGAAATATGTGTACGTATATGTATGTTTATACCCACATACATATTTCTTCATAACTGTTCCTATCCAAATTATACAAAATATTATTATTTTTGTTATGTGTTTTCATAACTCATTTAGGATCTGCTTTGAAAGCTTATCAAGATATGGGCACAATTTGCATAGATAGTAGGTCTATCTCCTACTATTAGATGTAGTCCAAGCTTTATTTTTTTTAATAAGAGAATATCCCTCATTTAGCTGATTTAACTTTCATCATAGCCTCCTTTCCTCCCCAATATTCCAACATTATATTTTCAATAGTTATCACTTCTTTCTGCAGCTTTCTGCAAATTTTGTTGTTCCCCCTCTACCTCCACTCCCTCTATTATGCTGGTTAGTTCTTTTGGTGTTAGAGAATGGGCTCACTATTAATATAGGATGGGGTAGATATTTAGTACTGCTTATATAAATCTCTATATATGGTGTTTCACTTTAGACTTTATTTTTTTGCAAAACTACCATCACATTTTATTTGCTTGGTAATAGATGTTAAAAGAGAACAATGCTCTTCAGTCCCTCAAAAAAAAATGGGAGTTTTCTAAAGCAGATGTCCATTTGCCAGAACTTAATTACAGTCATCTTCCTGAAGTCAAAGGTGTGGATGGTAAGGGTTTGTGTTTGGTTATAGAATGTCTATGAATAATTTTTATTAAATGAAGATTTTACAAAGATTTTTTAAAAACTACAGAAACATAGAAGGAAAAAAATCATTGTGTGTGAGTTGGGCGGCCATATAAATATATTTAATATGTAAAAAAAAAAGTGAAGAATATAAAGAGAATAAGAAAAATACCTAAAGAGCAACTTCTTTGTAGCAGTTTGCAGCAGTTAGCATAGCAATTACATCTCCACCATCTCATATTGCACATTATAGCTCCTTTTAAACAAAACTTTTAAATCAATAAATCCACAAATCATTTGTTTATTTTATCCATTTTCATCAAAGGTTCTATAAAAGATTTCAGTCTTTTACATTTCATAGCTCAGAATTAGTTGAATAATCATAACATTCAAAGCTAAAAAGTATAGCTCAATGTATCGTTGCCAGTTACATTTTTCTGAAATGAAAATTTACCCTGTTCTATCTAAATTAGGAACATTAAAATGACAAGGTCAACAGTTAAGATGTTTTTTATTTTTAGAGTGATTTTTGATTTCATTTCTATGAGCGCAAGTTCTGTATGTGATAAATCCTAAAATTCATTATGCATATGCTTGTGCACACATGTTCAGCCCATAATAAGCAGACCTTCTGTCTTTGCTGCAGGTGTAATTGATGCTAGTCTGCCCATTTGTCTGAAATTATTTTAGTCCATCTTAGTTTTTTAATTAAGGGAATGGAAAATAATTGAGCTAATTATCTCTAACAAACTTGAAAAAAACCTCATTTAAAAGATATTGCGTAGCTCTCTAGCTTTTGTTAAGCTTCAATTACCTTCCTACCTAGCCAGCACATGATGTGATGATAATGTGAAATGCAATCCAACAGTCGTGGAGGGCCTCATGTTGTCCACCCTGTTATAAATCAACGACTGGCAAATTAATAGTTGAATCAGTCAAATCAAAAGAAAAAGCATCTCAAAGTCCTATGTAGCAGTATACGTTTTAGGAAGTCTGATTTTACAGAGGGTAATTTCTGTTAAACAAAAATCAAATGTTTTTTTTTTCCATAAATAGTTTGGAATTCCAGATTTCTAAAGAAAGAAAATAAAATTGTTCCAGAGTCTCGCATGCCTTCTCTTGCCACAATAGATCTTCAGAATCCAAACCTGGCTCTGCATCAGGTATTCAGTTCCTTTTATTTGAGGAGTAAAAAATGCATACACAACTTACAGCAGGGGTGTCAAACTCAATTTCATTGAGGGCCTCATCAGCATTGCGGTTGCCCTCGGGGACGGGTGGGTGTGGCCAGGGTGGGTGCAGCCTACTGGGTGGGCGTGGAATGGCTTATTGGGTGGGCATGGCCAGCTCTACATTGTTCGTGTCAAGGGTGCCTGTGGTGGCTTGGGCAGGAGTGGGACAGATCTGAGGGTCTCTGGCAGAAGGGGATTGGACTAGGGCAAGTACCAAGGATGGTCCACTGGAGGAGCCCCACTGTTCCTCTCAGGCCATGTGGGGGGGCTGGATGATGGTGCAGGCTGCCCGGAGTCCTGGGCAGCAGAGGTCAAACGCCCAGCCTGGCCCTCGAGCACCCGCGGCACCAAGCCCACCTCCACTTCCCCAAGGGGGCGTCCAGCTGCACTTAACTCCTTCTCAAGGCTGCTGCTGCTGTGCTTGCTCTCCTTAGCCAGGTTGCTCATGATGGGTACCAGGGCAAAGTCAGAGGAAGGCCCATTCCGTCTCCATGGGAGGAGACCCGGCTTTGTATCCAAAGCTTCCTTAGCAATAGGATGGGAGACCCCAGGATAGGCCAGGAGGAGGGGGCAAGGGGATGGTGAAAGGGCAGCAGGACCGGACTAAAGCAGGACTTACCTCAGACCCTCTCTCTCCTTCTTTCCTTCTTTCCTTTGTTCCTTCCTAAGTACAGAGTGGTGGGAAAATATTTGAGATGAGGGAGGGAGAAAAACAGGCAAGAAACGCAGCCAGGGCCAGGGCCAAGCAGCAGGGGCCATTTCCTCACTGTTTCCAGGATGGCTTCCCGGGCCACATGAAACCACTTCGCAGGCTGCATCTGTCCCCCGGGCCTTGTGTTTGATATGTCTAACTTACGGCATTTATTTTTCTTATTATTATTACCTATGAGACATGTATCTTTCCAATATGCATCCTTATCTTCCTTAAAAAAAAATGCAGGGTATTCCTTAGGAAGAAAAAACTTACTGCTTTTCACCTTTGTATTTATTAGTAAATGTATTGAAAATAAAGCACAGAAGATCGTAATATTTGGTACAGCTTAAAAGAAATCTGAGAGAGTATCTTTAGAGAAAGATAAGAGAAATATTTATGAAGTTGGACTTTTTAGTAGGGGAACATAATAGACGTTCATAAAATTATCTTAACATGATCAAACATAATAATAGATTCTAGTTATTGTTATTTCTTACTGATATTTTTGGTAACACTGACTGCTGCCTAAACATTAGCCTGCTTGAAATTCAATCAAAATTTACTTGATTTGCAGATATCTGGAAGCTCCTTGCAAGATACGTCAGAAGCCACCTTCCCCAAGGTAGAGCATTAGTAACAAGTGGAATTGGCAACTCTTACTTGATTCCCATTGATCACACACTTGCAGCACTTTTACACCCTTATCATAGAGGTACTTTGAAATTGGGGGAGGAGGAGGCAGGTGCTAGCATTTTGCTGTAGCTAAGATAATGGCAGTAAAAGGAAAAAATGATTTTATGTTAACTAGAATTATGGTAATAAGACTGCTACTTCTTTTATAACATGATGAAGAAAGTAATCTATAATTAATTATTTCAGTGATCTTGAAAACTGATGTAATTTGGTAGAAAATTGTGGGAAGAGATTTCTAACAGTTGAAGATAACAATTAAACAGATTTAAACGTTCAAATTAAATTCTCCCATTTCTTTAATGCTGATTCACATTTTCTATAGAAAAGCTATCTGCCATTATCCAGTAAGTCAGTGTTTTAAAGAAGTTTTTTTACTAGCTGTTCACATACTATGGTAAATGGAGCCAGACAGGGTGAGTGACGAAACATATATTACAACACAATTTTCATTCCTTACATACTTTCATTCACCACTGCAATATAAATATGAAAGAACAGACAACTCTACACACATTTCATAATTTTGACATAATCATGCCTATTTGTATATGCTTGTGAAATTATATATTACTTAGTATGAAGTATGAGGTCAAGAATAGATGGGGAGGCAGATTTTAGAGCATTGTCTTACACTAATAGATACTTTTTCATCTTTTTATTTCAAACTCCTTGCTATGCAATTTGCAAATTGAACTGAAGTCATAAAGAAATCAGGGGAGGGCCATTGACATGATATTTTGTTCTTTAACTTTCTTTTAAGAATCAAATTCAGTCCTGTGGAAACCAGAATTTTGGGCTAAAAACCCTTAGCTCTAATCTAGTAGGGAGAAGGAGATGGTGGTCCAGAAATGCATAATATAAATAAATATAAATAAATACAATGTTTCGTAAATTCCTAAAGTAAAATAAAATGAGTATATAAACCAACTGTGAATTCATACCAGTGAAACGATGGATTGATTCTGACAATCTACAGCAGTGGTTCTCAACCTTCCTAATGCCGTGACCCTTTAATACAGTTCCTCATGTTGTGGTGACCCCCAACCATAAAATTATTTTCGTTGCTACTTCATAACTGTAATTTTGCTACTGTTATGAATTGTAATGTAAATATCTGATATACAGGGTGTATTTTCATTGTTACAAATTGAACATAATCACAAAAACAATATAGCAATGCTCGCTGGAGAAGCTTACTGTTCCTTGCTCAAAAATGTTGGGAGATAGGGAAGGGGAAGGAAGGAAGGAAGATTGAAGGGGAAAGGAAGGAGATGGAGAAGAAGGAGATTGAAGGGGAAAGGAAAGAAGGAAGGAGAAAGAGATTGAAGGCGAAGGGATGGAGATGGAAGGAAGGAAGGAAGGAAGGAGGATTGAAGGGGAAAGGAAGGAGATTGAAGGGGAAGGGAAGGAGATGGAGAAGGAAGGAGATTGAAGGGGAAAGAAAGGAGATGGAGAAGGAAGGAGATTGAAAGGGGAAGGAAGGAAGGAGAGAGATTGAAGGGGAAGTGATGGAGATGAAAGGAAGGAAGATTGAAGGGGAAAGGAAGGAGATTGAAGGGGAAAGGAAGGAGATGGACAAGGAAGGAGATTGAAGGGGGAAGGAAGGAAGGAAGGAAGGAAGGAAGGAAGGAAGGAAGGAAGGAAGGAGAGAGAGATTGAAGGGGGAAGGCGCTGCCAAGGACGCACAAGCAGCTCTGCACAATTGCCCGGGGAGGGGGGAGGCTCTGGCGGAGAGCCAAGTGGCGGCACATCCGGGGCCTCGGAAGCTGCGCAGAGGATCCGTGCGCCTCGGAGCCGCCGGCCGCCCTCTCACACCCGCGAAGGGATGGAGATGGAAGGAAGGAAGAAAGGAAGATTGAAGGGGAAAGGAAGGAGATGAAGAAGAAGGAGATTGAAGGGGGGAGGCGCTGCCAAGGATGCACAAGCACCTCCGCACAATTGCCCGGGGAGGGGGGAGGCTCTGGCGGAGAGCCTGGTGGAGAGCCAAGCGGTGGCACATCCGGGGCTTCGGAAGCTGCATGGAGGATCCGTGTGCCTTGGAGCCACCAGCTGCCTTCTCACACCCGTCAACCTGGAGCCCCCCATCCTCATCCTGGCACCTCTTGCCCTTTCCCAGCCACCCCCCTGGGACCTGCCCGCCCCTCCAGCCTCCTGAGCACCATCGCAGCAGCGGGGTCACGGGAGCCCCTTTCTACACCACACAGCCCATCGCACGCGAGGGGTGCGGCTGGAGCACCAGCTCCCGCTCAGAAGGCGCCGCTTCTCTCCTCCCAGCCGGCTGGCCTCCAACACACATGCGGGCATCGCCGCCGCCTCGCCGTCTTCCCCGCCCCCTGGCCGCTTCCGAGGCCCAGAGCCCCGCGAGCTGGGAAGGAGCTGCTCCTGCCTGGCAACCCCACAGCCGCACCGGGTGCCAGAGGGCCGAGGCGGCCTCTGACGGTGAGGGAGGCTGGCCGGGCGGCGCAGGGGAGGCTCCCACATGGCGCGGAGAGTGGCCAGGGGTGGAGCGTGGCCAGGCAACCAGGAGGCATGGAGCCCAGCTCGGCACTGCAGCTCAGCTCAGCCGGCAGCGGCAGAGCAGCCCAGTGGCAGCGCCAGCAGCGGCCCAGACCCAGCTCGGCTCGGACCAGCTGCTGAGCCAGCCCAGGGTGGTGTCAGGCATGCGCGATGGCAGCTGCAGTGACAGGAGCAGGCACTGTCAGAGGAGAAGAGCGCCCTGGAGGCGGAGGAGGAGGAGGAGGGCCGGATAAAGGAGCGGTGTCTTGTTTCTAAAGACCATCGGAAATAAGTGTTTTCCGATGGTCTTAAGCAACCCCTGTGAAAGCGTCGCTTGACCTGCCAGTGATGGTTTGTTCAAGAGAGCATGGTTATATTAACTATGACTGAACATAGTATACAAATAGACCTAGTAATGGTATTTAGGAAAAAGGGAAGATAATGCTTTGATAAAAGATAAAACTATTATTTAATATTATTTTTATGCTTTTGGTTAAAATTTAAAAGTTACAGCTTATATTTGCAATGTCTATGTCAAATACTTTCTTCCTATAATTAATTGGATGAATTAGAAAAAAATCTAAGCAGGATGTGACCTGATTAGTACTTGGATAAAAAATCATCAAGAAATTTCAAATTTGTAGACCCTGGAAAGTTGGAAATAATTAACCACCAGTCAAACTCAACGATGAAGTCACCGGGAGTTAAACTCAACTCAAGGGATACTTTTCTTTGAATAAGCTTTCTATCAAGACTGAGAGAATGCTTGCAGCTATCCATAGCTCTATGATTTTCTATTCATTTCCTGATTTTCACTGAATTCATGTAGTTACAAGCATGCATTCAAGGAAAATCCACACTCCTAAACATTATGTTTGAAAACTGGCTCTCTATGAACTAGCTTTGATCTCCATTTATACGTTAGTTACCCATGATTCATGGATCTCACTAAATGATATGTTCCTAATTCTTTAATACTATGACCCTTGTACAAAAATTGAAGTTTATGTTATTTGAGTAGTACTTTTTTACTATCACTGCACCCAAATAATGGAATTGATTATTTGTAAAGCATTCTTGTATAAGACATGTTATTGAAGATGCTTTAAAAGTGTGTTGTGAATATCAGTGTTTGTACGTATTTGCCTTTATAATTCTTCAACACATTTGGAAATTTTAGATATTGTTACTGTTTTGAGTAAACAGATATCTTCCTTCTCTCCAGGAAATACCAGAAACAGATTCACTACATTTCTGCATATTTAGGACTCCACAAACTAGAGTTAATTTTTAAAAAGGCGCTTAAATTTGATTTGTAGATGTGTCCTTTGGGTTTGCTATTGTAATTATAATGGCATCATGAGAAATACAAATTTATTTTCTATGATATTGAATAAGCTGATTTGGAAGCTGATGGCAATGTGAAGTTTTTTTTTACTTGACACTAGAAGCTTTGTAAAACATAACGAAGGAGGGAGATTCTGCAATTATGGCAAAGCACTTGATGTTCGGATGCTGCTTGCTGGAATTTATATAAGGAAGTGTTACCTTCTTTGGCCGCCTCAGCATTTTAATGAAAACAAATCAATTCTTTCATAAAAAAGTACTTTTAAAAATATGGATGGATATAAAGATAAAGGTTTCCTCTGTCCAGTCATGTCCTATTCTAGGGGACAGTGCTCCTCTCCGTTTCTTAGCAGAGGGAGCCTATGTCCAAAGACATTTCCATGGTCATGTAGCCAGCATGACTATATATCAGGGCACATGGAACACTGTTACCTTCCCACCAAGTGGTATCTATTCATCTACTCACATTTGCATATTTTCTAACTCTAGAGGGCAGGAGTTCGGGCAAGGAGTTCACCCTGGGCTGTTAGTTTTCTAGCTCAGGGCTTTTCAACCAGTGGTATGGGTACCACCTGTGGTACATTGGCACCTGGCAGGTGGTACGCAACCATCCTAGAAAAGTGGTAGCAGGGGAGGGGAATGAGCTGAACCGATGGCAGCACTGCACAAGCCTGAGCGAGAGATAGCTGGAGCTGCAGGGCTGTCAGGGCTCAGCAGAAGCACCAGGATCAGCGCTTCTTCAGGGCTGTCAGGGCTCAGTGGAAGCGCAAGGATCAGCGCCAGGCTCCAGCTGGAGCTTGGCGCTGATTCTGGCACGTCTGCTGAGCCCAGAAGAAGCACCAATCAGCTGGAATGTTGCAGCATCTCCAGGATCTTGTGATTTACATTCAGATGCTTGGCAACTGATTCATATTTATGATGGTCACACTGTCCCAGGGTCATGTGAAGTGACCAAAATCTGCTGCAACCACCCAGCAGACGGGGGGGAATAAAAACCAAACACCCCCACCCCACCCTCGCTGCCAATCCTCAACAGAAATGCTCACAACAGTGAAAATCTCAGACAGGAGGAAGAGCGCAGCCGGGCGGGCAGGCAGGTGTCTTGCTCGGCTGTGGCTTGGGGGGCACTTTTTTCAGTGCCATTGTAACTTCAAACAGTCACTAAGCGAACTGTTGTAAGTCAAGGACTATCTGTACTTTATCACTTTTTTCCTTTTGGAGGAGGGTTATCAAAAAGTTTTTGACACTTTTCTAGGCAACTGGTGGTACTCGGATGTTGCCATATCCTAAAAGTGGTACAATGGATGAACAGGTTGAAAAGCCCTGTTCTAGCTGACAGAATCAGATTCTTTAACCACTGAGCCATCATGCCCCTCCCCATGGATACCATTGTTTATTAATTAAAAAACATTTCTTCTGTGGCCACTTGCGACAGGAGGCCATATGGCATGGCGCCAGTGGCATCACTATGAAGTGAGGCACGTGAGTGAAGGGGTGGAGCTGCCCCACACCCTCGCACCGCTTCAGGGCCCACACAGCCAGGCCACTCTTCACTCAGCGATGTCCCCCCCGCCCATTCAATGACCCAGCTGCCTGACTGCCTCTTCCCTTTCACTCCCCTCCCGAGCCAGATTGCCATGTTAGAGAGGATGGGTGGGGAAGGCTTGGTTGCCTCACCTGGTCTCCCTCTGCTACTTTGGAGGCAGGGAGGAGTAACAGTGAAAAGCTCTGCCGCCGCTGCACAACAACAGCATCTGCCACTGGAGGGGCTTTCTTCAGTCCTGACTGCCGCCGCTTCACTCTGCAGATCACCTGTCTGGCAGCAGCCGCTTCCTCCTTCTCCACTAACTTCCCCAGGGTTTGTGTCATGACCGGGCGGCACAAGCCTCCCCTGCCGTCTCTCTCTGCCTGCCACACTCTTTCCTTTTGCAAGCAGATGAAACTTCCAGTCTCCGTCATTTGTCTGTCCAGATGAAAAGTGTTTGGGCGCCTAAGGGGCACTTGAAAACCAAGTTCTCCATTTGGGTGCCTATGGAGTGCTTGGAAACCGAGCGAATCAGTCGGTTTCCAAGCACCCCATAGGCGCCCAAACACTTTTCACCTGAATAGAGAACTGACGGAGACTGGAAGATTCATCTGCTTGCAAATGGGGCGCTTGGAAACTGAGCAAATTGCCTGCCTCCCCCATCCTCCCCATTCAGACTTACTTGTGCTGCGCTAATTGGCTGCTGCTGGACACCGTCAGCCCCCGTGCACTCGCCACCTCTTGTGCTGGCCACTCCCATCCCCCTGCACTTATTTTTGGGGTAGGGCTTATATTAGACTGACCCCAAAAAATCAGGCTAGGGCTTATTTTTAGGGTGGATCTTATTTTCACGGAAACACAGTAGCAGCACAGATGTAGCTCCTGTAGCAGAAGGAAGGACAGTGTTGATCATGAAAGATCCTCACAAGGCAACAGCATTGGCCAAACACTGGCCAATAACCTGCCTTCACACAAGATATAAAGTCCTATCAAACATTATAGCCACCAAGCTACAGTACCAAATGGGCCAATATATAAGTTCAGCTCAGGAGCATTCAGAACAACACCAGAAGCTCCAAATATCAGATGTCCATAGATAGAGTAGTTGTCCAAGTTTCAAGTCTAGACAGACCAATCTTAAATACAGCCTGGATTGACTATAGGAAAACCTATGATTCGATATCACACACATGGATGTGTGAATACCTAGGGCTATACAAAGTCAACAGGACACTATGAACTTTCTTAAAAAACCTCAATTGGACTGGAAGACAACACTGGAAATCAGCTCAAGAAAGCTCACATAAGTGGCCATCAAGTGCAGCACATACCAAGATGATGCACTGTTTCCACTGCTGTTCTGCATAGGCTTGAACTCCTTCAGCCAGATAATCACATGTACTGGATATGATAGTTCAAGAGTGAAACTACTGTCAGCCACTTCCTCTACATAAATGAATCAAGTTGTATGCTAAGAATAAATGAGACATCAACTCACTGATCCACCTGACATGGATCTACAGTGAGGACACTGGAATATCATTTGGACTGGAGAAGTGTGGCAAGATGGTGATCAAGAGAGGGAAAATTACTAAGACCGATGTTGTGGAATGGTCAACAAGCCACATAGCAAGCACACAAAGAATGTCTGAGGCAGCAGCAGATATGAGAAGAAGATCAAGCAGAGGAAATGCTATGGCAAGACAAAACCCCAAGTGGGATATACCATCGACAAATGGCTGAAGTGGCAGACTTTGAGGCACTAATGAAATCCATAGAAGTAGGGGTCTCCCACACTAAACAGGATCCAGGATGCAGACTATGCAGAGAGGCTTAGGGACAGTCCAATATATAGTGGTAGAGTGTAAGGTGCAGGCAGGAACAATATATCTTATATGGCACAAGTAAGTAGCTGGCATTGTGTATAGGAACATCTGGACAGAATATGGGCTAGAACCTTCCTAAGAATCTTCCTAAGTCTTAGATGGGTCATGAAGAATAAGAAAGCTAAGATCTGGTGAGAGTTCCATATTCAGACAGACAAGTGGGTAATACCCAAGTTGACAAGCACCAAAAGGCAGCAGTGGTGATATACAGTAGTGGTGCCAAGTGACAGCAACATCAGGAAGGAGAATGAGAAGCTGGAAAAGTACTAGGGCCTGAAGGAGGAATGAAGAGGATATGGAAAGTAAAAGCCAAAGTGGTACTAGTGGTAGTATGAGCACTTGGGGCTGTTTCTGTTGAAAAGGGCATTTTCTTGAATAATTTATAAAATAGAATATTTTATATATTCTAACATACATTATATGGATGGTTGTGCACAGATCTTCAGTCCATATTCCTTTGTTACAGATGAGGAGAACTGTGACTGATACTAGTTTACCCATGTTTCCAGAGTGATTTTAGTCCATATGTTTAATTAAGGGAGTGGAAAATATTCCATCTAAATGAACTTGAACAAAATTCACTTAAAAGGGTAGATTCATTTAACTCTTAATTCACTTCTACTTAGCCAGTATGATCAAATGTGATCATGATGATGTAAATTATACTCCAAGAGTCTTAGAAATCACATATAGTTCACCCCATTTTAAACTCTGTAAAAAAACTTAAAGAGGGATTTCTGAAGTACCGCTGCCTTGTTTGCTTGTTTAACATGCACCTTATGCTAAAATTTCTTACTAGGGCCTAAAATAATCAGGGAGCACATGTAACTACACCTAAAAAGAGACCCAGTTTAACAAAAATACATCTTTTGCTTCTAATTTCCCACTAAAATGACACAAATAGGAGAAGTTTTTTGAAATAAATAATAGAAACTGCAGGAGGGAAAAAGCAGCTTAATTTGAGGTCATGAGAGCAACATTTGGAGCTTTCTCTCTTTGGAGCCATACATTTCATTATGCAAGTGTTACACTATTTTTTTAATTCCATATAAACTGCAAATGGTTTCCACAAAAACAAAAATAAATGTATGTGTTATGTATTGAGGTTAATTACTTGGAAACTGTTGGAAATGGTCAAATGGCTGCACCTGTTTAAGCTCCAGACTGACTGTCTACATGTTAATTATCTTGTCTTTAAGCGGGAAATACTGCTTTAATTTTATTGGCTGCCATCTAGTGGGTGGGTTTGGGCTGTTTCTGTTGTTAACTGAATAAAGAGTTGTCATTTGCACCATTCACCTCGTCAATGCCTCACCGAACTAGAAACATAACAGTGGCGATGAAGGTGGGATGTGCTGCTAAACAAGAAAGAGCCAGAAGTCACTAGGAGTAGATCAGGGTAGATCAGCACCCTGGTAGAACTACGTTCCCCCCTCTGCCTGCCAGCACGCAACACAGGAGGCCAACGCCCTGAGGGACCCATCCCTAGGGCAACAACAGAAGCCTTAGCAGCACAAGGCATTGCGAGGTCAGAGACAACTCACCATGGCCAAGCTTGGAAAATTGTTGGAGTTCGCATTCAACATTTCATGCGTTGAGAACTACCTGAGAGCTAATCAAGTTAGCGAAGACAGCTTAAAGATTGCAACGCTGCTGTGCATGTGCGGCCAGGTGACGTTCGATATCGCCAAAAACCTGGTTGCACCAGCCACACTTGAATCGGTCACCTGTGCTGAGCTGAAGAAAATGCTCAAGGAACATTTTGAACCAAAGCTCTCAGTCATTGCCTGGACATACGCCTTCGAACAAAAGGAGCAACAACCAGGTGAGTCTGCCACCGAGTTCATAGCTGCCCTACGAGAGGCGTCCAGGCCCTGCAATTTCCAAGACCTCGAAGAGAGACTGAGAGACCGTTTAGTTTACGGGTTGAAGAACAGGGATCTTCAGCAGAAGTTGTTTGCAAAAGAGACCTTGTCATTCCAAGACCCCCTAAAAGAAATCATGGCCGAAGAAGCCACCGGGGGAGCTGTAAAAGCATTACGGCCCTCCAAGAACACTCCCAGCCCAGAAACCGTCCACTATGAGGACGTGGAAAGAGGCGAGATCCCCGACATGGATCACGAAATCGATCTGCAGAAGCCACCAGCAAGAGTTCAATGACCACTTGACAAGGAAGTTCCTTTCACTCGATGAATGGGCTGTGGAGGCCGACATAGACGCTCAGAGTGCAGGTTCCGCACAGCAACATGGCGGGTGGGTGGCAAGCAAGGCCACATCGCTGCCGTCTGTAAAGGTCACCAGAGGGACATTCCACAAGAAGAATTTCCCAGGAAAGGTACCGGGGCCTCGGGGCAACACAGAGTGGGTTTTTGTGCTAGCAGAAGCAGTGTGTTTAGAACAAGTACCCATTGCCCCGTGAAGGAGAAGCTGAGACTCAAAGTCAAACTTCATGGAGTCCCATGCAACATGGAACTAGACATGGGGTCAGCCCTGTCTATAATTTCCCAAGGAACTTTTAACCACATTTGCAGTCGCAGTGGCAAACGAGTCAAACTCAAGCCATCGAATCTCCTGTTAACTGATTTCCAAAACTCCCGTGTAGCGGTTAAAAGAGAAACCACACTCAAAGTGCAATTCAAAGAGTTTGAGGATCCCCTGGACGTCGTTGTAGTTGAGGGCCACCAGACAAGCCTCATCGGGCTAGACTGGTTTGATGCCTTGGGCATCCACGTGACTGGCATACACAAAACACGAGTAGCGGACCTGTCGTTAGTTTGCCAAGAGTTTGCTGATGTGTTCAGCCATGACTTAGGGAAGTACAAGGGTCCTCCAATTACCCTCCACCTCGATCCTACCATAACCCCAGTAAGTGCCTCGTAGAGTGCCTTTTGCCCTCAAAACCAAAATCGATGCAGAGCTGGACAAGCTGGTGCAACAAGGTGTGTTACAGCCAGTAGACAGCAGTAGGTGGGAAACCCTCATAGTTACGCCACTTAAGGCCAGCGGATAGATGCACATATGCACAGATTATAAGTGCACTATTAATAGAGCACTTCAACAACATTCATATCCGGTGCCTGTAGTCGGCCATATTTTGGCATCACTACAGGGAAGTTGCATATTCGCCAAATTGGATTTGGCTTAAGTGTACCAGGAACTATCCATGGACGATGCCATGACAGAAGCTCAAACTATAGTTACCCACAGAGGAGCTTTCAGGGTGAAGTGCCTACAATTCGAGGTCAGTGTTGCCCCAGGACTTTTCCAGGGTGTGATGGAGCGCACGCTCAAAGGCATGTGTCCATATTTCAATGATGTCCTCATAGCTGGGGAGCCAGTTGAGAAATTGGCAGAATGGCTCAGGGCCGTCCTTCAGTGTTTCCGCAAAGTGAGCCTGAAACTGAAAAGGGAGAAATGTAAAATTGGGGTAGCTTCGACCAAATTCCTCGGTTTTCGTGTAGATGGCAAAGGCATTCACTCTGCTGAATCCAAGCTCAAAGCAATTCATCTGGCTCCCCGCCCTAAGAAAAAAGGGGAGCTCCAGGCATTTTTAGGCCTGCTCAATTTCATCATGCATTCCTTCCAAACAAGACCGCAGTGACAGAGCCGTTACACCAGTTCTTGGACAAACATGCATAGTGGCAGTGGACCAGCGTCCATAAGAAAAGTTTTTAAGCAGTCAAATCACTGTTGTCTTCAAACTCAATACTGGTGCATTTCAATGAACAACTACCCATTTGCATTGCCTGTGATGCATCTCCATACGGAGTAGGGGCTGTGTTGAGCCATTTAATGGCTGACAGGAGCCAAGCTCCCATAGCTTATTATTCAAAGGCTCTGTCCTTGGCAGAACGCAACTATGCCCAAATAGATAAAGAGGCATTGGCAATCATGGCTGGTGTCAAGAAATTTCATGACTATTTGTATGGTCATCCATTCATGATCCTTACAGACCACAAGCCACTTCTGGGTCTGTTCACAGTGGACAAACAAACACCTCAGATTCTATCTCCAAGAATGCTGAGGTGGTCCATTTTTCTCTCAGCTTATAATTACAGTCTAATTCACAAACCGGGCAGAGAAATGGGTCATGCAGACGGCCTTAGCAGACTGCCTCTGCTGCACTTAGAGCCAGACCCCGCTCCAACGGCTCACATTCTGACTATCCTGGGGTTTCCCCTTAACTCAAGGGATATGGCTGCTAAAACAGCTTTGATCAAGACACTGAGCCACGTATTGAATTGGGTGCTCACAGGATGGCTGAACATAAGTCCAGGACCTAGCTTTCAGAGCTTCAGTAAGAAGAAGGACGAGCTTTCAGCTCACAAAGGCTGCATTTTGTGGGGGAGTTGTATCATAGTCCCGCACTCCCAGGGTACTAGAATCTCTGCATGAGGGACATCCGGGAATAGTCCGGATGAAGGCACTCACAAGAAGCTACCTGTGGTGGCCAGGTTTAGATAAAGAGGCCCAAGTACACAGCTGTTACATTTGCCAGCAATCCTGGCCAGAAATGCCGCAAGCCCCTGTCCATCAATGGGAAACCACACAAGCCCCATGGTCAAGAATCCACATCGATTTTGCAGGCAGCTGTTCCTTATTGTAATGGACAGTCACTCTGAGTGGTTAGAGGTTGCACCTGTCCCAACTATGATTACTGCCGGGACCATCCAGGAGCTGCGCAGGATCTTTGCAATACACGGGTTACCCGATGTGATAGTCTCAGACAATGGGGCTTAATTTACCATTGCAGAATTCCAATCCTTTTTAAGGGCTAATATGATCAGGCATGCCACTTCAGCACCTTTTCACCCAGCCTCTAATGGCCAAATGGAAGGCATGGTCTGAACGACCAAAGAATCCTTAAAAAGGATCATAACCAGCAACTGGCAGCATAGAGTGGCAGACTTCTTACTCTGCCAACGCGCGACTCCCTACACTTCCACGGGCAGAAGCCCAGCAGAATTAAGATGGGATCATCGCTTAATCACTAAGCTGGATCATCTGCATCCAGACCGAGTTGCATCGGAATCAGTACAGCCAATGCCACCAAGGAGATTGCAAGTTGGCGACCCGGTTTGCTCTCGAAACTACGGGCAATGGGTACTGTGGGTGGTAGCTGTGATTGGTAAGGTGTCAGGGCCAAAGTGGTCCTGGAAGATGGTCAAGTGATAAGCAAGCACATCGATCAACTGCGCAGGAGGCTAGCGAACCAGCCGCTAGCTCATGACTTTCGCGAAAGCCAAATCCAGGGGGAGCCCAACAGCAGCTGTGCATTGGAGTCTTCGAGCTAGGGCGAGACTCCCAGGAGAGGGGCACTAGTGGACAGCAAGTTGGTCCCGAATACAGAGACTGCACCTACTGAGCAATTCCAGCAGTCAGCTCCAATTCCTAGCCTGGTGGAAACCATTCCATCTATGGACACTGGCTCGGGTCTACCCGGACAGACCAGCCACAGAGACTCAGGGCTACCCGTAGTAAATGGGTCCCAAAGCCCTGGTCTATCCAACCTGGCAGGTGAGCTATTAGACGGGGGGCCTACAGTGGTGCCAAGGTGCTCGGAATGGTCAACAGGACTATGTTCAATATTTGTCATTATGAACTATCTGGGGGGAAGGGGTGTTATGTATTGAGGTTAATTACTTGGAAACTGTGGGAAACGGTCAAACGGCTGCACCTGTTTAAGCTCCAGACTGACTGTCTACATGTTAATTATCTTGTCTTTAAGAGGGAAATACTGCTTTAATTCTATTGGCTGCCGCCTAGTGGGTGAGCTGTATAAATAGTGGTTAAGCAGCAGTTTGGGCTGCTTCTATTGTTAACTGAATAAAGAGTTGTTGTTTGCACCATTCGTCTCGTCAATGCCTCACTGAACTAAAAACATAACAGTATGGATCTTTGTTTGTGCACAGCAAGATTGTTCTCTTATCTTTGTATTAACATGTATGCAGAAAAAAACATAAGCAAATCTTATGCTTAGACTATTACATATTTTCTAAACTACAGTAGCCTGCTATTAGTTGCCAGCATATTGATAAATATGGTATAGTGTTTAGCTTGTATTTTTGAAAGGATACCCAGATTAATACCTCTCTACTGTCCAACAATGAAACTCACTATGTATGGCTTTTTTCAGCCTAATCTACCTCCAAGATTTGTTGTGAAGATAACAAGCAACCTTTCTGAAATTCACCTAAGTGTGATGTAGAGCATAGTTGTCTACATATTAAGCTAGACCAGTGTTTCTTAAAAGTGTGGTCCTAGCAGTGATGGGATTCAGCCAGTTTGCACCACTTTGGCACAACCGGTAGCTAATTTTTTGTTGCCCAGGCCCAGAATGGACTTCCAGAAGTGACATCCACACAGAGAACTGGTTGTTTACATATTTGAATCCCACCACTGGGTCCTAGGACTCCTGGGAGTCCTTCAAGACCCTCTTAGGAGGTCCCCCTCCAAATCAAATTTATTTCCAAGCCTATGTTGAAAGATAATACAATATTAAAATTCCATCAAACAATTATAAAAAGCAGTAGTGGTAGTGAATGTGTCATTTTTAATATGATAAATATCAGTAAATATTAGCCTATACAAACAAAAGCTCTTTTGAGAGCCTCCATAATTAAAAAAAAATAAATGGGGCCCTGAGAGAAAAAATGATTAACATTGTACTTGACCATCCTATTTTGAGTCTCACTGTTCATAGTATTCTTGTCATGGGTCTTTATCACTAGGTCTCCTCATCTAACCAAAACATTAATTTGGCTATAATAATGGATATTATATACTGTATAGCTCCGTGGTGGCAAACCTATGGCATGCGTGCCACAGATGGCACGCAGAGCCCTCTCTGTAGGCATACGCACCCTCACCCCAGTCCTAGGCCTTCAGCTGGGTTTTATAAAACCTTTTCGCTTTAGGCCTCCGCCGCCGTGTTAAAAAAAAAGGTTCAATCAATCAATCAATTTCAACTTCTCACGGGAAAAAAAAAGATCTCGCAAAGTTGGAATTGATTGATTGAACTTTTTAGTCCTACCCAGTCTGCCGTTACCACCGTAGCCACGCCCACCCAATGGGCCATGTCCACTCAATTGGTCACTCCCAGCCAATGGGCCACGCCCACCTGGTACCCAACAATACATAAGTGGTTTTGGGTTGCAGTTTGGGCACTTGGTTTCTAAAAGGTTCGCCGTCACTGGTATAGCTCTTGTACTGTAAGAGAGAGGGGGGGAGGACTAGGGCTGTTGAAGGAAGAATAGAATTCCAGTGTAACAATAATTCAACCTGGTATTTCTAAAAAATGGTTTGTTCTGATTAACTAAAAGCAACCAACAGCTGTTGTAGAAATTACTGTTGAGAACTATTAAATATCTGAATATAGGCTGACAATCAAGATAAATTAATGGATTCTGTTAACTTCCTAGTGCTTATGGCCAGAGTTTACTGCATCACCTCTTCCTTCTCCAGTTTTTTGGGTGTTTTTTTGTTTGTTTTTTTGCCATCTCATCCCAGATATAATGATTTCTGTACCAGCTTCAAAATAGTATAGTAGTAAAGAATGCTTGAAATGAAAAGTATCTGAGGTAGGGTGGGGAACACATTGGCCTGAAACTCTGGGATAGTTCTTGTGTCAGTATAACTAATGCTAACTATGACCATGTTGAAGGCAGCCTCTGATATTTCAGTGAGATGAAGATAAATACCTTAGATAAAGACAATTTACTTTTGAATAAGCATAGTTAAATTCTGCAGGCACAATTCAATTAACAGATTCTTGAAAAGAATTCTGAAATTTGCTCCACAAATATTTGTATTATATTGTATAGATAATAGTCCATCTGAAGTAAGAAACTTCTATTATCTCTTTTCAGAAAACAAATGGGTGTTGAGAGCCAAAAGTGTAAATTGCCTATTGTTTCTCTCTTTTGCTCATCCTTATTATTCATTTCATCTCTTGATTGCAATTCCCTGTCTGTAATTTTTCCCCAGGCTTTTTTCTTCTTATATCCCTGTATTTAAGCTAGGAATGCCCAACCTGAAGGATAAGGGCATTAATATGTGAAGAGATGCATACTTTGATTTTCTTAAGATTATATTTCTTGAATTCAAAAGGACATTGTTGTGATTAATTAATGGAGATTTAATTGCATTGTTTCTTTTCTAACTGGGACTTATATGTGACTTATTTTATTGTATTAAATAGGAATATTATCTTTTAGTTTAGAAATAACTTTTCATTGATGTATAATTTTAACTAATTATTTGTTAAATAATGTGAATAAGACAATTCAGAGATTAGAAAAATAATATATATTTTTAAATGCATCTGCTGTCCAGAGACATTTTTGTATTAAATCTTGTTTTTATTAATTCACTGAAGGCATTGTTTTCGTATGGCAGATGAACATGACTCTGATTGTAGAAGAAATAACTAGCCTTTGAAAAATCTGTCCTTATTGGGTAGAGTGTAGGCCAATATTTATGTTTGAACTTTTATGTAAACGAAAACATGCTATCATTTTATGCAAATACTGACCTCTTTCTTACGTTACCAGAAAATACCATTCTGATTTCAACACTTAAATAACCTATAATTTCTAAGCTCTGTGGCTTTGCAATGTTCAAACATGTATTTCTCATTGTGTAAGTAAAATGTTAATTAAATGTCTCATATTTGACCAGTGATTTAAAAATCTGTAAAGCAGAAACAAGTGACTTAAGAGGGTGAATTAATGTCTTGAAATAAGTGAGAGGCAGCATTGTACCATGTTTTTTAGGTTTCCTATACGGCAATTCCGCTGCACCTACTTTTCTTAAATATGACTAAAAATGGGGAGCACCTGCATTTAATCGGGGAAAGAACTGAAATGAGTGGGCCACTTCATCCACTCTCCTGCTCTGTCCTTCCCCTAATGGCCATTTGTAAAGGCTCACCAAGTGAATTCAAAATTGGGTAAATCAGTATTCTGAAGGAACAATTTCTTTTCTATATGCAGTTCTCCAGGGAAGGGGGTAGTTTATCACAATTTCCCACCCTTTTACTAATATCTGAACAGATCTGCCTGAATATATCTTCTGTCATTAATGTGCTTGTTCCAACTTATCTGTCACTTAATATTTTTATGAATCTTTGTTACTCATTTAAATATGTGTCTGCATTCTCATGCATCTTTCTGCTTTTAGTCTTCAGATAAGCAAGCAAATGGCTGAAAATGGCTTCAGTTGTGAATGCTTTACCATTTTTTAATCAACTAAAACAGCAATAGAGACTGCAATCGAGTGGGAGTGGAAGGAGATGTTTGACTTTTACCTTGGAAGATCTTTCCACTCAATATTGTTTTCCACTCTCCCTAAGCATCAACTTAAACTATATTCCTCTTCTTAGAGCAATATTTACATGGAAATTAAATGAAATTATTAGGCAAACTCATATGGAGAAGCATATAAGCATATAACTCCATCATTTTATAATTCCAGCATAATTGATAGCTAATCGTTTATAACATAAAAAAAATAGTCTAAAATTATTCAGAACTTGCTACCATTTTATAAAATTGTATCTGTATGGACAATCAAAAATCACATTTTCTGTATTTCTATATATCTAAATGTGTTAGCATTAGTATTTAATAAGGAAATCTTTAACCAGCCTTTAACCTCCATTTATGTGAGCCTCCTTGAAAGAAGTTGGGGAAAAAATTATTCATAAGGACATTATTGTACACCTTCAACAATACAGGGGGCAAAAAAATCAACACATGACCCTTATTACGCATTAAGATAGCTTCAAGAGACGGATCTTTTCTTGTTTTCATTGATAAAATATATTATTTCCTAAAGAATGAAATATGCAACTAGAAACACTGCTTGATCTCATATGTTTGGAAAAGCTATAGCATTTTAATAATGATTAATTTCAGCCTCAGTAATCTTTGACTATTATAAAAGTGAATATGAAAATCAAAAAGCAGATGTATTAAACGGAACCATTAGATAGCACTCCTGATTGTTGGAAATAAATGTTATTGTATCTTTACTGTTTCAGCTCACAGTTCTTACTCCCGTTATCTATGCTTCACATGATTCTTCGAGTGTTCTATATCCAAGGCATAGGTTTCAATCAGTAGATTCAGTCAGTGCATATAAAGTCAAAGGTTCCTTAGCAGAACTGTTTCCTATTTTTCACTTTTTTTTTTTTTTTTTTTTAAATTTTTATTCATTAATACAATTAAAACAACAATGGACAAACATGACATTCCAGAGTGAATTTTTCTATCAGTTCCTATCATAGTACAAAAATTTTATAATTTTATAATTTTTTGTTCTTAACCTCTATATAAACCTCATCTTTTATACAATACAATTATATATACAATTATATGTACAGTTATGTATATCTTTTAGTTCTACCATTAGTTTGAAGTCCGAGCAGTTCTTAATTCATACCAGCGGTAAAATTTGCCCCAGATTTCGAAGTATTCGTGTTCCGTTTTGTCTTTCATAATCATTGTAAGCCTGTCCATCTCAGCACATATTAAAATTTTATGCAGGATCTCTTCTTCCGTTGGGGTTTCCTTGTTCCTCCAATTTTGAGCAAAAACCAGCCTGGAGGCCGTTAAAATGTGTAGCATTAAATAAAATACGCCTTTGTCATGTTTTTGCGTAGTTAAACCTAATAGAAAGAGTTCTGGTTTTGGTTCTACCGCTTGCTCTAATATTTCTTCCAACCAAATTTTAATCCTGTTCCAAAAATCACGAGCTCGCGTGCATTCCCACCACATATGATAGTAAGTTCCACTTTTCAAATTGCATTTCCAACATTTAGGGGAGACATTGGTATACATTTTAGACAATCTTGTGGGTGGGAGATGCCATCTATAAAACATTTTGTAAAGGTTCTCTTTGTAAGAGGTGGCCAAAGTAAGCTTCTTGTTTCTTGCCCATAGTTCTTGCCATATATGCAGATCAAAATTAAGACCAAAATCCTTACTCCAATTCAACATAGTCACTTTTACTTGTTCCTCGTACGTTGCCTGATCTAGCAAATAATAGTATAGTTTTTTAATCATTTTATCCTCCGACCCCAAAATTATTTTATCCAATTCTATTGGTTCTAATTTAATACCTAACTCTTTTTTGTCTTTCCGATATCTTGCCTGCAGTTGCAGGTATGCCCACCATTCTAATTCTATCCCTTCATCGTGGATGGTTTTCCTGGATTTCAATTCCCCTCTTTCATCTAAAATATTTTTATATGTTATGATCTTGTCTAATTGAGTAAATTTTGGGTGTACATATATTTCTAACGGTGAGATCCAACTAGGTACTTGGGTATAATTTGGTTGCCAAATTTTTGTCCATACATCAATAAGAGCTTGCCTAATATAGTGACTTCGAAAATATTTATGTACTTTATATTTATGATCCCATAATATGGCATCCTATTTTTCACTTTGATCTCTTTCCTCCAGTCCCATAATGGAGGCAATGGAAGGGAATGCTTGAGTGATCCACTTTGGACCATTCTTTCCTCTTATCATTGCTTTCCACTCTCCTCCAGGAAACAGGCTGGCCATCCAATATAATTTGTCCTCAATATCTTGCACCTTGCAGAACCAAGTAAGTATTGTAATTCAAGGATCGGTAGAAGATTTACAACTAAATGCTGGCTGACAGATATGTTCATCTCGAAGATACAGCAAGAATTGAGCCAATCAAACCCAACTTTGCCCAGGAATGGATGAATGTTGGGTTACTTGAACCAAAGCCATTTGCAAAGATAACTGCATGAGTAATCCATGAATTAATCTGTTTCTTCTACAGTTTGTTTCCAATACAAATGCAGGGGGTATATTAAGCAGCAGGTTCAAGATTGTTGCAGTCTGAATAATTATAAACTTCAGGAGCAGAAGCTTCACTCAGCACCTCTTTGATGTGGGTTTTGTTGCTGAATAAGATTTTGGAAGGAATAGAGCTCTGTTATTCAGGCAGTAGTTAACATTTTTCCCCAATCATAAGTTGTAACTTTTACCTGATAGTGGTATTGAATTACTTATCTAGCACACTTCAAAAACAAATTTCAAATTGTTGGGTCTCTGGAACAAGTATTCCTATTTTTAAAAATATTTAGAAATACAAATATTTTGTCAAACATTTATGATATAGTTGCCATTCCCAAGCCTTGGTGGGATGAAACTCATGCCTGGAATGTACTTTTGGAAGGATATAAACTGATCAAAAGAGGAGATGGAGTTGTTTTATATGTAAGAAATCACTATCTCTATAGAAATGCACAAAAACAAGAAAGAAAACTTCCTATAATGTATATATATCAATATAAAAGGAAAAAAACATTGCCATGGGTATATCCAACAGCCACCCAACCAAGCAAAAGAAAAAGATGAAATTCTGCTAACCAGGAAACAGACCACAGTAGTAATGCGGGATTTTTAACTACCCTGACATCAACTGGGAGACAAACTCTGCATCAAGTGGGAGATTGAACAGGTTCCTGGCCAATCTAGCTGACAACTTTGTCATCCAAAAGATAGAGGAGGGAACTAGAGAGACAGCTATACTGAATCTAATTCTTACTAACAGAGAAGAAATGATAGAGAGGATTGAAGTTGTCAGAACTTTGGGGGAGAGTGACCATGTCATATTGGAATTCAATATAATGCAAACAGAAACAATAGAACATAAAGCAGGTCTTAGATCAACGCCCCCAATCTTTTCCAGTTTGGTGGTCTGGCCTGGTGCAGGGGAGAGGGGATGGTTCCGTGTGAATGGCAGTTGCATGTGTGGTCCTGCGCACAGCCATTTGTGTGAGCGGCAGATGCACATGTCTGCCACTCACATGAGTGGAGCTTCATGAGCAAGGTGCTGCCGCCTACACAAATGAAGCTTCACACGTGAGGGAAAGTGCCTGCTGCTCATGTAAGTGAAGCTTTGTGCATGAGCTTGCCCACCCCTTGTGCAACCTGGTTCTGGACAGGCCATGGCCCAGTAATGGGCCATGGCTCAGGGATTCGGGACCCCTCTCTTAGACTTTGAAAGAGCTGGTTTTAACAAACTTAGAGAGAGCGTGGGAAGGATTCCAATCATGAAAATCTTAAAGAGGAAATCAATTTAGGAACTTGGGAAACTCTGAAGATTATGATTATAAAAGCCCAGTCCAGCTCAATATCACTGAGAAAAAAAACAATGAATCCAACAAGAAAACAGCATGGTTACACAAAATAATCTCTGATAAACTGGGGAAAAAAGGATAAGTACAAAAAATATAAACATAAAACACATACTAGGAATACAAATAAAAATAATCAAGAAAATGGTAATAGAACACTGTCCACTCTAGTTCAAATCACCGGAACTTGATGGATTTCATCCCAGAGTTCTGAAGGAGCTGGCAGATCTGATCTTGGAACCATTGAACCATATCTTTCAAAGATCCTGGAGTACTGGGGAACTACCAGAGGACTCCAAAAAAGCTGATGTAGTTCCCATCTTCAAAAAGAAAAAAAACCGATCCAAAAACAAATCCAGGAAACTAAAAACCAGTCAGGATGACATACAGTAAATACCTGAGAAGATATTAGAAAAGATAATTAAGCAACAGATCTGCAAACACCTAGAAGCAAGCAAAGTTATAACTAGAAGCCAACATGGGTTTATCAAAAACAGAACATGTCAGACAAATCCTATTTCATTCTTTGAAAAGTGTTTGAATTAGTGGACCAGTGAAATGCAGTAGACATAGTATACTTGGATTTCAGTAAGGCACTTGCCAAAATAGATAGAATAGACAGCCTCACCACCAGGTGAATGTATTATTGGCTGAAAAATCATACTAAACATGTAATTCTTAATGGAATTACATCTACATGGAAGGAAGGAAGCAATAGTGTACCTCAAGGTTCGGTTTTACGCTCAATGCTCTTCAACATCTTCATAAACAATTTAGATGAGGGAATAGAAGAGGGAACTCATCAAACAGGAATAGCCAACTAGCAGGAATAGCCAACATTGCAAAAGATAAGCTTAAAATCCAGATGGAAGTCAACACTTGGCCCTATCTAGCAAAATGAAATCCAATGTAAAGAAAAATAATATTTTACACTTAGACAAGAAAAATCAATATTAAGGTACAGATTAGGTGAAACCTGACTTAATAGCACTAACTGTGTGTGGGATTTTGGAGTCCTAGTGGATAATCACTTAAATATGAACCAGCAGTGTGCAGCAGCAGCCAAAAAAACCAACACAGTGCTAGGCTGCATTAACAGATAGAATCAAGATCATATGAAGTATTACCACCACTTTATGAAGGCTTATTAAGATCACACTTGGAATACTGCATCCACTTTTGGTCACCATATTATAGAAAAGAGATTGAGTCTTTGGAAAGTGCAAAAAAGGAACTGGAGGCTAAAACATGAAGAATGGTTGCAAGAATCTACTTTAAGAAATCAGTGAATAAAATTAAATACAAAGAAGATTAGGGGGCTGGAAGCTAAAACACATGAAGAACAGTTGAAGGAATTGGATATGTCTATTCTAGTGAAAAGAAGGACTAGGGGTAACATGATAGTAGTGTTCGAATATTTGACGGGCTGCTACAAATAAGAGGGGGGTCAACCTATTTTCCAAAGCACCAGATGGCAAGACAAGAAACAATGGCTGGAAATCAATCAAGGAGAGAAGTAACCTAGAACTAAGGAGAAATTTCGTAACAGTGAGGACAATTAACCAGTGGAACGGTTTGCCTTCAGAGGTTGTACATGCTCCATCACTGGAGGCTTTTAAGAAGAGACTGGACAGCCATTTGTCTGAAATAGTATAGGGACTTCACCTTGAATAGAGGGTTAGACTAGAAGACCTCCAAGATCCCTTCCAACTCTATTATTCTGCTACGTAACACTATTTTGCCCAAACATACATGATCAGATTTCACAAATGTTTAGTGTTTTTCATTTATGGGCCCCTTACATCATTGATATTTCCCCCCTAATTCCTCCCAGAGGTCTGATTCATAAATTGCCACAAGGAACTTCCACAGTGGGATTTGTTTGGGTGTCAAAAATAAATCAAGATGATGGTTGTAACCACAAAATGAAAGCCCTGTGCCAACAGATGTAAAGAGGATGGGGCTTCAAACACAAAGGTTGCTGGTAGAATTTATGCAAATATCAGGAACATAGTCCATGTATAGCTTGAACTATCAGTAGTGCATTTTGCTGCCAAACAGGAAAGGTTGGGGACCTCTGTTATTGAGGACATTCTCAATAATAGCTGCTTAGGATAACTATTGCAGTAGTGCACCACAGCATCTTAATCTGCTAGCTCGGTGATCTTGGTGCCTTAATGTGTTGATACAAAATTAATGTCATATCCATTTTCAGGGATGTTATTCATGTTTTCTTTGGATTGCATTGGAAAAAAATTCCCAAATCCTATAGTGTAATAACATTACACGTACACATTCCAATAATAATTGAATGCATATTGTGGAAGGAAAGACAAGCGATTGATTTGATCAAATGTTAATCTTACTTACAAAAACTTGTTCAGCAATTATGGTCTGAATACTGTTGAATCCCCAAATATAATGCTTAGGTAAAGGACGTGGTGAAAAAAGGTATATTATTAACTGTATCATTTACATTATCAATACATCTGTTTTTGAAGAGGTTTGGAGCTAATTAGAACTCATGAAAATGATTCATGCCAGTGTAATCTATGCAGAGTTTTGATTATTGTAATAATAATAACAATAAAGTTGGAAGGGACCTTGGTGATCATCTAGTCCAGTGGTTCTCAACCTTTTTAATGCCGTGACCTCCAACCGGTCGTAAGTCGAGGACTAAACTGGTCGTAAGTCGAGGACTAAACTGGTCGTAAGTTGAGGACTACCCAACCGGTCGTAAGTCGAGGACTTTCCCTGCCTGGGAGCGCCACGCATGCGTGGTGCTGCCCCCTGCGCCGGCCGAAGTGTAGCTGGCAAGCAGCAGAGACGGAGCAGACCGACCACTGGCTGGGCCACCAGCTGGCCCAGCCCAAGGGAGGTAAGGCACCTGCCGGAAAAGGGGAAAAAATGGCGGACAGCCTTGCTTGGCGACCCCCGTGAAATGGTCGATCGACCCCAAATGGGGTCACGACCCATAGGTTGAGAATCGCTGATCTAGTCCAATCCCCTGCTCAGGCAGGAAACCCTGTGCCATTTCAGACAAATGGCTGTCCAATCTCTTCTTAAAAACTTCCAGTGTTGGAGCATTCACAACTTCCGGAGGCAGGCTGTTCCACTGATTGTTCTAACTGTCAGGAAATTTCTCCTTAGTTCTAGGTTGCTTCTCTCTTTGATTTGTTTCCATCCTTGTCCTGCCTTCAGGTGCTTTGGAGAATAGCTTGACTCCCTCTTCTTATTGGCAGCCCCTGACATATTGGAACATGCTATCATGTCACCCCTCATCTTTCTCTTCATTAATCTAGATATACCCACAGTGGTGGGATTCAAATATGTGAACAACAGGTTCTCTATGTGGATGCTGCTTCCAGAAGTCCATTCTTGGCCTGGGAAACAAAAAATTAGCTACCGGTTCTGCCGAAGTGGTGCGAACTGGCTGAATCCCACCACTGCATACACAGTTCCAGCAACCGTTACTTATATGTTTTAGCCTCCAGTCCCCTAATCATCTTTGTTGCTCTTCTCTGTACTCTTTCTAGAGTCTCAACATCTTTTTTACATTGTGGTGACCAAAACTGAATGCAGTATTCCAAGTGTGGCTTTACCAAGGCATTGTAAAGTGGTATTAATACTTCACATGATCTTGATTCTATCCCTCTGTTAATGCAGCTCAGCACTGTGTTAGCTTTTTTGGCAGTTGCAGCACACTGCTGGCTCATATTTAAGTGATGGTCCACTAGGACTCTGGGATCCCTCTCACAGTTACTACTATTGAGCAAGAAACCACCTATACTATACTTGTGTATTTGGTTTTTCTTGCCTAAAAGTAGAACCTTACTATTTTCACCATTTAATTTCATTTTGTTAGATAGCGCCCTATGTTCAAGTCTGTCAAGATCCCTCTGTATCTTAAGCCTATCTTCTGGAGTGTTGGCTATTCTTGCCAGCTTGGTGTCATCTGCAAATTTGATGAGTTCCCCATTTATCCCCTCATCCGAATCATTGATGAAGATGTTGAAGAGCACTGGGCCCAGAACAGAGCTCTCGGGCATCCCACTAGCACTTCCCTCCATGTAAATGCAGTTCCATTGAGGATCACACCCTGAGGACGGCTGGTCAGCCAGCTACGAATCCATCTGGTGGTGATGCTGTCTAACCCATATTTTTCTATCTTATCAAGTAGTAGGTTGTGGTCTACTTTATCAAATGCCTTACTGAAGTCCAAGTAAATTATATCCACTAATTTTGTCACCTGGTCAAAGAATGCAATAGGAGTTGTCTGGCATGATTTGTTTTTGACAAACCCATGTTGGCTTTTGGTAATGACTTTGTTTGTCTGCAGGTGTTCGCTGATTCATTGCTTGATTATCTTTTCCAGAATCTTCCCAGATATTGAGGTCAGGCTGATAGGTTTGTAGTTTCCTGGATCCATTTTTTTCCTTTTTTGAAAATAGGAACTATATCAACTTTTTCCCAGTCCTCTGGTAGTTCCCCAGTGCTCCAAGATCTATAAAAGATATACTTTAGGTTTTCTGAGATCACATCTGCCAATTCCTTCAGAACCTTGAGGTGTAGTCCATCTGGTCCTGGTGATTTAAACTCATCTAGGATGGACAGGTGCTCACTTACCATTTTCTTGCCTATCTTAACTTGTGTTTCTAATCTGTTTTTTAACGTACTGGTTTTGATAGGTTGGACTGTTTTTTCCCTTTGTGTAAAGACAGATGCAAAAAACGAGTTAAATAGTTCTGCTTTCTCCCTGTTTCTTGTCACCTTCTTGCTACTTTTTCCCAGTAATGGTCTAATAATTTCCTTATTCCTTGTTTTTTACATGTTGAAAGAAGCTTTTTTTTGTTATTTTTGACTTTTGTCGCAAGCCTTAGTTCATTTTGAGCCTTAGCTTTCCCCACTTCATCTTTGCAGGCTCGGACTATTTGTTGGTATTCTGCCTTAGTTATGTGCCCCTCTTTCATATTCCCCCCCCCTTTTCTTTGTACTCTTCCTTGTATGCCCAAATTGCTGTAGGGGACACATACTCCAAATCTACAGTTGTTAGTTAACAGTGATTCCTTTTCCTAGATTTTCTTTCTTCTTATTGAAGAAAGCTTAATTGATTTGGTTCTTGTATAACATTCCAAAATTTACCCAAAATCAACAAATCACTGAAAAATTAGAACATTATATGTTGTGTGAAATCTTTCCCCACAAGAATCCTGGAAATTGTAGTTTAATGAGCAGTCTGTAAGGTTATTGGTCCCTAATTCCTTGATCCCTAACCACAGAATATGGTTGTGACATTTGCTAAGGAAGGGAGAGGAGACCTATAGCCTTCTTTCTCATTTCATTCTTTGCCAAAAGCCACCTAAGTAGAGAAAGCCAGAAAAAAACAATCAGCGAGGACCAACCATTACATTTTCAGGTTACTCAGGCCTTATATCACTTCTGGAAGGTAATCTAAGTCTATCAGATCAGAACTGCAAAAATCTGATGACTACTAGAGGTGGCAAAGAATTCCAATACTTGTCTTAGTGTTTTACTAAATTCTGTTGTGTAAAAGAAAATATAGTAGGTTTCGGTTTTTCCTCTAAAAGCTTAAAAAGAAAACATCAGGGTATAATACTCTTTAGACCTATTCTCATGACACACATAAATAGATTGGGGAAGACAGATATAAATATGTTGTAAACAGTGCTCTTTTTCTAAAAAAAAAAAAAAAAAAGGTGCCGGAACTCACACATATCATACAACCTGCCTTGCCTACCCTACAAGGTTCCACCCAAAAAAGGTGCCGGAACTCCGTTCTGAGCGTTCTGGTTGTAAAACATCTGTTGATCCAGATGGACTAACTCCCCCTTACTCCTGCGCGGTTATGCATTGCCCCATTTGAAAATGAATTGACCCAAAGAGATAGAAAAAATAGAAAAAGCCATGGTTAGCATTTTGTAAGGCAGTAGTAGAACACAAAAGGCACTGAATAGGTCCTGCTTGCTTGCATAAGAACCAACCTATCTTTTCCATCAGGATACTTAGAAGTCATATCTGAAAGCACATGCAGTAATGAAAGCAGATAAAGGAGAAAAAATAAAAGTAGCATCCCTAACTTAAGTGACTCACACACTTCCAAAGTTAACTGAAGAATATTTGAATATGGATACAATCATGGGACTCAAGATCCCAACTATTCCCAAGTGAAAATAAAACCCTTCTTATGTGGCAAGATCACTCTGCCCATAATAGTTATAACTAAAAGGAAACAGCCAGGAAATAGTCTTCTTGCTATCAAATCTCATAGCACAATAATAAAAAATTCCACTTACTCTTCCCACCCCATCTGGCATCTTGCTTTCACCTAGAGCACCATGAAGAATGGAGTGGAGTACCTACTTCTCACAGTCTAAATCCATGCACATAAGAAATGGAAGAAGACCTGAGACATTGTAATCGTCTGTCACAACTCTCAAAATTTGGCAACTTTAAAACTTGTAGACTTCAACTCACAGAATTCCCCAACCAGAAATCCATGCTGCAGCTTAGACCATATGAGAAAAACGAATGAAAAAGCTTTTCTACTAACATCATGTTTTTGGAGCAGATGTCCTGAGGTAGGAGGTTGTACTACTGGATAATATCCCTGGTTTGCCTTTTAAGGGTGCCATGCATGATGCCATTCTGATGGATGAAGAGCACAAGGAATTACTCCCAAGTACCCTGGTCTCATAATACCAATTGTTTGATATAATTGGTAGAGGAGAGATTTCTTTTTAGCTGTCTGCAATCCTGACTGTAGGTTATGGCTACCAGGGATGTCTCCAATCCCTTGGATGTATTCCTTTATTTCCTGTCTTCCCTCCTGAGTTGTCTTGTGTTCTCTATTGGAATTGTAGTTTGGCAATGGTTGTCTTCCATGTAGTTACTATTCTTTCTCATTAACAGCTTTGAATTCCTTGCAAGATGTATAACTGTTTTTCTATGGGCCATTTCTGGAATGCTGAAAAAAGAGTGGTAGCAGGAAGGGTTTAGGGAGCAAATGCAATGTGTAGGTGTGGGTCTGGGGAGGGGAGTGTATTTGCTTGGAAGGAAGATACAGAAAGGGATGGGAGAATGAGTAGGAAATGTAAATCCTACACCAGCATTTGGAATGGTTTTTCTCCCCCAAATTAATCTCCTTTTCTGTTTTATATCCACTGCTTCCTGCCTAACTGGTAGAGAAGAGACTGCTAAGGCAAAATATATTCCTGTTATCTGTTCTTACTGAACACTAGATATTTTTGTCTCCAGTCTCTGATTATTGTTGTCTGAAAATAGTGACTTTTGATCCAGTTAAGGTTGTTGCGTCCTGGTAGAACTAGTAGTAAGGAAAATTAACTGGTCCCTTTGTATGATGACAAAGGATTGTAGAATTCTATTCATCATCAATGAGAAAACTTTTCTCCTTATTTTAAATTGTTCATAAGTAAAATTTGTTTTGCTTATTTAAAGATTCAAAAATTGATATGTCCAATAGTTGATTCACTCTTGGCTGTTGATTCACTCTTAGTTTCAGTCTTGGTTATAAAATCATTGTTTAATGTCTTTTTTGTGATTGCCAAAAGGAAAAAAAGAAAAGAAAAGTGAGCATTGCAAAGAATCATCTTGTCACTTCATAGAGGTCTTGCTTTTTTCTTAACCATTAGTGTGTCTCTTTTCCTTCTCTTTTCTTCAGAAGAGTCATCTCTCAATAATTTGTTATTCCAGATAGTGTTATAACCAGTGGCACCTTTATTGAAAGGAAATATAATATTAAAGACAGTGTGTGATGGACGTGGAAAATAGGGCAGAAAATATAAAACTCGAGGTCTATCTTCTGACGATTCTGTTTCAATTGTGTGAGTTTTCTTCTTCATATCTTTGGTTGTAGTTTGTGCCTTGGTGACTGGAGGTATTGTAGTTGTTACTGGGACAATCTGACAGTTGGTTTCTTGGCTATCTGTGCCTCTAAGCTGTGATAAACCAAAGGAAGTGGACCGCTTTGCCATTTCTGTAATAAATACAATTAATTTTATTTAGAACATTTTCTATTGGACTGCCTAGGAACATTTGGCATATTATTTGACATAATGCCTAAAACATTTTAGGTGAATTGTACCGATTATTTAGTACAATAACTTGTTGAACCAAGTTGAGCCAAGTACATGCAAAACCCCTTAAAATTCCAAGAATATTGTACTCTTTCCAGTAATCCCAAATAATTCTGTAAATCAAAAGTGCACCACCCTCTTCATGGACATTATTCCCCCCCCCCGCACTAGTAATGCAGTGATTTCCATTGTGAACTTTAGGATTCTTTTTGATTTCTTAATCCTATCTACCACCCATGAATATCCTGATGGTATTAATCAGGGTTAACTCTGCTTTTCAAGCTTAGCCAGTGTACCACAGCTAGTTCTAGGTGTACACTTTTTTAAAAAATCAACAACATAACTTCATGATTTGGGCTTTCTAATATTTATGCTATTTCTTTCACACTTACTTGTGATGCATCCAGCTGGAAACTCAGTGTAGTCATCAACAGGTTCAGTGTCTGTCTCTGTCAGCTCCACATTGACATCTCTCTTTTCTTCTCTTTGGAAAAGGTTTAAGTCTTTTCCTACAAAAATTAATGACAGAACCAGTCTAACAGTTCATGCAACCTGCTCTCTCCCCTCCCCTCCCCTCCCCCCTCCCATGTTCAGTATGTATTGCTTTGAACTTGCCTTGCATTTCCCATCAGACAGAAGCTCCATGCTTCTCACATATAAAAGCAAGCAATAGATCACTGAAGATAAGAACTGAGATGTATCAGAAGGAACTGGATGAATAGCTTTGACTGCAAGCAGGAAACCTTCAAAGATAGTTGTTCCCCCCCCCACCCCATTTTAAACCTTGAGAACAATCCCAGCCTGTATTGCTGAAATATGGAAACTTTCAATATAGCTTTTAGCCGTTTTTCACTAAAACTAAGGCAAAGGTGCATATTTGTCCTATCCTGATTCTAACTACTATATTCATCCTTCTACAAGAGCCAGAAGTCCTGGCTCTGCTGGTTGGCCTGGTGACTAAATGGGGGAGTTCCACACTGAAAGTGGCTGCTGGATTAATGGCAAACTCCCCCTCCCCTTCCCTTTATTCTCTGCACTCCATGCACCCATCTTTTTGTTTATCATACTGATGCATTCTCATTGTGCTCTTATGTCATTGTTTATTTTATTCTATTACTTTATTTCTGTTCTGTTTGCACTCCTTTCCTTTTTTTTTGTAAGCCAGGTGGAGTAGCTCTATGGCGAGATAGGCAGCAAATAAATTTAACAAATAATAATGAAATAATAATTCAGAATATATATAATTTTTCCAACCTCAAAATGTCACTATATATTTTAGACAACATATGCATGGTGTTGCCTCAGTTCTCTGAAAAGATAAGAATGTCCCTAACAAGGTGAGGTTCTGGAATCTGAATTAAAGTCTACAAACAGCTAAATATTTTATCATATTGGAACAATCTATCTTACAATTACAGTGTTACAGAATATTGTCCCAGGCTCACTTTTAAGCTCCTTCTATCTTCTCTGCTGGAAGACAGAATTACCATAAAAAGTGTATCTGATAGGGTAACTCAAGGGTGATCAAAACCAGTATTTTACTAATGTGAATTTTATAGGAATAAATCCACTTATAGGCAATAAATACACTTGTTATGTCCTCTTAATACATTTTTCATGTCAGCCAGACAAATTCTTTCTCATCAATTTAATGCAGGGGTTCTCAACCTTGGCAACTTTAAGACTTGTGGACTTCAATTCCCAGAATTCCTCAGCCAGCTTTGCTGATTGAGGAATTCTGGGAGTTGAAGTCCACAAGTCTTAAAGTTGCCAAGGTTGAGAACCCCTGATTTAATGTAACAAATTTTAGTGCAAATGCATATAGTGCAGTGTTTCCCTACAGAGGTAACTATAAAATGTGGCAACTTCAACTCCCAGAATTCCCCAGCCATCAGGTCCATACAGTACATCTTAAAGTTGCCAAGGTTGAGAAACATTGATATAGATTATGGAAATAGATAATGAAGGGATGGTGGTTAAACTGGAAATCTGGAACTCCTTCCAGTTATCTCATCTCCTATTGTTTCTATTATGTTATTCTGTTTTATTATACAGATAGTTGACTTATGACTAGTTGCTTAGTGGCTGTTCAGAGCTACGATGGAGCTATTTGGGGTGGGGACTTATAACCCACATTCAAAGTTCCAGTGGTCGCCCTCCCTCCTGTGGCCATGTGACCACACTTTAGATGCTCAGCAACCAGGCTGCATTTATAATAGCCATGTACAGCATCTGACAATCACATGACCTCACTTTATGATGGTTTTACCTCTGTTTAGTAAACCATTGATTTGTTTAATGATTGTGGCAGTTGTTTAATCACCATGTGGTTGCTTTACAACTATGACTTTTTATTAATGATTGCTACTAAAAAAGTCATAAAATTCTCAGCAGTTGTTTTACAATTGAGACATTGTCTTTTATCTATCATGAGTTATGACCCTGATGGGCAGGCTCCATCACAGTCATAACTTGAGAACTACCTGTATTATTGTCTGGGCATTTGATTCCTGAGAACTGTTTTATGCTGCTAGCTTTGGATCAGATGAAGAATTAATTAATTCATTTAAATTAAGAATGCATATATTTCTCTTTCATCTCAGAGCCATCTGTAGGAGCTACTTGTCCATTCAATAAAAGTTGTATTTGGCAGTGATTGAGTAAAATTGGGCTCCAGGTTAATTCGGAAAATTCAGATCTAATTCAAATAATAGTTGAAAGAAGTTGCTATTCGAGAATAAGTCTGAAGACTATTTTTTAAGCCATTAGGTCCCAAATCAGTGCCTAATAAAACCACATCTACATTTTATCTCTGAATGCAACTGTTGGTAAAGAACATTTGTACACTAGGAAGATTCATACTTGCCCAACTCAGGAACATGAAAAATATTTTTTTGAGAAAGACCAAAATGATCCCAATTACCAAACCTGATATGAATTATTTTGGCATCTACTTCTTTCATATGAACTATCTCCTTGACATTAAAACAGCTCTTTCTGCATGTCCATTAAATGCAGACACAGAACTGTAATAAATAACAGGGTATAACTTGCTGTTTGTCATCTCAGGGAAGTGATGCTTGGTTAATAAAGACATCAAACAAATTATAAAGTGCACCTTGTGATAAAATGGGTAGTCAATAAATTTTTATAAATAAATGAAATAACTGTATCTACTTGAAACAAATTCATTTCAGATATAGTAAATATTGTTCATTTGCCTGGAATATAATATGATTTGAAACTGTTTGCAGACTAAATTGCAATACAGAATCAGTGCCAAGAGAACATACTAATTATGATTAAAGTAAGAGAGTAGCATTATGATCCTGAATGGCACCTGTAGCTGATCTGGGAACCCATGAGGCCAAGTGCAAAAAAATACCTCTCTTCTTATGTGCCAGTTATGCTCTAGGTCTAGGAAATTGTAGAATCCCAAAATACAATTCTGAAAAGCCACCATGGCAGGACATTAATGGTAGGATTGCAGTGTCTGAACATTTTTCATTTTCTGAACAGCAGTTTGGAAGATGGAAATAATCTTTTGACTATGGAATGGGGAAGAGATGTCTTTCTTTTTGACACTGTAATGATAAAAACGGTGTCTCTGAAGTTGTTCTCCTGTACCTTATGCTTTGAGAAGGTCCCCAAGTGTCACCCTCTTTCATGGCCAAAAGGTCTCTTGGGGATATTTTATTTATTGTGAGTATATGTACATATATGTGGTTGGCATGTTCCCCAATAAAAACATTTATACAGCGGATACTACAATTTGTTTGTATTAATTTAGATATTGTAATAATAAACAATTTTGGGATCAACAAAGTAATATTCAATACACTCCCCCCTTCTCCCAGTACTGCAATTGACCTTGGACTTGATTGCCAAAACTTCTTTGTCAATCAATCAAAGATACCAGATGCTTGCAAAGACTCCCCAAAAGAAAATCAGGTCAGAGAGAGAGCTTGCCAGATTAAAAACCACAACAGAGAAAGTTGCTCCAAGTCCTCCTTTCCTATAGCTCTCTCATCTAAATTAAGACCAAGCTAGACAGATTCCTAATGCCTATTCCCTGCTTTTCCTATTGAGTTGTACCCATTAGATTGTGCATCTAAGAAGGGCAGCCTCCTCTTTCAATAACTCTACTGTTTTTACCACTTTAAAATAAATAAGTGGTAAACATATTACCACTTGTTTATTGGCATCATTAAAATATTAAGCATATTAGAGCCAGTTTGTGATGATGAGATGAGTTGGCTGTGAACTTTGCTCAAACATGCCACTGGCTGCTAAGTTAATTTGTTCCAGAGACATGTTTTGAAGCCTAATTGATCTCATACATTTATTGCAAGGATAAAATCAGATAAACACAAGGAAACTGATCTAAACTCTATAAAAGGAGTCAGCACTAATTCATCATTGAAATTGCTTAATGTTTGCAACATGAACTGTTGGAATATTTTTCACTATAAGAACTAGTAGAAAAAAATATTACAATTGCTTAGGGAGTAAGCTTGTTTAAAAAATAGGTTAGCTACAAAGACATTCTAGAAGAGCTTTTTAATATGAATTGCACCAAATTATCCCTTTCCCAAATTACAACCAGTATATTGATAATGACCTAAAGTGAGACTTTAACATCTCACATTTACAATCCTGCATTCTTCCATATGAACACATATATAAGCTCTGTATTAACCTGAAAAATATAATAAAGTCAGAGAGCCTTACCTTCTACAGTTGACAGAGCCAGCCAGAGCACCAGCCACCTGAAGCAAAAACCAGCAGTTTGCTCAAAAAACATTTTCTATACTCTGAGCAACCAAAAGAAGCCTACCTTTGCCAAGAGCTTAGAACTATCATGATTCTGAGATTTTTTAAAAAATGTGTTTAGAAAGTGGACTACAACTTAAAAAAAATGGGATGTCTGATGTAGATTTCCACCTTGGTCAATTTATTAAACAGCAAACCCTATTTCTTGTCTGGAAACAAAAACCACCAGCCAAACCAAAAGGTTTGAACAGAAAGAAAGATATGAATATTTCTGATTTCCATCTTAAGATCAGAGAAACCTGGTGCTCTCTCCAAGAAGACTGTGCTGAAGATGGCTTGATTGGAGGCACCTCAAGCACAATGGGAACAAGGTGGCAAGTAAGCAGGAAAAGAACTCTGTTTAGCAGGCAAGTCTATCCCTGTGTACAGAATGTATGTGCAAGCAAGTCTGTCTAGCTCCCACACTTGGGGTCAGAACTGTATAAATATGCAGGATTGTAGACTGAGGTTCATCCAGCTACCCATATAATCATGCCCTCCCTTCACAAAGTCTGCAATTTTCTGAGATGGAACAGGGTGGGGCAGAGGTGAAGTGTATGTATAAAGTCCAAATTTAAACTCAGGATGTAAGAAGAAATCTAAACACACAAGCATTTTATATTATATTGGAGAGATGGGCTGCATATAATTTTAATAAATAAATTTTGAGGAAGGGGAGAATGCAGTTCCTTTCAAACTGCTTGATTCTTTCTTTTCTTCCAAATGTCAAAATTATCTGTAAGGAGTCTAGGCCAGACAGCACTTGGTCAGTTTCTGGGCATATGGAATATGGTTTGGTTGGAGTGAATCGTAGAATAATAGGGCTGGAAGTCTTCTAGTCCAATTCCCTGGTCAAGGCAGGAGTCCTTATACCATCCAGGTCAAATAGTCCAGTCTATTCTTGAAACTCTCCAATGATGGAGCACCACAACTCTGCAAGGCAAGTTGCTTCATGATTAATTGTTCTCAAAATCAGGATTTTTTCCCCTTATTTCTAGGTTGGATCTTCCTTTAATGAGCATCCATCCATTGCTTCTTGTCCTAGCTTCAGATGCTTTGAGAATAATGATACTAATGTACTATGTATCAATCTCAACAACTTTAAGTCATGGCTAGCTAATTCTGACAGTTAAGGTCCACATGTGTTAAAGAACTAAGTTGACAAACATTGCCCTAATGTGGCATGAGAATAGATGCTTATTTGTTTTCAACAGTTGAAAGAGAGATAATTCATCCCCCCCCTCTCTCTCTCTCTGTGTGTGTGTGTGTGTGTGTGTGTGGATGTGTGTGTGTGTGTGCGTGCAAATTTTGCCATACTGTTATATTTTTAAATAAACAATATTTCTCCTTAGGTTGTCTGAATTATAGTTTTTGTTTATTAGAAAGTGAATTCTAATAAAGGAAAAGTAAAGTGAATTCTATTCCTAATTATTATTTGTTCATCATTAGGGCTTTATTGTATGCATAGTTATAGTAAAAGTAAGCTTGCTTCATTGAAATTACTGGGATTTGAGAGTAAACCAGCATTCTACAATTTCTATCCACAAACTCTCAAACTTAGGGATACTTGACATCTTGATTTGGTGTAGCTCAACAATAATTGTTATGATTATAAATACATTCACAACAATAGTTATTTAAACTAAATGCAACTAAAAATCCATTTCACAAAGAAGTTGGTGATGCTATAAAACAACTTACCTGTTCAGAAATATTGTTTGATCATAGGCCAGATTCATGTATTCTACTAAGCCAGGGTTTAATATGATTTGTTGAGTATACTATAATCATTAGGTTTGCATAAGATGCAGAGACAGTGACAAAGCACTTTCTCTGTCAAACACACACACACACAACAAAGCTTTAAACAATGCAATGATATCACAGGGGTAGAATCTTTTTTTTCTTTTTTTTTCTTTTTTGTTTTTCTATGTGATTTTGCAGTGTAACAACCAGGGTGCTTAGAAATGGGATATAAAGAATACCACTGTAAGGATTTAAAGTCACCAGTAGATATACTAGGAAGTCTATGAAATCTAAAGGTAGCACATTGTTTCCTCAATTTTTCAATCAAAAGCCAAACATACCTTGGCAGTGGGCATGACAGTTGATAGTTGCTCAGCACCTTGGTTTATCTTCTAAGTCAGTGGTTCTCAACCTGTGGGTCGGGACCCCGTTTGGGGTCGAACGACCATTTCATGGGGGTCGCCAAACAACGCAGTCCGCGATTTTTTTCCCCCTTTTCCTTAGCTGTGCTACTCCCTTTTATTCTATTGGCTTTTGAAAGCCAATAGAATAGACTCTCTTGAATAGAGTCTAATTCTATTGGCTTTCAAAAGCCAATAGGAATTGTCCAGGCTGTCTCTGCCCTGCTGAGCCCGCCAAAAGTCCCATTCTGCAAACGGTGCTGCACCAGTTGAGTAGTCCTCGACTTACGACCGGTTGAGTAGTCCTCGACTTACGACCAGTTGGGGGTTGCGGCATTAAAAAGGTTGAGAACCACTGTTCTAAGTGCTGAGAATTATGATGCCACGAAGAGAAAGGTGTTCAGTGGAAAATGTATGGCTCAACCTACTCACTCATCAAGGTTCCTCTTTAAGCTGGTTGCATCATAGTGTTGATGACAAAGTATGACTGGCGATGGCAAGGAATTGATTTGACTTACAAATCTGCACATATTTATCCCTATGTTCTCTTTCTTTCATTTTGTTTTGTTAGAATGAGTACAGTATTCTTTATTTTTTCTTTGGATTTTCCTCTTAGACCTTAAAATGAATGTAGCTGCTATAATAAGAGGGTTTTCATTCTTGCTTCTAAACAGTACCTCAAACAATAATCACAGCTTAGTAGCATGTAATTTCCTAATTCTCCAGTTATCTCAACTGAGAAAATGCTGGATATGTCTGCTGGCCGATTGTGACTCAGCAACCCACCAATACTTAAGTTCTTAAGCCAATGAATGATGTATGAGTATTATTTTCCACAATTTTGCTGCTACTGAATGTAATAGTATATTACAAAGAATGTTTGTAGAAAGCCAGGCTACAGGGCTACATTGCTTGAAAAGAACAGTGATATGAACAGTAATTTTTTTTATAAAAGCAAACATAATGCTCAAAGTATGCTGAGTACTTGAATTATCTTAATTCCCCTCATGATTTCTGAATTAGAAATATGTTGGTTTATTTTCCAAGCCCTGAAATTCATTTCCTTTCCAACCTACTTCATTTTTCAAAACATCTGTAGCACTAATTAGCCCTGAAACTCCCTTTCCCTTGAACTATTATTTGGGGTAATAAAAGCTAGCCAGGTAGTCATTTCATTACAGTTGTATACCAGTACAAGAAATGTGTTGATAAATGATCTGTGAGTGCTTATACATCTACTTTAAGAAATCAGTAATTAAAATGTGACACAAAATTAAAATACAAACAAAGAAGATTAGGAGGCTGGAAGTTATAACACATGAAGAACGGTTGCAGGAATTGGGAATGTCTAGTCTAGTGAAAAGAAGGACTAAGGTTCCAATATCTAAGGGGCTGCCAGAAAGAAGAGGGGGGTCAACCTATTTTCCAAAGCACCAGAAGGCAAGACAAGAAACAACAGATGGAAATAAATCAAAGAGAGAAGTAGGTTCCCCTAGAACTAAGGAGAAATTCCCTAACGATGAGAATAACTAACTAGTGGAACTGTTTGCTTTCAGAAGTTGTGGATAATCCATCACTGCAGGCTTTTAAGAAGAGACTGGACAGCTACTTGTCTGGAAAGGTATAGGGTCTCCTGCTTGAGCAAGGGATTGGACTAGAAAACTTCCAAGGTCCCTCCAACTCTATTATTCTATTCTGTTCTGATGTGTTTGATTTTATATGATTCAACACCTCTCTGGCTTCCCTGGTATTCGCAATACACCAGCACCACAGTTCAAACACATCAATTCTTCTTCGATCAGCCATTCTTAATCTTGAACTTTCACACACATACATCATTATAGGGAAGACTATAGCTCTAACTAGCTTGAATTTTGTATTTATATCAATATCTCTGCCTTTCCACATCTTATTCATGTTAACTATTGCAGCACCACCTATGATTATCCTGCATTTACCTTCACAGGGTAGAACTGCCATTGTGAACAATTTTGGATCCAGGGAAGATAAATTCTCAAATTAATTCAAAGACAGAATAGACCAGGGGTGTCAAACTGCCGGCCCGCGGGCCAGTCACATCACAAGGAAACCGTGCCCACCACATTGCTGGCAATAGGGAAAAAGTTTCAATATGTTGCGTGATGTCACATGATGTTGCAAGTTTGACATGTCAGGATTAGACTAAAAACCTTAATGGTAAGTATAGAATAAGAGCAAGGGGCAGGGGGGAATATAGAAGAAGTTTGCCTTTTATTTGCACCTTTGTAATTGATTTACTTTCACTTTGGTGACCACCAGAAAAGCTGCAAAGTATGGTGTGGGAAAAAGAGGATCATTAGAGCAACTGACAGAAAGAATAATTACTCCAGAAAATATTACCAAAAAAAATGAAGATAGTGTAATAGACCTCTATCTAATGCCTTTTAAATAACCCCTTTGCTTTTACTTCATCTCATTTTATTTTATTTTGTTTTGATCGCTTTTATTTTTCTGCTAGATACCTGTATTTTTATTATTTTACTGTTTTTACCGGAGACTGATATTTTTATCATCTCTGCCATGGGGAAAAGGAAGAAGAGGGAGAGTTCACATTTTGCCTCTCTGATTTCACCCAAGCCTACTAAACATTTCAAAGTTGACAGATATCTAAAAAGTTAACAGCCATGTGCTATAAATAACAAACCATTCCTATTTTTCTTGATAGGGTCTGAAGCACATATGACCTCTTGGAATGTGATCTACAAGCAGAGATTAAAACTCCCAATTTTTATATTTTTCTGCCTCTATTGCTAAAGAAACTTTCCCTTCTCAGATCACAGTCTTTTGTCTTTATGCAATAAGGGGATGAGGACTTAAAAGAACAAAATATTACTGACAATGCTTACTGACAGCACAAACATTCTTGTCAATTTTTTAGCTTCTGACCATAGTTAACAACAAAGTAAATGCCCTAAAAGAGACTTTTATTAAGCTAATTAAACACTGCTGCTGTGTCAGTTAAAACAAACTCATGCAGAAACAAATGTGATTCAAAATCAGATAATATTGGTGGAAAGGCAATCTTAATTTAGAACCTTAAAAGAGAATGAGGAATAAGCAAAGAGATTTAGCCCTACTAATAACTCATCTTGGCAATAAGAGTGCTTCTACTTTAAAGTTTAATTGTAGCAACAGCTGGTAACTCCAAGAATCTTCTATGCCATTGCCCTTGAAAAGAGAGAGCTTGAATAACAATCTGTAACTCCCACAGCAAGTCAGTTCTCTGAAAGATAAGCTTGATTAACTCTGCCAGATACCTGAACAAGGGTATTATAAAAAGGCTTGATGATCTGTGGAAATTATTGGCAACAACATGTAAAGCTGCTAAACCTTTAATAGAGCTGATTATCCACAAATGCCCAAGAAAACAATGACTATTTTGAGAAACCATTTGCTGGGTCATCCCCTATTTCAGCATGGAATATATACATGGAAGAGAAAAATAAATAATCCTTGATAGTAATTTCCATCTTATCTCTCTATTCCCTGCTAAAACAGAAAATGTAAGTAACAGAAATAAAACAGGTTGACAGACGAGAGAAAGTAAAATGCATCCCAAATCTTGGTGAGATTCTAATCAAAGATGGTCTTGGAGCAGGATTGAATTATAAGGAGGTCATCCTTAGCTCAATGCTTCCAAAAATAGATATGAGCGCAAAATCACAAGCTAGGCTAGGGTTATAGCTCATGAAGCAGTTGAAAATGTGCTAAGAAGACAATCTGAGACAAGAAAATCATCCTTATCTAGAGGTAAGCTATCCCTTCTGGACTTTGGTACTATTTTAAGCTGCCAACCTGCAAAGATACCACACCCAAATTACTGCTCATTTCAAAATCTACCAGAAGTTACACCACAGCAAGAGAATGGTAAAAGTAGACATATTTCAAAACCATTGGTTTGTTTTTGACATAGAGGAATTTTGGATAACTTCATTTCCATTAAATGACTGAAAAAAATCTATGTATTTCAACCCCAAATTCCAATATCTCACTTATATCCCACTTATAAGCACAAGGGTTCTATCCAGTTATTGACTTGTAATATTGCTGGCTAGAAGAATAGATGGGGACCTGATGGTGTTCCTCTCTAAATTTGTTTTCATAGCACTCCAACAGACTTGACTGACTACAGATAAGAAGATCCTTTTACGAGGCCTTGGATCCTGGACTATTCGTACAAGGAAATATGAGACTAAAGGGTGGGCATCAGGAGGACTGTCTACACTTGCCAAGGCACAGCTGGGCTTGCAAGGACAGGAATTAGTTTTGGAATTAGGAATTAGATGACTCTCTCCACTATTTAGATACAAAATTTGCATATAAATTCTCTAAACTGGTTCTACTGAATACACATTTACCACCATACACACTGTCCCACTATTCCCTTAATAGTTGGGTGAACCTGCAAAAGCTAAAGCTAAATTCAAATCACCCTAAAGCTACTGTAATTCTAGCAGGAAACTTTAATGCCAAGGTGGGGTCCTTCTTACAAGAGTTTGTACACCTGAGTGTTATCCAAGGATTATCTCATAAATAATCCTCCCTGATTCTAGAGATCCCAAAAGAAATACCACAGGCTCACAACTAGTCTCTTTGATTTCTAAATATAAGTTCCATATTATACAAATAGAATAATAGAATAGAATAATAACTTTACTGTCATTTTGAATGTACACTAATTGGCATACATTAAAATGAAATTTTGTTGCATCCAGCTCTCAAAGGGTCATCACCTCCAATATACACTACATAAATAAGACAAAAATAAATAAATACAGAATTATGCATATACCCACATATATGACACAGAGAAACAACACAGTCTAGTTCAGGTTATGTATAAATGTGCATGGCGAGAAAAACAAATCTTGAGAGTTTACCAGACGGATGCATAGGGAATAAAACTATTACAGAATCGGGTAGTCCTGCTAGAAATACTTTGAAACCTCCTCTCATAATGCTTTGAGTGCTTATAAGCAGCATCCTGAATACCAGTTTCCTACGATCTTCTCGGCTGTCCTTACCATTGTCTGTATGGATTTTCTATCTGAGGCACTGCTGCCACCAAACCAGACAGTGATGCAGTTTGTTAAAATGCTTTCAATCATGCCTCTGTAAAAAGTGGCCAGGACAGAAGGAGAGAGATGTGCTCGCCTCATCCGATGCAGGAAATACAGATGCTGGTTTGGTTCTAGTGTTTAGAGAAATCTAATATTTGGAAAAAGAAATTGTTTTTACAAAATATATTATTTTATATCACTTTATCTTTATGCAGGAAATACAGACGCTGGTTTGCATGCTTCACTAAGGATGATGTGTGGAGAGACCAATTCAGATTGTTAGTTATCTGCACCCCCAGATACTTAATACTGTTGACCAGCTACAGCTGTATCCTTGATACTGAGTGGAGTATGACTATGCTGGCTCTTTCTAAATTCTACAATGATCTCCTTTGTTTCATCAACATTTAGAACTGGGTTACTTTTATTGCACCAGTCCACCAGAGCCTTCACTTCTTCCCTACAAGCATCTTCATTGTCATCCCGGAAAAGACACACTGCCTGTCGTCTGCATACTTCACAATATGATTCGTAGCAGTTTTGGCACAGCAGTCATGGGTCATCAAGGGAAATCCCGTAGGGGATGCAGGACATAGCCTTGTGGGGAACCCGTACTCAAGGGGATGGGATTGGAAACTTTCTTTCCAACTCGCACAACCTGGGGCCTATCAATAAGGAAATCAAGTATCCAGTTACATAAAGGAGTATTAAAATGTAATAGGCCAGCTTGTTCACTAATGAGGTAAAGAATCTGGTTTTATATATTGTTGAGTCCGTGGCGGGAAAACAGACACGAGAAGCAGCTGGAGTTCTCAGTTTCATTTATTCAGCGTTCAGCTTACAGGAAGATGGCTTCAGCCTCGCCCAAACGCCTCGCAGCCTCTTATATAGGCAACTCCCGGGTAAATGGGTTACTTTTCCCGCGCCAGCACCCGCGCATGCGCACGGCGCTGGCGACAGCCTGTCTGGTCCCGGGCAGCTTTGCACCTGCCCGGGACTGCCTGCAAACGCCCGAGCCGTTTGCAAAGGCTCGGGACATAACACCCCTTTCCCCCGGGCTAAAACTACTACCAACATACAACATTTATTTTATATGACATTTTGCTCCCCAGTGCTCCCACTGATTACTGGCTTTTGCCTTGCCAGCAATGTTATGTAATCTTCTAGATACTTAGGAGATTTCTTTGCTCTCTGTGACCTTCTTAGCTCTGGGTTACTGGCATAAGTCCCCTGACTGGAGGGAGGCGTGAGCCTGTTCTCTCTATTGTGCCCTGGTGTCTTCCAAGGACTGTGCCCCGATGCCTGGCCTGCTTGCTTGCCCACCGGGCTCGTCAGGCCAGGGCTTCTGTTGCTTTGTGACCTGGTTGTCCTACCTAGCTGTAGACCCTCAGGCCCCTTGAAGTGATAGCCACTGCTGGGCGTCTCTGTAGAACCTCCTAGGTCAGTCCAAGACCTGTCAGGAGGCTGTCCATTCCCTGAACCCCATTCTGTGCTCGGGCTCGTGTGGGTTTCTGTACTTTCCCAAAACTCAGGTGTTCCCTGATTTGTGCTAGGGGTGTTGTAGTCGGGACTTGGTTCCTCGACTAGCTCTGTGTATGTTTGACCCCCTGTAGGATTTGGGGTAAGGTCAGGCCAACCTTGGGAATTGTGTGCCAGCTCTCTTGCGGGGAATGATTTGTTGGGATGCCCCCGGGTATCCTCCGTTGCTGGAGTGCTGTGTGATGTGTGTGGAAAGTGAGTATGCCCCCGGGGTGACTCCCTGGCTGGAGTAGGCGTGAGTGCCTGTTGTGTGGGTAAGCTCCATGACTTCCTTTTCGGAGCAATTGCAGAACCCTGGAATGGGCCGTTTGTGGCTCCCTCAGTGGAGATGGGCAGTAGCTCTTGCCCTTCCCTTTGCTCCAAAGGGTCCCCCTCCCCCCCTGGAAAAGACCCAGGAGTCTCAGCAGAAAAGTCTCGCCTAGAGCGAAGTTGGTCGATGTGCCGACGCAGGACACGACCGTTGTCCAGGGCAACCTCGTAGGAGAGAGGACCTGTGATCCTGGACACAGAATCGGGGACCCATGTATGACCAGGCCCGTAATTGCGAGCCCAAACCGGGGCACCCACAAGTAGTTGTCTAGGTGCCCTAGGATGTGAGGTAGATGAAGGCAGTCTGTCCGGATGCAACCGGTCAAGTCTAGTAGTAAGTTGGCGCCCCCAACGAAGTTCAGCTGGACTTCTCCCTGTAGAAGTGGACGGTGTGGTGCGATAAGAAAGGAGAAAGTCAGCCAACCTGTGATGCCAGTCCCCGTAGGTGAGTCTCTTCAAGGCGTCCTTTGCGATGCGCACCATGCGTTCAGCCATACCGTTGGTGGACGGGTGAAAAGGCGCAGACGTGGCATGACGAATCAGGTTTGCCTGTAAGAAAGCTTGGAATTTGGAGGAGGTGAATTGAGGGCCGTTGTCGGACACAATGACATCTGGCAGCCCGTGTGCAGCAAAAATCCCCCTCAGTACCTGAATAGTCTTTGCAGTGGTGGTGGATGAGACAGGCACAACCTCAAGCCATTTTGAATGGCTGTCAACAAGGACCAAGAAGAACTGGCCCTGAAAGGGCCCAGCGTAGTCAATGTGCACCCTAGACCATGTGGACTGTGTTTCCTCCCATCTATGCACAGGAGCTTGGGGCATCTCTGGGCGAGATCGTTGGCACAGGTGGCATGCGTGTACCTTAGCCTCAATATCTTTATCTAAAGCAGGCCACCACAAGTGGCTGCGTGCAAGAGCCTTCATACGAACAATGCCAGGATGACCCTCGTGGAGGGATTCTAAGACCCTAGTCCTCATTGAGGTGGGAATGACAACTCTGTTTCCCCAAAGCAGACAACCCTGAGAAAGGGACAGTCGTTTCTTTTGGACCAGAAACTCTGAAACTCAGGACTAGGGCAGTGCTCAGGCCAACCCGGACAGGACCCAGGAGCGGACACGTGAAAGTGTGTGATCTGTACCTGTTTCAGCGGTAACATCCCTGGCACTAAGAGGGAGCTCGGGCAAGGCTTGGATTGATAGAATGTTGACAGCTGGCGCAGGGTCAGCTTCTACTACTGGCAGAGGCAACCTACTGAGGCCATCAGCATGGCCCATTTCTTTCCCAGGCTTGTGGAGTAATGAAAAATCATATGCAGACAAGAAAATAGACCACCTAAGCATTCTAGGGGAAATGATGTGGGGAGTCTGCTTACGTGTGGTAAACAGTCCCAGCAGAGGCTTATGGTCAGTGAAGACCGTGAAATGCCTGCCATATAGAAAATCGTGGAATTTTTTAATTCCAGCAACAACAGCCAGAGCCTCCCTGTCTATCTGAGCGTAGTTGCGCTCGGCAGAAGACAGTGTTCTGGAGTAGTATGCAATAGGAACCTGAGTTCCATCAGACCTGAGGTGACTCAGGACAGCTCCAACCCCGTAGGGGGACGCATCACAAGCGATGCACACAGGGAGAGACTCGTTGAAATGTGCAAGAACACTGTTAGAAGTGAGCAAGGCCTTGACTTCTTTAAAGCAAGCCTCATGCGCTTGTGACCACAGCCACACAGCATGTTTGTCTAGTAGCCTGTGAAGAGGCTCAGCTACACTAGCTTTATGTGGAAGAAAAGAATTGTAGAAATTCAGGAGGCCTAGGAAGGCCTGAAGTTCGGCCTTAGACTTTGGCCTGGGTGCATCTAAAATAGCAGTTAGTTTGGATTCAGCAGGATGAATCCCAGCAGCATCAATTTTGAATCCCAGAAATTCAGTAGAAGGCACCCCAATCTGGCATTTGTCTTTTCTGAGCTTGAGGCCTGATTTCCTGAATCTTAACAGGACAGCCCTAAGCCTTTCAGCTAGAATGTGTGTGGAGTCTCCTGCAATCAAGACATCGTCAAAGTAGGGGCAGACCCCTGGTATACCTCGTAGTGTGTTTTCCATTACGCTTTGGAAAATCCCAGGAGCGACATTTACTCCAAACTGTAGCCTTTTTACTTTAAAGGCTCCCCTGTGGGTCACAATGGTCTGAGCTATGGCAGCATCATCATCAACAGGCAGCTGTTGATATGCTTGAGCTAGGTCAAGCTTTGCAAAAACACGCCCCCCCTTGAGAGAGGCCAGGATGTGACTGACCACAGGAACAGGATAGGCATGTTGCTGCAATGCCTTATTGAGTGTGCATTTGTAATCAGCACAAATGCGAATGTCCCCATTTGCCTTTAGAGGCGTGACAATGGGGGTCTCCCACGGGCTGGAATCAACAGGTTCTAGGATTCCCTGTTGGATTAGTTTGTCTAGTTCAGTGTCAATCTTACTTTTTAAAGCAAAAGGGACCCTTCTTGCTTTAATCCTAATGGGAGTGACAGTGGGGTCTAGCTTTAAGGACACAGGTGGTCCTTTGAATGTGCCCAGCTGGGGGCTGAAAACATCTGCAAATTCTTTGCAGACTTCCTGTAGGTCGAGTGTTTGTAAGCTATTGAGTCCTGTGACGTGTATCCCCAGGGCCTCAAACCAATCGAGTCCTATGAGACTCGTTCGTTCACCCCCTACTACTAATAAGTCTAGTGGACCTTCAAAACTCTTGTATTGCACGTTAAGGGTGGCCTCCCCCTTAACACACACTCTTGAGTTCTGAAAATCTGTTAATACAATATCAGAAGGCCTTAACTTGGCCTTAGACCCACTTCTGGAACAAATCTTCCTAAATGTATGCAATGAAATGATGGACAGGGCAGACCCTGTGTCTAGTTCCATAGATAATGGAACCCCTTGTAGCTTCACGTTGAGTGACAGCTTTTTCTTCATGGGCTTGTGTGTGCCTGTTCTACAGATGCTTCTTCGCGAAGCGCAAAAACCTACCCTATTCTGGCTGGGGAATCTGGTACCCTTCAGGCGTTCTTCTTGGGGTTGTGCCTTTCGTCGGCCCAGGCACACAGCTGCAATGTGCCCTTGTTTACCGCATGCCCGGCAGGTAGCGGAGCGGAACTTGCAGTCGGTTCTCCTGTGGCGACCTCCACAGCCGATGCACTTGAGCGGAGCCGAAGAGCTTCCCTTCTGGTTCTCTTCCTTCGCGGGGTGTAGACGGTCGACTTCCTCGTCCGGATCCTCCTCGGAGTTTCGTCGGACGTCTTCCTGGTGCACGGACGCACCCTCTGCACTGTTTCTGATCGGCCGCATGTTTTTGACGGCGCCGCCTGCTGCTTCTTCTGCGGTGACTTCCCTTAAGGCGTCTTGGAAGGATAATTCTTCCTTTGCGAAAAGTCTCTGTTGTAGCTCGCGATGCCTTAACCCGCACACGAATCGGTCCCTCAGTCGTTCCTCGAGGTCCTTGAACTCGCAGGGCTTGGCGGCCTTCCGTAACGCGGCGATGTATTCCTTGGCTGACTCACCGGACCGTTGATCCCTTTGTTCGAAGGTGTGGCGCCATGAGATAACGGACACCTTGGGGTGGAAGTGCTCCTTCAGCAGCTTCTTCAGGTCTGCGTAGCTTACAGACTCTACTGGGACAGGTGCTGCAATGTTTTCTGCGATTTCGAAGGCGTCTTGGCCGCAAACGCAAAGCAGGGTGGCCGCCTTCAAGCTATCTTCCCTCACTTGGTTTGCCTTGAAGTAGTTCTCCATTCTGGATACGTAGGACTCCCACCGCTCTGGATGTGAGACGTCGAATTCCGAAAGCCTTCCGATTTTCGCCATCTTCGGATCTTCAGGAGACGGGTCTATCAGCCAGCCTACCCCCGAATGCGCACCGGATTGGCGGGCAGCTGCCGAGTCGACGCCGTTCCTCTTTCGCCGCTCAGGACTCCTTGGGTAAGCTTACACTTCTTCCTTTCCAGGTAGTGCAAGGCATCCCACCTCGTCGCCAGTGTTGAGTCCGTGGCGGGAAAACAGACACGAGAAGCAGCTGGAGTTCTCAGTTTCATTTATTCAGCGTTCAGCTTACAGGAAGATGGCTTCAGCCTCGCCCAAACAAACGCCTCGCAGCCTCTTATATAGGCAACTCCCGGGTAAATGGGTTACTTTTTCCGCGCCAGCACCCGCGCATGCGCACGGCGCTGGCGACAGCCTGTCTGGTCCCGGGCAGCTTTGCACCTGCCCGGGACTGCCTGCAAACGCCCGAGCCGTTTGCAAGGCTCGGGACATAACATATATCATTTTACATACCATTCAGAATAACAGAGTTGGAAGGGACCTTGGAGGTTTTCTAGTCCAACCCTCTGCTCAAGCAGGAAACTCTATACCATTTCAGACAAATGGTTGTCCAATATTCAGGAAAATCTAGCAGTGTTTTAGATTTCATAAACAAAAATCGGCTGTTTTCAGACATCCAAGCCTACATGAGGAAGGATAGCAATCACCAACCAGTCTCAGACAATTTCTAAGGAGTTCTGATACTAGATTATCCATGCCTCACAATAACAGACTATTAGCAATTTCAAAGTGAGGCAGAATAGAAAGATCAACTGGACCAGATCTGGAATTTTCAGCAAAAGGGACAGACCCAATTTTCTTCTGAAATATATCTGATATATTGAAGGAATTCCAATTCAATATTCTTATTCCAGCTTCAGTTTGGGAGAGTTTTATTGCAAAATATTTATTAATCTTAACCAGGACTCTCACTTAAGCAATTTATTGATAACCTGGCCTTTGAAAACCTTCCTCCCTAGTATCAGATATCAATTTTTTTATCCAATCTCTGAAATCAAATAAAGTACCTGAAGAAGATTTTTTTACCTTCAGAATTCTTCAAAGTACATATTGATTGGTGGACCCCATTGTTAGCAGGGCTTTTGTCTCACATAAATAATATAGGTTGGATCCCAGTCAGATGGGAAGACACAATTATAATTCCTCTACATAAAAAAGGAGTCAAAGGTTTATCTCAAAAATTATAGACTGAAAAGCCGTTGGAATTGTGGCTAAAACATGTGCCAAACACCTTTTGAATAAAATAGAAGACTGGGTAATGGAAAGAAATGTCTCAGTGGAGAAACTGGATTTAGATTTCACAATAAACATTTGTTTTATTTTACACCATCTCTTAAAACAATTAACTAATGACAAGAAACTCTTTACTGTCTTTATAGATCTCAATGCAACGTTTGACTGTATAAACAGAAACATGGAATTCAGGCTACTAACTTCTTGGTTAAGGCCCTCTACTTAAACAGTCATTTGAAAGTCCATTTGGATGTAAATGGTTCTCTTACTAAAAATATAACTACTCATAATGGTATTAGATAGGGTTGTATCCTAACCCTAATACTTTTTAACCTGTATGCTTCAGACACTTATATGCCAAAGATCCATGATAAATTCATCAATATGCTTCTATATGTTGATAATATGGTTCTAATGATACACTCTAATAAATAGACTAAGAATTGAATTCTTTTACTTATTTAGGAATGATTTTTACTAACCCAGGCTAAAGATACTAATGATTTTAAAAAAAAAAAAGCTCAGAAGAGCCAAGGCAAGTACTAAAAGACGTATCAATTATGGAATTATAATTATTCCTGTACCTTGTCTCCTATACTGAAAGTATTCAGAATAAAAATAGTTCTATGCTGACGTGCTGATGTGGAATTGCAAAAGCCATCTCATCCAAACAAGTTCAGGCCCACTTTTCAAAAAGCCGACTGGGAACTGATAAGAACACATCAGCTCCTGTGGTCAGAGCAGAAATAGATTTCTTCTCCATACATAGGCAATAATTAAAGTTTTCACATACTGACAAAAGATCCGTTCAACGAACTCTAATAGGCTACCCAAAATATATTTGGCAGAAGACATAATGGCTCATCCCAATTCTTGCATAACCCGATTTACCAAATATCTATGGAGATTCTCAGTCATCAAGGTCGTAGTTGTCCCAAAGGTGCTTTTTCAAAAGGCAACCAAACTTTGTTTTTCCTTGAAGATGTTTTGCTTTTCATCCAAGAAACTTCTTCAGTTCTGACTTTTGAAAAAGCACCTTTGAGTCCAACTTACCAAAATTATTTCACAGCATGCATTTTCCACCCAATATTTATTTTTAACTGCCTCCCAGGCAAGGGAAATTTTTAAACCAGTGCACAGACATGGAGTTATTGGCCATATATTGAGCTTTAAGTTTATTTATTATTTGTTATATTTATTTGCTCCCTATCTTGCCATGAGGCTGCTCTAGGCAGCTTACAATTATAAAAAGGAAGAAAATGAAAACGGTATAAACAGAACAGAAGTAAAATAATAGAACCCATGAAATAATGAACACAATGAAAATACATCAATATGATAACCAAAAAAGTGGATGGGTAGAGAGCAGAGAAAAAGGTGGAGTCAGCCATGGAGCCTATATTACCCCCAGCCCGCTCCTGCCAGAGATCATCCATGAGTGCAACCAAAGGTGTCTCTGTCCTATAGGCAGGCCTGAATTCTGACTGAAAAGAGTCAAGGAAATCTGTTTCATTCATTTATCTATGATCCCCTGAGCTGCCAAGCAACCACTTTTTCCACCATCTTCCCAAAAAAGGGATAGAGACATCTTTGGTCACAAGCTTTCGTTAAAAAAAGGGAAGGTGGGAAACTGGATGAAAGATGTTCAGAAAGGTGGGGTCAAGTTATAATTTTTAAGGGGAGGACAAACCAAACCTCCTTAAAAGGTCTTGATAATGTCCTCTCATGCAGTGAGGAATTTATTACTGTGTGAATTCATCTGGTGGCCATCCTGGAGGCCTTCACTAACCAGGAGGGACAAAGGTCTAATTTACAGGTGGTTGAGTTGACAGGGCAATCTGTCCACTTCCTTAGATCCAGTAGACATCTCTCTAAGCAACTCATAAGGACTAACATCACATAAGGGCTGTAATTGGGAACAAATCCGAGTGATTTTATCCAACCAGTGTTCAACAAATTCTTTGCATGGCCCTGAAGATGATTGTCTTCCCTGGGCTAGGAAGGAACAGGGTTGAAGGATGATACACTGTGGATGTAATAAGAACTGAGAAATAGTTTTGTTTTGCTGCTTTTATCACCATGAGATAGGCTTAATAGTAGTTATATTGATGTGTCCAATCAGAGTCATCCTTCAGTTTCCTCCAGCAGCATTCTAGATGTCTCTTAAGCCATTTCAGAATCCTCAGTTCCTCCGTGTATGATGGGAGCAAAGAGTTGTGAGAGGTCGCATAGATACAATCCTGTCCAGAGCATCAGCAGCCTTTTGGTTCCAGGCCATTACTAAGGCTTTGGCAGGACTGTGCAGCAAACCCTTTAGGATATTCCCCCAGTTCTTTCTGGAACCCATTTGGATCCATTAGTCTCCAGTTGTCAAGTTATTAATTTAATATATTTAATACTAATTTATTAAGGTTGTCTCAGTCAAGTTCATTGACTAAAAAGAAAACTATTTTTCAATTTGGAAAATACATGGCAATTCTCAAGAAGGGCCTATACGGTACTAGAGCCAGATTTGAATTGTTGGATTCCATGGTCAAATATGGGCAGTTTCCCCCACCTGTCCTATCACGAGAGAACATGCCTGTGCGACGGCCCAGCAATCAGACATTGCCTATATTTTGTTTGATTATCAACTATTTGCCTCTATTAGGCTAACACACTTAATATCCTTACTTGAAAGAATAGGCCACAGGGAATTGAATTACAGAGTTTCCTATTTCCTCTTAAATTCTAATCTATATATCTTGAACAGAACTGCTAAGGCAGTTGAACAAAGGACCTGTTATATCAAACAGACTGGGGTGTCCTGTAAAGAAGATGTGTTTATTTGAATATTGATTCTTTGTATTTAACCCATATGTATTTTATCACTATTATTTTCTTTTTATCTATTTTACCCTGGATTTATATTCTGTATTTTATTTTTCTTAATTTGATATGGTCATAAGACTAATCAATACATAAACTATCTATTACAAAAAATAATTGAAGAAAAGATGAGAAAACAGATACCTGAATCTGTCAAATATGTTAGTGAGCTTTTGAAAAATTATTTCAGTGGGAGTCAAAAAGACAAATGGAATTGTTTATAAACTTTTTAAAAAGTTTTTTATTTATAATACAGTTAAAAAAGAAAATATTGGACATGATGTAACAATCCATTATAAACATTTTTATCAAATTATTTCTCTTCTTCCATTTAGTTCTTTATCTCTCTATATACATGTGAGTTTTTTATACAATACTTAATTCATTTTTCTATTTGCTAACCTAAGATTATATACATTTCATCTTAACGCTAATCTATGACCCCAACAGTCCTCCTCAATTCCCACCAATAGTAAAATTTATCTCAGATTTCAAAGTATTCTGATCCACTTTTATCCTTCAGTTCCATCGTAAGCCTGTCCATTTCAGCACAAGATAATATTTTATATAATATCTCTTCCTCTGTGGGAGTTTCTTTGTTCTTCCAAATGCCAGTCTAGCAGCAATCAGGATGTGCAATATCAAATAGATTATCCCCTTGTCATATTTCTCTGTAGTTATGCCCAGTAAAAAAAAGTTCAGGTTTCAGCTCTATCTCCAGCATTAATATTTCTTTCAACCATTTTCTAATCCTATTCCAATAATCACAAGCTTTAGGACAGTCCCACCACATATGGTAATAGGTCCCTATTGCTAATTTGCATTTCCAACATATGGGTGAGAGATTTGGGCCCATTTTGGCTAACCTTGTGGGTGGGAAATGCCATCTGTAAAATATCTTGTAGAGATTTTCCTTATAAGAAGTAGCTAAGGTGACTTTCCTGTTTCTTTCCCACAGGAATTGTTTATAAACTTTCAATTACAATCAGAATTGATACTAAAAACCGCAGGAAAAAAAAGATTGCAAAATTACAATCATTGTGACATGTCTAACTGTGGGGCTCAATTATGGTTGTAATTCAAGGACTGCCTATATCTTAAGAATTGGCTACTAATATTCATAAAGTGGACATACTGCCAAACGCCTTTTCTGACCATAACTCGGTAATAAGTAGCATTTAAATGAAAAATCAATTCCTTCAGATGGAAATTAATAAGGTGAGCAACTTTTTTACAATGAGAAGGAGGACACAAATAAATTGAAGAAAAAATATCGTAAATAAAACATTTTATTCATTGCAACAATACAGAATACACTGTAACAGTGGTTCTCAACCTGTGGGTCAGGACCCCATTTGGGGTCGAATGACCATTTCACGGGTGTCGCCAAACAACGCAGTCCGCCATTTCCCCCCCCTTTCCTTAGCTGTGGTACTCCCTTTTATTCTATTGGCTTTTGAAAGCCAATAGAATAGACTCTCTTGAATAGAGTCTAATTCTATTGGCTTTCAAAAGCCAATAGGAATTGTCCAGGCTGTCTCTGCCCTGCTGAGTCCGCCAAAAGTCCCATTCTGCAAACGGTGCTGCACCAGTTGAGTACTCCTCGACTTACGACTGGTTGGGGGTCGCGGCATTAAAAAGGTTGAGAACTACTGCACTATAATATGATAAATGCATAATAAAAACATTTGTAACAATAACATTTTATATTGTAATTATGCTTACATGCCTATTAATTATTATTTAAATGAGTACAAAAGAAGGACTGTCCTCCCTAAAGGAGGATGATTGGTCACCTTAAAATTAAGTAAAACATGGTAGCAGAAAGAAGCAATAATGGAAGACTGCAAAAAAAAAAAGTTGAATTTTTTAGGAACAATCTTAGTAAAGATAAATTTTGTTTATTTAAATATTTATTCAAGCCTTGCAAGGAAACCGTCTGATTTTTATAGTTTAGAATAATATTGTTGAACATTTTTGTGCATCTTTAAATTATCTATATTATAATATTTCTATCCTGTAATTTTAACATTATATTCTCTCAGTTTACATGTCAACCATTTCCCTGTCTTATTTGCAAAGTCAACATTCTTTGGTTTTGCATAGCTTGTTTTACCAAAGAACACAGAAAAACAGGAACAATTAATGAATGGACCTTTAATAATAAGGGAAGTTTGTGAAGCCATAAAACGGTAAAATGAAGAAGTACAAGAATCAGATAGTTTACCATCTTCTTATTCCAAATTATTAGAACTTGCAAAAAATGATGAATTATATTTTACAGACTGAAAAAGACATTGTAGATGCTAATATAGCAATAACTAAATAAGGTTATGATTTGACCATGAAAAAATGGATAATATTGAATAATTACTATTGGTTATTTACTATTGCTTTAGCCAAATGAATGAAAATAGCCTTACTGGACTTTATTCATGAAAATCAATGTGAATTTTTAGCCACAAGACAGCTGAGAGACAATATTAGAAACCTATTGGATATTTTGGAATATCTTGAACAACGTAGTAAAAAAACAAGCTGTGTTGAACTTTCTAAATTAAGAAAAAAAACTTTTGACAATTTAAACCAGATTTTTTTTGTTTAAAACTTTGGAAGATATGGACTTTGGCAATGATTTTATTAAATGGTTACAATCTATTTATACCTCACAAAAGGCCCAGAATTAACAAAATAAAAGAAATAATGGAGAACAGGATAACATAAGGATGTCCTCCCTCCTCTGTTATTTGTATTAGTTTTAGAAAAATTGAACAGAGATATAAGACGAGAAAATTGCTAGAGTGAGGATTAAAAGTGAAATATATAAATTATGGGCATTTGCTAATGATCTGATCATAATTTCAGAAGGTCCTTTGGAAGGAATCGAAATTTTAATGAAAAACTAAGATTTTGATGCTTTAAATCATTTTAATATTAATAATCAAGGCATTAGGAACAGAAGACAGAATTTAAAACTGAATTATGTATCAATGATGAACTTCTAATGGTCAAAATGTGTATAGTCTTTCTGAATTCTAATATGGAGCATGAACAAGTGAAACAGTTTATGATAAAACAGGCTAAGAATTTTAGATATAACTTATTATTGAAAAAGTGGGAAATCCTGTAGCTGAAATGATTGAAATCCACAGTTTTTATAAAAGGATTACTGATATACAGAAAAATTATTAGAATATATAAAGATATTACAAATTTATGTCAGAAATGTGAACACCATGAAGCGTCTTGGTGGACTTGAGAAAAGCCAGAAAATTTTGGGTTTGAATACATTCAAGGATTTTTAAAAACATGGATTCAACTGAAATCAGAACATTTTTTGTTAGAATTAATGGGCAGACAAATAGGAAAAAAAAAGCCAAAGCAGATTGTTTTATTATGATCAATGCTACGACAGTTATATGCACAAAAATGAAAAGATTCTGAAATACCCACAACAGAGGAATGATTGGTGAATGGATCTAGTAGAGATGGTAAAATTAACCTCTTTGCTTAAAGAAAGTTCAATTATTATTACATTTATTAGCAACTGGAATCTCCTAATGGACTTTTTGCTGAAAAAAATGAATTAATAATTTCTGGCAGTTTATGGAAGAAAAAGAAACTTTGATGTAAATTTAGATACTGTAAATAGGGTAAAATATAAATGAGCTTAGAATTGTTGTTAAGAAGACCAGAAATCACTTCTTTATTCTTCTTTTCTTTTTATTTCTTTTTCTATACTTTTACTTTTCTCTGTTTCTGTTAGCTCCAACTCAACATTTTGTATTGTTTTACTCTGTGAAAAACTTTCTAGCACACACACACACAGACACACACACACATACACACAAACATAATAGTAAGTCCCTCTTCCCTCTATGTATGATTTATTAATACTGCCTCTATTTGGCAATGGAAGTATCTTTGTGGATTGGGATCAGATCCATTACTTTTGTCCTGAGATAGAGCAAGTTGTAGGAACAACTTATAAAACACTCATTCCTTGTGATCTATTTACTGGAAAGTTCGGTGTCTGTCAATGAATTTATTAATGTTTGAGTCCTATATTGTCCTGGGGATAAAATTACATGATAAAGACTGGCAGTAGAACTCCAGTTGTCCTGTTTTGGGATATTCCCACCTTAGACACAAAGCCAGCTGGATTGATTTGGAGCTACTCACTTTTGCTCAGGAAGGAGGCAATGTCAAACCACTTCTGAAAAACCTTGCAAAGGAAACTACTGGGGCTCCTTAAGGCAGTCCCTGAGAATTGAACATGATTGAATGTAAGGGGGAAACTCTTCATCTAATAGTATAATATATAGAATATTTTAAGAACATATTGTTTTTTAATCTGCCTTAATGATTTGAGCCTCCTTTACTCTTTCTTTTTTGTTAAAAGAAGATTGCTTTGCACTGCAGCTGTAATATCTTCAGTCATCAGCTGGTGTTGCTCAAGATTCAGCATTGGTAACACATATCTATTAGGCTGCGCAGTTGCAGTTCTTTCAGTCAGCTGCTTTCATTTAGCTATATACTTCTTAAATCTGCCCATGAATTCTGGGCATATTCAGGATCGTACCCTATTGTTTTCAGCATTTTATTATCACAATTGGCATACTGTGAGCATACCCCAAAGTTCTTACTCTGTGATTAGCATTGCTTGTACCATCATGAAATGTTTTTGTAGAAGAAATATTCAGACATCATTGCCTTTTTATATTTGTAAGCCTCCCATGCTTTCCTTTGGCTTCTTCAGTCTTTTTCTTATAATTCAAAGGGTATCAAAGTTGAAAAGATATGCTGATATGCTTGGTAAGACTAGCAGTTCTTGATCAGAAAAAATGATGTGGAAAAAAATAGTCATACCTCAAATCAGGCCTGCAGAAGGATATGGCAAACATATCAGAAGGGACCCTCTATAACAGCGGTTCTCAACCTGTGGGTTGAGACCCCATTTGGGGTCGAACGACCATTTCACGGGGGTCGCCAAACAACGCAGTCCGCCATTTCCCCCCCTTTTCCTTAGCTGTGCTACTCCCTTTTATTCTATTGACTTTTGAAAATCAATAGAATAGACTCTCTTGAATAGAGTCTAATTCTATTGGCTTTCAAAAGCCAATAGGAATTGTCCAGGCTGTCTCTGCCCTGCTGAGCCCGCCAAAAGTCCCATTCTGCAAACGATGCTGCAAGTTGTCTGCAGCGAAGGCGAGCTGTCTGGAAGCTTCCACCCCTCCCTGCTGAGCAACTACTAAAAATGTAAGTAAAAGAGGGCCAGAGGTGGGAGGTGAGAGGCTGGTGGGCACAGGGAGGGTTGCTGGTGTGTGTGGGGCCCGGTGGGTGCCTTACCTCCCTTGGGCTGGGCCAGCTGGTGGCCCAGCCGGTGGTCACCCTGCGCCATTGCTGCCCCTTGCCACCTACGCCTTGGCCGGCACAGGGGGCGGCAACATGCATGTGCGGTGCTTCCGGGCAGGGAAAGTCCCCGACTTATGACCGGTTGGGTAATGAGTAGTCCTCGACTTACGACCGGTTGAGTAGTCCTCGACTTACGACCAGTTGGGGGGTCGCAGCATTAAAAAGGTTGAGAACCACTGCTCTATAGTTTCTTGGACTGTAAAGATGAGGGGGCAGAGATGTACTTAGGGACTTGCAAGATTGATGTCACTCCTTCAGGGTAATTCAGACAAGAAGCACCAGTCATGAGACCTTTCACTACTTTTACTGTAAAGACAGTAACACAAAAACATTTGAGAAAGTGGAGGTGGGATGGAAGAAAGAAGGAAGGAAGATTTCCAATGTTCCCTACCAGCTTCCCACAAGGAAGCTGTCAGGGATGCAGTAATACCAAGGCCTAATCTTAGCTTCTGAACCCTGGCAAGATTAGCCAAAGGCTGCCGACTGCTAAGAAATCATGAGCTATGAACCACAGTGAGTACAATTCATAAATGTTAAAGCAAAATTGAACCACATATTGGATTAGCATGATGTACGAATCCAACTAGCATATCCTGCTTTTCTGATTGTTTTAATCTGTTTTTATTATGCTGGTTCCATTGATCATTTTTGCAATTGTCCAGAATTTTAATTAGCCACAGTCACATCCTCTCCATTTTTTTCTTTTAATGACCCTGTAATCCCTTGAATCAGGGTGGATGTATTAAGCAATTCAAAGGGTCTGTTATAAAGAACGGTTAACTGATTGCTTTATTTGAATCATAGACTGTCTGTCTGTATAACTTTAAGCCTTGTGTTTTAGGCGGGAATGAGTACTTTAAACTGATTGGCTAGTTGCAGACCGTATAAATATAAATCAAGCAGCTGCTAGAGCAGTGGTTCTCAACCTTTTTAATGCCGCGACCCCCAACTGGTCGTAAGTTGAGGACTACTCAACCAGTCGTAAGTCGAGGAGTACTCAACTGGTACAGCACCGTTTGCAGAATGGGACTTTTGGCAGGCTCAGCAGGGCAGAGACAGCCTGGACAATTCCTATTGGCTTTTGAAAGCCAATAGAATTAGACTCTATTCAAGAGAGTCTATTCTATTGGCTTTCAAAAGCCAATAGAATAAAAGGGATTAGCACAGCTAAGGAAAAGGGGAAAAAAATGGCGGACTGCGTTGTTTGGCTACCCCCCGTGAAATGGTCGTTCGACCCCAAATGGGGTCCTGACCCACAGGTTGAGAACCACTGTGCTAGAGCTTTGCTTCTGTGAGAACCTAATGTTGTTGTTGTTAATTGCGAAGTCGTATCCGACCCATCGCGACCCATGGACAACGTTCCTCCAGGTCTTCCTGTCCTCTACCATCTTCTGGAGTCCATTTAAATTCACACCTACTGCTTCAGTGACTCCATCCAGCCATCTCATTCTCTGTCGTCCCCTTCTTCTATTGCCCTCAATCTTTCCCAGCATTAGGCTCTTCTCCAGTGCATCCTTCCTTCTCATTAGGTGGCCAAAGTACTTGAGTTTCAACTTCAGGATCTGGCCTTCTAAGGAGCAGTCGGGGTTGATCTCTTCTAGGACTGACCGGTTTGAACGCCTTGCAGTCCAAGGGACTCGCAGGAGTCTTCTCCAGCACCATAGTTCAAAGGCCTCAATTCTTTTGCGCTCAGCCTTTCTTATGGTCCAACTTTCACAGCCATACATTGCAACTGGGAACACCATGGCCTGGACTATACGCACTTTTGTTGGCAGGGTGATGTCTCTGCTTTTTAGAATGCTGTCTAGATTTGCCATAGCTTTCCTCCCCAGGAGCAAGCGTCTTTTAATTTCTTGGCTGCAGTCCCATCTGAGGTGATCTTGGAGCCCAGAAAAATAAAATCTGTCACTACCTCCATTTCTTCCCCATCTATTTGCCAGGAATTGAGAGGGCCGGATGCCATGATTTTGGTTTTCTTAATGTTGAGTTTCAAGCCAACTTTTGCACTCTCCTTCTTCACCCGCATCAAGAGGCTCTTTAGTTCCTCTTCACTTTCTGCCATTAGAGTGGTATCGTCTGCATATCTTAGGTTGTTGATATTTCTCCCGGCAATCTTAATTCCAACTTTTGATTCATCTAGCCCTGCCTTTCTCATGATGTGCTCTGCATATAAGTTAAATAGGCAGGGCGACAGTATACAACCTTGCCAGACTCCTTTTCCAATTTTGAACCAATCAGTGGTTCCGTGTTCGGTTCTCACTGTTGCTTCTTGACCTGCATATAGGTTTCTCAAGAGACAAATGAGATGGTCTGGTACTCCCATCTCTTTAAGAACTTGCCACAGTTTGTTGTGATCCACACAATCAAAGGCTTTTGCATAGTCAATGAAGCAGAAGTAGATGTTTTTCTGGAACTCCCTAGCTTTCTCCATGATCCAGCGTATGTTGACAATTTGATCTCTAGTTCCTCTGCCTCTTCGAAATCCTGCCTGTACTTCTGGTAGTTCTCGATCCACATACTGCTGGAGTCTAGCTTGTAGGATTTTAAGCATAACTTTACTAGCATGTGAAATGAGTGCAATGGTGCGATAGTTTGAACATTCTTTAGCATTGCCTTTCTTTGGAATTGGAATGTAAACTGACCTTTTCCAATCCTGTGGCCACTGTTGAGTTTTCCAAATTTGCTAGCAAATTGAGTGTAGCACTTTTACTGCATCGTCCTTTAAGATTTTGAATAATTCAGCTGGAATACTGTCACCTCCACTAGCTTTGTTGTTGCTCAGATTTTCTAAGGCCCATTTCACTTCACATTCTAGGATGTCTGGTTCGAGGTCAGTGACCATCTCATTGTGGTTATCTGGGATGTTAAGCTCATTCTTGGATAGTTCTTCTGTGTAGTTTTGCCATCTCTTCTTAATCTCTTCTGCCTCTGTTAGGTCTCTGCCATTTTGGTCCTTTATCATGCCCATCTTTGCATGAAACGTTCCCTTCATATCTCCAATTTTCTTGAAGAGATCTCTGGTCCTCCCTATTCTGTTGTTTTCTTCTATTTCTTTGCACTGTTCATTTAAGAAGGCATTCTTATCTCTTCTAGCTACTCTCTGGAATTCTGCATTCAATTGTGTGTATCTTTCTCCTTTGCCTTTCGCTTCCCTTCTTTCCTCAGCTATTTGCAAAGCTTCCTCAGACAGCCATTTTGCTTTCTTGCATTTCTTTTTCTTTGGGATGGTTTTAGTTGCTACCTCTTGTACAATGTTGCGAACTTCCATCCATAGTTCTTTAGGCACTCTGTCTATCAGATCTAATTCCTTAAATCTATTTGTCACCTCTACTGTATATTCATCAGGAATATGATTTAGTTCATACCTGAGTGGCCCAGTGCTTTTCCCTACTTTTTCAATTTAAGCCTAAATTTTGCAACGAGAAGCTCATGATCTGAGCCACAGTCAGCTCCTGGTCTTGTTTTTACTGACTGTATAGAGCTTCTCCATCTTTGGCTGCAGAGCACATAGTCAATCTGATTTCTATATTGACCGTCTGGTGATGTCCATGTGTAGAGTCGTCTCTTGGGTTGTTGGAAAAGAGTGTTTGTTATGACCATCATATTCTCTTGACAAAATTCTATTAGCCTGTGCCCTGCTTCATTTTGTACTCCAAGGCCAAACTTGCCTGTTATTCCGGTTATCTTTTGGCTTCCTACCTTAGCATTCCAATTCCCCATGATGATAAGGACATCATTTTTTGGTGTTAATTCTATAAGGTGCTGTAGGGCTTCATAAAACCGGTCAATTTCATCCTCTTCAGCACCAGTGGTTGGGGCATAGATTTGGACTACTGTGATATTGAATGGTTTGCCTTGGATTCGAATAGAGATCATTCTGTCATTTTGAGGATTGTATCCCAGTATTGCTTTTCCTATTCTTTTATTGACTATGAAGGCTACTCAATTTCTTCTGAGGGATTCTTGCCCACAGTAGTATACCTGATGGTCATCTGAGTTAAATTCACCCATTCCTGTCCATTTTAGTTCGCTGATTTCTAAGATGTCGATGTTCAGTCTTGTCATCTCTTTTTTGACTACGTCTAGCTTGCCTTGATTCATGGATCTTACATTCCAGGTTCCTATGGAAAAAAAATCTTTACAGCATTGGACTTTCCTTTCGCCACCAGATATATCCACAGCTGAGCGTCCTTTCGGCTTTGGCCCAGTCGCTTCATTCTTTCTGGCGCTACTAGTACTGGCCCTCTGCTCTTCCCCAGTAGCATATTGGACACCTTCCGACCTGAGGGGCTCATCTTCCAGCGTCATATCTTTTTTCCTTTTAGTATTGTCCATGGGGTTTTCATAGCAAAGATACTGGAATGGTTTGCCATTTCCTTCTCCAGTGGATCACATTTTGTCAGAACTCTCTGCTATAACCTGTCCATCTTGGGTGGCCTTGCATGGCATAGCTTATAGCTTCATTGAGTTACGCAAGCCCCTTCGCCACGACAAGGCAGTAATCCATAAAGGGGGAGAACCTAATAAAGAGCTGTTAATTCAACTCTGTGTCTTCAATGTCTCACTGTTCCCACTACACAACAGTGCGACGAAGGTGGGATTATGTTGCTAGGAAGAAGAGAACTAAGTCACTAAAGGGGTAAGACCAGGCATCAGCGTCCTAGTTGGAACCGCGTTCCCCCCTTCTGCCTGCCAGTATGCAAACGCTGGAGGTAGCACATTCTTTGGGACCCATCCCTAGGAACCTCGCAGAAGCCCTAGCAGCATAAGACATTGGAGACGCAGCAACAATGAAACCATGGCCAAAGTCGGCAAACTTTCAGAGTTTGATGTAACACACCCTGAACGATGAAGTTCGTACGTCTCAAGAGTAGAAAACTACTTCAGAGCTAACCAGGTCAGAGAAGATAATTTAAAAGCTACAACCTTGTTGTGCATGTGTGGCCAAGCCACCTTGGATATAGCGGAGAACTTAGTTGCTCCTGCTTCCTTGGAGTCAGTCACCTTCGCTGACTTGAAACGAAGATTCAAGGAGCACTTTGAACTGAAACTGTCCATTATCGCATACAGACACACATTTTAGCAGAGAGAACAGCAGCCAGGTGAAACCATTGCTGAATTCGTGGCCGCCCTATGCCAAGCATCCTGGCTCTGTGAGTTTCCCGACCTAGAGGACAGCATCTGGGACCAACTGGTATGTGGCCTGAAAAGCAGAGACTTACAGCAAAGGCTGTTCGCTAAAGAGACCCTGACATTCCAGGACGCACTGAAAGAAGTAATGGCAGAAGAGGCCGCAAGTGGAGCTGTCAAGGCTTTACATCCCTCAAAGAATTTCCCCAGCCAGACAACTGTGCATCATGAAGAGTCAGAGAGAACAGAAGACCCAGACGTTGACAGTGAGATCGACTGGGTGCAGAAGATCCCAGAAAGAAGGCAGTGGCCACTTGACAAGGCCCCCTAAAAGAAAAGCTTAGACTAAAAGTCAAGCTGCAAAAAGTTCCATGCTCCATGGAACTGGACACTGGATCAGCTGTGTCTATAATCTCCTATAAGACTTTTAACTTCATCTGTAGAAATGGCGGAAAATGAGTTAGACTCAAGCTGTCAGATTTAGTTTTGACAGATTTTCAAAACTCCTGCGTAGCAGTTAAAGGAGAAGCTATGATAAATGTGACATTCAAAGAGTTTGAGGGTCCCCTCAACATCGTGGTGGTGGAAGGCTTAGACTGGTTTGATGCCCTGGGCATCCATGTGACTGGCATCAACAGAACCCAAACAGTATTTGGCAGCTGTCTGCCGGGAATTTGTGGACGTATTCAGTCCCAATTTAGGGAAATACAAAGAAGAACCAATTGCTCTCCACCTTGATCCAACCGTAGCCCCAATCAGAATAAAGCCTCATAGAGTGCCTTTTGCCCTTAAGCCCAAGATTGATGTAGAGTTAGATAAGCTTGTTCAACAGAGAGTCTTGCAACTTGTTGACAGCTGTGTGTGGGAAACCCCCATAGTTACACCGGTCAAGCCTAACAAAGGTGCACATCTGTGCTGATTATAAATGCACTATTAATAAGGCACTTCAGCAGCATGCATATCTGGTACCTGTAGTTGGCCACATTCTGGCATCTTTACAAGGAGGTCGCTTATTTGGAAAGCTGGACCTGGCACAGGCTTATCAGCAACTGCCTGTGGATGATGCTTTTGCCAAGGCTCAAACAATAGTTATCCATAAAGGGGCATTCAAAGTTCGTTGCTTGCAGTTTGGGGTCAGTGTAGCCCCAGGGCTCTTTCAGGGTGTGATGGAACGCATGTTAAAAAACATTCCAGGTATATGTCCTTATTTTGACGATGTTTTAATTGCTGGGGAGTCAGCAGAGATACTTGCAGAATGTTTAAGGGCTGTTCTTCAGTGCTTCTGCGAAGCGGGGCTGAAACTCAAAAGGAAAAAATGTCAAATAGGAATCAACTTCACAGAATTCCTGGGTTTCCAGATCAACACTGCTGGAATACACCCAGCTGATTAAAAGCTCAAAGCTATTTTACAGGCTCTCAGACCAAAGTCAAAGGGAGAACTGCAGGCATTCCTAGGGCTACTTAACTTTTATCATGCCTTTCTACCTCTACAAGGTTGCATTAGCAGAGCCTCCTCACAGGCTCTTATATAAAAGAGTACCATGGCAATGGACTAGCCCCCACGAAAACAGTTTCAAAGCAGTCAAATCACTGCTGTCGTCAGACTCTGTGTTAACACATTTTAACGAAAAGCTGCCTATCAGTATTGCATGTGATGCATCATCATACAGGATAGGAGCAGTTTTGAGCCATATAATGGCAAATGGGCAGCAAGCACCCATAGCTTATTACTCAAGGACACTTTCCCCCACGGAAAGAAATTACATTCAAATTGATAAAGAGGCTTTAGCTATAGTTGCAGGAATAAAGAAATTCCATGATTTCCTTTATGGTCGCCCATTCACAGTCTTTACAGACCACAAGCCTCTTCTAAGTCTGTTTACTGCAGACAAGCAAACCCCTCAGATCCTGTCTCCAAGGATGCTGAGGTGGTCAATCTTTATGACAGCCTACAATTACAGGCTAGTCCATAAGCTTGGTAAGGAAATGGGTCACGCTGACGCACTCAGCAGACTGCCCCTGCCTAATTCAGAACCGGATCCCACACCTGCTACATGCATCCTGTCAATTCAGGATTTGCCTGAATCTCCCCTTCACATTGGGGATGTGGCTGCTGAGACAGCCTCTGACAAAACTCTCAGCTGAGTTTTGAACTGGATGCTGAGGGGGTGGCCAGGAACCAGTCCTGGAACAGAGTTTCAGAGCTTTATTAGAAGACAGGACGAGCAGTCTGCACACAAGGGATGTATTCTACGGGAGAGTAGGGTTGTAATCCCACACACGCTAAGGGAAAGAGTCTTAGAATCTCTGCATGAGGGTCATCCTGGAATAGTCAAGATGAAGGCACTTGCGAGAAGCTACCTGTGGTGGCCAGGGTTGGATAAGGATATTGAGGTTCAAGTTAAAGGATGCCAGGTTTGCCAACAGTCCAGATCTGAAATGCCTCAAGCCTCAGTACATCGCTGGGAAATTACGCAAACTCCCTGGTCTAGGATTCACATAGACTACGTAGGACCCTTCCAAGGACAGGTGTTCCTCATTGTAGTGGACAGTCACTCAAAGTGGTTGGAGATAGCACCTGTCCCTTCTATGACTACTGCCAGGACCATCCAGCAACTGTGCAGAATCTTCTCCACACATGGCTTACCTGATGTAATCGTATCAGATAATGGGGCACAATTTACTGCTGCAGAATTTCAGTCATTTCTAAGGCCTAATATGATTAGACATGCCATCTCTGCCCCTTTTCACCTGACCTCAAATGGCCAAGTGGAAAGGATGGTCAGGATAACCAAAGAAGCCCTTAAAAGACTAACCAGGGGCGATTGGCATCAGAGGTTGGCAGGCTTTTTGCTCAGTCAACACACAACTCCATGCACCTCAATGGGTTGTAGCCCAGCAGAGCTGAGATGGGGACGTCGGCTGACTACAAAGCTGGACCGTCTCCATCCAGACAGAATCGCAACAGAGACAGCACAGCCCAAGCCACCAAGGAACTTGCAAGTCGGCGACCGAGTTTGGACAAGGAATTACAGTCAAGGGGCACTGTGAGTGATAGCTGTGGTTTGTAAGGTGTCAAGACCACTCTCATACAAAGTGATCCTGGAAGACGGGCGTGTCTTGCATCACCACATTGATCAGCTGTGTCGGTGGCAGGCGAGACAAACCCTTGCCGCTGACCAAGAGGAGAGCCAAGGGCTGCCTGATAGCTCTGGTGCGTCTGAGCCACCGGAATCCTGCGCGACTCTAGGAGACATGCTGGACGACTCAGTTGTAATTGAGTTGCTACCAACAGAAGGAACAGTGCCCAAGGACCAGAGTATGCTGGAAGACTCATTCCCCAGCCTGTCAGAGACTGCTCTGTTCACAGACATGTGTACCAGTCTATCCGGACGGACCAGCCAAGCAGAGACCGGTTTACCCAGCCAGAAAGGACAAACAGAGACTGGTCTACCCGGCCAGTCAAGGCAAATAGACTGGTCAAAAGGAGTCCGGTCTACCCAGTCAGCCGAGGGTAGATTGGGAGCTGGAGGCAGAAATGCGGCAATCGAAACGATTGTGAAAGCAGCCTACTAATCTAAATGACTATGTACAGTTTATGAATATGTATTGATTTAGGGGGAAGGGGTATTATGTATTAAGCAATTCAAAGGGTCTGTTATAAAGAACGGTTAACTGATTGCTTTATTTGAATCATAGACTATCTGTATAACTTTAAACCTTGTGTTTTAGACAGGAATGAGTACTTTAAACCAGTGGTTCTTAACCTTTTTGAAAGAATCACCCCCTTGAGCCAATGAGGAAGTTGTCATCGCCCCCCTCCCCCAACATAACCTCTCAATCACAACATAGGAAATAATTCTTCAATATATGCAAACACTTTTTATGTTTTCTTTAAAATTGTCATCAGGACATATCGATGCAAATAATTTATTTCCAGTCTTTTTTCCATATCTCAACTGTTTGAAAAATTTTGTTGCCACCCATCATTTTATTCCCAAACTTCATGATACATGTATTTCATTACTATCTTATTTATTCAAGACACTTAAATGTAATGACCATTAAAAAAAAAATTCAATTGCAAGAAAGTGAAATGCCCAAAAAGAAAAACAGTAACATTTAATAATTGAATTACAAGTGAAATTTAAGATGCAAAAAGAAATATAAAAAGGGTAGAGGCTGTTGCGCAACGCGCATGAAGATAAGCGATGCGTATTCACATATGTACGGCGTTCTGTGCTGAAGCTAGCTGGAGGAACATTTGAAAACACAATTCAATCGACTAATAGTGAGCGATCTGATGTTTTTGTACGACAGATATGCAGCAATTCACTGTACGAAAAAGTCTCAAAAGTGTCCCCAAAACTTCTCACTCCATTGCCCCCATATCGCCCCCTTTTTGTTCCTTCACCCCCGCGTCACCCCTTTTTGTTCCATCGCTCCCCTGAAAAACAAAATCGCGCCCTGGGGGGCAATATCGCCCAGGTTAAGAACCACTGCTTTAAACTGATTGGCCACCGCCTAGTGGTGGTCCATATAAATATAAGTCAAGCAGCTGCTAGAGCTTTGCTTTTCTGAGAACCTAATAAAGAGCTGTTAATTCAACTCTGTGTCTTCAATGTCTCACTGTTCCCACTACACAACAGTGGAGTTGGGGCGACTGACTGAAGCTGAGCATTTACTGGTGGGATGCCCTTCCTGACATCTATGCAGAGCTCATGGCAGATATTTTCTCTTTGTGCCCAGAGAGAGAAATATCTGCTGCTACCTTGAATTGAACTCACAGCCTCCTGATTGTGAGGAGATCACCTCTAGGCCATTCAGTCACATCCTCTCCATTTATTTATTTATTATTAGTAAGTATAACAATAAAGGATATGATGAAATACAGCCAAAAATATAACAACTGTAATAAAATCAGATAAGGATTTACAGAATGGTGATTACATGAATAACATGTGTAGAAACTAAAAATATATCCATAAAACTTTAATATAAAGCTACATTATAGCTCTAGCATATTATTAAATCTAACCATATTGAATATCTAATGCTCCATCTTCTCAGTTTTAGTAAGCACAGTCTCCTTTTTATCCCCCTCCCACATATAATGGCCTTTAAGATAACTGATTTTTTTCATAGTATTATATTTTAATAACTTGCTTTGTACTGTTCAGTGAAAGACTTGTAGCTTGTAATAGCAACAGCTGAGGTGTTATGTGTGGTCTGCTATTTTCTAAGAGCCATTGTTGATTTGTTCTGGTCTGCTCATGTAACAATATCCCCATGCTCAATCACATTAGTCTCCATTCAGCTGCTTTTGGAAAAGTGCATGCCAGCCTATGTTTCTACTATTTTTAGTTGCTTTTTTGTTGAAATCAATTTCGCTAGGAAGACACGTGTATGTATTCATAAAATATACCTAGCAATTTTTAAATTTTTATTTCTATATTTAGAGGTACTATTGAACTGTAGAAAGATGTATGATTAGTCTGTTTGGGAAGAAAACGGAATAGAGCCACTTTTGAAACTTTGTTTTTGTTATTCAAATAGAATAGCAATAAGAAAAGTGGAGAATTCAGAGGACTATCCAGAACATATGAAAAAGATAGTATTTTCGTCTGGTCCAAGCAAAGAAGCAATGTCATATAAAATGGCAGACCTCTTTCTTTAATCTCTAGAATTAGGCTTACTCCCGTCCAGCCTTTTGTATCTTTTATATCCTCCAAAGGTATGGCTGTGAATCTTTGAGAACTTAGAATTAATTTCAATCATTCTTGATAACAGCCTATTATGAGGGGCTCCTGTTGGAACCCAAATTGGGGGAACAGGGAGTAATTCTTCAAAAATGAAAGTCAGCTGTCCCCATCAACCCCTGAGGAGAGCTTGGAAAGTATCCTTTTCAGCTGGCTGACAGCCAGTTTGCATATTTCAAGAACCAGCTGTATCCCCTCCAGCCTTATGAAAATCCTGAAATATAGGTGGAACTTTTTAATGGATATTAGGTCAGTGTTTTTTAACCTCAACATTAAGATGCCAATTCTGAGGTTGAAGCCAATTCTGGGAGCTGAAGTCCACACATCTTAAAATTGCTGAGGTTAACAAAAACTGATCTAGATTCCATCTTTGTAATTCTATCTTTATGGAAAAATAGTTCCATAGCACTATATTTAATGTGTGCAGGCCCCTATTTATTTTTTAAAAAATTCTGTAGTTTAGTGGCTCATAAAAGAAGAATTTTCCACTTCCAGTTCAAACCTTTTGGTGACCTAGTTTGAAATAGTTTAATTATAAAGTACAAACTCATAGTTAAGACTGAAATCCTATACATAGAGCTGTTCCTCGTAACATTCCTCCAGGGCTTCAGTCAGTAGGAAAATATAGTAGTGTAATTTGTGCTACTCTGTTGGCTAAACTTCATTCATCTATTTCATTAACAAAGTTCACAGTAGTTCTCTCTTGCTGCGTTATTATGCGAATTTAAAGATGCCGATTATCTATCCCCTGGCTTTCTATCTCCCCTAATTGTAGAGTGAGAAAAGATGAAGGCTATTGTCATTTTTCAAGTTGCCCAAATCACTGCTTCTCACTGGTAATCTGTCATTTGGGATATTTCTGAAGATGAGCAAATGGGAGAAAGACCAGTATACCTCTGTCCAAAAATAACCCATGTGACAGGTTGTTGGGATAGAAGACGGTGTGGGATGAAGACGGAAGGAACCTATGGGATATATTGAGGGGCTCTTTCTGGCATTATCACAATCTCTCCTTCATCCCATCCACACATCAGTTGGACTAACTGGGGTACAGAAATGTATGAGTCTTCCAGAAGACTGATGGACAGATCTACCAGTCTTCCTGTCACTTTCCTTCTCCACCCTCCTCCTTTTTTACTCACAGATTGTAGCTCTTCCCAGCAAGCTCTGGGCAGTTTAAATGCAATGAAGGTCCAATCAGAGGGCCTCAGCTACTTTCCTGCTCCATCTTCCTCCTTTTTAACTCACAGATTAAGAGCTGATAGAAGCCAGTCTCCGAATGCTTTATTATCAAGACTTTGAATGACATGACTACAAATTATTCTACAACAAGGTTTTTATCAGGAGAAAATGGAAAACACTGTTAAAACTAAAACAGCTAAAGATGAATTTAGGCTGCCACTATGGCAGCTGGAGACCAGATAAAGGCTGTCTTATGAAGCTGTGCCCTTCAAAAACAGTTAGTGGAGATTTTCCAACTACTGAAGTATCTCTAGTTATTTAGGCATAGATCCCAATAAACTCAGTGGGACTCCTATATGTGGGATGTATTGAATACACTACAAATTCACTAGGAAATTGTATTAGAATATTCCATTTTATGGTAGGCATTTAATGTGAAGATATTTGGGATACTAGCAGCAAACCCTCACAGACTGCTTTTTTTATGGAATACTATTTGAATCTTCTGAAAGAGATTCGCATTTATTCATTGAACATCTGAGAACCTTGCCAAGATTAAATAAATAATGGTTAATGGTGGTCATAGTTTGGTAATGTGTAGACTCATCTAATGTAATTGAAGTGTCAAATTCAGTTTTAAAAATTAAGGAAATACTGAAATAGTATCAGTTTAGCTGTCTAAATATTAATGGGATAGAACATTTTCCAGATAGTTCCCTTAAATACTTACTTTCTAAATATTAATATGATCACTGATGTAATTGTAAAAAATATTGGTGTCTTAGCCAATTTTTATTTTGGAGTGACTGCAATTCAGTTGTGCCTGAGGCACTTAGCATAGCTTGATAGGTGCAGCATGTGGATTGAATCCATAGCTCGGTACTTGGCTGCACAGGCCTTCTGGAGAGGCCTCTGACTGCAAAATGCAGGCTGGAGCTCCAGTCCCAACTGCAGAATGAAGCTGCCCCTTTGGCCACAGAAAATGTGGGCTGGCTGGGCAGGGCTGTCAGTGCCAGAGATGTGTGGAAAAGACACCTCCCCAAAATAAGACCTGGTGTCTCTTTTGGAGGAAAAAAAAAAAGACCGGGTAGGTAGTCCTCGACTTAAGACCACAATTGAGCCCAAAATTTATGTTGCTATACAAGACATTTGTTAAGTGAGTTTTGCCTCATTTTACAACTTCTTGCAGTTGTTAAGTGAATCACTGCTATTAATTTAGTTACACAATTGTTAAGTGAATCTGGCTTCCCTATAGACTTTGTCAGAAGATCGCAAAAGATGATCATGTGAGACAGTGCAACTATCAAAAATATGAGCCAAATTGTCAAGCATCCATATGGCCATGGGGATGCTGCAATGGTTGTTAAATGTGAAAAATGATGTAAGTTTGAATGGTCACAAACTGCTGTAAGTTGAGGACTACTTATACAGGCTACTTTGTGGCTGCTAAGAATTCTTTCAGGTAATAATTCTGGAGGAGCCAGTTTTGTGCTGACCTTACTATTCTGGAAGGTTTATGTGAAATCTGTTGTATTGAATGTGTTTTGTTTCCTTATAGATTCTTAATGTAGTCGAAAAGCACTTGATTAAATGTCTACTAGATTATGTGACATAGTGTATTTACTCTGCAAACATACAAGTAACCATTTTTTGTTATTTAGAACAATGAAACTTTATGAATATAATGGAGTCATGAATTGAATCAGTTTAAGAAGTCCAGTGGAAGTATATTATCTTTGGGGAATACTCTATTGAACTGGTTTACAAATAATTGAATGTACTACCTCATCAGAATGAGATATATGTCCTATGTAAGGCTGTTCCATTGGACTTTGATGGAAAAAGCTACTGTCTATTTGGCAATCTTGCAGTGGGATCAGAATAGATGCAAGACCAAGAGATAAACAATGGCCTCTATTACAATTCTCCAAAGCTACTTTGATACATTATGCTTCCTTATGCATTTCAGAGTCCTGCTTCCATTTTTTCATGTAAAACATTCTGGTACATGGCTAGAACTAAAACTTAAATTGCAGCAGTTATTATGAGTATATATATTTTTTAATCTTGTAGTGATGATCAATAGGCTAGGTTTTCCAAATGTGAACAGTTAGGAAATTCAGTATCAATTCAATTACTTTATGGACCCAATATAAAAGCAAAGTTAGGTTAAACACAGCAAGATAAAGTTACAAGAGTAAACACAAGAAAAAAAAGTGAAAAATATCATATAACAAATTAGGGTAAAAATAATATAATGCTTTAGTGCTTTATGTAATAATCGTCTACATAGTACAGTCAAAAATAGTCCAAAATTAAAGGTATTTATTTATTGAGCGGTGACATGAACTTTATGTGGCTGTGCAGCTCAACGCTGAATTCAGAATTCCCCAATAACAACATTCCTTCCTTCCTCCCACTCACCCCTTCCTTCCTTCCTTCCTTCCTTCCTTCCTTCCTTCCTTCCTTCCTTCCTTCCTTCCTTCCTTCCTTCCTTCCTTCCTTCCTTCCTTCCTTCCTCTATTTTATCTGGTTTAACCAGAAGAGCAAAATATTCAAAACAAGACCTAATTAAATGAAAACAAAACATGCAAAAGTACAAAATGTGGCTCCATAACCATTTTCTCCTTAGGTCCTGGGAAAATAACTAGATCCAATAGTTTTTTCAATGACTAAAGATGGGAGCCACATGAATCTCTGGTGGGGATCATTCCAAAAGGCCAGGAATTGCAGCAGAGTAGGTGCAGCATGTCATGGGTCTCTTGAGATGATAACTGATGGGACCCAATGCGCATCCATCCTGCTAGTTTGTACCAGATAAGTAAAAACAACTGGAGATAGGTAGTCCCTAGATAGCCAGGCCTTTCCCTTGAATGGCTTTAAAGATGATAACCAGTACCTTAAATTTCACTTGGAAGCCAACTAGTTATCAATGCAGTTTGCAAAACAGCAAGGTGATAATAATGTGCAGCATGTGGAGCAGCAGTAGTTTCTGGATAATCTTCAAGGGAGAGCCCCAAGTACAGTGCATTATAGTAATCCAGTTGTGAGGTAATTAAATTATGAGTTTGAAGGAACTCTTGATCCAGGAAAGGGTGCAATTTAGCAGAAGCTGAAAGTTCAAGAGGAACCATAGATTGTATGCAAGTCTCAAATGGAAAAGAACACATGAATCAGTAATGAAATACAGTTGGATCCAAAAGATTCAAACAATTAGAGTCACTCAGTCTTATCACAATTGAATATGAGTCTGTTCTTCCTCATCCAGATCTATGCAGACTCCAAGTGCTAGACAGGTATTTCAACTTTCCTGGCCAGCCAAGGACATCCATTGGCAGATGACATCCATTGGCAGATGGTTTTATGTAGATGTTAAGTAAAAGAAAATGTTGAGTCCACACATAAAAAACTGTGGGCAAGATCTTTCTTCACCTGTCAACACTAATTGAACCAGAAATGTAAAAAGGAGGAAAATCCTTGTAAAATGGTCCCTCCCATTCCCACCCCTGTTTTGCCAATATCTAAAGCTGCCAAGAGATTAAGGAACACAAGGATGGACGCAACAACAATCCAACAATCAACAATGCTATATCCATATTAATCTTTGGTCTGAAGTTAATTGAATCAAGTCCTGATAATCCTCTTTTTACAAGGCTTTCAGGAGTTTTAGCCCAACCATCATCTCTACCATCTTCCCAAAAAAGGGATGGTTGGAAACTGGACTGTAATCCTTCAGGGCCTTTCAGTCCAGAGATAGCTTCTTGAAGACAGGGTATATTATAGTCTCTCTTATGGCCAATGAAATCACCCTTCACAATAGGCTCAACCTTAAGTCAATCTCTGGGCATCATTAACCATCCAGGAGAATCTGAATCTAGAAAGTAGGTGGGCCAAATTGGAGAAACCTCTCCACTTTCCAGGAAGTAATAGAATCAAACTCACTCCAAATAACAAAACAGGACACTATCCTGAGCAGGTTAACTGGAAGTTAGCAGCTGGCGACCATCTTGGAATAGATCTGAATGTTTTCATCTGCCAAATAGCAAGAATATTCCTCAAAGAAAGCCTGGAGATGATCTTGTGGCCCATCCCTTCCCAAATAAGGACCAGATTGTCCCAATATACCTGCTCTTCAGCTACCAGCACAATAAAGGCAATGTTTTGCTACTCTTATCAACATGATGTAATCCCTAATGTGGGTTCTTACACATGCTTGTATGATCTACTTTTTGTCTTCCTTGAATATCTTCCAGATGCAGAGATAAGAGAAAGAACAATAACTAGTTTTATAAATGACTTTGTGGACTTTCTGCTGAAAATCAATAAAAATGAACTGGTGATTTCTGGATTTGCCAATTAAAAAGGGCTGTAAAGAGGCAGAAGGAAATAATGTTTTGTAATTATGAATGGAAGAAATGGCATTATGTATGTTTATAACTGCTGTGATGAAGATTGGAACTTACTTTAAATATCTTTTTTTCTTGATTTCAATAATTTTTAATCTTTTCCTTTTCTTCTATATTTTTTATGCTTGTTTTTTAACTTTGCAAAAGTTTCTGCCTATCTACTTATGCATGTTTCTGGCCTCTGTTAACATACCGTACTTCATTTCCTAGAACACTCAAGGAACATTCTGGGATTGACACAGGGAGGGAGGGAGACCACATAAGGGCAATCTCATTAATGCTCAGCCACATGCCCATCCCAGGCCATGATCAGCCTCAGCTGAACAGCTCTCCAGTCCCTTGGGGCAAACCTCTCTCTGGAATTCTACCAGCTCTATTGTCACCTGGGGTGAACTGCTCTAACAGGTGAGGTGGATGGTTACAAAAGTCATACATACATACATACCTGCTGTCAAAGCACATTAGATTTGCAACTATTTAATATAAACCAATCTATCATGCTTTTCCAAGCAGGCATAGACCAATACTTTATATCAGTCATAGAAAAAGATAAAGTAACAATGCCATTTGTTTCACCTTTTACAGCAAACGGCAATCTTTCACAGGAAATGCCCTTTCTACATACATACATATATAACAAAAAGGATCACTTGGAGGCTTCTATAGAACATAAAACAAGTCAGGAGAGAGATTGGTATCACCAGAACAGGCCAATCACATTTGAATGCCTCAAGAACTACAGTTCCCTGGCCTTGGACTACTGGCCAGAGGCCATACTCTAAAGTGGCTATCTAGATAAATATTAACTTGATCTGATCTACATTTAACACATCTAACGTCAAGCCAACACAGAGTAGTGATGGAACCGATGGCTCTAGTGAGACCCAGTTTAAAGTCCACTTTCAATCTCTGAGTGATTTTTGACCAATCTCTCTCAAGCTAGGCTACCCGATAGGGGCATTGTAAGGAAAAGTGAGTAGACGGAGCATGGTGTATACCACCTTTAGTTCTTGAAGGAAAGGCAGGATGTAGAT